>NC_143052.1:297615000-298865000 GCF_052426305.1 Pelodiscus sinensis | reverse complement strand
GGAAGAATTACATCTTGGCAATGTCTACACTGCAAGCTTCTTGTGCAAAAGATCTTGTGCAAGAGCACATCCACACTGCCATGTGCTTTTTTGCAAGAGATTATGCTTTTGCGCAAAAGCGTCCATGGCAGTGTGAACGCTCTCTTGAGCAAGAGAGCTCTGATGGCCATTTTAGCCATTTTCTTGTGCAAGAAACCCCTGTTGCCTGTCCACAGTGCCTTCTTGCACAAGAGCTCTTGCGCAAGAGGGCTTATTCCTCACAGGAAGAGGAATAATTCTTGTGCAAGAAGCCCTCTTTTATGATGCTTTACTATAATGTACTTGTTTATGAACACACGTTCAGTGTAGACCCTCCACAAGTTTTTGTGCAAGAACAAGCATTCTTGCGCAAAAAGCCTGCAGTGTAGATGTAGCCCTTGTGTTTTGCTCACAATACTCCTGCTAACACATCCCAGAATGATGTTTGCTTTTTTGCAATTGTGTTACACTATTGATTCATATTTATCTTGTGATCCACTGTAACCCCTTGATCCCTTTCCTCCATCCTAGGCAGTCATTTCCCATTTTGCACGTGTATGTCTAATTGTTCCTTCCTAAGTGGAGTACTTTGCATTTGACCTTATTGAATATCATCTTATTTACCTCAGACCATTTCCCCAGTTTGTCCAGATAATTTTGGATTATAATCCTATCTTCTGAAGCATTTGCAACCTCTCTCAAATCGGTATTGCCCACAAACTTTATAAGCATACTCTCTATGTCATTATCTAAATAATTGATTAAGATATTGAATAGAACCCCAACTGATCCCTGCAGAACCCCACTCATTATGTCCTTCCAGCATGACTGTGAACCATTAATAACTACTGTTTGGGAATGGTTATCCAACCAGCTATACACCTAGGTAACAGTAGCTCCATCTAGTTTGTATTTCCCTAATTCGTTAATAAGAAGGTCATGTAAGACTATATCAAATGCCTTACTAAAATCTAGATATACCATGTCTATTGCTTCCCCTTTATTCTCAAGGCTTGTTAGCCTGTCAAAGAAAGCTATCGGGTTGGTTTGACATGATTTGTTCTTGACAAATCCATGCTGACTGTTATTTATCACCTTATTATCTTCTAGATGTTTGCAAATGGATTCCTTAATTATTTGCTTCATTATTTTTCCTGGTACAGAAGTTAAGCTGACTGATAGCATGATAGCTTGTAGCACATTATCTACTTTTGAGCATGCTGCCCTGTGAGAAAGAGGATGGGAGGCATATCCATTTATTTGTTGTATCAACACAAGGTAATGGGATAATAGGCCTGCATGTTATTGTTTCTACTGGATAATTTGCTGCAATGTAATGCATGCTATTATACTATAAACACTACATTCTAAACCCAGCATTGAAAAAGCAATAAAATAACCCCAAATATTCACAGCAAAAACCATATTTAAATGACATTCCTAGTCATGCTGTTTAGGAATGATGGAACTACAAAACGTCTTGCAAAATACTAGGATTGCATTTTCTGCTGTTGCTAATGGCAAGTTCTGTTCAATGAAGAATAGTAAAAAAAAAATTTCTCTGTATTTCAATTGCTTTCTGGTTCAGTTCTTCTTTGAAAGCCGGAAAATTAACCATCCTTTGTTTTCTTTTCTTTTTTTATATTATATCCCATACATTCACTGGATGCCTTCTGATTTCCTGCACCTTTATCCCTGTAAAGAAATATCTGTATAACAAGCTGAACAAAATATATTCAGTTCCTTACAATTTCCTGAGAAATTTGGTATTATTTTCTTAGGGTGGAGTTTTTTTATTTAGATTAAAATAGTTACTGGACAGACTTTCTACTTTTGTTTTTTTTAATTCCAGCTCACAATACTGCTGGTTAGGCCTCAATTGGAGTATTGTGTTCAGTTCTGGGCACCGCATTTCAAGAAAGATGTGGAGAAATTGGAGAGGATCCAGAGAAAAGCAACAAGAATGATTAAAGGTCTAGAGAACATGACCTATAAGGGAAGTCTGAAGGAATTAGATTTGTTTAGTTTAGAAAAGAGAAGATTGAGGGGGGACATCATAGCAGTTTTCAGGTATCTAAAAGGGTGTCATAAGGAGGAGGGAGAAAACTTGTTCATCTTGGCCTCTGAGGATAGAACAAGAAGCCATAGGCTTAAACTGCAGAAAGGAAGGTTTAGGTTGGACATTAGGAAAAAGTTCCTAACTGTCAGGGTAGTCAAACACTGGAATAAATTACCCAGGGAGGTTGTGGAATCTCCATCTGTGAGATATTTAAGAGTAGGTTAGATAAATGTCTATCAGGGATGGTCTAGACAGTATTTGGTCCTGCCATGAGGGCAGGGGACTGGACTTGATGATCTCTCAAGGTCCCTTCCAGTCCTAGTGTTCTATGATTCTATAGCACTGAGATCACTTACAGAGAAAATATTGAGTCTGCTCTACAGCCTTAGCTAACAGTCAGCTGGCTTTTAGCTCATGTGGTATAGGTTCCCACCCTAAGGTCCCATGTTCAAGTCTACCTGTTTGCATTATAAGTGGGCCTTGTCCAAGATTTCAACTACGATGAAACTTGGACCTGCTTCCTTAGCTAGGAGAAGTATAGAACCCACAAACCTTCTGAGTGGTGTGTACTGTCCCATGTAGTGGAACTGAGATCATTTACAGAGAGAATAATGAGTCTGCTCAACAACTTTAGCTGAGAGTCAGCTGGTTTTTAACTCATGTAGCAGAGGCTCAGGCACTAAGCTCCAGACGTCCAGATTTGAATCCCCTGTCCATGTTTCAAGAGCACTCAGAGGGAGGGAGTATATTCAGTAAGGGATATGCAAGTGATTACAGCACACATCTCAGTGTCCCTCCCCTCCTTTAATCCCTGTGATATCAAAATAACTGATTTTCACAAGGTTAATGTGGTCTGCAGACTGCAGTAAGCACATGGAACAGGACATTTTCTGACAAATACTGATTATTATCCTAAGGTGTGCAAACACATCAGCATAGCTGACATGTCATGCTTAACAAATATTGGATAGGAACCAGAGGATGGGGATAATAGGTCTGGGCATAACAGGACATAGGCCTGCCAGAGGACATGGAAACCCCAAAAAGGGATTAAAAAAAGGAGAAGGGCAACCTCACCTCACTGTGCGTGACATTGACATACTAATAATGAATATTGGGTCAATGAAGAAAGCACTGTTTGAGGAGGGTTCCTGATGTTCACATACAAATACTGTTATCTAGCATCCCACCCAAACTCAATGCAGAAGGGGAATCTCTCATGTATCTAGAGGACATAAACCTCAAGGATTACTTTGTGCTATCTCAGGGTATGTCTACACTACCCTCCTAGTTTGAACTAGGAGGGTAATGTAGGCATACCGCACTTGCAAATGAAGCCCGGGATTTGAATTTCCCGGGCTTCATTTGCATAAGCGGGGAGCCGCCATTTTTAAAACCCCACTGGTTCGAACCCCGTGCAGCGCGGCTACACGGGGCACGAACTAGGTAGTTCGAACTAGGCTTCCTAGTTCGAACTACCTAGTTCGTGCCCCGTGTAGCCGCGCTGCACGGGGTTCGAACCAGCGGGGTTTTAAAAATGGCGGCTCCCCGCTTATGCAAATGAAGCCCGGGAAATTGAAATCCCGGGCTTCATTTGCAAGTGCGGTATGCCTACATTACCCCGCTAGTTCGAACTAGTGGGGTAGTGTAGATATACCCTCAGAGTTGATTCAGAGTGCAGGGTGCCTCCCCACTGAAAACCAACACCGCCACTTCCTGCATGACCAGTTCTTGGAGGTTTGCCCATTCCAAACACAGATCTGGCCCAACAATGCTTCACTGATAAGCTCTGACACGGTAACAGTCCGAGTTGTAAGACTGTAACATGCTATGCTTAAAGTGGCCCACTGATTGAATGAAGAAAAATGTTTTGTGACTGTCACAGTTCAGGGCAACTACACTTGTATTTCCCTTTAGCGGTCCAGAAAGTCACCATTTCTCAGGCTTCTCGTTTCCTAGACATTGCCTTTCTTGGGTGGAGAGCTTCATCTCTGCCCATCTTGGTCAGGTCATCCCAAGTGGAACAGTTTCCTGCCTGCCCTGTATTATTCCTAGCAAAAGACAATCTGCCTCAGCAAACCTTGTTGCTTTTTTTTTTCTTCAGTAACTCCCCACAGTTTTAAGTTCACACACAATTCTTTCTAAAGCAAGTATATTTTATTCTTAAACTCACTACAGAAAAAAACCCATTAAGGATAATAAAAGAACATACTGAAGAAGCTAATAAGCTGGACAGAGATCATCACCTTCTCCAACATCTGTTATTCTGGAAGGAGCAGTTCTTCAAAACCACACCAAGGGGTTTCCCTGTACTTTCAAGTTCATCATACTTACTGCTCAGAATGAGAATGGATGACAGACCCTTTCATTTAGCCAATTCGGTTCTTAGAAGAAACTGTGAAAAGTTCATGAGCCAAACAATGGGTCTCTGCTCAAAGCACTGCTTCAAAAGGATGGATTTAAAGTTGGTCATTTGCATTGCATACCTCTCCTCCTCTCCTGCTCCCTCCCGCTGTAAATCTTAGGAAATCCACTTCACACACATGGTCCTCCACAGTTCTTCCAAATTCTATACGTCTTCTAGGTATTGTATCTATCATGTCCTTCTTCCTAAAGACATTTCATAGAATCCCACAATTGTATGGAAATATTTGTATTTTCTATACAACAGACTCTCAAAACACTTAAAAATTTAATTCCATAAGGTTTGTCCAGGATATTACGTCTATCACAGAGACATACTTAGACATAAAAATGCCAGAAAAACATTGCCCATTACACTGAGGATATGGCTATGTCTATACTGCATCCCTTTTGCACAAAAACCTATGCAAATGAAGCATGGATTAGGGGCTGTTTTTGCGCAAGAGGCTTTTGCGCAAAAAGGAATCATCTACACAGATCCTCTTTGTGAAAAAAACCCCTCTTCGGCAAGAGCCATTCTTTCTCATTTTTTCAGGAAGAACCACTCTTGTGCAAGAGGGTGTTTTTGCGCAAAAAGGAGCTGTGTAGATGGCTTCTTTTTGTGCAAAAGACTCTTGCGCAAAAACAGCCCCTAATTAATTATATAAATGAAGTGCGGCAATATGCTAATCTGTGCTTCATTTGCATAGGCTTTTGCACAAGAGGGATGCAGTGTAGATGTAGCCTAAGTCTAGACTGTAGACTTCTTTTGGAATAAGCTTTTCCAGAAGAGATCTTCTGGAAAAACTTCTTCTGAAAGAGAGCATCCACACTGCAAACTGCATCAAAAAAGCAATCTGCTTTTTCGAAAGATAGCGTCCACACGGAATGGACGCTCTCTCGCATGTAAGCTGTGATTGCTATGGACGGAGTGGCTACCAGGGCACCTGTGCTTTTTCCTTTTTCCTCTTCTTTCAAAAGAACTCCCTCTTCCCTGTCCACACACACCCTTTTCTGAAAGAGATCTTTTGGGAAAAGGCTTCTTCCTCATAGAATGAGGATACTATGTGTGCTTTTGATTTTCGTTCAGAAGAACTCAATTGCAGTGTGGACGTAATTGAAGGTTTTTTTGGAAAAACATCCATTTTTCTAAAAAAACTCTGTAGTATAGACATATAGCTGAGAACTCAGCTGTATGAAGAGCAATTTGGTTGGAGCAATTTTCTCCATAAATATTCTTATTCATTAGTTTAGACAGACAAGTTATGCAAGGTGAAAACAAAGTTCTTCTGCAGCTTACTGAAATAAGCTGTGTCATAAATTATACAATAATTAAAGCGTGTGTTTTTACATGAAAGAAGTGCAAAATGAAATAAATAAATCACACCACTTGTATTGACATCTGGTGGACCTAATCTACATTAAAAAGTTAGGTTCATTCAGCTATGTCACAGGAAAAGTTCAGCTAATCTAATGTAGACTGTGCTAGGTAGATTAAAAATGTCCTCCCATCTACATAAGTACTGTCTATACATCTTGAAATGCTACAGTTATGCCACTGCAGAGCTTTATGTGCAATGTGTAAACAAGCCCTCAGTGGAATATTGTAACCAAAAGGGTAACAGGTTTCAGAACCTTGGGTGGATCTCACCATGTGATCAGTAATAGCATGTTAAATTTCAGCCACCTTAATCAGAATTTCATATTGCTAGAGCTATTCAGTAGTTTGCTGACAGGTAATTATCAGTACAGAATGGATCAGATCCAATGAAGGCAATTTGCAGCAGTGGAGGATCTGGCCTTAACAGACATATGCATTCTTAGTGTATCTTTCTCATCAGCAATATGTGTCTGAGAAATTTTGGGTGAGGGTCTAAACAAACCAAATCATTTTCACAGGGATGTAAATCTACTGATTGGATATCTGTTGTGCAGTTTATGGCTTGTGTAATTTTATGTTAAAACAGTTTTTATGGTAAGATTTTAGTAAATAATGAACAATGAGGACCTGTTTTTCTGAATCTGAGTAGCACGAGGGCATGCATGGTTAAAGGATATACAATTTAGGTAGAAAAAAGTTGTGTGAGAAATGGAATGGGATGCATTATATATAAACACACTTTATCACTTCAGAAATGGCAAACTGCTACATCACACGGGCTATGTCTATACAGCGGAGCTATTTGTATCCCGAAAAAGCTATTCCATGTCTTTAAACATGCCTGTTATTTTGAAATATATTTCGAAATAACAGGTGTGCTATTCTAGCATCCCTGTAATCCTCATTCCACAAGAGTTAAGGGATTTCTCGAAATAGCACTTGATTTTGAAATAGCCTCTAAATAAGCTACACAATTTGCATAGTGCAACTTGTGTAGCTTATTTTAAGGTAGGGGTGCTGAATAGATGCACCCACAGTGCATATTCTACTATGATTATCTGGGCTGGGAAATAACTAAAGGAAGCAAGGCTGCATCTACACAGCACCCTTACTTGGGAATTAGTTACACAATTTGCGCTACACAGATTGCGTACCTTATTTTGAAGTTATTTTGAAATAAAGTGCTATTTCCACAAATCCCTTTACCCTCGTGGAATGAGGGTTACAGAGATGTCGGAATAGCACACCTGTTATTTTGAAATATATTTTGAAATAATAGGTGTGTTTAAAGACGTGGAATAGCTATTTCGGGATGTACCATAACATAATTATGGCAGACAAGACTGCTGTGTAGCATGAAAATAGCCATTTTTAAGCAAGTAACCATTAGTGGACAAAAGTTCCCGTTACTCTCAGGTTGTACATGTCTGTGGATAATTGGATTTGCCCATCTTCAGGTTTGATACTAATAATCTGAGATGATCCAGTATTATTTGATACTCAGAGAACAGACATAAGCTCTACCAAATGCAGCAGGAAACAGCACACTTTTGGGTATGTCCATAGAAATCTAAACCCTGACAAGAACTTGGGATCCTTGCTCCCACACACCAATTGTATTAATTTATGGCTCAGACCAAGGATCTCAGGACCCTGCAGGGCTGGACAGTCCAAACTTGTGGTAAGCTGGGACATAAGATCTGAGCCTTATTGCTTTCCTGTGTACACACAGCCTGGGCTTAACGTGGGTCCCAGAAGTTCTTTGAATGCACCCCTCAGTTGCTTGGGGCAACTTCTTTTCTCTGTGGCCACAATTTGGGCAATCTATTGCACTCTGAGCAGACAGAAGCCCCATGTCCCTTTGCAAAAGGCAGCAGCTCTGGCCAGCATTATGGGTGTGTCTAGACCAGTGGTCCCCAACCTTTAGAGGCTCGTGGGTGCCCGGGGGCGGGGCCACTCTCGTGCCGGGCGCCCGGGGGCAGGGCTGCGCGTCCTGGGGCACGCCAGGGGCGGGGATGCCATTGCACCCAGCACCGGCATGTGCCTCAGGGACGGGGCTGGGGCTGCCCGAGCGCCTTGTGCTGTGGGCCAGGGGCCGGCGCTGCCACCCGAGCCACGCGCCTGGGGCCGGCACCGGCGCCGCGCGCCCGCATGTGCCCCGGGGCTGGGGCCGCCCACACACCAGGCGCCGGTGCGTGTTGTGCGCCTGGGGCCGGCGCCTCCAGTGCGCCGCATGCCGGGGGCGGAGCAGGCTCAGGTTGTCGGCGGGCGCACACCACTGGTCTAGACTACATGGCTCCATCGACGGAGCCATGCAGATGAGGCAGGATGACAAAGGGAAATGAAGCAGTGATTTAAATAATTGCTGCTTAATTTAAATCAAAATGGCCACCACGCCGCACCGATCAGCTGTTTGTTGGCACAGCGTGGCAGTCTAGATGAGGATCTGCCGACCCCAGAACCCTTCGTCGGCAGATCCTGTAAGCTTTGTTTCATGACGCATAAAGGATCTGCTGACGAAGATTTCTGGGGTCAGCAGATCCCCGTCTAGACTGCCATGCTGTGCCAACAAACAGCTGATTGGCCGGGCACAGCGGCCATTTTTATTTAAATGAAGTGGCGATTATTTAAATCGCTGCTTCATTTCCCTTTTTTGAGTATACTAATCTACATGGCTCCGTCGATGGAGCCATGTAGTTTAGATGTACCCTATCTGCTGAGCACTGGTCTGCAAGGGCACTATCAGAGAGGCTGCAGGGTTTGTAGTGGAGACCGATCAGAGGCGGCTTTTTGGAAAGAAAGCTGCTTCCTGGCCACAAGAGCATGGTCAGATTTGGGTGCATGCTGCCCCGTGCCCCTGCACACGCACCCCTAGGGTGGGGAGGGGCAAGAGAGCAGAGCAGTCAGGCTCTCAGCAGTGGCCTGGCTCCATTGCTTGCAAGACAGCAGCTTGGTCCCGGTTCCACTCTTTGCTCCCCACTCCAGCCCTTCCCGGGGCTTCATATGCAGGGGCACTTGGGCAGCATGCACTGTCAGGGCAGCAGCAGGCGCCAACCCCAAAACTTCCTGTAGCTGTGCATAGCAGCTCCTCCTGCTCCAGTGCCTCCTCGCTGCTGTGCAGAGCTTGTTTGCAGCATGGAGCAATGCTGATAGGCCCGAAGCAGCATTTGGCTGCCAGATTTTATTGAGGGTTACCTCTCTTCATGCCTTTCCACCCTGCTTTGGGCCTGACCCACATCAGTGGCACAGGGAGAAGGGAACACTTGGGTGTGCCCTGACTTCAGGTGGGTGGACAATGATGGGGGCAGAAGAGATGGGGCAGAAGAGATGGGGCCACCTCTCCCCAACTTGTTGTACCAATAAAAGCAAGCAGGATCTTATGAGGGGGATAAGGCAAAAAGCCACATTTATTGTAAAGGTAATAATAAAGAATAAAGAAAAGATAGAAGCAAACAATGTTGTTTAACTACTTATTCCTATCACTACTTAACCCTTATACACTTATATATATATATATATATATATATATATATATATATATATATATATATATATATATATATATATATATATATAAACGTTCATTCAATCATTCATCCATTCATTCAGGTTCTGTGTATTTGTTATAGTTACCAGCCTGGAAGTTGCTTGAGACAGAATATTGGCCAGGTATTCTGTACACAAGTGATGGTAGTGGGGAGCGAAGTCCTGATCAGATGCTCATCTGAAGCTCCTGGTAGGCTGGCAGCAGAACCTTGGACTCTGACTCCATAGTCTTTTAGTCCAGTTCTTATAGGAATTTCTTCCTATGCCAGTCTATGGGAATTGCTGCATCATGCTGATGTCCAGGGTGGCTGTCAGGTGCTCGTCAGTGATCTCATCGGGTGGACCTCCAGTACTTGGTTTTCTCCACTTGACACCTTTTGGTTGCATTGGCACCTGACGCCTTCTTCAGCCCTTTGTTGCTGTATTCTCAGGCTGGCACCTCTCAGAACCATTCATTCATCGTCCAAGCACTCTCTCTCTCTTACATACATTCCCTAATTAATGTTTCCCATACAGTATTTTGTATAATAATAACTTTACATATTCAAGAGTTGTAGTTACAAAAAGTCACAAGTTTCTGGGTGGCATTTCTTAAAACATTGTCTGAGTGCTGAGTTACTGTTATAGTTACAATGTTTCACTTTGCGATTAGGGTTAATTGCTTCACAATGCTTTGAAGAGAATGGATGTCAATTGTGTAACAATAAGTTTGAGCGTGCCCTGGGACACAGAGAGCGGAGCTGTTTCTGGCTACATAGCATTATATTTTAACAGTTTTAAGTTACATGACCTAATATTACATTCCTAACAAATTATATTCTAGAGGGCAATAATTATAAATCTAAACATTTAACAATCTTAACAAATAATTATAATAATAATAAATCTAAACACTTTAAGTTGTGGGGAACAAATTATGGGGAGTCACTTCCACTTGGGGGAATCATTTTTAATACATTAATATGTTATCCCTACAAACTGGCTTGTGGGGGGATGGATATGCTGGCCAGGGGGCCCCAAGGATGCACCCAAGTACAGGGTCTGTGAACAGATTCTAGCACCTGCACCTCCTGCTCGTGGGCTGGAGTGCCTGGTGGAGCAAGGTAACCTCCACATCCTGACCCTTCTCCTCGTGTCTGGAAGATGGTGCCGAGCAAATCCTCATATCTGCTCCCCACCTGGAGTGCCTAGTGGGATGGGGTAAATCCCTGAGTCCAACCCTGCTCCCCAGGGGCAGGCAAAGCAAGACTAGCATTTGACTCTGCTTCCAATTGGAGTGCAGAGCAGGCTGGCAGAGCAGGGCAAGCACTGGGGCACAAGAAGAGCCATGGGGGCTGCAGAGGTGGGCCTAGATGCAAAATGGATAGGCCACAGACCACTCAGGCCCACCTGTGCCTCTGCCCTGGGCACGGATGTGAGCTAAAGGCTGAGAGTTCCTGGCTGTTTGCTGTTGCTGGCCTCCCATGGGAGGCTCCAGGTTGCCAGCCCTGCACAGCTAGCTCAGGGGTACTGGGCCCATGGTTGGAGTGCTGGCTGCCCTCTGGCTTTATGTATCAGTGTTTGGGATCCCGGCAGAGTCCGGGCAGCTGGCTGCCACTCGACCACACATGGCAAGTCCTGGAGAGTCAGGGCAGTCAGCTGTTTCATGGCTTAGCACAACAGATCCTGGGTGCCTGGACAGCCGGCTGCCACCCGATCCCATGCAGCGGGGTCCAAGCCCTTGTGGGATCCAGAGTCAGTGTCTTGGCTGCCCCCCAGAGTCTGGGTGGTGAGGTCTGTGGCCCCAGCAGGTCTGGTGCTGGGTCCAGGCTGCCGCCCCGCCCTTAGCAGCATGGTCAGATGCTGGGCAGTTGCTGCTGTCTGGCTCCACATGGCAAGGGTGGCTGTCCCCTGGGCAGCGGAACAGGGATCCCGATGCAGATGATTTGGGGGTTGGTACTCTCAGCCCTGCACTTCTGGCCCCAATCTGTGGAGGGATTTCTGGGCAGAGGGTGCAGAGTACAGGGTTTACTGGCAGGGGATTAGGTGGGAGAACTGTGGTTCTCAACCTGTGGCCCAGGTAACACTATGCTAAGTAGGTTGAGAACCACTGGTTTAGAGTAATCTATGATTCTGAAAATGAAACAAGAGCCCAGTTCATTCGTATGATACTGCCACAGCCTCAACCATGAAGACAAAGTATGCTGGGCTTTCCTCATGTTAATAGCACTTAAATATATGAACTATAAATTTGCCAGTTCTCACCTTTACTGGGCTCCCAAAGAAGGGATAATTATGAACAAAGATGGTTCATAGTTTTGAGGCTGGCAAATATAAGCTTTTCCTGATTTAAAAACAATGCCACACAGCCATTAGCTGCATTTCTGTGAATGCAGCTTCAATAGCAAATAGGCAAAATAGTCCTGAAATGCCTGAATTTCCCTGGCTTTTTATGGGTCCAAATACCCTGTGACTTCCATGTTATGCAGCCTATTATCTAGAACCTCATTAAAACAAATACCACATTGTTAGTGTTGCTTAAACAGATGGCATCCTGCAGCATAAATGTCAGATATCCTTGGGCATCTCTGAAAGCAAGGAGAGAACGACCCATCTAGTAAAATGAACAGCTGTACTTATGTTTTCCATCTGGACAGATAGCGCTGCCTGTGCTCCCTGAATGGATCTGACCTATTTCTGTTGTTGTTTCCCTGTCAGACTGTGTTGCTGGGCTTAGGCTCTTACTTTGTATTAGTAAGGGTATGAGTAAGAGTATGGCCTACTCGAGCTAGCTTTAATCTGGCTAACTGGCTAATCTGGGGCCCTGCCTTGGTAAAGCCATGACAACACAAGGTTCAACCTGGGCTGGCACAGAGGATACTTACTGGCAGGCTTGTGAGGCCTACTCTGAACACATACAGCTCTGTCTTTTTTTCCGTTCCATGAGATCTACAAACTTGAGCTCCAGCCTAATGAACAGTGGCTCGAGTTTGTAAAGACCATGACAGGGAAGAGTTTTAAGGAGAGATTTAAAGGGGGTGCTACTGAAGTGGTTTTATAGAAACTTGTCTGCCTGCAGCTGGCTTTATTATTTGTTATTGCTCATTCTTTTCTGCATTGTCACCCCTAAGTGCCAGTGACCTTTGCAATACTATAAGATTCAAGGGTAAATAAACTCCGTTCAGTAAACACAAACACAACATTCAAAACAATAGGTTTTCAACTTATATGTGAAATGAGATCACTCTGTCTTCTGCTAATGGACAATAATGAATATTCTTGACAGCTGAAATTCACCCCTCTTCAGAGAACTAGCTCAAGCCCAAGATCTCCCATAAATCCCTTTCTGTGCAGACAATGGAAAAAAAGATACATTTCATTGACATGAGACTGACATCAGGATCCACTGGCCCTCATCAATTCTGGGAAATACAGATCGATTCTTCACTCATCAAACTGCATATCAGAATCACACACCCTCTAGCCTCAGATTTTTTTTTTCTCCACAAATGTATTTAGTCTCTTCAACTGATTCATGCTGCTTGCTTCTCTCACAGCTCCTAGCATCTTGTTCTACATTTTAACGACCCTTGATATAAAGAAATTCTGCTACATTGCTTAAGGACTTAGCCCGCCCCTCAACTTTAATCCATTGACAAAATTATTCATTTCACACTTTTGGTATTTTCCTTTATTCCCCCCCGGGGAAAGTGTAGAATGTAGGAAGTGTAGTTCAGCTCTGCCCTCTCCTACATTGAGAAAAATGTTTGGGGGTAGGGATTAAAGGGTTTTTGAACCTAGCAGTTTTTGGCTTGCAACATTTTCAAATGCAGTCACTACCCCCTGAGAACAAGGCACTTCAAACTAGCATGGCTCTTATCTCTCATAACAAAGAACTATATTTACAACTGTTGTGGAAAATGGAGGCATTTTATTGCTTCTAAAGGAAAGTTTCACAAGGACAATTATCTGAGACCATAGTACATATAGTACCACAGTGATGGGCAAAGTACAGCCAAAGCAGTATGAACTTCCTCACATTGCTTCCACTGCTTTTGTGTACTTTTTTGTACTAAATTTCAAGGTGAATTTGGTATTTGCTGGCCCATTTAAAAATTTTTTTTTGTCTCTTTCCCTAGCATTGTTGGTTGCCCGAGTACCTGTGTGTACCCTCTCCACACATATTGGTGGGAAACAAAGAATCAGGCTGACATTTATTAGTGTCACAGACAAAATCGTACATATGTAACACAGATAAAATGCAGTGATTTCCTTTCAGAATTAAAGGATCAGTACAAACTTTCACACAGCACTCTGTTTCTTTGCACATCTGGATTGGTACCTAGATGGCTTGGAGAAGGAGAAAGATGGAAAAGCAATGACAGCCACTTGTAGTACCTATTCCACCACAGAGTTGGAGAGTAAAGTCAAAAACATGGGTGGGGCCTGGACACATAGGAGGTGCTATGTATGTTGATTCGGTGCATCTCCTGAGCACCCTTTGCTGGCAGGGATAATATAGAAACTCTTGGTGGAATCCGGTGGCAGAAGAAGTGATACAACCAGCTGCCTTTTTCTGGGATGAACCCACCCCCCCAATCCCATTGACTGGGCCAAGGCATGGGCAGCCTGGCCTAGAGGTTAGAGTCTGTGTCAGGCACAGGCCAAGCAGCTAGGAGCTGGTTACCAGGAATCAGGCCAGGTTGGAGTTCCAGGAGATCTGATTCAAGAAACAAACCAGAGGGCAGCAATCAAGACTCAGTTGCCAAGAGTCTCAGCCCAATTTAGGATACCAGGACATTAGGTTCAAGCAGGATCAGAGGGCAGGAACCAGGAGACAGTTACCAAAAATGAGGCTTAGTAATTATACCAGGCTGTGTCTACACTGGCACCCTTTTCCGGAAAAGGGATGCTAATGAGACATTTCGGAATTGCAAATGCCGCGGGGGATTTAAATATCCCCCGCGCCATTTGCATGAACATGGCTGCTGTTTTTTGCCGGCTCGGGGTTTTGCCGGAGAAAAGCGCCAGTCTAGACGGGATCTTGCGGAAAATAAGCCCTTTTCCTACTTTCAAGTAGGAATAAGGGATCTTCCGGAAAAGGGCTTATTTTCCGCAAGATCCCGTCTAGACTGGCGCTTTTCTCCGGCAAAACCCCGAGCCAGAAAAAAGCGGCAGCCATGTTCATGCAAATGTCGCGGGGGATATTTAAATCCCCCGTGGCATTTGCAATTCCGAAGTGTCTCATTAGCTTCCCTTTTCTGGAAAAGGGAGCCAGTGTAGACACAGCCCCAGTATACACTGAGGCAGTGGATGGGTCAGGTGCCAAACTGGTTATATTCTTGCTATAGCAGAATTATTGTTTTTTAAATTGTCTGGGGCAGAAAACAAATGTCAATACTGCAGGTCTCTGACAAAAGATGGACCTGCTGCATCATCAGATGGCATAATCACCCTGTAAATTCCTCAGTTTGCTTCTCCCAACCATATTACCTCCTTGTTTTCTAGGCTGAGTTCCTATCCATTCCAGGCAAAAACATGGCTCCGTCAAACTCTAATTTGGTTTAAAAAAATGCATCTGCTAATCACAAATGTAAATACTTATTTAAGGCAAATTCATGCTGTTTTACCATATTTCCTCTAGTATGAAATACATGTTCATTGTAGGACTAGGTTCAACAGCTCCTTTGAAACTTCACTGGATCATTTGACTCCATAGGCTTTTTTTTTTTTTTACTATGTGTGAACTCAGGTTATCTTTTACAGATTGGGTCCCTGCTAAAAGTTGGTTGTCTATTTGACCACATGGTTCTCCAAGATGAAGTAAAGTAACTTCCAGTATTTTTACAGAAACTAGTTTTCACCTATAGGCTCCCTAATAGGATGCCTAAATCTGGCTTCTCATTGACAATGCCTAGACGTATAATTGTACAGGTTGAAACTTTCTTAACTGGGATTCTCTGGTCCGGCAACATCCATTATCTGGCATGGATGGTACAGGACCAGAGAGTCCTGGTGGAGGGCCAGCATTAAGGATCCATGTGGGGCTGGCAAGGCAGTAAGCTGCCCGCAGGGAGCTAACCTCCCCTGGTCCGGCAAAATCCCTCATCCAGGACAAGTCAGGACCCGAGGGTGCTGGACTAGGGAGGTCCAGCCTTTATTTAATGATCTGCTCCACTTGGTTCTAACATGCCTACTTCACGTAGGTTGGAATATTTTAGTCTAATTCTAGTTGTGGATTTAGTGTGAAGATGCTGGATGGTGTTGGTGGCCTGTACTATACAGGTCATGATCCCTTCTGGCCTTAAAAACCTCTATGACTCTGGAGGAATAGTAGATGACAAGAATATACATATCCTTATAATAGATGGAATTCCTTGAAGAGTATGATCCAGAACAGTATAAGTGTGTCAGAATCAAGCCCTGATGAATAAAGAATGAAATAGATTTTTAATTATGTTTTAAACCCCTCTGCCCTTTCCTTGTTCCTGAACACTTGATGGAAGTCAGTGCTTTAATACTATAATTATAACATGTCACTATCCCAATTCAAATTGATTTTTATGCATCTATGACTTCATACAATGTCATTTTAGGGCTTGAGATATTTTTGTACTGTAGTTAGGTTACATTTTCAGCATTTTCTGCAATCTAATTAAAATGTGATGACTTTCTTTTCTGAATATTTACCACTCTATAGCTTCTGAATCAGTAAGTTTAGTTACAGTCTGCTCTCAGAATTAAGCTGGTTGGCAAGTGTTCTTCCTGACGTGAATTGTAGAAATTTTAAAAAGCACCCCCATTGTGAATTGGGACAAAAAAAAGACTTTTGGAACAATATCAGTAGGAGACCCACTCACTCTGGAATAGCCAATAAGTTGGCGATTAGGGCATTCACATGGGATATGGGCAACGATAGTCTCTCTCTTTTGAGCAGGAATTCCAAAACAGCTTTTTCCAATAGAAAAAAGTAATAAGTTAAAAATTCCTCTCTGCCTCACTCAGAATGATTCTTGTTGCTAGGAAAATTGAGCTGCTTTTTATAGCAATTATGTGTGTAAAATATGATTGGCAACCCAGACTTCTTGAAGAGGCATAAATGCAGTTTCCTTTGTAACTGTGAAAATAAATCAGGTTCTCCAAATATAATAGCCTTTTCAAACACACAGCTAATTCAGATAAACTGCTTCAATCTCGAAATTTTACTTCTCTGCATCCTGAGGGAAGAAACAAACCAGAACAGTGTTGCATTATATCAGATAAAATGAGCAACAAAAGACATTAGGTGGTTTGATTTCTGACATAGACCGAATTAGATATATAAAAGTTTAAAGAAGAAACAAGCAGCTATTCAGAATCTAGTTTACTGATAAATAGTTGCATACAGCTGAGGGCAAATAACTATGTTTCAGACCTTAATGAAGTGATCTTCAGTCCTTGTAAGGAGGAGTAGCACGTGTAACAGTCTTTGACACCAATGATCTTTTTCTAGTAAATGAAGTTATTTCTAATCACTAAAACTCACAGATTACCACTTGTGGTGAGAATCCTAGGCCTCAGAAGACGCAGGTGAGCAGAATTTGCCACCTCATACAGAATGAAATGCAAAGGAAATAACCATTTAACCTACACCCGGAGAAACTAAAAATATGGATCGAGTCTGACCACTATTAAAACAAAACTCAGTCTGTGTGCTGTGCATCTACTTTGCTTTCAATAGCAGCAGTGGTACCCTGATTGTTGCCCTGAGACCAGAGGGACTGACAGATTTGCTGCCCCCCGGGCAACGTGGGGAAGGGGGCCCGGCTCCACACTCCCAGAAGGGGCAGAGCTGGATGCAGCCAGACCTCAGTACAACTCAAAGTACACTCCAGAGCATGCTGCATGGCAGTCCGGTGGTGACTTAACAGGCCTAGAGCTCCAGCTGCTCCTGTAGTAGCTCCTTTTGAATCACCAAGCCCCAGGGCAACTATCCTCCCCCCACGCTGTCAGTGGGCCTGCCTGAGACAGTGTTACAGATACAGAAGAGCAAACTGGTCCTTTTCCCATATGATAAAAGACTTATTCATTTCTTATAGCATTTGCTGCTGTTCTCTAACAAATAGGCTGTCAAAGTGCACAAACACTCTCCTGATTCATTTCAATGGGGAAGGCAATTTCAGAATCAATGGTACGACATGGCTTCTAGTTTCTTTTACAGAAATATTTCAGTTGTGTACTCAAGTTCAGTAACACTTATTGGGACCTAGTGTTAAAAATCCTAACTCTTGACCCTTTATTTATGCTAAAGTTGGCATAGCCTTGAAGTCTGAAGGATTTATTTCTGATCAGGTGGAAACAACAAAACTAGAATTATGTCAAGTAAATGACATAAGGGGCAACAGTTCAAGTCTCATCTGTAACTTGATGCATTAACTGACTCCCAAAATGAGATCTGCCCTAGATGGGCAAGGTCCTGAGAAACATAAAGACAGTTGGGAAAACATAAATTGTACAAAGTTATCTATGCATTGGCTCTGTGAGTGTTGTGATCTGATAGTAACTTGTGCTAATCAATAGAGTAACAGTCATTCTAAGCTCTTATGTAGTGCTTTTCATCAGTAGATCTCAAACCATTTTACAAAGGAAATCAGTGTCATTATCTCAACTCTTTCATGAGGCAGGAAAACCATTTAATAAGTGAATCTGAAGGATCACTCATCTCGTATCTAAAACAGAGATACTGAAATAATTGTTCTTCTTCAAGTATGAGGGAGTCAAGTGAAGTCAACCATCCATGCAATGGAGTACTTTGATCAAACTCATTTGTTTTTCCCTTGTAGATCAAGGCAGGAAATCATTTTTCTTACCTTGTTTGTGTTGACACTTGAAGATGTTGAGATTTCAAAATTTTTCCCATTCTGCTCAAAATTGAGACCATCTGATATTTTTTGTGTGCCCTACAGAATAGTCAACAGCTCATTAGTTAGTGTACTAATTGGGCATGTGGGAGATTCAGGGACTCAGAGTTAGTTGCTCCACATGCCAGGTGAATATCCTAATTTCCTGGCTACCTGCACTGCTGGAGTAGCTTCTCTTTCTGATTTTGACCAGAAAATCCATCATGAACTTGATAGGCTTTTGATAAATCAGCCCTCTCCTGTTGGTGTCAGTAAACAAGTATTTTCCAATAAAAAAGTGATGTTAAATTCCCAGCCAACTCTATTCCATTGTGGCACATATAAAATGCCTGATTCTCCCCTTAACACCAGAATGACTCTAATGAAGTAATATGAGCTAGAATGAAGTACAACTAGTATAAGTCAGAGGGAGATCATGTTCAAAGTGTAGATAATTGGTCCAATTTTCTGATGGCATAAAAGGTCAATTGAGGTAGTCCATTTACAATAGGCAGAGGATTTGGCCCAGTTTGTCTTTATAATTGGCCTAACTGATGTTCTTTATTGACAGCGACTTGTAGCTCCAAAGTCTTTGTGCAATGTAAGTTATACTATATCCATTAATTAGAAATTTCAGTTTCAGGAGTGTATCATATGTCTCAAAGGCTTATTTGTTTACATGCTCTCATTTTCCCCCTCTTAGATCTTTATTAAAAAAGAAACATGGGTTGGTTATTCTGTCAAAAATATCATTTAACTATTTTCTGTTGATTAGTGGAGTACATCAGAGTGTTCCTTGACTAAAGCTCCTAGTAGAATCTGTCTCAACAAGACCTAAGCCAGTTTTTTCTTTGACATTAATAAATTGCCTCTGGATGTGATAGATACTGGCACTGAGAGCTTATAAAGCCAGTTCTTTTGATTTAGTCAGTCATTTCATTTGATTCCCCACAAACCTGAGAAAAGCTGGCATTAAAAAAATCATTGCTTCCAGCTTTCATCCATAAAAAATGTGAAGGGCCGCCCCTGCTAAAGAATCTCATTAAAATAACATAGGGCCTGATCATCTCCTGGAGTATTTCAGAAGGGAGGGACGCTGAGTGAGCAAATTATGATTTGGGAGGGAAGAGATTTGTGCAACCCAGACACACTTCGGCTATGTCTACACTGGTGGGTTATTGTGCAAGTATGGCCGTTCTTGCACAAGAATCCGCAGAGCGTCTACACTGCCCGCCCGCTCTTGCGGAAGGAAATTTACAATACGGCGTGGTAAGAGACAGCTCCTTGCACAAGAGCTATGCTCTTTTTTAAAAGGTGTAAGCCCTCTTGCACAGGAGCTCTTGTGCAAGAGGGCAGTGTGGATGCTCGGCTGGGATTTCTTGCGCAAGAAAGCCCTATGGCTAAAATGGCTATCAGAGCTTTCATGCGCAAGAGAGCATCCACGTTGCCATGGGTGCTCTTGGGCAAAAAGCACAGCTCACACATGGCAGTGTGGACATTTTCTTGCGCAAGGCTTCTTGCACAAGAACCCTTGTGCAAGATGTTCTTGCAGAATAAGCCACCAATGTAGACATAGCCTTGTTGTCCCCTTTCCCCTGAAAAACTGCAGAAGATTTCCTACTTGCAGCCCAGGAGCCAGGCTCAAACTGTTGGTCTCTTGTGTAGAGGTAAACAGAAGATCCCTTCCCACAGCTTATTGACAAGAGTTCTCCCTCTGTCTCCTTCCCCCCCTGGATACTGACAGTTACCTTGGGGCTTGTACTCTCATCTCAAAGCTCTCACTGTGTCTTTGCTCCCACAGAGGCCTACTCTGCCTCTTTTGGATTCCTCCAGACACAGAGCTTCATTAGAGATCCCTTTCTTTCTCCCTTCATTCTATGGGTCTCTTTCTAGCTCAGCTGTTCCATTAGCAATTAGTTAAAGATTGCCATCTGGAGCACTTGATTGCTCCCAGGTGTAGCCCATATGCATTGGTAATAATGAGCTAATTAAGCCTGGATTTTTCTTGAGGGGCCTTTGGCACTGTCACAGGCCCTTTATATAGTTCCAGAGTAAATGAGAATCAGGTCTGTCAGTGACTAAATTCAGTATTGGAATACAGTTAACTGGAGCTTTGTGTCTATGCATTCTCAGAGGAGGATTTTATATTGGCACAAGACATGAGTCTTAGGTCGCCATGGTTCCAGCAGGACCCAGGCAGCAACAGGACTTGGGTCTTAGAATCTATGGACAGAAGGAACCATTGGGATCATCTTAGTCCTGACCTTCTTTATAACACTGGGCCATAGAAATTCCTCCAAAATCATTCCTAGAGGCTACGTCTAGACTGGCATGATTTTCCGCAAATGCTTTTAACGGAAAAGTTTTCTGTTAAAAGCATTTGCGGAAAAGAGTGTCTAGATTGGCACAGACGCTTTTCCACAAAAAAAGAGTGTCTGGATTGGCATGGACGCTTTTCCGTGCCAATCTAGACACGCTTTTGCGCAAAAAAGCCCCAGTCGCCATTTTCACAATCAGGGCTTTTTTGCACAAAACAAATCTGACCTGCTATTAAGTCCCTCTCCTCCACAGCACCATCACTTTACTTTTGGACAGTGCAGCAGCTCAGAAAATCTTCCTGGAGTACAAATTGTCATGGAATTCATATTCTGTTGTAGTCTTTCCAGTCTCCCATTTACGCAAATCAATTTAAATATTGGGTATGCAGAATGAAAGTGAAACTGACAATGGATTATTACAGACAATGGCAGCATTCTTTAGAGTGCAAATGTTCTACAGGCTTGATTGCACATCAGAAGACATATCTCGCACATGAGACAATTCTGGATAAAGTGTACATCAAGTGGACCAGATTTTTCTCTTACCAGTGAAGTAGTTCAATACAGAATTAGAGCTTCCTTGATCACTCTTTCAAACCTGGATTTATGAACTCTAGCACAGGGACAGCTGTGTAAACTACAGAAATCCTACTCCTCCAAATCCATGCCTGTGGCTAATGGAGTTGCAACAGGAGTAAAACTGATCACTGAGTTTTATTATTTATTACTTGGACAGCATTCTAAGTGTACTTGCTATTTTACCAACATATATAATTGGTAAGTCTCTGCCCAGAGGAGTGTACCATTTCAATAAAGGATCATCCAGGAAGAGATCGGAATGGTCATTGGGATATGGGAGGATGAGGGTTATAACACAATGAAGTTATTAGGTATTCTGTTTATTAGGAATAAGAATGATTAGGTTATTAAAAACCATTAATTTTAGGATCAGATTCTGATCCCTCCTACGTACACTGTTTGGCAATCACTCCATGAATAGTCTTAATAAAATCAGATTATGGGGTGACATTCATGTTAATCTAAATCTGCTACAAAACAACAAGAAGTCTTGTGGCACCTTAAACACTAATAAATTTATTTGGGCATAAGCTATCATGGGTAAAATTCAGCTGACAAAGTGGGTTTTACCCATGAAAGCTTATGCCCAATAAATGTTAGTCTTTAAGGGGCCACAGGACTCTTTGTTGTTTTAATAATATCTATGGGATACCTTTCTGGTTACAATATTTTTCAACATGAGTCTGGATTTTGGAATCTGGTTCCTAATAATTTACAGTTAGACTACAGATAAGAGCTATTTGCTTAGTGCCCTGATTCATATTAGTACCGTATATACTTGAGTATAAGCCGACCCGAATATAAGCCGAGGCACCTAATTTTACCACAAAGAATTGGGAAAAAATATTGACTCGAGTATAAGCCTAGGGTAGAAAATGAGGCAGCTACTGGTAAATGTAAAAAATGAAGATAGATACCAATAAAATTACATGAATATTTATTTAAAAGAAAAACAATAACCTAGCTCTGTAAGTGGAAAAGGGGGTCAACAAAAACAATATGGTATCAAAAATACCGTAACTCCCGCTCAAAGTCCTCCCGCCAATCCAATGAGCCCCTGAAGGGCCGCCTGCAAGAAAGCGCCCAGCGCCAGCACCAGTCACACATGGGAACAGACGCTCGGACACTCGGCCCAACCAGCTCAGCCCCCGCCGCCCCCGCCCGGACCTTTCCCAGGCCAGAGCCCCTCTCGGCTGCTCCCCGAGCCTCCCTGCCGGCGGCCCCGGGGCGAGGCCGCTGGCTCCGAGCAGCACTTGAGGGCGCACCCGCAACCCAAGCGGCCGGCAGAGGCTCTGAGCGCCCCGCGCAGCGACGGCCCCTGACACACGGAGCCCAGCCCGCTCCCGGCAGTGCCCCCTGCCCCGAGCGCCTCGGTTACCGGGGCCGGAGCTCCGGGCTCACGCGGCTAGACCCGGCCGGCGGCAGAGACGCACTGAGCCCGCCCGCGAGCAGGAGGCTGACTCGAGTATAAGCCGAGGGGGGCATTTTTCAGCACAAAAAATGTGCTGAAAAACTCGGCTTATACTCGAGTATATACGGTACTAAGCACGTGGTTAGTTTTAAGCATATGAGTATGTGACTTCATTGAAACCATTCGCTTGCATAGTTAGGTATTAGTTAATGTATCTTGCTGAGTCAGGGTCCACGTAGACAATCTTTTTTTTTAATGGCATTTCTATACACAGAATATTTTATAGGGCTGTCTGCTTTTCTGACCTCTTAAAATACGAGCAACATTTTGGATCAGATACAATATACAATACGTTTGAAAAATTATCCATTAAAAGATTTGGCTCATGGGAGTTATGTCTACTTTGAAGTTTATTTCTGTAACAAATTTCTCACATCACACACCACTGTTTAAATTTTGTTCAGTATTAATGATCCTTTCTTTACACGGGATATTTTGGTTTGGTGACATTTTGTTACATGACCATGCTGGAACTAAGAATAGTTAGCTGAATATTAGTGGATTTGCTGGCACAGTCGAAAAATACTTGTGCTCTTGAGTCAGAAAGAGAAATCAAGCAGAGTTGGCAAAATAAATGGGAAAAAAGTCCAGATAGATAAATTATATTCTCTAAATTATTGGAGTAGCTAATAGAATCTCCGCACATAGCATCTTTTCACATGAAATCCCTGAAATACATATGGATAGACACTTATTTTAAAATACTCAGTGCTTTTAGATGATAACATCATGCTGGTGAACTTACTTACATGTTGATGTAATACAGGACATGGCATAAGTAAGCTTCAGTAACTTTAGAGCTCGTAGTCAGGACTAAAGGAAAACTCTAAATACAAGTACTGTATTGTGGAGTCCTCATTAACTGATTTTCTTCTGATCTGATGAATCTGTCCATCTTCTGGGATGACATTCTTGGACCCCTTTATCTAGTGATTTTTTTCTAGGAGGATAGTTTCTGGAAAAGCACAGTGTGACTATTATTTTGTTACTATTTTGATATTTTACTCAGTGCATTCTAGGACATGAGTGAAAGACCCTACCTGGAGGGAGTGATTGACACCAGTTCTACAATATGGTTATGTCTATACTGGGAAAGTTTGGTGACTAAACTGCTGTTAACATGCAAAAGTCACCAAAAGTGAAAATTGGTCAACCTGGTTTTTCTGCCTCCCATTGTTGACATTTCATGGCCATATTGCTAGTATCCTGTTGACAGATAGAGCAAAACAATGTAGGTAAGCCTCCTGCAGTGCAGTGTTGTGGGAAGACAGAACTGATCTCTATACTTCCTGGGATTCTCCATAGCTCTATGAGCTCTCTGTGCTGAGAAATGTCAAAGAAGCACAGCAGTCTCTCCAGCTCTCCCTCTGCAGCAGCAGTCTGCCTGCTGCTTTATTCATACCAGAGCAGAACAAGAGCAGTCTAATAATATGTTCTTTGTTTGTTCCCCAAATGGAGCAGCTCACTCAGCTGTCAGATACTTCCCAGAGCCTTGAAAGGGGAGGAGTGCATGCCTGCAGGACAGCACAGATCACAAAACACTGAGCACAACCATCAGGGCCGGCATTGTGGGATACTGGCGAAACCCAGTTCTCTTGACAAAACAAAGAGCAGAGTCTACACTGGCTCTTTGTCAATAAAAGGAAGGGAAAAGAAAAAAAAACTCTTGCAGGGATGGAAGGTTTTTTTCATGAAAACTAGGTGTTTTTCCCGACAAAGGTCACATTGTAGTGCATATGCTCATGCTGTTTTGTCGCCAGTGCAAATGTGATGAACTGAGTATTTCCTGAAGTATTTGCAAACATGACTGGTTAAGTAGCAGAGCAGGAAAATTATTCATAGCAAACAGTTTATTAGTTGACTTTAACTCTGGCCTGGAAAATTCACAATCTTGTATTTAGAGACAATATAAAAATGAATAGATGGTTTCCCAGCCACTCATCAGCATCTCGCAATCCTATTTCTTCTAAAAATGTGGATTCACATTTTTAGTGAAGTAGTTCTTATGTAATTCCAGCAGACTAGAATAAATTAAAAAAGACAAGAATTTATTACTGCCTAATCCAATATTCCAGGTTGAAATATCAAATATTGAATCCTGAGCTATAAAAATGGGGCAGTAATAAAATTAAAAACATGATTATAATTAAAAATACTCAACATATTGAATATTTGTCAATGTAGTCAAGGTCATTCTATGTAACAACCTCAACAGCGGGACTGGGATTGCAAAACTATGCTGGTTTAGATGTGGCCTCAAATCTTGTATTGGAGGAGGTGGATAAATGGTTCTGATTTTGGTCAATCTTTGTTGTGGCACAGTCATATTAGCAAGTATTGGTTGTGAAACAGTGTTTAATGTTGTGATTCAATTACTTGGGCGTGATATGCAGATAGAATCTCACTGATCTGTTCTGTGTCAAACACTAAGTACAGAAAGTCTCTTGATCATCTGCTCTTGATCATCTGGATGATTACCAAAAGACATGGCACTATTTTAGCATGCTGTAGTAGATTCCATATAATTTATGCTACTGTTCTACTTTTTCTCCTGCTCAAGGGAAATTTTTTCATATGTATTTAAAAAAAAATCCTTAAACACAGTAGGTTACTGAAGTTATTTTTGTAACTTTAATATTTGGGTTCATTTAAATGAGAGGAAAATAGCACCATCCTACAGAAATTCTATATTTAAACAAGATAACTGTGATATTAATGAGCTGAACCAGTGTTCTAGAAAAATACTGTGTAATGCATGCTGCTAATTATATACATTTATAATTAAACTGTCTGAGCAGTTTTACGTATTCAAGATCTGAAATGTGGTTGGACTTTTTAAAACAAGACATCTTCAAAATTCGATTTTACTAGCAAATAGCGCTATCCCCATTTCATGTGTCACCAGCTGTCAGTGCCACTTACAAGTGCCCTCCATGCAGGAGGAGAGAGAAGGGGGCAAGTGACCTAGAGTCTGGTGATTAGCCAGGATGGGTTAGGAATTGTGTCCCTAGCCTCTGTTTGTCACATGAGGATTACCTGTTACGTTCATTCCCTTTGGGGTACCTGGCATTGGCCACTGTCTGAAGACAGGATACTGGGCAAGATGGATCTTTGGTCTGACCCAATATGGCCGTGCTTATGTTCTTATGATTCTAAAGGGCCTGGAGCCTTGGGACATTTAAATCACAGCAAGAGCATCACGTGGACTTCAGGCAGATCTAAGGGCTGTGGGGGGAGGTGCCATGCTCTAGTCAGCACTGGTGCTTGGGGGGGTGTATGCATGTGGTGCGCTGCTGCCCTTCCCCTTCTGCCCAAAGCTCTGCCCCTTGCCAGGGAGTCCAGCATGGCTGTTTGCTCCCCTGCCTCCATTGGCTTATATTCTCTCTAATACCACATAACTCACACCAGGTCCTCATTTGAAATCTGTTAAGTGTGTGGTGTGCTCCCTCTTTATGATTAATCTCAGCTATGAAGTTCTGATTTTGTTACATGTCACCATGTGTTTTCAGTACTTCTTGCTATTACTTGAATTTCTCTCCCCTTGTTATATAAACTGATACTTGCTTTCTCTATAAACAAATGTAAGGGTATGTCTAGACTAGATGCTTCTGCTGACAGAGGCATGTAAATTAGACTACCTGACATAGTCAATGAAGCAGGGATTTAAAAATCTCCTGCTTCTGTAACCCACACACCTAGGCTATGTCTACACTAGCAGCTTCTTGTGCAAGAACTCTTGTGCAAGAAAAAGTCCACACTGGCATGTGCTACCTGTGCTTTTGCGCAAGAGCGCCCGTGGCAGTGTGGATGCTTTCTTGCGCAAGAAAGCTCTGGTGGCCATTTTAGCCATAGAGCTTTCTTGTGCAAGAAATCCCTGCTGAGCATCCACACTGCCCTCTTTCGCAAGAGCTCTTGCGCAAGAGGGCTTACACTTGTCAAAAAAGAGCATAGCTCTTGCGCAAGGAGCCCTCTCTTACCACACGTACTGTAAATTTACTTGCACAAGAGTGGGCGGGCAGTGTGGACGCTCTGCAGATTCTTGCGCAAGAACAGCTGTACATGCGCAAGAAGCCGCGAGTGTAGACGTAGCCCTAGTGTGGTTACTGAGTACTGCAAGTGGCGCCTAGACCACTGCAACAGTTAAGATCAAGAGACCTCTACAGCAAGGGTTGGGAGCCACCTGGCTTTTAGCTGAGAGGGTAGAGGCTCCCTATAGTCAACTCCTGAGGTCCCAGGTTCAAATCCACCTTGGTGGTGGTTACACTTCATTAAAATAAAAATGGCCAGCTCAGCTGATCGTCAGCATAGCACGGCAGTCAAGACGCAGATCAGTCCACAGGGAATGCTTTTTGTTGACTGCTACTGTAAACCTCAGTCTAGGGGGTCAATATGGCCCAGCGGCTGAGTCTCTAGCTCCCTGAGTCCACCAGGGCTCCTCTCATTCCCCGCCCTGGGCTGCTTCCTACCCCAATCTCCTGGCTGGCATAGTCCTCACCTGTGTGGACCAATACAGCTATGGTGTCTGGCATGGGGTCTGTTGCAGTGGTGGCAATTGGTGTGGCAGCAGTGGCAGCAGCGGTGTGGCAGCAGTGGTAACGGGCCACAGTCGGCATGGCAGCTGCTGTTGGCGCAAGGGTGGCGGATGTTGTTCTGTCTGGTGTGGTGGCTGGAACTCGGGCAGCTGCCCTGTGCTCTGGCAGGAGCTCCTTCCCCTCCGGAGGTCATCCCCAACTGAGCTACTCCTTCTGCCTTTATACTGGGTCTGCAGGCGGAGCCTGCCCAGTAAGACTGTGGGGGAGGGGCCTTCTCAGCCCAGCAGGCCTGAATAGCCTCCCTTTGTCCAGTGTGAGGTGAATATACCCCATCACAAGTACTTTATAAAAAAGACTGAGAAACTCTGTTCTAGATCATTCCTGATAGATGTCTGTCCAATCTGCTCTTAAATATCTCCGGTGATGGAGATTCCACAACCCTGGGCAATTTATTTCAGTGTTTAACCACCCTGACAGTTAGGAAGTTTTTCGTAATGTCTAACCTAAACCTCCTTTGCTGCAATTTAAGCCCATTGCTTTTTGTCCCATAACCAGAAATCAAGGAGAACAATTTTTCTCCCTCTTCCTTGTGATATCCTTTTAGATACTTGAAAACAGCTCCTCTCGATCTTCCCTTTTCTAAACTAAACAAGCCCTGTGGCAGTCAAAAAAGCAAATAGAATGTTAGGCATCATTAAAAAAGGGACAGAGAATAAGACAGAGACTATCTTATTATCTCTGTATAAAACTATGGTATGCCCATATCTTGAATACTGCATACAGTTGTGGCTGCCTCATCTCAAAAAAGATATATTGGCATTGGAAAAGGTTCAGAAAAGGGCAACAAAAATTATTAGGGGTTTGGAATGGGTCCCGTATGAAGAGAGATTAAAAAGACTTGGATTTTTCAGCTTAGAACTAGTGTGTCCACGGTACAGGGAAGACTCAAAACTAGTCCAAGGCAGGCACCATTAATGTGGACATACTACCTCAGACTTACAACCCCAGAAAGTACTGGGGAGTAGTAAATTCAAATTACTCTGGGTAGCAGTTATTTAAAAATAGCGGCACCGGAGAGTCCACACTAATGCTATTTTGGAATAACTGTTTCAAAATTAGCATTATTCCTTGAGGGAAGCAGAAGTACAGATTTGAAAATAAGGGCCTGTTCTTTCAAAATAACAGGATTGGTTGTGTGAACTCTTATTAATTCGACCTAACGGGGTTATTTTGAAATAAAGCCCTAGTGTAGAGCAGAGGCCAGGTCTACAGACTAAGTTTAGCAGTGTAGACATTCCTGCGCGGTCTAGGAGAGCTAATCCCTTTGCCAGGTTTCAGGGCCTGAGCTCCAATGCAAACAGAAACATCAACCGCTGCTAGTTTTAGTGCTATAATGTGAGCACTAAAGACCAGGCCTCCGAGACTCATTGCTGTGGTATGTTTTGTTTTGTTTTGTTTTGTTTTGTTTTTCATCAGTGTAGCTGATCCCTTGGGCTGTGTCCAGACTCCATGCCTCCGTCGACGGAGGCATGTAGATTAGCCAGATCGGAAGAGGGAAATGAAGCCGCGATTAAAATAATCGCGGCTTCATTTAAATTTAAATGGCTGCCCCGATCTGCCGATCAGCTGTTTGTCGGCAGATCGGGAGAGTCTGGACGCGATGCCCCGACAAAGAAGCCTTTCTTCATCGACACAGGTAAGCCTCGTGAAACCAGGTTTACCTGTGTCGATGAAGAAAGGCTTCTTTGTCGGGGCATCGCGTCCAGACTCTCCCGATCTGCCGACAAACAGCTGATCGGCAGATCGGGGCAGCCATTTAAATTTAAATGAAGCCGCGATTATTTTAATCGCGGCTTCATTTCCCTCTTCCGATCTGGCTAATCTACATGCCTCCGTCGACGGAGGCATGGAGTCTGGACACAGCCCTGGTCTCATTCTGCTTGAGCTCCTTCTCTGTGAAATGGGAATAGCAGTACTTCTCCAACTCACAAAGATTATTGGCAAGGAATTCAGATACCATCGTAGTGGTGGGTCATACGGTAACATGCAGTGACAGTTACAGAAGCTGCTTTAGAATATACATGCAGAGTCTACAAGTGAAATATACACACAGAGCAAGCAAATTGTTCCACATAGACTACACTGAAGATTGGGTTGCTTTCTTTAATTAGTTTCCAATTTTATTTTTGGGTGCTCTGAGAATGCATCCAAAGTCCTCTGGAAACAATTAGAGGCCTTCTGATGCCTTGCAACTAGCGTAGGTTAATATTTTTTACGTGTAGTGTGTTTTAAAAGGTGTCTAAAAAAGTTGCACAAAACAGTTGACACAATGAAAGTTTTCATTCCCCCCCCCCCCCCCCGAAGATTTTCCTGAAGTTTTAAAACAAAGTTTCTCATGGATTGAAAACAGCATTTTTAAAAAAACCCAACATATCAAACCTGAAGGATCCTGTTGGTGAACCTGTTGGGACAATGATTTAAGTACAAATGTAATGAGCCAGAAAATGCAGGTTTATTTCAAAGCATGAGGCCGCGGATGCTCCGGGTGCCCGGCGGCAGGACCACCCATGTGCCACGCACCTGGGGCGTGGCCGCGCATGCGCTAGGTGCCCAGGGGCGTTGGGTGCTGCACAACCGGGGGCGGGGCCGCGCATGCATCACACTGCTGGGGGCAGCGCTGCACTCCCGGGGCCCAGGGCGCATGAATGGCTCGGGCCGGCCCTAGCAGGATTCACTTCAAGACAGAGTTGATTAGGGATAGTTGCTTTTATTAATCTCACTACATCACTACTATTACAGGCTTAATACTGCCAGCTGGTTACACAGCTTCTGCAAAGTAATACACCAATAAGCATAGGCAGAGCAATGCATAAAAGAGTAGCAGGCATTTGGAAATGCTTACGCCCCTTCAGTCTGCAGGGAGTCCCGTTCCCGTCACCTTGCCCTAGGCCGCAGTGGATGTGGCTCCAGCTGGGGGGATCCAGGAGGTTGGGGGGGATCCTCCCAGCTGGAGCCACGTCTACTGTGGCCTGGGGTGAGGTGACGGGAACGGGACTCCCCGCAGACCAAAGGGGCGTAAGCATTTCCAAATGCCTGCTACTCTTTTATGCATTGCTCTGCCTATGCTTATTGGTGTATTACTTTGCAGTAGCTGTGTAACCAGCTGGCAGTATTAAGCCTGCAATAGTAGTGATGTAGTGAGATTAATAAAAGCAACTATCCCTAATCAACTCTGTCTTGAAGTGAATCCTGTTAGGACCTGCCCCTGTGAGCAGGGCCGGCCCGAGCCATTCGTGCACCCAGGGCCCCGGGAGCGCGGCGCTGCTCCCGGGAGTGCAACGCGTGCGCGGCCCCATAAGTCAAATTTAGTTATTTCGAAATCGCTTCCTAATGTAGACAGACCCTTCCTGCTGCAAGGTTGGTGAGATTCTTTTGTTTGTTTTTCAGTGTAGACGTACCCTTAATGACTTGTCAAAGGACTATGGAGGGAGCAAAGAACTGAATACAGGTCTCCCAAATCCCATGATAATACCCTAATCACTTTCCATTCTTTCTCACTGTGGTACTGAATTAGAATCAAGGCACAGGCTTAAATGCACACCCACATTTTGGGTTTATTGGTTTTAAATGTTCCTTCACAGAAAACAGCCTGTAGAGCAGTGGTTCCCAACCTTCTCCAGATGGGGACCCATTCTGACAATTCAGGAAGACTTGGGGACCCAAAGCAATTAAAAAATGAGGGGAGGAGGGAGGGCAGAGCCACCTGGGAAGACACTTGGTGACCCTTTTGAAATGTAATGGCAACCCATAGGGAACCCCTGCTGTAGAGAAATCTTTTGTTTATGTGCAATTTTTCCATAATTGGAATCAGTCATTTCTAAATAAAATATGAATGCCCTCATAATCATTTGAATGCGTGGCTGCATTTTGGCATATTCATTAAAAACAAAGTAGAATTTCATTGAAAATAAGTGACTCTGTTAGACAGAACTATATATAGTTCCATCTATATGAGATTTCTCTGTTGACTCCAATAGGCTTTATATCAACCTCCCACTCCCTTGGACCATTTTGAAAAGGGCCATTTCTTCTCCATGTGACACTTTGTAATGTGCTTTCAACTAATGGTGTTGTCAGAAACCCAGAGATATTGCAGTACAGTTGAACTTGCAAACCAGAGTAGAAGAATGGTGATCCCAAGTAGCTCAGTCATATAGGCAGGGCCGACTTATCTATTAGGCATAGTAGGCACAGTGCCTAGGGCCCACGATACTTTTAGGGGCCCACAAAAATGTTTTAATTTCTTTTAAAATCAGAAGGAAAAAAATGAACTTTTAGGGTCAAAGAAAATGTTTTAATTTTTTTCTCACATCAGAAAAAAATGAAACTTTTAGGGCCCACGAAAATCTATTAAATTTTGCCTAAAACAGAAAAAAAAATAAAATGTTGAAGTATTTAAAGTTATATCCAAAATAATTTTTAATATTTTTTTTTATGGAGAAAGGGGCCCACAAAGACAAAAGTGCCTAGGGCCCACGAAAGTCATAATGCGGCCCTGCATATAGGACACTTGAGTCTGCTACAGCTACAAGACTGCCAAATGTGGGAGTTAGTTCTTCAGCAAAAGCTCAAGACCACTAAATGGCTGGTAAAATAATTTGTAAATTCAATCCTGCATTATCCCGAGTGAAATAAGATGACACAATAATTCCTTGGGGGTACTCTTATTTTGAGGCTAAACTTCTGAAAGCAAAATGATTGTACATTGCCAAAGTATTTGGGGAGAATAGAAATGGTCGAAGACCAGTATTTTGATTTTGACATAGTTTAAATTAAAACTTAACACTGGCTTTGACACTTTGTTATCTAAACTTTTTTCATTTCATTATACTGGAGAAGGAAATAACTTACTTGTGAATATCTTTATCAACGAGGTCATTAAAAGCCTTGGTTCTTAGCCGCTGTTTTTGAGTCAGTTCTCTTCTCTCATAATTACTCTAGATTAGGCTACGTTTCCAATCTTCAGTGATTAAAGCAGTATACTCACCGGAGAACACTTGTGAATAGTGGTACTTCTGATCTGCTTGATAAGGTTGGCTTTGTTTTAATTATGTAACACTTTTGCTAATAGATGCAGTCTCCCCTTAAGTTTTCACCCATTCAAATCAAACACCATTATTCTTTCAATAACAGCTGAATTGACCACTGGAATATGGCACCTCTTATGTTTCTGCTTCTCCCAGCATCTTTTCTGTTGCAGTTTGCTAATTTCCACTTCCTTTTTCTTAGTGGCACATCTGTGTGAGTTGGTTCATAGAAGGGGCAGAGGCAAGATTCCACCCATCCACAAGGGAGAAGTGAAGTCATGGCTCCTCCATCTACTACAGTATTATCTCCCTTGCACTGCCATAGTAATTGTGCAGCTTTATTCTGGGGCACAGGTATGTCCTTTCCTCTTTCCCCCCTAAGCATAGGAGCATAGTCACAGTGCTGATCTGGTTCCAAAAGAGCAGCCAAGAAAATGAGTTTCTCATTGGTCCTATCTTACCTGCTGAGGGAACACTGCTTTTCCTGCAGTACAACCGTGGAGACCTCAAGCAGCTCCATTTTATTAAATGAGATAACAAGCAAATTGCCAACAGTCATTCGGCAAAAAGGTAGTAGCAATTTAAGACACAGTCTACCAAAATGGAGGGTCCTATGCACTTCTTAAGAGGAACTGGGTCCCTTGGAAGATAACATTTGAATTAGAGATCATCTCTCCCCACCTTGTATTACTTCACACCCCAACATGGACCATGTTTTTCACCCTTTTCAAAGTAAATTGTAACAAATTGCTCTACATGTTCTTACAACTCTCACAAATTGCCCAGGAAAAGAAGGGGGTTCCAGACAAAGCTGCTACAGAGATTTGCTTCAAAGTCTACCTAGTCTGTCACAGTAGCCATGGGCAAAGAGGAAGTAGGTAGTGCTGGTATGACAGACTGTGCTTGGAAAAAGCATGGATCTGTAGCTTGCCAGTCACACTTAGCAGCTTGTAGGCAATGGGGAAGCTCAGTCTTTGTGTAAATCATGAAATACATGCCAAAGGAGTAAAATGCTGGATGCCTTATTTAAAATGGTAAATATTTCACCAGAATAGTGGTTTTCCACCTGTTGTCAGCAGACTGCTGGGGGACTGCAGGCTATTTCTAAGATTTCCAAAGAGATCCACACCACTATTTCAAATTTTTCTAGAAGTACACAAAGGAGAAAAGGTTGACAATCACTGCATTAAAAAAACAAAACCGTTGTCGTACTGTCCTGTGTAATCTAGTGATTTGTCATTATGGTGCTACTAGACACCAGTTGTTTGTGGAAACCGAACTGTGTTCACAAAAACAAAAACCATAATTAAAAAGCAAGCCATAAAGGTCTTTTTGGCCACACACACACACACACACACACACACACACACACACCCTTATACTCCCACTTGCAAGTTGTGTAAGTTGGCATTTCTCCATTTGAAATTAAGGGAGGTACACCTATTCACACCAGAAGAGGGTCTGACCTGGGTTCTTGAGAACACATCTCATAATACCATTCCTATAATACTTGCTATATCAGAAAGAGCTTTCACCATTCATGTGTGCAATATGTTTTCACCATAAATACCTCACATGTACTATCATTATTATACCCCAGTGTCACTTAGGGCACGTGACTTACTTATGGGAAGATCGACACTCCAGAGGTCGATCTTCTAGCGTTTGTTTTAACGGGTCTAGTACAGACCTATATATCAAATGTTAAGGGCAGTTCCTGCCAACATCAGGTACTCCTTTTGCAAGGAGTAAGGGAAGCCAATGGGAGCAAATGCTCCCATCCACTTCTTGCAGTGTGAATGCTTAAGGTAAATCTACTCCAGCTATGCCTTTTGCGTAGCTGGGGTTGTGTATCTTAAGCTGACCTTCCAGGTCCACTGTGGACCTGGCTTTAAAGACTTCCTTTTTTTTCCTGGCATGAAACAACATATACGATGGAAACAATTCAATTCATCATGCCTTCTACTGCAGCACAATCTGTTCTGTGATAGGAAAAGAAAGCATTTGCACAACATAGAGCACAGCAACTGTTCTTTGATTTCCGTGTTATGGTGGCAAATTAGTAATTATAATTTATCATACCAACAATCTCCTGAAATTGTATTTCTAGTTTCACAGGGATTAAATAGGGCTTTGAAATTTGATGATAAGAATATCATAAGAAGTCAAATACTTAAGAACCTATTATCTCCATGATGCTCATCTTAATGTTAATGGGAACTGGGAGCATATGTTGGCTGGGGAATATGGATTCTGTATTTTTCAACATCCTGCTGTAATTAAAGTACTATGGAGCAGCTGAGTCATAAGTAGAGCCCTGCTTGTTCCGTGGACACCCGCTTTATATCTGTGAGTATCCACATCCATGGATGTGGATGCAGCAATCCACAGCTCATTTTTGCAGATATGCTTGCAGATGCAAATACAAATTTTGTATCCATGCAGGACTCTAATCATAAGCTATTTCAAATCCTGCATAGAGATCATTGCATGTCAAGAGTTCAGGCTATCAAGTCAGAAAAACTGAAGTGTGTGCTTATCAAAATTACTTTGCCTTTGTGCATTAGATTGGGTTTGTGGGTAGGGGATATGGGAAAGTAAAAAGCACTAGACTGACACCTTCAGAAACTGAAGCTGTTTATTCATCCTCAAAATGCGTAGGTACAATACAGGCAATGAAAATGCTAGTTTCTTAGGGTATGTTTACACTACAAAGTTAATTCAAACTAACAGACGTTAGTTCGAATTAACTTTGATAGGCGCTACACTAGCGCTCCGCTAGTTCGAACTTAATTCGAATTAAGTTCGAACTAGCGGAGCGCTTAATTCGAACTAGGTAAACCTCATTGTAACAGGGCAGCTGCCCTGTACTGGCCCCTTTAAGAGCCAAACCCTGGCCTGGAGCAGGCCCGGGGAATTCAGCCCAGCTGGGCGGCGTTGGCCAATTAAGGCCCAGCTAGGAGCTATAAAGGGGAAGGGCTGCTTCAGCACAGGCAGTGTGAGCCTGGCTGCCGAGGGAGCAGGACGCTCTCTGGAGCTAGGGCAGGGCTAGAGAGTTAGGCTGGGCCAGGGTGCTCGGACAGCCAACCGGCCAGCCTGCTAGGCCTGCGGCAAGGCTGTGAGCCTGGCTGCCGAGGGAGCAGGACGCTCTCTGGAGCTAGGGCAGGGCTAGAGAGTTAGGCTGGGCCAGGGTGCTCGGACAGCCAACCGGCCAGCCTGCTAGGCCTGCGGACAGACCTGCTGGAGAGACACCAAACCCCCGGAAGGGGGGCTCAGAGCGAGTGACTTGGGCACTGCCGGAGGGCAGTGTGGCGAAGAGACATATGTGACTGGAAGGGGTCCAGAGGGGAACGCCCGTGAGCGGAGGCCTGGCCAGACGGAATGGACTGATTCCGGGGACAGACGACGGACCCCCGCTATGGTGGTGAGTGACCCCCTCGCGCCCCCTCACAGATGGTGGAGAATGTGGGCAGAAGATACGCGATCCCGGCCCTGAGGTAAGGGCCCCGCGTGTGCCTCAGTGGACCCTAATACCAAAAAAAAAAAAAAAAAAAACCCCACGCAAAGAGAGAGAAGTTGCGGGGTTCCCTCCTCCCCTCTCGGCGAGCTCGGACGGGAGGGCCATGGAGGGAGAGGCAATGCCCGAAGGACTGACTAAGGGGCGACAGCCGCCAGTGAAGCTTCGAGCACAGTACTGCCAGGCTCTTCAGGAGGTGGCGGAACAGGACCAGGCCGATATGGGGGCCGCCCCGACTCCCCCGGCTAGCTCCCCCTCCCTGACCACGCGGGGACCCGCGGGGGATCCCGCGGTGTTTGCCCTCCTCGACTCGGGATGCAGCCAGACGCTTATTCGCCCCGATGTACTGCCTAATACCGCGGTGCCCGAGGGGGAGCTGCAGCTGCGGTGCGTCCATGGGGATGTGAAGACCTATCCTCAGGTCCGGCTCCCCTTGACGGTACGGGGAGTCACCCGAATGATGCGAGTGGGCGTGGTGCCGCACCTGCCATACCCTATGGTGCTGGGTCGTGACTGGCCAGGTCTTACAGCTCTCATTACAGACGTCCCGGCACTGACCGAGCCCCGCGTGGAACTCCTGGGGGAGGAACTCCAGGCCGTCCGACCGCAGGGGTCGCTCGACAGGGAGGGCCCCGCCGGGCGCGACGCATCTGACCCGGCCGACCCAGGGCGCTCGGACCCGGAGGACGTGCCGGTCGCGCTGGACTCGACCGACTTTCCCCGAGACCAGCGGGAGGATCCCACCCTGCGGGAGGCCTACATCCAGCTCGCTTGTGTTGATGGGACGGTGGTGGATCCACAGAGGGCGGCACACTGGCCTCGGTTTGAGCTACGAGCCGACCGGCTTTACCGGGTCGGGCGGAACCCGCAGATGCAGGAAGAAGAGGCCCAGTTGTTGGTACCCCGGACCCATCGACGAGCCGTGCTGAGGTTGGCGCACGACCTTCCCGCCGCCGGACACCTCGGGCATGAGAAGACCCTGGCCCGAGTTTTGGCCTGCTTCTTTTGGCCTGGGGTGTACAAAGAGGTCAAAGACTATTGCCAGTCATGTCCAGCCTGCCAGCTCGCCGCAGCTCCCGGCGTGCCGAAAGCTCCCCTCGTCCCTTTGCCCGTGGTAGGGACCCCCTTCGAAAGGATCGCCTTGGACATAGTGGGGCCCTTTCCGCGGAGCGCGGCTGGATTTCGGTATATTTTAACGATCATGGACTATGCAACCCGGTTCCCTGAGGCCGTCCCCCTCCGAAACACCCGTGCCCGCACGATCGCGAACGAGTTGGTGAGGATTTTTGCCTGGGTGGGGCTACCTCGAGAACTACTGACAGACCAAGGAACGAACTTTACATCCCGGTTGCTGCGTCAGGTCTGCGACCTCCTGGATATTCACAAGCTACAGACCTCCGTCTACCACCCCCAAACCGACGGGCTGGTAGAGCGGTTCAACCGCACCCTGAAGGGGATGCTGAGAAGATTCCCTCCAGCGGACATGAAGCACTGGGACCAGCTTATCCCCTTGCTCTTGATGGCGGTGCGGGAGGTGCCACAGGCCTCCACTCGATTTTCCCCCTTCGAGCTCCTGTATGGCAGACGACCTCGGGGCGTCCTCGATCTGGTTAGGGAGACCTGGGAACGGACCCCCTCCTCTTCGGTCGGGCTTCTGCAGTACGTACTTCGACTACAGGAGAGACTCACGCAGGTGGGGGCCTTGGCTCAAGAAAACATACAGGCGGCCCAGCGAGAGCAGGAGCGAGGGTATAACCGGGGAGCCCAGGAAAGAGTGTTTGAACCCGGGGATCGGGTGCTGCTGTTACTCCCCTCAGAGGAGTCAAAATTGCTGGCCCGCTGGCAGGGGCCGTATGAGGTATCCCGACGAGTGGGCCCAGTCACCTATGAGGTTCATCAGCCGGACCGGCGAAGAAAAAAACAAATATATCATGTGAACCTCCTCAAACCCTGGCCAGAGCGAGAATGCATGTTGGTCGCGCCCTACCCGTCGGAACCCGGGTTAGGTCCTAGGGTCCCTGACACCGAGGAGGAAGAGACACCCCAGCTCGCGGACACCCTGTTGCAGAACCAACGGCGCGTAGCCCAGCTGCTTGTCGAAACCTTCGCCAGGACCTTTACCTCGCGGCCGGGCCGAACCTCGGCGATAACGCACACCATCCGGACTCCGCCCGGTCAGGTCGTGCAGGAGGGAAACAGACCTCTTCCCCGACGGATGCGCGACGTCGTGGAACGAGAGGTCCACACCATGTTGGAGCTGGGAGTGATCGAGCGATCCAGGAGTGAGTGGAGGAGCCCGATCGTGTTGGTCCCTAAACCGGACGGAAGCCTTCGGTTTTGCATCGACTTTCGAAAGGTAAACGCTATATCGAAGTTTGACGCCTACCCGATGCCACGGATGGATGAGCTGCTGGAGCGCCTGGGAAAAGCCAAGTTCATAACAACCCTCGACCTGACTAAGGGCTATTGGCAAATCCCGCTGGATCGGGAGTCCCAGGAGAAGACAGCTTTCACCACCCCGTCCGGGCTTTTCCACTTCGTGCGCATGCCGTTCAGCCTCCATGGGGCACCCGCCACCTTCCAGCGGATGATGGATCGCCTGCTTGCCCCTCATCTGGCGTATGCCGCAGCTTACCTGGATGACGTGGTCATCTACGGGCGCGACTGGGAGGACCACATAAACCAAGTGGCGGCAGTACTACGAACGCTCCGTGACGCGGGTCTCATGGCCAACCCCAAAAAGTGTAAAATCGGCGCGCAAGAGACCACATATCTGGGGTATCGTTTGGGGCGCGGGCTAGTCCGGCCCCTGGTGGGGAAGGTAGAGGCCATACGAAATTACCCCACCCCGACCACGAAAAGGAAGGTCCGACAATTTCTGGGACTGGCGGGGTACTACCGCCGATTTGTCCCCCAATTTGCTAGCATAGCGGCGCCGCTCACCTCTCTGCTCACGAAGGACAAACCTCAGAGAGTGAGGTGGGACACAGAGTGTGACTCGACCTTTCAACAACTTAAAGAAGCCCTGTGTAGCGAGCCCGTTTTGCTTAGCCCAGACTTCGATAAACCTTTTTGTCTACAGACAGACGCCTCCGCCACTGGGCTGGGTGCCGTACTCTCCCAGGAGGTTGGTGGAGAAGAGCATCCGGTGGTCTTTATCAGCCGTAAGCTGTTTCCCCGAGAACGCCAGTACTCCGTAATAGAAAGAGAGGCCCTGGCGATCAAATGGGCGGTTGAAGCCCTAAGGTACTACCTGCTAGGGGGTGAGTTTACCCTATTGACAGACCATGCCCCGCTAAAGTGGCTACAAACTATGCGGGACACCAATAGCCGCCTTATGAGGTGGTATTTAGCCCTTCAACCCTATGTGTTTTCCATACACCACAGGGCGGGCAAGGCCAACGCCAATGCGGACGCATTGTCCCGCCTGGATGAGGAACAAGAATCCAACCCCGAGGTGGGGGACCGGGACTTATGGGGGAGGGCAGGTAGCCGGGCGGACTGGCCGCCCACGGAACCAGAGGAGGAGGAACCCCTCAGGACGCCCGGGTGGGCAGAGGCGGACCCCACTCCGTCACCTGACCGGAACCCAGAGGGTGGGGCAGGGAGGTTAAGAAGACGGCGGGAGAGGGCAGTCAGGGCCCAGCCACTGGAGGAGCGGGAGGCAGACCCCGAACTCCTGCCTGGGGAGGCTAAGGCCCGGGCTGGGCTGCCCCCAGCTGAGTTCCTGGAGGCCGGCCGAAACTTCCTAGAATGGGGTATGGAGGCCGGGCACAGACCAGCGGCAGGAGCCCCCCTGGACCCCGAGGACGAGCCCGACGGGCTGGACCAGCTCGATCCCCGATGGGTGCTGGAACGCTGTGGCCGAACCGCCGGCGGGACCTCGCAGGACCCAACCCTGGACCCCTTGAGTGGGCCGCCTGGACCCTACTAGGACGACTGGGACAGCTCGACAGCCCGACAGGCCCTCAGAGGCTACAGGTACCCGGAAAGGGAGGGAGGAAGAAGGGGCCCAGGGGTCGCTCAGGCGGAGAGCCTCCACGGCCAGCAAAATCCGGACTGAGGCAATCGCAGCAACGCGGCTGCACTCAGGGTCCCTGGGCCGGGGCGCAGTGAGACGGGCGGGCCTGCGCCCCCTCCCCCTCCCCCCACCGGGCCGTCCTGGGTCCACTCCGAGAGGAGGACGGGATATGGACACGCCAGGAGCTGTGGCCCGCCTCATAGCAGGATGGGGGCTGGGACTTGGGGAACAGGGCAGGCAGCAGGGGAACCCCCCCCCCCCGGGAGATATTTAAGGGGGAGGGTGTGTAACAGGGCAGCTGCCCTGTACTGGCCCCTTTAAGAGCCAAACCCTGGCCTGGAGCAGGCCCGGGGAATTCAGCCCAGCTGGGCAGCGTTGGCCAATTAAGGCCCAGCTGGGAGCTATAAAGGGGAAGGGCTGCTTCAGCACAGGCAGTGTGAGCCTGGCTGCTGAGGGAGCAGGACGCTCTCTGGAGCTAGCGCAGGGCTAGAGAGTTAGGCTGGGCCAGGGTGCTCGGACAGCCAACCGGCCAGCCTGCTAGGCCTGCGGACAGACCTGCTGGAGAGACACCAAACCCCCGGAAGGGGGGCTCAGAGCGAGTGACTTGGGCACTGCCGGAGGGCAGTGTGGCGAAGAGACATATGTGACTGGAAGGGGTCCAGAGGGGAACGCCCGTGAGCGGAGGCCTGGCCAGACGGAATGGACTGATTCCGGGGACAGACGACGGACCCCCGCTACGGTGGTGAGTGACCCCCTCGCGCCCCCTCACACTCATTTTACGAGGACTAACGCCTAGTTCGAATTAGCTAGTTCGAATTAAGGGCTGTGTAGCTACTTAATTCGAACTAGTGGGAGGCTAGCCCTCCCCAGCTTTCCCTGTTGGCCACTGGGCACCACCAGGGAAACTCGTCTGCCCCCCTCCCGGCCCTGGAGCCCTTAAAGGGATACGGGCTGGCTACGGTGCCCGTGCCAGGTGCAAGCCTGCCAGCACCCAGCCAGCAGACCCTGAACCTGGCATGGCTCGAGCCAGCCACCTGCTGCCACCCAGCCTTCAGCCTCTTCCCGGGACCAGGCTGGCGGCTCCCGGGAGCCTGCCCGTGTCCGCAAGAGGCGGGCGCCCACCTGGTCTAGTGCGGAGATCGTGGACCTCATCCATGACCTCCGCACTAGGCACAGGAAAGTGGCCGTCTAGGGCAGGATAGCTGCCAGCCTGGCCACCCAGGAGCAGGTTTGCATGAAAATCAAGGTGGTCCACTGAGACCCCCGACCCTGAGCCCTGAGCTTACAATGGCCGTCCCGGGTCAGACCAAAGGTCCATCTAGCCCAGTAGCCTGTCTGTCAACAGTGGCCAACACTAGGGACCCTGGAGGGGATGGACCGAAGACAATGACCAAGCCATTCTCCAGCCTTCCAAAAACAGAGGCCAGGGACACCATTTCTACCCCCTGGCTAATAGCACTCTATGGACCCAACCTCCATGACTTGATCTCACTTCTCTTTAAACTCTGTTCTAGTTCTAGCCTTCACAGCCTCCTGCAGCAAGGAGTTCCACAGGTTGACTATTTGCTTTGTGAAGAAGAACTTTCGCTTATTAGTTTGAAGCCTGCTACCCATTCATTTCATTTGGTATCCTCTAGTCCTTCTATTATGGGAACTAATGAAGAACTTTTCTTTATGCACCCTCTCCACACCACTCATGCTTTTATAGAACTCTATCATATCCCCCCTCAGTCTCATCTTTTCTAAGCTGAGAAGTCCCAGTCTCTTTAGCCTCTCTTCATATGGGACCTGTTCCAAACCCCTGATATTGTAGTTGCCCTCCCCTCTCCCACCCTCTCTCTTCCCCTCTCCCACCTCCTTTTCCCAGTTTCCCCGAGTTTTGTTCAATAAAGAGAGTTTCTATTTTTGAACACACGTGTCCTTTATTTTGTACATCAGCAAGGGGGGCTAGGGAGGGGTAAGTGGAAGGAGGTGAGGGAGGAATGGGGTACGCACCCCCGTTGGGGAGGACTGGGCTGGCTCTGCGGGCTTCTGGGAGTGGAAGCTCTCCTGCAGCCCCCCAATTGCCCCCTCTCCCCAGATGGCAGCCTGCAGCAAGTGCAGCCGGTCTGATGGCCGAGTGCTGTGATGTGCCGAGTGTGGGCACTCAGGGCACTCCAAGCCAGGACTGCTTTGCAAGCGGGGCACCCCTGAGAACTCTCTGTCCGGGGTGGAGGTCGGGTCCCTTTAAGCACAGCCCTCGGCTAGCCCTCGGTAGCAGCTCCACACTCTAAGTCCTAATCTGATGCCCTGCCAGCACTGCTTCCGGCCATCCTTAACCTCAGTTCAGGGTCCACTCAATGTGGACATGCTAGTTCTAATTAGCAGAACGCTAATTCGAACTAATTTTTTAGTCTAGATGCACTAGTTCCAATTAGCTTAGTTCGAATTTACTAATTCTAAGTAAGTTAGTTCGAATTAGCGCTGTAGTGTAGACATACCCTTACATAGTTCAGCAAATAGGCCTGACCCTGCTTTGACAAAAAACATTCTTGTTTAGTTTGGTCTATTTAGATTTTCCCATGTTTAGTCTATTTAGATTTCCCCATTTCCTCATTGTCAAAAAGGTTTGATTCCTTCTAAAACTCTTTCTAGCTAAAGGGTATAAAAATATTGCTAAATTGAAAGCCTTACTTACTACAGGTTGCACCTCCCAAATCTGGGATTCTCTGGTCAGGCAACATCCGTAGTCTGCATGACCACAGATGTTCCTGGATGCCCCAGAGTAAGACAGCCAGCAGCTTGGATCCCGCTGCAGACCCATGAGTCTTGTAGCAGCAGGACCTTAGCACCCTGGGCAGTGGTGGTGCTGGGACAGTCTGGGCTGTGGCAGTGCACGATTGGGGCTGCCTGCAGCCTGGCAGCTGGACCAAGAACATGGCAGCCCTTGAGTGGAAGCTTGGCCAGGGCCATCAGCCTGGGCGGCAGCGGTGGGGCAGCTGGGGTGGCAGTGGCAGTGGGTCTCAGGCTGGACTGCAGCAGCCCAGGCAGAGAAGCTGGCTGGGGCTGCTGCAGTCTTGCAGAATCAGTGCAGTTGGGGCTTCATGCCACCCAGCAACAGGGCTGGGGCTGCTGCAGCTTGATTGGGCAGCCTGGAGCTAGGGCTGGGGCTGGCCAGCAGGCAGCCTGGAAAGGCTGAAGGAGCTGGCAGTGGGGAGGGCAGCAGGCTGAGGTGCTGTTGTCAGGGGACCTCCTGCTGTCTAGCAAATTCCCTCAGTCAGGGCTAGTCAGGTCCCGAGGCTGCCGGACCAGGGAGGTCCAACCTGTACTTCACATTGCAAATTCTGTAACTGATTTTCCTTCTCTGTGTCTTTAGTAAAAGGATGTTCAAGGGCATGCTTACCCTGCTGCTAAGCAGGCTGAGCTCTCTGCAAACCAAAACCTGAAGCTTGTTTCCAAGTGTTTAATGTTGGGCAGTGAGTGGGTTATTGTAACACCTTTGGCCCATATAATCAATCAAAATCACTGAAACAATACCAGTGGTAAGAGACACTCTACTCCTCCCCAAAGTATGGAAGAAGCACTTGAATAAGAGTGACTAAAATATACTTACTCAGTTAAAATTTCCAGGATGTGTGTGCAAGTAAAAAATGTCTCCTTTACCTTCGTCTGTTCCTTCGCTCTGCTTCTCCCTTTGCTCCTTTCTTTGGTCTCTATCATGCAATACATTCTCTGCTTCCCTCTCTCTTTGATAAATACCCTCTCCCCTCTTCTTGTTTTTCATAGAATCATAGACTCCTAGGGCTGGAAGAGACCTCAGGAGGTCATCGAGTCCAAACCCCTGCCCAAAGCAGGAACAACCCCAACTAAATCATCCCAGACAAGACTTTGTCAAGTCAGGACTTAAAAACCTCTAGGGATGGTGATTCTCCCCTCCTCCCCCCAGGTAACCCATTCCAGTGCTTCACCACCCTCCTAGTGAAATAGTTTTTCCTAATATCCAACCTAGATCTCCCCCACTGTAACTTGAGACCATTGCTCCTTGTTCTGCCATCCCTCAGTACTGAGAACAGCCTCTCTCCATCCTCTTTGGAACCTCCCTTCATGAAGTTGAAGGCTGTTATCAAATCCCCCCTCACTCTTCTCTTCTGCAGACTAAATAAGCCCAAATCCCTCAGCCTCTCCTCATAGGTCATGTGCTTCAGCCCCCCTAATCATCTTGGTTGCCCTCCGCAGGACCTTCTCCAATGCGTCCATATCCTTTCTATAGTGGAGGGCCCAGAACTGGATGCAATACTCCAGATGTAGCCTCACTAGTACCGAATAAAGGGGAATAATAACGTCTCTGGATCTGCTGGCAATGTTCCTCCTAATGCATCCTAATATTCCAATAGCCTTCTTGGCTACAAGGGCATGATGTTGACTCATATCCAGCTTCTCATCCACTGTAATCCCCAGGTCCTGCTGAACTGCTACTTAGTCAGTCGGTCCCCAGCCTGTAACAATGCTTGGGATTCTTCCATTCCCAGTGCAGGATTCTGTACTGGTCCTTGTTGAACCTCATCAGATTTCTTTTGGCCCAATCCTCCAACTTGCCTAGGTCACTCTGGATGCTATTCCCTACCCTCCAACTTATCTACCTCTCCCCCTAGTTTAGTGTCATCTGCAAACTTGCTGAGGGTGCAATCCATCCCCTCATCCAAGCCATTAATAAAGATGTTGAACAAAACTGGCCCTAGAACTGATCCTTGGGGCACTTTGCTACAAATTGACCTCCAACCTGACACTGAACCGTTGACCCCTACCCATTGGGCCCGACAATCTAGCCAGCTTTCTATCCACCTTACAGTCCATTTATCCAATCCATACTCCCTTAACTTGCTGGCAAGAATATTTCTTCATTTTTAAGTGTCTTCTTTCTAAACCACATGAATTCAGCTGTGACATTGGTTTCTGATATGAACATGCAAATCATTGTTGCGGCCACTGTTATATGTTTGCATCAAATATTGTGCAAAGTACACCAAGTGAGATGTCTAGAGAAAGGTGATGATTCACTGATTCTGTTTATAATGTTTATATGCATGTATCATTCTTGTATTTGAAGTTATGAGAATTGGCTATGTACTTGTATTTCAAATGTTTGCTCATGGAAAATATCAAAAGGCTTCGTCCAACTATTATGAAAAGGTTGTGAATCAAATAAATCAGAATATTTGACTGACAGTGTACATTAAGTGGTGCCAATCCACCACCGAGGAACCTTTTTGTGTACGTTCAGACCAGCATGGGAGCGATGCCTGTTTATCTAACAAGGACTAAGTCATGCAAGGACAGGTGATTTGCTCATGTGACAAACTCTTGATGTACTTTCACGTGAGGATAACAATGGAATTCCCTCCGCATGTGCAAGGGTATGAAAAAGGGCCATGGTGGTTCCTTCATCTTTGTCTTCAGTCTGGTCGTCAAGCAGATTGTCATTCTAGCTCATCACTTCAGGAGCATCTTTGCTATGAACTGAGCCCAAAAAGATTGATGGCCCATCCTAACAAAGGATGCATTCCAGAGACTTTGAAGATAGCAGTTTTATTTCATATCTGCATCTGGAACTTCGTAATTCATGTATGTAATTTGTTTTCTTTAACAGTTTTTGCTCACAATCTTTTCTTTCTTTTCTCAATAAATCTTTAGATTTTAGATTCTAAAGGATTCTTATTTGTAATCCTCATTGCAGGAAGAGTAACGGTAGTTCAAATTAGGAGCTTTAATTCGAACTACCTAGCCCGTGCCACGTGTAGCCGCGGACGGGTAGTTCGAACTATGGGGCATTTAAAAATGGCGGCGCCTGGAAACATGCAAATAAAGCCCGGGATATTTAAATCCTGGGCTTCATTTGCAAGTTCAAATGACTACATTAGCCACCCTAGTTTGAACTAGGGTGGCTAGTGTAGACATACCCTAAGATATTAATTGCCTGGGAATGTGGCTGGTCCCTTTGGCCTGGAAGAACTGTTCAGATTTGGTTAGATTGCTTTTCATAATCTCTCATCTGTATGAAAGAGGGGTTCTGATTGAGACACTGAAGAAGCTGGAGTGTCTAAGATAGGGGTGAGGAACCTAAGGCCCAGGGGCTGGATGCAGCCCCCAGCTTGCCTGGATCCAGCCCCTGAGATTTAGGACTCCCCACCAGCATTGTGGAGCCCACCCTCGGCCTCCAGCTCCCCCACTGCCCTGCTACAGGGCTGGAGCACACAAAATCTACTAGCCTAGACTCCCGTAGACTCTGGTGTGCGAGGGGAATATGGGGAGTGTCTTTCTGCTTCTCAGTTGGCAACCATGGTGGTAAAGGCTTGTTTTTCTTGTTTTGCTTCTCACTTGTTGTGCAGCCCCGACTGATTTTTCTGTGAGTCAGCAGCCCCTGACCCTAAAATGGTCCCCCACCCCTAGTCTAAGGGAATTACTTGTGTGATTTCTTGCTGACAAGTGTGGCAAACAGAAGTGCTCTGTATGACTGGTTTGATGCCTTATAGTGGAGGACCCTCAGTCTTGTGCTGTATGTAGCCCTGTCTTTCAGCAATTTGTCCTGATTTGACCCTCTCAGAAGTGCCACAGAAAGCTGTTACATTACAGAAACTCAAAAGCACAAGTTGATATCATGTGTGTAAAAGATCAAAGCTTTAATTATAAGGTTCCAAGGTATCTTAAGTCAATTGCATTGAAAAAAAGGAATGATACAGGGCGCAATACATTGTTTTGAGCAAATGTGCTGGACAGTTTTTCTTCTAGCCAGCACAGCATCTGCTTAAATGGTTGTCTTTCTTGTCATTAGCATAGGGGGCTAGATCTTTACTTGTCTTCAGTGGAACCACGTGAAATTATAACAGCTAAGGCTCTTGCTCTGTGACTAATTCTACAATTGCCCAGTGTAAAATCCTTCCTTAGAAGTGATCCTATGTACAATGAAGTGCTGCGTGGCATGCTCTCGACGGCACTAAAGGGCTGGCTGGCTGGCGCCCAATGTCCTCTGGACACTACTGAGAGCTGATGGGGCACGCCACAATCCAGGAGGTGTTGAGTGCTGACTGCTCCCACCCCTACCTCTTCCACCTAAGGCCCTGCCCATTCTGGGAGTGTGGAGCCGGCCCCCCACCCACACCTTGCCCTGTGGCTCAGTGAGGCTGTCGGCTCCCCTGAATGTGGGACAGCAAGCAAGCATGTTTAAAACATGCATTCTAGTTCAAGTCAGTCATCTGTTACACTTTTAATGCCTGTAAGTTAAGAGGTTGTGACAATAAGGTTTTAATGTAGCCATATTGAAAAGCCTAAAGCCTTCCCCTGCAGCCAGTATGAAGAGCAGCAGCCATTAACTGTGAAGCTTGGAGTCACATATCCACATTCCATCTAAATTGCATTAAAATAGTGTCACCCCAGGCTGTTAAGGAGACCTAATGGCATCCACTGTCACCAGATAAAGGAACAGATCTCAGGATGGGTAAAGAAAACTTATTTTAACAGCATTTTGTCTGGCAAGAAACTGTTTATCAATAGTTGGGGTTGTGGAATCCTCATTCTATGATTGTGGCCCTCACTTTCCTATTGTTTGTCTGTCTATTGTCTGTCTGTATGATTTCTGTCTTGTTTGGTGTTTAATTGTTTTTGTCGATTGTAGAATTAATTTTGTTAGGTGTGAATTAACTAAGGTGATGGGGTCTGATTGGTTAGGTAATTCTTTTACAGTATGTTATGATTTGTTAGTAAAATTATATTAAAATAAGGTCTGGCTAAGCAGGAAAGAAGGAGATCATCAGGAAAGGGAAAAGGAAGAAGCAAACAGTAAGAAGAAGGAAAAAAAGACTTGGAAGAAGAACTCACCTCCTGGACACAGCCTAAGAGCAGAGCTGCCAGGACACCTCTGCATGATTGTGATGTGTAGCATCCACGATCCAGACAAGACTGACATTGCCTGGCCAACAGGGGAAGTTCTCCTGCCTTGATCAGGATTGGTGAGTATGGCGTTGTAGGCTTAGCATGTGTATTCTGCTTGCTTGGTAATTGTCAATAAATACAGAGTAAGAAAATTACTGTGTAAGGCTCTTTCAGCGGTAAAAGATCCTGCAAACCCACAGGAAGTTATTCCCTCAGCCCTAGGAATTAGGTAAGGGTGGGTGTTTAAATTAACAGGGTTGCACCTTGAGCCCTAGGAATTGAGTAAATATATATTTTCCTAAAGTGTAGAAGTGATAAAGAAATCTGTGCAGGTAACAGATTCTCCATGATGAATTTGAGGTTCTTTGTCTTTGGAGGTGCTATACAGAAAGAATAAATCAATCATTATTAATTTTGTTTAAAAAAAGGAAGGTGAGCACTGAAGAAAGCAAAAGCAAATATTATTGATTCAGCAACAAGGGATGAATTTGTTGTTCAGTAAAGCAAAAGCTCATCTTTCTTAAAACACCCTGTTATCCAGAACCAAGTCATGTCTTCTGATGCTGATTTGGATCGAAAAGTGCTTCAGAAAAGTGAGTGGATATTAAAGCCAGTTTCCATTGGCAAAGAATGTGGGAAGTAGAACATTCTATCTCATATCCTATTGGGTAAGGTTTTGCACAGCCATTTTCTTCATAGGAGAAAGAAAAAGAAATGGCTTGTGCTGGGGAAATCTGGAGGAGATGCAGAGGAAGGCAGAATGAGAAATGGAAGAGGCCCTCCAGGTTTTCTAAAGCTACTGCACACCCGAGGAGTGATGATCTAGACCAGTGAGTTCTTTAGATCATATGAGGTCTGCTAGACCTTCAGAAACCTCAGAAGTCTTCTCCAGTTCAACTAGACCTTTAAGTTGGCCACCAGTCTTCATGCTAAAGTCACCAGTGCCTACAGTTTTATCTAAAGCATATAAGAAGTTTGGTCCTGTGATGTACTTAGTGTATCTTGTGAGGTGTGGAGCATCAAATTCCCATCAGTGGGAACTGGTGACTTGACACTTCTCAGATATTAAGCAGCTTGTAGACCTCTTAAGTGCCAATAGGCTTCCACACATATGAACTTCTGTGCATGGAAGTCTTTATACAAAAATGTGGAAACTTTATTACATGAGGACTTCTGGGTAACTTCAGGAGGAAAAACTGGAGGAAGGGAACACTGGAATTCTTAAAATTCCTTGACTTTAGGGTTCTTCTCTCACTTTTTTTCTCTCAAAGCATGACTACAGTAGGGAGAAGATCAACCCTTCGGAAGTCGATCTTCTAGCATTCAATACAGGGGTAGCCCTCACTGGTGTCTAGTACTTCTCATTCTGCAAGGAGTAAAGAATGCCGACAGGAGGGTGTGCTCTCACTGGCCTTCCACTGTGAGGACACTGCCATACTTCAGTTTAAGTAAATCTCACTTTAGCTGCGCATTCTGCATAGCTGGAATTGTGTACCTTAAATGGACCTGCCTGGTCTAGTGTAGATCTAGGCTCAGAATTTCCCCATGGCCAAATCAGAAACTCAGGCATAAATTAGCTGACTACCTGGACAAATGAGGTGCTGGTCCTCAAGGCTTTCCAAGTTTAAAAAGCCAGCATCCCCACGTGTTGCAAGTGTCTCTCAGAGACCTTTGGATCAAGGCGGAATACCCCATAACTTAGAACCATCCTCCTGCTTATAGGAATACTGATTATTTTTCACTAAAGCAAGGAAGTAGTCTAATAATTAGTTGAATACTTTGGAAAGATTAATGGAATTTCATGAAGTGGATGCAAAACTGCTAATATAAAAAAGACATTCAATTGGCTGAGTTTAAAGAGCAAGTCTATCTTGGGAAAAGATTCCAGCAATAACAAAAAGGTATTCTGTAGGTAAGATGTGTTCCTTTGAAATCTAAGGTCTGGAAGGATGGCAAAGGTATTACAAATGAAAGAAACACTTTTTAAAACTACATTGGAATTTGAGGTTCTTTTTTTATTAATACAATGACAAACTAATTAACTGGAAATTAACAATTTGCTGACACCTAAAATGGCTAATGACATTTCTTCATTTGTACTTCATTTCTATCTATAGACATTCCTTTTTCTCCTAATGAAAACTGGTTAATCTACAGCATGATTTTAAATAGCCAGATTGATTAGGTGATGGGCAGCAAACCTTTATGTATGGTTGATGATCCTTCGTAGAATATTGTTAGGCTAACACTGAGACAATACAGTTCAGGAATTTAATTAAAAGTGCCTATTATTAAGACAGAATCATAAATTCCTGTCATCTGTTTGGTAGATATTTAGCTTATTTCCAAAGCTAATTATTTTCAACTGATTTGACAAGTTAATCTTTCAAGATTCAATCAAATGAAAATAAAGTTATTTCCTTTTTGTTTTCTTCTTAAAGAAGATTGTGAAAATGCCTTATCTCCTGTTTTCATTAGGTAACTTCTATCAAGAAATATAAAAAAATAGTACATTAATAAGATGACAGAATTTATAATTGTTCTATGTCTGGAAATGAAATTTGCATATGCAGATTGCCATCTTGTTATAAACAATGCCATGAAAAACACAGTCAGTTACAGATTCATGATTATACTGGGATTAATTTATATTTCCCTTTCATTAGATGAATATTTTATAGCTACTAAGTCAAATGCCATAAATATAATTGTAAAATTTCTGTAACGAAGCACCATTATACTTAACTCCTCCTTTTCCTGTTTCTGCTCTGGAGCAAATCATAAGTACACTAAAATAAACTGAGTTACACAAGTCAAATACTGGATAATTCTGAATAGCACCAGGCATTTAATATTTTGTAAGTGCCACCATTTTGGTACAAGACCTCCAGAACTAAACAAGTCTTGATAGCTTAAGCTAAAGTTACAGCTTGGTGCTGTAACAGTCTTGCATTCTCCATTAATCAAACACATGTAACATATTTATGTAAAACTTAAAAAACAACAAATAGTCTAGTAGCACTTTAACGACTAACAAAATATGTAGATGGTATCATGAGCTTTCGTAGGCACAACCCACTTCTTCAGATGATACTGGACTATTTGATGTTTTTTAAAATTTTCCTGTTACAGATTAACTTGGCTACCTCTCTGAAGATATTTAGGTAAGACATTGCTTAGTGTTTACTTTACTACATGCATTTCATACACCTCACTTACATAAACTCTTGGTTGGCAATCACAGAGCAGTACAGAAAACTTCCAGAAGCTACTTGTGTATCCAGTATTGTAGTACAATTCATATAGTATATATGAAAAACAGCATGTCTTCATGTCATTTAAGACTGCAGGCTAGATTCCTAGAGGGTGTAAAGCAGCACAGGTCTATCTCTTCACAGAAAATAGTCATTAAAAGGAGCTTAACTTTTCTCTGTCTTGCAGCAGAAGGGAAATTTACCTAGAAGTAATCCACAGGAAAATGCATTTCACAGGGTGACTGGACTTTAAAAGTGAAGGGCAAAGACACTACAAGAATACTTTCTCATTCTCTCTCTCTCTGTCTTTCTCTCTCACTCACCTAAGAAAACAAAGGAACCAGCCCTTTGACTTTGTGGAGGATCCTGGCCTGAGAATTTGGCCAGCCATGTAGCTGGGAACCTATAATAAGGATTTTACCTTGAACCAAGTCTAACTAGTGAAGTTTTAGCTACTAGAAAAATGTTAAGTCATTCTCATTTAACCATTTCTGACCTGTACTTGTACTGTCTTAAAATCTATGTCTATGTAGTTAACCGGTGTTGGGTTTTTTATAAAAAATGAATCTACTGTGTGTGTTTAAACTGCACATTTTAGTAAGTCCATTGAAAGTAGCAGACTGTTGGATACTGACTCTTTATGAAGGCAATAGGTTTCTTATATCTCAGTTACTGAAAGAGGACTGAACAGTGCAGAACACATGTTAAGGGGAAAATTTAGAACAGGGAGTGTGTTGGGGTCACTCCGTAAGTAGTAACCCAGGCTGCTAGAAACCAGAATATGGCTGATGTATTGCTGGTGAGAGGGCTGTCTAGAGTGCACATGCACGCACATGCTTTTAAACTGTTTGTGAGTGATCTGGGTTGAGAGCTATAACAACAAAGCTTTGTGAGGCACCCACAGTTGCAGGGAAGGAAGTAACAAAACCCTTCACTGGTCTTGATTGCACTCCAGAATGTGGATGACACTTCCAGATGCTGTGTAGGCATTTTCAAGATCATCTACTGTCTTTAGACAATTTTCCACCTGTCCATGGAAATGTCATAATCTCTATGGCTAGATACCACCAAAACATCGTTTCTTATGGTACTAAGAACTTTGAAGAAAGATAAAAACCTGAAGACCGCAGAAGTCATGAAATTGCCCCAATCCTCATAGCTATTATGACCTAATTCCATTTGATTTCCATATGATTTAGGGACATAAATAATTTTGAGGGTCTTCATCTTTGTGCCTTTCCTAGCAGCAGAGTTTCTAAGATTCATCAGAACAAGTAACCATGCTGCTGCACACTTGTCAAAGTAGTGCTACTCTCTCAGTACAATGATCAAGCTTTGAAGTGCCATGACTGACATCTATTTCATCCTGCCTCTTTCTACACAGAAGGTCAATTTGTGCAGCTCACACTGGTGAGCCTTTATTACATACAAATATCTATTTAGTGAGATTTCTTGTGGGAATAAGTGCTCATCAATAGAAGTAATAGAGTTGGTCAAAAATGTGTTTATTTTCCAAGACAAACATTCAAAGACAAAAATTTGCTTACTCTGTGATTTGTGAATCTCCAGGAGGATCAGAATGGTGTGGCAGATGGTGTTTGAGGAATGAGTATCACACAATTTGCTGTACCCTGAAAAGCTTTTTGCATCTCAGATATGAGAAGCCCTTTGTCAGAGGCAGGTGCCTCTTTTAATACTCCAAAATAGTATTAATCCTGATTTTCAACGGATGAAACTGAGGCCTGGACTACACGAAAAACTTCAGTCAAGATTGCTATGATGCATTGAAGTGTCAAAATTTCACATCCTTGAGCAGCGTAACTATGCTGACCTACCTACCAGCATACACCCTTCCAGGGGAAGAATGCAATGCTTCTGTTGACCTACCTACCATAGCTCAGGGAGCTATCTTCCATTGGTGTAGGCAGTCTGTACATGACAGGGTTATGGTGACACAACCATGATGCTGCAATTGTGTGGCTGTAGTGTCCGTAATACAGATGTGATCTGAGGCAAATAGAAGTTAAATGAAATGTTTTCATACTAGAAATCTGCTTCAAGTAGGTTGCAAGTTTCTGCTAAAATGCTTCAGCCCTGACAATTTTCTTAAGGCAAAGTAAGGTGTTTTCCTCGTGGGTATTTTTTTTAAATAGACTTGACAATTGTTTCATTCAGAAGCAATAGCACTTCCATGCTTTGAAGCAGGGACTGGAAGCTGGGCAGAGGTCAGCATAGGCGTCTTTTGACATTCCTGTGAAAAATTCCAGCATTTAATAAATTATAAGCCTCTGAAAAAACCACAGTTGAGACTTACTGGAAACTTATATTATTTTCTCTCCTTTGCTTGATTTGAGGAGCAGTGAAATAGTTAATGCTGACATTTAAAATACACATCAAAGTTAACACTACTGAAATGAACAAGCTATACTTTTCATACCTCTGAGCTATATTTTTAGACTCTCTGCAAATTCAGGTGTATATTGCTGCATCAGTTGCAAATGTGATCAGAATGTAAGGTGGCCTCATAAGCATAATAGCTAACACATTTTTCATATGCAAGCAGAAATGCAATATAATTTAAAAACGTTCAGACTGGCATTGTTGAGCTACAGTTTTCACTCGTGAAGATGTTACTTCATAGTAAAACTCTCACCATAATTTTTGTATTTACAGACGTGTTTTCCTACACGTGGTTAGTATGATCACGAATCCCAACATGTTATTGCTAATTTATTACAAAATGTAGATCGACTGACTGCAATTTCATGTAAAAATGTTACAATGAGAACTGCAGTCCAAAACATAATTAAAGAGCTTCAGGATTAAAGAGTTTGAAAAGATTTCAGAGAGAAAAGAGAGCAAGCAGTGTAATCAGAAGAATCTTCAATAAAACAGACAAACAACACACGCACTGCAGTCTGTTCTGTCATCTGTGTGACTGATAGCTGTGCTGCTTTTGAAGATACCGCAATATCCAGGACATATTTTCCAGTATTCTGGAAGCTATGCTTTATGCAAAAGTATTATGCTTTCATGAGACTTAAATAACATATAATTTAAGCCCCAATAGTGCTTCAAACTCTATCAGCATGGATCCCTGTGCCTTTATTTGAATCCCCTTAACCTGAGTAGCAGTCAATGCAGAGGTATGTGTTAGCAGTTACGTATGCAGAATCATGGCCCTAGAAAGAAATCTAGTCATAAAACTGTCAAAATGCTAAATTAAAAAAAAAATACTTTACCGGGAGCTGTAAATGCATATAAAAGAAATAAAAATGCAATCTGTTTGACAAAGAAAGTTAACTTTAATTGAAGTGATGGCATCTGGTCAATTAGGAAAAAAAACAAATTTACATCAATCTTTGCAGACAGCTTTCATAATAAAAAAGTATACATAAATAACTTGCTGGGGAAAGGACGTGAATAGACAAACTACCCTAGAGGAAGGGAGTTTGGTCTGGAAAAGAGGAAGAGCAACTTCAGCCCATAACACAATAATAGAAAATGTCTTTAAGATACTTTTCAATGGTACCTCACACCAATCAGGTTACAGAAAAAAATAGAGACTGAATGGGGATAAATGTTGGCAACATGGCAGTAAAAGAGAAGATTTTAAGCAGATATAGAAGACATATCTAGACATTAGAGAGCACTGGAATGCAATCCATAAACAGATATCACCAGTGTATTACCAAATGATCTTTGGTAATCCTCCTGGGACTCCCTCGTTGAAGTGGTCACACAAAAGGAAATGAAGAATTAATCTCTCATCTGCTAGAAACTGCTCAGCTATTGGTAGCCACTCACTGGAAAAAAAAGAAAAATAGCCCAACTATTGAGGAATGGTTCAAAATATATGGGAGGCTGTGGTTTTGGAAACATTAATGTTAATTACATACCCTAAAAAATAAAAAACAGATAAATACCTAGACATTTGGTTCTTTTACTTGGTACTCAGGCAATGTACATTCACGTGCAAACAAACCAGCACACCTGACCATTTGTTTTAATTTGATAGACATATCTGGTCATTAAATATGTGTACATAGAGATTTCACTCAATTTAATAAAATCACTAAATAATTGCTGTAATATTGTTTACTCTGTAACAGAATACCACCCTGTTTAAATAGAAAGCGCTGAGGACTACATACTGTCTCTGTTATCTGTTACAGATATTGTTTTGTTTCTGAAATTTACATGCCAATGATTTTTAAACTCACTAAAACTTTGTAGATAAAAAGTTTTTAAAAATCCTGCACCTGGACCCATAACATGAATCAAATCTAAATCTATCCAGAGGTGTGAAAAATCTTTCTGTGGTTTGAAATATGTGTATCTCTCTGCAACTTAGCTATACCCAACTAGAGTGTGATCCTGATCCCTTTTAAACCATGGGCAAAACTCCTATTGACTTGAATGACACAGCATCAATCTCTTGGGTCCTTCTTTAGTAAGATCCGATTTCCTATGCACGTGCTTACCTTAGGTTCAGTGGGACTGGTTGTATGTTTAGAATCTCGTTAAACTAGGACTCCTCAATTCTGCAAACCTCAATGTAACACATTTAAAACACACTGTCTCTATTCTGCCTTACTTCCACCATATGTAAGCTAAATATAACATGTTAATAGAAGTAAAGATAAATAGGAATCTTAATTTTACAGTTGCTGTAATTATTTTCACTGAACAGGTGTGTGAAAGCTTTCAGTGTGCAAACACTGGCATGCTTTTAGGAATCTTGCCAAGAAGCCCTAGCTATTGACTTCAAAACATAACTAGACCCTGACTAGCACTTCTCAGGTCATTTAGCACTTCCCCATGCTCAAACTTACCTTCCAGATAGCTTTCTCATAGCACCATGATGGGGTACAATTTGCAGTTCCCTCTATTTTGACAGAGCAGGAAAAAAAGCTTTTAAAGTTTGAAGTAAACATTTTTTTCCACTAATTTCCACCACTTTTTAAATTTTAAAGATTGTTTAAATGTTTCAAAATTCAAAATTTTGCACCAATGAAGACTGGGGAAGCAGAGTACAGTACTGATATTTATCTCTTAGGGTACGTCTAGATTACATGCCTCTGCTGACAGAGGCATATAAAATAGGCTAACTGACGTAGTCAGTGAAGCGGGGATTTAAATATCCCCGGCTTCATTAAAATAAAAATAGCACCACGCTGTGCCGGCTTAGCTGATCATCGACACAGCATGTGAGTCAAGACGCAGATTGGTCTATAGGGAACGCCTTTGTCGACCGCTCCCTTATGACTCATGAAATGAGGTTTATAGGAGTGGTTGACAAAGGTGTTCCCTGTTGACCGATCCGTGTCTTGACTTGCGCGCTGTGCCAACGATCAGCTGAGCTGGCACAGCGCGGCAGCCATTTTTGTTTTAATGAAGCTAGGGATATTTAAATCCCCGCTTCATTGACTATGTCAGGTAGCCTATTTTACATGCCTCTGTTGGCGGAGGCATGTAGTCCAGACATACCCTTAGGGTGCATCTACACAGCACCCTTAGCTTGAAATAAACTATGCAATTTCTGCTACATAAATTGCGTAGCTTATTTAAATTGTATTTCAAAATAGATTATTTTGTAATTTGGCACTATCTATACAGTGCCAAATTTTGAAATAACACGCTATTCCAAAATTCCCTTTAACTCTCATGGAACAAGGGTTACCGGGACTTTGGAATAAGCCATCCGTAATTTTGAAATCTATTTTGAAATTCAATAGGCTTGGAATAGCTATCTCAAAATAGCTCTGCAGTATAGATGTACCCTTATATAGCATTCCCATTTGCTTTCAACATACTTTACAAAGTCTGGACAATGCTGCAGTCCCCATTTGAGAGATGGGGAAACTGAGATATGGAAAGATAATGAATGGCCCAGTTGGCAAAGGAAATCAGTGGCATTCAGAAATCAAACCCTGGCATCTCCTGAGTCTTAAGGTGTGTTTGCACTGCACCATTTTTCTGGAATAACGGCCATTATTCCAGAAAAACAATACTAGCATCCACACAGCAATTGAGTTATTTCAAAAGAAAACGGAAATAACGGAGGGCTTTTTCCGACACTGGTAAACCTCATTCCATGAGGATTAAGGCCTCTTCCGAAAAAGCTCTTTCAGAAGAGGGTGTATGTGGATGCTCAACTGCTGCTATGTTAAAATAGCTCCTCACCGGGGCCATTCTAAAGTTATTCCTCCCCAGTGCCTCCTGGGGCTCTAAATCAAGATAGCATGTTAACATTACGGGAGCTTTTCTTGGACTAATTTTGAGGCTTCACTGTAGTGTGGACGCTCTATTTCGAAATAAGCTATTCTGGAAGACATCTTCCGGAATAGCTTTTTCCCAAAATAAGCTTGCAGTGTAGACTTACCCCTAGTCTAGTGCCTTATCTCCAGCTAAAATATGTTAAATCATTTATCAGGGAGGCATTGTGGTCTGATAGATTAGTTACAGGCAGGGATGGTAAGAGTTTTGTCCTTGATTTCTGCAGGAGAAAAATAAGACCCTAAGAGGCCCTGGCTCTGGTTCTGGCTCTGCCTTGCAAGATGGATATGCTACTGAGGTGACAATATTTACTTACTAAAAACTCTTAATAAATGTATTATTATTTTATTGATGGATATTATTATTTCGTCCTATACCACTGAGTAGCCTTAGATCATGAGATCGACTGGTTTCAAGTCCCTTGCTTCCATTACCAGATTACACAGATCTGGGAGCATCAGCTCTGGTTTCTCTTCCAGAATAGCTTTCAAATGAACAAGATGAATCTTTGCATAAAAGCAACTTTTTGATGCTTCACTGTGAATCAGCTTCAGGTACCTTAAAAACTAAATTTCGGGGGCTTTTTTTCCTCGTGACAAAAATACCAAATTGATGGTCAAAGGCTAATTACACTTGACATGAAAAATGAATGGTCCTGTGGCATCTTAGGGTACATCTAGACTACGGGCTTTTGTCGACAGAAGTTTTGTCGGCAGATATTATCGACAAAGCTTCTGTCAACAAAGAGCATCTAGACTACATCCAGTTCTGTCGACAAAGCAAGTCGCTTTGTTGACATGAGAGTGTAGACGCAAAGGACAGTGCAGATGCAATAACACCTTCTGTCAACAAACTCTGTTGACAAAAGGCGTTATTCTTCGTAGAATGAGGTTTACAGCCATTGACAAAACTGCTGAGTTCTGTCGATATTATGTTGGTAGAACTCAGCGGCAGTGTAGACGCAGGTATAGTTTTGTCAACAAAAATCCACTTTTGTCGACAAAACCCTGTAATCTAGACACACCCTTAGGGTATGTCTATACTACCACCCTAGTTCGAACTAGGGTGGTTAATGTAGGCAACCGGAGTTGCAAATGAAGCCTGGGATTTGAATTTCCTTTGTGCCCTTTCTCTGAGGCCTTGTCACTGTTTACTCCATCTTCCCTCCCTTCCCCATCCTCCGTCCCTTTCACCAGGCAGGGGCAGAGGGTTGGGGCACAGGATCTGGTCTTGGGCTAAGGGATTTGGAGTGTGAGAGGGGCTTTGAGCTGAGCCTGGGGCAGGGAGTTGGGGTGCAGGAGGTGGTTCAGGGTACAGGCTCTGAAAGGGAGTTTGGGTCTCAGGGGTTCAGGGCTAGGGGTACAGGAGAGGGTTCATGGCTAGGGCAGGGGTTCGAAGCTGACTCCAGCTGGACACTGCTTACCTCAGGAGGCTCCTGGGTGGTAATGCAGTGAGGCTAAGGCACCACTGCTCACCCCTGCACTACTCTCAAAAGCAGCCAGCAAACTCTCTCCATCTGAAGCTCTGTGGTGCCCCCCCACCCATTCTGTGGAGACAGAATACAGGGTGGGAGAGGGGACACCCTGACATCAGTGCCCTCCCCCTTCTGTGCCCTACACTTCAACCAGGAGGCTCCTGGTGTGAGGAGGGAGGCAAGCTCTAAGACAAAGGGCAGGAGATGCACATCAGTGGGGGGGAAGTGCTGGCACTTGATAGCCTCTTGGGGAAACCAAACCACCTGTCAGAGGCTTCAAGGTCTACCAGTAGATCCTGAGCTACTGGTTAGTGACCACAGCTCTACAATAACTATGTTCACTCTTCTCTCCATCACGTCTCCATCTTCTGTCCTTTGCATGGCACACTAGGCAAAATGGAAACCTCTTGACCCCTGAAACTATGCAGTGGGTAGTGGTCAAAATAATAGCTTTTCCAAGTTTCCCAGGATTTTCCCCCTGCCTATCAGTTAGGTACATTGTGCATGAACTTGGTTCATTATTTGTATGCTATGTCTTCTGAAAGATTATCAGTTTGAGAGACATTTCCTATTTTTACCCTATGTGAATTATCATGAAATCTGTCAAAATGGAAGAAACTTTATTTAAGTGCAGCAGTCATTTATTGTTCCAGTTTGCCTTTCTGTATTCGTGTACCCAGCCTATGGCTACTCTGCTAAGTACTATACATTTTCCTATCATTTATGCTGTTAGAGATGAAGACCATAAATGGAAGTGTAATGGGTTAATTGGTCCTATCTAGATGTATTGGTATTCCCTGAAATAAGGAAATTCAAAAACTTCTGAATTCTGTAATGTCTATAGTTACCTATGAGACAAGGGAACTAGAAATGGAAAAAAAGAATCTCAACTTTCATTTAAAAAATGTTTCTAGCCCTTTGCCTTGCAGAGATTGTTAAAAATAAAAGTCAATTTGAATCAACATCTGCCAAAGGGTTGAAAGGAATGAAGCAGCTGGACTCCACATCTGCAGGAGAAAGGGAGCAGGGAGCATGAAGGGAGCAGGAAGTCTGATGGTCCCAACACACACAGACATACATTTATGTCTCTCACGCTCTCAATGTAAACTCAGACAATTACACTAGGGATGTACATCAAAACACAATCCTCAAAATCCATAAGCTTCCTTGGGCACAATGCTGTGTAGGAATTGGCTGTGGTGGTAGCAGGAAAGTAGCAAAATATCATTTCAAAGTTCTGCCCACTAATGCCAGGGATGACTGGTTGATATAATAACACCTCAGTATGAACCTGACTGCACTGTTGACTACACATCCCTGTTCACTCTTACAGCTGAATGGAAAAGACATGGTAAAATATGAATGAACTTGATATTTCTAATTCTTTATGAAGTCAGTATTTGCAAGTCTGAAGAAAGTACATTTTCTGAAAATATAAGTTTAACCATAATTTAATAAAAAGGATAATTCCATGTTTAATCATCTTCCAACTTCTGCCATGTGTTCTAATAGCCATCAGAAATTTAGTCCCCATGGGTATGTCTAGACTACCACCCTAGTTCGAACGAGGGTGGTAATGTAGGCAACCGGAGTTGCAAATGAAGCCCGGGATTTGAATTTCCCAGGCTTCATTTGCATCTCGCCGGGCGCTGCCATTTTTAAATGTCCGCTAGTGTGGACTCCGTGCTGCGCGACTAAACACGGCACGGACTAGGTAGTTCGGACTAGCCTTCCTAGGCTTTGTTTCACGAGGAGTAATGGTAGTTCGGAATAGAAAGCCTATTCCGAACTACCTAGTCGCGGCACGGAGTCCGCACTAGCGGACATTTAAAAATGGCGGCGCTCGGCAATATGCAAATGAAGCCCGGGAAATTCAAATCCTGGGCTTCATTTGCAACTCTAGTTGCCTACATTACCACCCTCGTTCGAACTAGGGTGGTAGTGTAGACATACCCCATGTTCTCTCAGCAAGCTGTTCAACCTTCAAAGTTGAACTAAATGCTTAAACATGTGCTTAACTTCCAGCATTTGAATAGTTTCACTTCCCTTAAGAGCAGAAGAGAGAGACAAAGGAACTGTTCTAGACTACAAAGAAAAGTCGGAAAAAGATACCGCAATTTGTGTATCTTTTCCCGCTTTTCTTCCGAAAGAGGCTTTTCAGACATTTGGCCCAGTATTCTGGAAAAACTCTGCAATCTAGATGTGCCCCAGGAGTCCCTAGAAATATTCTACACACTGAGAACCATGTTTCCAAATAGAAGCAGTCAGTGATGATTTCAGTAATATACCCAGTGCACCCATTAGGATATATTCCCCTACACATAGTTTGGGCTATCATATGCAACTTTGTTTATTTCAAACACTAAACTGTAGTTCTTTCTTCTACCATCGAGTTTCTGCTTTTTCTCCATTCACTTTTATTTTTAGGAGAGTGGGGATTTTATTGGCTAAGTTAGCTATCAGGAAAGGTCCAATTAATACATATCAGAATTAGTTGAAATTAGTAAGAAAGGAATCTTAATGTGTACATACAGGTGCATTTAAAAACCAATGAAGGTGAGCCAACTGGAGTTCAGAGAACAGAGCAATGTTCCGGGAGGTACCAGGGCATTTGGTTAAAGGCATGTGAGCTGAAAACTATCAGTCTTTTTGGTGAGTCCAAAGACCAGAGATGGGAGTGGAATGCATGACTTTTAAAACAAAATAAAAATGTCTGTTAAATCTTTCTGTAAATGTCTACACAGCAGGGTTAAAGCTGAAGTAAGCTACGCAACTTCAGCTACGTCAATAATAGAGCTTAAGTCAAAATAACTTATTTCAGCTTTTGGCACTGTTTACACAGCAAGAAGTCTGAGGAAAAGCACTCTTCCTCCAACTTGCCTTACTCCTCATAAAATGAGGGTTATGGGAATCAGAGTAAGAAGTCCTCCATCTCGAAATTATTTTTACATTATGTTGAAATAACTGCTTGTAGTGTAGTCATAGACCATGTTTTAGAATAACGTTGGTGTGTAGACGTACTGTAAGTGTTATACTGGATACCCTTAAGAGCTTGTCTAATCAGTGCTTTGATTATCCTTCTAGCATATGTGCCCTTCCACTATTAGCAGAGAGGTTGCAACTAAATGAATTCCAGTTTTTAAAAACTGACATTCTATTTGTTCCATAATTTTTCCTTACTGTAAGTGATTCTCAGTTCTCCAAGAGCAACGCTTCTCATAAGAGAGCTGCACTGAAGATTGTCAGACAAAGGCAGTGGTTACCGTAGCAACAGAAATCATGTGCAACCTCTCAGAACCACTCCTCCTGTACTTAGGTTTCCTTGGTAGCAGGTTCCTGTCCAAGTGCATGAAAAAGGAAATTAGCATGTTCCCACAAAGAGGGGTGGAAAGATGGATTTCTTCTTCATGTGAAAAATAATCTAGAAAGCTGCCTTCCCCCTATTCTTCTTACACTTGGGAGTGCCTGGCCACATGTTCGACATACCTACAGAACCAGTGTCCCTTCCCTCACATCATCTTAGACATTCCCCAATGTATGAGTCCATATAGAGCTGCACCCAAAGTGCTCCCACAGCATGCAGATGACACAGAGGGTGTTACAAGCAGGTGGGAGAAAAAAATTCTCCTTAACTTCTGATGATATGACAAGAAGCAACAGGATTAAATAGCAGCAAGGGAAGTTTAGGCTGGACATTAGGAAAACTTCCTAAATGTCCTGGTGGTTAAGCATTGGAATAAATTGCCAAGGTAGCTTGTGGAATCTTCATCATTGGAAATATTTAAGAACAAGTTAGACAGACATCTATCAGGGATGATCTAAATGGTGCTTGGTCCTGCCATGAGGGCAGGGGACTGAATGTGATGACCTCTCAAGGTCCCTTCCAGTTCTAGCATTTTATGTAAATGTTTGCTGACCTATAAACTTGCTATGGCAGACTCACTCCTCACTGAAGATCGCATGTGGCTTTACTGGAAAAGCCTCTCTATCCATGAATTCATTTTGCCTCATGAAAACACAACCCACAAACCGGGCAATCAGCCCATCCTACTTACCCTAGGAACACAGAGTTCATAAATTGGATGTTCCTGTAGGCTGACTGAAAGAGTTCTCTGCATGATTCTGTTAGGTCTCTAATATAATTAAGAACTAAGCATGTGCACATTTCATTGTGTAACCCCTCTGTCAGGTGGGGCCAGCAGCAGCCAGGGATGGAGTCAATATCTAGGGGTTCCTCTCCATCCATCCTACACCAAACTAGCTCAAGTCCCCACCTAGTAATCTAGGAAATTCATACACCACTGCTGGGTGTCTCTGAGAGGCAATACTATTCCAATTGCAGACACTGAAGTATGTGTGTAGAAAAGAAAGTTTTAATAAAAGGGAGGGAAGTAACTTTGCAATAATTTTGGAAAACACCACAAACAGAATTCATGAACATAAACCATGAGTAACAGTCCCACCCCAACTAGGTTGGGCAATGTCCTTTTCCTCTTAGGATCTTAAGTGCAGCAATGTAAGGATACATCTAGACTACAGGCTTTTGTCAACAGAAGTTTTATAGACGCAGGTATAGTTTTGTCAACAAAAGTCCATTTTTGTCGACAAAACCCTGTAGTCTAGATACAACCTAAATGTCCCTTTCAGATTCCCTTTCAGATTTCATCTCCCATTGATTTCAACTCGTAGCAATCAGGGTAGAAGAAACATAATACCAACACCATTAACGTAAGAATGAGATAACCTTCCCTCACACCTCTTTCTCATAGAGTTCTGAAAGTGGAGCCCCTGCTTAGCAAGATTCTTTCTTCTAACTGTGAGCCCTTCCCTTTGGAACAGATTTAGCACAGTCCTGCTTTTCTGTATTCCCACAAACTTACGAATATTGGCAACCATATTTCAGCTATCCCTGAACTCAATACAAACATAGTTGAAGTTGGGACACAAATTCAGTTGATTACAATGAGCAAAATGCCACTTCATTTGTTGAATACCTAACAAATCTAAGCAAAGCAGGAGCAAACTGTATTTACACAGCTTCAGAGGGGTAGCCGAGTTAGTCTAAGTGGAAAAACTTAAAAAACAATGAATTGTCTAGCAGCACCTTAAAGACTAACAAAATATGGAAGAAGTGGGTTGTGCCCATGAAAGTTCATGATACCATCTACATGTGTTGTTAGTCTTTAAGGTTTTGCGTGACTATTTGTTTTTTGTATTTACATAGACACCTCCAGGGTTTCTCTTCTACTCCAACAAAATACAGGACTATGTAGCACTTTAAAGACTAACAAGATGTTTATTAGATGATGAGCTTGAAGTGGGTCTGGCCCACGAAAGCTCATCATCTAATAAACCATCTTGTTAGTCTTTAAAGTGCTACATAGTCCTGTATTTTGTTTCAGCTACACCAGACTAACACGGCTACATTTCTACTACTATTCTTCTACTCCAGTTAGCTGCAATGGTAGCATTTCTTCACATCCTGCTTACAATTGTCCAGATGGCACACAGGCTGAGGAGGGTTATATTTTATTTCTTAAATAACTATAACACAAAGGAAAACTGTGCTTTGTGGTATCACACCAGAGTAATACTACTGTCAGAAAATGCCAATTCATCAGGCACTTTGGAAGGAAAATTAAAGATTAAGACCCCAGATGAGAATTTTTTGATAGCTGTTCCCTGCATCTATACAGAACTGCACTAATTCCTAGACAGTCTTTCTAGAGAAACAATTTTAGGGGTTTTATATTGAATATAAAAAGTCACTTATTTAAACTAAAACCAGAATCATAGGTTAAAACTGAAGCAAACTTTTGAAAATTTTTAAGACAATAAATCTATTCCAACAACCAAAAGAATCCTGGGGTCACTTCAATCAGAATTTTGGGAACTCTCAAAAGTTGGACAGGTGATGTTCCCTTTTAAGGGCTTATTCTATTTCTACTGAACTCAGTGGAAACTTTGCTGTTGACTTCACCAGGAGGAACAAGATCAGACATGCTTTACCCTCCCTCCCCCACATCTTCTTCAAACATTGCTTGCCACCATTGGTGTGCATGCCACTATTCCTACTGAAGGATTTTTTGTGACAGTTAAGCTAGACATCCCATTCCAACTTTAATAAAGTATCTCTCTGCTGGACTACTGCTATCTGCCTCCCAATTATTTTTGTTCTCACTAAACTACAGAAAAGCTTCATATTCTTTTAAAGAGCCAGAGGTTTGGAGCCCTACAATGACATTGCTAAATAGAGGTGATGGCACTAGCTAGTACAGCTGAGGTCCTGGTAAAGTGACGAAGTTCAGTTGCCTGAAAAAGCTTAGGAACCAAATTCTGAAAACAGCTACTGTATTAAGCAGATTAATTTATTAATTCTCTTTACAGACAATTTCTGGTAAGTATATTTATTGCTTATTTAAAATGCCCCTTTTGATTTCAGTCGAGATGGTCTGCCGCTGTTTCTGGTTTAAACTGCTGCATAGTGTTATTAACCAGCTACTGGATGCTGTAGCAGAAGTGACTTCATTTCAGTGGCTGGTGAAGTGGACCTTCAACTCCATAGCAGATGTAGTGAAGTCTTTATACTGTGATTAAGGCTTCTAAAGTACTCTGGGAGCTTCATATGAAAAGGTACAATGGAAAAGCAAATAATTGTATTATTATTCAAGTCTAGTTTGTTAGTTGTGTTGTAAATTGGATGTTATGGGATTAACTGGGTTACTCAGAGAATTATGAGAAATATCTAGTCCTTCCTTCCTGTTTTGTAAGTGTGGGAGGGGAAATGTCTCCTACTCACTCTTGTCTTGTTATGCAACTGAATAAAGCTGCAAGTGCCCAGCCTTCAGGGCTGTGACCTGAGAAGGTTTTGTAGTTGCACTAAGTGGTCTCTTTTCAAAAAATTATCTCTGACATTACAGACTTGTTTTAGTGTTTTATCCTTTTGAAAACTAGCAGGAAGGTGGTGTTGGTAGCATATCTAAATATTTGCCAATGGGAGTCATATAATCACAGCTGCATATTTTGTGCTCGCATCGATGTACAAGGATTTTTTGATGACTAGAAGATCCTATGCATGAGAGACAGTGTAAATGTGTTATTGTTCAGACTGAATTATAAAAATGAAAGTTACTGCCAGGATATCTGCAGTACCAAATGGCACTCACATAAACCTGCTAAATATAATTTATTGGGGAAAGATGGCATAATTTTATTGCAGAATTGTCAGTCATTACCAAAATGTTACTCCATTCAATAACAGCCACAGTTGGCCACACATAATCAGTTATTTTGCTTCCAGTGTATTTCAGACATCTGAACTACAACACGGAGGTTTAGTTATTGTTGGACTGGCTGTGGAAATCCAGTATGTGATGTGATAGTGCCTAGGTCAATGGCTCTGCTGATGATAGTGAAATCTGTAATATATTTTACTGTGAATATCTCTGTATGGAAACTGTGTTCTGAGGAGAAATATAAAGGAAGGACAAACATTCATGAGGCGTATTTGTAATGTAATGTATTTGTATTGAGATGTGTGCAGTCAACATCCAATTGATTACTGGAATTTCATGCATTAAAACCTACAAGATCTGAGATTTTTAATTTATATAATTTTCTCAACTTTGGGGAAAGTAAATTAAGGCCAAAAAGACCAGCTCAGTGATGTCACTGTAGCCCAGAGGCACTGAGACCACTGAGAAAGGGAGAGTGAAGCCTGCTTTACAGACTTAGCTAAACGGGAGTTGTCTTTTAGTTCATGGCATGAGGTCCCAGATTCAATCCCACCTGCCAACGACCTGGGGCCATTGACTTTATATAACAGTGTTTGAAATCTCTGAGGTAAGATTTCCTTAGTGTATGTCTACACTGGAGTAAAACAAACCTGGCTGGCCCATGTCAGTTGACTTGGGCTCACGAGGCTCAGCCTTGGGATGATACAAGTGCAATGTAAATGTCCAGGCTTCAGCTGGAGCCTGCACTCTGGGACCTCCCGAGTGGGAAGAGTCTCAGAAGCCAGGCTCAAGTCCAGATACCTACCCTGTGATTTTATAGCTCTGCAGCCAGAGTCGGCTCACAGAGACCAGCTAGGGCTGTTTTATTGCCATGTAGACATACCCTTATGCATTGCCAAGAGGCATTGGTTCTTCTCTTAAGGGATTCGGAGGCAATAAGCACACAAATTGGGTGAAAGCATAAAGATTTGACTAAGCAAATATCAAGGTAAAATACAATGCTTAATATTAGAGTAAAATACAATTAAGCTAATCTTAGAATAAAATACAATACTTATTAAGCCTAAGAAGATCTCAGAATAAAATGCAATGCTTACGTCCCTTCTGCTGCTGGGAACCCCCTGAAGAAGAACAGCGGACGGACCCCAGTGGCCAATGCGTAGCACCTTCTGCGGCTTTGGTCTATGCCGAGGTTCCAATGTTAGGGATATCTGGGCACTTATATACTGTTGGATCTACAGTAATCACCCCTATTGTTTTGAGAACCTAACAAGATTATTGATACATTGCATATTTTCCCACATCCAATAATTAGCTTGTTGATACTTTGTATATTTTCCCAGGCCAAATAATTAGCATTATCAGGTGGGAAACATTCAGCAAAGATAGCTATGTGATCTTCCCAAGCACTCCTGCACTCCCATACCAGGTGCATGGCCTTGGGACCTGTCCCAGAACTTGTTGAAAGTCAACAGTGCATTCCTACACTGTACCATCTTGAGCAAACAGCTAACTCTTTGGCTACATCTACACTGGCATGAATTTCCGAAAATGCTTTTAAAGGAAAAGTTTTCTGTTAAAAGCATTTTCAGAAAAGCGCGTCTAAATTGGCAGGATGCTTTTCCACAAAAGCACTTTTTGCAGAAAAGTGTCCGTGGCCAATCTAGACGCGGTTTTCTGCAAAAAAGCCCCGATCGCCTTTTTTGCGATCGGGGCTTTTTTGCGGAAAACAGTACTGTGCTGTCTACACTGGCCCTTTTGCGCAAAAGTCTTTCGGAAAAAGACTTTTGCCCAAACGGGAGCAGCATAGTTTTTCCGGAAAAGCACTGATGATTTTACATGAGATCGTCAGTGCTTTTCTGGAAATTCAAGCGGCCAGTGTAGACAGCTGGCAAGTTTTTCCGGAAAAGCAGATGATTTTCTGGAAAAACTTGCCAGTCTAGACACAGCCTTTGAGAATAACAAAAAAATAATAAGAAGCAAAAAGCACAAATGGCTGCCTAGAGCATCCAGGCCTGTAAGAAAATGCAGGCACAAAAGGAACAATTGTGGTACACCACCTAATTTCCTCGACCTCACAATCATCTTCCGCATTTCCACTATACCTTAGAAATGATATGCTCTGATACTACTAGGACAATTTGAGCTCCTCATCTTTCCAAAGGACACAAATTAATGACCATGCTGTTTCTTTCTGTGTGAGTCTGTTCTATGAGACTTAAGCAAGGTTATAGCTCCACATGCCTTCGTAAAGTTCTCAGGGTACTTTTCCTAATAAAACCAGAAGTTCTTCCCAGTAATCTTGGCAAAAGTTTCCACTCCCAATGTTGTAATGCAGTACACGTGATATAGGTTAGCTCAGTGGTTAGGATACTCTCCTGAGAGATGGAAGACTCCTGTTCAATTCTGTGAGTGGATACAGTGCTGTCCTTGGCATCTCCCATTGATGAGCTCAAGTAGCTCCCTGCCTAGAGTGCTGGCTTTTGTGAATGGTGTCCTGATCAACAAAAGGGCTTCAGTGTTGTGATGCTCAGCATTTGTTGGCACTTAGAACATCACAGGTACAGCACTGTGATCCAAGAAGCCTGAGTTAGACTCCTAGGCTCCTCTACAGTGAATGGGGAAAGAGAGACGCCTAACAGTGCAATTCACAAAGCCAGCACACTAGGCGGGGAGCCAACTAAGGTAGCTAGTGAGACACACTGACAAGTTGGGTGCATGTTAAACTCTCACCATCTCAAGTCTGGTAGGAGGGTAGCTCCTAGATCTGATTGCAGTTCATGAACCAAGGGTAGTTAGATAATGGTAACTAAGCTGTATTTGTACAGGGGCCAGGAATTAAAAACAGCTGGGAGAGGAAGAGGAGGACCTGGAACTTTCTTATAACCTTTGGACTACTGGCAGGACTTGGGAGACCGGTAGTTCAAGTCCTCCATTCTCTTGATTGAGTTCCTGCCCAAGATAATCATTGGGGATGCTAAAAACAGGGGTGCTTGGTGAGACTAACCCTCTCATGAAGAAGGGATGCTGAAAGGAACAATGGTTAGATCACTAGTCTATGATGTGGGGGATGCAGACTCAGTTCATCACTCTCTGCTAGAGGGGGAGAAGGGATTGAAATGAGGGTCTCCCAATGCATAAGGTGAATGCCCTAACTTCTCTCTCTCTTCTCTTCTTCTCTGTACGGGTATGTTTACACTTGCACCCTCTTTCGAGAGAGGGATGCAAATGAAGACATTAGAAATTGCAAATGAAGCCTGGATTTAAATATCCCGTGCTTCATTTGCATATTCACGTTATGGTGCTATTTCAAATTAGCACTATTTCGAAATAACAGATGTTGTTAAGACACGGTTATTTTGAGAGAAAACCCTTCTCTAAACCCTTATTCCACATATAATGAGGTTTACCAGTTATTTCAAGAGAAGAGTTTTCTCTTGAAATAACCGCGTCTTAACAGCATCTGTTATTTTGAAATAGCGCTATTTCAAAATAGCGCCATAATGCAAATATGCAAATGAAGCATGGGATATTTAAATCCAGGCTTCATTTGCAATTTCAAATGTCTTCATTTGCATCCTCTCTCAAAAGAGGGTGCAAGTGTAGACATACCCAAAGGGTATGTCTACACTACAAAGGTAATTCAAACTAACGGACGTTAGTTCAAATTAACTTTGATAGGCGCTACACAAGCGCTCCGCTAGTTCAAACTTAATTCGAACTAGCGGAGCGCTTAGTTCGAACTAGGTAAACCTCATTCTATGAGGACTAAGCCTAGTTCGAACTAGCTAGTTTGAATTAAGGGGTGTGTAGGCCCCTTAATTCGAACTAGTGGGAGGCTAGCCCTCCCCAGCTTTCCCTGGTCGCCACTCTGGCCAACACCAGGGAAACTCGTATGCCCCCCTCCCGGCCCCGGACTCCTTAAAGGGACACGGGCTGGCTACGATGCCCGTGCCAGGTGCAAGCCTGCCAGCACCCAGCTAGCAGACCCTGCACCTGGCACGGCTTGAGCCAGCCGCCCGATGCCCCCCTGGCTGGCGGCTCCCAGGAGCTTGCCTGGGACTGCAAGAGGCGAGCACCCGCCTGGTCTAGTGCGGACATCATTGACCTCGTCCACGACCTCTGCACTAGGCACAGGAAAGCGGCCGTCTAGGGCACGAGAGCTGCCAGCCTGGCCACCCAGGAACAGGTGTGCATGAAAATCAAGGTGGTCCACTGAGACCCCCGACGCTGAGCCCTGAGCTTACAATGGCCATACTGGGTCAGACCAAAGGTCCATCTAGCCCAGTAGCCTGTCTGCCGACAGTGGCCAACACTAGGGACCCTGGAGGGGATGGACCGAAACAAAGACCAAGCCATTTGTCTCGTGCCATCCCTCTCCAGCCTTCCACAAACTTTGGGCAGGGACACCACTCCTACCCTCTGGCTAATAGCACTCCATGGACCCAACCTCCATGAATTGATCTCACTTCTCTTTAAACTCTGTTCTAGTTCTAGCCTTCACAGCCTCCTGCAGCAAGGAGTTCCACAGATTGACTCTTTGCTTTGTGAAGAAGAACTTTCTGTTACTACTTTGAAGCCTGCTACCCATTCCTTTCCTTTGGTGTCCTCTAGTCCTTCTATTATGGGAACTAATGAAGAATTTTTCTGTATGCACCCTCTCCACCCCACTCATGCTTTTATAGACCTCTATCATATCCCCCTCCCCGTCTCCTCTTTTCTAAGCTGAAAAGTTCCAGTCTCTTTAGCCTCTCTTCATATGGGACCTGTACCAAACCCCTCATCATTGTAGTTGCCCTCCTCTCTCCCAGCCTCTCTCTTCCCCTCTCCCACCTCCTTTTCCCAGTCTCCCCCAGGTTTGTTCAATAAAGAGAGATTCTATTTTTGAACATAATTGTCCTTTATTTTGTACATCAGGAAGGGGGGCTAGGGAGGGGTAAGTGGAAGGAGGTGAGGGAGGAATGGGGTACGCACCCCCGTTGGGGAGGACTGGGCTGGCTCTACGGGCTTCTGGGAGTGGAAGCTCTCCTGCAGCCCCCCAATTGCCCCCTCTCCCCAGATGGCAGCCTGCAGCAAGTGCAGCCGGTCTGATGGCCGAGTGCTGTGATGTGCCGAGTGTGGGTACTCAGGGCACTCCAAGCCAGGACTGCTTTGCAAGAGGGGCACCCCTGTCTGTCCGGGGTGGGGGTCAGGTCCCTTTAAGCACAGACCTCGGCTAGCCTGAGACAGCAGCTCCACACTCCAAGTCCTAATCTGATGCCCTGCCGGCACTGCTTCTAGCCATCCTTAACCCCGGTTCAGGGTCCACTTAATGTCGACATGCTAGTTCGAATTAGCAAAATGCTAATTCGAACTAGTTTTTTAGTCTGGATGCGTTAGTTCAAATTATCTTAGTTCGAATTAACTAATTCGAACTAAGTTAGTTCGAACTAGCGCTGTAGTGTAGACATACCCTAACTGTTTAAGTATGTCGCGACAATGGAACAGATATTGGGCCATAGGGAGGAGATTCTATAAGGTAGGAGACCCAAAGTCCAGTTTTGCTCCTCCAGTGACTCTTTCATTAGTTAGTCACAGTGGAACAATTGCACCAGAAGAAATAAGGGAAACCTGTGTTAGGATATCCCATAGCTCAGTGGTTGGGAGCCATAAAAGATGTTTGTTCAAAACCTTGGCCCCTCTGTCCATGAGAGAGAAGGGGGAATTAAACCTTAGCCTTGTCCATCATAAGTGAGAGCACTAATCAATGGGCTAGATAGAACTTAAAAAATAATGAATAGTCTTGTAGTACCTCAGGGTATGTCTACACTACCACCCTAGTTCAAACTAGGGTGGTTAATGTAGGCAACCAAAGTTGCAAATGAAGCCCGGGATTTAAATATCCCGGGCTTCATTTGCATCTTGCTGGGCGCCGCCATTTTTAAAGCCCCGGTAGTTCAGACTCCATGCCCGCGGCTACATACGGCACGGATTAGGTAGTTCGAATTAGGCTTTCTAATTCGAACTACCATTACACCTCGTGGAACGAGGGACGAGTCTGAACTACCGGGCCTTTAAAAATGGCGGCGCACGGCAAGATGGAAATAAAACCCGGGATATTTAAATCCTGGGCTTCATTTGCAACTTTGGTTGCCTACATTAACCACCCTAGTTCGAACTAGGGTGGTAGTGTGGACATACCCTTAGAGACAAACAAAAAATGTAGATGGTATCATGAGCTTTCATGGCCACAATCCACTTCTTCAGATGAATGGTGTTAAAGGGTCCAGTTTCCAAATAAATAGCAGAGAAAGTGAGAGGGTTGGGAGGGAAAGAAGGAAAAAAAGGGTAAAAAAATTGTCATTTAGAGTATCCATGCTAAATGAAGCTGATAGTGTGGGTACTAAGTGCTCTTAAGTATCCTGTGCTTGGTTTTTTATGTAATATGGGTGTGGAATGTAGTGGGCCATCCATGCAAGGTCTTTGTTTTGACCTCTATTGCTTGTTAGACCTTTACCAAACTTGTTAATGAAATTTAGCACTGCAGCCTCTCTTTCAAGCTGTTTTTTGAAATTGGCTTGCAATAATACGGCAACTTTGAGATCTGTTGAGTGCCCGGGCAAGTTAAAATGTTCCCCAACAGGTTTCGTTTTGAATATCTGATTTGAGTCCATTAAACCTTTCTTATCGAGACTGTCCAATTTGGCAAATAGACATGGCAGAAGGGCATTGCTGGCACTTGATGGCATAGATCACATTCATGCATGTGCAGTTATATGAGCCTCTAATGTGGTAGTTTATGTGGTTAGGTCCTATGATGGTGTCACTTGTATAGATGTGTGGCTAGAGTTGGCACCGGAGTTCATTGCAGGGGTGGGTTCCTGGATGAGTAATGGAGATGTACTACTGGAAAGAATTTGTTTGAGGTTAGGGGGTTGTCTGTAGGTGAGGATTGGCCTGTCCAAGGCCTGTGAGAGTGAGGGGTCATTTTCCAGGATAAATTGTAGATTGTTGATTTTAAGTGGGCGATGACAAGTGGTTTTCTTTGTTATTTTATTTTTTGTCTTTAAGAAGCTGATATCTGGGTACTCGTCTGGCTCTGTCAATCTGTTTTTTCACTTTTCCGAATGGGTATTTTAGTTTTAAGGACGCTTTATATAGATCCTGAAGATGTTTGTCTCTGTCAGTGGGACTGGAGCAAATCCGGTTGTATCTTAGTTCCTGGCTATAAACAATTGATTGGGAAATGTGTCTTGGCTGGAAGCTAGAGACATGTAGGTAAGTTTAACAGTCCATAGGCTTCCCTGTATTAGGCGATGGAAATGTGTCTGTTCCGTAATTGTAGTGTAGTGTCAAGGAAGTAGCTCTCTTGTGTAGTCTGGTTCAGGCTAAGGTTGATAGTAGGGTGGAAGTTGTTGAAATCTTTGGAATTTTTCAAGAGTCTCCTTCCTGTGGGTCCATATGACGAAAATGTCATCCATGTAGCATAAGCTGAGTAAGGGTATATCTACGCTACAGCACTAATTCGAACTAACTTAATTAGAATTAGTTACAGGCAGTCCCTGGGTTACGTACAAGATAGGGACTATAGGTTTGTTCTTAAGTTGAATTTGTACGTAACTCGGAACTGGCTCCGGATTCAGCTGCTGCTGCTGAAACTGACCAGGGGCTGACTAATATCTAATATCTAATATCCTCTAATATCATTAACTCACAGGCATTTACCTTCCTTTCCCCCCGCCCTGCATTCCCCTTCTGTTCTGAAATGTGATTTGTCCTTTTCATATGTGTTCATTTTTTTTTAATTGTATCCTTTGGTATATATGGCTGTGACTATTTTCTTCCACTATTTGATCTGAGGAAGTGGGTCTGGCCCACGAAAGCTCATCACCTAATAAACCATCTTGTTAGTCTTTAAAGTGCTACATAGTCCTGTATTTTGTTTTGCCTACAGGCAGGGGCAGATGACCGTTTTGCGGGGCCCCGGGCAGCATAATTCCGCGGGGCCCCCCCTTTGCCATGGCACATGCGCAGTGATGCCATGCGCATGCGCGGTGGTGCCACGGCGCATGCGCGGGGCTTTTCGAAGTGCGGGACCCGGGGTGGCCGCCTTGTTCGCCCTGCCCTATATCCGCCCCTGCCTACAGGCAAACAATAGGAACTTTTACTTTGAAAATGTGTGTCAGGTGAGTTTGTTGTCTAACAGTAGTTTTAAAATTATGGGGTCACGACCCAGTACTGGGTCACAGAATGTCAGGCACTTGGGTCTCATTGCTACAGGGTGAAGAGTGGGGTTGCTGAAGCAGGCTACCTGCCTGTCCTGGCACTTCAGACTGCGCTGCACCTCAGAAGTGGCCGGCAGCAGGCCTGGCTGCTATGTGAGGGTGGGGGGTGAGGGCAAAAGAAGAGAGTACAGGGCACCATGCACTGCTCCTGCCCTGAGCATTAGCTTCACACTCCCATTGACTCAAAACCTGCTGCAGGCTGCTTCTGGAGTGCAGCATAGTCTGGACAGGCAGGAGTGCCAGGACAGGCAGGTAGCTGCCTTAGCACCTCTGCTGCACCATTGACTGGGAGCCACTCAAAGTAAGGCCCCCCTGCCCGAGCCCTAACCCACCCCTAAACCTGAAGCTCTCATCCTTAGCCCCACCCCGGATCTCACGTTTCTGTCAAATGATGTTGGGTCACGGGCAACAAAAATTTTCTTTAACTGGATCATGAGAAAAAAAGTTTGAAAACCACTGATCTAGCAGGATCAGTAGGGGTTTTGTGGATCACAGTGAACATCAAACTAGGAGTTAGGCACCTAGACTCGAGACAAGCTGCTTACTACCTTTCTGGAACTGGGTCTGCATATGTATAATTAAAACTAGAATGTGTGCTTCATAATTATAGTCCTCTGTGAAACAGGGTGTAAAATTGAAAAGAAAATGTGTATATTCACTATTGTCAAGAGCACACACGGCTGTTAATTTTGAGTTTTTGGCTGCATGAATGTTACTGTCCGGGTCATAATATAACAATTGTAATACTCATAATTAATTTTAGAAATGAATAGTACAAGTGCAGAGTGGTTGAGAACAATAGCAGGGTTTCATGGTGTCAGACACTATACAAATATAGTCAGAGACAGTGCCTACTCTGAACAACTTACAATCTATATAGGCAAGCAGAAAAAGAGTAAATGGGAAACAGAGACACAAAGGGGTGAAGTCACTTGTCTGTAATCACACTGCAGGTATGTGGCAGAGCTAGCCTGAGAAGTCAGGTCTTTCATCTGCCATGCCGGTGTCTTATTGATTAGATCACTCATGAGGCAGTGTATTTAGTTTGCAATTCATTCAAACAATTCTTTCTAGTCTTTCTCTAGCTGTGGTTTTGTGGGACACAAAGCAGCCTGTTCATTTCTTTCACAATGGGAATAGGAGCTGCAAGAAATTTGCCTTCTTGAATCCCTTGCAAAAGGAACATTCATGCGCTCTTCTGTGCATAGGGACAGTCCTCAGCTAATGCTCTCTGACTTGCTGTTCACCCCAAAGAAATCTAAGTAGGACAGAGAAGACTAGTCTTCTAGTATGTGGCTTCTCCAGTCTCCACACTGTCTCCAGAAAGAACCTATGTTGTACTCATCTCATGGAGGGCTTGTTTCTCTGGTGTGGCATGGAGCAGTGGGGCCCAATGCCTACTGGAGCCTCTCTATTGGGCCTATACAAATAGACACAATCTGACCCCACATGTTATCTAGAAACTGTTCCATGCTGCCTGACTCTCTCTGCTGCAGTGAATGGGAATAGGAAAAGTGCTGGGCACGAGGAGGAACAGAAGCAGTTCCTGCTGCTTGGACTGCTGCACTCAAAATGCTGCAATCTATATCCTTATAACTAAGGATACAGACTGCAGCAAACGTCTCTTCCCTGCCAGCAGTGGGATGGGCATGTGGGATGTCAGCAGGGTTGTGGAAAGGCACGATGGTGCGGAGGAGTGAAGAGATTCCATGAGTGCACTGGGGTGCTTATGTCACCATTGGCCAGCTAATCATTTCCAGGCAAAGAATATGAAATAAGTGAACGTGCTCCTTTGCTCTTTTCTGGCAAGTGTAGAAATGGAATTTAATCTTATTTTTTGTAGTAATCTAGGAGAGGCTGCTGACAGTGTAAATACTTTGGGCTCTTGGCTGACCCAACTGTAAATGCTGGCCCTGGGTTAAACTCCACACATCATGCACAGCAGGACACATTGTGGGCCTGACTTTCACTTATATATACTGTTTCTGGCAGTATGAAGGGATTCTGAAGTTTAAAGGGACTCTGTGGTAATATCCTGCAGAGAGAATCTGTTGGACAGAGCCTTCATGGCAAGTTTAGAACCAATACAAGGTCTTTATACCTATGGTGCTTCCAGCTCTAGTGCAGACAGTGTATTCGGAATGAGCCACAGACAAGAGGATAATGGGGCCCATGTGCAGTCAAGTATTGCTATTCTCTGCTTCCAGTGCTCATAACCAGAGTGCACAGCACTGCTATCACTGGGAGCCCAAAGGAACAGAGCATTAATTCTATTCCACATACACCTAGGGCAGTGCCCCAGAATATAGGGAGCATAGATTTGGCTAAACTCACCAGTGTCCCTATTTCAGAGGTGTGTCGGAAAGGCAGAGATGAAGTAAGAGAATTGGGCTTTGGCTATTTCTGAAAAATATGCTTGAGCTGTGAAGCAGACTGCTGGAAGCAGGACAAGAACCAACAACAAAGAGGGGAGAGGGAAAATATAGTTGCATTTCCAATATTTGTACTAATTATAGCATGAAATGGGGAATGTGGGAGGCAATCAGTAGCTACTGGTACAAAAGGGTCGGCAGAGGGAGAGGATTTGCATTTTAAGTTTGTCCATCAAACGACAGCTTGAAACAGGAAAGGGGATGGGAAAGCACTAATGGGAAGGACAAAAGAGGAACAATCTATAGACTCGTTTCTTAAAGATATGCTCACTTTAGCTTTAATGCACCATTGGGAGAGGAGAGAGGAATATCTATCTCCGAGCAGAAGCAAATTACCTTAATGCATAGAAATAAGTAAAAGTACCAGGTCTCCAAATGGAGCTTTCCAGACCTACTGAACTCTGCTTGTTTGTTGTACTTGTTCGCTAATGTTGCAATTGCTCAATAATGACAGCAAAGTTACAGAGCTGTGTTTTCCAGTGACGTATCTGATGTAGCCAATCAGCTTAGAAAAAGGAGTTCTGACTGTGCTTCCCTCCTTCCTGGTGGTAAATCAAAGGGCCACCAAGAAGGAAACAAATCAGTTCTTCAAAGAGAAACCAAGAATGTATTCCCCAAAGAAGAAGATGGAGAAGACTGAGGAGAAAGAATTTTCAGGCAGTACAGCAGGTACAGACATGGTAAATTACAGCTCAGAGCTGTAAGAAGTTATAAGAAATTTGGGAACAAGATTCACCTCTTGAGTTAAAGAAGAATCTGGTCTCTGCATTTTTAAAAGCAAGCGCTTAATTATTGCTATTTTTGTTGTTAAATGTATAACAACCTGCTTGATACTTGGAGGGAGGGGCTCAACTTGTAAGAGAAGGTACCAGGAAATCAGTCCTTGCTCATATAGCTAACATGCTAGCTACTGTTAAAGCATTTCTGGAATTACTTCTCTTTATTAAGAGCCAGTTTAATTTTACTAGCATGGCTGCCCAGCTTAGGGTACATGAAATAGTTAGACCTAGAGAATACAGGGGAATCAAATGCTGTCTGACTATTTACATAGTGTAAAAGGCAGCAAAGTTGGAGAGGACATATGTTTTACTGAGCAGATGGTGCAATGTCACCAAAAAGGGGCCTCCTTAATACATGTGCCCATATAGTTAAATCTGACACTAACAGGAGGGGATAAAAGGCACATGCAAAGTCTTGGGGCCAGACTCAGTAAGGCTGAGCTGACAAAATGTAAAATTACCTCTCTCTTTCACCCTGGCAGGGACAGCAGGTAGCCTTTGCACTGCCACTACACAGCAGAAACAAAATACAGGACTATGTAGCACTTTAAAGACTAACAAGATGGTTTATTAGATGATGAGCTTTCGTGGGCCAGACCCACTTCCTCAGATCAAATAATGGAAGAAAATAGTCACAACCATATATACCAAAGGATACAATTTTAAAAAAATGAACACATATGAAAAGGACAAATCACATTACAGAACAGAAGGGGGATGTAGGGGGGGGGAGGAAGGTGAATGCCAGTGAGTTAATGATATTAGAGGTGGGGAAGGGGAAATGTCTGTGAGTTAATAGTATTAGAGGTGATAACTGGGGAAGCTATCTTTGTAATGGGTAAGATAGTTGGAGTCTTTGTTAATTCCCCTGCGGAGAGTGTCGAATTTTAGCATAAATGCCAGTTCAGAGGATTCCCTTTCAAGTGCAGATTTGAATGTCTTCTGAAGTAGGATGCAGGTTAGCAGGTCATTCAGACAGTGTCCTTTCTGGTTGAAATGACAAGCAACTGTTTTTTCTTTGTGATCCTGTCTAATGTCTGTTTTGTGGGCATTGATTCTTTGGCGAAGTGTCTGAGACGTTTGTCCAATGTACATAGCAGACGGACACTTTCGGCACATGATAGCATAGATTATATTTCTGGATGCGCAGGAATATGTATTCTTGATCTTATAACTCACTTGGTTAGGCCCAATAATGGTGTCAGCAGAGTGAATATGTGGACAAAGCTGGCAATGGGGTTTGTTGCAAGGGAAAGTACCAGGGTTGGTATTAGTGTGGTATGTCCTGTGGTTGTTGGTAAGAATCATCTTGAGGTTAGGTGGTTGTCTATAGGAGACTATGGGTCTGTCTCCCAGAGCTTCTTGGAGTTTAGTGTCCTGTTCCAGTATAGGCTGTAATCTATTGATAATGTGTTGGACAGGTATAAGTTGGGAGCTGTAGGTGATGACAAGTGGTGTCCTATTGTTGGTTACACAGCAGGGTTTTTTCTGTTGAGGACTGGACATGGCAGCTGTGAACTCTGTCTTCTTTCTCCAACTTACCCAGCCAGAAGATGGTTGAAGCCACTTTGCAAATCTGGAAAGAGGTCAGGCTGATTCAGCAATGGAGGGCCTCTGCTAGGTCTTATGGTGATGCCTGCTAAGCATAAACTCCAGCTGGAGGTAGCTTTCTGTGCTCTTTTAGGCTGTGTCTAGACTACATGCCTCTGTCGGCAGAGGCATGTAGATTAGACACATAGGCAAAGGGAAATGAAGCTGCGATTTAAATTATCGCGGCTTCCTTTAAATTTACATGGCTGCCGCGCTGAGCCGACAAACAGCTGATCAGCTGTTTGTCCGCTCAGCGCGCTAGTCTGGACGCTCCCCTGCCGACATCAAAGCCCTTTGTCGGCAGCCCCGTTATTCCTCGTGGGCTCAGCGCGGCAGCCATGTAAATTTAAAGGAAGCCGCGATCGTTTAAATCGCAGCTTCATTTGACTTTGCCAAAACAACAAATCTACATGGCGCCGTCGACAGAGCCATGTAGTTTAGACGTACCCTTAGAGTTCCATTTGGAGATCTAAGTGCTTTACTGAAGGGAATTCTGTTGTGGGTGATTGTATCTCTGCCCTTGATTGCTCGTATAAAATGGACTTTCTTCATAAATCTAACCCATCAGTCAAACTGATGATGTACTCTAGACTTCTTTGCATATTGATTGTAATGGCAAAACCATTCTGTTTCCCTTCAAGTACTAGCTTTCCTTCAACCAGTTCTCTACACACTGAATAAAAGGGAAGCATTCATAACCAAAGTTCAACTACTGGATATGTTTTACTTAAAAGAACAAAATAAACTAACAGCAATCTCCTAGCTGCTGCAACCTCTTTATCTTAGCCGGGCAGGGTTGAGCTCTACATTGTTTGTCCAGTATATTTGAACTATAATAGTGCGGAGGCAGGAAAAGGGAATAAGGGAATTTGTGTGCTCGTCTTGTTAACAAGAGAGCAAGAGTCAGGCTAAGTCTGTGGCCTGACAACGCGAGATCTGTAATTAGACACTGCCTTTGCCTCTCGCCTCCATACAGAGATAAGGATAGAATGCTGACTCTGGCAGGGACCTTGAGATAAGGAGCATCTGGGTAGAACTAAATAACGGTTAGCCTTTGGTGTTGTAATGGGAAGGAGACTAATTGTTATTGTTATTATATTTAATAGACAGTATATAAACTGCTTCATAATTGCTTGTATTCGAAGATCTGGCTCCCCCCTGTCCGAACCAGTTTTTCCCTTGCTGCAGCTCGTAATAAAACTGCCTCTGGCTACTTGTTGCTTACAAACGCAGAGTGAGGACAATGTTTTCTTCTCTTAATTGCATCCTAATAGAAAATTGGCAGCATGATACATGATTAATTAGCATAAAAATGAAGAAACAGGCTCAGTTCAAACTTCGATGGCTCTAAGGCTATGTCTACACAGCAGCGTTATTTCGGAATAACTGATGTTATTCCAAAATAACATACTCCGCATCTAGATAATAAGCTGTTATTTTTACATAATGTTGAACTGGAAGACTTCTTACTCTGATTCCCATAACCCTCATTTTACGAGGAGTAAGGAAAGTCAGAGGAAGAGTGCTCTAACTCGGACTTCCGGCTGTGTAGACAGTGCCAAAAACCAAAATAAGCAATTTCAACTTAAGCTATGCAATTGATGTAGCTAAAGTTGCGTAGCTTACTTCAGCTTTAGCCCTGCTATGTAGCTGTGTCCTTAGAGAAAGATTTAACAGGCATTTTTATTTTGTTTTAAAAGTCATGCATTCCACTGCTGTATCAGGTCTTTGGGCTCATCAGAAGGATTAGTTTGAGTTGCGTAGCTTATTTCAGCTTTCACCCTGCTGTATAGATGTGCTCTAAAAGACTGGGAAAATGGCTTTCTGAGTTAAATTCTCTTTTTTGATCTACTAGGTGTAAATCAGTTAACTAGCACATATTTCCAACTGACTATACCTTTGTTCTTTTTCCCTATTCTGCTTTAGGTAATAATATTAAATTAAATTAAATTAAATTAAATTAAATTAAATTAAATTAAATTAAATTAAATTAAATATTGTGTTTTATGATTATTTTTTAAAATGTAGCAATGTTTAGACTCTTGCCAGTAGGTTTCTCTAAATGTCCTGAATGAGGAATTTACAACTGTGCTAGAAAGTCTCTCAGAGTGTTTCCTATGGTACTACTTTCTAAACAGAAAGTCTCTCAGCCCTAGTTGACACTAGTAACTTCCTTTGAAATAACCCCTCCTCAAAGGTCAAATTTATAGTGGTTTGTCAAGACTACCAAGCCCGTTATTTCAAAATAACAGGCCATGGAATTTGAACTCTGTGCTCCTGCTTTTCATCAGGAGTAATGCTAATTCCAAAATAGTAATTTCAAAATAACGGTACTGTGGAGATGCTCTAGTGCCATTAATTTAAACTTACTGGCCTCCTGGAAGCCTTCTGCAGCTCCCCAGAGAGATTTCTGAGGCTCGATGTCTGAGGTAGCACATTGACATTAACAGAGCTTGCCTTGGACTAATTTCGATGCTTCTCCATAGTGAGGACACGCTCATTCAAATTTGTCAAATTTGTTCTTAAGTCAAATTTAGTGAGTTTAATAGTTTGAAGATATGACCTCATATTGTTTTCTGTGGTACTACTTTCTAAACAAAAAGCAGAAAAAACATAAAGTAACAGTCCTTCCAAGAAAGTTAATTATGTCTAGAGTAAAGAGAGAAAAGTAACCCAACATGAGGTAGGTTTTTACTTGAGGTAGGCTATCCTTGCAGGTCTGCATGGATATTTAATATTTCTGGCTGTGTTTACATTTCACTACTCTTGCTGAATTTTGCATTGTAATATTATAAAAATACAGGGGGAGAAAATCCAAAGTTTACAACAGCCAACAGAAAAAAAACCCCAACAACTCTGAGTTCAGTAAGTCCAGTATGCCCTTATGTGCTCATCTAAAAACAAAACAAAATAATCCTAACTTACACTGGTTTAAAAAAATAGAAATTGCACAAAGGCAAACTCTGAATTCCCTTTCTGATTGGTTATTCCTTACTTATCCATTATAGGTTTTATTGCACCTTCCTCTGAAACAAATGGTGTTGGCAACTGTCAGAGACAGGATATGGGAATTAAATGCATGGGCACCGGGTATGCTAGGCAGGGGAAGGCTCTGCCTTCCCAAACCACCAGCCTGGCCCCGCCTACACTCCATACCCCCAGAATGCCTACTGTGTTTCTGCCCCTGAATGACCACCCTCTCCATGCTCCAGGCCAGGGAGATTGGTTACAAATTTGTAGTTATAGTATCTCATGTCTTTATTCTTTCATAGACACAAATGGAATTATATGCAAATGTTAATAAATTATCAAACTAGTTTATGTTCTGATCTTAATGTAGATTTCGGTCTATTGTATATTAATTACAGCTTAATATAAGAGAGCTTCTTAAATAGTTGGGGAGGGATTTTTGAAAATGCTGTGTTGGCCTCATTCTCCCTTTCCACTGAAGTTAATGAAAGTTTTACCACTAGTACAACTGCAGCAGCGGTAGGCCATCATCAGTGAGAATTTTTGAAAACCCCAGTGTTGTTCCTCAACATATTCTGTTCTTTTATGTGATTTCTAAGCAAGATTACTCACACTTTTCAGAATGATGGTACCCATAAAGCATATTGCTTTAAGACTTATAAAATCTCTAGTCCTTTCACTTTTTATTGTGAATTCCTCTTTAGATCTACACCAAGAAGAATTCAGGCATAAAATGCCTCCTGCATCTTTAAAAGAAAGAATGCTCCAATGTCTAACTATTATATATTTGAAAGGTTGTTGGAGCAGCAGAAGTCTGCATATAAATATATGTCTAGCTTAAAAGAGCTCAGTTCAAACTCAAATATTCATTTAAATGCAAAATGTGTATTATACTTAAAAATTAAAACAATCACTCACTGACAGACTTCCCATGAGCTTGCATTGGTCAGTAGCATGCTGGACATTGCAAGACATACATTTATGGGGAGACAAGACTGAGACTTAAGGTGTGTCTAGACTACAGAGTTTTGTCGACAAAAGTCCACTTTTATCGACAAAACTATACCTGCGTCTACACTACCATTGAGTTCTGTCGACATAACGTCAACAGAACTCAGCAGTTTTGTCAACGCTGGTAAACCTCATTTTACGAGGCATAACACCTTCTGTCGACAGAGTTCTGTCGACAGAAGGTGTTATTGCATGTAGGGTTGTGTCTAGACTACAGGGTTTTGTCGACAAAGCAGCTTGCTTTGTCGACAGAACTGAATGTAGTCTAGACGCTCTTTGTCGACAGAGGCTTTGTCGACAGTATCTGTCAACAAAACTTCTGTCGACAAAACCCTGTAGTCTAGACGTACCCTAAGAATTGACACGTTTCCCTGTAGGTAATTTATGAGTGACTAGTCATAGTGCTCATGTATTTAGCTGGGAGTGAATTTGTATCTAAAAGGCTGTGTGAGCAGGACAGTACGGGTGCATCTACATAGCTCCCTTAGCTTGAAATAAGCATGGCAAATTGCATAGCTTATTTTGAGTGCATTTCAAAATAGCTTATTTCATAATTTGGCACTGTGTAGACAGCACCATATTTTGAAATAACTTGCTATTCTGATTATTCTCCTTAATCATCAAGGACCAAGGATTACTGGGACTTCAGAATAAGCCACCTATTATTTTGAAATCTATTTTGAAATAATGGGTTGCTTCAAAAGATGTGGAATAGCTATTTCTGGATACTTCCATTATCCTGAAATAGCTCTGCAGTGTAGACGTCCCCCTAGTAGATGTTCTGACAACAAAGCAGTGTGAAAGGCATCCCACTCTAGAAAATTCAGGCGACACAGCTCTTTAACAGGCCAGACTGTACCCTAGGCAATGTCATACCCTCCTAGGACCCTCCTAGGTCAGCTAGCTGGCTGAAACTCAACCCAGAGAATGGTGAGGAACTGGGAGACATCTAGTGAAACATGTTTCAAAGTGGTATTCAAGGTATTGGATTTTATGTAGAATATGTTATGGTTTAACATCAGGGTATGTCTATACTACCACCGTAGTTCGAACTAGGGTGGCTAATGTAGGCATTCGAACTTGTAAATGAAGCCCGGAATTTAAATATCCCGGGCTTTATATGCATGTTCCTGGGCACCCCCATTTTTAAATGCCTCATAGTTCAAACTACCTGCCCGCGGCTACACACGGCACAGACTAGGTAGTTCAAATTAAAGCTCCTAATTCGAACTACCGTTATTTCTCATTGCATTTAAATCCTGGGCTTCATTTGCAAGTTCAAATGTCTACATTAGCCACCCTAGTTCGAACATGGTTGGCAGTGTAGACATACGCTCAGAGGGATAGTGGTGTTAGACTGTAACTTTAAAAGCAACAAGCAGTCCTGTTGTAGGGATAACATATTAATGTATTGAAAATGATTCCCCCAAATGGAAGTGACTCCCCATAATTTGTTCCCCACAACTTAAAGTATTTAGATTTATTATTAATTCTTCTTATTATTATTATTTGTTAAGATTGTTAAATGTTTAGATTTATTATTATTATTGCCCCTTTAGAATATAATGTATTAGGTCATGTAACTTAGAACTGTTAAGAATATAATCCTATGTAACCAGAAACAGCCCCCCCCCCCACTGTGCTCCAGGGCATGCTCAGGTTTGTGCAAGGGGCTGCTTGAAATTGACATTGCAAAGATACATTGTAACAATGCATTGTCAAGGCACTAACTCTGCTATGGGAGCCAAGCCCTGTAATTGACTAAGGGCATTGTTACTTAATTGACGCCTGTTCTCTTTAAAACATTGTAACTTTACTCAGCACTCAGAGAATGTTTTAAGCAATACCACCCAGAAACTTTTGTAACTACAACTTTTATTATTATACAAAATACTGTATGAATGTATGAGAGAGTGCTTGGACAATGAATGAATGGTTCTGAGAGGTGCCAGCCTGAGAATACAGCAACAAAGGGCTGAAGAAGGCGTTAGGTGCCAGTGCAACCAAAAGGTGTCAAGTGGAGAAAACCAAGTACTGGAGGTCCACCCGATGAGATCACTGACGAGCACCTGGCAGCCACCCTGGAGACATCAGCATGATGCAGCAATTTCCATAGACTGGCATAGGAAGAAATTCCTATAAGAACTGGACTAAAAAACTATGGAATCAGAGTCCAAGGTTCTGCTGCCAGCCTACCAGGAGCTTCAGATGCGCATCTGATCAGGACTTTGCTCCCCACTACCATCACTTGTGTACAGAGTACCTGGCCAGTATTCTGTCACAAGCAACTTCCAGGCTGGTAACTATACACAGAACTTGAATGAATGGATGTATGAATGAATGGTTATATATATATATATATATACACAAGTGTATAAGGGTTAAGTAGTGTTAGGAATAAGTAGTTAAACAAAGTTGTTTGCTTCTATCTTTTCTTTATTTTTTATTATTATCTTTACAATAAATGTGGCTTTTTGCCTTATCCCCCTCATAAGATCCTGCTTACTTTTATTTGGTACAACACTGTGGCAACTTACAGACTATCAATTTTTTTAGGTCATGAGATATTGTTGGTAAACCCCACTTCATCAGATGTTTGTTTACACCTGGAAAAACTGTAAATCAAGGGTGCTGCTCACTGAGATCAAGTGGCCTAAAAAGGAGAGCTAGGGCATCTACCATTCAGTTATTCAGTTGTTTGGGTATGTCTACACTACCCCGCTAGTTCGAACTAGCGGGGTAATGTATGCATACCGCACTTGCTAATGAAGCCCGGGATTTGAATTTCCCGGGCTTCATTAGCATAAGCGGGGAGCCGCCATTTTTAAATCCCCGCTGCTTCGAACCCTGTGTAGCGCGGCTACACGGGGCTCGAACTAGGTAGTTCGGACTAGGGTGCCTATTCCGAACTACTGGTACACCTCGTTTCATGAGGAGTAACGGTAGTTCGGAATAGGAACCTAGTCCGAACTACCTTGTTCGAGCCCCGTGTAGCCGCGCTACATGGGGTTCGAAGCAGCGGGGATTTAAAAATAGCGGCTCCCTGCTTATGCTAATGAAGCCCGGGAAATTCAAATCCCGGGCTTCATTAGCAAGTGCGGTATGCATACATTACCCCGCTAGTTCGAACTAGCGGGGTAGTGTAGACATACCCTTTTTCAGTAAAAAGAAGAACCATAGAACTTTAACTGCCAGGCAAAGAGAATGTTTTAATTGATACAATATGCTTAACAAATCTTTGGGTATGTTGCTGCATGGTATCTTTAATTCTGAATAATTTAATTCTCTGTGCTTAGGTAACCCACACACCTACTTACTGTAGTGTACTGTCCCATCTAGTGGCACTCACAGCACTTATGGGCTATGTCTACATTTAATCCCTCTTGCGCAAAAGTCTATGCAAATGAAGCATGGATTAGTTTATTGCCGTGCTTCATTTGCATAATTAATTAGGGGCTGGTTTTGCACAAGAGGCTTTTGCGCAAAAAGGAGCTGTGTAGACAGTTCCTTTTTGCACAAAACCCCTCTTGCACAAGAGCCATTCTTCCTGAGAAAATTAGGAAGAACAGCTCTTGTGCAGGAGAGTTTTTTTGCGCAAAAAGCTGTGTAGACAGCTCCTTTTTGCACAAAAGCCTCTTGCGCAAAAACAGGCCCTAATTAATTATGCAAATGAAGTACAGGAAGATGCTAATCCACACTTCATTTGAATAGGCTTTTGCACAAGAGGGATGCAATGTGGACATAGCCCTGGAGAGAATGATGAGTTTACTTTACAGCCTTAGCTAATAACAAGCTAACTTTAAGCTCATGTGGTAGAGGCTCATGTTGTAAGTTCCAGAAGTCCAAGGTTCAATTCTGCCTGTTAGCATTACACTTATACATTAATGAGTGCTAACATATGGCCTATTAGCTTCTTTTGCTATAACAATATCATTGTATGTTAATTTTTACCTGTGTTTGACAGTTTTACAATGAATTAAAGAGCAGTGAAGAAGTGACAGGAGGTATGTAGGATATATCTAAAGGAAGTGAATGGAAGAACTTTTCTGTCATCTAGCCATGTCAACACAGAAAGTTATATCTACCTAACTACATCACACAGGACACAAATTTTTTCACAGTCCCGACTGCCATAGCTAAATCAATCAAATTTTTAAGTGCAAATCTGGCTTAGCACCAATGTTCTTTTCTGCCTGCTTCAACTTTTTCATTTGTATTTCAAATTGTCCTACTTTCAAACCTGCCTTGAGGAGAATGTCTCCAGTATTTTACAGGTCTTTTGCGCTTGATGATACCTGGTTATGCACATTGCTCTGAGCCCCATAAACTGACCCTCCCCCAAAATTGAATCAATGCACTGATTTTTGTAGGGTATCATAGAATCATAGAATCATAGGACTGGAAGGGACCTCGAGAGGTCATCGAGTCCAGCCCCCTGCCCTCAAGGCAGGATCAAGCTCCGTCTACACCATCCCTGACAGATGTCTATCTAACCTGTTCTTAAATATCTCCAGAGAGGGAGATTCCACCACCTCCCTTGGCAATTTATTCCAATATTTGACCACCCTGACGGTATGCTGAACAGCAGCCAGAAACAAGAAAGAAGATAGTGATTTTTTCAGTCTTTCAGAACTTTGCAACTTTTGAGCTACAAAATAAGAACATAAGAACATAAGAATGGCCATATTGGGTTAGACCAAAGGTCCACCCAGCACAGTACCCTGTCTGCCAACAGTGGCCAATGCCAGGTGCCCTACAGGGCGTGAATCAAACAGGTAATGATCAAGCGATCTCTCTCCTGCCATCTATCTCCACCCTCTGACAAGCAGAGGATAGGGACACCATTCCTTACCCATACTGGTTAATAGCCATTTATGGACTTAACCTCCATGAATGTATCTAGTTCTCTTTTAAACCCTGTTATAGTCCTAGCCTTCACAGCCTCCTCAGGCAAGGAGTTCCACAGATTGACTATGCGCTGTGTGAAGAAGAACTTCTTTTTATTTGTTTTAATCCTGCTGTCCATTAATTTCATTTGGTGGCCCCTAGTTCTTATATTATGGGAACAAGTAAATAACTTTTCCTTATTCACTTTCTCCACGCCACTCATGATTTTATAAACCTCTATCATATCTTCCCTTAGTCTCCTCTTTTCCAAGCTGAAAAGTCCCAGCCTCTTTAATTTCTCCTCATATGGGACCCGTTCCAAACGCCTAATCATTTTAGTTGCCCTTCTCTGAACCTTTTCTAATGCCAGTATATCTTTTTTGAGATGAGGAGACCACATCTGAAAGCCGTATTCCAGATGTGGGTGTACCATGGATTTATATAAGGGCAATAAGACATTCTCCGTCTTATTTTCTATCCCTTTTTTAATGATTCCTAACATTCTGTTTGCTTTTTTGACTGCCGCTGCACACTGCGTGGACATCTTCAGAGAACTATCCACGATGACTCCAAGAGCTCTTTTCTGATTAGTTGTAGCTAAATTAAAGGTGCTTTGGTTAATTTTGCAAAGATTTTCAGTGCCCAGTTACATTGTAGCAAAATGAAAATCAGAATTTCCTCCCTCCTTCATTTGGTAATCTATTTGGAGAAAAACAACAGGTATCGCTAAGTCAACAACAAAATTACATGAGAGCAAAATGACATAATGATAGTGACTCACCTGAATGAGTAGACCGACTTACTTTTAGAATTAGCAGACCTTGAAATAATTGTCTTTAAATGGTTTAACAAAATACATAGTGACTTTATTACCAGATCTGGTAACCTTTTAGCAATGTAGGCCCAGCTTCAATTTAAGCATATGCCTATTTTCAAGAATTGCTAACATAAAATATAGAAATGCAAGACTGTAAGCACTAATACACTAGGGAGTTATTTTGAAATAAACCCCTTTATTTAAAAATAATAAGTGGACAGTTAACTCTACCAAGCCCATTATTTCGAAATAATGGGCTGGTTTTTTCAAAATCTGTACTCCTGCTTTCCTCAGGGAATAACACTTATTTAAAAATAGCTATTTCAAAATAGCGTTAATGTGGACACTCCACTGCTGCTACTTCTAAACAACTACTGAATTACAACTAAAAGTGAAATTCAAAGTAATTACTCCCCCGTGCTTCCTCAGGCTCTAAGTCAAGTGTCCTCAATAACGAAGCCCAACTTGGACTAATTTTGAGACTATCCCGTACTGAGGACACACTATTTCAATGTTATTATTTTGGAAGTTATTTCAAATTTAGCTATTTTGAAATAATTTCCTAATGTAGACATTCCCTAAAGGACCTCAAAAAGTCATCAAGGCTAACTCTTTGAGCTGAGGTAGGACCAAGTAGTGCTACACAAGTGTTTGTCCAACCAGTTTTGAAAAAACTCTAATGATGGGGATTCCACAATTTCAATTGGGAAGCCTATTCCATTGCTCACATATGCTTATAGTTAGAAAGATTGAAGATAGACGTGTTTTCAAGTACTCTGGTGCATTGGGACCTAGTTCACAAATTAAACATCAAATTATATGATCATTGAGCACATTTAAATATTCTTTCAAGAGATGAAAATATTATCCTTTCAGACTTAGACTTCAAAGAGATGTTCTCAATCCAGTATACAACAAGAGTATGTCTACACTACAGCGCTAGTTCGAACTAACTTAGTTCGAATTAGTTAATTCGAACTAAGCTAATTTGAACTAACGCGTCTAGAACTAAAAACTAGTTCGAATTAGCGTTTTGGTAATTCGAACTAGCGCGTCCACACTGATTGGGCGCAGGGGGGCATTTAAGGGCAGCTGAAACCGGTTCTGGCAGGGCATCAGGTCAGTAGTTGCTTTGTGTGGCTGCTGTCTGAGGCTATCTGAGGCTCGAGCTTAAAGGGACCCCTCTGGACAGCCGGTTCTCAGCTTTTCCTGCTTGCTTGCCAACCTCGCCGAGGGACAGCAAAGCGTTGGTCTCTGTGCCCATCTGTGTCGGTGCTTCCCTTCGGGGGGGGGCCGCCGCAGGTGGCAACATGGAGCCACGGCTCGCCCTGCACCCTCTGGTGCACGTTTTGGACTTGCTGCTGCAAGCCTGCCAGCAATGGCTCGAGGCTGCCTGGCACCACCTGGGGAACGTCAGCCCCCTGCCTCTCCGCCTGGCCGCCCTGGGGGCCGTGGAGGAGCCGCGGCAGCGCCCCGGCACCGGCATGCCCCGCCGCGTCTGGCGTCTGGACACCAGCATCGACTGGTGGGACCGCATCGTCCTGGAGCGCTGGGACGACTGACAGTGGACCCAGAGCTTCAGGATGAGGAGGGACACCTTCCAGGAGCTCTGTGAGTGGCTCGCCCCTGCCCTGCAAAGAAGGGACACTCGCATGAGACCCGCCATCCCCCTCCAGAAGCGGGTGGCCATCGCCCTATGGAAGCTCTCCACGCCGGACAGCTACCAATCCGTTGGGAACCAGTTCGGCATGGGGAGATCCACCGTCGGAGCGGTGCTCATGCAGGTATGGCACTCGTCGGCCACCGAGCCGGGGTGGAGGGGAGCTGCAAGGAGGGGATGGGCCGCCCCAGGGACAAAGGGGGGGCGGGAGGAGGCGAAAGCGCCCCGCACCAGAGGGGTCGGGCTGTCCCAGCCGTACTACACGCCGCCGGGGGGTTGCTTCCGGGAGTGGGGCGCGGGGCACTGCCAGGACACGCACACTCCCAGCCACCCGGGCGCCCCACTGATTGGCGCTTTGCTGTGTCTCTCTCCGCAGGTGGTCAAGGCCATCAACCGGGTGCTGCTCCGCAGGGTGGTCCGCCTCTCCGACCCGGACGCCGTCATCCGGGGATTCGGCGCCCTTGGCTTCCCCAACTGCCGGGGGGCCATCGACGGGACACACATCCCCATCCGTGCCCCGGAACACCAGGCGTCCCGGTACGTCAACAGAAAGGGGTACTTCTCCGTGATCCTGCAGGCCGTGTGTGACCACCGGGGACAGTTCACAGACATTAATGTGGGCTGGTCCGGCAAAGCACATGACGCACGGGTGTACCGCAACTCCTCCGTGTGCCAGCGGCTGCAGGACGGGACCTTCTTCCCCGACCGCCACATCAGGGTCGGGGACGTGGACATGCCCGTGTGCCTGGTGGGGGATGCCGCCTACCCACTGCAGCCCTGGCTCATGAAGCCCTACACGGGGCACCTCAATCCCTCCCGCCAGGTATTCAATGCCAGGCTGACCAGGGCCCGCATCGTGGTGGAGGGGGCCTTCGGGCGACTGAAAGCCCGCTTTCGATGCCTCCTCACCCGTCTGGACCTGGCCGAGCACAACATCCCTCCCGTGGTGGTGGCATGTTGTGTGCTCCACAATTTGTGTGAGTGGAAGGGGGCGGCTTTCCTGCCAGCCTGGATGGCTGAGGCTGACCGCATGGCTGGACACTACGGTCAGCCCCGCACCACCGCCATCCGGGAAGCCCAGCGGGGGACTGTCCGGATCCGGGAAGCCCTGCGGAAGAGCTTCCTGGTGGAGGAGGAGGAGGACTGACCTCTCCCTGCATGCCCCACTGGGGCCTTCTTCCACCCTACCCCCCTTCCCCTTTCCCCTCCCTATCTACTGTACAATAAAGACACCTGTTTTTGAAACAAAAACGTCTGTTTATTGAACATAACTGGGTGCGGGAAGGGAGGAATGAGGGAGAGAGAGGGGAAGGGGAAACCTGGGACGAGGGAGCTGGAAGGGAAGGGGAGGGAAGGGAGGAAGGGAAAGGAAAGCTCAGGGGTGGGAGTCCGGCTGCCTCTCCCGTCTCGCCACACTGCGGGTCCGGGGGCGTCGGTGGGGAATGGTTGTGGAGGGGGGGGCAGGAGGGACAGGGGGTGTGGAGGAAGCAGGAGCGGAAGCAGGAGCAGGAGCGGGAGCAGGGGGAGCAGGGGGAGCAAGAGGGGGAGTAAGAGGGGGAGCAGGGGGAGGAGGAAATGGGAAGCTGTCCAGCAGGCTCTGGAGGTGGCCTCGCAGAGCACGGCCCCGGGCCTCCAGACTCCTCCGGCCTCCAGACTCCTCCGGCGCAGCCTCAGGTCCTCCTGGACCCAGTGGTCCTGGAGACGGAGCTGTCGATCCAGGAACCAGAGGTGCCGCCTCTGGTAGTCCTCCTGGTTCCTGGCTGTCCTGCTTGCCCAGGCGCGGGCGGCTGCTGCAGGCGGGGTGGTGCACCCTGCAGGCCCAGGTGCTGCGGCTGTGGTGGGCAAGGCCCAGGCGCACGGCCCCGGGGCTCCCTCTCGCCCCAGCCCCCCATACACATAAGGGGAACACGAGGGTACTCACAGGTGGACGCCTCCCCGGCCTCAGACGACGCAGGCGAGCAGCTCTGTGGCTTGCCTCGGGGGTCCCGGGTCCTGGGCAGGCTGGCGGCAGGCTCCTGGCTCTCAGAGCCTCTTCCTCCTCCTCCGTGTCCAGGAGCGGTCCCTCTGCCCCGGGGTCAATCACGTCCCGGGGGGCAGGGACGGCATGAGCCCCCAGGATGCGGTCCAGGGTGTGGAAGTGGGGGCAGGCCTCCGGGTCGGCCCCTGGCTGGCAGGCCCGGGAGTAGGACTGCCGCAAGTCCTTTATTTTGCAGCGCACCTGCTCCCGGCTGCGCTGGTGGCCCCTGGCGGCCAGGCTGGCAGCCATGCGTCCGTAGACAGCCGCGTTCCGGTGGCTAGTGCGGAGATCGTGGACATTGGAGGCTTCCCCCCAAACCTTGATGAGGTCCACGATCTACGCACTTGACCAGGCGGGCGCCCACCTTTTACGCCCCCGGGCAGGCTCCTGGGAGCCGCCAGGCTGGTCCTGGGGAGCAGTGGAGGGCTGGGAGCCCTCGGATGGCTGGCTCATACTGTGGCAGGTGCAGGCTGTGCAGGCACGGGTGCTTGCAGCCTTGCAACTGGCACAAAGTGAGTAGCCAGCCTGTGGCCCTTTAAGGGCTCCGGGGCCGGGAGGGGGGCAATAGAGTTTCCCTGGTGTTGGCCAGAGTGGCCACCAGGGAAACCTGGGAAGCCTTAGCCTCCCACTAGTTCGAACTAAAGGGCTACACAGCCCTTAGTTCGAACTAGCTAGTTCGAACTAGGTGTTAGTCCTCGTAAAATGAGGTTTACCTAGTTCGAACTAAGCGCTCCGTTAGTTCGAATTAAGTTCGAACTAACGGAGCGCTAGTGTAGCGCCTAGGAAAGTTAGTTCGAACTAACAGACGTTAGTTCGAACTAACTTTGTAGTGTAGACATACCCAAACTAGTCCCTACAAGTGTATTTTACTAATACTCATAAACATTTGAAAGCTTTTTTCTGCTGCTTTGTGTCTTTTTAAATGTGAAATATTTAATAAAAAATGTAGTATAAAAAGAAACGGGAAAATAAGAGAAATGTATAAACTGTAGGGGGTTTTTCCCCTTATGTCTGGCTGCCTCCAGCAGAAGAGCAATGATTTTAACAGGTTTTCTCTACTTTAATTCAAAGCTATACTTCAGAGAAGATGCGTATTAAATGTTGTACTGTTTTAATTAAAGATAGACAAGTGATGTCTTTCACTCTTCTTAATTTGTTTCTTTAAAGTATGAGCTATCTTTGCCTTTAAGCATATGCACAGTGCTTTTTCAGAAGTATTTTTATTCTTTTAGACCTATGTGATTAGACAATATTTGTGGTCTTTTTGGTTGTGTATGTTAAGAGGATAATTTGACTATGGATTCAAATTTATTTTAAATAAAGTGGATCACACAAAATCTGGTCTGCTTGGACACAGTATGGAAGAAACATAGGTCATTGTTCTTGTTGCTAGCTCCAAATCTCATTTTTCAGCCAGTTTTCTATTCAAAATCTTTCTTTCTTTGCTTTCTTTCAGGATCATGCTACAAGTGATTCTCTATTCACTTCTGCAGTGTGCTGTCTGTTCTGAAGTGTTTCAGAATGTTAAACACTGGTACATGTACATGCACTCTCCCCTTCACCAAACAATATTTAATCCTTTGTGTTTGCAGTCTCCAATGAAACCCTTCCATCCACATTTCTGACTGGCCTTGCATATGTCCTGCTTTGGGCTGTCTCTCCTCATCTTCCCCCAAGTGAAATTTAAACCCATAATCATTCCAGTATGAGGTGAACTTTCAAGCCTATGATATTTAAGCAGGTTCAAAATGGGTAATATGAGTTTCTTCACCCATTCTGTTTCATAGTCTAGTCATATCCTGGGCCAAGATCTCCAAAAGTGATTCGTAATTTAGTTGTTTTACCGAGTGTTATCTCAGTCTCTGGTTCCACATTTTAAGATTCCTTATAAAGTCCTTAAAAGCACTGTAGTAGGAAGAGAACCTGAGGCATAAGCCTTTGTATTAGAGGCCTTGTGTGAGGCTAGGCCTGAGCTAAAGTAGTGGTCAAAACTTTGCTGATATAAAGTATGATAAAGTCAAGCCAACTGGCCCGCAACAGAGTAGTCCTATTGGAAACTGGGAGATGCATGAAGATAAGCCTGCCCACATCTAAAGGACTGGCCCCTAGCCTATTGGGAGGATCCACTAAACCCTGGAGTCCAACTGATTATGTGGGATAAATAAAAAGAAAAACAGAGGCAAGCGTGAAGGTCAAAGGATCAAAACAAGGGAACCAGACAGGGACACCGAGCAAAGAGTTCCCTCCCACATACAGAACACTGGATCATTAATGTTAAATGAAATGGTGGGGATGGATGGAATGGAATGTGATTGACAGTGCTGGAGGGTGATGTGGGAAAAGAGTATGTTCAGCTGTCACCCAAAAGGAGAGCAATGAGACTATATGAAGTGCTATTTAAAAGACTTAAAGCTACCAACATTTCCTGAGCACTACAGACAACTTCTGTGCAAAATAAATAAAGGACCAATATCCACTGGCATGTATTCCTTTCTTCCCTTATTAATTTTAAGGAACGATATTTTTTATACTCAAGTTTTTTTAGTTGGACTTCTATAATATCTGGGACTATTTAACTTTGAGTCTGTAACATTTAAGTTTTTCCCAGGTGAGAAAAAATGAGAGAAAAAATAAAAATATTTTATGTCCTATGTTGTTCAATGTATGCTAGGTAGGTAGGTGGATGGGTGGGTGGGTGAACATAAATATTTCAACTGGAGTGTTTTATCCTCTCCAGCAGATCCAATCTGGTCATGTGCACTTGTATATTTAGATACTTCCTTGATTAATTATGTTTATATGGTAGGGCCCGTACCATATAATCCATATAGTGGATTTATTGTGATTTTTGCTCATCTTCCTTTTGTGAGGGAAGAAAGTTATATATAGGGCATTTTTTGGTATATAGATATTTCTTTCTTTCTGTCTCCAGAAATCTGTTGATGATGGGAAAGCTCTTTCCAAGAGGAAAGTACAACTTGCCCTCCTGAAGAGATATACACTCTGGGTTAGTTTGGTTTCCTTTGGAAATTCAGTAGACACACAAATCCTTTCATTCTGAGAGTATGGTTCCTTTTAGAGTTTGGAATCAGATTCCTTGTGGATCTAGTCAGACACATATACACACTCAGAAAGCTCATCTAGTTGCTGATCAGTTATAAGTGCTTCGTGTTATATTTGTGATCACCTCTAGTATCTGTGGCACAAAACTTCCCCTAAAAAAATAAGCAGGGGAATAGGAAGGAGAAAGGATTCAAATAATTCCCAGGACAGTACTTCACTAGTCTATGGGTCTCTTGTTAATAGATAAGTATTTTGTTATCTTTCATCTTTAACAATCTTTGTTAAACAGTAACTGAGGGCCTGGAGGAGGCCTATACTATCAATCTATACATGTTTATTACAAGCATAAACACCAAGAAAGTAGAGGATTATTTGTTCTGGTATACAGGCAAGTAACTAGAAGCAATGAACTAAAATCCAGAAAGAGAACATTTATGCTGAGCATCAGTGATTTCAGTTATGCCATAAATAGCTTACAAGTCAGTGTTGGAAGCCCAGTCATTTGGGACTTTGTAAAAAATAACTTGTACAAAACACAGGAAAATGTACTGCAATTAACTTTCCTCAAGATGAACTGGATCTAGGTAGACCTTCTATGAGTCTGTGGTCTCTCCTTTGACTGTGATCCCTCACAATACAAAGCATTTGTTTAGTTACTGCACATAGGAACTATGGTAAAATGCATGTGTTTGAAATCCTGCTTAAAGATTTATTTTTCTAGAGTAGCATTTTATAAATAATGTAATTTTGAACTTTATTAATTTCATAAGATATGTTAGCTGACTTTAGTGGTACAGGGAGAATTTCCCATTTTGCTTTTACTGGTGCTATTGACTAGAACTATAAAAAGAGGAGTTCATTAATAGTATTTGAGTATTAAAGAAAATACAGAACTTTATTTCTGTATGAACTGCATGTTGAACAGCTGCTGATGCCATCCTCATACTGTCACCATGTTCTTTGTTGTTGAGCTGAGAGAGAATTTGTGATCAACCTTTTCTGCTGTTAGCAAATATCAGTTTCTGCCAGGTACCTTCTGAGCTAATTCTTGAAGTGAATACAATTTTTTCCTGCTCTGATGAGCTGTCAGATACGTCAGGCCAGCTTCTTAGCCAATATAAATAACTGCAGCATATTTAACCAACATGTCGTTCAAGCCATGAGTTAGGGACATATTCTGCAACCCATCTGGATGTTTATTTCTCTGTTTTTATTTCATATACCTGCAGTCATGTGAGTAGTCTCGAAGACTTTAGTGGAACTACTCAGTCGAGTAACTGCTATATATCATAAGGGTTGCAAAATTTGGAAGAAAGTCAGTTTTCTTTAACACACATTTTGAAAGGTGTCAGGTAAAAATGTCAGAAGCTTGGGGATAATTTATATTCATCCTTTATTCTATATTTAATAACTTCTATTCTAAAAGTTTGCATGATCTTCATCATCAGTATCAGCTGTGCTCTGGGATCAGCAGGCTGCCTTGGTGAATCATGACCTAATTACATCATCTTGTCCCCAAGTCTCTCACGCCCTCAATAGGACTTAATGCTAGGAGGTGTTGATCACCTCACATGGAGTTCTCTATTACCTCAACTCCAACTGAAGACATTTGGGAGCTCAGGCTGCTCAGCACCACTTAGGATTGAGCCCCAAAGTAAATTCAGTCTATGCTTCCGCTGGCTTGGTACCCGACACCTTCTTCAACAGATTTTAAAAATAAGGTGATAACAACAACAAAATCTGTTGCACACAAATTTAGGCTGTGAGGACTGTTCACAACTCCCCAGAGTCTTGTTCTAAATATTCAGATATGTACCTCCTTTATTAACAACTCAACCCGTATGAGATACTAATACCTGCTGTCAGTGTGGGACTGAAATCACATTGGCACCAGTTCTTAGCTGGGAGAACTCTCACTCCATTGTAAATTCACCCCCCGCCCATGAGTAATTTCATTCTTCATTATGTGTGTATAAGGCACTGTTTCTTTTTAGAACAAAACTCTGGAGCCACAGGAGTCAATTGGGGACTGCGGGGCTCAGGATATTGACATGGACCTATTGAAACCACTGGCTCAAATCTGGTAATGACCAGAAGTCATTCTCATTCTCATCTGACTATTGTTCAGTGACTAAGCCTTGGTATATGCGAGGGAGTTATTTCAAAATAACCCCCCCCCCTTATATCGAAATAATAATCAGAGCATCCATACTACCAAGCCTGTTATTTTGAAATAACAGGCTGGTTATTTTGAAATCTGTACTTCTGCTTTTCTGGGGGAATAAGCTGGTTTCAAAATAGTTATTTTGGAAGTTACTATTTCGAATTTAGTTATTTTGAAATAATTTCCTACTGTAGAAATGCCCTTATATAAAATGAATTGGCAGTCTCCAGCTAACTGCTGACAGATGCCCATATCACAAAATCACAACTACAAACATCATAATTGCTGGGAACCTTAGCTGAGAATTCAAGGACCAAATCAGTATGGAGATTTCTCTAGGATAAAAAGGTAATTCAGAGAGCTGAAGGGATATTGTCAGCAGCCTGGGAAAGCTTACACTGATGTTGATCACATATACATATTAAAATATGTATACTTCAAGTAGTAAAATATATAAAAACCGTTCAGGGCCTTCTTTTAAAATGGTTATAAAATGTTTCATTCACAGAAGTAAAAAGTACCCACCTTAATTCAAGTGAAATAGATAACCGAGGAGGTTTATGACTACACAATGTTGTTTGGAACTTAGATCTGGATGTACATACTTCCAAAAAAGATGAAATAACATTCTTCTGATTCTGTGAGCTGCATGCTACACTTTGAATGGGGATGTCTTGTGGGGTAACAGATGGGTTATATTTATTCATTTATTCATATAATTATTAATACACTAAACAGTGTTCCAAGTATAGCTCTATGCACGTTACTAATCCATGTTAATACATTCATATTTCAGTTTTTTGCATGTGGAAATTGCCTTTCAGATCACTACAGATGGCTCTACAGCACTTTGTGACATGGAATAAAATGAAAAGTATGTCACACGATCGTTTTTGAAGAAAGGTACGTCATAGTTTAAAAAGCCAGCTTATGTTTTGCCTTTATTTTTACTGAGGGACATGCTTCATGCCACTGAATACTGCTACTCTAACAAACTGTTAAGATACGTTGGCAGAACAATAGAGAGGCAGTGAAGCCCAGTAGGGTAAGCATGGGACTGTGTTTTAAACCCAGCTTGCTGATTGACTGCATGGCCTTGACCAAATTACTTTTCCTCTTTGTCTATCCTCTCCCTTTAAAGTGATTAGTGCCTCAGTTTTTGGATGCCCAATTTATTGGGACCTAGTATTCAAAGGTTAGGTACTCAGCAGAGTCCGTATTCCAATTACCATGAATCTCCCTGCAACCCAGAACATAGCTTCAGGTACAAGCTAGGAGAGCCTAACTGGAGAAGAGAGGAACATTTGATGGGAAGAGCTCACATCAGGAAGTCGGGGCCTAGAGAAGCTTTTACGCTCATACATGTGTTGGTGAGGAGAAACACTTAAAGTCCATGTAATTTGTGCCAGTGCAGGAGGTCATCAGTCATATGAAAAGTCTCCATCTTCTGAAGCTTTAATATAGCTCCATGAGGGGAGCATAGGAACCATCATAACGTGCCTGTCTTACTATCCTGATGAATGAGTTCTGTGTTAGTAGATATTGTCTGCTGAACACATGTGGAAGGATACAGCCACCATGGCAAAGGTCAGCACAAAAGGGGAGGAGGGAAAGAGGGAAGACCCTCTTTAAGCTGTGTACAGATGTGGTCTCCTCACCTCAAAAAAGATATTTTGGCTTTGGAAAGGGTTCAGAAAAGGGCAACTAAAAGGATTAGGGGTTTGGAACAGGTCCCATATGAAGAGAGGTTAAAGCGACTGGGACTTTTCAGTTTAGAAAAGAGGAGACTAAGGGGGGATAGGATAGAGGTATATAAAATGACGAGTGGTATGGAGAGAGTGAATAAAGAAAAGTTATTTATTAGTTCCCATAATAGAAGAACTAGAGGACACCAAATGAAGTTAATGGGTAGCAGGTTTAAAACTAATAAAAGAAAGTTCTTCTTCACACAGTGCATAGTCAACCTGTGCAACTCCTTGCCAGAGGAGGCTGTGAAGGCTAGGACTATAACAGAGTTTAAGGAGAAGCTAGATAATTTCATGGAGGTTGGGTCCATAAAAGGCTATTAGCCAGGGGATAGAAATGGTGTCCCTGGCCTCTGTTTGTCAGAGGCTGGAGAAGGATGGCAGAAGACAAATCGCTTGATCATTGTCTTCTGTCCATCTCCTCTGGGGCACCTGGTGCTAGCTACTTTCAGCAGACAGGCTATTGGGCTAGATGGACCTTTGGTCTGACCTAGTACAGCCATTCTTATGTTCTTAAGTCAGAATCATATGTGGAATAGAACAGGAAATGCTGCCATGTTGTTTGTATGGAGGTGGTTGAAAAGAGGACTACAGAGGGGGCGGTTGGAAGAGATGGTGATTATGTATGGGTGACCCCAGTGGTTAATATCTCTCCAGTTCCTCCAGCTGAAGAAAACCTTCCAGCTCCAGAGCCAAAAGAGCTCTTTTGTTTTATTTCTCACTGGGCTCTGAAAAATGCAGTTTAGGTCAGGATAAGCAAGCAAAGTATCACTCAGAGCAAAGGAAGTCAGATTTTAGAGGTATCCTGAGGAACAGCCATGACACACACTTTGCAGTGCCCATTTGCCTAGGGAAGAAGCTTCACAGCAAGATATGGTACACCTATTGTCATGGTGCTTGGGAGTGAAGAAGAAGGGCTGTGGGAGGATGTGCATAGACACTTTCTGAATTAATTCCTTTATTACCAAACTTGGCCTGTAGACTGCACACTTGCTCTCCTCTTTCATGTTAGTCAGTGTGTGGGCAAGTCACAGAATAAAAAGGTGTATATTATTCTTCGCAGCATGTAAAGCAACAGCTCACAAAGAAAAAAAAGTCTATGGAAGTTCACAAATTGCAGTGAAAAACTATTTATTCTGCCATCATGAAAGACCTGGTTTGTTTAGCTTAATTTGAACTCCTAAGGTTCATGAGGGGAGAGTAGATTTTTTTTTTTTTTTTTTAAGAAATGGTTCCCACACAGGGTACTCTTTAATGTTTGGAGAATCAGCTAAAAAGTCTACTTCAAAAATCCAATTTGTTCCATAATGAAATCACTATAGCTTTCAATGTTCCATATACTTTACGGCTACGTCTACACTGGCCCCTTTTCCGGAAGGGGCATGTAAATTTCACCAGTCGTCGTAGGGAAATCCGCGGGGGATTTAAATATCCCCCGTGGCATTTAAATAAAAATGTCCGCCGCTTTTTTCCGGCTTTTAAAAAAGCCGGAAAAGAGCGTCTACACTGGCCCCGATCCTCCGGAAAAAGTGCCCTTTTCCGGAGGATCTTATTCCATACTTCAAAGTAGGAATAAGAGCCTCCAGAAAAGGGCACTTTTTCCGGAGGATCGGGGCCAGTGTAGACGCTCTTTTCCGGCTTTTTTAAAAGCCGGAAAAAAGCGGCGGACATTTTTATTTAAATGCCGCGGGGGATATTTAAATCCCCCGCGAATTTCCCTACGACGACTGGTGAAATTTACATGCCCCTTCCGGAAAAGGGGCCAGTGTAGACGTAGCCTACATGTTGAAGACACTTTCTTTGGGAAATATTTACTAGAAATAAAGGGCCTCATTTTTTTTATCACTTACACCAGTAAATTTCTATTGGCTTCAGTGGATTTACTTCCTAGGTATATTGACAGAAGCAAGAAAAGAATCGGACTCCAGGCTTTGGTCATAAAACTGAGAAGCACCAGGAGTTAGAACACCCAATCACTGCTAAAGCCATTAGGAGGTGTAGGCACTATGGTGAAATACATTTGGAATGTGTGCACTTGTACTTTATATAATGTCTCACAAGACAGCCAGACATATTGCTTTGCAATTTTTATTGTGCTTTAGTCTAGGCAATGTAAGAGGCTCCTGAAAAGCTCCTGGAAAGCTTTATTTTATTATTAATTTGTTGTATTTCTACCATATTCTTGGCATTCTGAATAAGACAGAATGAGATGCGCTTCCTGCGCATCCTTGGTTAGGATGTCCTGGGACACTTGGAACTACAGGCGGTCCCCGGGTTACGTACAAGATAGGGACTATAGGTTTGTTCTTAAGTTGAATTTGTACGTAACTCGGAACTGGCTCCAGATTCAGCCGCTGCTGCTGAAACTGACCAGCGGCTGACTACAGGAAGCCCGAGGCAAAATTGCTCTGCCCCCAGCTTCCTGGAATCAGCCACTGATCAGTTTCAACAGCGGCTGAATCTGGAGCCTGGGACAGAACAGCTGGGGCGCTGCCGGGTAGGTCCCCCCAGGACCAACCCGGCAGCACCCCAGCTGCTCTACCCCAGGCGTCCACAAAAAAAGCCTGGTCTGCTGGGGGGGGCGTACTAGCTGAACCCCTCCCAGCAGACCAGGGACACCCCGAGCAGACCAGGGACACCTGGAGCAAAGCCGCGGAGGAGGCGGGGTCCCGCGCCTCCAAGGCTTTGCTCCGGGTGTCCCTGGTCCACTGGGGGGGGGGGTCCCCAGCAGACCAGGGACACCCGGAGCAAAGCCGCAGAGGCGCGGAACCCCGCCGCCTCTGCGGCTTTGCTCCAGGTGTCCCTGGTCTGCTCGGGGTGTCCCTGGTCTGCTGGGAGGGGTCTCCAGCAGACCAGGGACACCCGGAGCAGCTTTTCTTGCCCTGGAGGATGTGGTGCCGAGACCACTGCGCGTCTGGGTGGTCCCACCGCCCGCGAGTTCCGGGGCGAGAAAAGCCCCGTTCGTAAGTGCGGATCCGACATAAGTTGGATCCGCGTAACTCGGGGACTGCCTGTATAGTATTATAAATGTTGTGTGGCCTGTACTCTATCTTACTATAATAGTTTAGTTTGCCTAAATAACTACAGTTCTTGTGAATACGGAAGAATACTTTATGTAACTTGGAAAGTCAGCTCTTGTACTAGTGAACAGCACATTTTGTCTTGCAGGTGTTCCATTTCACAGCAGCTTGTTAGGGCCAGAGTGTAATGAGATATGGGTCTTATTTCATATGTTCCCATTGACTTCAGTGGGACTGTTTTCACACTGAGAAACCAATCAATGTGACTAAGGGGCTTACCATCTGGCCCTTCATTAATGCCTTTTAATAGCCCAATTTTCAAAAGAGCTCAGGGCCAGATTTTTAAGCCTTCAGCACCTGCTGTTGGGGCAAGAATTTTAGAAGTGTTCCTCTAAATAAGGGACAGACTTTCAAAAGCTCTGTGTGAAGATGCATTTGGCAAGACACTTGTATGTTTATCTTGTTTTTCCAGTTTAAAATATGATTAGCCAGATCCTCTGCTGATGTAAATAAGCACTGAGCCATTGAACCCAATGCGCTAACCTAAGGATCGGGCCCAATATTTCCAAGAGATCAGCTGTAATTGTGACAACAAACCAAGTCGAATTTACATTTTATTACACTTTCTTTTCTTTTTTTTTAAAAAGAAGAATGAAAAGACACTAATCAAGTCTGAAACCTCCTCTAGTTTTTGTTGTTCACTTGTCATTGTTGAAAGGATGTTAAACCCAAAATAGCTGTTTGCTACTAAACCTTGAAGTGAAATACTGCATGATTCTACCTGCTCAAATCCCCACAGAATCCAGCAGACTGATTCTTCTCAACAAGGGCTGCCAAGTGATTTCATTCATTTTAGAACAAGAGAGTATGAAAAGGGTCATATAAATGTGCTAGTTTCAATTACAGTAAAACACATACTAACATTCAGCAACCAAAGGAGTTCTCTAATATACGAATGCTTTAAGCTACAGCACCCTCACAAGGTGCTGTGGAGGGAGAAAACCAGCATTCCTAGATCAGTGGTTAAAAGGTTGATCTTTTGACCCTGGACATCAGCAAGATAATTATGTATTAATTTTCCTATTATAATTCTATTTTGAGAAAAGAATGGTCCAAACACATTTATTTTTTTTCTTCTAGACATATTAACATTTAAATCCTTGAGAATAGTTCTCTTCCCTTAACTCATGCAAACTTCTAATATTTAATTATATAGGTGTAAAAGACTAATCATAACTGAGCATCCCAGTTTATTCACTATGGGCACATCTACGTAGCTTATTTTGAAATAGCATGTCTGCACGACAAGAAAGCCTCAAAATTAGTCTGAGGCAGGCTCCCCTAATGTGGATGCACTACCTTGATTTAGAACCCCATGAAGCACTAGGGAGTAATTACTTTGAACTGCTCTGGAGAGGAGCTATTTCGAAATAGCAGCAGTAGAGCATCCACACTGCAGCTATTTTGAAACAGCTATTTCGGAAAAGGCATTATTCCTCGTGGAATTAGGTTTACAGAAGTTGGAATAAGCTGTCTGTTATTTCAAATTTATTTTGAAATAACAGAATAAGAGTACATCTACGCTGCACCATTTTTCTGGAAGAATGACTATTATTCTAGAAAAACAATGCTAGTGTCCACACAGCAATTGTGTTATTTCAAAAGAAAATTGAAACAATGGAGGGATTTTTCTGTTGCTAAACCTCATTCCATGAGGAATAAGGCCTCTTCCGAAAAAGCTCTTTCAGAAGAGGGTGTATGTGGACGCTCTACTGCTGCTATGTCGAAATAGCTCCTCACCAGGGCCATTCTTAGTTATTCTTCTCCAGTGCCTCCTGGGGCTCTAAATCAAGGTAGCGTGTCCACACTAGGGGATCCTGGCTTGGACTAATTTTGAGCCTTCTCTGTAGTGTGGATGCTCTATTTTGAAATAAGCTATTCCAGAAGATATCTTCTGGAATAGCTTTTTCCAAAATAAGCTTGCAGTGTAGATGTACCTTGCTGTGTAGACCCTCACATTATTATTTTGGAATAACAGCAGTTATTCTGAAATAACGCTGCTGTGTAGATGCATCCTATGAATATATGGTGATGCCTACTTAAAGTCAGTAGTTAATAACAACAACAAAAAGGTTGATTTTAAAGAGAAAATTGATAAGAGGATGGCTTATGGATCTGACTAAACTATTTTGCTGAAAAGTATTTTTATTTATAATTGTTTATTAACTCCAGGCCTGATTCCCCCAGGCCACTTCACAGCTCAAGCAACCTGCATCCACCTTGATCACTATGCTCTCTGACATCCTGAAAAGTGTTACTTAATATTTGTCATTTTGCCACTGCATCCCATTTTCATAGTATGTGAAAGTGACAGTGAAAGTTGGTGAAAAAATGGTGGTTTTATTGAAGTGTGAATGGTAAGATCCTACTCCTAAATTCTGCATCTCAGAAAACATTTCTGTCTACTGCAAAATGAAGGTAAGTGGTATTGCTGTGGTGATATCTGGGGGGAAAAAAGAGTGTTAGGAAAATATTATATCTAATTTCCCAACATGCAAATCCTTTGTACAATTTGAATGCAACTCTTAATTTATATGTAATTTTGTAGGTGGTTGGGGAACCAGGAGACTGATAAATTGACAAAGTTTGTGACTTCTGAAATTCTCATTCCAGGCCTGATTGGTAATAGCCAAAAAAACTTACTACCTAATGGTTATTTAATTGTAGTAATATTAGTTTGGTCTCATTCCAGTAACCACTGGACTGATGCCCACAGCCTGGTTTCTACTCTTACTGGAGAGATCAAGGACTGAGTAGTCATGAACAGTTTTTATCTTGACGTCTCCAGGTGAAATCATGATCCTTTTGAAGTCAATGGAGTTAGATCATCACTCTCCAGATCAGAATTGAGTCATATTAGCATGACAACATAAATAAGTTGTTCAGTTGTTGCATGTGCTGTATCTGTTCTGTGGATATAAGCCTTTGTCCCCAAGTCAAAGAGATGAGCATATTCCCAAACACTGTAGTCACACATCTCAGAATCTGTAGTAAGGAATGTCAACTCTGATTCAGACAGATATTTAAATACTTTTCACTCTACACAAGTGCATAAGTCCCATTGGCATCAATAGAATTTCAGCATGACCTTAAAGATAGGTACCCGTGTAATGCCAACAGGTGGAATGGGACCTAGAACCTCTGGAGCTTAGTGCATGAGACTCTACTACCTAAGCCAAAAGCCAGCTGGCTCTCAACTAAGGCTGTAGAGCAAACTCATTCTTTCTTTGGTAAGTGGTCTAGGTGCCATTAGATGGGACAGTGAACCACACTCAGTAGGTGTGTGGGTTACACCTGCTTATGTTATTTTACTGAATAATTGACCTTTGTGTCAATTGGTGTATATATGTCCATGCACAGACCTTTCCAACAATCCCAGAAGAAAATATTTCAGCTCATAAGTGCTCTGAGGTTTTGTCAGATGTGTTTTAAATGCAAGATTGGTAGATGACTTTCCATTTTATTAGTTTTCATGCCCCTCTATGTGCATGATTAATAAAAAATGAAATTCTAAACTAACACTAATTGCAGTTTAATAGCTACTAAAACTCACACCCATGCTATAACGAGACAGCCAGTGTGCAAAGATGAGGAACTGAGAAGAACTACCACTCAGCTGGATTTTAAAAAGATTTAAACTCAGAAAAACAATGGTATTTGCAGAATTTTTCAGTTGTCCAGTGCTCTTTCAAAAATATTTTAATTGCTATATTAGGATAAATGGTATTTATTACACTGCTAAAGAAACTTTTTAAATATTAAAAATGTTACTTTTTTGGGGGAGGTTAAATTGGGGAAATAACATTCCAAACTATACAAAAGTGTTGACTCATATACTAATATCAACAAAAGTGTTGACACTTATCCAGTGTTCTAGTACTCACCAAGGCATGCATTTATATTTAGTAGTGTTAAGGGATAACATCTCAAGAATAAAAAATAGCCACCATTTTCAAATTTCCACACATATAGCGAGTGGGACAATGTCCTCACCCAGGCCCCTAGCCCTGGGACCCCTTTTTTGGTACAATCACCTGTACCTTTTTATTTTCTGTGCCAATTTCCCACCACCTTCTGTTTACAGAGCTCTGTGTGTTAGTTCCGGCAGGAAACACAGCTAGCCTCTCCAGCTGGGGCGCACACTCAGTCACTCCTCCTTCAACTGCCTCTCTGGCAGCCTTATCTAGCTCTCTTGCTAATGAGACCCACATCTGTTTCCCATTAGCGCCTCAGGCATGGGCTTGCTCCGCCTTTTCAGCCAGGCTGTAGCAGCCAGTAGCCTGTCATGCTAGGAATCTAGTTCCATATTTTGGCACTTAAATAAAAGTGACCTCATTTTTCAGAGGTTCAAAGTAATCTGTCATTCTCAACTAAGTCAAACATAAAAAACAATGTGTAGTCCTGTGGCACTGTAGAGACTAGCAAATATACACACACATATATAGCATCATGAGCTTTTGTGGGCAAAACCCACTTCTTCAGATCAGATCAGATCATCTCTCTTTGATATTTTTAAGTCCAACATAGGCCACTTGGTTAGGTAATTTCATAAGGATTCTGAAGCTGAATACTGGGCACACAAACTCAAACAAAGTATGATCCGATTTGCAGAAGTGTTGAGTACCAGGAGTTCCACTGACTTCAGTTCCATCACTCCGTTCAGATTGCAAACCTGTATCACAGGCTATGTCTAAATTACAGAGCTTTTCCGGGATACCAGAAGGAATGCTTTTTTCTGAAAAAGCAGACGCATTCTTTCAGCATCCCTGTGTTCTGAAAGAGGATGGGCCAAATTTTAGAAAAGCCTCTTCTGAAAAAAAGAGTGGAAAAAGATATGCAAATTGCAAAAATAAACAGGGATTGGTATTTAAATGTATGGAAACAAACATAGAGTCGAGGAGCATGGAAGGAAGATAAACTTCCCCACTGTTGACAAGGTTCAAATATGGTACTGTAGCATATTGGTTTTGATGTTTAGTTGCTGGAACTGGAAGTCCTGATGCTAAAATATAAACATTTGTTATGTCATCTCCCTCTATTTGTATGCCTTTACCAAGAGTTAAGACTTACAAAGGTTAGTTCTCAGAGGGGAAGCATTTTGGATACATTTTATTTTCCTTTTGTAAAGTTAAATACAAGAAGAGGTTGAGGGAAAGCCAATGAGGCACAGAAGATGAGCCATTTTATGCAGGAAAGTTTTTTCTAATTGTGGTTCTTGTAAACTAGAGAGAGCATCCTGCTGAGTGCAAGTTTCTATGTGAATTAATTCTCATCCATCCCATTTACCAAGAAGGAGCTAAGCAGACAAGGAACTTCTCTTCGAAGGAATCTGTCCATGGTAGGACGATGCCCTATGTAACAAATAGGTGTTTTCTGCCCAACAATCTCATACCCTTGTCTACAGTGAATGAATTAAAATGTCCAGACTTTTATCTTACCCGGGCATCATTGGAAAAATAACAATTTCATTTTAATATATGCAAATCCAGTTATTATAGCCCCAGCTTTCAATTACTATAGACTTTCAATAACCAGGAACTGTTATCTCTGCATCTTGGACCTCTTTCTCACCTCTCTTCTGTCTAATATCACCTCCACATACGCATGGAAAAGGCCTGTGGCACCACTACAAGTCCTGAGTTATGGCTGACAGTCTTGAAGTCTTGAGAGTCTGAGAAATTCCCTCTCCTTCCCCCTCCCCCCGCCCCGCATCTTGAACCTCAGGTCAAATCCCTGAAGGGAAAGAACTATGGACTTCCAGGTGTTTTATTTGACATTTTTGCACAGTCAGAACAGATGATGTTCCCACTCATAATTTATGTCAGTCAGCTATAAGAGATACATTAACTTCCACAGTTAGCATGACTGCTAGTACCAGCAAATGGATACTTAGTGTTCTAGAAATCCAGTCCAGCAGAGCACACAAGGTAGGAAGTTCATTTATATATGAGCTCTTGTCTCCCTCACATAATTTGCCACTTCAGAGCTGTGGGATAGTTTTAATTTGTTTCTACAGCAGACCATCCATTCACTTGAATACTTCAATCTGCCATTTAGCCAACTTTCATAGAATAATAGAATCATAGAATCCTAGGGCTGGAAGAAACTTCAGGAGGTCATCGAGTCCAGACCCCTGCCCAAAGCAGGACCAACCCCAACTAAATCATCCCAGCCAGGGCTTTGTCAAGTTGGGACTTAAAAACCTCTAGCAGTAGAGATTCCACTATCTCCCTAGGTAACCCATTCCAGTGCTTCACCACCCTCCTAGTGAAATAGTTTTTCCTAATATCCAACCTAGATCTCACACACTGTAACTTGAGACCATTGCTCCTTGTTCTGCCATCCGTTACTATTGAGAACAGCCTCTCTCCATCCTCTTTGGAACCTCCCTTCAGGAAATTGAAGGCTGCTATCAAATCCCCCCTCACTCTTCTCTTCTGTAGACTAAATAAACTTCTGGTTGCCCTCTGCTGGACCCTCTCCAATGCATCCAGATCTTTTCTATAGTGGGGGGCCCAGAGCTGGACACAATACTCCAGATGTGGCCTCACCAATGCTGAATAAAGGGGAATAATCACATCTCTAGATCTGCTGGAAATGCTCCTTCTTATGAACCCTAATATGCCATTAGCCTTCTTGGCTACAAGGGCACACTGTTGACTCATATCCAGCTTCTCATCCACTGTAATCCCCAGGTCTTTTTCTGCCAAACTGCTACCTACCCAGTCGGTCCTCAACCTATAACAATGTTTGAGATTCTTCTGTCCTAAGTGCAGTTCTCTGCACTTCTCCTTGTTGAACCTCATCAGATTTCTTTTGGCCTAATCCCCCAATTTGTCTAGGTCACTCTGGACTCTATCCCTGCCCTCCATGTATCTACCTCTCCCCTCAACTCTCAGGGCCTCTGAGTATGTTGTCAGTGGAGTCAAGCAATTAGATTTATAGGCATAGAGAAATAAGACAGATTTTACTTTCTATGGTGGAACTATACTGCTAGGAACTTGCTATGTCATACCTGTAGCTTGTCCTCTTTCAAGTCCATCCTAAAAATACACCTCTTCAACAGGCCTATGAATTCTTATTCTCCCTTACATCTAGAGTTAACATGAGTGAGGCAATGTGAGTGAGAAACTAACAATGGCAATACTGTATTAAAATATCATGGACCTAATTATTATTAAGGCTGCCATTTTGTTATGGACATCATGGTGGCCATAGAAACTGAATTTGAATTAAGTCCATGAATTGCCCTCAGACTAAATGGCATTGTGAGCTAGCACACATGATCACATCATCATCCAGGTTTGGCATATCTTCTCCTCTGTAGATGCAAGACTCCAAACCTTAATGGCCTTGTGGCTACCTGGGCCAGGTTACAACACCCAGAGCAGAGAAGCATGCCCAGTCCTCCGGGAAAGGAACTACCACTTCAGGGTGGGTTCACTCTCTAACCCAATTTCCCCATAATCCCTCTGTTTCCTCATTTTCTGCGACATATTGTTGTTTTCCCATACCTCTGTCATGAAAAGTATTAAATATTGTCATGACAAAATTGTAATCCTAACTCTTGTTGCTGATCACTTATATTATTCTAATGCCCAACTGAGACCAGCAACTCACTGGGCTCAGTCCTGTCCTATCTACCATGAGATAAAGTCCCTTTCTTAAAGAACTTGCAGGCTAAAAAATAAAGATAAAGGACAGATAATAAAAGATCTTGGAGTCATTGTGGATAGTTCTCTGAAAACGTCCACTCAGTGTGCAGCAGCAGTCAAAAAAGTAAACAGAATGTCAAGAATCATTAAAAAAGGGATAGAGAATAAGACAGATAATATCTTTTTGCCTCAAAAAAACCATATGGTACGCCCACATCCTGAATACTGCATACAAATGTAGTCACCTCAACTCAAAAAAGTTATATTGGCATTGGAAAAGATTCAGAAAAGGGCAACAAAAATTATTAGGGCTTTGGAATAGGTCCCATATGAAGAGAGATTAAAGACTTGGACTTTTCATCTTAGAAAACAGGAGACTAAGAAGGGATATCATAGAGGTATATAAAATCATTATTGGTGTGGAAAAAGTGAATAAGGTAAAGTTAGTTACTTATTCCCACAATATAAGAACTAGAGGTCACCAAATGAAATTAATAGTCATCAAGTTTAAAACAAACAAAAGGGAGTTCTCCTTCATTCAGCACACAGTCAACTCATGGAACTCCTTGCCAGAGGATGTTGTGAAGAGTAGGACTTTAACAAGGTTCAAAAAAGAGCTAGATAGATTAATGAAAATTAGGTCCACCAAAGGCTATTAGCCATTAGGAATGTTGTCCCTAACCTCTGTTTGTCTGGAAATGGATGACAGGCGAGGGATCATGTGATGATTACCTGTTCTGTTCCCTCCCTTTGGGGCATCTGGCATTGGCCACTATCGGCAGACAGGCTACTTAACTAGATGGACCTTTGGTCTGACCCAGTATGGCCCTTCTTGTGTTCTTATTACAGGAAGGCAAATGGATGCAGAATAACTTGCAGAAAGTCCCACTCACAATTCATGTCAGTGGCAGAACTGGTACTCCGAGGCAAGTGGCCTATCCATTAAATTGAGTGCTCTACCCTAACATAACTTTTGCCTAACTGCAGCAGATTTTATTACTCTCTTTTTACATTTATTTATCTTTTTTCTTTGTTTGTTTCAAATGCATATTCTTGGGGCTAGGATTATGTTATTGTTTTGGGGTCCCTGAAGCAACTAGCATGATAAAAACCTCTACAGCAGTAGTCAGAAGAAACATTTGCAATAAACTCTACAACAAAACTGTCTTTTAGTTTTACCCTTGATAGTTGGAAATATTTCACATTGCATAAGTAAAAGAGAACAATCTTTCACCTGCTTAGAAAAATACTTAGAAAGTGCTTAGATGAGCTGATCTAAATAACAAAAGGTGCAACAGCTTTTTCAGTCTAATGTGGTAACATAGGTATAAATCATTTACTATGAAACAGTGCAGTGGAAAACTGATAAAAGCATGACCACTGAATGATATTTAAAATATATATACTCTAGTTTTAGACTAGATTTCACTTTATTATTCATGCTTTTATGCTCTGGTGTAAAGAATAACAGATCTTATTCTTTATTTTATATTTGGACACAATATACGCTTGTAGTAGTTTTATTCATTTGGGGGCTGTGATTTATTGTTAATTCACTATTTAGCATTTTCTTGCTTTGTGTGTAATGCTGTGCCTTTTACCTTTAAACATTTATTCTGAAGACTTTAGTGAATTTTGCTCAGTACTTTGTAATTCAAACTCTTTTTAAGTATATACAGATCTCACACACAAAAAATATTTTAAAAATATTCCTTTGTGTATCCCCCACTGTTGTAGAAATATTTAACTGGAGCCAAAGACGAATTAGAGAGCTCAGCCAAACCTTATAGAGTGGGGCAAGTCCAAATAAAAAGATAAGTCCCAGCACTGAGGGTCATTAGTTAGTAATAAAGGAAAAAGTTCACGGCAGTGAGAAGAAGGCTCAGGTGAAGAGTAGGCCATGGGATGCAAGGATCGTCTCCCATGATGGGAACTATAGAAAAGACCAGAAGAGAAGAGATACTGGGAAAATGGGTGGAGCATGCTTTATTGAAAGGGCAGGAACCTGACCTCCAGGGAGCAAATTCTAAGAGGTGTTGCCCATTCAAAAGCTGGAAAAAATACTGCAGAATCTGTAAAGGAGTCTGGGGAAAAAAGGCTAGAGACAGGTATCACACCCATTAGGGCACAACCTGAACCCCTCAATGGCTGTGTCCTCTTAACTCTCCAGCCCAGAGTGTCTCTTAGGGTACGTCTACACTAGCACCCTAGATCGATCTAGGGAGGCTAATGAGGGCAACTGGAATTGCAAATCAAGCCCGGGATTTAAATATCCCATGCTTGATTTGCATGTTCCCAGCTGGTCGCCATTTTAGAAATTGACTAGCCCGAAGTAACTGCCCGCATCTATACGTGGCAGTGAAATGGGATTCTGGAATAAAGCCCCTAAATCAAATTAGGTGGTAAATCTCATTCCACAAGGAATACCACCTAATTCAATTTAGGGGCTTTATTCCGGAATCCCATTTCACTGCCGTGTGTAGATGCGGGCAGTTACTTCGGGCTAGTCAATTTCCAAAATGGCAACCGGCAAATCCCGGGCTTGATTTGCAATTCTGGTCACCCTCATTAGCTTCCCTAGATCGATCTAGGGGGCTAATGTAGACATACCCTTGCACTGCTTTGGTATTGAAAAGTAGGTTCTGTTCATACAGCCTTTTGCATGTAAAAGCAAACTCAGCAAAGTCGCATGTGTTCTTTTGCAGTCAGTCATGAACTATGTATAGAGTGATGCCTGAAAATTATTATATCCAGCATTAGACCTCAGAAATACCCGTCTTGCACTATCCAGCACTTTACAGAACAGAGAGCAAATTTGTTAATACTTTCTCATTTTATCAGTGAAAATGGTTATGCTCTAGCCTTTGTTAAGCTGAGTGAAGATTCCCCAAGCACTGCAACCAAAACACACTGGTTTAGATAAGATAGTAAAATAAGTTTATTAGCTATAGAAAGATAGATTTCTAGTGACTGTATGGGATAAATCCATAAAAGTCAGAAAAGGTTACAAAAGAAATAAAAAGTTACAACTGTAAACTAATTGCTAAACTTTACCACACTAAGTAAGATGTAAAAGCAAAAGGATTTCTCTCACCCAAAATTTTTCAGCATTCCATGCTAATTGGAAAGCATTCCAGTTAGTACCACTCCTTCCATCCCCTAGTTCAGTGATGGTTCTTTGCATTTCAGACAATCTTGCTGCAGTGAGCAGATGCAGAGGAGAAGTGATTTGTGTGTTCTCTCTTATACTACAACCCCTTGAGTTGGAAAAGTCCTTGTTGGATAATGAGGGTAAATAGTTCCATTGCATACATACTCTGAAATCACTCCTTAATGCGATTTGTAAATTCTTTTGTATATAGCTTTTCCTGTTCTGTTGAATGTCCAATTAAATGTGCTGTGTTTTGTTGGCAAGCCAGTGTGAGCCTTCACTTTTGAGAAATCAACTTATGAGTATTCCCCAGAATTACAACACATTTCAGTAACAATCATATAGTAAAAGCTCATAGCTTTACATACACTGTTGTTGCACACTTTTTAACAAAACAATGATATTCACCACATAGAGTTTTCCAATGACACCTCATAAGGCGTACTTTGTACAGAATATCTCATAACTACATGAAAGTGGTAAATATGGAGATACAGAGTGTTACATGGGGTACAGTGTGTAACAACAGGTCAAGACAGGAAGTAGACTAGAGAGGCATAAACATTATAACGGGTCAGACCTGACTCTACAGCCCCAAAGGAAAATGGCATGAACCTCCTACCTCCTCAGTATAATGGGTAAGGTGTACTAGAAACTCTGAGGTAATCTGAGTGTATTTTCATGTCCCTACAGGAAATTATGCTGCCTTAATATGGCAGGAAAAGCCATCTTAAGATTTAATGCTGTAGAGCTGAGAAATGCTAGTCATTGACAGCCTGGGAGTATGCTAAAGCTTCTAGAAAATGACTTGATTAGCTTGTAAATGAAAGAACTTGTCTGAATCCAAAGTGGAGGGGTACACATGGGCAGAAGGTAGCAGCATCCCTCAGCTACCTTTACCCAAGGCCAGAAAGGTTCACTTTTCCCCTCCCCAGCTGAAGGGTGCAATCAGTAGCAATGCAGAAGCATATGTGCCATCTTAGCTCTTCCACCAATGACCAAGACTGACTGGGTTCTACCCCAATTGCCTAATGGATAAAGCATTGGCCTCCTAACTCTGAACTTAATCTCACCTGGGGTGCTCAGCTCTTAGCCACTTCCTTGTGCTCTCTGCTCTTCCCTTGGGAAGACAAGGTATTTGGCAAGCCTATGGATTGGCAGGTACGTTATATACCCTATAAAAGTGGTACCTCGTTTCAGGCCCTCACAGACTCAAGAAGGAGAACTAGGACTTTAATGGCAGGCTTCACCCTTTTCTTGAACTCCTGCCTCCATGGGCTGCAGACAAAGTGGTCTGTCTGACTCCTAGGCCTGCCAACAGGGGATGGAGATAGGGATAGTTGCCATGGGCCCCTTAAATTGTGGATTGAGCACCACACCATGTACTCCAGACAGTTCTGAGGGCTGTCTGAGGGAGGGGTAGGATGCACACTGGGAGGTGCTGAGGGCTGGCTGCTTCCAGTCCCATCCCTTCCACCTGTGGCCCAGCCCTTTCTGGGACTGTGGAGCTGCTGATACAGTCCAAGGAACAGTGGTCAGGGGCCAGGATGGGGACATGAGTGCTACCTACTCCCCCTCCCCTGAAGCTGGGGAAACCCAAGGTGGAAAATCCATCCATGATGATGTCGATGTTGCCCAGAGTGGCAATCCTCCACTGCAAGATGTTATTGATGGCCTTCAGGAGCATGACCCCGACTGTGGATTTTCCCACCCTGAACTGGTTCCCAATGAAGTGGTAAGCTGCGTGGAGTGATGAGCTTCCAGAGTACGATGGTGACGTGCTTCTGCTGAGGGATAGAAAGTTACAGTTGGGTGTCCTGTCACCTGAGGGTGGGGCGAACCACTCGCAGAGTTCTGGGGCCACTGCTAGTTGTCCCATTGCTGCAGGACAATGTGTTCCCACCAGTCAGAACTGGTCTCCCTCTGCCAGAAGTGGTGTTCCACACTGTGCAGTAGTTTGAGGGTCATTTGCAGCAGCAGGAGCACCAGGACTTTAGTGACGAGGTCCTTCAGTTCGGGCTGTTCATCGTCATGCTGAGACAGCACGGGGACAGCGTGGATGAACTCTGATATAAGGTTCAGCAAGAGGCCCATGAACCTGGCACTGCTTTGCAGAAGCTGCGTCTCCATGTTGGAAGTGCTGTGGCATCTGCAAGGGCAATCAAAGCAAACAGCATGGCTGTGTCCACATTGGCATCCCTTTCCGGAAAAGGGATGCTAATGAGACACTTCGGAATTGCAAATGCCGCGGGGGATTTAAATATCCCCTGCGGCATTTGCATGAACATGGGTGCCGCTTTTTTCCGGCTCGGGGTTTTGCCGGAGAAAAGCGCCAGTCTAGACGGGATCTTGCGGAAAATAAGCCCTTTTCCGCAAGATCCCTTATTCCTTGTAGGAATAGGAATAAGGGATCTTGCAGAAAAGGGCTTATTTTCCGCAAGATCCCGTCTAGACTGGCGCTTTTCTCCGGCAAAACCCCGAGCCGGAAAAAAGCGGCACCCATGTTCATGCAAATGCCGCAGGGGATATTTAAATCCCCCGCGGCATTTGCAATTCCGAAGTGTCTCATTAGCATCCCTTTTCCGGAAAGGGGTGCCAATGTAGACACAGCCCATGAGTTTGGTGTCCCATGAGGGAGAAGGCAGTGAACAAGTGGTGTGTGAGATGCAGCTGTAGCGAGGAGCCCCTATAAGTGCATGTCTCAGCTAAGCTTAGCAAGCAGCCACAGGAAGTGTCTGCCCTTCTGGTGCCTTCCCTGTAGTACTCTTGGGTGCTTTAAATCAGATGCAGGCTGCAATGAATGTGGATGCACTATATCAAAATAAATCTGAGCTATTTAGATTCTGCCTTGTAGTGTGGAAGCGCTATTTCAAAATTATTATATAATTCTAAGAAGTTATTTCAAATTAATTTTCTAGTGTAAACATGCCCTTAGACTAGTCTCTTATGAGCTTCTTCACTGGCCCTCCTGGGAAACTGAATGCAGTTAACAGCACCCTGTTGTTGACATAGATCAAGAGGAGCCTGATTTCCTCTTGGAAAGTAGATGACTACCACAGGTTCTCTTCTTTTCTTTTCCCTTCTCCATGGGCTGCAGAGAAGGTGAACTTTCTGCATCTCTTGGTTATTAGGGAAAGACGACCCTAAGGAAAGTAGGTATGTATATACCAGTGGGCTTTGCCCCACTCACTTAGCATCCAGATATGACGTTATTGGATTTTAATATGGACATGTTTGCATCCACTACTGTGTGCTTACCCAAAAAGTGTACAACGTGAGCCAAGTGAGATGTCTATTGAAAGTGTAAGCGTTCTTGATTCTCTTTAGAATATTCATATGCCTGTTGGGTTTTTGTATTTGAAATTATGAGTATTGCCTATGTACTTGTATTTCAAGTATTTGCTTCTAATCTACAGATATCTACCGGCATCACCCACCTATTGTGAAAAGGTGGTTACTTAAGTGAATAGCAGTACTTCATTGACAATATGAGAATGTGGCTTGTCCATTGGGATTGGAAGAACCTGCTCAGATTTGGTGAGATTGGTTTTCATAACTTTTCATCAGTGTTAGCAGTGGTGCTGATTGTGACACGGGAGAAGCTGGAGTGTCTAAGGGGGTTGCTTGAGTGACTTCTTGCTGGCCAGTGTGGCAGCTGAAATGCTTTGTGACTGGTTTGGTACCTTGTAGTGGAGGGCCCCTAGTTTTGGGCTGTAAGTAGCTCTGTTTCTAAGCAATTCACCCTCATTTCACCTCTCGGTGGTGCCCCCAGAACCCGTTACATTACACCTGGTCCACCCAAATCTGTGCAGGGCTGCAGTACTGCCCAAGTAGACCTGAGCATCACTTGAGCACCTACAATCCAGGACAGAGATAGGTATTATGACAGCAAGACACAGATCTAAGTGTCTACGCAGCACTTATTTTGAAATAGCTATTTCGAATTTGGCGTTATTCCTCGTGGAATGAGGTTTACCAAATTCAAAATAAGTGCTCCGCTATTGCAAATTAATTTTGAAATAGGGGTTTGGCTGTGGAGACAGCTCTTATTTCGAAATGACTTTGCTGTGTAGACATACCTATAGAGCCTTCTTGCCCCGGGGGTTTGCATGGACATGTTGGCCACTTCTGTTTGCAGCATGGAGCAGGCAAGAAGGAAGCTGCCTCAGCCCTGCTGCACTGCCAGTGGCAACAATAGCCAGGGTGCAACGGGGGAAGGAGGAGCTGGCCCTTTTAAATCACTCAGAAGTGATTTAAATCACCCAGAAGTAGAGCCAGGGAAACGATCCAGCCCTGAACATTGGTGAAGCCTCCCTGCTCTGAATATTCTTGGAATACAAGCACCATGGACCCATATAACTCACCCTGCCACTGATGTAAAGTCAGGCTGACAAATAGCAGCATGGAGAGCTAAGAGAAGACAGTTTTGGGCAAGAATACTAAAATTGCTGATGTACCATGGATTCTTCACAGAGCATGCTATACAGCAAGGAGAGAACTTAATTTTAAGATACCCCAAACATTAAAGTTCAAAGAATTCAATATATTTCAACTTGGAACTGTAGGAAATAAGGCTGACATGACCCAGACAGGCTTGGAACATCTGGTTCCAGGCAAACTAAGCATTTCAGACAAATGCTTAAACACTTAATAAGGTAAGGACTGCTTACCTGGAAATTATATTACCATGGCACCTATTTTAAACAGAAGATGAATAGCTGAATTTGAGACTAATACTTTAAGTTAGTCCTGAATTTTAACGTAATTTTGCAAACATTATATATAAATTGTTAACAGTGTTTAGCTATGCCTATATAAATTACTATAATTCAGAGTTCAATTCATTCATGTAATCAGGTTTATTGATTACCCATATGACAGCATGATAATCAGAAAGGACACCTGTATCTGAAAGATAATTACACTTTTAGAATTAAAATCTTACTGTTCATTTTGCCATAAATAAGTCAGCTGTCCCTGTTTAATAAATGGCTCATGCCTTTCATATGACTAGCTAGGATGAATACTTAAAAATGATAGATTGACAAAAACATTGCAAAATTTGATAAACTGTCATTATTCCAAGAGTGATGGAAGGAAATGGAAAGAAATTAGTGGGTTTATACTCTTAAAAGCAATGTCTAGGTGAAAACTATATTTCATATCCTAATAGATAATTTCAGACCTCTCTGAAGGACGTGATGATCGTGATATCCATATTTAACTTACAAAAAGAGAGATCAGTTTACAGATAGATAGCAAAAGGCTTATGATATCTCAGATACAGGCAATAGAATGATTAATGAAAAGTGAAAGTATAAATGAGACAAATTAAAATTCAGGCTCAGAAATAAGGCTAAAAGTGATTTAGACATCTGGGATCCTACAACTCATTCAACGTCAATGGATCATAGGTATGTAAGTCATTTGGGTGCTTTCAAGAGTTATTCCCTGGGGCTACGTCTAGACTGCAGGCTTCTTTCGAAAGAGGCTCTTTCGAAAGCATCTTTCGAAAGACCCTCTTTCGAAAGATCGCGTCTAGACTGCAGGCGGATCTTTCGAAAGAGCAATCCGCTTTTTCGAAAGAGAGCACCCAGCGAGTCTGGATGCTCTCTTTCGAGGAAGCCCTATTTACATTGAAGAACGCCTTCTTTCGAAAGAGGAACTTTCGAAAGAAGGCGTTCTTCCTCGTGAAACGAGGTTTACCGCCATCGAAAGAAAAGCCGCGTTCTTTCGAAATTATTTCGAAAGAACGCGGCTTGAGTCTGGACGCAGGGGAAGTTTTTTCGGGAAAAGGCTACTTTTCCCGAAAAAACCCCTGAGTCTGGACACAGCCTGGGTTATTAATATCTGACCTTCCTTTTTCCATCCCCAAATTGTGGTCACAATATTGCATTTATAATAATGGATGCACATAGGTGCTGAAACTAGGAGTGCGGGAGGTGCTGCAACATCCTCTGCCTTGGTGTGATTTCCATCATAGATAGGGTTGATGTCTGGTTCAGTGGCTTGCCGCATCCCCACTATACACATTGTTCTGCCACCCCTGGGAATGAAGCTAATTTTCAGAAAGTTCTGAGGGCCCATCTTTTGGAAAAAAGAGGACCCCCTTCTCTGCAATTCAGTTTGGGCATAGAAAAAAATCAAGATGCCCAAAATTACTAGCATTTAAAAACATTAATCATAGTATGTATTTAATCATCTTTGCATAGTTACATTACGTATATTATAGCTACATCAACTGTATACTGCATTAGCCACTTAAGACAGAAAATGCCTTTGGTCAGTTTTCTCTAAATAAATAAATGTTCTGTATGGATTCTACTCTCTCGTAAGCCATACAAGATGTTGCTTTATATTTTACTGAACTAATCCTGTCCTCCTATTTCCCCCCTACTTCTAGCCAGTGAAACATATCTCCCTTAGAAATCATGTTGCCATTGACTGTACATCACAGAATTTGCTTACACACTGCTCAGAGTGAACTATAAAGTGGGAAAAAAGCTTCAGAGGGGTAGCCGAGTTAATCTGTAACAAGAAAAACTTAAAAACCAACAAATAGTCTGGTAGCACTTTAAAGACTAACAAAACATGTAGATGGTATCATGGGCATGGCTTTCGTGGGCACAGCCCGCTTCTTCAGATGACCGGAGTGTTGGATGTCCAGAACCAAGAATAAATGGGGGAAGGAGGCAGTGGGAGGGAGAAGGAAAAACTGGAGAGGAGGAGGAGTTGGGAAAGTTATGCTACATTAAATTCCACCTGTATTTTCTCTTGGAAATCTGCTCTGCTCAGAGAACAGAGTGCCACTTGGATTGGTTGGACCCTTCCCACTTCTAATCCATGGATAACCCAGTCACAAAATTTGCCTCAGAAGAGGCTCTTGCAGGCAGTGGAGAAGTGAAAGCATGTCACAAAGCAGCTGCTCTCTGTTTCTGCATTTCGTCCAGATCTCCTGACTACTTTTTCTCCGCCTGGTCCATCCCTACCTTATTGTCTTGCATGAGATGACACAGCATAAAAGAATCTGTGGTGACAGAATGAAATTGGGTGGTGACTTCTGTCATGTCCATGTTAGCTGTATATTTTTATAGGCATAGGTAAGGAATCGGGGTCACTCTAAAGCCAGGGGCTATTGAGAACTGCATCAGCAGAAGACAATAAATGAGTGGACTGTAGATTTATACTTTGCAAATTGATAAGTGCCTAATTTTTATTTGTCACTATACAAGATGTTGTTGTGAGATCAACTTTTATGTATTTCAGAATGTTGAATTGTAAATGGTAACATTGTAAATGGTAAAATTGAAACAGAAAGATAACAAAAAGGCTAGTGTAGAGGAGGGCTCATCTTTGCAGGTCTCTCTATGTGTGTACATGTTTTAAATAATTATGTCAACAATGGGCATTACACAGGGCTGGCCCACAACATTTTGGCACCTGAGGTGGGGAGCTCAAATGACGCTCCCATACCCCTTCGCTTGGGCCAAAGCTTTGAAAGGTCTCAATTCTGCCTTCTTCCTGTTCTACTCTAGAGCAGAGAGAATACATATGCACAATCAGCAGACACAATTTTCTTCACTCTGGGTCCTAGTGGTGCCCCCCTGCAGTCTGGCACCTGAGGTGACTGCCTCAGTTCGCCTCATGGTAAGGCCAGCCCTGGCATTACATGTCATATTAATAGAGAATGTGAGCATTACTTTTAAGTCTCAGAGGAGTAGTTGTGTTAGTCTGTAACTTTAAAAATGAGTGGGTTTTACTCACAAAGCTCATGACTCCACTACCCCTCTGAAGCTTATCTATTCACTGTCTCTCTTTTTTTCTCTCTCTCTTCCCCCCTCCCCCCCAGCTTCCCTTATTTATTCTTGGATCTGGACTTCTAACACTCTGGTCATCTGAAGAAGTGGGCTGTGCCCACAAAAGCTCATGATACCATCTATATGTTTTGTTAGTCTTTAAGGTGCTACTAGACTATGTGTTGTTTAAGTTTTTCCTGTTTCAGACTAACTCGGCTACCCCTCTGAAGCTATGTGTTTTTGTTAGTCTCTAAAGTACCATACAGTATGAATATAAATTCTTTGCCTTTATGTAAAAAGTACAAACCAATATAGAGAAATTACTTTTTTCTGAATATCAATAGGACAAGACAACAGTGAAGTAAAATTGCTATAGTGAAGAATTTTAGATGAGCACTCTAGTTTTGCAAGATTCAAAACATGGCAAGGAACAGTATTAGATTTACAAGTATTGTGCAGAAATATCTACATAAAACCTATTATTTATAGCTGGCCATTAGTGCCTTGGACATATCTGATGTGCATATGTTACATGTCTCCCAGCTTTGATTTAACTAGTTTATATTGAAGTTTACAATACATGTAGAAATTATCTCCTTCTTCAAAAAAAAATAGTTTTATGAAATGTGACCAGTTCCCCAAACTTTTAAGATGATTTTATGAAGCAGGTAACTAAATCTGGGCATCCATTTTTTAACACTTCCAAAGAACTGCTATTAAAGACAGGTAATTTACTGTTTTATAACTATTTGACTGTAAGTATCATTACCTCTAATGTCACTGGCCTCGTTTCTGTCTGGTTCATTTTTGGATGAAATTGTGGTTTACATCTAGATTTGGATCTGCTCATCAATTCATAAAAATGCTCACATCCATGTTTGAACTGAGCATCAATATCTTGGCAGCGTTTTCCATTTTTGTCCTTTCTTGGTGGAATCTGTGAGGATGGATGTACATTTAGTACATTCAAAATCTCAAAGGATATGTATACACTACCATCCTAGTTCGAACTAGGGTGGTAATGTAGGCAACCGGAGTTGCAAATGAAGCCCGGGATTTGAATTTCCCAGGCTTCATTTGCATCTCACCGGGTGCCGCCATTTTTAAATGTCCGCTAGGGACATTTCACGAGTAGTAACGGTAGTTCGGAGTAGGAAGCCTAGTCCGAACTACCTAGTCCATGCCGCGTGTAGCCGCGCGGCGCGGAGTCTGCACTAGCGGACATTTAAAAATGGCGGCACCCGGCGAGATGCAAATGAAGCCCGGGAAATTCAAATCCCGGGCTTCATTTGCAACTCCGGTTGCCTACATTACCACCCTAGTTCGAACTAGGGTGGTAGTGTAGACATACCCAAATGTATTTCTAGTCATGTCTTTCAGAAATATCCTCAATGTGCTGTTCATTACTATTCTACCACTGATTAGGGTCTGTGATGGAGCAGATGTGCCCTGCACTGATGAGGGGGGAGGCTAAGACTCCGTGGGCAGAGGAAGTCCCACGCTTCTGCCCAGACTGGGCATGCTCCAACTGCTGGAGCTGTATAAAAGCTGGCAGAGCACCTCAGTCTGGGCTGATTGCCAGCAGGGAAGGAGCTCAGGCTGAAGCTCCAGAGCAGTCCCTGTTGCCACAGCAGCCCCAAGAGCCACAGCCCAGGCAGCTGCCGTCGCAGCCACCGCAGCTGCAGGAGCAGCCACCCCGGCAGCAACTGCCATAGCTGCAGAGTCAGCCCCAACCAGGGAGGCCTTCTCCATGAGTGAGATTCATTGAGCAATGCTCCACCAGGGACGGTAGGAAGCGGCCCAGGGCGGAGGTTTGTCTTTCCGGAAGCTCAGTGCGTTTCAGCAGGACACTTCACAGAGCAGTCAGTGGAAGCATCCACTGCCAACAGGGTCCTGGGTTGGGACCTGGTGGAGCGGGAGGGCCTGGGTCCCCCTACCTCCATGCCCTGCAACACTCGCCTCCCTGACAGCCGGGAGAGACTCACCAGGGGCGTAGGCCTCCATGCCAGAGAGCAGGGGCAGATGAGAGTTTTGCCAGGCCAAGGGCAGCACAATTTTGTACTTGCACCACGGCCATAGCCGACAGGTAGTAACGCGTGCACTGGGCCTATTCAAGCGCGCGGCCTGGGGCGGCCACCCTGCTCACGCTGCCCTATATCCACCGCTGCCAGAGAGCCTTCCAGAGGGAGACCACAGTGCTTTTTGGATGAGGCCTACCAGGCCGTATTCCCCAAGAGAGGGGACAGTACTTTTGGTTAGGTGAGACATATTTACCCTAAAGAGAGGGAACAGGACTTTGGGATCAGGCCCATACGGCCGTATTTACTGTAAAAGGAGGAAATTGTATTTTGGGGACCACACGCCCCTTTATAAAAGGAGCACAGATCCTGCCTTTGGGGACCCCCTGATTATTATGGGCGTCAGGGCCCCCAACAGAGTCATCCAACAGGCCCTCTTTAATGCTCATTCAAGACGTTTATTGTACATTTCCTCTAATGCCTGTTTCCTCCTCTCTCCACCAACCTTCCATGGGCATCCATTCAACATCATAGTTTTGATTATATTATCTACAATCCAAATTTGCTTTTTCATTCTCCTTAGTCTTACTTGTTCCCTCACATTGCTATACCAGAATCCTTAAATAAAGTCCACTTTTCCTATGCAGTAGACAAGCGGTCATCCAACAGAGAATATTTATAGGCAAGCTCTTGCTCATAACCGTTAGCAATTGCTTCATCAGGAAGCATTTTGATGCAGTAGACACTAATCTATGAAATGTTAAGTAAAACATCATTGTTGCCATTAGGAGTCCATGTTCAGATTTTGGAGTATGATCGGGAGTTTCCCAACAAAACTGTGATTCAAGGTTGCATTGTAGCTTCACGGATATTGAAATGTACCCTTATGGTGATTCCTGTGCTGAAACTAGGCACCTTCCTCAATGCTAAATTCAAAGCCATGAACTATCTCTGGGAGTTTGCTGCCTAAGCAGGTCAGGCCTTATCTCAAAAGCCAGAGGACAATATGGTGACATCACATACACACCCTTATATCCAATAGACCTGTTGTTAAACCCTTCACCTGTCTTGATGAGGTTCAAATCCTTACTTGGAGCAGGGACCCAAGTCCAGGTTTCCTCCTCCTCCAAGGTGATGCTCTAGCCACTTAGCAATAGGGAATTGTTGGAGAAGTCCTTCTCAGTCTCTCTTGTTGAAGCTGTTCCACTTTGTTAGAAATACTTAGTTACTGAACCAAAGATTGGGACTAAGGTGTCTCAGGTTTGTCTCCTAACCATTAGTTTGTAGAGTCTCTCTGGCCTAGGGAATATTTAAATATTTTATTCAAAGTGGATCAGTTTTAGCAGTGGCGCTAAAAACCTACCACAGCCTATTCCTTAGCCCAGTGGTTAGGGCACGCATATGGAAGATGAGAGTTGAAGCCTTAGCTCTGAATAGAGCAGTGCGGGGTTTGAAACCTTAGTCTCCCCCACTCATGTGGGATGTGGCTGCCTGCAGCAATGGGATTTTAGGCACCTATGGGGTAGGCAGCAACTAACAGGAGTTTTGAGGTTTTAACTTTTAGATTTAGGTGTCTAAAGTGGCAGTTATGCACTGAAATGTTTTTGTGAATCTAGCCCTAATTTATCTGCAATACTTAATAAAAAGCTAAGTATATATTTTTTTCTTAACATACATTTTTTTTCTGAAAAAACTTAGGGATGGATTTCCAAGTGCAATCAGAGTTGGTTTAACTCAACACACATTGAAGTAAGTGGTAAAACTCTGCATTCAGCATTTAACAGGAACAGAGCTATGTCAATGCAGAGCACTTATGAAAATCCTGGCCTTATTTTTAAACAATAGTTTTCTCCATAGTTTAATGTTTATAAAAGTCTTTTTCTTCTATTTCTTCTGTCCTCATCCCCAAAACTCATGAAGTTTACCCATGTTGAGTGATTTGCATATATAATTCCTTCGCTATATCATATTGCATCCCATCAGAATATTTCACACTATTCATATATGGTCCTAACTCAACCATATAGCAGCAAAGTGGCTTAGTTACAATCCAATGGGACTATCTTTCATGGGGTGTTTGGATGTTATGTCATCAACATTTTAATCATAGTGTATTTTTTAGCTGTTACGAATGAGTCTGAATAAACAATGTGCTGGACTTTCAAGATAAAAGATGGAGGAGATATAAAGCCTGAAGCAACCAAATGTAAACAGCTTAGAGTCAGCTGCAAAATTATTCAGTAAAGTTTATTAAATACTTGATAGGGTTCTGTTATAATTTGATTTTATTGCTGTTTCTTAATTTATAGATTGTATATGCCTATGTTGTTTTAAAAATAATTAATCAATCTGTTGACCAGATTTAAACATGGAAGCAGAGGGGGGGAAGCTGTATTCTGAGCCCACTACGAAGTACACATTTTCCATGATAGATGGGTTGAGAGAGCCAAGTCCCTAACCCCAGCCAATCTAGCTCTACTCATAAATTAGACAGCAACAAGGATCTAATCCCTTTTAACTCAACAGGATTTTTTCCACTGCAGCTGGAACAGGCCCCAGAAAAATTCGGGGCTTTGCTCTCACTCTCTCGCTAAAGTGTTTACCCTGTGGATCCACATGGCTATGGAGCCTTTGGCCACACCCATTGCCCTTCTTTGGCCTACTCCGCCTCCAATGAAATCCCCTTGCTCTATGGTATGGAGAGAGAAGACTTCTAAAACTCTAAAGGAGCAGCACACACACAAAACTAAACCAAACCATTCTCTAGTACAGAGAATGACGTCGTAAAAGTCATGATATTTTCATACGCTGGGGTTGCAGCATAGGGCAGAGAAGTGAGATGAAATTGTTGTGATAGTTGCTCACATGCTGGCAGATTAACAAAGTGCAATGGAACCATTTTAACACATATATTAAAGGTACTTCCAAGTACCTGTTAGTAAGAAAACAGATAGAAATATGGAGTCCCAGTTTAGCACCATCAGTAAAGATAAAACACATTAGATCTCAAGAGCATTCTCAATAATCCTCTCCATTTAAAGATATAGGTTTACTAGATAGCTAGTAAACCATCATGAGTGGCCAGGGGCAGCTCACTTGAGATAGGACTCCACTAGCTATACTGCAGGATAGCAATATCTGTATGGTTTTGCTCACCTCATTCAAGCCAACATAATATATTATAGGAAAGCTTTAATTGATTTAGTTCCTAATAAAGGCCTGCAAACTCAAAAATTAAATAAACGGATTGAATTATACATTAGGAAATAGTTTATGCAATCTTCCCATCAGTCATCATATATACTATTAGTGATTAAATTTTCTACTATCTGAGCAGCTCTATAGATAACATACTTTTGTTGACTTGATTTATATATATCTAGGTCCACTCCATGAAATGGGCCCTTCCTCTCCACATGACTCACCCAAGAGCTTTAGCAAAGCTTTTGATATGGTCTCCCACAATATTCTTGCCAGCAAGTTAAGGGAATATGGATTGGATACATGGACTGTAAGATGGATAGAAAGCTGGTTAGACTGTCAGGCCCAACAGATAGTGATCAATGGCTCAATGTCAGGTTGGAGGTTGGTTTCTAGCAGAGGGCCCCAAGAATCTGTTCTAGGACTGGTTTTGTTCAACATCTTTATTAATGACCTGGATGAGGGGATGGATTGCACCCTCAGCAAGTTCGCAGATGACATAAGCTAGGGGGAGCGGTAGATACACTGGAGGGCAGGGATAGGGTCCAGAGTGACCTGGACAGATTAGAGGATTGGGTCAAAAGAAATCTAATGAGGTTCAACAAGGACAAGTGTAGAGTCCTGCACTTGGGATGGAAGAATCCCAAACATTGTTACAAGGTGGAGATAGACTGGCTAAGTAGCAGTTTGGCAGAAAAGGACCTGGAGATTACAGTGGATGAGAATCTGGATATGAGTCAACAGTGTGCCCTTGTAGCCAAGATAGCTAATGGCATATTAGGGTGCATTAGGAGGAGCATTGCCAGCAGATCCAGAGAAGTGATTATTCCCCTTTATTTGGCTTTGGTGAGGCCACATCTGCAGTATTGTGTCCTGTTCTGGGCCCCCCATTATAGAAAAGATGTGGACGCATTGGAGAGGGTCCAGCAGAGGGCCACAAAAATGAATAGGGGGCTGGAGCACATGACCTATGAGGATAGACTGAGAGATTTGCGTTTGTTTAGTCTGCAGAAGAGAAGAGCGAGGGGGGATTTGATAACAGCCTTCAACTACATGAACGGAGGTTCCAATGAAGATGGAGAAAGGCTGTTCACAGTAGTGACAGATGGCAGAACAAGGAGCAATGGTCTCAAGTTGCAGTAGGGGAGGTCTAGGTTGGATATTAGGAAAAACTATTTCACTAGGAGGGTGGTGAAATACTGGAATGGGTTACCTAGGAAGGTGGTGGAATCTCCACCCCTAGAGGTTTTTAAGTCTTGGCTTGACAAAGCCCTGGCTGGGGTGATTTAGTTGGGATTGGTCTTGCTTTGGGCAGGGAGTTAGACTCAATGACCTCCTGAGGTCTCTTCCAGCTCTATGATTCTATGATTCTAAGATCCTCCTGATGTTAGAGCAAAGGGGTCTGTAGTCTGAGAAAAGGCTGGCCTGTATTCTCAGGTGAGCTGCTGCTGGCAGAATCTCTCCTGCAGCCAGGACTCTTGCTGCATCCTTTTTCTGCATCTTTCTCAGTCAGTCTCTCGGTTTCTGTTGTCTGTCCCCTTTCAGAGCTGTCTGGCTCTGGGAGGTGATGCATCAGTGCAAAGGTGCATCCTCTGCGCTCTTCCTAGCTGCTTTTCACCTGCTAATCAGCAGTGGCTGGCAGTGCCTGTATTAACCCTTTGGTTTCTGAGCTAGTGTGTGGGCATGTATGCTGCATGACAGGCTCTCTCCTGCTGAGTCACCTCTCCGGCTAGGTTTGCTGAAGCCCCTGCAATCAGGTTCCCTAGGCCCTGATGCTCAATGCATCTTTAGGGCTTAGCTCTATTCCTGCCCTTTAACCAGGAAACAGTAAGCTGCTGGGCTATATAGGTGGCCAGCAGCAGCTTGGAGATGTTAGCTGACTTTCTACACAGCGCAGGCAGGAAGGGACAAGCTGCTTCTAGCCATAGGGAAGTGCAGGATGGGAGGGAAGAGATGGCCTCTGGAAAAACATAGGCCAAGTCATCCCTACCTCTACTCCCTCCCCCCCTTCCACTGGAAGCATTTTCCTTCCCTTCCTTCCCACGTAGTGCCGAAAGGCTGTACTTGCCACCTTCTGGTGTGAACCCTAAAAGAAATCTGGGTGGGGGGTGGCGAGGACTGTGACCCTAGATGCCCCACACATGTTGCTTCAAGAAAATATGGGCCAGGTACTATGAGAGGCAGGTATATTGCAGTGGCCCAGGCAGGAATGGAGGGTGGAGAGCACTAGGAAAAGAAGGTTGCCTCAGGGTGGCCAGTTACTCCCATCCCTGTATGAGAGACGTTTACAGGAATGTGTATGTCACCTCTCCCCATGCAAACCTTAAAGATAAGAAGGTAAATAACAAGACTCCAGCTATGTAGTCTTTCTTTTTAATGGGGGCTCAGCCAGCTTGAACATTTGTACTGCACAGTCCTGACTGATTACCATTGAACTTGCTTGAATACAAGTAATTTTACCAGTTGTCCCGTATTTAGCAAAGGAAAATATGGTCACCCTACACATGTCAGATTTGTAAACTATGTGTCATTGAAGACCTGGCTGATCAAAATGACACACTTTCAGGGGATATTTGAGTCTAAATAATATACATGTCAAAGACAAGAAATATGCTAGCACTAGCACATCACTGGTAGTTTTAAAATATTTTGTTTTCACTGTGAGGGTACGTCTACACTACAGCGCTAGTTCGAACTAACTTAGTTCGAATTAGTTAATTCGAACTAAGCTAGTTCGAACTAACGCATCTAGAACTAAAAACTAGTTCGAACTAGCGTTTTGCTAGTTCGAACTAGTAAGTCCACATTGAGTGGACTCTGAACAGGGCTTAAGGATGGCCGGAAGCAGTGCCGGCAGGGCATAAAAGGAGGACTTAGAGCATGGAGATACTGTCTCAGGCTAGCCGAGGGCTGCGCTTAAAGGGTCCCGACCCCCACCCCGGACACACAGTTCTAAGGGGTGCCCCGCTTGCAAAGAAGTTCTGGCTTGGAGTGCCCTGAGTGCCCACACTGGGCACATCACACCACTCGGCCATCAGCCCGGCTGCACTTGCCGCAGGCTGCCATCTGGGGAGAGGGAGTAATTGGGGGGCTGCAGGAGAGCTTCCACCCCCAGAAGCCCGCAGAGCCAGCCCAGTCCTCCCCATCGGGGGCTCGTACCCCATTCCTCCCTCACCTCCTTCCACTTGCCCTTCCCTAGCCCCCCTTCTTCTTGATGTACAAAATAAAGATAACGTTTCTTCCAACATTGACTCTGTCTTTATTGAAAAAAACTGGGGGAGACTGGGAAAAGGAGGTGGGAGAGGGGAAGAGAAAGGCTGGGAGAGGGGAGGGCAACTAACATGATCAGGGGTTGGGAACAGGTCCCAGATGAAGAGAGGCTACAGAGACTGGGACTGTTCAGCTTAGAAAAGAGGAGACGGAGGGGGGACAGCATAGAGGTCTGTAAAAGCAGGGGTTGGGTGGAGAGGGTGCATTCAGAAAAGTTCTTCATGAGTTCCCATAAAGAAGGACTAGAGGACACCAAAGGAAAGGAATGGGTAGCAGGCTTGAAACTAGTAAGAGAAAGTTGTTGTTGTTGTTGACAAAGCAAATAGTTAACCTGTGGAACTCCTTGCTGCAGGAGGCTGTGAAGGCTACAACTAGAACAGAGTTTAAAGGGAAGTGAGATCAAGTCATGGAGGTTGGGTCCATGGAGTCCTATTAGCCAGAGGGTAGGAGTGGTGTCCCTGCCCAAAGTTTGTGGAAGGCTGGAGAGGGATGGCACGAGACAAATGGCTTGGTCATTGTCTTCGGTCCATCCCCTCCAGGGTCCCTAGGGTTGGCCGCTGTGGGCAGACAGGCTACTGGGCTAGATGGACCTTTGGTCTGACCCAGGACGGCCATTGTAAGCTCAGGGCTCAGTGTCGGGGGTCTCAGTGGACCCCCTTGATTTTCATGCACACCTGGTCCTGGGTGGCCAGGCTGGCAGCTCTCCTGCCCTAGACGGCCACTTTCCTGTGCCTAGTGCGGAGATCGTGGACGAGGTCCACGATGTCCGCACTAGCCCAGGAAGGTGCCCGCCTCTTGCGGTCCAGGGCAAGCTCCCGGGAGCCGCCAGCCTGGTCCCGGCAAGAGGGGGTGGGCTGGGGGGCATCGGGTGGGTGGCTCTGTGCCGTGCCAGGTGCAGGGTCTGCTAGCTGGGTGCTGGCAGGCTTGCACCTGGCACGGGCACCGTAGCCAGCCCGTGCCCCTTTAAGGGGTCCGGGGCCGGGAGGGGGGCATAGAGTTTCCCTGGTGTTGGCCAGAGTGGCCACCAGGGAAACCTGGGGAGGGCTAGCCTCCCACTAGTTCGAACTAAAGGGCTACACAGCCCTTAGTTCGAACTAGCTAGTTCGAACTAGGCGTTAGTCCTCGTAAAATGAGGTTTACCTAGTTCGAACTAAGCGCTCCGCTAGTTCGATTCAAATTCGAACTAGCGGAGCGCTAGTGTAGCGCATAGGAAAGTTAGTTCGAACTAACGTCCGTTAGTTCGAACTAACTTTCTAGTGTAGACATACCCTAAAGTATTTCAATGTTTCGTTTAATATAGAACTTAGGTGAATTTCAATTCAATATCTGGCATTTTAAAAGGGCATTTCTGAACTTTTAGATTCATTGCTATTTATAGATGCGATGGATAGCAAATTGTGTGTTTGTGTCCACACAGCTTGGTGGTGGGTATAAGGAGAGTCTGATCAAAGAGCAATATAGTCATGGTCAGCATATTGTAGGGCTTATTTTCAGATAAGAGATTTTAGCATAATTCAGGCATGGGAATAAGGAAGCATGACACAGGTCATAGAACTTCCCCAATATAATTCCTAGAGCTAATCTTTTAGAAGAACATAAGGTCTTGATTGAAAAACTGTCAGTGGTGGAGAATTCACCACAACCCTTGGCAAGTTGTTCCCATGGTCAGTTCTTACTATTTAAAATATACACCCTTTTCCCCTGATCCTACCCTACCCTATTGGGCTGTGTCTAGACTACATGCCTCTGTCGGCAGAGGCATGTAGATTAGACAGATCGGCAGAGGGAAATGAAGCCGCGATTTAAATTTAAATGGCTGCCTCGCTCTGCCGATCCGCTGTTTGTCGGCAGAGCGGGGCAGTCTAGACGTTCCCCTGTCGACAGAAAACCCTTTTGTCAACCGCCCCGGTAAACCTCATCCCACGAGGCATAACATTATTTAACATTATTTAAATTGCGGCTTCATTTCCCTCTGCCGATCTGTCTAATCTACATGCGTCTGCCGACAGAGGCATGTAGTCTAGACACAGCCTTGGAGAGCAATCCAGCTAATCACCTGTGAACTGAAGCCTGAAAGGATGGATGACCCATGCTAACAGAGGATGTACCCTTTACTATGAGGGATAAGGGTAGGGTCAGGGTAGTTGTGTATACATTTGTGTATACATTTGTCACATTTGAATGAAAATCTCTGTATTTACAGTGAGTCTCCTTTTCCCCATCTCCTTCATTTATCTGCTGATTTTGATAAAATTTGAAATGGAGTCAGATTCTTTTCTTTTTTAGAGCTCACTCATCTTGCAAGGCCCTAAAATTTATCTTACTTAGTTTATGCCTTAATCCAGCCCTGGGTGAAACACAGCCGTATAAGGACTTTTCAACTAACACAGATGTTGCAGTGCCTCTGTGCTGGATTAGCTTGCAAAACGATGCATTAAGCAAGAGATAAAATATTTAAGATGTACACACGCACACACACACAAATCCCAGACCAACAAATCATGGGCAGAGCTGTCACTCATTATCCAAGAGTAATCAGATTATTTACAACTAACTCTTAACATTTTCATCCTAACACTATTATTATCCTTTCCCCCAGCCTTCTGCTGTGAGGCTTTGAATAGAAGGGCAGAAATCATATGTTGCTTCAGATTCAGCTGATTGCATCTGTAATTTTCAACTAACTACATCTGGACAAGTTAGTTTCTAATGACTGCTAATAACTACAGTAATGGATATCTCGTAAATTCTCTTTCCAGTCCTGAGCACAGTGTGTACACAGAGATCATCTTATTACATCCTCAATAGGCAAAATCAATTTTTTCATTCCTTCAGGCCCTCCAAGTACACAATCTGTGCTTTTATCCTAGTTTTCTAGTCGATGCCTCACTTTGTGCAGTCAGGATTGTAGGTCTAAAAGCCGCATGGCAATACATGCCTTTTTGCCTCATTTATTAATTCTGGTCAGTGGGCGGTGATAAGTAATAAGTGTGAAAATGATACCTAGTGGGTAATAATTCAGTGCTGCCAAAGCCCACTTCACAATAAGACATTATTTTCAGGTCTATTATACTGTTTCTTCAAGAGATTTCATATCAATGAATCAGTCCATGGCACTTTCAAGACTAAATAAATTGGGAGTGGACAGAGAATATATTGCAGCCTCATGCAAATATAATAAAGGGTTTCATCACTCTCTCTCTCTCCCATCTGATTCGTGTTGATTGATTCGACTTCTTTTCTTTTGGTAGAGAAAGGTCATGACTTTGGAAAATTCTTATGAAGTCTGTTGTATAGCTCTCATGTCCCTTTCAGCCCTATATTTCTATTATTCTGTGTACTGCAGTGAGAACTGTATTGAGCACCAGTGATTCTGATACATTTGCTGCTTCTGTCAGCCTTACCTGTCCAGCCAAATAGAACACTTTTAGTGTGGTGTAGGTCAATAGCTTGTTGCTGCAGTGCATTCCTATGACCTTCTCTTGTCCTATCTGTCTTAGCCTGTGACGCGAGACGTATTTCTGAGTTTATATTGCTTTCACTTGATGCATCTAATGTGGACTCTGTCATTTTTTCTTCAAAGTGTAACATTGATTTGCTGTGTTTAAGGTGCAGCTGTAGATTGAAACTACATACTCTCTTCCCTTAAAAGAATGTTCATTTGAAGAGAGAGAGACAGAGAAAAGGAAGGTTATTGCAGATCTTTTTGTATTTTCATAAGTAAAACAGCAAAACAACTTCATAACTGTAATAATTGGGTCTCTAGAGTATACCTACACAATGTAAGAAGGTATACCCTATAAAATTATTCTGAGAACAAGTGCTATTTTTTATTAATACATATTTACCTTAACCCTCAGACTATGGCATAAGTGCCAAGGAATCACTTTTATGCAGTCTTTTTCACCAGTGCAATGCCTACTGGTTCATTTCATTCCTACTCCACAGCAATTTGTTTCTGCTGCAAATAATGTTTTATTTATTTTTTAAGGAAATCAGTTCCCACGACTAATTCAGGTACATTTTACCTGAATCTCATTTACTTACCTCTTTTAACATTCAATAAATCTAGATATTCTGCCTCCTACATTCTTTTTCCTTTCAGATTAAATTGCTTTATTTCCTGCAGCCTGTTAATGATCATAGAATCATAGAATACTAGGACTGGAAGGGACCTTGAGAGCTCTTCGAGTCCAGTCCCCTGCCCTCATGGCAGGACCAAATACTGTCTAGACCATCTGTGACGGGGCGGCCCCGCCCACGGCGGAGAGCCCCGCCCCAGCCGCCCTGTACAGCGGGAGGCGGAGCGCCCCCCGCCGCTGCCCGCGGTGTTCGGCGGCGGCGAGGAACGCGTTGGCCTCCGACGCGCCGGAGGACGTCATCCGGGCGCGCCGGAGCCTAGGCCCCGTTGCCCCGGCAACGGACAGACGCCCCGGCGTGAAGGGCGGGGACGGCGCAGGACGCCGGGGCCGCGCCCCCGGCGCCAACTTTAAAATGGGACCGCGGCCCCAAGGGAAGGAGGGGCAGCAGACCGCGGGCGGAGGACAGCGCCGTGAAGAGCGGCGCAGAGCAGCGCAGCGCAGCGCAGCTCCGCACCCCACCGCACAGCCCCACACCGGCCAGGGGAGCAACGCCGAGGCAGCGGACCACCCCCAGGCTCGCGGGTACCCCTGACCGCGGCGAATTGGTGAGCTCGGGAGCACGAGGGGAAGGAAGCAGCCCAGGGCAGAGTCAGGGATGACTGGTGGGCTGGCGAGTTAAGGGGTCGTACCCCGTCAGCCGGGTTCGGGTCACTTGGACCAGAACCCTTAGGGCCCTGGGCTGGGGCCCGTGAGAGTGGGCGGGCCCGGGCCCCCCTTCCCCTCCTGCGTTGTTGTGGGGGGGAAACCGAAGACGAAAGCGCGGAAAAGACTAGCCGAGGGAGCTCGAGACTCAAGGACCATAGCGAGCCCTCTGGGCAAACGCCGCGGGGCGGCGTGGGGGCGTCACAGGTGGTGGAGAATGTGGGTGTAGTGGGGGTCCTACCCCGGATGTAAGGGGCGAAAAAAAAAAAAACAAAAAAAAAAAAACCCACTCACGAACCCAGCCCCCCCCCCCGGGAAAGGAAAGGGGGTGTGAGAAGGCTTAGGGAGCACTAACAGGGGGGTGTTTTGTGGTGTTTTTCGGAAAAAGGGGAGTGAGAACTGCACCGGGACACGCCATGGATCCGGCGCAATTCATGGAGTGGGTTAAGGAGACCCAAAGGCAAAACCAACAGCAGCAGGCAGCCTTAATCCAGCAGCTCACCACCCAGCAACAAGAACAGCAAAAACAACTGATCCGGGAGGTAGCCGAGCAAATGAAGGCGCAACAGGAAGAGTGGATGAGACGATATCCACCGGCAATGGTGACCCCCCTGAGTCCAGCAGGCCCCGAGGAGGAGGGGCCAGCAGGAGAGGGGGAGGTGGTACGCCTGCCCATACGGCTAACTAAGATGGGGCCGGCTGACGATCCTGAGGCATACCTCGCCACCTTTGAGAGGGTGGCGACGGTAGCCCGGTGGCCAGAATCCCACTGGGCTACACTACTGGCCCCATACCTAACGGGCCCGGCTCAGTTAGCATATAGGGGTTTAAGTGACCGCGAGGCCCTGCATTACTATCGATTGAAGGAGGCCATACTCGACCAAATGGGGATCACGCCTGAGACGCACCGCCAGAAGTTCCGGGGTGAACCCTACAGCGCCGAGGTTCGCCCCCGGGCCATGGCCCAGAAGCTAAGGGAGGCTGCCTGGCGCTGGCTGGAGCCTGAGCAACACACGGGGCCCCGGGTGGCGGAACAAGTCATCCTGGAACAATTCGTCAACATCCTCCCCGCCGGCGGACAGCGATGGGTCCGCAGACACCATCCCTCCACCCTCCAGGAAGCCGTGGAGTTGATGACAGACTATGAGGCCGCCGAACGGGCCGACGGGCGCGACCGCGGGCGGAAAGCCACCCCCTCACCGCGTCTCGACATCGGGCGGGGAGTCCAAAGGAGAAGGAGCCCAGAGAGGGATGGGCAGCGGAGATGGACCGCTGCAGCGAGGCCAGCGCGGGGCGAGGAGGGGCCACGGGAGGCACCGCAACCCCGGCCCGAACCCCCCCGGCGTCAGAGGCCGGGCACCCCACCTCCGGCCCGCGGGACCTGCTTCCGCTGTGGCCAACAGGGGCACTTCATCCGGGACTGCCCCTATATGGACTGCTCCTACGCCCAGGCCCTGGCGGGGGCCGAACCCGAGGCCAGCGACGGGCAAGGTAAGATATTAAGGACCGTAGGGATAGGGGATAAGACGGTGGTAGCCCTTGTGGACTCTGGCTGCAGCCAGACGATTGTGAGAGCCGATCTACTCCCGGAGGGAGGACCACGGGGCCCGCCGGTCTGGGTGCAGTGCGTACACGGCGATTCCCACCAATACGCCACGGCGTGGACCCAGATATCGGATGGGGACCGCCAAGAGTGGTGCTACGTGGTGGTTGCCCCTAAGCTAGTGTACCCAGCGCTCCTAGGACGGGATTGGCGGGGGTTCCGCCGGGCCCTGAACGCATGGCGGGAACGAGGGCCTCCCCAGAGAGAGGAGGGTATGATTGGGGACCCCCGCCCCGGCCCACAAGAGGGCGAGGCAGAAGGACCGCGAATACTGGAGCTAGTGGATGGTGACTTTATACAGGAGCAGCGGGAAGATCCGTCACTCCGACATGCATGGAGTGCCGCCCGGGATCCGCAGGACGAGGACGCTCCCCAGGCCGACAGGCCGACCAGCCCCTACTTTGAGGTACGGCACGATCGGTTGTACCGGGTGGACAGGGGGCAGGGGGGCGATTCAGGGGTCGAGCAGTTGCTGGTGCCAAAAAGGTACCGACAACGCCTCATGGAGCTAGCCCACGCTAACCCCTGGGCCGGGCACCTGGGGGCAGAAAAGACTGTGCAGCGTATCATTCGGCGGTTCTACTGGCCGGGCATCTTCCGCGAAGTACAGGACTTTTGTGGCTCCTGCCCCGAGTGCCAAAAGGTTAGGCCGAAGGGGGTACCCAAAGCCCCCCTGGTGCCGTTGCCCGTGGTGGGAGTGCCCTTCGCGAGGGTCGCCATGGATATAGTCGGCCCGTTGGACAAATCCAAAACCGGGCACCAGTATATTTTGGTGCTATTAGACTATGCAACACGATATCCGGAGGCCGTCCCGCTCAGAAACGTGCACGCCAGCACCCTTGCTGCGGAACTCGTGAAGATTTTTGCCCGGGTGGGGCTGCCGGAGCAGATTCTGACTGACCAAGGGACTAACTTCACCTCGAGACTGATGAACGAGTTGTGTAAGCTGTTGCGGATCGAGCGGCTGAAAACGGCCATCTACCACCCCCAAACAGACGGGTTAGTAGAACGTTTTAATAGAACGCTAAAGGAGATGCTGAGGAAGTTTGTAGGGCAAGAACCCCGGGATTGGGACGCGTTGTTGCCAGCACTCCTGTTCGCGATACGGGAGGTGCCCCAATCCTCTACAGGGTTTTCCCCGTTTGAACTATTGTTCGGCAGACACCCGCGGGGGATACTAGACATTATTCGTGAGAATTGGGAGGAACAGGGGACCCGAGTGCAGGGGTCGGTACAGTATGTCCTGAACCTCCGGGAAAAGCTGCACAGGTTGGGGGAGTTCGCGAAAGAGAACCTAGAGCAAGCCCAAGCCAAGCAAGCCAGGTACTATAACCAGGGAGCTCAGTTGCGGGTGTTCGACCCGGGTCAACGGGTCCTGGTGCTGTTGCCGACCCCCGGCTCGAAGTTGTTGGCCAAGTGGCAAGGGCCCTTCGAGGTCCTGAGGCGTGTAGGGGACGTCGATTATGAGGTTAAGGTGTCAGGGAGGAAGAATGACACGCATTTACCATATTAATCTCTTGAAAGCCTGGAAGCAGCGTGAGGCCTTCTGGATCAACCCAGTGCCCCCCGACCCGGAGTTAGGACCCGGGAACCTCGACGGGGCGACCCCGCCCCAGACCTTCCCCACAGGAACCGACCTAACCGAGGCCCAGAGGAATGACCTGGAGGAGCTGCTACGGACCTTCGGGGATGTCCTGACGGCCGAGCCGGGGCAAACCACCCTCATCCACCACCACATAGAGACGGAACCCCGGAAGACGGTGTGTGAACGAGTGCGGCCCGTGCCCCGGCGGATGTGGGAGACGGTGCGAGGGGAGGTGCAGAAGATGCTCCAGTGGGGAGTCGTGGAGGAATCCTTCAGCGAATGGCGCAGCCCTATAGTGCTCGTCCCGAAGCCCGACGGATCACTACGATTCTGCATTGACTTCCGTAAAGTCAATGCGCAGTCGCGCTTCGATGCCTACCCCATGCCACGGGTAGATGAACTGCTAGACCGGCTCGGAGGCGCCCGGTACCTGTCCACTTTGGATCTGACCCGAGGATACTGGCAGATTCCCCTGACGCCGACCTCCCGAGAGAAGACGGCCTTCTCGACCCCGTTTGGGCTATACCATTTCACCCGGATGCCCTTCGGGCTACATGGCGCCGCCGCGACGTTTCAGCGCCTTATGGACCGGGTGCTGAGAGAACAGGGAAGATGGGCGGCCGCCTACATCGACGACATCGTCGTGTACAGCCAGACCTGGGGAGAACACCTCCAACACGTAGGGGCCGTGCTACAGGCTCTGCGGGAAGCCGGCCTGACGGCGAACCCACGAAAGTGCCGCTTCGGGGAAAAGGAGGTAGTCTATCTAGGGTATGTAGTGGGACGGGGTCAAATACGTCCTGTGGTAGAAAAGGTTGAAGCCTTGAAGAGCTACCCCCCACCCAAAACAAAGAAACAGGTGCGCCAATTTCTCGGGTTAGCCGGATACTATCGGCGTTTTATCCCAAACTTTGCGGCAATAGCAGCGCCGCTAACGGATTTAACTCGGGCCGCGATGCCCCAGAAGGTGGGCTGGTCGACCGAGTGCGAGGTAGCCTTTCAGCGGTTAAAGGAAAGTTTAAGTCGCGACCCCGTATTGGCCCAACCTGACTTTAACCTCCCCTTTACGGTCCTAACAGACGCCTCCGAGACGGGGATTGGGGCGGTCCTCTCGCAGGGTGAAGGAGAGGAAGAACACCCGGTGGTGTACATCAGTCGCAAACTCTTCCCACGAGAGCGTCGCTACTCGACCATTGAGAAGGAGGCCCTTGCGGTAAAGTGGGCCTTAGACATGTTAAGATACTATCTTTTAGGGGGACGGTTCAAGGTGGTCACGGACCACGCCCCACTCCGTTGGATACAAACTATGAAGGACGCGAACCCGCGCCTGATGCGGTGGTACCTGGCCCTCCAGCCATACGCCTTTGACGTGGCCCACCGACCTGGCGCGCAGCACCAAAATGCGGACTTCTTTTCGAGAAGGTACGAGGCAGACTCGGAAGAAGAGGGAGGGCAGTTAAAGGGGGAGGTGTGTGACGGGGCGGCCCCGCCCACGGCGGAGAGCCCCGCCCCAGCCGCCCTGTACAGCGGGAGGCGGAGCGCCCCCCGCCGCTGCCCGCGGTGTTCGGCGGCGGCGAGGAACGCGTTGGCCTCCGACGCGCCGGAGGACGTCATCCGGGCGCGCCGGAGCCTAGGCCCCGTTGCCCCGGCAACGGACAGACGCCCCGGCGTGAAGGGCGGGGACGGCGCAGGACGCCGGGGCCGCGCCCCCGGCGCCAACTTTAAAATGGGACCGCGGCCCCAAGGGAAGGAGGGGCAGCAGACCGCGGGCGGAGGACAGCGCCGTGAAGAGCGGCGCAGAGCAGCGCAGCGCAGCGCAGCTCCGCACCCCACCGCACAGCCCCACACCGGCCAGGGGAGCAACGCCGAGGCAGCGGACCACCCCCAGGCTCGCGGGTACCCCTGACCGCGGCGAATTGGTGAGCTCGGGAGCACGAGGGGAAGGAAGCAGCCCAGGGCAGAGTCAGGGATGACTGGTGGGCTGGCGAGTTAAGGGGTCGTACCCCGTCAGCCGGGTTCGGGTCACTTGGACCAGAACCCTTAGGGCCCTGGGCTGGGGCCCGTGAGAGTGGGCGGGCCCGGGCCCCCCTTCCCCTCCTGCGTTGTTGCGGGGGGGAAACCGAAGACGAAAGCGCGGAAAAGACTAGCCGAGGGAGCTCGAGACTCAAGGACCATAGCGAGCCCTCTGGGCAAACGCCGCGGGGCGGCGTGGGAGCGTCACACCATCCCTGATAGACATTTATCTAACCTACTCTTAAATATCTCCAGAGATGGGGATTCCACAACCTTCCTGGGCAATTTATTCCAGTGTTTGACCACCCTGACAGTTAGGAACTTTTTCCTAATGTCTGACCTAAACCTCCCTTGCTGCAGTTTAAGCCCATTGCTGCTTGTTCTATCCTCAGAGGCCAAGATGAACAAGTTTTCTCCCTCCTCCTTATGACACCCTTTTAGATATCTGAAAACTGCTAACATGTCCCCCCTCAGTCTTTTCTTTTCTAAACTAAACAAACCCAGTTCCTTCTGCCTTCCCTCATAGGTCATGTTCTCCAGACCTTTAATCATTCTTGTTGCTCTTCTCTGGACCCTCTCCACATCTTTCTTGAAATACCTAACCAGCGCAGAGTAGAGCGGAAGAATGACTTCTCGTGTCTTGCTCACAACACACCTGTTAATACATCCCAGAATCATGTTTGCTTTCTTTGCAACAGCATCACACTGCTGACTCATATTTAACTTGTGGTCCACTATAACCCCTAGATCCCTTTCTGCTGTACTCTTTCCCAGACTGTCGCTTCCCATTCTGTATGTGTGAAATTCATTGTTCCTTCCTAAGTGAAGCACTTTGCATTTATCTTTATTAAACTTCATTCTATTTATCTCAGACCATTTCTCCAATTTATCCAGGTCATTTTGAATTATGACCCTATCACCTAGATTAGTCGCAATCCCTCCCAGCTTGGTATCATCTGCAAACTTAATGCTTAGCCCAAGAGAGACCGAGATTGTATCTTCCTGGAAGATTAGCTGTGCATAACCTTCAGTGCATGTATGTTTTATGACAAGTTTGTTTTTCAGCACCTTTCACATTCCTTTACAAGGGGTCTCCTTGTTAGAGTTTTGAGACCTAACAATGTGCTCTGTTGATATCTTATTAATTACCAATTGGGTGGTATTGCAAGACTGTAGCTCACTATTTGTTTGGCTTCAGAGAATATTAACAACCACTCTAATGAGATAATTAGATATAAGGATTTTTGTTGAGTGTGTGTGAGTGAATTGATAGTACATTTCACACACTTGATTTGAAAAGATAAATGTATATCAAGGATATTAATCCAAATGGAGGTCCAATTTAGGAAAGGATTTAAAATGAAACTCCCAAAGACAGAAATGGAGAACTTCCCCCTTCATCAATATAAGAAACAAGTGTAAATGTGTCTGTGCAAAATCTAAAATGTTGCGCCTCCAGAGGCACTTACAAACTGTGTTTTTGCACTGCCTAACACAATCAGAGCTAGGGCTCAGCTGGAGCTTCAAGGTGCTAATGTAATACAAATAATAACCAAGAGCAGAACGGGAGAAAAAATATATTTTGGAATTCATTCAAGATGGTGCTTCATTTCAGAATACGCAGCTACTGCTGCCAAAACCAAAACAGTGTGGGCTCTTATTTATGAATCACATGAGATCAGTGGTCACACAAAATTTGTGACATGTAGCTTATCCAAACTGATATCCATTTATAGCAATTAGGGTTTGAAAAGTCTCATTAAATCATCAGTTCATCCACTCAGGGAATAAGGGCTTCATGTACACAATGATCAAACCTCAGCTCTTTGGACCAAGTTGTAAATTGCTCTTGAGCTGCCTCTGTCACACACAATGCTGACTATAAGCGCTGTCTATCCGACAATATAAATTGAAAGCAGTTGCGTAGTGCTCTCACTGTGCTGATGTCACTGTTATACATTGTAGTCATCAGAACTGCTTCTCATAGGAAGCTATATTCTCTCCAGCAGAAGTTGCCCATAAGGATGATTGTTAAAGGGTAACATTACGTGATAAAAAAGGAATTCAGTTTTGGCTACACTAAACTGAAAGGAAAGGCAAGAGTAGCTGATTTGGAGGTTTAGAGAGTGGCATGAAGTCAAAAAATGAAGCAGTTATGAGTTTCCTCGGCAGAGTAATTGCCCAATCGTGCTGAAACAACAGTGGATCTAAACAACAGTGTTCTGAATTCACCCATTCAAGCTAAGAGGTGCTATACAGTGGCTTGCGTTCCAAAATTCTTATCAACTTGAGGAGTTAGTATGTTCAAATATAGTTATCCGATTGCTAACAATCAATGATCAGGCTATAATGAGGTTGAAGTGACCTGTCTGAGGGCATGTCTTCATTATGGGCTGGATCTATGGGCAGCAATCCATACATCAGGACTGATCATCACATTTAGTATAAATGCGATAAATCGTCTGCCAACCGCTCACCCATCAACTTCAGTACTCCACCAAAATGAGAAGAGTAAGCAGACCCGACAGGAGAGCATCAGATGTGAACTTTCTGCTGTGAAGATACTGCAGTAAGCAGACCTAAGTACATTGTTCGTGTAGCTGAAATTGTGTAACTTAGGTCGACGGTCTGTGGTAGTATTAACAAGGCCTGTGTAAGTTTACCAAAATATTGGTGCTACTAGCAGGTCTCCAAATACCCTTATGTAGGAAGTTCTTTCACCACCACCAAAAAACTTTACTAGACTTTCATCTCAGTTACACTGTAACTGGCACTGTCTTTCTATGAAAAATCACCCAAGCAAGCAAAAGCAAGCAGAAGCATAAAATAGTATGGCAAGCAAACACATAAAAAAATATGAAATAATTATACTAATTTTTAAAAATAGGTTTCTTTTTGCTCCATATATTGCTGCCCTTTAGATGCATTAATGTGTTCCAAATTGTAAGGACTTTGAACTTACAATGACCTATAGGACAGAGACATTTAGATTTATAAGCTACTAAAATCAATGCCCAGTATAATCTGTTAAACTTGAAACAAATCAGAGGCTACAGAACAGAAGAAAACTGAGAATATTCTGAGCAAACTCTTTCAAATCATCTGGCTTGACTGGCTAACTGCTGACAGAATTTGTGAAGGTTTGTTCTTGGCAGCATAATTTTGCTCAAATAATGATGTAGCCTTGTCTGGATTTCCTACAGTAGATGCACCAATGAGCCACTAGTTACTTTGAAATGACCGGTGACAGGGACATTCATTATGGTAACACCAGAGCTCATCTTTGACATCATCTTGCCCAGCGGAATGTTACTTTTGACAAATTCTAGTGTGTAGGGTCAGCTGAGTTGCTTTTCATGTATATTAATACAGTATCCGTGTGTGAGAGGGAATTAGATTAAGTGGCAGTCACCATTAACCTATTTTCAAGGACACTAAGATTTGTTTTTTGAGCATCTGTGTTCTTTGATGTCTAAATCATTTATGTGCCCACAAAAGTTTATGATACCATCTCTATGTTTTGTTAGTCTATATAGTGCTATCAGACCAGTTTTTGTTTTTTAAGTTTATCCTGTACAGACTAGCTTGGCTACCTCCTGAAACATGTGAATTTGTAAGTGTTTGAGAGCTAGACTGACCCTTGGAGTAATTTTGTTAATTGTGTAAAAATATCTCCTGGGCAACATATTTTGTTATTTGAAGGCTAGACTTTTGTCTTAGAAATACTTTCAAATTGAAAGAGAATATAAGAATGGCCACACCGGGCCAGGCCAAAGGTCCATCTTGTGTTGTCTTTTTGTGTGTCAGGTTACAGATGCAGGCTTTTTTTGCATGGCATTGTAACAGGCTGTCACCAATCCTGCACTTAGGCCAGTCGGATCACTTTATTGCTGTATAAACATATATATTGTCAGTATCTCTTTCTTTCTTTCTTTCTTTTTTTTTAAATATTTTCTATGTCTTTAAAATTCTGAACACATTAATGCATCTACAAGGCAGCAGTATATGGGTCAGGGCAGGGGGTGGAGGTACAGGAGTCAGAGAAAGGAGTGGGGGGCTCAGGGGAGGAGGGATGGGGGGTCTGAGACCAGGGTGGAGTGAAGGATTCAGGGCAGAAGGAGGCTTAGGCCAGGGGGTTCAGGGAAGGGAGCTGGGCGGTTGGAGGGGCTTACTGGGGCTGCCTATGGTAGCAAGGGCGGAGCTGCTCTGACAGCAGTTTCTTCTGGGGACCTAGCCTGTGCTGTCCTGGCAGTTTCTCCCGGGGAGGGCTACCAGGTCCTCCAGCCAGTGACTCCTCGGGGAAGTGGGGGGCTGCCAAGCCCCAGCAGCTCCTCCTGGGGGTTGTGGTTGGGCTGCCCAGTGTCTCCCTGCCCCCCGTGGCTCCTCACAGTGAGGGGCTGGGACTGGGCTGCCCAGCCCACTGGCAGCTCCTTTTGGGGAGAGAGGGATGGGCTGCCTGATGCACCTTGATGAGGATGGGAAGGATGGGGCTATGGTGCCTGGGATTCCTGGCAGTTCCTCACAGGTAGAGAGCTGGGCTGAGCTGCCTGACAGCACCTCATTGGGGTTGGGAAGGATGGGGCTGTGTTGCCTGGCCCCACTGGCCAGCCAGCAGCTATGCGGGAGGAGGCTGTTTGCCAGTGGGGCTTCCCCCCATCTGGCACAGTGGCTGAAGAACAGGGGAGGGGTTTTGCAGTGTATGGCACTTACCTGGGCCAGTGGCTGGCAATATGGTGAACCTCAGCCCCTGCTAGCCATTCTCTTCCTCGTGTAGCCCCAGTGGTCACTCTGCCATGTAACTGTCCCTTGTGTTCACTGCCCCCCAGAGGTCATTGCAGAGTGTAACTCACCCTCCTAGCAAACCTCTCCCTATGCAAGTTACAGAAAACAATCAAATTCCAGGCATGTCTCATTTTTCTGACACAATCAAATCCTGACCTTGCTTTCAGATAGGATAAGAGGAAGCTGCATAGCAAATTTGATGGTGCTAACTCTGACTGTTTAGAAACAGTTCTTGAACAAATGGACTCACAGATGGATGGATGGATGGATTCATGGACAGATGACAGACAGATGCACACACTCTCTCAAATGTATATTGATTTTGATGGAGACAATTTCAAAAGGGCACCACAAAACTGTTTCCAGGATACCATTGTTCCTGGAGAAGGAATTGATTCATGTTCCTTAATAATAAGGATGGACAACTGGAATATATTGGAACTTGGAATATACTCAGATTCGGAAGTCCCAAGATTCAGATGTCTGTATATAAGTATTATATATAATATTGTTCTAGGTTGGATTAAACCTTGCTATTGTGTGTCTGGCATAACTGTCACCTTTCATTCAGGATAAATGTAAAGATGCCACTGTAAGCAGCTGGATAAAACAATAAGGAATAACATATGGAAGATCCCATATAAAAGCTGAATCATGGGGCCTTATGAGTTTCCCAGGGTACTAATAGCAAATCCTGGAGCTAGGAATTTGATTGGTGGGACTGTTAGGCTGTGTCTAGACTACATGCCTCTGTCGTCAGAGGCATGTAGATTAGACACATAGGCAAAGTCAAATGAAGCCGTGATTTAAATGATCGCGGCTTCATTTAAATTTACATGGCTGCCACGCTGAGCCGACAAACAGCTGATCAGCTGTTTGTCCGCTCAGCGCACTAGTCTGGACGCTCCCCTGCCGACATCAAAGCCCTTTGTCGGCAGCCCCGTTATTCCTCGTGGGATGAGGTTTACCTGGGCTGACGACAAAGGACTTTGATGTCGGCAGGGGAGCGTCCAGACTAGCGCGCTGAGCAGACAAACAGCTGATCAGCTGTTTGTCAGCTCAGCGCAGCAGCCATATTAATTTAAATGAAGCCGCGATCATTTAAATTGCGGCTTCATTTGACTTTGCCAAAAACATCAAATCTACATGGCTCCGTCGACGGAGCCATGTAGTTTAGACGTACCCTTATTGTCTCTGAGGGGGTGAGAGAAGGAACGAAAAGGTAGAAGTGGCCAGAAAGCCAAGCAGGCAGTGACAGAAGTACTGGGAATGTGGCCCTAGAACAAATCTAAGGGTATGTCTACACTACAGCATTATTTCAAAATTCCTAATTTCGAAATCGTTATTTCAAAATAGCTTATTTTGAAATAACATGTCTATACACAAAATGCATTTTGAAATAGCTTTTTACTATTTTGAAATAGCGTGTCCACACTGAGTGGACACTGAATCAAATTTAAGGCTTTCAGAACCAGGTCTGGCAGGGCATCGGATCAGGAGTTACTTTGTGTGGCTGCTGCCTGAGGCTATCTGAGGCCTGTGCTTAAAGGGACCCCCCTGGACAGCCGGTTCTCAGCTTTCCTTGCTTGCTTGCCTTCCTTGATGAGGGACAGCAAAGCAATTTGTTGCTTGTGTGCTCTGGTTGCCCTCACTCGGGACACCACAGCACTCTGCAACATGGAGCCAGAGCTGTCCTTAGGCAGTCTGGTGCTTCTCTTGGACACACTGCTGCAAGCCTGGCTGCACTTTCTGCAGGCTGCCATAGGAGAGGTCCATCGGGGGGCTCTCAGGATCCAGGAGGCCCTTCGGGAGAGCTCTCACCCTGAGGAGCACTAAGAACCTCCCTGGTCTGCCCCACTGGGGGCTTGTGCCTCTTTTCTCCCTCACATCCTTTCACTTACCTCTCCCTAGCCCTCCTTCCTGATGTCAAATAAAATACATGTATTTTCATGAACACAAACTCTCTTTATTTAACAAAACTTGGGGGGGGGATGAAACTCTGGTGAGACTGGGGAAAGGAGATAGGAGAGGGGAAGAGAGAGTGTGGGAGAGGGGAGAGGGAAACCTGGGAGGAGGGAGCTGGAAGGGGGAAGCAAGGGGAAGAAGGAGGAGGGGAAGCTCAGGGCTTAGGGTTGGGGGTCTCACTGGACCAACTTGATTTTCATGCAAACCTGCTCCTGGGTTTGCATGTGGCCTTTAGTGGCCAGGCTGGCAACTATCCTGCCTTAGACGGCTGTGTTCCTCCATCTAGTGCAGAGACCATGGATGTTGGGGGCATCCCCCCCAAACCTGAATAAGGTCCATGATCTCCACCCTGGACCAGGAAGGCGCTTGCCTTCTCTGGGCCCTGGAAGGCTCCTGGAAGCTGGCAGACCACTCCTGGGGAGAGGTGGAGGGCTGGCTGCCAGTGGCTTGCTGGTTCATGTTTTGGGGCCACTGGGTCAGGGGCAGTGACTGCTGGCTCTGGGCTGGCAGGGTTGGAGCTGGCACAGGTACTGTGGACATAGTCTACCCCTTTAAGGGCTCTGGGGATGGGGGAGAGGAGAAGAAGTTTTCCTGGTTGCGCTCAGAGTGGCCACCAGGACACCCTAGGAAGGCTGCCCCCCCCCCCCCTATTTTGAAATAAGTGTCCATACAGCACTTATTTTGAAATAGCAGTTTCAAAATTGGTGTTATTCCTCATGGAATGAGGTTTGCCAATTTCAAAATAAGCACTCCGCTCTTTTGAATTAATTTCAAAATAACAGAATGGCTGTGAAGATGCTAGGATAGGGTATGTCTACACTACAAAGTTAGTTCGAACTAACGGACGTTAGTTCGAACTAACTTTAATAGGTGTTACACTAGCGCTCCGCTAGTTCGAATTTGAATCGAACTAGCGGAGCGCTTAGTTCGAACTAGGAAAACCTCATTTTACGAGGACTAACGCCTAGTTCGAACTAGCTAGTTCGAACTAAGGGCTGTGTAGCCCTTTAGTTCGAACTAGTGGGAGGCTAGCCCTCCCCAGGTTTCCCTGGTGGCCACTCTGGCCAACACCAGGGAAACTCTATGCCCCCCTCCCGGCCCCGGACCCCTTAAAGGGGCACGGGCTGGCTACGGTGCCCGTGCCAGGTGCAAGCCTGCCAGCACCCAGCTAGCAGACCCTGCACCTGGCACGGCACAGAGCCACCCACCCGATGCCCCCCAGCCCACCCCCTCTTGCCGGGACCAGGCTGGCGGCTCCCGGGAGCTTGCCCTGGACCGCAAGAGGCGGGCACCTTCCTGGGCTAGTGCGGACATCGTGGACCTCGTCCACGATCTCCGCACTAGGCACAGGAAAGTGGCCATCTAGGGCAGGAGAGCTGCCAGCCTGGCCACCCAGGACCAGGTGTGCATGAAAATCAAGGGGGTCCACTGAGACCCCCGACACTGAGCCCTGAGCTTACAATGGCTGTACTGGGTCAGACCAAAGGTCCATCTAGCCCAGTAGCCTGTCTGCCGACAGAGGCCAACCCTAGGGACCCTGGAGGGGATGGACCGAAGACAATGACCAAGCCATTTGTCTCGTGCCATCCCTCTCCAGCCTTCCACAAACTTTGGGCAGGGACACCACTCCTACCCTCTGGCTAATAGGACTCCATGGACCCAACCTCCATCACTTTATCTCACTTCCCTTTAAACTCTGTTCTAGTTGTAGCCTTCACAGCCTCCTGCAGCAAGGAGTTCCACAGGTTAACTATTTGCTTTGTCAAGAAGAACAACTTTCTCTTACTACTTTGAAGCCTGATACCCATTCCTTTCCTTTGGTGTCCTCTAGTCCTTCTTTATGGGAACTCAGGAAGAACTTTTCTGAATGCACCCTCTCCACCCAACCCCTGCTTTTAGAGACCTCTATCCTGTCCCCCCTCCGTCTCCTCTTTTCTAAGCTGAACAGTCCCAGTCTCTGTAGCCTCTCTTCATCTGGGACCTGTTCCCAACCCCTGATCATGTTAGTTGCCCTCCCCTCTCCCAGCCTTTCTCTTCCCCTCTCCCACCTCCTTTTCCCAGTCTCCCCCAGTTTTTTTTCAATAAAGACAGAGTCAATGTTGGAAGAAACGTTATCTTTATTTTGTACATCAATAAGAAGGGGGGCTAAGGAAGGGTAAGTGGAAGGAGGTGAGGGAGGAATGGGGTATGAGCCCCCGATGGGGAGGACTGGGCTGGCTCTGCGGGCTTCTGGGGGTGGAAGCTCTCCTGCAGCCCCCCAATTACTCCCTCTCCCCAGATGGCAGCCTGCGGCAAGTGCAGCTGGGCTGATGGCCGAGTGGTGTGATGTGCCCAGTGTGGGCACTCAGGGCACTCCAAGCCAGAACTTCTTTGCAAGCGGGGCACCCCTTAGAACTGTGTGTCCGGGGTGGGGGTCGGGACCCTTTAAGCGCAGCCCTCGGCTAGCCTGAGACAGCATCTCCATGCTCTAAGTCCTCCTTTTATGCCCTGCCGGCACTGCTTCCGGCCATCCTTAAGCCCTGTTCAGAGTCCACTCAATGTGGACTTGCTAGTTCGAACTAGCAAAACGCTAGTTCGAACTAGTTTTTAGTTCTAGACGCGTTAGTTCGAACTAGCTTAGTTCGAATTAACTAATTCGAACTAAGTTAGTTCGAACTAACTTTGTAGTGTAGACATACCCATAGTTATTTCAAAATAACGGCTGTTATTTCGGAATAAGTTTGCTGTGTAGACATGCCCGAAGAGAGTTATATGGGCAAAGAATGTTGGTTGGGATGCAGGCTTGGCGCAGAAAGCAGAGAACTGTCTCCTGATGTTTGAGTCCTACCCTATGTTCAGGGAAACAGGACTTTGCATGTAATCTTTCTAAACAAACAAGACTGAATCAAAGCAAATACCTGGTTCTAGCCTCACTTTCTCCTCCTAATGGAAATAAGTCAACAACTCAGAGTGCCCTGAACTTTGGATATCTGCTCAAGTCAGAAAGAACAGAATTTATGCTCAACAAACTCTTTTACATACACACTTGTGCACGCATGCACACTCTGTTGCCCAGTGTTACATACACTGCTGATAAATCCTGCATTTTCCAGGTCATAGTATGGGAAACAATTCTACATAAAGAAGAACATAGAGAAAGATGTAATTTTTTGACATACAGTTGACTTATCAGAGCTCACTAACAGCATTTTTAAAGCAGGCATACAGTATGCGTGTGGGCTTTCTTTATCTATAGTAAGTTAGCGGACTCAAGCTTTTAACTAGTCATCCTCCATCTAAATACTGTTCCTTGGTGTCAGACTGATTCATAAGCAAGAAAATGCTTGGACATGTATCTTCTAGACCTACAGTTTAATATTAAATTATTATATAAACCCCTTACTAATACATTGGATATTGATTTGCCTCATAATTCCTACTGCTCACTGATCTTACTTTAATGTCAAATAGCTCTGAGCAGCCAACCAACTAGTTTTTCTTTATCTGATTTAAAAGTCACTTTTATGAGGACAGATCAGTATTTGTATCCATGGCTCCCAAAGAGATCTCTGCTGCATGGAGTTAATACAGGATTTTTTCAAATTTAATTTTGGTTACCATTTTATAAACTGAGCAGCAGTTTTTACTAGAAGTCACATGCTTCTGTTATGTTTAAATATAAACCTATATGATATCACCAAATGTTGCTTTTCTGTTCCAGGGAGAAGTTCACACAATATATGGAGTATTATACCACTGACAATTTTTAGCATTTTTATACACTATAAAATTATACAAAACTCAGTTAAATATGTCATCTAGCTAAAATGCTGGGAATGTATGCTTATTGTACTTCTACTTAAAATGTGTATAAGGGTAATTTGCAATAATCTGCCTACTTATATAGTCTTATTTCCATAGTATTTGAATACTTCATAATATTTAGTAGATTTTTTCTTCACAACACCTGTTGTGCATAATTGGATCTACAAATTTACACTAATTGCAAGCTCAGCTAACGACAAGTGAGCTAAGGTCTATGAATCATGGTGATCTGTCATAAAGAACTGTTTAAGAAAAGATACAAGGAGGAGAAAGCTGGGATTAATGTAAACAACAACAAAAAGTTTATTTATGGCAGTCAAGGTCTGTGTTAAAATTATGACTGGTAAATAAAGGCATAAAATTGGAAATCAAGTAACCAATAATCATGTGTTATGAAGTAGGCCTAATTGGTGAGCAAAATAATTCACAGAATCAATAAATACTAGAACTGGAAGGGACTTCGAGAGGTCATCGAGTCCAGTTCCCTGTCCCTATGGCAGGACCAAATACTGTCTAGACCCGTGGTCCCCAACACGGGGCCCGCGGGGGCATTTGTGTGCATCCGCCAAGTGCTCGGGGCTGGCCTGGCCCCGGGCACGTGGTGCATGCGTGGTGCCAGAGCGGGCCCCGAGCACATGGTGAGCGCCGGCCCTGGGAGCGCCGCTGATTGGCCGCCCGTGCTCTGGGCGCGCGGCGCTTGGGGGGGAGAGAGCCGGCCCCGGGCGCGCGGCGTTTGCAGGGGGCACCGGCCCCGGGCGCGTGGCTATGGGGGGACCCCAGCCCCGGGCACATGGCTATGGGGGGGGCGCCCCCGGGCACGCAAGTGTCCCCGCCCCCTGGCGCCCGGCGGGCGAACGGTCACTCCCCCTGGCACCCGGCAACCTCTAATGGTTGGGGACCACTGGTCTAGACCATCCCTGATAAACATTTATCTAACCTACTCTTAAATATCTACAGAGATGGAGATTCCACAACCTCCCTGGGCAATTTATTCCAGTGTTTGACTACCCTGACAGTTAGGAACTTTTTCCTAATGTCCATCTAAACCTCCCTTGCTGCAGTTTAAGCCCATTGCTTCTTGGTCTATCCTCAGAGGCCAAGATGAACAAGTTTTCTCCCTCCTCCTTATGACACCCTTTTAGATACCTGAAAACTGCTATCATGTCCCCCCTCAGTCTTCTCTTTTCTAAACTAAACCAACCCAGTTCTTTCAGCCTTCCTTCATAGGTCTTGTTCTCTAGACCTTTAATCATTCTTGTTGCTCTTCTCTGGACCCTCTCCAATTTCTCCGCATCTTTCTTGAAATGCGGTGCCGAGAACAATACTCCAACTGAGGAGTAACCAGCGCAGAGTAGAGTGGAAGAATGACTTCTTGCGTCTTGCTCACAACACACCTGTTAATGCATCCCAGAATCATGTTTGCTTTTTTTGCAACAGCATCCCACTGCTGACTCATATTCAGCTTGTGGTCCTCTATACCCCCTAGATCCCTTTCTGCTGTACTCCTTCCCACACAGTCGTTTCCCATTCTGTATGTATGAAACTGATTGTTCCTTCCTAAGTGGAGAACTTTATATTTCTCTTTATTAAACGTCATCCTGTTTACCTCCGACCATTTCTCCAATTTGTCCAGATCATTTTGAATTATGACCCTATCTTCCAGAGCAGTCGTAACCCCTCCCAACTTGGTATCATCTGCAAACTTAATAAGCATACTTTCTATGCCAATATCTAAATTGTTGATGAAGATATTGAAGACAGCCGGTCCCAAAACAGACCCCTGCAGAACTAGTTATACCTTTCCAGCATGATTGTGAACCATTAATAACTACTCTCTGAGTATGGTTATCCAGGCAGTTATGCACCCTCCTTATAGTAGCCCCATCTAAGTTGTATTTGCCTATTATTTATAAGAATATCATGCGAGTCCGTATCAAACGCCTTACTAAATTCTAGGCATACCACATCCACCGCTTCTCCCTTTTCCAGAAGACTCGTTATCATATCAAAGAAAGCTATCAGATTGGTTTGACATGATTTATTCTTTACTAAATCCATGCTGATGTTCCCTATCACCTTGCCACCTTCCAAGTGTTTACAGATGATTTCCTTAATTACTTGCTCCATTATCTTCCCTGGCACAGAAGTTAAACTAACTGGCCTGTAATTTCCTGGGTTGTTTTTATTTTCTCTTTTTTTTTTAATAAATGGGCACTATATTTGCCCTTTTCCAGTTTTCTGGAATCTCCCCTGTCTCCCATGATTGTCCAAAATGATAGCTAGAGGCTCAGATACCTCCTCTATCAGCTCCTTGAGTATTCTAGGATGCATTTCATCAGGTCCTGGTGACTTGCAGGCATCTAACTTTTCTAGGTGATTTTTAACTTGTTCTTTTTTTATTTTATCTTCTAAACCTACCCCCTTCCCACTAGCATTCACTATGTTAGGCATTCCTTCAGACTTCTTGGTGAAGACCGAAACAAAGAAGTAATTAAGCATTTCTGCCATTTCCAAGTTTCCTGTTACTGTTTCTCTCTCCTCACTAACCAGTGGGCCTACCCTCTCCTTGGTCTTCCTCTTGCTTCTAATGTATTTAGAAAAAGTCTTCTTGTTTCCCTTTATTCCCGTAGCTAGTTTGAATTCATTTTGTGCCTTTGCCTTTCTAATCTTGCCCCTGCATTCTTGTGTTGTTTGCCTATATTCATCCTTTGTAATTTGTCCTACTTCCCATTTTTTATATGACTCCTTTTTTATTTTTAGATGATGCAAGATCTCGTGGTTAAGCCAAGGCGACCTTTTGCCATATTTTCTATCTTTCTGACGCAGCAGAAGAGCTTGCTTTTGGGCCCTTAACAATGTCCCTTTGAAAAACTGCCAACTCTCCTCAGTTGTTTTTCCCCTTAGTCTTGATTCCCAAGGGTCCTAGCCTATCAACTCTCTGAGCTTACCAAAATCCGTCTTCCCAAAATCCATTGTCTCTATTTTGCTGTTCTCCCTTCTACCCTTCCTTAGAATTGTGAACTCTATGATTTCATGATCACTTTCACCAAAGCTGCCTTCCACTTTCAAATTCTCAGCCAGTTCCGCCTTATTTATTAGGATCAAATCTAGAACAGCTTCCCCCAGGTAGCTTTTTCAACCTTCTGAAATAAAAAGTTGTCTCCAATTCAATCCATGAACTTATTGGATAGTCTGTGCCCCGCTGTGTTATTTTCCCAACATATATCTGGATAGTTGAAGTCCCCCATCACCACCAAATCTTGGGCTTTGGATGATTTTGTTAGTTTTTTAAAAAAAGCCTCATCCACTTCTTCCACCTAGGTAGGTAGCCTATAGTAGACTCCTAGCATGACACTACCCTTGTTTTTAACCCCTTTTAGCCTAACCCAGAGACTCTCAACACTTCTGTTTCCTATGTCCATCTCCACCTCACTCCAAGTGTGTTCATTTTTAATGTCTGAGGCAACACCTCCTCCCTTTTTTCCCTGTCTATCCTTCCTGAGTAAGCTGTACCCTTCCATACAAATATTCCAATCGTGTGTATTATCCCACCAAGTTTCAAATTAAAGGATGGGCTTTTTCACTCAGGGCATGTCTAAACTACATCCCTCTTTTGGAAGAGGGATGTAAATTAGACATATCAAAATTGCAAATGAAGCCGGGATTTGAATTTCCCGAGCTTCATTTGCAGAATCACATTACAGCATTCTTTCAAAAAACGCTATTTCGAAAGTGAAACCGCAGTCTAGACTTGGTTCTTTCAAAAAGAAAAGTCTTTTTTGAAAGATCCTGTACTCCTCCACATTCAATTGCTTTATGGATGCTAGTATTGTTTTTCTGGAATAATAGTCATTATTGCAGAAAAACAGTGCAGTGTAGACACACCCTTAAAGGAAGAATAGGGGAAACTTTTTTACGATCGCTGCCAAAGAAGATTTGTTGCTTTTACCCCAGACCTTAACCATCATTACTGAAAGATGTGAGATCTTGCTTTTTCTTCCCCTACTTGTCTCTGAGAGGTAGCTGTGTTAGCCTGTAACATTCTGTCCTCCTGTCTTTCTTCAGTCTTGTATCTCACTTTCAACTTTTCACTGGATAATAAAATCTACTGTACTGTACTGCACTTCTAGGTGCCAGCCTGCTAAGCAGAGTCAGATCATCCAGCATTGCCCAATTGAGAAGGACATGTGAAAGAGAGGAACATGACCAGACTCACCAGATTATGTTCTCAACTGGGGAGGTGATCTGGTGGCCCAAACAACAACTGTCACTACCCTACTGCCAGCCTAAAGCATCTGTCTGTGAATGACCAGCCACCTTGTACACTGAGGAAATAAACAAAAGATATATTTTAACTTGGTTATCTTTTTCTCCTTATGGCTGTGTCCAGACTCAGGGGTTTTTTCAAAAAAAGTAGCCTTTTTTCGAAAAAACTTCACTTGTGTCTAGACTGCAGCCGCGTTCTTTCGAAATTAAATCGAAAGAATGCGGCTTTTCTTTCGACGGTGGTAAACCTAATTCCACGAGGAAGAACGCCTTCTTTCGAAAGTGCTCTTTCAAAAGAAGGCGTTCTTGAAAGCAAACAGGCTTTTTAGAAAGAGAGCATCCAGACTCACTGGGTGCTTTCTTTCGAAAAAGCGGCTTGCTTTTTCGAAATTCCACATGCAGTCTAGACGCTCTCTTTCGAAAGAGCCTCTTTCGAAAGAGGCTTGCAGTCTAGACATAGCCTATGTGTCTGTTCTAACATAGGAACATGACTACCATTCTCAATTTGGGATCAAGCAATAGAACTAACTCATTATCTGTTGCCAAGAAAGGCTGTTTGGATGAATAAGAAACGTTAACCAACATACACTGTCTCCAGAATGGACTCAAACAGGTTTTGATTCAGTTTATTTTGTATAAACAATCAATTTCAGTCTCGGGGTTACTTAATTTTGATTCTATCCCTTTTGTTTATTGAAATCAATACATCTCTAGTCCAAGTTTTATAGTGTGGTTGCCATGGCATTGAGCAGGCTGAGGTCTTTGTATAGCAAAGTCTGGGTCTTGCTTTAATATTGAACAGTGACTGAATTAGCACCTTTATCCCATGTATTCCATATACATATGCTGCTATCCCCTGTGCTGCTATCCCCATTATGCAGATAGCAAGCTGAGGCACAAGGGGACTGTGACACCCAAAGTCATGCAAGATTTTTGTGGCAGAACAAGGCATAGGTTAATGTTATAAACACTGGGCCATAATTACTCACTGCTGAAATCCACTTTCTCTTTGCACTGAAAGTTGGAAAACTGTTCAGGGAAAACATTTCAGATTTTTCTTTTTGAGGTTTCATCTTTTTTCCCTGCTTCTAGCTTTAGAAAAATAAGTTGTTCAACAGCAGTGCATAGGCCTATTGGTTGGTTGCATTATTATTTTTAGTATTCAAGGATATTAGCAAGTAAACAGGTTCCTTGATTCATATAAGCTCATTTGCATGGAAATTGAGCAGTAGTGTCCAGAAACAGTGATCATGACCAGGGCTACTTTGCACTGCCCACTGTAAAGGTGCATCTACAGAGCAGTGTTGTTTCAGAATAATGGCTGTTATTTCGAAATAACAATGCAAGCATCTACACTGCAATTCCATTATTTCAAAATAAATTCATAATAATGGCTGGCTTATTCTGACTTCTGTAAACCACATTTCGGCTGTGTCTAGACTACATGCCTCTGTCGGCAGAGGCATGTAGATTAGACACATAGGCAAAGGCAAATGAAGCCGTGATTTAAATGATCGTGGCTTCATTTACATTTACATGGCTGCCGCGCTGAGCCAACAAACAGCTGATCAGCTGTTTGTCGGCTCGCACGCTAGTCTGGACGTTCCCCTGCCGACATCAAAGCCCTTTGTTGGCAGCCCCGTTATTCCTCGTGGAATGAGGTTTACCGGGGCTGCCGACAAAGGGCTTTGATGTCGACAGGGGAAACGTCCAGACTAGCGTGTGAGCCGACAAACAGCTAATCAGCTGTTTGTCAGCTCAGCGTGGCAGCCATGTAAATGTAAATGAAGCCGCGATCATTTAAATCGTGGCTTCATTTGCCTTTGCTGAACAAACAAATCTACATGCCTCTGCCGACAGAGGCATGTAGTTTAGACGTACCCTTCATGAGGAATAAAGCCTAGTCTGAAATAGGGTATGTCTACACTACCCCGCTAGTTCGAACTAGCGGGGTAATGTAGGCATACCGCACTTGCAAATGAAGCCCGGGATTTGAATTTCCCGGGCTTCATTTGCATAAGCCGGGCACCGCCATTTTTAAATCCCGGCTGGTTCGAACCCTGTGCCGCGCGGCTACACGCGGCACAAACTAGGTAGTTCAGACTAGGCTTCCTAGTCCGAACTACCGTTACTCCTTGTGGAATGAGAAATCCCGGGGAAATTCAAATCCCGGGCTTCATTTGCAAGTGCGGTATGCCTACATTTCCCTCCTAGTTGGAATTAGGAGGGTAGTGTAGACATACCCATAGCTATTTTGGAATAGCAGTTGTCTGGACGCTCCAATGCTGCCATTCAAACTAATTACTACCCAGTACCTCCTGGGGCTCTAAATCGAGGTAGCATGTCCACATTAGGGAAGCCTGCCTCAAACTAATTTTGAGACTTCCCTGTAGTGTAGCTGTGCTATTTCGAAATAAGATATTTTAGAGGGTATGTTTACACTAGCCCCCTAGTTTGATCTAGGGAGACTAATGAGGGTGACCAAAATTGCAAATGAAGTGTGGAATTTAAATATCCTGTGGTTCATTAGCATGTTCCCTGCCCGTTGCCATTTTAGAAATTGACTAGCCCAAAGTAACTGCCCGCGTCTAAACGCGGCAGTGAAACAGGATTCCAAATTAAAGCCCTAACTTGAATTAGCTGTTATTCCTCCTGCAATGAGGTTTACCAGCTAATTCTATTTAGGGCTTTAATTTGGAATTCCGTTTCACTGCCGTGTGTAGAAGCGGGCAGTTACTTCGGGCTAGTCAATTTCTAAAATGGCGACCGGCTGGGAACATGCTAATGTTCCCGCTCTTCATTTGCAATTTCGGTCGCCCTCATTAGCCTCCCTAGATCGAACGAAGGGGCTATTATAGACATATCCAGAGTGTTTCTTCCCGAACAGTTTGCTTCGAAATAAGTGTGCAGTGTAGACGTACCTTAAGAAAACATATTAGCCATAAGGAACTAAGATGCTAATTTCCCAGTCCTGCAATAGGCTCTCTGCAGTGGGTAAATGTGCCAGAATGCAGCCCCTTTGAGTTCACTGGGGTTCGCTCTCTTGGAGCTAGTCATAGGGTCTAAGAATAGGTTGTACAAACACCCATCAGGGATAGTCTTGATTTATTTGATAGACTAGATTTCTTGAGATTTCTTCCAGCCATATAGTTCTATGATAATGTATGACAGAGGAAACAAACGACTCATAAGGGGGTAAGGAAAGGACAGAATCAAACATATTCAGTTTTTATATCTATTTTATACACTTGCATTATATAGCTATTGCCATAGATGAATGAAAAAGATCCCTGCTCTCCATATCTGCCCTGCAACCTAGCCATTGTTAACTGGTTAGTTTCTTATAAACACTGTGGCCAAGGTGTATTATGGTCACTATCATCATTCCCACCCACTGCAGTCAAACTCAAAGAATTCCAATCTCCGCCTATTGTTGCTTGTGTCTCTTTTACAGAAAATCATTCTATGATTAGAGAAGCAGATGTTTTTTCTACACGTAACGTTTTATAAAGTTTCCATGGAGCATCAGTGTATCTGTGTGCTAAGATTAAGGAGAGGAGACAGAGGTTCTACATTTGAAAGATTTTCTGCTGCTATCTAGAAGTAGCCTTCCTTGGTATTTAAGAGAACATTTTAATCCGTTGGTATAATTTTACAGGCCAATGCAGTCAAGCCAAATGAATTTGAAAGAGGTTAGGTCACATCACTCATGTAGTCTAAAAAGTTCTATAAACTAAGTAAAAAAACAACATACAGTGTCAGAAGTTGGGCAAGTCTCACTGTGTCTGTTATAGTCCATCCATAATTGAGCACATTTTATGATCCTCCTGTGCTCTGGAGATGGGACCTTGAAGTGCCAGCATGACAAATTGGTTATAGGTGTCATAAAGCAAATATCTTCCCAGCAGAACATTGTCTACTGGATTCAGACTCGTAAAGTTCACATTCATTCTTGACAAACTCCAGAGTGGCTTGTTTAAATTCCATTCACCCAGATCTTGAAAAAAAAAAGAAAAAAACCCGCATAATTTCTTTATTACTGCAACTTCTAGAGCTATTCGCATTGATCAGTCCTTGCAGCAGCGGGAGTGACAGTGCCTTAAAATTTAAAATGACACTGTCATAGGAAGTATTTTTAGAAGTTGTCATGAATCCACAGGACTGGTTCTATGGTCCAAGCTTTGGAGAAGCCTCTAGGAGGAACCTCTTCAGACCCACCAAGGTCTCATTCTTCCTCTAGTGTAAGCCACACACAGCTTCACTGCCTCCTTAGGCAGAACCTCTGCTCCTTCAGCATCCCTGCTTCACACTGTGACCTCCATTCATCCAGTCAACTAAGGAGTCCCCTGAAGGAGACTTGCCCAATCTTAGGGCACAATGTGCCCCTCCATCAACATTTGCAGCAACACTCTACAGCTACGTCTACACTGGCATGATTTTCCGGAAATGCTTTTAACGGAAAAGTTTTCCGTTAAAAGCATTTTCGCAACAGAGCGTCTAGATTGGCACAGATGCTTTTCCGCAAAAGCACTTTTTGCGGAAAAGCGTCCGTGCCAATCTACACGCGCTTTTCTGCAAAAAAGCCCCGATCGCCATTTTCGCGATTGGGGCTTTTTTGCGGAAAACAAATCTGAGCTGTCTACACTGGCCCTTTTGCACAAAACTTTTGCGCAAAAGGATTTTTGCCCGAACGGGAGCAGCATAGTATTTCTGCAAGAACACTGACAATCTTACATGAGATCGTCAGCGCTTTTGTGGAAATTCAAGCAGCCAGTATAGACAGCTGGCAAGTTTTTCCGGAAAAGTGGCTGATTTTCCGGAAAAACTGGCCAGTCTAGACACAGCCTACCAGTACTGTAAAAACAATAAGATTCATTAGTCAACCGGGCATACCATAGGAAGTCCTTGATTGCAGCCTAGTGCCTTCTGGTTAACCTACAACCCAGTGAAGCTGTTAAGAACTCCTGGGCTCTCGCTCTGTCTGCTGTTTGTCTCAGTTCCCAGGTGAACATCCCCCACCTTGCCCCTCCACTCCTTTGGTCTTCAGCTGGTCAAATACCATTGGCTTCTGAAGCAGGAATGGGCCATTCATGGTGGTTTGTTCAAATCTCTCAGTGATTAGATTTTCCTCAATCTTTGCAGACTCCCTATTGCCCTGGACCTCAAACCCAAGGCAGGTGTCATGTCTGCATCTCTGGCCTGTGCAGAAAGTAAACAGCTCTTTCCAACCACCTAGTTAACAATGCAGCATGTGAGGGAAACAGAGGCACACACTGTATTCATACAAAATATTACAGAAAACTCCCACTCCATCACAAAAGTAATAGTTCTTCCATTGTCTTCAATTCAGATTTCAGAACAGGCTGCTTGGACATATGTAGGTATTTAAAGGGTAGCTGCAGATAACCAAGTAGAATGGATATAATGCTAAGGCAGGGGTGGGGAACCTCAGGCCTGGGGGCCTGGATCCAGCCCCCAAGGCTCAGGGTCCCCTCTTGCATTGGGGAGCCAGTGCTGGCACTCCAGCCCCTCCGCTGCACCACCACGGGGCTGGAGCACACAAAATATACTAAGCTGGGCCCTCCTAGGCTCTGGTGTATGAGGGGAAAGTGAGGAGTGTCTTTCTCCTTCTCCGTCGGGTGACACATCAGTGAGGATTATTTTTTCTGATTGTTCTGTTGGTCCGTGGCCCGTGACCCAAAAAACGGTTTTCCACCCCAGTGCCAAGGCTATGTCTACATTGCAGATAAACCTCTGTGGCAGCTAATCTCAGACAGTGCGCCAACTGATCTGGGCTGAGGCTGTGGGGCTAAAATTAGCAGTGTTCCCCCTGCGCACCTTACTGATTTCAGAGTCTAGATTCCAACTTAAGCAGATACAGTGCTACTGTTAGCCTCAAACGTGAGTCCTAGTCTGTTGTCCTGGGTTCTGAGGTTCCCTGCCAACAGCTTTGTGTATCTTTTTTTTTTTAGTGTAGACTTACTGACCATCTTTTAATTAGTATGTCTGCCTTTGTGGAAAGCCCTGTCAGATTTGACAAAGAGATGTGAACATTTTAATGTCTAACAACTGCAATCAGGCAATTACAGGAACACATTTCCTTCCTGGAATAATTCTGAAGCAAGATCAAATCAATATTTTGGTTTTAGCTTAAAAATCCAGCTGCATACCACATAATGTGCAACAGCATATCTCATGGGAGTCTACAGTGCTCATCTCCTGCAACTACATTCTTTCTGTACGGACATGCTGAGCTGTAAGTGAGCAATCTGTAATCATTTCGGAAAAGAGTATGTAGGTTGAGCTTTATGTTGGTTGAGAAGCTTTTTCCTTGGGGATCACAGCAACTGCAAATGTGGTAAAATTGAAAACTCAGAAACAAAAAGGAATGAGTAGGTGTGTGTCTGTGACAGACAGAGTACATGCTTGATTCATCTTATTTAGCTGCTCTGTTTCTTGCTACCTGCCCTGCCAACCAACCATCCTTCTTTGAATCTAAAAGGGCTCGTTTTCTTCTTTATCCTCTTCTTCACCACAACCTTCTCTAGCAGCCTGGACTACCAGTCATTCTGGCTGATTCTTTATTTTCATTCTCCTCTCTGTATGTTGTTTACCACAGGGCATAAGTAAAGAGGACTGGAAATACTGGACATATGGGGAGAGGTAGCCACATCCTGTAAGCCTTTTCTCACCTGAGGAATAGCCCTGGCTCGAGGGAATTATCCCATTCATTTCAAGGCCTCAGTTATCTAAATCAGGAGGAAAACAAAAGTGTTTTCAGGAAAATGTTCGGTATTTTTATCCTTATACTCTAAGGACCTGTGTTACTCTGCGGCTCTGCCCAGACTAAGGCTATGTCTACATAGCGCTTTTGCCAGTAAAATTTTGTCGCTCAGGAACGTGAAGAAAACACCCTCTTGACTGACAAAACTACCACCACTCACTGGGGGTGGTTTTATTTTTGTCAGCAGGGGAGATGTCTGCTGCTGCCAAAGAGTGGCTACACAGTGTGCCTTAGGGTATGTCTAGACTACAAGCCTCTTTCGAAAGAGAGTGTCTAGACTGCAACCACTTCTTTCGAAAAAGCAAGTCGCTTTTTCAAGAGAGAGCACCCAGGCAGTCTGGATGCTCTCTTTCGAAAAAGCTCTGTTGGTGTTCAATAGTGCCTTTTTTCTAAAGAGCATTTTCAAAAAAAGGCATTATTCCTCATAAAATGAGGTTTTCCATGGTCGAAAAAACTGCCGCGTTCTTTCATAGACTCATAGACTCATAGACTCCAGGGTCAGAAGGGACCATTATGATCATCTAGTCTGACCCCCTGCACAGTGCAGGCCACAAAATCTCACCTACCCCTCCTAGAATAATCCTCTCACCTATATCTCAGATATTGAAGCCTTCAAATACTTTGAAGACCCCAAGATGCAGAGATCCTCTAGCTGTGATCTGTACCCCATGCTACAGAGGAAGGCGAAAAATCTCCAGGGCCTCTGCCAATCTACCCTGGAGGAAAATTCCTTCCCGACCCCAAATATGGCGATCAGCTAAACCCTGAGCATGTGGGCAAGACTCATCAGCCAGACACCCAGAAAGTTCTCTATAGTAACTCCTATCATCCCTCCATTGACCTATTTCCCACTGATAATGAATGGTCAATTAGATACCAAGATCCTGTTATCTCATCAAACCATCCCCTTCATAAACCCATCTAGTTTAATCTTGAAACCAGATAGATCTTTTGCCCCCACTACTTCCCTTGGAAGGCCGTTCCAGAACTTCACTCCTCTAATGGTTAGAAACCTTCGTCTAATCTCAATTTAATCTTTCGATTTAATTTAGAAAGAACACAGCAGCAGTCTAGACGCAGGTGAAGGTTTTACGGAAAAAGGTCACTTTAAAAAAAAAAAAACCTGTAGTCTACACACACCCTTACAATGTCACGGTTTTAGTAGCACAGCAGTGCTCCTCTAAGGTGCTCAGTGTAAATATAGCCTAAGAAAATGAAGGAGTAGCCATGACCAGCTGGCACTATCTTTATTAAAACTAGGTGGTGTTTAAAAATGCGTTAATTCAGCATGGGTTGGGTAGCTTTTTTTTTTAAACACAGCCCCAGACTAAAATGGGTGAAATTCACTCCTGTCCCAGAAACCAGTACAATGCATCACTAATCCCTAAAATAGGTAATTCTCAGCCCGAATATTATTAGATTTAGAGGTAAATGAATGTGAACACAATATGAACACAAAGTTTAGGCTAGCATTCGTTAGGAAATCAGGTTTTGGTGGAAATGCATATTTTTTAAAATTAAATATACAGGTATTTTGTACCAAAGCATTTTGCTGTGCTGTAGACATATTCAGAAATACTCTGCTTGAATATTGTGTTCACTTTGAGAAAAGGAAGCACCTACCAAGAGCTAATCCTTTCTTAGAATCTGCCTGTTCAAAGGGACAGTGCGTATACAAGTTTTACTGAATGATTCTTAGCTAGCGTAAGTCAGCATAGAGACATTAATATCAAGAGACTTGTATTGATTTCCATTCTCTGAAAATCTAGTGTGCCTTTTATGAGGAAAAAAGTGTAAAAAAAACCCTTCTGTTTAGTTGATCAGATATCCACTGTATGAGACGTTCCAAACATCTAAACTTCCAAACTTCCTCTATTCAGCTCAGATAACCATTACACCAACTTCCAAACTTCTTGATCCTGCCTGTATACACTGGATGCAAGACTGATTTCACCTTGCTTATCATAGCCTAATGCTCCCAGATGACTCCCAAATCCTCTGCTCCTTTCCTATTTCTGCCTCCTCTGCACCTACCTTTGATAATCTCATGAAGCTAACAGATCTAGCAGCTGTACTGTGTCCCAAAGTGCTGCAAGCTTCCAATTTCCCTGTACTAGCAAACTTTGAACTTTCTTATTACTTACTCCACAGAGTGAATGCACAGAGTCCATTGAAGTCACTGGAATAGCACTGAATTACAGCAGCAGGGCATCTCACACTTGGTACTTCTGTTGTTGATTTTTCTTTAGTGCATTTAGTGCATGGGGGAGGGATAGCTCAGTGGTTTGAGCAGTGGCTTGCTAAACCCAGGGTTGTGAGTTCAATCTTTGAGGAGGCCATTTAAGGATCTGGGACAAAAAATCTGTTAGGGATGGTACTTGGTCCTTCTGTGAAGGCAGGGGACTGGACTTGATAACCTTTCAAGGTCCCTTCCAGTTCTAGGAGATAGGCATCTCCATTCATTACCTTGTCTAATCACTTACTCAATGTCATGGGTGCTATTCCCAAACTTGGATTTCCTTATAAAGGAATAGGAACTTCCATGTGTATTATGATTCTTGAGAACAAACAATAAATGATTAGCTCTGTGCCATGCCAGAATAGCAATACTGTTTGCTTTTAAGTGAGGGCAGAACTCACTTAAATACTGCTCAGCTGGTTTCTTCTTATTTGCTAAAAAGTTCCCAACAAGCTCTAGCTGTCAGAAGGGAAGCAGGAACAGTCTGGTGAGCAGCGTTCCCTGTAAGTTGTGAACTTGGGCAGCCACCAGGAGAGATTCAGGTGCTGCATAGCTGATTGGCACAGTGCCCACAGCTGGCAGTATATATTTCTAGTGGCGGTGCACAACCACACATGCCTCTATTGGGGTGTGGAAGGGTTAAATAAAGGGTCTTGTTAGTTTCAGCCATGATAATGGGGTGTAGCACAGGGAGACCCTGCTTCTATTGACTTACAGAAGTGGTATCCAACCTTTTAAGCATGAGATCACTTTCTCAAATTAAGTGCAATCCAGGATCTACCTCAAACCCAAACACCCTTGCCCTGCCTCCTTCCTGCCCCTTCTCCAAGGCCCTGCCCCTGCTCACTGCATCCTCCCTCTCCCATCCTCCCTCACTTTTATCAGCCTGGGGACAGAGGGCTGAGGTGTGGACTCTGATCTTGGACTAAAGGATTTAGTGTGTGGGAGTGGTTCTGAGCTGAGCCTGGGGCAGGGAGTTGAGGTGCAGGAGGAGGTTCAGGGGGGCAAGGTCTGGGAGGGAGTTTGGGTGCAGGGGGACTCAGGGTTAGGGCAGGGGCTTGAGGTGCAGGAGAGGTTTAGGACTGGGGCCAGGGTTCGGAATGCAGGCTCCAGCTGGGCACTGCTTACCACAGGTGGCTTCTGGGTCGTGGTGCAGGGGACTATGGCAGGCTCACCCCTATCCTGGCCCTGCACCACTCCCAAAAGAAGCCAGTAAACTCTCTCCATCCTTGCCCCCACTGCTCTGTGGAGATGGAGGAAGGGAGGAAGGGAGGGAGGAGGATCCTGAGATCAGCACCCCCTTCCTCTTCTTCCTGTGACCTGAATAGCAAGCAAGATGTGGGGAGGGGCAGAAGGGGGGACAGCTCCAAGGCAGAAGGCAAAAGCAGCAGGGCATTGGGGGAGGGGCAGACGAAGTGCTGGCACTTGACAGCCTCCCCGCCAAGCCTGTCAGGATCACCTGTCAAAGGCTCCATGGTCTACCAGTAGATCCTGATCTACTGGTTGGTGACCACTGATTTACAGACTTGTTTTGATTCCTCCTTCCCTGCCTTGCTCAGGATAGATAAGCATGCAGCTGCACCCAAGATGTAACTTTTCAATGAAAGACCTATGTGTTAAAAATGCTATCTTCCTTACGCTCTTATCCACTCTGAAATATACATACAGGATCACATATCCTGTATCCCTTGTAAGTTGCTAATTCAAAGAGTTTTGTGACATGAAAACTGCCAACATCAACTAAACAGCTGTAAACGGGTGGGTATGATTATATTCATCACATGGTTATGATTATGCATTATATGGGTGTTCACATTACTAAAATAGGACTTAAAGAGTGGTGTAATCTATATGTATATTTACATACCAATTAAGACAAAAAAGATGTACCTGGGGTTAATTTGTTGTTCAGTTGCATCCCAGGTAGGCGGGATCCAAGACGGAACAAGTATCAGCAGTAAAGGTTCCCTTCTACTCCACCTGCCTCTGGGTAACCTGTTCTGTTCCAATAGCCTCAGTGCACATAAAATTTATTCCATTGTGGATGGAAAAATTGGAGGGAACATCTCTGGAGAGTGGTGACTGCATTGTGCTGTGATGTAGCATGAACCAGTGAAAATCAAATGCTAAACTCCAAGTATGATATTATTCAGGGCACAGTCTGGACTGTTGAACAGCTGTGCGCCCTCAGTTCTCCAACTTGGGGTATCCTTTACACAGCTCTGCTGTGAGACCAACCACTCCTGGTATCCTCTCACTCATCCTCCAGAGTGTGAATTACCTCCAGCTACACTGTATAGCTACGTCTAGACTGGCATGATATTCCGCAAATGCTTTTAACGGAAAAGTTTTTCTGTTAAAAGCATTTGCGGAAAAGAGCGTCTAGATTGGCATGGATGCTCTTCCGCAAAAGAAGTTTTTACAGAAAAGCGTCCGTGCCAATCTAGACACGGTTTTGCACAAGAAAGCCCCGATCGCCATTTTCGCGATCAGGGTTTTTTTGTGCAAAACAATACCGCGTTGTTTACACTGGCCCTCTTGCGCAAAAGCATTTGCGTAAGAGGGCTTTTGCCCGAACGGGAGCAGCATAGTACTTCCGCAAGAACACTGACAATCTTACATGAGATTGTCAGTGTTCTTGTGGAAATTCAAGCGGCCAGTGTAGACAGCTCGCAAGTTTTTCCGGAAAAGCGGCAGCCTATGAGTACTATGCCTGGCCACTCTTGAATTAAACTGCAGACAAACCCAGCAAATTCCCAGTCACAGGCTTTTCCCCAAAACTATGCATCTTGTACTGCCCAGCTCCTTCTTGGACAACACAAACTCATATTAAGTCCATCATTTTATTAATAGAAAATAACATGCACAAATCCTATCATCTCAAAGGGATTTTCCCAAAAACTTCAATCCAAGTGCACTTGTTTATATAAAACATTAAAACAAGTTTAGTAACTCCTGAAAGATATTACTACAGAAATTCTTAAGTGATTTCAAATAATGAGAGATAAAAATCTGAATCAGTTGCAAAAAATAAAATTAAAATGCAACTAATATATAACTAAGCATGCTAAAAAAGTCTCAGAGGGGTAACCCTGTTAGTCTGCATCTGCAAAACTCCTTGTTGTTTTAACAATCTAAGTTAATTCAAAGCAGAAGTCCCTCCTACCACATGATTCAGAAGTCTTACTGGCTGAATTCCTTTCAGACTGGCTCCCTTAAATCCAGGGCTGCTTTTTTTCCTTAAGTGTTGTGGCTGCAATGAGTAGAAAGAAAGGGAGAAATAGCTTGGGGCATTTGTCCCCCATTCTTATACTTTTCCCTCATTTTTGAGAATCACCTCTAACTGGAGTTCAGGTGACAGAAAGTCTGTGGGAACTTCCACTAGATTCTTTGCCCAGATGTAAATTTGTTACTCAGACCCTTTTTCCCGGATTAAAAGTGCATACCATAAAACATGCAGACGGATGTTCATACATATTCTTTTCAGGGATGATTATTAAGGTGCAGTTATATCATATACTTTTCTAAATGTCAGTGTGATAAACTACTAGACTTCTTTACTATGGTGACAAAAAAGTGAGCTAATACACAGATCATAGATAACTACTGGTACGTAAATGCCACCCAATAAATCATGCCATAGTGGGGGCATTTTATTTTAAGCAATAATAATTTGTCCTGAACTTCACAGTCAGGATAGCTTGAAATGTGTGTGTGTATAGTGCTTTCCAAGCTTATCTTGTGTTAGGTGGATACATTTCCTGACATCTCTATTCCAAACAAGTGTCAGATGAAATCTCATGCAATTGTTTTTCAAAAGGAGTTGGCTGATTTTAATGTCAAAAGGTTCTAAACTTTTCTGATAGCACCCTACTTTAGTCCATTCATTGTTCACCACAGAAGGTGTGGGAACAAAGTTACAAAAAGTTTGCTATCTGAATAGGTTGTTTTCCAAACTCTCATGGGCATAGCAACAGGACATTAAACAAGGAAAAGAAATAATGTATGCACAATGGTACCTGGAAAAGAAAACAACATTTCCATTCTGGGATAAGGTAACCAGTTTAGAGAGGAAGGATGAACAGATAGTATCAGTCTTTCCAGGCTACGTCTAGACTGCAAGCCTCTTTCGAAAGCGGCTTTTTCAAAAGATACTTTTTTTGAAAAAGCCTCTTTCGAAAAAGAGTGTCTAGACTGCAACCAGTACTTTCGAAAAAGCAAGCTGCTTTTTCGAAAGAGAGCACCCAGGCAGACTGGATGCTCTCTTTCGAAAAAGCACAGTTTGTATTACATAACGCCTTTTTTCGAAAGAGCACTTTCAAAAAAAGGCGTTATTCCTTGTGAAATGAGGAGTACCACCGTCAAAAGAAAAGCCGCATTCTTTCGATTTAATTTCGAAAGAACGTGGCTGTAGTCTAGACGCAGGTGAAGTTTTTTCAAAAAAAGGCTACTTTTTTCGAAAAAAACCCTGCAGTCTAGACACAGCCCCAGATTGTAACTTCCCTGCATGCTCATGTGGTAGTGGCATGCAAACTGCAAGTGACTGGCTGGTTATTTTGATAAAAGCTGATTTTTTTTCATAGATTTCACATATATTTAGTAAAACTGGTCTCTGTATTTGTTTCATATATTAGCATACTCCAAGATTTACCCAGAATTGCTCCTGTCCTTCAGGGCAGGGGACTGGATGTGAGGGGGATGCAGGAGACCTGCCTGCCTTGTGGATATGAGTGATTCAGGGTAGGGGGCTGGGAGTTGGAGGGTGCAAGAGCCATAGCAGGGCTTTGGGAGGTATGGGGTGGCTCAGGGAAGGGTGTGGGGGTGCAGGAGTCAAGATGGGGTGGGGGACTCAGGGTGGGGGGCTGCCCCCTGTAGTAATTCTGGGATATAACTGACCCCATGCTTGCTGCCTCCCTGTGGTCATTCGTAAGTATAACTGTCCCTGCTATTCTACCTCTCCCTTTCTGTTTAATGAGAAACAATCACATTCCATGCACATCCAAACCCTGATTTTGATTTAAATTATGATAAGAGGAAGCTGCCTACCAAATTTGGTGGTCCTATTTCTTACCATTTAGGAGGAGTTCTTGAGCACACAGACTCACAGATGGATTCACAGACAGACACACAGGTGGACACACACACACAAATTCTCTCAAATATATGGTAGATATGACTAACCAGTTGCCTTCTCACAATAGCAGGTCTGGGACAAGGCATGTGCCTTCTCCATTGAGGCCACTGAGCTATATCATCATGTGAACGGTAACAACAATCCCTCTCCCACTGTTATACCTTATAATCATAGTCCAGAACTGCAATAATTCCATCATGAGCAGTACTGTTTTGAACCTTTACTAGAGAAAGCAAGTATTTAAAAAAAACATAGATAAAGAGCAGACGCACTTTGAGTTGAACTAACGATAAATATCTTTGCAGGTTTCTCAAAACCAGAATGTATCAGAGAATCATAGAACCATAGAACAATAGAGCTGAAAAGACCTCAGAAGGTCATCAAGTCCAGCCCTCTGCTCTAGGCAGGACCAATCCCAACTAAATCCACCCAGCCACGACTTTGTCAAGCCGAGACTTAAACACTGCTAGGGATGGAGATTCCACTACTTCCCTAGGTAACCCATTCTAGTGCTTCACCACTCTCCTACTGAAATGGCTTTTCCTAATATCAAACCTGAACCTCTCCCACCACAGCTTGAGACCATTGCTCCTTGTTCTGCCATCTGTCACTACTGAGAACAGCCTTTCTCCATCCTATTTGGAACCTCCCTTCAGGAAGTTGAAGGCTGCTATCAAATCCCCTCTCACTCTTTGCTTCTGCAGACTAAACAGACCCAACTCCCTCAGCCTCTCCTCATAAGTCATATGCTCCAGCCGCCTAATCATTTTGGTTGTCCTCTGCTGGACCCTCTCCAATGCGTCCACATCCTTTTTGTAGTGGGGGCCCCAGAACTGGACACAATACTCCAGATGTGGCCTCACCAGAGCCGAATAAAGGGGAATAATGACATCTCTGGATCTGCTGGGAATGCTCCTCTTAATGCAACCTAATATGCCATTAGCCTTCTTGACTACAAGGGCACACTGTTGACTAATATCCAGCTTCTCATCCACTGTAACCCCCAGGTCCTTTTCTGCAGAACTACTACTTAGCTGGTTGGTCCCCAGCCTGTAACAATGCTTGGGATTCTTGTGTCCCAAGTGCAGGACTCTGCACTTGTACTTGTTGAACCTCATCAGATTTCTTTTGACCCAATCCTCCAATTTGTCTAAGTCACTCTGGACCCTATCTCTGCCCTCAAGCGTATCTACCTCTCCCCCTAGCTTAGTGTCATCTGCAAACTTGCTGAGGGTGCAATCCATCCCTTCATCCAGGTCATTAATAAAGATATTGAACAAAATCGGTCCTAGAACCAAACCTTAGTGCACTCCAATAGAAACCGACCGCCATCCTGACATCGAGCCGTTGATCACTACTCACTGGACCTGGCCTTCTAGCCAGCTTTCTATCCATCTTACCATCCATTTATCCAATACACATTCCCTTAACTTGCTGGCAAGAATATTGTGGGAGACCATATCAAAAGCCTTGCTAAAGTCAAGGTATATCACATTCACTGACTTTCCTATGTCCACAGAGTCAGTTACCTCATCATAGAAACTAATCAGATTGGTTAGGCACGACTTGCCCTTTGTGAATCCATGCTGACTATTCCTAATCACTTTCCTCTCTTCCAAGTGCCTCAAAATAGATTCCTTAAGGACCCCTTCCATGATTTTTCCATGACTTTAGCACTCCAGTTATGCAAGTCATCCCACCAAGTCTCTGTTATCCCAATTAAGTCATATTCTTGGACTGGGCCAGGGCCTCCAGTTCTCCCTGTTTGTTGCCCAGGCTTCTCGCATCTCAGATAACCAGTTGATCGACCGATCTTCTCCATTCGAATCAGGGGTCCTCCTTTCTTGCTCATTCCTCTTTGCATTTCTTTCCGGTATCCAACTTTCCCACTCCCCTCAAGGTTTTGATCACTGTCCCCCAACGAACATAGTTTAAAGCCCTCCTCACTAGGTTTGCAAGCCTGCCCACGAAGATGTTCCTTCCTCTCTTGGTTAAGTGGATCCCGTCTCTTCCTAACAATCCATGTGCCTGGAACAGAGTCCCATGGTCGAAGAAACCAAAGCCCTCTCTGCGACACCATCTGCGCAACCACGCATTTATGACATCAATTCGACGATCCCTGCCCAGTCCTTTCCCTTCAACAGGGAGGATGAACAAGAACACCACTTGCACTCTGAATTTTTGGATCCTTCTTCCCAACGCTACATAATCCACAGTAACCTGCTCAACGTCATTCTTGGCCGTATTGTTAGTTCCCACGTGGAGAAGCAGGAAAGGGTAGCGATCTGAAGGACTGATCAGTTTGGTAAGTCTCTCAGTCACATCCTGAATTTGAGCTCCCGGTAAGCAGCACACCTCTCAAGATTCCAAGGTCCGGACGTAGGTCTGTTCTTGGTATCTAACACACAGTTGCTAAAGCTACCGCTGCAATCTTGTATTTTTTTTCTATATCTTGATCTTTTGTAGTTGAGTGAGGCCCTATGAGCTTAGGGGTGTCAGGTGTCTGGTTTTCAGCTGGAACACATAGGGTGAAGATGGACACTGGTGACTCCAGTCAACACTTCAGACTTGGCCCATTAAAAGTCTGGTTGGTGCAGGGCTGGCAGGGGCCCTACCTGGCTCTGCGTGGGTCCCCTGAAGTGAGAACATGTCCCTCAACTCCTAGGCAGAGGGTCAGCCAGGAGGGCTCCGCATGCTGCCGCCACCCCAAGTGCTGGCACCATAGCTCCCATTGGCCAGGAACCATGGACAATGGGAGTTGAGCGGATGCAAAGCCTCCATGCTGCCATGTTGCCTGTTCTGGAGAGCAGTTCGAGAGAAGCACCATCCAGATCCTGCACCCCTAACTCCCTCCTGTGCCCCAATCACCTTCCCAAGACCTGAGCCCTCTCCCAAACCCATACTTCCTCCCAGAGCCCACACCCCAAATCCCTGATACAGCCCTGAGCCCCCTCCTGAACTCTGAACCCTTCAGCCCTACCTCTAACCAAGAGCCACATCCTGAACCCTAAACTTCTTCTCTCTGGCCCTGCTCCACAGCCCACAGCTCCTGCCAGAGTCTGCACTCCTTCCCACACCCCAACCTCTTGCCCCATCCCTACTTCCCTCCACAGCAAAACTGCCTTCTAGAGCGTATACCCTGAACCCCCTACCACACCCCAACCCACGTTTCCAGCCCAAAACTTTATCCTGCACTAGGAACCCCTTGACCCCAGCCTAAAGAACCCTCTTGCACCCTAAAGTCCTCATCCCCAACCCCACCCCAGAGCCCACAATCCCAGCCACCACCCTCAGGACTTTGCAGAGGATTTTGCAATGAGGACTTTGCCGATTGTTTTCCCTTCCACAGTACTGAAATCCCTAGCACCACAGGTCTAAACGATGAACAGCATAAGATCTTACTGGAACAGGTGCCACCTAATCTAATTTGCCATGTGATTGCTCAGTTAGCAGGAAATGCTGTGGGAGTTGGATAATTATTTTGCATTCAGAAGGTGTGGGAGTTGTGGCTCTTACTCAAGCACTGAGTGAGGCATGGAAAAGGGTTATTAATTATAATTATTATCTTAGTGCAAGGAGAAGTAGATAACTCTTTTTTTGGTTCACTAACAAGTAAATACAAGATGAAACATCTGCCTGCCAGTCATTGAGAATTGCAGTGTGTGCTAATGCGGTCCATTGTGAGAGGCTCCGGGCCAGTGGAGGGGAGCAGAGAGAGTGATTACCACAACAGGGTTCAAAATTATTCTTTTTTTCCTACTGAACTCCTCTTTACCCTCCTCATAGTGCAAAGCAGTAGGTGTGGTGGGGAGCAGGCAACCCCTTCTGGCAACGCCTTCTGATCTTCCCATGTCTGCAGAAAGTAAAACTAAAGATAGCATAGTAGTCCCTACACTGGTCCCTCTCCTCCTGAAGTCAGTGCTAAAGCTTCCACTGGGAGCAGGACTGGGACCCTGGCTTTATAAATGCTAGAGTAAAACATTTGCAGGGAAATCCTGGCCTCACTGACGTCAAGGGGAGTTTTGCGATTCACTTCACTGACCCCAGAATTCAGGGCCGCTGATGAGGGGAGGGGGAAAAGGCAGCAGTTACCATAGGGACCACCTATTTAAAATGGCCCAGGGCTCCAGGCCACCTCCATTGCTGCCACGGCAGCAGCAGTGGCCAAAGCCCCATATGGTACAGTACTGGTGGTGCTGAGGGCTGGCTGGGGGGAGGCTAGCTCCTAATCCAGCCCCTTCCATCTGCAGCCCTGTCCCTTCTGATGGGCCAGAGCCAAGACCCCTGTGGTGTAGCAGGGACTGTATTCATTGTTTGCTTTATTATGTTGTATGTGATTCCTACTGTCCTGTACTATTCTGTTGTAATCATGTGCGTGCGCGTGTGTGTGTGCGTGTGCTTCAGTTTCCTTTGGCACTGCATCAGTGCCCAACTGGGGATGGGAATGTTGGATGTGGTTCTCATGGAGTGGGGGCTGCCCCAGGCTGCCCCATCTTAGCACATACACAACAAGGCTGTGTCTACACTGGCCACATAACCCGTAATAGCTATGGAAATGAGAGAAGTCAGAATAGGGAAATGCGTGGGGGATTTAAATATCCCCCGTGGGATTTAAATAAACATGGCCGCCGCTTGCAAGAGAATAAGAGATCCTCCAGAATAGGGCTTTATTCCGGAAGATCGCGCCAGTCTGGACGCTCTTTTCCGGCTTTTCCCCAAGCCGGAAAAAAGCGGCGGCCATGTTTATTTAAATCTCCCGCACATTTCCCTATTCTGACTTCTCTCATTTCCATAGCTATTACAGGTTATGTGGCCAGTGTAGACACAGCCCAATAGCTCAGGCTGTCCCGGGCCTGGTGAAGTCTTTTGCCAATGGCAGGCCCCAGGGAGCAGCTGGTGGCCAGGCAGTGCATTCCCCATCACCCTAGGTCAGCCCTGGGGAGCAGCCGCTGACTAGGCAGCACAGCTCCTGCCAGCCACCGGCAGCCCCCACCTCTGTGCCCTGAAGGCCCTGTCATCTGCCTTGGCTCCTATACCTCCCTCTTCCTAAGCTCCTTGCCCTCCTAACCCTGACTCCTGCACCCTCCCCCCACACACCCCCACTCCCCTTCCCTGAAGGAACTGAGCAATGCCAAGTAAATCTTTTAGTCCCTATTTATATTTTACAGTGAGTCAATCTGTCTGCAAGTCCCTTTGTTCAAAAATGGTCTGAGCTAGGGTCACCAAACTTGATATTCAGCTTCCTCTTATCTTAACTCAAAGCAAGATGAGGGTTTGGTTATTCCAGGACATCCAGAAGCCCTGGGAAAGGGACAGTTTTACATAATATGAAAAGGGAGGGACTGCTGTTCGGAAGGATGTGATATGAGAGGGCCACTGGGGGCTGCAAGCTGGTAGGGGAGAGCTATCCTGCAGAGGGTCCACTGGGGGTACCTGAACCACTGAGGCAGTGACCGGCAGAGCTGGAGCTCCGCCATCTTGCCTGCCACCAGAAAAGTGGGGGTCTCCTGCCCAGGAGACAGACCCTGGCAGTCTCCCCACCCCAGGAAGGGCTGGGGGAGGGAGAGAGCCTCCCTTACCACAGTAGAGGTCAAGGGGAGGGGAGAGAGCCTGGCTGCCCCCTGGAAACAAATTGGCAGGTCTACAGAAGCCATGGTCACCCGTATCTCCTGCCCCGAGCTCCTTCTCATCACCTTCCCTGACTCCTGCATCCTCCTATGCCCCCAGCCTCTTGCCTTGAGTCTCCCACATCCATAAGACCCTGCCCTGACTCCTGCACCCCCACACTACCAGCCTTCTGCTCTGAAGGACCTGGGAAACACTGGGTAATCTTCTCATAAAAAAATAAAACTCAATGTAAATACATATTTTAACGAAGTAATAATCTACTACTTCCTGGCCAATATATAATGGGAAATGTAAAGAAAACTTCCAGCCTTCCAAATCTTCCTAATGCTTTGAGTCACTACAGAAAAGTTTATCAAAAAATTTGGAAACTGGGACAAGCCATTCAGATGACTCCTCAACCTGGCTGAAGAGAACCACCTGCACACTAGCAGCCACAACTGCTTCAGTAGAAACTAGCATACAAGGGTACGTCTACACTGTGAAGTTATTTCAAACGAATTCCCCTTTATTTCTAAATAACACGGTGAGCGTCACACTTCCAAGCCTGTTATTTCGAAATAATGGGCTAGTTATTTCCAGATAATAACCCCCACTTGTGAAGAGGAATAAGCTTATTTCAAAATTGTTATTTCAGGAGTTATTTTAAAATAACTTCTTTCAAAATAACCTAGGAGGGTAGACATAGCCGAAGAGTATTTCTTCATGTAATGCTCAGTCAACCTGTGGAGCTCCTTGCCAGAGGATGTTGTGAAGGCCAAGACTTTAACAGCATTCAAAAAGAACTAGATACATTCATGGAGGATAGGTCCTCTATGGCTATTAGCCAGGATGTGTAGGAATGGTGTCCCCTAGCCTCTGTTTGTCAGAGGCTGGGAATGGGTCACAAGGGTGGGATTGCTTGACGATTATCTATTTAGTTTATTCCCTCTAGGACACCTGGCATTAGCCACTGTCAGAAGATAGGATATTGGGCTAATTGGACCTTTGGTCTGACCGAGTGTGACCATTCTTATGTTCTTATGTTGCAAGAGCAGCAATGAGCAACTTTCAAATTATTGCCCACTAGTAGAATGAAGATGACTGAATACTTGAAAAAAATAGCTCTCTCTGCTCAGCCCTCCTTTCCTGAGCAAACAATGGTCAATAAACATTTGGTTGTTGCTACTGAAGAGATAACCTGGAGATGCAACAACCTTGTCTTTGATCAAGGACTGAAAAAATGATGAAAACTAAGGGCTAAGTCCCAAAACAACTCCACTGTCCTAGTGCTTGGGCTATGTATGAAGGAACTCTGCAGAGATACTCTAGGGTGTGGAACTGTTTTATTCCCATTGCCCATCGATATTTTGTGCACACCGGAGAACAAAATCTTTATGCAACATTCTAAAATCATGTCCATCCCTTTCCAGAGAGGAACAGGTACGCAGGATTTGGGCTACAATGGAAAGCAAAATAAGGGCAGGCAGCATTTACGGAAGGGAAAAATCGACTCATGCCTCACAGGTCCCAGAGGGCTGATATGGTAATCTGAAATGATTTCTTCATATTTAAATGCAGTATCTCTTAATTAAACGTGAATGCTTTTGAGATGATCTGCACAGAAAACAAGAAGTGTTGTAAATGGAGCTTTTGGCACGTATGTTCAGAGAATGCTGTGAGAAGGAAAAAAAGTGTTTTTAGTAAATTGAGTTGGGATTTCTGGCTCGTTTCCACTTTTGACACTGGCTTCCTCTGAGACCCTAGGCATGTCACTTAACTTCTCTTGTCCCATCATTTTGCCAATCTATACAATAAACAAAGATAGCATCTTACAGGGATGATGTTGTGGGAATTGTTTCAATGACTGACGCAAACAGAAATATGTACAGTAGTTCTCTGGGTCCTGGCAGTAATTTGATTCATATCCATATAAGAATATCGCCCTATATCAATCCTCAGTATAGATAACCATACTGACAAAGAATGCAACAGTGAAAAACATAAGCTGATTCCTCTCTTGCCAGCCCTGCTCCCCCACCCTACCAGAGAGATATTTAACAGCATGTTCTGAAGATCCATATATTCAGACTATTTCTGAGCAATTAGTGTGCATAAAGCACTAATTTCAGGGGTTTTGTCTGAAGATCTCTTCAGGCTGATGCAATAAAACATGATTTATTATCTTAAAATGTTGCATCTGTGAAATTACACCCTACTGTATTTCATTTCAAACCTGCAGAAAGTGTCCTTACAACCTTCTAACCTGTTCAGTATGAAATATACACATGCTCTTCAGGAAGCTGAAATTGAATTTAATATCCCCTTCCATGAAGGACAGACTCTCTCTGGAGTACCATAGGCAGACTCCGGAGTCCGATGGAAGTGATCAAGCTGCTCTTGCTTTGGCAAGTGGTCCTGCTGCCAAATAAATGGAGAGTTTCACAGGGCAACAGCTGTGTCCCAGGCATTTCGATGTGTGCACTGCATTTTGCTTGTACATTTTTTCTCTTAACAGCAAATCATGGAATGGTCACGGAAGCTGAAATTAAGGAGGAAATGAGAAAAGCTAGATGGAGGAATGCTGTGCACTTTTACCCCCCTTCCCCCCATAGCAAGAAAGGGAGAGTACTTATGTTTGTCAGTCTCCTCTGAGGGTAGCATTATTGGGAATAATTCTTACAGCATTTAATGACTTGAATTATCCTCAGAGGGTCTCCTCACAAGAGTATGGGATGCAGGATCAGGTCTGGTATTTGTCCCCCGATTACCATTTGCTGCCTAATGACAATCTCATTAGCTTTTCTGTGCAACAGTGATTAGCTATTGGGAAATGAAGCAATAAAGATGATCGATCTAAATGCCGTAGTGTGGTACCACTATTTGCTGGCATATTTTTTTTGGCTTAAATTCTGTTTTGGGGGCTGCCTCTTGAATTCAGCATAGAATACACAATAGGTATAATCTTCCATTGCAGTATGACTGAGGAAAAAGTTATTTCATAGTCCCCTGCTTCTGTGTTTGTGTGTGGCCTGACAGCCAGGGTTTAGCGTGCTGCAAAATAAAGTGAATAATAATAACTTAGACTTCAGGATGGAATTGCTATCAGTGGAATATTTTGCCTACAGCAACAACAATAAAGACAACAAACCTGCTGCATGCTGTGCCATTCTCCCTCATTGTAGACTCGCTATGCTGATTAAATACCAAGTACAGTGTTTCCACTTCTAGTTAATAAAAGATCTGATCAAACGTAATGTCATACGTGAGCTAAACACAACACTCCCCTTGTAAAAATACTTTTTCCACAGGGAAACAGCTTGCACTGGATAGGACAGATTAAGGGCCATATACCGGAATAGCTCAGTGTCTAGAGCACATACCTGATAGTAGATCCCAGTTTAAATCCCTTCTTTCTTGCAGGCAGAACAGACTTGAACGGGGGTACCCTACATGTGAATACTTAAACAATTGGTCCATCATTATGAAAGAGCTCCCCTTCCCCCTATACATTCTTGCCAGCTTCTTGCTAAAAGAGCATAGGCACCAAACTGTCAGAGACAGGGGTGGCCCGTCCATGTAGGTGAACTAGGCGGTCGCCTAGGGCGCCAAGTTAAATGGGGTGCCAAATGGTGGCATAATATCATTGAGGGATTTGGAGGTGTGGGCGCCGATTGCATGTTTTGCCTAGGAAGCCAGTTGCTGGCAGCTAGTCTAGGGCCGCTCCTGGTCAGGGGGTTTATAGCTGAGAATCCCAAGACAAGGAAGGTGCGTCCCTGCAGCCCAGACTTGGATGCCTGTCTCCAAGATGGGCAGGACTTAGCACACATCCCTCAGCTTGGCATCTCCCGTTGGCTAGTCTAGAGGAGCCACCTAGCATGGTGGCTTTTGTGAATCCTGTTCTGAGGTGCCTACCTCACCAATTTGTTGAATAGGAAACATATGCACCTAATTCAAGCTTTGTGAGTCCTGGTTATTTTAAAGGTGCCTAAAATGAGCCATGATGGTGTGCCATGTTGTCATCTCTCTGTTCTCTTGTGAATCTAGCCTAAATTGTTACAAATAAGCAACCTAGTGCAGGGTTCTCAAACTTCATGGTACCATGAGCCCCCTCTGACAACAAAAATTAATGCATGGCCCCAGGAGAGACAGCTACAGTGATCCCTCTAAGGGTACGTCTACACTACAGCGCTAGTTCGAACTACTTAGTTCGAATTAGTTAATTCGAACTAAGCTAGTTCGAACTAACGCATCTAGAACTAAAAACTAGTTCGAACTAGCGTTTTGCTAGTTCGAACTAGTAAGTCCACATTGAGTGGACTCTGAACAGGGCTTAAGGATGGCCGGAAGCAGTACCGGCAGGGCATAAAAGGAGGACTTAGAGCATGGAGATGCTGTCTCAGGCTAGCCGAGGGCTGCGCTTAAAGGGTCCCGACCCCCACCCCGGACACACAGTTCTAAGGGGTGCCCCGCTTGCAAAGAAGTTCTGGCTTGGAGTGCCCTGAGTGCCCACACTGGGCACATCACACCACTCGGCCATCAGCCCGGCTGCACTTGCCGCAGGCTGCCATCTGGGGAGAGGGAGTAATTGGGGGGCTGCAGGAGAGCTTCCACCCCCAGAAGCCCGCAGAGCCAGCCCAGTCCTCCCCATCGGGGGCTCGTACCCCATTCCTCCCTCACCTCCTTCCACTTACCCTTCCCTAGCCCCCCTTCTTATTGATGTACAAAATAAATATAACGTTTCTTCCAACATTGACTCTGTCTTTATTGAAAAAAACTGGGGGAGACTGGGAAAAGGAGGTGGGAGAGGGGAAGAGAGAGGCTGGGAGAGGGGAGGGCAACTAACATGATCAGGGGTTGGGAACAGGTCCCAGATGAAGAAAGGCTACAGAGACTGGGACTGTTCAGCTTAGAAAAGAGGAGACGGAGAGGGGACAGGATAGAGGTCTCTAAAAGCAGGGGTTGGGTGGAGAGGGTGCATTCAGAAAAGTTCTTCCTGAGTTCCCATAAAGAAGGACTAGAGGACACCAAAGGAAAGGAATGGGTAGCAGGCTTGAAACTAGTAAGAGAAAGTTGTTGTTGTTGACAAAGCAAATAGTTAACCTGTGGAACTCCTTGCTGCAGGAGGCTGTGAAGGCTAGAACTAGAACAGAGTTTAAAGGGAAGTGAGATAAAGTCATGGAGGTTGGGGCCATGGAGTCCTATTAGCCAGAGGGTAGGAGTGGTGTCCCTGCCCAAAGTTTGTGGAAGGCTGGAGAGGGATGGCACGAGACAAATGGCTTGGTCACTGTCTTCGGTCCATCCCCTCCAGGGTCCCTAGGGTTGGCCGCTGTCGGCAGACAGGCTACTGGGCTAGATGGACCTTTGGTCTGACCCAGGACGGCCATTGTAAGCTCAGGGCTCAGTGTCGGGGGTCTCAGTGGACCCCCTTGATTTTCATGCACACCTGGTCCTGGGTGGCCAGGCTGGCAGCTCTCCTGCCCTAGACGGCCACTTTCCTGTGCCTAGTGCGGAGATCGTGGACGAGGTCCACGATGTCCGCACTAGCCCAGGAAGGTGCCCGCCTCTTGCGGTCCAGGGCAAGCTCCCGGGAGCCGCCAGCCTGGTCCCGGCAAGAGGGGGTGGGCTGGGGGGCATCGGGTGGGTGGCTCTGTGCCGTGCCAGGTGCAGGGTCTGCTAGCTGGGTGCTGGCAGGCTTGCACCTGGCACGGGCACCGTAGCCAGCCCGTGCCCCTTTAAGGGATCCGGGGCCGGGAGGGGGGCATAGAGTTTCCCTGGTGTTGGCCAGAGTGGCCACCAGGGAAACCTGGGGAGGGCTAGCCTCCCACTAGTTCGAACTAAAGGGCTACACAGCCCTTAGTTCGAACTAGCTAGTTCGAACTAGGCGTTAGTCCTCGTAAAATGAGGTTTACCTAGTTCGAACTAACTTTGTAGTGTAGACATAACCTAAGGTAAGTGCTTGCGTGAGCACACACCAAAAATTTGCCTCCCGCCCATCTCCTCAGCAGGGCTGTGCAGTGGCTCCTCAGGTGCTCCAGGGGTGGGAGCCAGTGGTGGGTGGCTGTCCCACCCCAGGAGCAGCAGAGCAGCTACCACACAGCCCTGGGCCTAGCTTTGGCCCTTCCCAGGGCTGGAGCTGGAGGCTACGTGGTGGGTGGCAGTGGCCCCGGCTGGGACCAGAGCTGGAGCTGCATATTGGGCAGTGTCCCCAGCCAGGGCCAGACCCAGGGCAGGAGCTGGAGCCCCATCTTGGGCAGCGGTGGTGGTCTCAGTGGGGCCGGAGCCTCATGGCGGACAGTGGTGAGAAACTCATGTTGGCTGTTCTGGCATCCCCGTCCAGAGCCAGGGCTGGAGCCACAAGTTGGGCAGGCACCGGCGGGAGAGCTCCAAGTCTGGGCGTGGTGCTCTGCCAGCTGCAGCAGGGCAAGCAGCATTCCCGGGGCTGGGAAAGCACCAGCCAGCAGCATCCGGGTGAGGAGCAGGGCAGGGTGCAGGGCAGCCTGAAGGCTGGGAGAGGCAGGCACTGACCTCTTGTGACAGTTTCTTGTGGGGAACTTCCCTCCCTGCCCATGAGGGTGCTCAGCAGTGGCATGAGACAAGCAGGACTGGGAGGCTCACATGGACCCATGTGGCTGGCAAGGGGTTGTGTCCGGGAGCACAGGGCGGCAGCCACATAATGGCCAGGCAGACAAAGAGGGAAGGAAGAGCTCAAACCAGCCGCAGAGAGCAGGAAAACATCAGAGAGGGGTGCGCACTGCAGAGCTTAAATGGAAGAAGATGGGCTGATCCCCGGAGGATGCAGCTGCATATAGAAAGGGGGGCAAAAGAGGGTGAGGGTAGAGCAGAGGCTGCTGCTGATGCTCCAGCACTTTGATCAGGATAGTTGGGAGATGCTTTTCAAGAAGGAGAAATGTGGTCAGGGCCTATCCTAAGGAAAGAGGGTGGAAGTTTAGCTAATGTTGCTGCAGCTGCCCCACAGAGCTGATAGGTCATCATGCCAAGGGCTATGGGCTTCAGCTTTTTCCCAAAGTGTCTCTAGGAGGGAGAGGGAGGTTCTTGCAAATTTTTTTGAAACTCAGAGAAAACAAAAAAAATCCTGCTTTCTTTTCTTTCTAGCTTGAATAAGGGTGGGTTTTTTTCTCAGACTAAAAAAACTTTGCTGGCAGGATTAAATCATCTGTGGCAGAAATACAAAATTGCAGGGGTGGTCAATAAGCAGACTGTGGAACTAACACCGTACATTGGCACTTAGAGACAGCCATAATAATAAGGATATGTGGGTGAAAGTTCTGATTCAACAGCTCTTTTTATTTTTTGTGACTTGGAAAGGGCTGTTTTAGTATTCTTTCTTCCATATGTATGTTCCAGATAATGTTAGTAAGTGGTGGGTGCAACGTTCGAACAAGTGCATAAGACCTCAATATTGGCACACAAGACAAAGCTCGCTCCGCTCATGGATGGAAAATCTTAAAGGGAACACTGGACGACTAATGCCCGAATCTGGCCAAGTCCTGCTGCCCTTCAGCCTCAGGCAAAAGGCCTGTACCTTGAGCCCCACTACCCCAGAGCTCAAGCCAAAGCCTGAGCCCTACTGCCCAGAGCTGAAGCCCCTGGCCTTTGATGGAGGGGCTTTGACTTTGGCTCTGGCCACACCAAGTGTAATGCCAGCCATGGTGCCCCCATTAAAATGGGATCACAACCCACTTTGGGGTCCAATCCACAGTTTAAGAACAGCTGACCTAGTGAAACATGAATTAAAAACCTGGTTAAAAACAAAGCAAAACAGTTATATTTATTAGCCACGGCGAATTTATTAATGAAAAGAAAATATTAGGGGGCTGGAGCACATGACTTAGGCGGAGAGGCTGAGGGATTGGGGCTTATTTAGTCTGCAGAAGAGAAGAGTGAGGGGGGATTTGATAGCAGCCTTCAACTTCATGAAGGGAGGTTCCAAAGAGGAGGGAGAGAGGCTGTTCACAGTAGTCATAGATGGCAGAACAAGGAGCAATGGTCTCAAGTTACAGTGGGGAAGGTCTAAGTTGGATATTAGGAAAAACTATTTCACTAGGAGGATGGTGAAGTACTGGGATGGGTTACCTAGGGAGGTGGTGGAATCTCCGCTGCTAAAGATTTTTAAGTCCCAGCTTGACAAAGTCCTGGCTGGGATGATTTATTTGGGATTGGTCCTGCCTTGGGCAGAGGGCTGGACTCGATGACCTCCTGAGGTCCCTTCCAGATCTTTGATTCTATGATTCAACAAAGCAGCATAAAATGGAACCTGTAAAACAAGCAATGGTTACTTCTGTTGCCATCTTTTTTGTGTATCTCTTAGTGGAGAACTTTTAACAGAGATTGTGCTTTTGAGAATGGGCTTGCTTTGGTGGGAATTCTTCTCTTGGTAAGTTAAGATCAAAGATCAACACTTGCTAGGAAGTGCAGCTGTACTGTATCAGGGACACTAAAACAGACCATAGATAGGAAGAAGAATTTTGTTTAAGAACAGGGGAATCCCGTCTGGGCTATTATAGATAAACTAAATAGTTGATAAAATCCTGTTGTAGTGGAAATGCGGAAGACGATTGTGATATCGAGAAGATTAGGTGGTGTACAGCAATTGTTCCTTTTATGCCTGCATCCCCTTTCAGCCCTGGATGCCCTAGGCAGCCATTTGTGCTTTTTATTTCTCATTATTTACTTATTATTCTCAAAGAGTTAGCTACTTGCTTAAGATGGTACAGTTTAGGAATGCACTGTTTACTTTCAACAAGTTCTGGGACGAGTCCCAAGACCATCCACCTGGTACAGGAGTGCGGGAGTGTTTGGGATTATCACATAGTTATCTGTGTTGAAGGTTTGCCACTGGCCCATCTGATTATTTGACCTAGGAAAATATGCAATTTATCAACAATCTTGTCAGGTTCTCAAAACAACAGGTGTGATTACTGCAGATCCAATAGTATGTAAAGGCTGGAAATATTCCTAACATCAGAACCTCGGCATAGACCGAAGCCGTGGAAGGTGCTTCGTACCAGCCATTGGGGTCCATCCACTGTCCTTATTCAGGGGGTTCCCGGCAGCAGAAGGGACGTAAGCATTGTATTTTATTCTGAGATTTGCTTAATAAAGTCTTTAAGCCTTCACCCAATTTGTGTACTTATTGCCACTGAATCCTTTAAGGAAAGGAGTGGACCATTGCCTCGTGGCAACATACCTGTCAAATTAAAGATGTACTTAAATCAGTAACTTAGAAGAAGCCATTTGCAAAATGGTCTTAAGACAGGCCAAACAATGAATATGAAGAATCCCAAATGCAACTCAAATCCCACTGCATCTGTGTTTACCAATATTTATTCCCTAGCTCCTCACCTGGAACTCATGGTCTAACCTGAACCTATCATGTACTACAATATCACTCATTTTAAAAAGACTTCATTGACTTCAGTGCTCAAAGTTCAGTACCTGTTCACATTTTTGCTTCATAAGGATGGACTTAAGTATATTGCCTGAAAAGAGGCCTGTGATGGAACAGAAAATCCTTACACCAGCAGAAAATGGGTTAAAGAGAGCATATTGGCCCAGCTAGCCCCACCTGCTTACTTGCAGCCAATGCCAGGCCTAAAAAGGAGAGAACCGAGCTCAGTTCAGGGCTGGCTGGTAAAGAGACACTAGGTAGCGCGCTATGTGGGGGTACGTCTACACTACAGCGCTAGTTCGAACTAACTTAGTTCGAATTAGTTAATTCGAACTAAGCTAGTTCGAACTAACGCATCTAGAACTAAAAACTAGTTCGAACTAGCGTTTTGCTAGTTCGAACTAGTAAGTCCACATTGAGTGGACTCTGAACAGGGCTTAAGGATGGCCGGAAGCAGTGCCGGCAGGGCATCAGAGGAGGACTTAGAGCGTGGAGATGCTGTCTCAGGCTAGCCGAGGGCTGCGCTTAAAGGGTCCCGACCCCCACCCCGGACAGACAGTTCTAAGGGGTGCCCCGCTTGCAAAGAAGTTCTGGCTTGGAGTGCCCTGAGTGCCCACACTGGGCACATCACACCACTCGGCCATCAGCCCGGCTGCACTTGCCGCAGGCTGCCATCTGGGGAGAGGGGGCAATTGGGGGGCTGCAGGAGAGCTTCCACCCCCAGAAGCCCGCAGAGCCAGCCCAGTCCTCCCCATCGGGGGCACGTACCCCATTCCTCCCTCACCTCCTTCCACTTACCCTTCCCTAGCCCCCCTTCTTATTGATGTACAAAATAAAGATAACGTTTCTTCCAACATTGACTCTGTCTTTATTGAACAAAACTGGGGGAGACTGGGAAAAGGAGGTGGGAGAGGGGAAGAGAAAGGCTGGGAGAGGGGAGGGCAACTAACATGATCAGGGGTTGGGAACAGGTCCCAGATGAAGAAAGGCTACAGAGACTGGGACTGTTCAGCTTAGAAAAGAGGAGACGGAGGGGGGACAGGATAGAGGTCTCTAAAAGCAGGGGTTGGGTGGAGAGGGTGCATTCAGAAAAGTTCTTCCTGAGTTCCCATAAAGAAGGACTAGAGGACACCAAAGGAAAGGAATGGGTAGCAGGCTTGAAACTAGTAAGAGAAAGTTGTTGTTCTTCCCAAAGCAAATAGTTAACCTGTGGAACTCCTTGCTGCAGGAGGCTGTGAAGGCTAGAACTAGAACAGAGTTTAAAGGGAAGTGAGATTAAGTCATGGAGGTTGGGTCCATGGAGTCCTATTAGCCAGAGGGTAGGAGTGGAGTCCCTGCCCAAAGTTTGTGGAAGGCTGGAGAGGGATGGCACGAGACAAATGGCTTGGTCATTGTCTTCGGTCCATCCCCTCCAGGGTCCCTAGGGTTGGCCGCTGTCGGCAGACAGGCTACTGGGCTAGATGGACCTTTGGTCTGACCCAGGACGGCCATTGTAAGCTCAGGGCTCAGTGTCGGGGGTCTCAGTGGACCCCCTTGATTTTCATGCACACCTGGTCCTGGGTGGCCAGGCTGGCAGCTCTCCTGCCCTAGACGGCCACTTTCCTGTGCCTAGTGCGGAGATCGTGGACGAGGTCCACGATGTCCGCACTAGCCCAGGAAGGTGCCCGCCTCTTGCAGTCCAGGGGAAGCTCCCGGGAGCCGCCAGCCTGGTCCCGGCAAGAGGGGGTGGGCTGGGGGGCATCGGGTGGGTGGCTCTGTGCCGTGCCAGGTGCAGGGTCTGCTAGCTGGGTGCTGGCAGGCTTGCACCTGGCACGGGCACCGTAGCCAGCCCGTGCCCCTTTAAGGGGTCCGGGGCCGGGAGGGGGGCATAGACTTTCCCTGGTGTTGGCCAGAGTGGCCACCAGGGAAACCTGGGGAGGGCTAGCCTCCCACTAGTTCGAACTAAAGGGCTACACAGCCCTTAGTTCGAACTAGCTAGTTCGAACTAGGCGTTAGTCCTCGTAAAATGAGGTTTACCTAGTTCGAACTAAGCGCTCCGCTAGTTCGATTCAAATTCGAACTAGCCGAGCGCTAGTGTAGCACCTATTAAAGTTAGTTCGAACTAACGTCCGTTAGTTCGAACTAACTTTGTAGTGTAGACATACCCTGAGGGAGAATCATTACAAACCAGACTGTTATTGTGGGAGAAGCGCTGTGTCCTTAACTGAGGGAGACTGGGGAGCTCCTAGCAGTGAGTGAACTTTGTTCTTTTGACTTTAAGGACAATGTGGGGGGAGTCCTGCTGCCACAGGGAACTGAGGGTGGGACAGGATGCTGTAAGAGGTCTACAAGGGGGTGAACACTTACAGACTGTTTTGATTAGGGCCAATGCTCCAAATCATAAGAATATAGATGGAAAGTAGCCCTGGGCAGTGGATTTGGACTTGCTACAAGGAGGATCCTGCTACTGCTGCTTCTCTCAGTGCTCTGAGCTGTTACCTGGTGGAGAAGAACTTGGCCCCATACCATGCCTTCTTAAGGGCTGTGACCTAAATGTGGGTGGATGCCTGAGGGTACGTCTACACCGCAACACTATTCTAAAATAACTTAGTCCGCATCTACACAGCAGGCAGTTATTTCGAAATAGCGTCATAATACTGTCAAGCTGGAGGACTTCTTACTCCGACCCCTGTAACCCTCATTGTACAAGGAATAAGGGAAGTCAGAGGAAGAGTGCTCTATTTCGAAATATGTGCTGTGTAGACGCTCCTTATTTGGAAATAAGCTATTTCGAAATAAGATACGCAATTGACGTAGCTCAATTTACGTAGCTTATTTTGAGTTAAGCCTTGCAGTGTAGACACACCCTGAAGTTTCCTGGCCAAAGGGTAGAACCAGGCACCTTTTCTGCTTGCTGAGGCAAGTAAAGCTCTGGACAATACATGAACTTTTGTCTAGGCCACTTGGCTGTCTAAGCATCGTATCAGAGAGACATCATAACTCTCCATTTGTTTAAATGGTGATTATACTAGCACTCTGAGATGCAGTTAATATGAAATGCTCTGTCCCTTTTAAAAAAAACCCTAAATTACCCTCTGTCACATAATAAAATCCATAATCTATTTATACTTTTTACAGCAATGTCAGATATACATTTCACAGTAAAATAAGTGATCCAAAGCATTCCATAAGAGCACTGTGGGTGAGCCAAAAGTACTATGTAATCCTTAAATTATGCTTTTCCTAGGATGACTAGCCCTGGGATAGAAAAAAAGGCTTAAGTATATGCTTAAATGACCTATTTACTTCCGTGGGATTTAAGCATGTGTCTAAGCATCCTCCCTGAATAAGGATGTCTTTTAAACACCATAACTTCAACATTATTTTGCAAAATGTTTTGTATGTTACTTCTCTAGTATTTTTTCAAAGGAAATTAAGACATTATTTTTTCCAACAGATGTTACTGTGTAATTCCACGGTTTAACCATTACACAACAGCAGGAGTTTACCATGAAATAGCAGCACAAAGTCACAAACTAAATAAATAGGCAGGAATACTTTTTAATGTATGTGTATTAGCAGATTTTTTGAGATACCAATTTATCTGAGGGCATGTCTACACAGCAGGGCAAAACACAAATTAAACTATGCAACTTCAGCTTCATCAGTTGCATAGCTGAAGTCAAAATAACTTATTTCAGCTTTTGGCACTGTCTACACACCAGGAAGTCAAAGCAAGAACACTCTTCCTTAAACTTCTTACACCTCACAAAATGAGGGTTACCATGACTTGGAGTAAGAAGTCCTCCAGCTCAACATTATTTCCAAATAAATGCTTTTAGTGTAGACGTGCACTATGTTATTTTGAAATAACATCAATTATTCTGAAATAATGCTGCTGTGTAGACATACGCTGAGATACCATGTATCTTCTGCTTGTGAGACAGTCAGTCAACTGCATAGACGTGTTAGTGAATTACAATGATGTGTCTACACTGGGCCACTTATTCCTGAAAATCAGCCGCTTTTCCGGAATAAGCTGTGAGCTGTCTACACTGGCCCTTGAATTTCCGGAAAAGCAACGACGCTCTACTGTACAAAATCAGCCGCTATTCTGGAAAAACTATTCTGCTCCCGCTCGGGCATAAGTCCTTATTCCGGAACACTGTTCCGGAAAAGGGCCAGTGTAGACAGCCCAGTAGTCTTTTCCAGAAAAAAGCCCTGATCGTGAAAATGGCGATCGGGGCTCTTTTCCGGAAAAGCGCGTCTACATTGGTCACAGACACTTTTCCAGAAAAAGGGCTTTTCTGGAAAAGCAGCCTGTCAATGTAGACGCTCCTTTTCCAGAAAAACTGAAAATGGAATAGTATTCCGTTTTAAGCAGTTCTGGAAATTCATGCCAGTGTAGACACAGTCAGAATGTTTTTTATCTTTCATTTGGCTAAAGATTTATAGGCTAGCTAAATCCTTTGTTTTCTTTCAGGTCAGTTGTTGATTAATTCCATCTGCACAATCATTTTCCATCTTTATACATTAATGTGTAATGAAAAGCAGAAATGTCATAGATTGATATAAAATTTGACCTAACTATCCTGTATCATCTGTTTAAACTTCATTTCCTAAAGTGTTGTTACAACTGTCAGACCAAATAATTCTTTTCTTTTGGTCAAGCAAAGCAAGGTCCGGCACTCAGCTTGATAACATTTCTGTTTGTGCAGCTGCTTAGTTCCAAAATGTTAACTCATTGTACATAGTGGAGCCATGAGGAACATTATTACTTAACATTTATATGATAGCGCTTCAAGACCTGAACTAGGTTAAGGTCCTATTTGTGCAGTTGGCACAAATCCTGTGCCTCATAAACACAGAGGATACCCTTGTAAAGAAAAACTTGGCTGGCTGCCACTTTAAAAGAACTGTCATAAATAAAAGATCTGCTGAATAGCTGAGAAGGCTGCATTCCCCTTACTCCAGATTGTTGTATCAAGAGCAAGTGAGCACTATGTTCAATCTAAAGACTTGATGGCCACTTACCCTGCATTACTATCAAGTCAGTTCTGCATCTCTACAATATCCCATTCTAAGGTCTTGTCTATAGTCAGGATTTCAGTCTTTGGTGTATCTGCACCGTTGCAAACCTCCAGTATAGACACACTGGTGATGCTCACTCCAGTTTGTAACCAACTTAAGAAACACAGATGCAAATAGCATTGTATATGCTCAAATTGGGCTTATACTTATGGTTTGTACTGGTGGTTGAAATGCCAGAGACAGCTTAATTCAAGGCTTATCCATTCTACTGTGCAGTGTGAACTATCAGGAAGTGGATAGCAATGCACAACTCCACAGCAAAGTGCTGTGCTATAACTCCCTCCCATGAACATTGCAGGCATGAATTAAAAGGTTCTTAGTTCATGTTGATTTAGTCCTTTTCAGATTTGCATTAAAGTATGACTAAGAGGAACCTTTTAGTTCCCATATGCAGTGTCCACATGGGGGAGTTGCAGTGCAGCATGCGGGTGCTATTCATATCCCCAGAGTCCAAACCACAAGGCAGTGTAGATAAAGCCTTATATGCTAAGGGTACACCTATACTGCACGCCTATTTCAAAATAAGCTATTCCGGAAGAAATAGTCTGAAATAGCTTATTTCGAAATAGTATATCTACATTGCAGGAAAGCCTCAAAATTAGTCCGGGGCAGGTTTCCCTAATGTGCATATGCTACTTTGATTTAGAGCCCCAGGAAGCACTGGGGAGTGATTAGTTTGAATGGCCCTGGGGAGGAGCTATTTCGAAATAGCAGCAGTGGAGCATCCACACGACTGCTATTCTGAAATAGCTATTTTGAAATAGGCTTTATTCCTCATGGAATAAGGTTTACAAACATCAGAATAAGTCATCTGTTATTTCAAACTTATTTTGAAATAATGGAATTGCTGTGTAGATGCTCGCACTGTTATTTTGGAATAAAGGACGTTATTCTGAAATAACACTGCTGTGTAGATGCACCTTAAGGGCCAAAGTAGGACACTTTGTACTTCTGCCTCTGGTCTATATAGGCTACAGAGCTGTATAATGGAAGTAACTATTAACCTGAGTAAGGGTATCAGAATCTAGCCTTACTTAGAGATTGATTGCTGATTTCCAATGAGTTCCAAAAGTCTGATTACATTTGAACTTACAGATTCCTGTTTATGGCTATCATCTCTAAAATTTCACCCATGATGTAGTTTATTCATTCTGTTTAAACCACCGCATCTCACCCAGATGATGTTACATTTTTTAGTTACATTATACAGGAACATTTCAAATTTTGTTTTAAATATATAGTCTGCTTTGTGCAAAGCTGGCCACAAAATTAGACTATACACAATGTCTTTCAACTTTCTTCGCTCTTTCTTTACTTAAACTATTTATTACACATCTGTGGTTGGTGTTTATCTGTTTATAGATTCAGGAGAAAAATCTAAATTGTCATTCCCTCTTATATGATTCAGCTAAATAACATTAATAATTACTGCATCAAATATCCAGTCCTTCAAAATTATTTCGACTCCTGGGGAGTTTTATGACCATTTATAACTTTTAAAATTACATACGTCAAGCCAGACAAAGAGACTCAAAATCTAGATTGAAGTGATAACTCCTATGATATTTTGTTTATTCTTTGCTGGATTTATGACAAACTCCTTTCCATGCTACCAATATTAGTATAATATTGAATATAGACAAATATTAATTAAAGGACTACTAATGTTTAGAGAAGTAAATATTTTTGTTTACTGAATAGATGAGCTCTGGAAAAAAGTATGCTTTCATTGCCTTTACTAAATCCAAAAATGCAAGTAGGAACTTTAGATAAAATATCAAGAAAACCTAAATCCCATTTTCAAATGACACAGACACTTCGGGTATGTCTACACAGCAAAGTTATTTTGAAATAACAGCTGTTATTTCAAAATAATTTTCCTAGCATGTACACAGCCAAACCGATATTTCTAAATGAATTGGAAATAGCGGAGTGCTTATTTCGAATTTGGTAAACCTCATTCCATGAGGAATAACACCAAATTCGAAATAGCTAAATCAAAATAAGCGCTGTGTAGATGCTTATTTCGAAATAGGGGACCTCTAGCCCTTCCCAGGGTGCCCTGGTGGCCACTCTGGGTACAACCAGGAAAACTCTTCTGCTTCCCCCCCTCACCCTTCCCAGCCCCAGAGCCCTTAAAGGGGTAGACTCTGGCCACAGTGTCTGTGCCAGCTGCAAGCCTGCCAGCACAAAGCCAGCAGTCCATAAACCTGGCCTAGCATAAGCCAGCAACCTAGTGGCACCCAGCCCTCCACTGTTCCCCAGGAGCAGGCTGGCAGCTCCCAGGAGCCTTCCAGGGGCCGCAAAGGCAGGCACCTTCCTGGTCTAGTGTGGAGATCGTGGACCTGATTGAGGTTTGGAGGGAGGCCTCCAATGTCCATGATCTCCGCACTAGGTGCAGGAACGCAGACGTTTACAGGCGGATGGCTGACAGCCTGGCCACCAAAGGCCACATGCGCACCCAGGAGCAGGTGCGCATGAAAATAAAAGAGCTGCAGCAGGCCTATGCCAGGGCCTCAGGGGGCAGATCCCAACCAGGGGCTGACCCAGACCCCTGCCCCTATTATGATATCCTAGACCGCATCCTGGGGGGGGTCAAACAGTCTGTGCCCCCCAGGTGGTCATCGACCCTGGGGCAGAGGACCCTGCCCATGACACAGAGGAGGAGGAGGAGGAAGATGGCCAGGAGCCTCAGGAGCCAAGAGAGCGTATGCTCCGCACCCAGGACCCCGAGCCAGTCGCCAGTGTCGTCCGAGGCCGGGGAGGCAATGACATATGAGAGCCATCACTGTCCCCTTATGCGGTGGGGAGGGGGAGAGGGAGATCAGGGACTCCTTGCTGACCACAGAGCATGCAGCAACCTGTGCATGTGCCATACCACCCTGGGCCTGTGGCCCCAGCTGGCTGCCACACAGGGGCCCTGGCCTGTTACCCACATGTGTGTATGTATGAAGGCACATGGCATGCTCCTGACCTTGGGGAGGGACACTGCATGATGCCCTCCCTCCACAAGCCCCCTCAACACAGAGGCAGGGCACATCTCCCCTCCCCCACCATCCCCACACTAGATACAGCACAGGGGCATAGGCGTAGTCCTGAGCCAGCTCACACTCCCAGGGATAGCAGGACATACTGAACATGGTCTGTGTACAAGCACATCGGCTCCGATAGTGCAGAGACCTGCCGTCCTCACCTTGCAGAGGAGGGCTGGGCTTCACCCAATGAGTCCCCAGGGAGAACTGACCACTTCTCTTGTTTCTCCACAGCCGCAGCAGGTGCGAGTAAAGGTCACATCCTCTCGCACCCAGGCCAGCAGGCTGACCTGTAACCAGGAGGAGTGCCAGCAGCAGCACCTGGGGATCCTGCAAGGCCAGCACGGTACCCTCGACCACTGGGTGCATGAATACCTGCGGCTGCGGTGGGAGAGCTGGCGGGAGCTGCTTGCCCAGGGCCGTGCCATCTGTGACTACTTGCAGACCCTGGGGCAGAGTTTGCTGCCTCCTGCCGCCTCTCCAGCTACCGCTCCTCCTCCCATGCCTGCTCTCCTCCCACTTCTTCTTCTCACCAGCGAGACTTTAGTCCTCCTCCGGGTAGAAGCTCTCCCGCAGGGCCTCCCAGATACGGACAGTCCCCGATGGGCCTCCCGGATGGCAGCCAAGCAGGGCTGTGAATACAGGCCAGCCAAGTGGTCGGCTTCTGCCATCCAGCCCGGCAGGAAAGCCTCCCCCTTCTTCTTCCACAAATTGTGCAGCACACAACATGCTGCTACCATGTGCGGAATATTTCGCTCAGATAGGTCGAGGAGGGTGAGGAGACATCTAAAATGGGCCTTCAACTGGCCAAATGCCCCCTCTGCCATGATGCGGGCCCTGCCAAGCTTGGCATTAAAGGCCCGTCAGAAGGGGTTGAGATGTCCTGTATAGGGCTTTATCAGCCAGAGTTGTAGGGGATAGGCCACATCCCCCACCAGGCACACAGGCACATCCACATCCCCAACCCTGATGTGGCAGTCTGGGAAGAAAGTCCTGGCATGCAGCCTCTGGCACACAGAGGAGTTGTGGTATACCCACGCATCATGTGCTTTGCCGGACCAGCCCACGTTGATGTCCACGAACTGGCCCTGGTGATCAGACAGAGCCTGAAGGATGACCGAGAAGTATCCCTTCCAGTTGATATAGAGAGAAGCCTGGTGTTCCGGGGCACGGATGAGGATGTGTGTCCCATTGATTGCCCCTCCCCACAGTTGGGGAAGCCCAGGGTGCCAAACCCCTCAATCATTGCATCCACATCGACGTGGTGGATGACTCTGCAGAGCAGCACTCTGTTGATGGCCTTGACCACCTGCAGAGGGACACACAAAACCACCGAGAGTCACAGGGGTGGCAGGGTGGCCAAGAGTGCTCCCTCCCTGCCACTGACCTGCGCCCCCACTCTCAGGAGCAACCTCCCCTGCAATCCTGGCCACCGCAGGTAGCCCAGAGTGTTGCTGGGACAGACCAAACCCTCCCATGGAGGGGACTTGCACCACCTCCTCGCCTTTTCCCTGAAGAAGCCCATCACCTCCTTGTGCCCCTGCCCCCTGCCCTAGGCACAGTGACTGGAGACTGCCATATCTGCATGAGCACTGCTCTGACAGTGGATCTTCCCACACTGAACTGGTTCTCCACGGATCGGTAGCTATCCAGCATGGAGAGCTTCCATGGGGAGATGGCCACATGCTTGTGGAGGGGAATGGTGGGCCTCATGTGCATGTCCTGTCACCACAGAGCAGGGGCAAGCCACTCACAGAGCTAAGGGAAGGTGTCCTTCTTCATCCTGAAGTTCTGGGTCCATTGTTGGTCTCCTCAGCGCTCCAGAACGATGTGGTCCCACCAGTAGCTGTTGGTGTCCAGATGCAGCAGGACATGCTGGCGTCTGGGAGCTGCAGCTGCTTCTCCCCGTCCCGCAGGAGGGTCCGGAGGATGGAGTGGGGATTGGGCTGCAGCAGATGCTGTGAGGCAGCTTGCAGAAAGCACAGCCAGGCTTGCAGCAACACGTCCAGGGGCAGCTCCGGCTCCATGTTGCAGAGTGCAGTGGTGTCCCGAGTCAGGGAAACCAATGCAGACAGAGACAAAAATGCTTTGCTGTCCCTCAGCGAGGTAGACAAGCAAGCAGAGAAATCTGAGAACCAGCTGTCCAGGGGAGTCCCTTTAAGCACAAGCCTCAGATAACCTCAGGCAGCAGTCACACAAAATAACTCCTGACCTGATGCCCTGCTGGAACCGGTTTTGGCCAGCCTTAAATGCAATTCAGCATCCAATCAGTGTGGATGCGCTATTTCAAAATAGCAGAACATTATTTCAAAATGTATTTTGTATGCAGACACATTATTTTGAAATAAGATATTTTGAAATAACACAGTCGTGTAGACGTACCCTTCGGCTTCTAAGGTTTATATCACACAAAATCACTTTTCTCCCTCTCAAACTTTCCAAAAAATAATTCACCATTCAGCTGAAATAATCAGTGTGGAGCTTTAGAAAGGCTGACAACTGTCTAATGGCACAAACACAGACATCTTTCCCCTGGCCCCTCCTTCTCCAAAGCCATGCTCCTGCCGTGACCCTTCTAGGCCCCAAGCCCCACTCACTCCATCCCCAGTCCCTCAGACATTTTATCTCCTGCATTCATACTCACTTTTACCAGTCTGGGGCAGAGAGTGGGAGGAGGCTCCAGGCTAGCCTGGGGCTTAGGATTGGGGAGCAGTTAGAGTTTTGGGGTGCAGGCTCTGTCACTTATCTCAGTCAGTGGGTGGCACTTACCTCAGTCAGCTGCTGGAAGAGGCTGGCATATCTGGCTCCTAGGCTTTTGGGCAGCCAAGCAGCTCTGTTTGCTTCTCCTGCCTTCAGACATCGCTCCTACAGTTCCCACTGGCTGTGGTTCCCAGTTAATGAAAGTTGGAGAGTTGGTGTTTGGGGTGGGGGTAGTGCTCAGAGATCCCTTCCCTGTCCCTTCACTTAAGATCTGGACATGCCAGCTGCTTCCAAGAACTGTTTGGAGCCAGAGCAGGTAGGGAGCCCACCTTAGCCCTGCTGAGCCATTGGACTTCTGGCATCTTAAAATCTCCCAGATGTCTTTCAGTAGCCTCCAGGAGGTCAAGGCCAATTCTGGGAGACTCCTGTCCAATGCAGGGGGACTGGCAACTCTAAGCTTTAGCTACACAGGTATTTTTGCCAACAATTTGAGCAAATGAAAATAAGGTTCTAGACTGAAAAGTGCTCAGCCAGAACTATAGCACGTGATCAATAGCAGAGCTGGGCAAAAGCACCAATTAACTCTTGTCTGTACAGTAGGGTAATGTGCACTGTAGGGGTGTGATTTCCAAAGTGCTCCAATGTGTTGTGCATTAATTGGTCCATGTGGATTCTGCTGGTGTGCACAAAAGGTTTCTGAGTGTGCATTAACATAGCATGGTTGGTGGTAACCAGTAGGATTTACATGGACCAATTAATGCATAACATGTTAGTATGATTTAGAAATCAGAACTGTAGAGCATATTACTTCTCTCTGGCTACGTCTACACTGGCCACAATTTCCGGAAAAGCCATGCAAATCAGGTAAGTCAGGATAGGGAAATCCGCGGGGGATTAGGAAAAGGGCTTTATTCCGGAGGATCGCGCCAGTCTAGGCGCTTTTCTTCCGGCTTTTCCTCAAGCCAGAAAAAAAGCGGTGGACATGTTTATTTAAATCCACGGGAGATATTTAAATCCCCTGTGGATTTCCCTATCCTGACTTACCTGATTTGCATGGCTTTTCCGGAAACTGTGGCCAGTGTAGACGTAGCCTCTATGTATAAGCCCTTAGTTCAGTACTTTTATTATTAATAAAATATGTAAATTCACTCGGCTGCTATCCATTATCCTGTTAATTGCATCATTTATGAACATTCTAGTGAGTGGGGACTCATTCACAAGAATCATTTTAGGATTTGGATATATATACTGGTATAGCTAAAATGGGACATCCCGCCTTCTGTGGATGTAGTTTTATTGGTATAAAGCTACTGCTATATGGGATGGAGAATGTGTGCTACTGTTATTAGGCCCCCTTTCTACGGGCATGACTGCTAGATCTACAGGGTGGAGATTGTACCACTTTAACTGTATCAGTAAGGCTAAATGAACCAAGTTAAACAGTACAAAATCTATGAAGCACTAAAGCAGTATGAATACTAAACTAAGTAATTATTTGTGAGAGTTTATGTATCAGAAGAGCTGTTGCAGCTGCTTTGCAAGGCATTTCTTATTTACACAAGATGTCTTAATTACCAACAGAGAGAAATTTGTGTATAATAAAAATAATCACTTAAAATGTCAAGAGAATAAGGGATTTCTGTTTATGTACATCCAACTAGGGAACAAGAATATTACGTTGTGATGCAGAGGGCCACTTATATATCAGGAAAAATAAATCGCAACCACCCAATTAATCTACAATCCACAGTATTTGCATTTCTTCACAAAAATATTCATTGAAGAATTGTTAACTGAAAGGAATAAATTATCCATTTTTAGACTAGAGAGCAGTAAACAGTGGAGCGCGGGAGATCTCCCAGCCATCTGTACAGGGACCAATGCTGTTAAATGTATTATAAATTATCTGGAAAAAAAGGTTCAAATAGGGAGGTGGCAAAGTTCACAAGTGACACAAAATAACTAAGTTAAGACCAAAGCAAACTGTGAACAATTACAAAGGGATCTCAGAAAATTTGGTGACCAGGCAACAAAATAGCAAATTAAATTTGGTGTGAATAACTGTACAGCATGGGAAAAACATAACCAAGCTATATGCGTATCATTATAAATCCTAGGATATTAGAAAATCCAAGGGGGAGGAGGTAATATTTTGTAGTGAACCAACTTCTCTTGGTGAGAGAGACACACTTTCGAGCCACACAGAGCTTGAACACATACAGTTAAACTTTTAAAATTAGCTGTTTCCACTCAAGAAAGGGATCTTGAAGTTATAGAATCATAGAATCATAGAATAATACAGTGGTCCCCAACGCGGTGCCCGCGGGCGCCATGGCTTGGGCGCGCGGTGCTCGAGCGGCGCCGGTGCCGGCCCCAGGCGTGTGGCTTGGGCGGCAGCGCCGGCCCCGGGCCCATGGCACAAGGTGCTCGGGCTGCCCCAGCCCCGGCCCTAGGGCACACGCCGGCGCCGGGTGCAAGGGCATCCCAGTCCCCTGGCGTGCTCCCGGACGAGCGGCCCCGCCCCCGGGCGCCCGGCGTGTGAGTGGCCCCCACCTCCTGGGCGCCCGGCGCGTGAGTGGCCCCACCTCCTGGGCGCCCGGGAGCCTCTGAAGGTTGGGGACCACTGGAATAATAGGACTGGAAGGGACCTCAAGAGGTCATCGAGTCCAGCCCCTCGCCCTCAAAGCAGGACCAAGCTCCCGTCTACACCATCCCTGACAGATGTCTATCTAACCTGTTTTTATATATCTCCAGGGAGGGAGATTCCACCACCTCCCTTGGCAATTTATTCCAATATTTGACCACCCTGACAGTTAGGAATTTTTTCCTAATGTCCAATCTAAACCTCCCCTGCTGCACTTTAAGCCCATTACTCCTTGTCCTGTCCTCAGAAACCAAGAGGAACAAATTTTCTCCTTCCTCCTTGTGACACCCTTTTAGATATTTGAAAACCGCTATCATGTCCCCCCTTAATCTTCTTTTTTTCCAAACTAAACAAGCCCAGTTCACGAAGCCTGGCTTCATAGGTCATGTTCTCTAAACCTTTAATCATTCTTGTTGCTCTTCTCTGTACCCTTTCCAATTTCTCCACATCTTTCTTGAAATATGGCGCCCAGAACTGGACACAGTACTCCAGCTGAGGCCTAACTAGTGCAGAGTAGAGCGGCAGAATGACTTCATGAGTTTTGCTTACAACACACCTGTTGATACAACCTAGAATAATATTTGCTTTTTTTGCAACAGCATCACACTGTTGACTCATATTCAACTTGTGGTCCACTATGACCCCTAGATCGCTTTCCGCCATGCTCCTTCCTAGACAGTCCCTTCCCATCTTGTATGTATGGAACTGATTGTTCCTTCCTAAGTGGAGCACTTTGCATTTCTCTTTATTAAACCTCATCCTGTTTACCTCTGACCATTTCTCTAACTTGCTAAGGTCATTTTGAATTATGTTCCTATCCTCCAAAGAAGTTGCAACCCCACCCAGTTTGGTATCATCTGCAAACTTAATAAGCGTACTCTCTATCCCAATATCTACATCATTGATGAAGATATTGAACAGTACGGGTCCCAAAACAGACCCTTGAGGAACTCCACTTCTTATCCCTTTCCAGCAGGATTTAGCACCGTTAACAACAACTCACTGACTACGGTTATCCAGCCAATTATGCACCCACCTTATCGTGGCCCTATCTAAGTTATATTTGCCTAGTTTATCAATAAGAATATCATGCGAGACCGTATCAAATGCCTTACTAAAGTCTAGGTATATGACATCCACCGCTTCTCCCTTTTCCAGAAGACTCGTTATCCTATCAAAGAAAGCTATCAGATTAGTTTGGCATGACTTGTTCTTCACAAACCCATGCTGGCTATTCCCTATCACTTTATTACCTTCCAAGTGTTTGCATATGATTTCCTTAATTACCTGCTCCATTATCTTCCCTGGGACAGACGTTAAACTGACCGGTCTGTAGTTTCCTGGGTTGTTCTTATTCCCCTTTTTATAGATGGGCACAATATTTGCCCTTTTCCAGTCTTCTGGAATCTCCCCTGTCTGCCATGATTTTTCAAAAATCATAGCTAATGGCTCAGATACCTCCTCTATCAGCTCCTTGAGTATCCTGGGATGCATTTCATCAGGACCTGGTGACTTTCTGACATCTAACTTTCCTAAGTGATTTTTAATTTGTTTTTTGTGTATCCTATCTTCTAAACTTACCCTCTCTCTGCTTGTATTCACTACGTTAGGCACACCTCCAGACTTCTCGGTGAAGACTGAAACAAAGAAGTAATTGAGCATCTCTGCCATTTCCAAGTTTCCTGTTACTGCTTCTCCCTCCTCACTAAGCAGTGGGCCTACCCTGTCCTTGGTCTTCCTCTTGCTTTTAATGTATTTATAAAAGGTCTTCTTGTTTCCCTTTATGCCTGTAGCTAGTTTGATCTCATTTTGTGCCTTTGCCTTTCTACTCTTGCCCCTGCATTCCCGTGTTGCTTGCCTATATTCATCCTTTGTTATTTGTCTTAGTTTCCATTTTTTATATGACTCCTTTTTTATTTTGAGATCATGCAAGATCTCCTTGTTAAGCCAAGCTGGTCTTTTGCCATATTTTCTATCTTTCCTACACAGCGGAATTGTTTGCTTTTGGGTCCTTAACAACGTCCCTTTGAAATACTTCCAACTCTCCTCAGTTGTTTTTCCCTTCAGTCTTGCTTCCCATGGGACCTTACCTACAAGTTCTCTGAGCTTATCAAAATCTGCCTTCCTGAAATCCATTACCTCAATTGTGCTGGTCTCCCTTCTACTTTTCCTTAAGATCATGAACTCTATTATTTCATGATCACTGTCCCCTATACTGTCTTCCACTTTCAAGTTCTCAACTAGTTCCTCCCTATTTGTTAAAACCAAATCCAGAACAGCTTCTCCTCTGGTAGCTTTTTCAACCTTCTGAAACAGAAAGTTGTCTCCAATGCAGTCCAGAAACTTATTGGATAGCCTGTGCCCCACTGTGTTAGTTTCCCAACATATTTCTGGATAGTTGAAGTCTGCCATCACCACCAAATCTTGGGCTTTGGATAGTTTTATCATGCATAGTTCTCTGTAAACATCCACTCAATGTGCAGGATTTTAGGAACTGTTAGGAAAGGGATAGATAATAAAACAGAAAATACTATAATGCCCACTATATAAATCCATGGTACCTCACACGTTGAATGCTGTGTTCAGTGCAAGGCCACCCCATTTCAAAAAATATTGCAGAACTGGAAAAAGTACAGAGAAGTGAAACAAAAATGAAGAGGCATATGGAGCAACTTTCATATGAAGAGAGATTAAAAGGACCTGGACTGTTCACCTTGGAGAATGGGGAAATATGATTGAGACCTATAATATTGTACATGACATGGAGAAAGTGAATAAGGAAGTGTTATGTACAACTTCACATAATATATGAGCCAGGGGTCACCCAATGAAATTAATAGGCCGCAAAATTAAAACAAACATAAGGAAGTACTTCTTTACACACCACATGGTCAATCTGTGGAAGTAATCATGAGGAGAGTTTATGAAGGCCAAAAGTCTAATAGGGGTGGCCAAAATTGCACACAGTGTTCAAGATATGTATGTATTTATGGATGTATAAAATGCCATTGTTATATAGTCTTATTATCTATTGCACTGTTAATGGTTCCTAACATTACCTTTTTTGACTGATGTTGCACATTGAGTTTATGCTTTCAGAGAAATATATGCCATGACTTCAAGATCTCTTTTTTGAAGGGTAATGGCTAATTTAGACTATATAATTTTATGTTTGAGCTCTGAGTGGCTCAAAAACTTATCCCTCTCACCAAAAAAGTTGAATAAAACAAGGATGGGAAACCTCCGGCCTGTGGAATGAACACAGTTCTTCAGATTTAGCCACTCGTGCACTGCCCGATGCTTTGTTTACCTTAGCATTCGCAGACACAATTGCTTGCAGCTCCCGGGGCCAAGGTTCACCATTCCTGGCCAATATGAGCTGTGGGAAGTGGTAGCTTAGCTTAAACCACTTTCTACAGCTACCATTGGCCAAGAACCATGAACTATGTCCACTGGGAGCTACAAGCAGCCATGTCTGAGGATGCTGAGGTAAACAACCCATCTCACAGCTTACCTGGAGCTAACCCTGATGTACTACATGAGGTTGGAGCTCCAGAGGTTCCCAGCTCGTGCAATAAAAAATATTAGCTCACCCACCTTGTCTGTCTAATATCCCAGGATTAACACAGATACAACTACATTGCATGAACACAAAAGGAACAAGTAAATAATCTTTTACCTCTAGCATAACACAGGCCATCAATTTTTACCCATCAATTCTTGTATTCAGTCCAGCAACTTGTGGTTGACCTAAAGTATATATTTTAAAGAGTCATCTAGTCTTGATTTAAAGACTCCTAGTCATGGATAATGTATTATATCCAATAACAAGCTGTACCAAAGATTAATTATTCTCGCTTACAAATGTATATCTTATCTCCAATTTGAACTTTCGTGATTTCAACTTCCAGCCATTACATCTAGTTATGACTTTGTATCATCTTTGAAATGATGTTTCCAGGAGGGGCCAGATTGCCACCCTGGAATATATGTACCATACTAAAAATTTCCCATTAACGTTTTCAAAGACAACTTGCTCTGCATTAGAAGTCCTTAGGCCTGTCCCTTCAAGTGGCATCAGCAGAGGCCCCTAGGACACTTTGTTGTCCGTATTAATGAACCCATTATCACACAATTCTTCCGAGTCTGATTTCAAGGATGTCATCTCTGTCAGCACCAACACTCATTGGCCTAATAGGCAAATCCTTCTTTCTTTACCTTAACTGCTTTGTTCTCAGTTGAAGCCTTGTGTACTCTTCACACACAATCAAATATATATTGAAGTACATCATTAAACTGGGAAGCCTTATGAAACTCTGTTCTTTTAAGTTTCCCTTCAAAAGTACCTCATGCTACATTCACTTTCCATTTCATTGGTATTTTTAATAATGTTTGCTTTCAGGAGGGGGAAAAACCTCCAACATAATCATTATATTAAACTAGATTCTGATGGCATTTTCAGGCACTTAACTGATCAACGTTAGCTTTATATCCTGTGTGGGAACTTATTAGTAAGTGATATTCTCTAAATTGGCTTTTGTCTTGAAAGACAATAAAGAGAAACATGCAACTAGATACCTTTAGTATACAGCAAAATAACAAAATAAATGAAAATCTATTGCAGTATTTAATCCATGCAGCAGAATCTAATGTGTCAATTTTAAAGAGAAACATTGGGGAGAAAGGATGGTCTAGTGTGGACTTATTTAACCCCTGATCCACCTAGACTTTCTGTGTGAACTGGGGCAAATCCGTTAGGCTTAGTCTACACCTAAAAGTTAGGTTGCAATGGTAACATTGGTCAAAGCTGTGAAAAAAATACACACCTGGCCTTCATAGCTCTAGCTATGTAACCCCCAGTGTTGATACAGCAATGTTGATGGGCAGGATTTTGTCAATTGTAGCGACTGTCATAAAGGGTGTTCCTAGTGGTGGTGTTCCTAGACTCATGGGAAACCCCTTCAGTCTGTGTAGGCTGTGACTACACAACAGGATTATGCCAGCATAGCTACAATGCCATCGCTGTGGTGGTATATGGCTTTAGTTCTCCATCAGTACACTGAGGATAAACACTAAAAAGTAGTGCTATAGGGATAAATACACTAAAGATTGTAAGGTGGTCACACACTACAGTAATAAGGGGCACAGAAGTGAGAGATGTGCCTAGACTATAGGTTTGTTTTTTTTTAAAGTAGCCTTTTTTCAAAAAAACTTCCCATGTCTAGACTGTTGCCATGTTCTTTCAAAAGTAAATGGAAAGAACACGGCAGTTTTTTCAATGGCGGAAAACCTCGTTTTCTGAGGAAGAACACCTTTTTTCGAAAGTGCTCTTTAAAAAAAAGGCGCTATGTAATGCAAACTGTGCTTTTTCAAAAGAGAGAATCCAGACTTGGAAATGCGGCTTGGTTATAGTCTAGATGCCCTTTTTCGAAAGAGGGCCTGTGTTGAAATACCCTACAAAGATTTGCCAATGCAAGTTGTCAGTATACAGCCTCAGCAGTTAGCACATCTCTTGTGCACATGTGTGCTTGGCTCCTTGCATTGGTACCGCACACAATCACCAGGAGTGCTTGTGTTGATGCACAGAGACGTACACCATGGATGGATATGCCAGCGAGCAGCCCACAACCATTGACAATACATGGATGGTCCGAAAAAGGTTGTACACGGGTGAGTTGGAGCCAGAGATCAACTTCCAATAATGCAATGTTTCCCATACCATAATATTATATCTATCCCATAATATTTATGTCTATTTTCAATTTCCCACAGATCCATGGGGGACTTGGCACTATCACCCATCTCTCACAAACTAATGAAGCCTGCACAGGAAATATATATATGGCTTTAAAATGTTTATAATCCATGTAAAAATATTTATCTTAGAATTAGAAAAACTAGTTAATGTCAAAAACCCTTTAATAACTTGCAGAGATTTTAATAGTTGTAATGAGTTATGGAGAAGTAAGAACACTGCTTAGAAAATGCTTAGAACAATTGATTGATATGCATAACCTTGTAACACTGAATAAAAAAGCACCTAGATTTAATTCAGTTAATGGATTATTTTCAGATTTTAGCTTGTAGCAGTTCCCAAATCCTATAGCAAATACGTTCAGCTGGTAAAGTCATAAAGAAGATGGAATGGAAATTCTCATTTCCATACACTTATTAAATACCAAAGCCAAGGAAATGCCAAGAACACAACAAAATTGTTCCTAACTGGAATTTTCAGAAAGCAGACTAGGTCTTTTCAAGCTTAAATGTGATTAACATTTTTGTACTAACTATACAAGTGACAACCTAGGAGAATCTGTAACAACATAATAAAAGGAATTACAGCAGCAGCTGATCTGGCCATTTACAAAACACCACATTCTTCCAACTTAGAAATCAGGTTCTTTGATGGAATGAGGATTGCAAATTACCAATCAAGAAAGCAAAACACACAATGAATAGTAAAGATTTAATTATTTATAAAATAGTGCACAAAGGATTATCAAAAAGACAAAAAAGAAAGATCTGGAGAAATGTATGTGGCAAATTGAACAAAGAGTCAAAGCTTTTGGAAATACACAAGCATATTCAAAGAAAGAATGTAATTCATAGTAAATATAAACTTAGTCTTATAAACAATAAAATTGAGGTCTCCATCTTAGGAAAGGCAGACATTTTAGCAAAAATATTCCAAAATGTGACTATAAATCAAAGCAGAATGTTTCATATGTTCCTCTTCAAGGAAGTCCATTGAGGAAAACACTGAACTATTAAATGCCTGGGATAATAAGCTGATGATGTGTTGAGCAAACATTTTAACAGGCAGTAGCTTATTGCAGACATTAGACAAAGGAAAAATACAGTTCCAAGTAAAGATACTATAGGTAAAGACATGTTCCAACAGTTGTCAGTAGGATCTTTAAAGATTCTATTGTGGTTATGCAATGATATATGAAGACAAGAGCTGCTGCCAATAGAATAGACAAGCATTGATTATACCAATTAGGAAACCAGTCAAGCCATATACAATACCTGATGCTGATTGCCTATTGCTCTCAGATAATGTGAGGGAAAAATAATGGGGAAATGATTAATATAAAACTTGTGGAACGCTTGGAGCAAATAAGGTACAAAATGGCTTCACACGAGGAAGATGCACTATTGAGCATATGATGAAACTAAAAATGGCAGAACAAAAGAAACATAAAGACTAGAAACTTTTTGGTAAGTCTTCATGGACATTGAAAATGTATACCACAGGCTAGGGAGGGCTCATATGTAAACTAGCCAAAACTGAAACAATAGAATTATTTTTTTACATGAATAAGAGAATATTTTTACATGAATAAGAGAATATTTTTAAGTGATAGATTTATTCAAGTCAAAATGAGAATAGCTTTATTAAAAAAATAAAAAAAACCTACATTCTTACAAATGGAATTCCACAAAGGAGTACGAGCAACCCCACTTTCATTTCCACTATGATAAATGACCTGCCAGAAAGCGTGCAGGTCTCTCCCCTTTTTTTTGCAGGTGACTGTGCCATGGAAAAGACAAATGAGACACTCCAAAGAATTTTCAGGAGGGTAAATTATTTGGGATACACATTCTTACTTGTAAAATCTAAAGGATGAAAATTAGGGAAGATGGGGTCTGGTTTCTTTATGGCAAAAAGGTTCAGATAGTTCAAGTTTGTGTTCCAAGGAGTAATGTTTGATAATGAATTAATTTAGGAAGGTCACAGATAATATCATATAAAAGTGTAAAAGAAGGATGTACTTATCTAAAATATAGCTGGAAACAAATGGGATACAGATATGAAGATACTGGTGATGATATAGATAGAAGAGGTTTATAGTGTTGTGGGAGCATGGGCCAGAAAAACTGGGGGGCCCTACACACCCCTTCTGTCTGCAGTCTCCCTTCCCCCACCCTCCCGTCCTGCATTCCGATGGTACTCCTGCTAGTGGTTGGGACAGAGGGGGGCAGGAGTGCAGGGCTGATGGGCAGAGTGAGGCAAGTTCTTGACCCAGATTACTGGGATAAACACCAAGGCTATGTCTACACTCGCGGCTTCTTGCGCAAGTAATATGCAAATGAGGCTAAGCGTGGAATATCGCCGAGCCTCATTTGCATACCTACTGAGCCACCATTTTTTTCAGAAGAGGCTTTTGCGCAAGGAGTGTCTACACTGCCCCTTCTTGCGCAATGCCGTTACACCTATTACTTGAGAGGAAGAACGGCATTGAGCAAGAGGGTTTTTCTTGCGCAAGAAGGGGCAGTGTAGATGCTCCTTCTTGCACAAGAGCCTCTTCTGAAAAAAATGGTGGCTCATTAGGTATGCAAATGAGGCTCGGCGATATTCCATGCTTAGTCTCATTTGCATATTACTTGCGCAAGAAGCCGCGAGTGTAGACATAGCCCAAGTGTGGGGGCAGCTATTTTCCTGGGGCCTCCCAATTGTCTAGAGCCCTTTCGCATGAGCCACATTGGCCTAGTGGCTAATCTGCCACTGTGTATAGAGCACAGATAAGACCAGTTCTAGACTATAGATACCAAGCTTTTGGGTTAGAAACCTGGAACTACACCAAGCCCAAATTCTGAGATTGGCAATGGTAACAACAGCCATGTGTGTTTGATACAAAAAAACAGTGAGAAAGCATCTATAAATCCAAGGCTGAAATCTTGTGGGCAAAGGTAAAAGGGAATCATTAAAATAGAAGTGCACAGCAGATTTATGAGGATTTCTGGGATTGTAGCAGACAAAATTATATGGATTACCATAGACTTCCTCATGCCTCCAGGACCAACAAATGGGTAACGGAGACATGTAAAAAAGAAAAAAATGAGTGAAATAAAAGTTTTTACTCATGGGAAATCAAATAACAGCTAGACAGTTATTCCCCCATTTGTAGATTTGGAATTGCATGAAAAAACTCAGGGAAAGAAAAACACATTATGGTCAATGACATTTCTGAATGGATTTATGAAAAAGGTGGGGACAACTTTGTCAAGTTTATATAGATGGATCAAAAGATGATGGCAAGGTTAGAGTGGGAACAGCTCTCTGTGTTCCTAGTCTTGGAATCCAAAAATCTAAAAGGCTATCAAATTATGTCACCATCCTGATGGCTGAGCTAATGGGGATGCTGTTGGCACTCACCAAGATTAGAGATGTATGACTGACTGCAGCTGTAATTGTATCTGATTCCCTGTCAGGCATTCTGACAATCAGAACAGGGGCTTTGGAAAGCAAAAATAACATAAGTGAAATAATGTTCCTAACGATGGAAATAATGAAAGCAAATATCTGTGTAACAATAGGATTGTGTGACAGGGTCCTACTATACCCTGCGCTAGAAAAGGAACCATGAAGGTTGGTCCCCAGACCTACCTAAAAAAGCTGCAGGGACGCAGCAGGCTGAGTTAAAAAGATCTGCGTGATGTTTCCTGATAGAATGTAAATGTGGCTGACAATTGGGTTAGTGCATTTCCCGCCCCCCCCCTACCCCCCCATCATTCCCCAGCACAATTACTGTGTGTAGTGTCTCCAACAAATTCTTCTCACAAGCACTGTCAGGCTGATTTAAGGGAGGCTCTTTTGTATTCCATTGCGCTAATATTGATCTCTCAAACAATGTTAAAAACAATACACTACATGAGAATACAGCTGTCTCATACGGTAGCACAGAGCAAGCATTTAATTACAAGTAAGTATGTTAGGCCAGCATTGCCTTAATATCATAGTCAAAGCTCAGTTTCCTTGCTGTTGCAAGTACAGCCACTTGCAACTTGACTTTAATATTTGCAGGAACTGTCCAAATAGTTTTATTTTGTTGCTCAATAATTTGAGTCAGAAACGATATAATAAGCAAGAATGTATGAGCCACAAATTGTATCTGAAACTAGGTTGAGATTAGAATCTCTCTTTCCTATCCTTTTTCAATTGATAATTTTAAGCGTTTTATAGATTCACAGAATTTAAAGCAGCCAGAAGGGATCATTAGATGATGTAGTCAAATCTGTGTAGCACAGACTATTAATTTTTACCCAATAGCTTGTGTTTGGCTAAAGCATATTGTACTTGAGTGTACTACCCTTCAAGGGCCAGCAAGAAGCCTTAGCCAGAGCCACCTATATACAATCAAGGAGACCCCTATCCATGGGCACTAGGTAAACCCCTAGCTTGTGAAGGCAGCCTCCCAGTCCCCGCTCTGTCCATCCTAAGCTCTGCCCCTTCTGCAGCCACCAGCCCCAACCCCTCCCCCCACATTGAGGGTGCTGGCCCCCAGCCCTCCCATTGTGGCTGCTGGCCCCTGCTTCCCAGCGCTGGAACCCAAGGTTGCCAGGAAACACAGCCCCAGCCCTCCTCTCCTGGCTCTTGAGCACATGGAGACTGGGCAGTGTGGCTGTAGACCCCTAACCTCAGAAAGCCGGGCAAGCCACACAGCCCTAGCCACCCCTGGAGTACTGGGTGAGAGGTACAGCCATAGTCACCATAGAGTGCTGGGTGGGTGGCACAGTCCCAACCTCCCAGTCCATGCCTCCTGGCCAGCCCTCCCACTCATGAAACACCACCCCCAGCCGAGCCACCAGCACCAGTGCTAGGCTGCTAGAGAGGCCCCAGGAGCTCACTGCAACTCTCAGCCTATCTGTCCCCATCACCAGGAGCAGGCAGGAGAGAGCCTAAAGGTAGAGCATGGATTAGGCCTCCTTAGGCAGTCTGGGAAGGTAGTGCCATCTATACACCTATCCCTACGCCACCTGAGGACTGCCTTGTTTAAAAGGGAGAAAGGAAGCTGAGCAGGGTTTGGCAACAGAAACCAATGGCTTATCTCCACTGAAAACACTTCTTGTGTAGACTACCTAGCTCCTTCTATCAGCATAGGTATTCCACTATAGAGGCTATAGCAAAGTCAATGGGACAATTCTCCTGTCAGCCTAGTGCTGGTTTTCACCTGAGGTAAGGGCTGTATAGTTCTGTCTCTCACAGGTATGGCTTTGTCATACCCCTCAGAGACATGCTAAATAAAATTAAATTCCTAATGTAGACCATGCCTCAGAGCTGGACTGAGAAGGAGCAGGGATGGGAAGAGATAGAGTAGAGAAGAGGCCTGGGGAGGAGAGGGAGTTGTCCTGGGCCCTGCCCCTCCAAGAAATGGCCCTGACTTCAGTATACATCGTTTTCTCCACCCCTCAGATTATTTTATGTTTTTTTCTTTCTTTGCCTTCTTTGGATTTCCACCCCTATGCTCAAAATCTTTTTAAAAATATGGACACAAGAGCTGAATGCAGCAATCTAGTCAGTCTTGGTCTCACCAATGCTCTCTACAGAGGTAAAAAAAACTTCCCTGCACCCTACATCTCTGTTTGTCAGCAAAAACTGCATTAGCTCTTCTGGTCACAGCATTGCACAGGGAGCTCATGTTCAGTTGCTAGTCCTTTATGATTCCCTAAATTTCTTGTGAAGTCACTGCTTTGTAGGATACACTCTCCCATTCATATTTTATTAGCCAGCCCAGGTGCTTGAGCTGTGTAACAAGGAGAATGGGAACAGAAAGGTCACTAGGAAACAGTTTACACTGCAAAGGGATGAATAGAAAAGGAACCATTGACACATACTACAACTCCTTTTACATTAAATTATATATATAAATGGCTGAGTTATACTGAGTTATAAATGTGACTATTATAAAATGAATCAACGTATCATTGCTTTTTCATTTTAAAAATGTTAAAATGTGTAAAATCTGTGTTTTTTGCTTAGGGAATGTATATATTATTGGAATTCCCTATTATTATAGAATTTTTCAATAAATCCACATCTGAATCTGATACACTATTGTCTCTAGCAATATCTTCTTGATCTTGTCCATTATTTAAGCTATTGGGTACTGTTAAAATCAATCCAAACCTGAATGTTGAAAAAGTTTGACCTTGAACACAAATATGCATCTTTGCAGGAAATGGGATTAGCTATTTGAGACAACATTGTTTAATTCTAATTAAAGACCCATTAATACTTTTCTTCTGCCCCCATTAATGTGCAATATCAGGAAGGAGTGAACATCCTGTCCCAGGAATAATATACTATGCTTTATCCAAACAAAGGATGTAGCAGATCTGTCTTCTTAAACAGATACAGAGCTGGACTATGACTTTAATGGTAGTGCTCACATTGCTCCTTCTCAACCCCAAATACATGCAAATTAGTTTCTGACCACAATTTCTAATCTCTGCTTTCGGGAATGCATTTTTACTCAGTGTTGTCCTGTTCTACCAAAATAATCCCAAATTTATGAAAAAAATTATTATTAATTGGACTCAGATGAGATTAAGGCAGGATATAAAAGGCTGGCCCTGTTTTCCGTTGAAGAGAGGTGCCAGGGGACTTTGCAAGTCTCTCTTTGGGGAAACATGATGAGCAGACTGGGCTGTTAGATCCTCAATGCTAGAGGTCAGGAAAGAGTGTAAGGGCCTCAAGTACTAAGCCACTGTAACCAAGGATGGAGCAGTATGAATTTGGGGAGGAGCCAAGATTAAAACTCCTGACTGGAGTGGCAAGGGTAGAAAGGAAGTGATTGGTGAGTGGGCTGGGAACATCCCAGAGGTATGAATCTGAGGGAGAGCTTGAAATTCCTGCACCAAGGGACAGTCCTGTAACTTCAGAGAAGAGCATGGTGAAACATGGCTATGAGAAGCAAAGATCTGTGAGTATTTTGGAGCTCCTAGGTAAGACATAAGGAAGGAGGATTTATTTTATAACTTTGAATTATGATAAAGCAGAGGAAACTGAGGCAGCAGCTGTACACTAACAATAGGGAGGAGGCACGTGGTGTAACACTGCATCTCTAAAACTAGGATATTATTGCCTATTCCAGGCTATTGTGAGGATTAGTTACTGTCTAAACTCGCTGAACTGCTAAGCATTATTGTGACTAAGTATTAATGGGGATGTAGGATGGTAAAATGCTAATAATAATAATGCATGTTATCCAGAATGATTGACTTTCTATTCTGTAAAGGCAAAGACAAAGAACCCTCCCTACATACGTACGCTACATATTAGAGGGAACTGAGTATTCACTCTGAGGTGGGAATTTCACTTAAGAAGAACATGAGTCACAAATAATTCAAGTATACACCTGATGAACACCACGGTCTCAGAGGGTATGTCTACACTACAAAGTTAATTTGAACTAACAGACGTTAGTTCGAATTAACTTTGATATGCGTTACACATGCAAACCGCTAGTTCGAACTTAATTCGAACTAGCAGAGCGCTTAATTCGAACTAGGTAAACCTCATTCTACGAGGACTACCACCTAGTTCGAATTAACTAGTTCGAATTAAGGGCTGTGTAGCCACTTAATTCGAACTAGTGGGAGGCTAGCCCTCCCCAGCTTTCCCTGGTGGCTACTCTGGGCACCACCAGGAAAACTCTTCTGCCCCCCTCCCGGCCCTGGAGCCCTTAAAGGGGCACTGGCTGACTACGGTGCCCGTGCCAGGTGCAAGCCTGCCAGCACCCACCCAGCAGACCCTGCACCTGGCACGGCTCGAGCCGGCCACCCGCTGCCACCCAGCCATCCGCCCAGGCTGGCGGCTCCCGGGAGCCTGCCTAGGTCTGCAAGAGGTGGGCACCCACTTGGTCTAGTGCAGACATCGTGGACCTCATCCACGACCTCCGCACTAGGCAGCCTCCTGCAGCAAGGAGTTCCACAGGTTGACTATTTGCTTTGTGAAAAAGAACTTTCTGTTGTTAGTTTGAAGCCTGCTACCCATTCATTTTATTTGGTGTCCTTTAGTCCTTCTATTATGGGAACTAATGAAGAACTTTTCTTTATGCACCCTCTCCACACCACTCATGCTTTTATAGACCTCCATCATATCCCCCCTCATTCTCCTCTTTTCTAAGCTGAGAAGTCCCAGTCTCTTTAGCCTCTCTTTATATGGGACCTGTTCCAAACTCCTGATCATTTTAGTTGCCCTCCCCTCTCCCACCCTCTCTCTTCCCCTCTCCCACCTCCTTTTCCCAGTCTCCCCAAGTTTTGTTCAATAAAGAGAGTTTCTATTTTTGAACACACATGTCCTTTATTTTGTACATCAGGAAGGGGGGGCTAGGGAGGGGTAAGTGGAAGGAGGTGAGGGAGGAATGGGGTACAAGCCCCCGATGGGGAGGACTGGGCTGGCTCTGCAGGCTCCTTGGGGTGGAAACTCTCCTGAAGCCCCTTGATTGACCCCCCCCTCTGATGGCAGCCTGCGGCAAGTGCAGCCGGGCTCATGGCCGAGTGCTGTGATGTGCCGAGTGTGGCCACTCAGGGCACTCCAAGCCAGGACTGCTTTGCAAGCGGGGAACCCCTGAGAACTGTCTGTCCGGGGTGGGGGTCGGGTCCCTTTAAGCGCAGCCCTCGGCTAGCCTGAGGCAGCAGCTCCACACTCTAAGTCCTAATCTGATGCCCTGCCGGCACTGCTTCCGGCCATCCTTAACCTCAGTTTAGGGTCCACTCAGTGTGGACATGCTAGTTCGAATTAGCAAAATGCTAATTCTAATTAGTTTTTAAGTCTAGATGCGCTAATTCGAATTAGCTTAGTTTGAATTAACTAATTCAAGTTATTTCGAATTAGTGCTGTAGTGTAGACATACCCAGAGTAATTAGAATTGGGAATGCCTGCTTATAATGAATGATAGAGTTTACTAATAAAAATGTACTATCCATCTCTGTTCAATATAAAGCAAGGGCAATCTAGTGTAAATACATAAGAAAAATCACTAAATGGTCAGAGCACCGTCTTCCTAGGAGGAAAATGGGTGAAAGAAAATCTGGTGTCAGAGAGGGGAGTTTCTTTAAGGACCAAACACTAATGTGTAACTTTGTGATCATGCTAAGTCTGAGAGACAATGAAACCAATGCAGTTGACCCTACTCTGGCTCCCCCCTGTAGTGGGAGGCAGGCAGTGAAGAGCCAATGTCAAGATGATTCCCCCTCACAGTAGAGCAGGGTTGGGCAATCACAAGTAGTGGATGGTCTGCATGAGTGGCCCTCCTTCATCTCAGAGGGCTGCAGCAGCCACGACCCACTAGGGTTCCACCTCTAGTCCTGCAGCCTCGCTGGCTGCTTCCCCTCCCCCACGTGCCTCTCGTGCACTCGGGCGCCAGAGCGCTGCACTTACCTGCTCCTTCCCCTCTGTCGGAGGACTGATTTGTCTGACGCATGCTCTGCCCCCAGCTCCTCTCCCTCCCTGCTGTAACTGGAATGCCATGAACAGCTGATTGGTTGCATTCCAGCTCGGGGTGGGAGGGAGAGGCATGAGGTCAGAGTGTGAATCAGGCAATTTGAAGCTCTTCCAACAGTGCTGGGAGGCAGTAGGGAGGTGTAGTAAGTGTAGGACTCGGGTGCCCCAGTGTGTGAAGCACATAAGTATGAGGGACTGCCAAGGGGTTGGGGGTCACAGATGGAGCTTTAGAGGATGGAGCCATATTTCCATGAATTCCACAGCAGAAGCACCATTGGATGTTAAAATGGTGCTTCCACTCTGGCCATGGAAGAGGGTACAACTGATGAACACACAACTCTATCAGCCACCAGGCAAGCCCTTTCACATGAAGAGAAGATGGAGCACACCATGGCATGGAGCAGTTCAGCTGACATACCTTCAGCCTGAAGGGAAGATTGTGTTTCCCACATTCCCGTCCCCCTCCCTCCATCACATATGGAGCCAGTTAACTGAGTGCAGGAAGGGTGAATTTGATCATGACTGATTTTCTGACATTTTCCTTAGAACATGAAGTAAAGTACAGATTAGATTAGAAGAAAAGATATAATGGGAGTTTAATAAATAAAGGCTATACATGAACAAAAATAAGTATTAGCATGTCATTCTAATGTAGAGATAGATCCAGTGTCTACAAATCAATTTACATTGACTTCGATGATCAGGCACCACAATCTTAAATCTAACAGAAGACAATTGCTTTCTTTTTCCTTTGTAACATCACTCCGACAGACAGTTCTGTTGATACTGTGTTTATTTAAATGACACATACACCCTTTGGTGACTCAAATGTTATTTTCACACATAAGGGAGTTTATAGAAAGCACAATTAGGTTATATAAAGAAATATAAATGAACTCAACACATTCATGCGATATAAAGTGATTGGTAAAGCAGTGCAGAAGCTGCTCTAAAATAAAAAATGGAACCATCAGTAAGTCCTCTTAAGAATAACTTTGGTTTTATCTGCTATCCCAGTTCAATGATAGATAACTATGCTGTTCTTTCAGATTTTGGTATGTGTGAGGTCTTGACTAAATAGCTCTATAAAGGTCATTTTAAAGACTGATTTAAGAGATGCCTGAATGGGCCAATAGAAAGGTGGAAGGGAAGTATAATGCAAAAAAAAAACAGATTTAAGATAAAGCTTTCTAAACCTGCAGTTGTGAATGTCCATTCCCTATAACTCCAAACTTATCAGAAATATCTTCTCTATCTTTACTTCTATCAGCAAAGTGAGATCTCTAAGCACTGCCATCAAATCTCTACAATTCTCCCAGTATACAAATACCATAGTTTAAATAAGCTCTAGTCTGTAAAAAGTTTGCTTAGATGAGTCAATATGACCCACTTAAAGGAGATAGGCCCATATCTACACTGAAATCAGTGGAAGTTAGGAATCTCAATATCTTTTGTAGCTCTGGAGTACAGTTCTGTGGATTAGGAACATAAGAACGGCTGTACTGGATCAGACCATTGGTGCATCTAGCCAGTCCTGGCTTACAATGGTGGCCAATGCCAGGTGTTTCATAGGAAAGAAACAGAACAGGTAATCATCAAGTGAGCCATCGCTGTTGTCCACTCCTAACTTCTGGCAGTCAGAGGCTAGGGATATTCAGAGCACAGAGTTGCCTCCCTGACCATCTTGGATAATAGTTCTAGTTCTTTTTGGAACCCTGTTATAGTTTTGGCCTTCACAACAACCCCCTGGTACCACTCTATTTATCTGTCTATTTTGAAAACTGATTATTTATTCCTGCCCTTTGTTTTCTGTCTTTTAACCAGTTACCAGTCCATAAGAGGACCTTCTCTCTTATCCCGTCACAGTTTACTTTGCTTAAAAGCCTTTGGTGAGGGACCTAGTCAAAGGCCTTTTGAAAACCCAAGTATGCAATACCCACTGGATCATCTTACCCACATGTTTGTTTACCCCCCTCAAACTATATTGTTTCACAGTAGGGCTTTATTTTGTAAAATATCATGAGAGAAATGGAGCCAGTGTCCAAAGCCTTGTATGAATGAGCTATAGCAAATTGTCCATAGAGCTGTATCACTAATCTGCATACATCCTGAAGTGTTAGGCACTATCAGTAACAAAAACAATATCATATTGTAGTTAAATTACAGTGACCTTTAAATCATGTTCCTTAAATTGGTTATTCATGAAAATATTAGCCAAAGTGCAACAATCATCTTTATTGATTTGGGGATGTAGGGTTTATCCTAAACACTCCATCACAAAAGCATCGTGAGTACTGTCAAGCCAGATTAAACTTCTGTATTCAAACAAGTTACTGGATTTTTTTCACTATTCACTCAGCTCTAGTAACACCACCTGTTTCCTTTGCTCTCTAAAGAAAATCCAGGGAAACAAATCTCTGCTTTTGGTTACAATGTATCTCTGCTGTTTATTACTGCTCCATTTATTTCCCCTTTTCTGACAGTGAAAGAAAATGAATTTCTTTCTGGACTAAAGCGATTAAGTCAATAATAGAACAGTCATTGTGCAGCACAAGCAATGCAACTTAAGGACAGCAGACAGTAACATCTATAATAATCCTACCTGCTGTATATTGTATGTATACTAAAAACTATAGGAGTGACTGTGGCAGCTGCACACAGACTCCAGCACACAAATTCCAACCACTGGGCTTAAAGGGTATGTCTATACTGCAGTTAAAAACCTGTGGCTGGCCCATGCTAGCTGACTCGAGCTCATGGGGCTTAAGCTAAAGCAAGGGTGGCAGGTGGAGCCCTTCTTTGGGGAGGTTAACCCCCAGCTTCATCTTTTCTGCCCACATCCCATCCTCAGTGGCCAGAGACCCTCGTGCATTGCCTGAAGAGTCCTGAGTGTCCCCCTTGGACAGAGGCGCCTTGGGCCACCCCGAATCCTGATCCCCTCCCCTCCACAGATGGGGAAGCCAAGGCCAGCCAGAGCCCTCCATCCCCCCAAGCACACCACACCTCCCCAGACCCCAAACTACCCCATGGGAACAGCTCGTGTTTCATCTCTTCTGGAAGAAGAACCTGAGCTTTTGATATGTGCCATGCTAAGGAGACTCTATGTGCTAGTCAGCTTCCTGGGTTCATCAGTAATATTCTTGCTATCTGAATAGCAGCTACTATCTCCTTGGCTGCAATGGAACCTGCATGGGGCATAATAATAAGCAAACCTTTTCCCACCAAACCAATAATCGGCCATTTATCTGCATCTCCCATGAGCTACGGGGCCATTTAATTGTGGTGTAAACATTTGAGCTCAGGCTGAAACTCAAGTTCCAGCTCTTCCCACCTTGCAGGTTCCTAGACACTGACCCCCAGCCTGAACCCATCATCTATACTGCAATTAAACAGCCCCTTAACTTGAGTCCCCATGAGTCTATAGTAGCTGACACATGCTGGTTGTGAGGTTTTGTTCACAATGTAGCTGTACCATTAGGTACCTACATATGGATTTAGGTGACAAATGTAAGCGGGGGAATGGTCCCGCTATTGTGGGGAACTTCCCTGGCTTCTATACTACCCCGGTGAAATGGACCAGTGAAAGGATCTGAGTCCCCACTCCCACTTCTTTTACACAAAGGCCTCCCAACCCTGAGGGCTCCCCTCCCACTCTCCTGAGTAGCAGAGTCCTCAAAATCCCAACAAGGCTGGGCCCAGGTTTTCTGGAGTTTAATCCCCGACCTTGTAGTCACTTAGAGCAGGGGCTAGGGTGTCCCCACTCTGGGGTGCTCTCTTTACACGGGATGCTTTCTTGACCTACTGATCATTACATACAGTTCAAAATGAATACAATTTCTTAAAGCAACAGATTAAAAAGAACAGAATAAGGAAAAAATGAGACAGGTGAAAAGAGAACACATAGCCCTGCTCTGTAGCACGGGGACATCACAAACAGCAGTCTGCAGAGTGTAAGGACAGTTCACAGTCTGTTCCTTATAGGTCCCAGGGCTCTTTCTCAGGCTCTGGCTGTGCTGCAGGTGGGGCTGCAGGCTGGACACACTTGCTCTGGCAGTGACCACAGGACTTCAGGCTCTAGGTGGCTGAACCCCTCTCCCAGTTGGAGTTACTATCCCTCTCCAAGTCTGGCCTGCTGGGCCTCTTGGCTGGTGGCATCTCCCTGCCCAGAGCCTCTTTCCCCCCCTTTGCTGGTCCCAGCTGCTCACCACACCTAGCTCCAGACTATGTTGCTTTGCCAGCCTCCAGCCTGCCAGCCTCCAGCTGGCGTTACTTCTCTGACCCCTCCAGCTGGCGTTACTTTGGCTCTGGTCACTGCAGGCCTGCTTCTCACCACAGGGTCTGTGCTCTTTGGGCTGTGTGGGCCTCTGGCTCTCTCACTGCAGGTCTGCTCCTCAGCACAACTTGCACTCCTTGCTGCTCTTCTTAGCTCTCTCCCCCTTTGACTCAGACCCAGAAAATCCCAGATCACACGGAAGATGGGACCTGGCCTCCTAACTCCCTCATTGGCCTGTCCAACCTGTCAATCAGGCTGACTTGGAGTGTTGGCCTCTTTCCATTGTCCCTGGGGCTGTCAGTCTCAGGGCCCTGATTTCTCATAGACCTCCTTCCCCTTTTGGTACTCGGATCTAGCCAACCAAAAACTCCCACTGAGTTTTAGAAGGGGCTAACAGTCCCCTTACACAAAGTTTACGCACTTCCTTTTGAACCCTACTGCCAGGTGCCTTTTCCTTTGCCACTCAGTAAATAAGTATCAGAATATTTGAGTTCTTTGCTCACAGCACCATGTCTGGCTCAATCCTGCTAGACCAGAAATTATTACTTCTTCCTCCTCCTAAAAATTAAATAATAATATTATTGTTGCAGAACAGCTGTGTTCCAACCCTAGCTGAATTTTAGTTGCATTTGGAACACAGTTAAAAGCATTCCCTGGTACAGTAGTGTTGCCCTGTAAAACTGAATGGAAAGACAAATAACTCAACACAAAGCAAAGAAACAGGTTGAGAGCCAATCACACAGCAAACCTCTATTTTCCTTGAGCTAGAAATTGAGGGGAAAAAAGAACAGAAATGTATACATCCAGTAAGTACAAGCTGAAGATCTATTATACTCTACACTTCACAGGTGATTCAGGAGAATGCTCAAAGATAATTCATGTGAATACATTTTCTTAATGACTTCTAAAAGCTTTGGGGTATACTCCTCTTAAAAAGAAAGAAAATAAATACTCAAAATTGGTTTCTTCTGGAGTTCACACAATGTTCTATGCTCAGAGTAAATATATGCCAATTGCCCTCAGAACAAATAATAAACCTTTTTCACTCTGAGAAAGTGCACTTCAGCCCTCCCCTTTTTTAATCCATCACAGAAAATACTAGGTTAGAAGATTCCAAATACCAGAGAAAGCAGATTCCTATCTTCATTGTATAGGACAACCACTTATATACAGACAAACCAACCAATCAACCCCATAACTATACCTGTAGCAAAGTGTTATAACAAAAGAGGTTACTGAATGCAACATATACACTGGAAGTGAGTGCTCAGGATGATTTTCTGACCAGATGCTCACTTTGTGGCTCTTTGAACCAGTTACCACACATGACTTCAAATTTTATTCTTACATTTTTGTAGGTACATTGCACATCATGTAACTTTCAGTCTCAATTTGAATTTAGACTTCTAAGTGCTACAAAATAAGCTCTCAATGGGCAGGGATAAGTTGAGGATCTCGTGCAAGTTTGGGAAATAGCTAAGCTGAAATGTGGCCAGTAAATAAGAGAAAATGTTAACTTGAAAGAGAGAACATCCTAAACCTTTAATATCCTGATCAGTTACTGTTCTTTAGTACTGCAGCTATTAAGTGACACCCAAATTTTCTCACGGGATAAAATTAATTTCCAAACAAAAGTGAAGAGATTATTTATTAAGATAAACAGAAACCACATCCATTTTAAAGAAGGCCAACAGCTCTGTGTTCAGTTATTTTCTTACTATTAGTAAATGTTGACTTTTTAAAAGCATTTTTTTTTCTCTAAAGAGCCATATGGGTCCATTGGCTATAAGAAAATCAACAAGCCATACAAAATGCAGTGTTGTGGTGCCATCTAAGTAAGGATTAACCAACTACTTTCTTAAGTGCTGATTTTAAACATGGAACGGAGCATCCTTTTAAAATATTTAGTAGGTTCTAATTTGTCAATAAATTGTAGAGCGTTTACACCTTACGGACTACAGGGCTGTGGCACTTATATATTACCTAAAGTTTAAATAATACTGTCTGAAACAAGCTAAATCATGGTATAACTATATGACTTCTCTTTCTAAACAGTTGATATCTTCCTGATAGTTTACAGATTTCTTGGGTAATATTCAAGATGATGGGAAGGTAACAGTGTATATGACCACCACTCTACTTGGATGATGTTCAGGAGAAGTAGAGTAGTGAGTGTACATTTTACAGTGATTTCTGACATTTATCCTCTAAAAACACATCTTTGTAAATAGGCCTGGGGCATGGATGGAAAATTGAAATGCAGAATTCAAAAGGCTGTTAATAAAAGCCTTTTTAATAGCCTAAGCTTTGCATCTGTAGGTCTATTTAGAGCACAGGATCTCTAAATGGATGGCCTCTTCTTCCTGGATTCCTTCCAAACAGGACAATGTGATCTTCTTAAAGGGATCCTTGTGGAGATTGCTGCCCACTATAACTTTTTCCATGGGATGGCCCTAGTAAAGTTATGTGTTTAAGTAGTCACAGGCTATTACCGAGTGCTTCCAGTCACAGATGACTTCTCAGAATAAATGTCAAATTAAATCAATGATGTAAACAATATCCAGCTAGGTCTGTATCATCCACAGAGCTAACCAAATGAAATTTTCAATGTGGTCCCCAACATTGGTTCACAACTCTGTGTGAGGCTTGCTCATCTCTAGTTAGGTCATGGTGGTGATTTCTTTGCCTGATATCATTAGCTTCCTTTGACATTGGTCTATTAGTATTTTATTTTATTTTTTATTCTTTATTTGTGTGTGTGGTTATGTTGTAAAGATACACCACAGGGTAAAAAAAGCAATAGCCCAACAACAACAAAAGGTTCATTATTTTCTTTCTTGAAACTCTGATTGTAATTGGTGCACACTGCTAGATGAGACCATTTAAATTAATGGATTGCTGAGTTAAAATTCAGCTCAGTGTGGGAAGAGCATGCCACTGCTGGAAAATGGCTTCCTGTCACCATATTCCTATCAGTCATGGAAGAAACTATTGTGTTAGTATAATTGACATTGCAAGTGCATCAGCAAACAATCAGTCAGGGATATCTCTCCGAAGCATACATCTTCAATGAGGGCACCTCACCCTCAAGAAAATCATTGAGCCATAAATTTCAGCTGTTTGTACAAAGAGCTGGATTGATCTGTGCACATATAATTACTCATTTTAGCATGCCTAGAATTACTGTGTGATAGCATCCTTACTGAAATGTTCTCTGCTCTTTCAGACAGTGGCACTATAAATACTTCTGCAATCTGCTAAAGGATAAATATGCACTACAAAATTATTATTGTATATGCATAAAATCACAGCAGCAGCAGCAACATATTTTCCACATTAGTGGGTAATGTTTTCTATAGCATCACTTTTTAACAACTGAATGGTTCAGAAAAGAAAAAAGAATAGTAATAAAATAGGCAATAATTTCAGTTAGCTATATAGATTTTCCGCTTTAAACCTTGACAATTGCTTACTCTTAAATAATAAACAACCGTTAATAGAAGCGAAGTACTTTACAATAAATACACTGTGATCCACTCTTCCACCTTTAATATATTAAATTATCTTTATTTAGAGAAAACAAGAATCCCTTGGGAAGATAGCTCTCAGAAAGTCTGCAAAAGTGCTTACCACTTCCCATTTCACACCAGCTGATTCTGTCTTTTGTTTCCCAAACAACTGGGAGCAGTATTGCTCCTTCATTTAGGGCTGTTTCCACCCTCCTCAAAGTTGATAGGGATTTCTCTATCCAGAGGTGACTGCTGAGGAGGGACAAGAGGTCTGCTTCTCTGACCAACCCCTCACCATCCCTACTAGGGTGCAGGACCTGGGACAACCTCCCCCCCACATCCTCCCCAGACCCTGTCGCTGCTCTGCTCTTGCCCCCACTCCACCCTTTACCCCAAACCCTGCCATATTGCACCCCCACTATGACCCTTCTCCCAAGCCTCTGACCCTGCTCCACCCCTCCTTGCCTCTTCCCACCTCTTCTCTGCCTCCACACTACTCCCAACTCCACCTCTCCTCCAAACTCCATCCCCCAAGCAACATGGCCCAGGGGAACTAGTGGGGGGCCTGGTGCCAGCAACAGAAGTCAGCTCCCCCCATCCCTCACCTGTGGCAGAAGGAAGCAGAGCAACAAAGACCACTCCCCCAGCTCTCAGCCACCTCACTCTGCTTCTCACTGCTGGTGAAAACAGGGCAATGCCACCCCTACCCTGAGCAAACCCCTCTTCCTGAGCAATGCTGTTGGGAGCCAAGGGAATGGAGTGGGCTCCGGCTGGGTCACTCTGCTTCCCACTGCTGGTGGGTACTGGGGGGCAGTCTGACCCCTGCTGCTTGCACCAGGTCCCCTGCTAATCCCCAAAGTTGCCCTGTGCCCTGTGGGGTTCCCCAAAGCATAAGGCCTGGTTTCCCCGAACCATCCAATGGATGGGAGGGCTTGGGCAGCCGGCTGCTAGACCTTTGCCCCTCCCCCTGCATGTCATTTGAGGGACATCTGAGCCTTTTTGTATGCGAGGACTGGCCTGCCTTCCTAGGTTTATGAGGGTGGGAAATCATTTTCAAGACAAACTACAAAGAGAAACAGCAGAGCTGCAGTTCATTTGCAAATTTAACATAATCAAATTAGGACTGAATAAAGACTTAGAATGGTTCTCTCACTACAAAGGAAATTTTTCCTGGGAGAGTTTGTGTGGCAGTGTGTGTGTGACAGTAACTGTGTGTGGCTCAGAGACAGACTGGCACAGACTGGGTGTGTGACAATGACATCGAGACTGTGTATGCTGGCTGATGCTGGGTAAGTTTCTGAGAGAAGCCACACTCCGTCTCTTTAAGCCAGGGAAAGCTGTCCTGCTCTTTTGTCTTCTCCCTCCCCCACTCTGCTGAGCTGGGGTATGAAGAGAAAGAGTGTGCGTGTGTGTGTGTGTGTGTGTGTGTGTGTGTGTGTGTGTGAGTGTCATTGAATCACTTAGCGTCTATGCTTCAGAATGGAGCAGCTCCGCTGTGTCTCCCTCTCCCCAATCCCTGCTTTGCAGATATGGGGTTATAGGGACACCAAGACTTTAGCACTCCCTTCCATCCTTCCCCCATGCCCTCACTCTGCACAGCTAGCAGGAGAATCCTGAGCGTAGCTAAGCTGCAGGACAGAGCAAGTTGGGGGAGGAGCAGCAGAACACCCACTGCCATCTGTAAGTATGCACCTTTGCTAGAGAATTGCTTGGTGGGCCACATCTGGTTCCAGGGCCTGATTTTGCTCATCCCTGCCCCAAGTATATCCTTTAGAATAAACATTTAAGGTACAGGTTTTTCTTTTGATGTGTCTAGACTTTATTGGAGCAGAAACAGGCTCTTAAATTTGTTTAATTTAATTTTTAAATTAAAAATTTTCTGAACTCTTTCATAATTCTGATCCCCACTGCTCTTCCCCCCCTTCTATTTATGGAGAGAGATCACTGACTCTTCCTGTGCACTTAATAAGTATCTCAAAACTGGAATATATATTTAAAGAATAAATTATACAAAGTATAACCAGCTTTAGCCAGGTCACTGGTGGCTGTATAGCCTGGTGGTTAGGTCCCTTAACCTTCATGAGGGCTAAATATAACTTAGATAGGGCCACGATAAGGTGGGTGCATAATTGGCTGGATAACCGTAGTCAGAGAGTTGTTGTTAACGGTTCTAAATCCTGCTGGAAAGGGATAACAAGTGGAGTTCCTCAAGGGTCTGTTTTGGGACCCGTACTGTTCAATATCTTCATCAATGATGTAGATATTGGGATAGAGAGTACTCTTATTAAGTTTGCAGATGATACCAAACTGGGTGGGGTTGCAACTTCTTTGGAGGAGAGGGACATAATTCAAAATGACCTTAGCAAGTTAGAGAAATGGTCAGAGGTAAACAGGATGAGGTTTAATAAAGAGAAATGCAAAGTGCTCCACTTAGGAAGGAACAATCAGTTCCATACATACAAGATGGGAAGCGACTGTCTAGGAAGGAGCATGGCAGAAAGGGATCTAGGGGTCATAGTGGACCACAAGTTGAATATGAGTCAACAGTGTGATGCTGTTGCAAAAAAAGCAAATATGATTCTAGGTTGTATCAACAGGTGTGTTGTAAGCAAAACTCGTGAAGTCATTCTGCCGCTCTACTCTGCACTAGTTAGGCCTCAGCTGGAGTACTGTGTCCAGTTCTGGGCGCCACATTTCAAGAAAGATGTGGAGAAATTGGAAAGGGTACAGAGAAGAGCGACAAGAATGATTAAAGGTCTAGAGAACATGACCTATGAAGCCAGGCTTCATGAACTGGGCTTGTTTAGTTTGGAAAAAAGAAGATTAAGGGGGGACATGATAGCGGTTTTCAAATATCTAAAAGGGTGTCACAAGGAGGAAGGCGAAAATTTGCTCCTCTTGGTTTCTGAGGACAGGACAAGGAGTAATGGGCTTAAAGTGCAGCAGGGGAGGTTTAGATTGGACATTAGGAAAAAATTCCTAACTGTCAGGGTGGTCAAATATTGGAATAAATTGCCAAGGGAGGTGGTGGAATCTCCCTCTCTGGAGATATTTAAGAACAGGTTAGATAGACATCTGTCAGGGATGGTGTAGACGGAGCTTGATCCTGCCTTGAGGGCGGGGGGCTGGACTCGATGACCTCTCGAGGTCCCTTCCAGTCCTATTATTCTATGATTCTATGATTCTAAGAGATATCTCAAAATAGCACATTATTTCAAAATTTGTCACTGTGTAGACAAGCCAAATTTCAAAATAAGCCATTTCAAAATAGATTCAAAATAAGATACGCAATTTTGCGTAGCACAAACAGTGTATCTTATTTCAGTGTTAGGGTGCTGTGTATATGCACATTTACACTCAGATTGTACCCTAATCAACAGCCAGACTTATGCTCTGTCCTGCGATTTTCTTCCCTTTGAAACCAGTGACAGTGGTATCCAATAACCAGGACTTTTGCAATTAAAGTATTATTTATTTAGAACCACAGTATTTAAGTGGAAAACATATTACAAGCAATACATCCATCTATTGCCATTCTTGTCTTTCCTTAAGGTTATCACTACCTAGATCTGATGGAAGACCCAACTTCTTTACACTACCTCCAGGGTCTCTCCCCATGTCCGCCTCTCTCCCAGGAGATCTCCTGACTATAACAGCTCTTCTGAGAAGACTTTCCTAAATGTTGAATGTTCCTTTAAGCTCTTCATTCCCAGCGTTGGCAGACCAGGTGTGACATTTCAACCAGTGGCCTAGAACTATGCTCTTGTTCTGTAGCTACTTCTGCTCACTTATCCCCTCCCCTCTGCTGGACCCTCTCCAATGCATCCACATCCTTCCTGGGAGCCCAGAACTAGACACAATACTCCAGATGTGGCCTCACCAGAACCGAGTAAAGAGGAATAATCACATCTTTGGATCGACTGGTAATGCTCCTCTTAATGCAACCTAATATGCCATTAGCCTTGGCTACAAGGGCACACTGTTGACTCATATCCAGCTGCTCATCCACTGTAATCCCCAGGTCTTTTTCTACAGAACTGCTACTTAGCCAGTTGGTACCCAGCCTGTAACAATGCTTGGGATTCTTCCGTCCCAAGTGCAGGACTCTACACTTGTCCTTGTTGAACCTCTTCAGATTTCTTGTGGCCCAATCCTCCAATTTGTCTAAATCACTTTGGATTCTATCCCTGCCCTCCAGCATATCTACCTCTCCCCCTAGCTTAGTGTCATCCGCAAACTTGCTGAGGGTACAATTCACCCCCTCATCCAGGTCATTTATAAAGATGCTGAAGAAAATCGGTCCCAGAACCAAACCTTGGGGCACTCCGCTAGAAACCAGCCGCCATCCTGACATCAAACCGTTGATCACTACCCTCTGGGCCCGACCTTCCAGCCAGCTTTCTATCCATCTTACCGTCCATTTATCCAATCCACATTCCCTTAACTTGCTGGAAAGAATATTGTGGGAGACCGTATCAAAAGCCTTGCTGAAGTCAAGGTGTATCACATCCACTAACTTCCCCATATCCACAAAGCCAGTTACTTCATCATAGAAGCTAAATAGATTGGTCAGGCATGACTTGCCCTTCGTGAATGTATGCTGTCTATTCTTGATCACCTTTCCCTCTTCCAAGTGCTTCAAAATGGATTCTTTGAGGATCCCCTCCATGATTTTTCCAGGGACTGAGGTAAGATAGTTTCCTGGATTGTCCTTTTTCCCTTTCTTAAAGATGGGCACTACATTTGCCTTTTTCCAATCATCCGGGATCTCTCCTGATTTCTATGACTCTTCAAAGATAATGGCCAAAGGCTCCTCTATGACATTTGCCAACTCCCTCAGTACCCTCGGATGTATTAAGTCCAGAGCCACGGATTTATGAATGTTTAGCTTTTCTAAATAGTTCCTAACTTGTTCTTTCCCCACCAAGGGCTGTCCACCTTCGTCCCATATTGAGTCATTTAGCACATTAGTCTGGGAGCTTACCTTGTCCGTGAAGTCAGAAGCAAAGAAAGCATTGAGTACTTCAGCTTTCCCCACATTATCTGTCGCTAGGTTACTGCCCTCATGCACTAGGGGGCCCCACACCCTCTCTGATCACCTTCTTCTTGTTAACATGCCTATAGAAACCTTTCCTGTTATCCTTCACACCCCTTGAGAATTGCAATTCCAATTGCGCTTTCGCCTTCCTGATAATGCCCCGGCATTCTTGAGCTATACATTTATACCCCTCCCTAGTCATCTGTCCAAGCTTACATTTTTGTAAGCTCCCTTTTTGTGCTTAAGTTCACCAAGGATTTCCCCGATAAGCCAATCCGGTCTCCTACCATATTTGCTTCTCTTGCTACATATTTAAATGGTTTCTTTCTGTGCCTTCAATAAAGCTTCTTTAAAATACTGCCAGCTCTCCTGGGCTCCTTTCCCCTCCATGTTAGCATCCCAGAAGATTCTGCCCATCAGGTCTCTGAGGGAGTCGAAGTCTGCTTTTCTGAAGTTCAAGGTGTGTATTTTACTACTCTCTTTTCTTCCTTAGATGCACCCTAAGGGTGTGTGTAGACTACATGCCTCTGTCGATGGAGGCGTGTAGATTAGACAGATAGGCAAAGGGAAATGAAGCTGCGATTTAAATAATCGCGGCTTCATTTAAATTTATATGGCTGCCGCGCTGAGCCGACAAACAGCTGATCAGCTGTTTGTCAGCTCCGCGTGCTAGTCTGGATGCGCCGCGCCGACCTGAAAGCCTTTTATCGACGTCCCCCTTATGCCTCGTAGGATGAGGTTTACAGGGGATGTCGATAAAAGGCTTTTATTTCGACAGGAGAGCGTCCAGACTAGCGCCCGGAGCCGACAAATAGCTGATCAGCTGTTTGTCGGCTCAGCATGGCAGCCATGTAAATTTAAATGAAGCCGCGATTATTTAAATCGCAGCTTCATTTCCCTTTGCCAAAAAAACAAATCTACATGGCTCCATTGACGGAGCCATGTAGTTTAGACATACCCCAACAGTGCTGTGTCTGTACTAGCTCAAAGTTGACCATGCAGGGTCAAATTTAGCATTGCTCCTCTCATCAAGGAGGAGTACAGAAATGGACTTTAATCACCCTTAAAGATGGTGGAACAGTCATGGTCATGTAGATTCAATATTTATAAAATCAACCTAATGTGGCAATCTTCAACTTAACCTCTTAGTGTAGACAAGCCCTAACTGTGAAAGTACCAATGCATCAAAAATGCAACAATGGAGGAGGTAAAGACTTTCTCCATGACATAAATTAACAGTAACTTTAGTGATCAGTGGGGGAAATAATTTAGTTAAAACATTATAGAGTCCAATTAAATTGATGTACTTAGACTATGAGTCTGTTTTTGGCATACTCCAAGCAGAACAGATGCAAGCAAATTACATTTCCTAATTGTTATTTTATATCCTATTATCAAGAAAGGGAGTCTGAATGGACTTCAAATTAGAATCACTAATGAATATGAGAGTGTATTCATCATTCAGAGATGCTACATATCAATTTCCCCAAACCTCCTCCTGTAATGGATTCACTGTGCAGAGAATACTGCCTTTCATGCTTACATGTATTCCATCATGTCACACTTGCTTTGAGCTATTGCTGAAGTCATAACCTTCACAAACTTAAATGTCCCAATGCTTTTTCCAGAATTCTGGACACAAGATTAAGATCAAATGTTCCTTTTATAACTCACGTTAATATACCTGTAATGTTCCATGTCTTTCAATGTATATAATCACCATGACCAAGAACTTAAGTACATGTGGCCATATGGAATAAAAGATACAAATCTTCACTGCTAATCAAAATGTAATCAATGGAAATACCAAGTCTAACCTCTGTAGAAATTGACTGGAAAGGACAAGGACTCAAAACACTCAACTATTCCATTATTTAGAAGATCCCTTCAGAAGGTAGATTCTTCAGCTACAGCATTTTGACTAACAAGCTATATTTCATTTAAGGCAAAGCTAAACATAAAAAGAGAACCAAACAACCGTGAGATAAAAGTAAAAGCTACTGCAAACATGAACTGCAGATAAGAAAACTGTTCTGCAAGATGGCAGCCTAACAAGGGATAAAAGCTTGGGAACAAAAGAGAGAGTTAATTTAGTTGTTTAAAATGTATGTATTTTCAGAAAGACCTCAGATAAAAGAAAGACATGCTTAAATGGAATAAAAGTAAAATGTACACAAATGTATAAATTACTGATGAAAATAAAAAGTTTGTGAGGAGATAATAAGGTGAATGATATCTCACTCTGTGGTAGTTTATGAATAATAGTAAATGGAAGCATACACTGAATAGACAAAATTATCATATATATATATTAGCCCAGTGCCTGTGAGTCTGTAACGCTGAAACGCTGGCTGTTCCCTCTGGGCAGAGCTGTTGCCTGTAATGCTGGCTGTTCCCTCTGGGTGGCACTGTTGCCTGAAATGCTGGCTGTTCCCTCTGGGTGGCACTGTTGCTGAAATGCTGGCTGTTCCCTCTGGGTGGCTCGTGCTGCATGGGGAGTGCGGGGCCCAAGCGGCTGCTTGCTACACTTGCTCCTCCGTGGTGGCCCAGCTGAGAGGAGCAGAAGTCAGCCGAGCACTACGGTGGGAGGTGAAGGGGGGCGGGGTGGTGACGTGCGGCATGACAGCGGCTCCAGGCCATGACCCCTGGCCGTGAATGTCACCACCCTGCCCCCCTTCGCCTCCCGCCATGGCTCTCAACTGACTTCTGCGCTGCTCAGCCAGGCCGCTGCGTGGGAGCAAGTGGCGCAAGCGACCGTTTGGGCTCTGTGCTTTCCATGCAGCATGGGGAGTGAGGAGCCCAAACAGCTGTTTGGGCTCCGCAGTCCCCCGAGTGAGAGGCAGGAGGGGGAGGAGAAGAGAAAGAGAGAGACAGAGAGAGAGGCAGGAGGCAGAGGAGAGCTGAGAGAGAGAGGGGGGAAGGCAGTAGGAGGAGGAGAGAAAGAGACAGACGGAGCAAGAGACAGGAGAGAAGACCGACGTGGAGGAGAGACCTGAAAATCCTGTCTTATGATGGGCTAATTGGCTAGTTATAAAGAACGATCCAGGAGCTCAAAAAATCAATATGACTTAATATGTTGCAGAGTATTGGCCTTACTGTGAGGGAGTAAGGGAGAGTGCAGGGGAATCAGGGAGGGAAGTTTGGTTACCCAGCACCCAGTATGAATACTTAATTTTGGATGTTCTGGAAAACAAGGGCAAAAATGTGGGAGGGCCATGCTAAAGTCTTGGAGACCCTGACTTTGCTTTGGGGGAGGGATAACTTCCTGGGTCTTCTGTACCTAGCTATATGCTCAGCCATGAGGATTATAGGAAACATCTGACATGCTAAATTATAGTGCCCTGTGCATGCTGGTTGTTTCTCTCTCCTGCTCTAGATCTCAAATACTCATTCGGGAGCCAGGCAATGTCTATGTCGGGTGGGCAATAATTTTTGACCGGGCGCCACTTCAGAAATTTTTGAAGTGCTCTGAGCCACCCAGAAGGGCCAAGGCCAGGACACTTCCATGTTTCTCCACCCAGAGACCCTGATTGGTCTGCGGGTGGGGGAGCGCCAAAGTCTTTACCTCCTCCAGAGAGAACCACCAGTTGTTCTGAAAAGCTGGTTGTTCCCTCTAGGCATCTGTGCTCCTGGCAATGGAGGAGACTTCATGTGCTCCCCCCTTCTGCCTCCAAATCAATCAGGGCCTGGGGAGGAGAAGTATATGAAGTCTCTCGCTCTCTGTCCCCGCCTTGCAAGGGAGCGTCATGCGTAGAGTCAACCACTAGCTGAGCAGCAACTGGTGGTTGATTTCAAGTGCTGAGCTTCTTGCAAGGAGGGAGGAAACTTCACATGCCCCCCTCTGCCCCCAACCCCTGATTAGCCTAGTGGGGAAAACATGCAAAGTCTCCTCTCACCCTGCAAGGATCGTGCAGCACTTAGAAGCGCTGTGTCACTCATAGGGCGGGAGGAGACTTTGCATGCTTTCCCCAACCCCAGGCCCTGATTGGCTGAAATGAACACCCTGCTTAAATACCTCTACCATATGGGCTGGCACGATCTCTTTTGGACAACAGTCAAGTTCAAAGGCAGCTGTCACCTGGTTGCTGATAGAATAATATTGATGTTAAGGGCAGGAGACATGTTGAGTAGATTTCTCTGCGGGTGTAATCCCTAATTACCCTGCATCTCTGACTTCATTAGAACCATATCCCTTAAAGAAAATCACATTCTAATATTAATAAATAGATCTGACAAACCTTGTCAAGTCTTGTTAATGTCATGTTAGCAAGATAGATTCTTATCAAAATGGCTGCTCGAGTGAAAGCAAATGAGAACTAGAACCAAGGGTATAGTTTCTCCCATTTCCCTCCACTTTACCAAAGACAGAGCATAAAACAGAAGCATATCCATGTTAGTCTCCAACTCTCACCTTTCATTAATTGATCTGTTCATGCTCCTGAGCATCAATATTGAAACAGATTGTTTAGGATCCTTGTAATAAGGATCAGTTAATAAGATGAAATCAGATAGAAACAGATTATTAAACATTCCACATTGGCTTTATAAGGATCCTAAGCTAAAACAGATAGACTTGACAAAGAATATAGAACAGCATCTATTTCCATAGCACTGGGCTCTTTAATAATTAAAACCAGCATGCTGTAGAAGTCTTTCCGTGAGACAGTCATTTTAAATTAGTAAGTTGAAAGCCTAGTGAGATGATTAATGACAGGTCTGCATGCACAGCTCTATGTCGATCTATGCCCCATTAGTTTGCCAGGTATATCAGGATACTAGAGAAACACTAAAAATTGTACTCTGAACTTGGTGAGGAAGATATTAACCTTAATCTAGATAAATAACTCATTAAAAAAATCCTGTTGCCAAATGACCCTAGTCAACTCATTTCTGTGGACATCAGGAAAGAGTTTCATTCATTTCCTCTTAATTCCCTGTTAAACCTGAATCTCAGTTGGGGAATACCTAATAATAACCTGCAGTGGAAGATCCTCAACATCAATATTAATGCAAATTGTTAAGGATCTTTGTAAAAGCAATGTGCAGCATTTAATAAAACAGAAAGATTTGACAAGGAATATAGAACAGTGTTCAATTACAGTTATTACCGCCTCTGCCATTTTTTAATCTTCCTTCATTATCAGCTATACATTTCTTTATAGTTATCAAAGTTGCAGATGTATAATCTGGAAAGATCTCCAGATTTCTAGGTGTTGGGAATTACAGGAGCTAAGTATTTCCTTCACTAAATAAGATTATTTAGTTTGTCACCAAAGCCAGATTCCCTCAGATAGGGGCCTACCACTGAACAGATCTTGGCCCAGGTTCATGAGGGAACAATTGTGTGCTTTGAGTACCGAATGGACAGAGTACAAAACAGCATTATTTACCAAAGATGAACTTCTCTTGGGCATGTAGGACTTGATGTACTCAAATCTACAGACCCTTAACTCGTTTAGGCCCTGTCGCAGAGCAGGTCCTTTTGACCATGGCCTCGTGCGCACATTGCCCATTCTGCCATACAAAGGCCCCTCACAGAAAATGTAGGCCGCTAACACATTCCGAGAAAGCATAACTTGTAAGCGCACAATGCAGCTTTCTGTGAATGGAATTTAACCTTGTAGGCATCTAAGAACAGGGAGGTGAGCATGAAAAGATAGAACACAGCTGCAAGACATAAATAAGACTCTTTTGACCGGTCCTTGAAGGTAGGGAGGTAGGCATAGGGAGATAAGACACAACTGCCATGCACACTGACCATGCCCGCACCTGGCACTGTCCACGGGGCCATCAGGCGGGCATCATGAAAAATCCTATAGGGCAATATTGCACATTACCAGCCTATCAGGCCCGGCCAGAGAACAGACCCTAGTAAGGTACCGGATATCAGGTTATGTTATAAAAGACCCTCGACTCCTTTGTTCAGGGAGGTTCAGTGTATTGAGGGCACGTGTCTTTTTGCCTGGCTGAAGGATTGATCACCCTGAGGCTGTCTCCCCACCCTTCAAGTCAAAGATAGGGGTGCATGAGTTCTGAGCATGCTCCGAGTTCTAGTGTGTCTTTATGCTGTTATCGTTGCTGGATTTGTAAGTATTACTTAAATATATTAGTTATTGGTTTACTTAATAGTTGAATCGTGTTAATTTCACTGTGTAATTCTGTAGAGCATAACTGAGTTCTATTAACCACACTGTGTAAATTGTATAATCTTGTGTTGTACAGTGGTGTTGTATTTAGGCCAAGCATAAGTGTTAGAAATAGAAACCCAGAAGTTGTAGAGGTAGATTAATGATTAACTCCACCAGCTGCTCTAAAATAACCATAGAGGGGCTGGCTGTGGACAGAGTTTTTATTATCATTATATTGGCTTTGTTTTTGTATTTTTTGCTTGCATGCTGCTCTGCCTTAAGCGAATTAGAGATAGTGATTTAATATAATCGAATTATAATCACAAAGTTTGTAATCAGTTAAGTGCAGTTTGGTTCAGTTTTCCCCTCCTGTAAAAGCATTAGGCAATTGCTTGTTTTAAAATTCATTTAAAAGTCACTTGATTTTTGATAAAAGAACCATTCTGTTTAATAAAAAATCATTTGTTTCACCATCATCCAGTAGTTTTCACTGGGTAGTCAGCTTTAACCCCTGAGGGCTCCCATCACATCACTGAACCAAGCTGTGACAGGCCCTAATTCAGTAAAGCACTTAATCAAAGTGTTTTAATTTCAGACTTGTGGGGACTCATGTAAAATGGAGAACAATGGTACAGCCCTCATCCTCAGCAGAGGTGACCAGAGGTCAGCCACAAGAGACAGGTTTAAAACAGGAAGAAGGGGAATGAATTCTGAGTATGGATGCTCTCTCAGGGCTTTCCTCAGCTGTTCTCATGGGCTATGTCTACACGGGGCTATGGGCTGTTCTCATGGGCTATGTCTACACTTGTGCAAGAACTCTTGAGCAAGAACATGTCCACACTGCCAGGTGCTATTGAGCAAGAGCATCCATGGCAGTGTGGATGCTCTCTTGTGCAAGAAAGCTCTGAAGGCCATTTTAGCCATATGGGTTTCTTGCCCAAGAAACCCCTGCCGTGCGTCCACACTGCCCTCTTGTGCAAGAGAGCTTACACTTGTTAGAAAAGAGCATAGCTCTTGTGCAAGAAACCCTCTCTTACCACGCTTTACTGTAAATCTTCTTGTGCAAGAGCGGTTGGGCAATGTGGATACTCAGCGGAAGAATGGCCATTCTTGCGCAAGAACCCGGCAGTGTATACATAGCCTGGTGCCTCTGAGCCATGAGACTTACACCAAAGGCTGAAATCCTGGCTATAAACAAGCCCTTATAGAATAGGATACTGTGGAGGTACAGAACCAAGTTGATAGTAATGCAGGATATGTGGCAAACAAGTCTTCAGCTTGAACATAGTGCTCACCTGCTCTTGATACAACACTCTGGAGAAAGGGATCTACTCAGCTGTTCTGCATGCAGGTCCTTTATTTATGGCAGTTCTTTTAAAGTGGCAGTCAGCCAAGTTTTTCTTTACAAGGGTATCCTCTGTGCTTATGAGGCACAGAAGATGTACCAACTGCACAAATAGGACCATTATTGTGGCCTGTTTTAGAAAATTCCCCTATGGACTAGTCATTCCATATCATCTACATAGGATTTATTTCATCTTCCTCTGGTAAAACCCACTATTGGAAATAGAATACTAGATTAGCTGGACTCTTGATCCAACATGAAATAGTAAAAAGTTTCATCCGGGCTAATTTGTCAGATTACAGAGGACTGTATCTGTCAGATTATTGGGTTTTAATAGTACACCCAGCTCAATGAACATACTGACTCATTCAGGGGCTAGAGTCACACTGTCAACTTCATTATGCATGTGACCTATAATCACATTTATATCCAGATTTTTTTAGGCATACTGTTTAAATTCTTATACAGCATTTTAGGGAATGAGCTGTACATAAACAGTTAATGGATCATAATCAATGTTCCCTCTAAGATGAACCCTCAGGCAGCTGCTCATGAGAGATTCAAATACCCTCCCAGCTGATCAGCAAGGTGCCCACAGCTGGCACCAGCTGGCAGCATGTGTTTCTGTTGATGGTGCACAATAACACATTCCTTGGTGCACATAAAATTTATTCTGCACCCGGCTGGAAAAAAATAGAGAGAACATTGATCATAATTCAATGTTTTTGTTTAAATGTGTTGTGATTTTAGTGGCTAGAACTTTAAAACTTGATTAAAGTGTAAAATGAAATTTGAGTCTCACTAATATTTGGGCTTTTATTACCAGCTTTTATTAATACAGAAATGGATTTGTCAGCTTTTAGTCTCAAATCAAAAGAAGCACTATAGATATAAGGCTGCAATGAATGATTTATTTGGACAAATGTAGGGAGAACTCAACATGGTTTAGTAAAATAATATTTGACATAATTTAGGCTACAAATTGAAAGTGCAGGCCTCCATCCACCGACGTACTTAAGCAAACACTTGATGTTATATATGACCTTCACTGTCTTGCTAAACTGTGCCCTTGCCTTTCAGATTAAAGGATGTTGGTTACACAATAATTGGAGAAATGGTAATTTAACTGAGAAGACTAAGGACATGGAGAAATCAAACCAATGAACTCGAAAAATTCTAAGAAACAGTAAGCTGGCAGGGATTTCTAAGTCACAAGAAAATATACATTCTGGATCATAAAGATGCTGGAAATCAATAGTTTTATCTTCATGAGCAACAATGTTGATGCATTTATATATATAAATTCCCACTATAGATGTACTGTAACTTGTAGGATGTCTTAAGGGATTTAAGAATAAGGACTTTATGGATCTGATTTAAAGCCCATTTAAGTTAACTGAAATCTTCAGTGGGCTTTAGATCAGTCCCTAATCGTATTATCTGACTCGTAGTATAATCCCAACACATGGTATGAGGCAATATAATGATAAAATCAAATACTTAGAAGAATTGCTGGTGTGTGTATATATATATATATATATATACACTCACAAACAAATTATCTTTAACATTGCCAAACATTTCTGTATACTTCCAGACATAGGTAAGTTGCTCCCCTAGTGATATATTGCTATCCATTTCTGTGTACAGTTAATTAAACTTACTTCTGAGATCGCTTGTCTTCCCATGTGATGCACTGGAGATACTCTGAGGTGCTTATGGCAATACCACCCATTGTTTTAATTAAGATGTGTCTGGAGGCAATGCTTTCACAATGGCATTTTTTCAACTGTGAGTTTCATTGTCTGTCTTGGCTCTCCTGATCCCAAAGCTCTTAAATTTCAGTTCTTCCCTCAAGAACTATTTATTCTTCCCTTTTTTTTTTCTGGTGACCAAGGATAAATTGCCAAATTGAAGTGGGAAGAACCTGCGAGTTAACTGGTGAGATTTGGAGAGTTTGTGGTAAGGACTTTTTCTGAATGACTGGCTTGGTTTAAATCAAGTAGTACTGGTGCATAGCACCAGGATATGGGATTTTAGAAATCTAAATAAATATTTTTCAAACTTAAAAGGAGCCATTTGGAATGATTTCATACTTGTGAATAATTCATATAAAATCTTTATGCAAAGTTTTTCCCTGTGGCCACGTGCCATTTTTAACAATACCCATTAAGGACCTGTAACATGATTATTGGAATGAGGCACAATAAACCTGAGTCTATTTTCCAGAGTTTTAGTCTCTCTAGACTGCTAGCTTCTTCAATGCTTTGGGACTGCTAAATTAAGAATGAAAATGATCATCCTGGAACTCTGCATGGCTAAGGCGATTGCTTTGAGTACACGATATATAGTGAGTGCTGTGTATTAACTAAATGTGCTTCATAAGAACTCAGAGCATGTCTCTGTGATCAGACTGGTGGCAACATTATATTCTTCAATGATTTGCCACTGGTGCCATATTACTAGACAGTAATGGTACCATTTAGTTTATTGTCACTGCATAATTCTTCGTTCTTATAATTTTACTGGATAGTCAGAAGACAGTCTGTACCCAAATAGAAATGACTGCACTAAACCAGAAGGATCAGGTCTTGTAGGGTTGTTTTTTTTTTTTTTTTTGTTAACTTTTAATATGCTTTTATTCCATCAGACAACCAATATTGTTTAATAGGCATAGCCAGCTGATAAAGATATTAGTGCTAAGCACTGTGATACTTGTATAGGATTAATACTACTTATGCTGGGATAATGTGAGTTTTTGATATGATAGAATGGAGCAAGTTCCATTCTTAGTTACAGCTATGGAACTACCGCCAGAGAGAGCACTGTGTACTTTTTAAAACATTGAACATCCAGTAAAAACACTCATCTGTGCCTTTGCATAAAATAAGATTCTAATATTAAATAAAAATGGGGGCGGGGAGAAGTAAGGAACTAATAGTGGTCATGTTACAAAAGTCTCTGTTAAAATTGGAGTGGATTAACAGTGAAAGGGAGGAACGTTCCACAAATCAAGGTCCACAATAACAAAGATGTATTTACCTGCTGACCTGAGAAATGACAGTGGGTATGTCTAGACTGCATCCCTCTGTCGGCAGAGGGATGCAGATTAGGCAGGTCAACATTGCAAATGAGGCAGGGATTTAAATATCCTGTCCCTAATTTGCATAAAAATGGCCACCGCATTTTGCCGACTCAGCACTTTGTCAGCAAAAAGTGGCAGTCTAGAGGGGGATCTGTCGAGAAAGGGAGAATATACAGAGATGCATTTATGGAATTAATATACACGAGTATCCCGTGCAGCATTGGCTAAAATAGAATGCAATACGACTAGACTCCATGAGGTTTTTAATGTCTTATCATCTCTGATACCTACTGAGGGCATGGGAAGCCACGGGAGTATGGGAAGGCATGGAGTATGAAAGGCAAGGGGTGGTGCCGGGAGGCAAAGGGAGGCACAAGGGGGCAGGATAGAATTCATGGGGGTGTGGGCCAGTGTTCCCTCTAAGCTGTGCAGCAGCTCAGCTTCACAGGTGATTAATCTATACAGCCCAGTCAGATGACTGTGTGTAGGGAGCCTGGAGCCTCTGACTGGGCAGAGCTGATTAATCACCTGTGAAGCTGTGCTGCCACACAGCTTAGAGGGAACACTGGTGTGGGCCCACAAAATCCAGTCCCATTTTTAAGGGACTTGATTGGTTTTGTTATTGTTTCGAAATGGGATTAGCTTGCATTTGGCATATTTTGAAAGTCAGGATTGCTTATTTACAGTCCGAAAGTTAACAATCCTGATGAAGGCCTTTCCAAAGTCTAGGTCCATAGGCCAGACATTATAGGAGAGAGTCCTGGTTCTCTGTTCAGTTACACTAGTGTAAATCAGGAATAACTCTATTTAAGTCAACCCTAAAGCCGGTGTAAATGAGAGGAGAATGAGGCGTTGGATTTATAGGAAGTTATTTGACAATGTTTCCAAGTGGTCCTAATTTTCTGAAACTAAGTAAGCTATGAGTGTGAACATGAAAGGGAGTGGCACAGCCACCAAGGTTGTGCAGGAAGATGTTATTTATATTTCAGTAATGAATGATGAAAGAACACAAGCTGTTGGCATTATTAATAGCTCAAATAATTAATCCTCAACTGTCGCAAGACCTCACTGCACATATTAGCATATAATAGTACATCTCAGCAGGGATGTGGCAATATTGCATTTGAATGAGCAATTTTCTAACTTTAACTTGTAGGGATACTTTGTTCCTAAAGAAAAGTGCTGCATGGAAGGAAAAAAAGTTATTTGAACTGTTATGCAAAGAGGAACTTAAAATGAGCATTTAAAGCAAGAACGGGAAAAAAAAGGTTCAGATAAACTAAGAATGGATCCTAACACTGGCACAAACAAAGAGAATAACAAAACATGGCATTTGAAAAGTCTGGTATATATTTGCATAGGTTAGCACTTCTTGGTGCAGAAGCAATATCAGAGCTGAATGAATTCTGCAGAATGGTTAAGAATATAAGAACGGCCGTACTGGGTCAGACCAAAGGTCCATCTAGCCCAGTATCCTGTCTACCGACAGTGGCCAGCACCAGGTGCCCCAGAGAGGATAGACCGAAGACAATGATCAAGCGATTTGTCTCCTGCCATCCCTCTCCAGCCTCTGACAAACAGAGGCCAAGGACACCATTTTATCCCCTGGCTAATAGCCTTTTATGGACCTAACCTCCATGAATTTATCCAGCTTCTCTTTAAACTCTATTATAGTCCTAGCCATCAAAGCCTCCTCTGGCAAGGAGTTCCACAGGTTGACAACACGCTGTGTGAAGAAGAACTTCCTTTTATTAGTTTTAAACCTGCTACCCATTAATTTCATTTGGTGTCCTCTAGTTCTTCTATTATGGGAACTAATAAATAACTTTTCTTTATCAGCCCTCTCCACACCACTCATGATTTTATAGACCTCTATCATATCCCCCCTCAGTCTCTTCTTTTCTAAACTGAAAAGTCCCAGTCTCTTTAGCCTCTCCTCATATGGGACCCATTCCAAACCCCGAATCATTTTAGTTGCCCTTTTCTGAACCCTTTCCAAGGCCAAAATATCTTTTTTGAGGTGAGGAGACCACATCTATACACAGTATTCAAGATGTGGGCATACCATAGTTTTATACAGGGGCAGTAAGATATTCTGGGTCTTATTTTCTATCCCTTTCCTAATAATTCCTAGCATCCTATTTGCCTTTTTGACCGCCGCTGCACTCTGTGTGGAAGTTTTCAGAGAACTGTCCACGATAACTCCAAGATCTCTTTCCTGATTTGTCGTAGCCAAATTAGCCCCCATCATACTGTATGTATACTTGGGGTTATTTTTCCCGATGTGCATTACTTTACACTTATCCACATTAAATTTCATTTGCCATTTTGTTGCCCGATCACTCAGTTTGGTGAGATCTTCTTGGAGTCCCTCACAGTCTGCTTCTGTCTTGACTATCCTAAACAGTGTGATATCATCTGCAAACTTTACTACCTCACTGCTTACCCCTTTCTCCAGATCATTTATGAATAAGTTGAAAAGGATTGGTCCCAGGACTGACCCTTGGGGTACACCACTAGTTACCCCTCTTCAATCTGAAAATTTACCATTTATTCCTACCCTTTGTTTCCTGTCTTTTAACCAGTTCTCAATCCAAGAAAGGACCTTCCCTCTTATCCCATGGCCATGTAATTTACACAAGAGCCTTTGGTGAGGGACCTTGTCAAAGGCTTTCTGAAAATCCAAGTATACTATATCTACTGGATTCCCCCTTGTCCGCATGTTTGTTAACCCCTTCAAAGAACTCTAATAGATTAGTAAGACAGGATTTCCCTTTACAGAAACCATGTTGACTTTTGTCCAACAAATTATGTTCTTCTACATGCTTCACAATTTTATTCTTTATTATTGTATCCACTAATTTGCCCTGTACTAAAGTTAGACTTACCGGTCTGTAATTGCCAGGATCGCCTCTAGAGCCCTTTTTAAATATTGGTGTCATGTTGGCTACCTTCCAGTCATTAGGTACGGAAGCCAATTTAAAGGATAGGTTACAAACCACAGATAATAGATCAGCAATTTCCCATTTAAGTTCTTTTAGAACCCTTGGATGAATGCCATCCGGTCCCGGAGATTTGTTAACATTACGTTTTTCTATTTGTTCCAAAACCTCCTCTAATGACACTTCAATCCGGGACAGTTCCTCAGATTCATCACCCACAAAGGACGGTGCAGATTCAGGAATCTCCCCAACGTCCTCAGCCGTGAAGACTGAAGCAAAGAAATCATTTAGTTTCTCCGCAATAGCTTTATCATCCTTGATTGCTCCTTTTATAGCTCGATCATCTAGGGGACCCACAGGCTTTTTAGCAGGCTTCCTGCTTCTAATGTACTTAAAAAACATTTTCAGAGGGGTAGCCGTGTTAGTCTGAATCCTCAAAAGCGACGAGGAGTCCTGTGGCACCTTATAGACTAACTGAAGTGTAGGAGCATAAGCTTTCGTGGGCAAAGACCCACTTCGTCAGATGCATGTAGTGGAAATTTCCACTACATGCATCTGACGAAGTGGGTCTTTGCCCACGAAAGCTTATGCTCCTACACTTCAGTTAGTCTATAAGGTGCCACAGGACTCCTCGTCGCTTTTTTAAAAAACATTTTGTTATTTCTTTTTGAGTTTTTGGCTAGCTGTTCCTCAAAATCTTTTTTTGCTTTTCTTATTACATGTTTACACTTGATTTGACAGTGTTTATGTTCCTTTCTATTTATCTCACTAGGATTGGACTTCCACTTCTTAAAAGATACCTTTTTGTCCCTCACTGCTTCTTTTACATGGTGGTTAAGCCACAGTGACTCTTTTTTAGGTCTCTTGCTATGTTTTTTAATTTGGGGTATACATTTAAGTTGGGCCTCTATTATGGTGTCTTTAAAAAGTTTCCATGCAGCTTTCAGGGATTTGGCTCTAGTCACTGTGCCTTTTAATTTCTGTTTAACTAACCTCCTCATTTTTGCGTAATTCCCCTTTTTGAAATTAAATGCCAGGGTGCTGGACTGCTGAGGTGTTCTTCCCACCACAGGAATGTTGAATGTTATTATATTATGGTCACTATTCCCAATCGGTCCTGTAACGGTTATATCCTGGACCTGATCCTGCACTCCACTCAGGACTAAATCGAGAATTGCCTCTCCCCTTGTGGGTTCCTGCACTAGCTGCTCCAAGAAGCAGTCATTTAAGCCATTGAGAAATTTTATCTCCGCTTCTCTTCCTGAGGTGACATGTATCCAGTCAATATGGGGGTAATTAAAATCCCCCATTATTATAGAGTTCTCTATTTTGGTAGCCTCTCTAATCTCCCTCAGCATTTCTATGTCAGTATCGCTGTCCTGGTCAGGTGGTCGGTAATATATCCCTACTGCTAATTTCTTATTATTGGAGCATGGAATTTCTATCCATAGCGATTCTATGGAACATGTTGATTCACTTAATATTTTTATTTCATTTGATTCTACATTATCTTTCACATAAAGTGCCACTCCGCCACCCACCCGGCCTGCTCTATCCTTTCTATATATTTTATATCCCGGTATGATTGTGTCCCACAGATTTTCCTCATTCCACCAGGTTTCAGTGATGCCTATTATGTCTATCTCCTCATTTAATACGAGGTACTCTAGTTCACCCATCTTATTAGTCAGACTCCTAGCATTTGTGTACAAGCACTTTAAAAATTTGCCACTGGTTGTTTGTCTGCCCTTCCCTGATGCATTGGATTCCTTTTTATGCGGCTGTTTGTCAGCTCTGGCCAATGGTTTGCCCTCTCCCGTCCTCTCTTTCCGACTACAGCTTAGAGAATCTCTATCAACGGATTCTCCTCTAAGAGAAGTCTCTCTCCGATTTACGTGCATCTCCTCACCAATCGGCTTTCCCCCATCTCTTAGTTTAAAAACTGCTCTACGGCCTTATTAATGTTTAGTGCCAGCAGTCTGGTTCCACCCTGGTTTAGGTGGAGCCCATCCTTCCTGTATAGGCTCCCCCTCTCCCAAAAGTGTCCCCAGTTCCTAATAAATCTAAACCCCTCTTCCCTACACCATCATCTCATCCACGCATTGAGACTCTGAAGCTCTGCCTGCCTACCTGGCCCTGTGCGTGGAACTGGAAGCATTTCCGAGAATGCCACCATAGAGGTCCTGGATTTCAGTCTCTTTCCTAGCAGCCTAAATTTGGCCTACAGGACATCTCTCCTACCCTTCCCTACGTCATTGGTACCTACATGTACCACGACCACCGGCTCCTCCCCAGCACTACACATAAGTCTGTCTAGATGCCTCGAGAGATCCGCAACCTTCGCACCAGGCAGGCAAGTGACCATACGGTTCTCCCGGTCATGACAAACCCAACTATCTGTTTCTAACGATCGAATCACCCACTACTAACACCTGCCTCTTCCTAGCTGGCATTCCCTCCCCATCAGAAATATCCTCAGTGCAAGAGGATACCGCAACATCCTCTGGGAGGAGGGTCCCAACTACGGGATGGTTTCCCTCTGCTCCCATTAAATGCTCTGTTCCCTTGAGACTTTCATCCTCCTTAAGAACACTGGGGCTCTCAGACTGGAGGAGGGACAGTCTCATCAACATAGCTCTCTACCTTCCTTAGCTCCTCCAGTTCAGCCACCCTGTCCTCCAAAGCCCAAACTCGGTCTCTGAGGGTCAGGAGCTCCTTGCAATGGGTGCACACATACGCCACCCGCCCACAGGGCAGGTAATCATACATGTTACACTCGACGCAATAAACAGGATAGCCCCCACTTTGCTGCTGGGCTTCTGTCTCCATGTTTGTAATGAATAAGTTTAAGTACAAACTGGGATTCTTTTTAAACTTCTGGAGTATAGATTATTCTAAGAGTTAGGCTTTAAAGAAGGACACAAGTCACTAGTGCCCTCTAAACTCCCTCTCCAAACTCTCCTGTTACCTGTTCCTGGTCGTGCTCTCCTTGATCGCTGAGTCACAGGCTTATATAGCTTTGGTAGCCCCTCCCCCTGACTGAGGCTCAGCCAATTAACAGAGGTTTCTAGATTTCAAACCTTTTAGAAGCTCCTTCAAACAAACAAACCAAACAAACAAACAAACCAAACAGACAAACACAAACTTAGCACACTGCAAATAACTCCCTCACACACAAACACACACTCCAGACAGCCACTTACCACAAGGGTCCCATTTTTACTCTTCTTTTACCTAGAGAACTCCCTCTCCAAACTCTCCTGTTACCTGTTCCTGGTCACGCTCATTACATGAATTACATGTGCATTACATGAATTGGGACCTACAGGGTCTGTGTGAACTGGTTGGCAACAAATTATCTGTTACTAGTATGCCAAGGGGACCTCCCTTTTAATTGTGGGTACTCTTTCCATCAGCCTCCCTCCTCGGGTCCATCTTCTTGCCAGTAGTGTCTTCTGAAAGACTGATGGCTCCTTTTTACCCCTTGGATCCTCTCTGGGTCAGTGTGGTTACCATATTCAAAATTCTGGTAATACTCTATTGATTCACATGATTTCCATTAAATTATCACTGTGTTACTTTAAAAAAATAGCTGTATTTAATATGGACATGCAGTAAGAGAAAATAGACCCGGGCTTGGTAGAAATCAGCAAGCGTACACATTGCTATACAGGAAGCCTGAATACATCTGATTGCCACTACTACAACATGTGCCTGCCATTTTTATACATTAGTAATACAACCCTGACAACTAGGCACTTACTCCAAGATACATGAAATGAATGTAAATGTAAATAGCATACCTCCAGAGCCTCAAAAAACATAAATGAACATAGCTCCAGTCAGGTCAGTGGAAATATGTTGATTTACACAAGCTGAGGTTTTGGTACTTGTGCTTTATTTGTTTCCTTTCATTTTTTGTCACTTGCCCTCTTCCCCTTCCAGGATGAGCTGTGGGTTTGTTCTCCAATCCCCTTCAGCTCATGTTCAGCACAAGATCATGAAAATGCAGCAGTTCTTGTTCTGAATGGGATTGGGTTGAGTTGGTCAGTAATTCTGTCACCAACCCTTTGCAACAGTTTGAAGAATTAGCTGCCTTTGGGGGCTTGTTTACTTGGGTTCATTGGCAGAGTAAATATTTCATTGCATTTATAATTGCTTTTTCCCCCAAGGAAATGTATTTTTCCTTTCAGAAGAGAATTTAAAGAGTACCTCAGCTATGCATGGAAATTAACATTGCTGTTAATGAAAAGAACTCTAATCTAAAGGATCTTTTTAGTAACAAACAGGTTTGCCTTTTGAAAGTATTGCTTTTATTTAAGCTTTCTACATAGATGTCATCAAAGAGAATATTGAACAATTGATCTCGTGTGTGTACCAGGACACCACAAAAATGATCTTTTAGAAAAACCAATGAATTAATTTTAAAGAAATTGAATAATTAGAGCTATGGCCAGAGGAAAAAAACAAATATTCCACGAAAGACCACAGCAACTTTTGTATACTCTGCCAGTAATCTTGGGTTATTTATGAATGTATACAACAGATACAAAAGAGAAGTTTTAGAAAAAAACCTTGTCTATTATATTAGTGGATCAGTGAACTGATTGTGAATCAAATCAGCTGGGATGAAGAATTTAATCAGAAATATGTGAATGATAATTGAGAATCATTTAAGAAAACCTTAATAGGTTCCCAAAAAAGCCAGAATCAAGGAAGAAGGACCACCTGATTTAGAGGTGATGTGGAGGCACCTATAAAATACTTAGGGAATAATGGAAATGTTGGCAGTAATTAATATAAAAAAGAAATTAGGAATTGCAAAAATGCTGAACTGACTAAAGAAGGAAAGATATACAGTTCAGTAGAGAAAGGTGTAAAATAATACAGTGGCTGGAGATGAAATTAGGACAGAGTCAGTCAGGAAATAAGGTGTAAAACAGTGAGAGTGATTAATCAGTGTAACAATTTACCAAGCGTTGTGGTGGATTCCCCATCACTGATAATTTTTAAATCACTTTTTTTTCTAAAAGATGCTCTAGGAAGTATTGGGGGGAGAAAGTGATCCCAGTAGTCCCTTAGAATCTATAATAACCCAGTGAGAAATTATTTCATTAAAACACTTAGGCTGCGTCTAGACTGGCATGATTTTGCAGAAATACTTTTAACCGAAAAGTTTTTCTGTTAAAAGTATTTCCGCAAAAGCACGTCTAGATTGGCACAGATGCTTTTGTGCAAAAAGTGCTTTTGCGGAAAAGCATCCATGGCCAGTCTAGATGCGATTTTGTGCAAGAAAGCCCCGATTGCCATTTTAGCCATCGGGGCTTTTTTGCGCAAAACAGTTCTTCCCTGTCTACACTGGCCCTCTTGCGCAAGTATTCTTGCACAAGAGGGCTTTTTCCCGAGCGGGAGCATGAAAGTATTTGCGCAAGAAGCACTGATTTTGTACATGACAAAGATAGTGCTCTTGAGCAAATTCAAGAGGCCAGCTTGCCAGTCTAGACACACCCTTATTGTGTGTTTTCTGTCTTGGTAGCTTTATTCTTGATACATTTAAAGAGGATGTTTCTGAATGTGTTTGTTCTTGCTGCTTATTTCTAGTTACACTTTTAAGAGTGTTACTTATAGATTGACGCAATGCTGAGAAAATACTCTCCAGAAGAAAAAAGTGATTCTATGGAATTTCAACCTGGGATGTGTCATTGAAACCAGTCCCTTTTGTTTCCTCTGTCTCTTCTCTTCATAGTCTCTCCCATTTATCTTGGCTTCTTCAAAAGACTGACACTTCACAATTTTCACCCTATTGTGTTCTCAAGGTTAATTGTCAATTGTCAAAGACTAAATGGAACCAAGAAAGCAATATTCTTGTAAAGATTAATTTAAAGGAGTGGTTCTGTACTTCCAATAGCGTCTGCACTAAAAAGAGCTATAAACTAGTGCAGAGCAAATGTGAACATGAAAGTTTAGGAAGAAGGTTGAGTTAAGAGGCTCTTGTTTTATGAAGAGTCCACAGATTAAAAGAATTGAAGAATCACTCCCCTACACAATATCATGGTTGATTGCTGCTCTAAATTATTGCTGCTGTAAATGATAATGAGAGTGTCCAATATTTCTTCTGCTGCTGGACCGAATTGAACTGGTCATTTAACACCTATGATCATTAGGTGCACTGAAAAATTTGCAGTATTGCCTATTCAAAAATGTTAAGGTGCTGAAAATACTTACGATTCATGTCCAATTTTTCATTGATGCCTATTATACTTTTGGTAGTTTGATGATTTTTAAGAGTATATCACTTGAAATGGCTGAAAATCCTTCTCACCCAGGCATTTCTCTTGCAAAAGTTGTTTTTGCCATTTTTTTTAAACAAAAGGTTCCATTCCCTCCAACCCTGCAGACTCAACCATATGTGGGTAGGATGCTCTCAGAGATTATGGAACTATATTAATATTCATACCATAGATGTTGGAACTAATGCAAGAGGAATATACTACTCAACCTGACTAAGAAATGATTTATTACTTCTGCATAATGTTTAGACCATGGCTATTGCTCTAAAATCTTATATGATTAAATGTGGGAACAAGTGACATTTGGAGGTACCAAACCAGCTACAAGTTGAAATGTTTTTAGCAGCTGGATTTAATGAGTGTAACATGAATGCATGTTGCATATTTGAGACAATTTGTTTTACATTCACGTTAGCTCTGTTCTAAAAATTTTCATACAATAACAGTTCTTTTCAGCATCAAATGTAAACCTGAAAAGTATCTAGTGACCTTGCATTGGAATAATCTTGTACAGTTTACAGACTGCTTTAGCTTTTCAAGCAGGCTTGAATTTTCCTGTAATTTTCCTACAGGGCTGGTTTTATGTTTCTAGGAAAATAACTGCCAGTTAAGATCATGCAATTCCTTGACCAGTTTGTTCTGACTTGGATTCTGTTGCATCACTTTCAGATTTATGGGAGTGATATAGTTTCTACATTTGCTTTGTATCTTGTATTAGTTTAATAAGCCAGCAGAACAAAACCTTGCTCAGATAATAAATTTTTCAAAATCCACTGCAGTTAATTATTTCTCTAGGAGATTTAGATTCATGAAAGGATGTTATGCAGAGTGCTTCATTAAACAAACAATACTTGGTGCAAATATGTAACATGATACACATCTCTTTACATCATCCAATATAAGAACATTTTAACAGTAATAAAACTGAGCATTAGCTCGTGAAGTTGCAGGATGGTGAAAGGAAGAATTAATGAAGTATATTGCTTTAATTTTTTATATTTTAAAGTTAATATTTACTTCTGAGAAATAGAAACCAATTCATCACTTTTCACTTCTGTAAGTTTGACATTAACCGACTTTAAAAAAACAAAACAAAGGCCAGTCCACTGACTATTCTGGTAATGCATCAAGGTAATCTATAAAGGCCTGATTTTCCTACCTCTACTTTTGCGAAGAAGCATCTGTTTCCCTAGAGTTTATCTACAATGCCATGCATTTGAGACTATGGGGATGCAAATAGCAGTATGCTTCACATGCTACTTTGCAACTCCCAATGGGGACACCACGGGAATGAACTAAAAGGTTCCAAGTTCACATTAGTGTAATCCTCTACCTTAAAATGAACTGGGAACCCTTTAATTTGCACCCACAGCTTCCACATGGGAGAGTTACAGTGCAGAACTTTGGTGCGCACTGCTATTCACACCCCTGTTGACTGACTTGCACAGCAGTGTGGATTAACACAGCCTCATTTTTTGTGACAATTCATCTTTGGGTAGTAGTAGGCAGTGATGGTGTCAAACTGGTGGGGACTACGTGTGTAGGTGAATCAATTTGTCACATTTCTATTGTTAGATCATTTGATTACATTCATTTGAGATAATTTAGGAATCTGTTTATTTGTACTTTTTAAAGATTGTCAAGAGTGGCGGGACCATTTAATGGATGCTCTTTTATTGTAGTTTACTAAAAAAATGAATAAGCAAACCCATTGACTTTACCTTACTATAGAAATACTATTTACATTTAATGAGTAATGGAATCATAACCATACCCTAAATGAGAAGAATTCAGTCACAACCTCATGTTTCATATTCTTTGTGACATTCTTAATACGAAGATCATTATGAACACAGTGTGATAACACAGGCATGAATGGTCATGACAGAATAGGTCATGAATAGAGCTAGGTAATGTAACGAACAATTAATTCAGCAAGTCCCGCTACCAGTGTTGTCTTCAAATCGTCATTGTCAAGTCCGAGTTGAGTCTCAAGTCACTACAGTTCAAGTCTCAAGTCTTAATTTAAAAAATGTCAAGTCACTTTTGTACAAGCCATCAATATCGGCATTTTCAGACAATTTTTTCACCAAGTCGATTTAACAAAATTAGTAAGTCTCAAGTCGAGTCTCAAGTCACAAATAATGAACCCGAGTCGAGTCTCAAGTCGAGTCACCTAGGTGACTTAAGTCGGACTCGAGTTCAAGTCATGGGACTCAAGTAAACAACTCTGCCCGTTCCCTCTCCCTTTTTTGCAAGTTCTCTGTAAAGACACTACAATTTTTACAAAAGCAAATAACCACTGTTGCTCCTCAAGCCCAAAAGATACCCTATCTAATGTGGAGCAATGCATATCTGTATTTAATCAGTTTCATTTTCATTGCAGAACTGCTGTCAACCTTAGGCTATGTCTACACTACGGGTTTTTCTTGGCAAAAAATATGCTAATGAGGGACTCATTTGCATGAGTTGCAATCTCATTTGTATATTTTCTGCTGACCCATTTTTGCACAAAAACAAGCAGCGTGGACATTTTCTTTTTGTGCAAAATCCCCTTTTTCCACAAGATCCTTATGCCTCAAAAAAGGAGGTATACTGATCTTGCAGAAAAAGGGGTTTTCACGCAAAAAGAAAATGTCCACACTGCTTATTTTTGCGTAAAAATCCCTAGTGCAAAAATGGATTGGCAAAAAATATGCAAATGAGATTGTGATTCATGCAAATGAGTCCATCATTAGCATATTTTTTTGCTGAGAAAACTCATAGTGTAGTCACAGCATAAGAGAGTGGGCATGGAAACAAAAACATCTTTATTAATAACTTAATCATTTTTATGACGGTGCACCAGGTCATTTCGGGATGGAAATTTGGCTTTTTCTCGACAATAATCTTTGGTATTTGAAATAAGGCTCCTAGTGCGTCTACAAGATTTTTATTATCCTGATGATCAGTTTGTTAGAGATTTTCATCTTTATTTGCCTTGAATGAATGATAGTTAAATTTGCCCGGGCACTCATTAATGGATCTAAAAGTGACTATACTATTGCAAAGCAATTTGACAAACCAGCTGGAGAGAAGCTGCAGAACTTGCCTTCATTTACAAATTTGACACCTTAAATCAAGATTTGAACAAAGATCTGAACTGGACACCCTGCTGACATCAAAAGCTAAGTATCGGCACTGACAGCCCATTCTATTAGCCTCATTTAGCATGGACATTCTAATTGACAAGATTTTTTCCCCCTTCTCTTTCCCTTCCCATCCCCTCGTCTTCTGCTGTTTATTTGTATCTCTGGACCTCTTGCTCCATTGATCTTAAAAAGTGGGTTGTGCCCATGAAAGCTCATGATACCATCTACAGGTACATTTTTTATTAGTCTCTTAGGTGCTGCAGGACCATTAATTACTTTTTATGTTTTTTCATGATTTTTAAAACTTTTTTGGTTGTAAATTGCATTCACCATGGTACAGTAATATGCAGTCATGAATAAAAATGAAAATATTAGTTTAAAATCTAAGTTATGTGAACGCTTCTTGCATCAAAATCACATTACAATCTTCTTTTGAATGAACTAGTGCATTAAAGAACAGTGGTTCATAAGTTATAAAAATACATGCAAAAGAGAAGAAATTAAAGCCAAAGGGCTCTGATCAAAGACACACTGGACAAGATTCCAATTTGTGACAGATTGGGAGCTGCTGTGTAGTAGTTTATGAAATCTGTGTGTTGGCCTAGTTATTGAGGTGTGTGTTGCCTGACGAGAGGGGGCAGATGTTTTGAAGAACCAGACTGAGTTTATACTTGCGGTGGTATTCATGTTCTTTAGTGTGTAACTAGACACTGCAGTGAGAACTCCAAGAAATAGACAATGGGGAAAGGCTCTAGCATCCCAGCGACTGGACACTACAATGCTAAAGAACAGCAGTGTAGATGTGGAAGGCACTGCTTAGACATGTGGGGTATATATCCTACGGCTCAGGCATGTAGGTCGTGTTGTCTAGTGAATTTGTAAGCAGGAGTCTGAAGGCTTTATTAGAACTATAAGTTACATAAACTAAAGAAGAGTTCCTATCTGCATGTTTGATGATGAGAGGGATAGCTCAGTGGTTTGTGCATTGGCCTACTAAATCCAGGGTTGTGAGTTCAATCTTTGCAGAGGCTATTTAGGGATTTGGGCAAAAATTTGTCAGGGATGGTACTTGGTCCTGCTGTGAAAGCAAGGGTGGACTGCACTTGATGACCTTTCAAGGTCCCTTCCAGTTCTGGGAGATAGACAATCTCCATGATGCTTCCTTTGCACTGCTTCCAATTGGCTCTCACCAGCCCCAGTCCAATTCCCTATCACATGTGCTCTATCCTGCTCTGGAAGGCACAGTGAATTCTCTTAACATAGGCATCTTTAAAACTTAAATACCCTGCTGGGAAAGTGAGGAGACAGAGCCAGACAAATATCAAGAAATCTACTACTTCAAGACAGGCTCAATATGGAAAATAGCAGAACACCACTGGCCATCGCTTACACCCATCCAGCACATCATTCACAATCGACAACCTATCCTAAAACACTATCCCTCACTCTGACAGGTCTTGGGAGACAGGCCAATCCTCACCTACAGGCAGCTCCCCAACCTGAAGCAAATACTTGCCAGCAGTCACAACTACATCTCAGATACACTCACCCAGGAACCTACCCCTGCAATAAACCCCATTGCCAACTCTGTCCATACATTTATAAAAATGATACCATCACAGAACTTAACCACATACGTCACATCAGGGGCTCATACATCTGCATGTCCTTTAATGTGACATAAACCATCAGTGTCAGCAATGCCCCTCTGCCATGTATATTGGCCAAACTGGACAGTCTCTGCAACAAAGGATAAATGGACACAAATCAGACAGTAGAAATGGTAACACATATAAAATTGTAGGGGAACACTTTAACCTGTTTGGTCACTCAATCATGGATTGAGGCATAAAGGATCTGTCCACGAAGGGTTCTAGGGTCGGCAGATCCCCGTCTAGACTGCTGTGCTGTGCCAACAAACAGCTGATCAGCATAGCGCAGCGGACACTTTGATTTAAATGAAGTGGCAATTATTTAAATCGCTGCTTCATTTCCCTTTGTCATCCTGCCTCATCTACATGGCTCTATTGATGGAGCCATGTAGTCTAGACACACCCTCTACTCCACTGAGCTGTGCTTCTCCATTTTTTATATTGTTTATACCAAAGCTAGTTGAGCATTCAGCTTCTATATGCTACATGCCATCATAAATGTGGATCTAACCTGAGATACATGACGCCCTCTAGCAGTGTCTCAAGATGATAAACCTGCCTTGCTTATTATTAGATGGTGGTAAGCCTTTAGGTAATATAGACATACATGTAGAGTGTTATTTTTAAAATATTTTTTCTCGAACATTTCTTTCCTACAGTTAAAACAAACAACACTTCATTTATTTAAGAAGGCTATCTGATCACTATACAATATCGAACATCAACTCCCAAGGGAAAGAGCCCAAATGCCAAACTCAGTTGGATCTGCTGGATTTATACACCAGGGCTGTGTCTAGACTGGCAAGTTTTTCCGCAAAAGCAGCTGCTTTTGCGGAAAAACTTGCCAGCTGTCTACACTGGTCGCTTGAATTTCCTCAAGAACACTGACGATCTCGTGTAAGATTGTCAGTGTTCTTGCGGAAATACTATGCTGCAAAAGCCCTCTTGCGCAAATGCTTTTGCGCAAGAGGGCCAGTGTAGACAACGTGGTATTGTTTTGTGCAAAAAAAGCCCGATCGTGAAAATGGCGATTGGGGCTTTCTTGCACAAAACAGTGTCTAGATTGGCACGGACGCTTTACCGTAAAAAGTGCTTTTGCGGAAAAGCGTCCGTGCCAATCTAGACGCTCTTTTCCGCAAATGCTTTTAGCGGAAAAACTTTTCCGTTAAAAGCATTTGCGGAAAATCATGCCAGTCTAGACGTAGCCCAGGTATTGTAGCTCAGAATCTGGCCTCAGAATGGGAAAAACATGAAATTCTACTTCAGCATAAGTAAAGACATGACACCTAACACATGAGGGGGGAAAGAGGTGCATAGTTAAACTTATAATCAGGACACGCATACACTGAGTAACGTAAAGTCCCATTACGCTTGTAGTGTAAGATACTATACACCATGAATACTACTCTTGACACTTTGTAAATTAGACATGGCTCTAAGCCAAATTCCCAGACCCAAATCACCCCCACATTCTGGAGAACTTTACAATCAGACCAATCTGACACATCACTTGGTGTCTCTTGCTGATCTCTAATGTCAGTGTAAAACAATGTTGTTGTAATTAACATGTATTCGATCATTAATATTAATATATGTAACATGTTAAGGGAAAAAACTGTAAGGAAGAAAAATACCCAAATAATAGCAATTTTCAATGCACTTAAACTAAGAAAAACACAATTAAAACTAACATTATATTGAGTGAAGGCTCCAGCTCTATCACAATATGGTTTGATGGCATATCATGCAGTAACATAAAAAGAATCAGCTCTTAACTGCTTATTATTGTAGCTAAAATGTTTTTTTTATAATTTTATTTATCGTTAATTCACATTCACGAACTACTTACAATTCCCTTGCAATCCATTAACTCAATTATTGATATTTTTCCCATTTCAGTCTTCTTCCTTTATAAACTAATAGAAACAATCTTGCATCCTCCTCCTCGGTCATAATATCCCCAATCATACACTTTTAAAGCCAATGGCAGTTTTACCACAGACATCAATAGGATCATGGTAGGGTAACAAATAAATATTTCTTCCCAGCCACTCCCAAAGGTAATTTGTCAGGAAGTAATAATGAAGTCACTAAGAATTAGCTCTGCTTTCAAAGTGGTTCATTTTCTCATGTGGGCTTGAGAAGCCCTGGTGATATTAGGAGAAAGATGCATTTTTTTTCTCCCTACTGTTATGATATTCCCATTTATTTTTAACAATAAAGAAAGCAACAATCAGAGTACACTAAAAGGAACAAGAATCAGATGGTAATAGAGGCCCAGTTCTACAAGGAACCTAAAGACTTTCCTAGTCAAAGTGGCCGATCGAATGTCGCTTCTGTCACATCCTTTCAGTGCAATATGGACCTGCCCTTTCCCATCAAGCTATACCAGCTGCTACTGCAGCTCTTGATACTATGCCTTTTTGTCCTGTTTTTTGGAATGAAATAAAACATGAGCCTAAATTTTCCAAAATGTTCCAGCAGCACAACGCTGCCCCAGTGCCAAAGGACTGGGTCACTTAAGGATTACTTCTTCCTAGAGAAATCTTTGGGTGACAGATTGCCCCCAGAGTGGCTCAAATGCTATTTCCCCTCCCAGTCAGACATCAGGTGAAAGGCATGGACTGTGTGCTCCTCCATCCAGCTGAGCTTTGGCAGCTGTGCCAGCCCTCAGGGCCAAACAGAAAAGCTTGCATGAACCAGTATCAATGACAGGGAACACACTAGATGGCCCTAGGATCTGGGCAGTGAAAGTATGACTTATTAGCCAGGAGCTTCACTGCTCATCTAAATTGTAGTGGTAATTAGAAGAGCTTCGGTTTTCCTGCAACTGAGATTTTTTTGTAATCAGAAGTAGCAGCTTCCTCTACCAGTTTATGTTAAAAATTATTGGAAGTATTATTTGAGAAACAAAGTTTATACCTGCACAGTAAAAGGCTGTATAGTTATAAATCAACTCCATTGGCTACATGGAGAGAGAGAGAGGGAGAGAGAGAGAGAGAGAGACATGATTTGAGAAGTACTTCCCCTAAAAGAGGTTCATGTTTAAGGAAAAACACTCCCACTCAGTTCAAGAAGTCAGAAACAGTTCTACTAAATGCTCTGTGCACAATCTTGCTAGAGTGTGATGATGGGTTTTCTTAAGGGCTTTCTTAATGGCTTTCTATTTGTGAGTGGCCAGAGGGAGGACTATAGAAGAGCTGCACTAGAAATTGAACAGAAATTGTCTTATACCACTAGGGATTGCAGCCTTTTTGTGACTGTGTCCCCACACATTAATCTGAAGCAATGAGGAATAGCGGAGATTTTGTACCACAAAAGAAAGGAAGTGTTACAGAAATTCAAATATGCATTATGCTTAAATACAATGATTTTATCTGCCCCTCTAAGAAAAATTAATTATCTGATGTGTTTCTGTTGCACTAGTTTTTAGAGTCCCCGTTATAATAACTTTTAACCTAACAAAAGTGATTTTCCCAATTTTAACTGAACCAAGAAATACTATTAGATGATGTATTTTATTTTTTCTATATGACTGAATTTTAATGATAGAAAAATGTTCCTTTTCCTTATTATTAATACAATTTTTGATCTTCAGATCTAGAGGTCAAAATCTCCCTTCATAGAACTCTACTTTCAGTGAAGTAAAATCATAGATAAAATTTGGCTCTATCATCATAGTTCTTTTCAGCTCATTTTAGAATATAATTGGGCATTTTACCATTTATTTATTTAAATTGTTGAAATTGTTCATGGCTTGACCTGACAAACTTTTTTTTTTTTTGATAAGTAAGTGTTTATAGAATCACAATGGATCCATACTATTAACATTATTCTTTAAGGGCATGTCTACACAGCAGGGCTAAACTTGAAATAAGCTATGCAACTTGAGCTACTTCAATTGCGTAACTTTCATCAAAATAGCTTATTTCAACTTTGAGCACATCTGCACAGCACTTATTTAGAAATAGAGCACTCTTCCCCTGACTTCCCTTACTCCTCGTACAATGAGGTTTAGAGGAGTCAGAGTACTAAGCCCGTTAATTTGAATTTATTTTGAAAAAGTGGGTTTGCTGGGTAGACGTGCACTATGTTATTTCGGAATAATGCCCTAATAGACAGTGATGATTTGTTTCCAGATACAAAGTAATGCTCACTGAGTACTTATTAAAGAATTTCTTACCCTTCTCCCCATCAACAGAGGGCTCTGCCTTACACCTATTTTGTCCTCTAATCACCTCTCTTGAGCCTCATTTTTCTTATTTCTAATGCTATTTGCCTGGTCTGGTGTAAGTCCTGACCCTTATAACAGTACACTGATCATCTGAAACCAGCCATATAAAGAACATCAACTCTTCTTGATGAGTCTGGCCACAAGCCATGCTGGGCTAGATAAGAGGGCCTTACTTTATATAAACCATTAATTTAAATAGAACAATGCTGGTTTACTCCGGATAAGGATTTGACTCTTTGGGCATGACTACACAGCAGGGCTAAAACTACGCAACTTGAGCCACGTCAATTGTGTAGCTTACGTCAAAATAGCTTATTTCAGCTTTTGGCACTGTCTACGCAGCAGGAAGTCTGCGAAAGAGTGCTCTTCCTCCAACTTCCCTTACTCTTTGTAAAATGAGAGTTATAGGAGTTGGAGTAAAAAGTCCTCCAGCTCGACATTATTTTGACATTATGTTGAAATAACTGCTTGTAGTGTAGATGCGGACTATGTTATTTCAAAATAATATCAGTTATTCCAAAATAACACTGCTGTGTAGATAGACCCTTTGGCTACCTGAAAGTAGGAATAAGAGATCCTCCGGAAAAGGGCTTTATTCCGGAGGATCGCGCCAGTCTAGATGCTTTTTTCCGGCTTTTCCCCAAGCCGGAAAAAAAGCGGCGGACATGTTTATTTAAATCTGCGGGGGTTATTTAAATCCCCCGCGGATTTCCCTATTCTGACTTACCTGCTTTGCATGCCTCTTCCGTCTTATGGGGCCAGTCTAGACGTAGCCTTTGTGTTAAACTTAAATTAGGCATAAGACATAACTTTGAACTGGCAGGGTAAGTAACCATTCACACAGCTTTCCAAGAGCAATAATAACTCTAATACAAATCATCTCTTGGAGTCTTTAAATTGAGACTGGCTGTCATCTAAAACATATACTGTGACTCAGTCCCTAAGTAATTGAGCCAAATACTATTAGTTTAAGTATTAAGGAGGAATAACTCCCTCCACCGAAGGAATTATTAGGTAACTGTATATAGACTGTGTTAGAGAGGAGCTCAGACTGGATGACGAGTTGTCCCTTCTTGACTTAATAGCTATTTAACTGGGGCATTGGTGCTGTTGAAAACGCCAAGGAGAGGCACATTCCTACAACCTTTACAAAAAAAGGATTCTATGTGGTGAGTACATTTCAAATTTTACACCAAGAGGGTGGCTTTTGAAATTTACTTCCATGTTCTCTTCCTCACTAATTAAATCTTATAAGATTTGGCTGCTTTCCCAATAATTTTGGCTATTGATTCCAGCTCAGGAAGTGATTTAATGTCACTTTCTGGCTATGGTGTCATATTGAAGTTACAATTTACAATATATTATTCTTTTATGTTATCCATTTCCTGGTTTGGTTTAAGTGAAGGCTGCTGCTTTTTAGCATAGCACATGCTTAGCTGCACTCTGGCTCCTTAGTACTGCCTAAGTAGCAAAAATTGTCCAAAAAAACAGCTGTGTCTGGTCAGCTGAGTTCAGACAGCTCTGCCTCAACACACCCGCAAAGAAGCCCTGCTCTGAGTCCCTAGCCCTGGGATATGGACAGACCTTTCCTCACTAGCTCCTAGAAAAGGGCACCAGGGAGGTGGAATCTGGCAGATGGTTCTTACAAACCTTATATGAGAGCCCAGAGGTCAGAGCCAGGCTGTGGCTCCTCAGGTACTGCCGAGCAGGAGGGAGATCAGGGACACGTTAGAACTATTGTTTCTTTTGTTATGCCTTTCCTTACTGAAACCTGAGGAGGGTGGTGGAAGAGGCCCTCGAAGCAGGCCACGTTGGGAAGAAGCCTAAAGAAGAAGCAGCTCTGAAGAAGTAGAATATAATTGACTACTTCAGGAATGGTAATGCAGGGTAGAGGGAGGGATGGGGTTCCTCTACAAGCCACCAGGGCAAGCCTAGGTAAAGGCCCTTTGCAAGAGTCAAAAGGCCTAATGGGCCTAAGTTAGGCTAGAGCCCTGTCACAAGGTTGCTGGATTGTTATTGGCCTGGACTCTGACTTACCCTATAAGGGGTCAGGGGTAGTCGAGTTAGACTGTAACAGGAAAAACTTAAAAAACAACAAATAGTCTTTAAGGTGCTACTAGACTATTTGTTGTTTTTAAAGTTTTTCCTAAAAGGGGTGAGACTCAAAAGTGATCTGGCCAGAGGGTGGAAGTTACAATTCAAAGGGGGCCACCAGCAGACCTGAATGGCAGGACAGCAAAGCTATGGCGGGAAAACACCCATGTAATCCCATTCGTCAAGCTGGGGGTGTGATTTCCAATGGGGCAACACATTTTCACGCAAGCTCTGATCAAGCCAGTATGCTAAAAACTGAGTGTAGTAGCACAAGGGACAAGACACTCCAATTATGTATGTGTCAGGGACCACAGTCACGTCCTGTGGCATCTGGCTCCTCCCGCTGCTTATGCTTCCATGGCTACTTTGTTCTCAATGCACTAGGTCAGTCAGAGATAACTCCAGGGTGTCTTTCCCAGCGGCTAATCACGCCCACAATTCAAAGTGTAGATATCCCACCTCACAATGCCACATCCAGCCAGCAAGGTGGCACATGGCTAATACGTCACTTTATCACACTCAGCAAATGCTCACCTCCGGTGCTGTTTCAGTTTCTCACTGGATAAGTGAATGATTAGAAACTATTTTCATCCACACTAAATTTTTATAAGAATCTTTTTTCATTTACATAATTAAACGAAGTTTGGTAGGGCCCAAAATTCATTTTCCCATGACAAGTATATGAACTAAAACTTCACTCACACCAATGTAGCAACTGGACTTTTGAAAAATCAAATGAAATGAAATGAAAACAAACCCATCCTCTCCACTCAATTTTCTCTCCGGATATCTTAGGCTGAATGTATGATTCATTTTCATCCTTAGCATGCTAACATATTCCAGACTGTGTATACTTGCACTTTCCCAAGCAATGTTTTCCTTTTTTACTGTGAGATAAGTAAAGACATCACACTTAGATGATCAGATCACTGTCTAATTATAAGTCTTGATCATGATGCTATATATTTTTGTTAGTCTCTAAGGTGCCACAGGTTTGTTGTTTTTAACTGTGAACCGGGTTTGTTTGCTGACTTTTTGATCTATTTGTTAATGGGCAAAACAATTATTTGCTAGCATATATATATTTTTTAAATCTCCAGGGAGTTCAGAGAAAGTCAGAAAAAGTAAAAAAAAAAAAAAATCCATGCATATGGACATTAAAATACACAGATAGGTGTAGTAGGAAATACAGAATACTTATTAGGCCATCTAGTGCAGCTTATCTTGTGCCACTACAAGATCATTCCCTACTACAGCATTGTATGTTTTCTGTGTCTTTGTCCAGTCTCGTTTTAAATTTCCCAAGTGATAGATCTTCTACCACTAATGCAGGGAAGGGGGATTATCCCACAACCTCATCAGAGCTCACTGTTAACAGGCTTTTCTTAATTGAATTCTCTTGCTCCCATGTTATTCTCCATGTATCACTCAGGGTATGTCTACACTTGCCCCCTAGTTCGGACTAGGGAGGCAAATGAAGCATACCGAAGTTGCTAATGAAGCACGGGATTTAAATATCCCACGCTTGATTAGCATATTCATGGCCGGTCGCCATTTTAAAATGCTGGTTGCCCGAATTAACTCGCCGCGTGTAGATGCAGTAGTCCAATCCAAAACCCTTCCCTCGAATTAACTGTTACTCAACTCGCAGCCTGTGGGTCACATACGGCCCGCTGCCCGTTTGTTTGCAGTCCACGGGTGGGAGCCAAAACAAAAAAGTAGTCGATGTAATGGTCTTCTGTTGATATGCGTTTTAGTAGTTACATTCCTGAACTGGCTTAAATGGGGCTTGTGTGTTGTGTAGTCTTGCCTTAATCTTTGTATTCATGCCCATAAGTGAAAGAAGCTATTTGCATATATTTGCATATATATTTGCATGTATATGCAGCCACACTTAACTTGCGGCCCTCGGCATATGCTGAGAGTATCATTGTGGCCCCCAAGGCTTCCAAAGTTGAGTATCTCAGTCTTAAGAGATAACCCATAGATGGGAGAGAAGGAGCAACTCATTTTGCTCCCTCTGCCTTTTTCTGCTGCTGCTGTACCTCCTTCTCAGCTTCCCTATTAAATCCTCTGCTCTTCCCCTGTCATGGCTGAAAACTGAGGCCCATAAATCAGGTTAGGTATCCCCTTCAACTATTCCTTCTCTGCTAGCCAGGTCATGTCAAAATCTGAAAAAGAAGAGTGGAAGGAAACAAGAAATAGCAACTTTAGGATTGTTTTGGTTTTTGAGGGGCTGTTCAAACATATGACGTTAAAAAAACAATTGTTCTAGTAATGCAAAGGATGAGAGGAAGAACAATATAGCGTCCCGTAAAGCCTGGGGGAAGAATATATGAATATGAAAAAATATCACCACCATTTAATCCTTGATGAAGTGATCATTTTCAAAGCTGTATGCAAACAATTATTCCTTACAATAACTCTGTGAGACAAATAAAAGTGGGTTAGTGATAACCAATGCAGTCATGAAGAGGAGAAAGGACACTTGCATGTATGTCGGGATTGGAAAAAACAGTAGAGAGAGAATTAGTATACAATGACAAGTAAAGCAAGAAAAAAATAACAAATGGTCTGGTAGCAGTTTATAGACTAAAAAAACATGTAGATGGTATCGTGAGCTTTCGTGGGCACAGCCTACTTCTTCAGATGCCCGTAGTTTTGAGTTTAGGATGTGCAGACCCAAAATAAATCGGAGAGAAGGGGAGGAGGGAAAAGGGAGGGGGATGGGAGACAGGGAGCTAGAGGGAATCAGTAAGTATCTGAAGATTGGGTAGTTAAAACAAAGCAGATAAGAATCAAAGTCAATTGATAGTATCCTTCCTGACATTGGGGTTTATACAAAGAGCTGTTTGCACCTTGATTGCCTGGGGCACTACCAACTTAACATCTGATGAAAGTGAAAACAGCTCTTTGTGTAAACTCCTATGTCAGGAAGGATACTATCAAATGACTTTGATTCTCATCTGCTTTGTTTTAACTACCCAATCTTCAGATACTTACTGATTCCCTCTAGCTCCCTGTCTCCCATCCCCCTCCCTTTTCCCTCCTCCCCTTCTCTCCGATTTATTTTGGGTCTGCACATCCTAAACTCAAAACTCCAGTCATCTGAAGAAGTGGGCTGTGCCCACAAAAGTTCAGGATACCATCTACATGTTTTGTTAGTCTATAAAGTGCTACCAGACCATTTGTCATTTTTTTTCTGTACAAACTAACTCGGCTACCGTCTGAAAGCCTCCAAGTAAGGCAAGGAAAGTGATGGAGACTCAAAAAAAGGCTGAGATACTGAACTTCTTTTAAAATGTCTTAAAAGAAAAGAAGGATTTTAAAATGGCTAAGCAGCAAAGAAAATCTTTTAAAAATAATTAATGATACAGGTAGGAGGTGTTTTTCATTAGAAAATGTTAACATACTTATCAACCTATCTGGAGGATAAATTTGCTCTTCATTCCAGCTTAGGAATCTGCTATCTGCTCTTTCTCAGGGGTAAATCCTCTAGTAATGCAGCTGAAGAGAGGCTTGAGGGAGTGCAACTCAATCTGTGTAGTTTTGGATATGAATCAAGCCCTACAGCTTTAGGTAGAAAAATGGAACTAAGTATCAACTTTAAGAACAAAATACATAATTAATATTCATAATGGTGAAACTGCAATAAACTAGCAACTGTGATAAGATTAATTATACAAATTATTTTAATTCAGATTTATTCTGGTGATCACTGTGATTTGTTAAATAAACCAAGCGACTATGAACTGTTTTTAAATGCATCAGGACCACCCCAAATAAAATAGCATAAAATTCCACAGATTTAAATGTATTTAAAAGTCACTTTATCTCTTACAAAAAACCAAAGCTGAATATCACTTTTTTTTCCCTTTTAAATGAGCTCTTAGTCTAACGAATAACTTTATAGTGGAAACTCATTGCATAATTTAATTAAAAGAGAATGGTTAAAGCACTGGAAAATATATTGCAGAGAACAATTTTGCCCTGGACTAGATGACAAAGATTTTTTTCCCATCTCTAGATTCTATATCAAGGGACTGAATATAATTAAAAGTGCTTAATGAAAAACAGGTCAGATAAGTCATGCTATTTCTTCACGGAGATAGATAACTCAAGTCCTATGTAAACTGTAAATAAATAAGGGTATGTCTACACTGCTACCCTAGTTCGAACTAGGGTGGCTAAGGTAGGCATTCGAAGTGGCAAATGAAGCCCGGGATTTAAATATCCCGGGCTTCATTTGCATCTTGCCGGGCGCCGCCATTTTTAAATCCCCGTTAGTGCGGACTCCGTGCCTGCAGCTACATGCGGCACGGAGTAGGTAGTTCGAATTAGGCTCTCTAATTCGAACTACCAGTACACCTCGTTCCACCTGTCTCCCAATTAAGCCCCAGCACCATCCCCAGAATGAGCCATGAGTCACAAAAGGACAGGCCATCCTCCACCTATCAGATCCTCATCTGGTAGATGAACATTGAGAACATATACCAACTCTAGTCCCATTCAGCATGTGTCCTCCTTATACCTTTTAGCCAGTGGCTAAAGCACTCTCCTGCAGTGTATAAAACTTAAATTCAATTCCCATCTCTGGCTGCAGGGAAGAAAGCATTTGAACAAGGATCTGTCTCCCTCATGTCTCAGGTAAGTGCTCTAAACACTGAGCTTGGGGGTATTATGGTTATGATGTGGGGCTTTCATGTTGAATCTGTTCCCTTTCGTATAGAGTCAAGAGAGAGTATGATAACCATTAGAGAACCTACGAGGGGCCTATCCCCCTAGTCAGATGACTAATTATTTATACACAATGGAACAAAGGAGATTAAGAATATCTGATAGCCTGGTAGGGAGAGTTCCTGTCCCCTTCACACTAGGACTATGTCTAGACTGCAAGCCTCTTTCGAAAAAGCAAGCCGCTTTTTCAAAAGAAAGCAGCAAGTTAGTCTGGATGCTCTCTTTCTAAAAAGCCCTGTTTGCTTTCAAGAACGCCTTTTTTTCGAAAGAGCACTTACGAAAAAAGGCGTTCTTCCTCATGGAATTAGGTTTACCACCGTCGAAAGAAAAGCCGCGTTCTTTCGATTTAAGTTCGAAAGAACGCGGCTGCAGTCTAGACGCAGGTGAAGTTTTTTCGAAAAAAGGCTACTTTTTTCGAAAAAACCCCTGAGTCTGGACACAGCCAAAGGGAGGAACCGAAACTGGGTCTCCCACATTCCAGATGAAAGTTCTAACCTCTGGGCTAAAAGGTGGGTGAAGGTGGCAGCAGCACCCTCACAAACAGAGCTACACGCCATTGTCTGAGCTACTGGGGGATTAAAAGATAAAAGCAGATGACATTATCAATGTTTTACTCATGGATATCCTCACCTGAAAAACTGGTCAATATCCGTGTTTTAATTGTTTTCACAATTGCCAGCTGCGGTTTTGATACAGTTCTGTGTACATAGCTCCTAACTTGCGTTGTTTGACATTTTACTTCATGCAAATCTAACCTTCACACCTCATTCTACTAATTGTTGCTTTGCGAGCAATTTGTTCATCCTGCTTTGCCAATTAGTATTGTAAGAGAGAGAGAGCAAGATCATGATATCAAAGCAAGAATCTGGATATATATTTTAGATCACATATTAATATTCTGAGGACTTGAAACAACTAGCAATCCAAGAGTATGCAGATTTTCCTTTTATAATAATTTGCAGGTTTGAGTTGCCTGTGCTGTTTTTTCCTCATCCCCTGCTCTGTTATTGTGTGTGTTTTCCTACATATTGCCTCACTTATTATTTGTTATAACATCAGCTTTTCTAAAAAATATAACATTATAAAAGTATAGCCTACATCTTTGCCCTTGCAGTGCATTGTTTTGAACTAAAAGATCTTCTCTGCTATGCTCCCACGGGTTCTGAAATCCACTGGTTTATACATGCATGATTTATATTTTTTTTAATGGGGAAAAGATCAGGCTCCATTATTTTTATGTAATGTATTTCACTTCCAGTATTGACCTTTTCAGGTGTATAAAATGTGAGTTATTCACAGCAATATTTTGGCAGCGAGAATATTTTAATAAATATGATTTACTATTTCATTGCAGTTTCAAATGAGTCCAGAGGCTTCAGTCAGGATAAAGGTCCTGAGGTAGTGGGTACTACCTAACTCATAGGGAAACATGGCTCCTTCAGTCAATGGCCCTGATCCTGCAGTGGCACCACACTGGTAAACCTCTGTTCCATTGCTGAATGTCCACTGACACTATGGGGGTGCAAGATGCTTTTATCTATAGATCCCAAAGTGCAGGGCTGACAATGTCAAGTATCATTGTCCTTTTAACTGGATGCACAGAGAGAATAAGGCCTTGTCTACACTACACAGTTTTGTTGGCAAATGGCGGCTTTCAGGCTGCTATCTTTACTTAAAGAGACAATGTGTTTACACACTCTCGCCCTCCCCCCAACATATACACATATACACACCCAACACACAATCTCTCACATACTTCTTCAACACCTGCTGACACATACCCACTCTCTTTGTCACACACTCTCCCCTCCTCTTCTCCATGCACACTTCAATTGAAAAGTGGCCTGCAATTTTGCATGATCCCCCTGGAACAATGGGAGTAACAAGTTTGCATCATGTGATGATGTACCTGCCCCATAAGGCATTGCAAACCCTTCCTCAAACACCTTGTGACCAGTTTACACTGTGGGCTAGCTATCCACAGTGCACTGCTCTCTGTGTCAGTGCAAGAGATAGCATGGATGTGCTCTGCCAAAGCAAGGAGCACAGTATGGACATGCAACAGAGGGTTAATTAACGTGCTTTAATTAAACTGGCATATCTTTTGTGGACAAAACTCTGTATTGTAGATAAGGCCTAATGTGTTCTGCTAAGTCACACAGTGGGTCAGTTCCAGAGATGGGAATTGATGCTGGTCTTCCTAACTCCCCATAATGGGACTATCTAATATGTGGACTATGGTAATAAGTTCTAGCGAAAGTTAGCACAAGCTTATCATTTACTAGTATTTATGTCCCATGATCCTCAGGCTTTCAATCTGAATCACCAATTAAGCAGACAAAAAAAAGATGAAGACTCTGTTCTCTATATCATTCACAAAGCTTATTGGCAAGGAGAAAATATACTAAAGGAAGCAGACACAGACAGAATTGCACCATATGTATTACTTCTGAAAATGGAAATAGAATTTCAACCCTTTTCACCTTTTCCTACAACTCTCAGTTTAATAATGATGCTGATGGAATTACGGCATTTCAGTTGACCACTATAAATTGCACATAATTATTGAATGTGGTGCTTATTTGCCGATCAACATTCACAGTCATTTTAGCCTAAAGTCACTCACTGTGACATCTGTCGTAATCAAGAATTTCATAGGTTAACGTTCCCTTTCAGCAGTTTTCTATCTGGGAAGGAAACGTCGATACAGAATGCCAACAAAGGTCCCCCATCTGTGCCTAATATGTAGCTGGAACAGCTTGGTGACTGGGCTGATGTGTTTCACAGAGGCTGGCAGGAAAAGTATTCTGCTGGGGCATGGAATGGTGGTGGCACCACTAAACAGTTCCTGGTACAGTCTTAGTCCTCAGTAGCTTACTTTGCTTGAGATAGGATAGCCAACTGATTTGTAGTTTTATAGGACCTCCCCAGCAAGCTACCTTACACCGTCTTCAAAATTTACTCTCTGTAGGAAAACGTGCTGAATTTTCTGCAGAGGTGTATATGGGTGCAAAACACCTGTACAGCCTTCCCAAATGTCATCCTTCCTCATGCATGGCTGATCTGCACTCATTCCACTGCAGTCAAGAATCTCCAAACCCATGGTGAGATGGCGTTGAGATCACTATATGGCCACAGAGGTGTGTGGAGATGAATACATATAAGAGGGGTGAAGAACCTTTTTAGGGTTGGGAGCCACTGACCCATAGAAAAATCAGTAGGAGGCCACACACACACGAAAATCGAGGGTGCTGGAGCACAAACACAGGCTCTCCAATGCTGGAGGGAGGAAACCTAAGCCTCAGGGGCCAGAATCAGGCAAGCAGGGGGCCACATACGGCTCCCGGGCCTTAGGTTCCCCACCCCTGACATATAAGATGATGTCTCTTCCAATGGAGTTTATTTAAGAGGCTCTTAAGATATCAGGTAACTAGCAGAGCACTTACTATGCAACTAGAATGATATCATATTACTATGGGAGTAACTCTGCTATTGACTCTATTAAGGCTCTGAAGCTGCTATTGTGAACCTGATGTTTCCAGAAACTTCAGCAAACTCAGACTGAGCTGAGTGCTTCTGCATTTAAACATGCAGAGGTGTCTCTCTTGTAAAACCTGGCACCTGAATGTTTATTATTATTTACAGCATCCTCCCCAAGCCCTACAATAATCCACTTCTTTAATGAATTACTTGTGGTTTTTAAAATAGATAAACTAAAATCACATCTCATGCTGTTGTAAGATTATAGATGAATCCAAGCTAGCCTCACATATGCCTCAGGAAAATGTGTCCATGATTATTGCTGTCTAAACTCATGCTAAAGTAATCATAATATATTTAGTTTTCAGGCATTTACTGTCAATACTCTGATCTATCTATCTATCTATCTATCTATCTATCTATCTATCTATCTATCTATCTCAACAGTAAAAAGACTTTCTGTCTCTCGTTGCTGGAATTCCACAAATGTGTCTTCAGGTACTTGGTCTGAACTATATATCTTAAAATGTGTTGCATTTCATTTCATTAACTGTAATCCTAGCTGGAAGTATCAGAATGAAACCTGTAATAAAATGTTTGCCAGCCACACTTCAAAGTGAACAAATGATGAAAAACAGAAGCATTAACATGCTAAATCATGTCATGCATTTCTATATTTATATAATGGTTAATAAGCCTAGACTTCAAAACAATTTACTGCAGAATGTACATGGATTCTTCATTATTTAGTTTATTTAATAATTTCAGATTTGACATGGTACCTTTAATATCTTTACATCAAAAACCTAAGGTACTTATTCATTTTTTCTAGTTTTAGCAGATTTGAACCAAAAAAACCCAAACCCTCTCTCATAACTGCAGTTTGCTTCTACTTCTATATGGTTGTCAGACTTTCCCAGCATGAATCACTTATTTTTATTCCAGCGCTTCTAGACAAGTAAATTAAAGCATGATTCTTATAGCCAGTGGGCCTCCCTACAGCTTCTTTAGATCAAACTCCCTGAGTTCCAGTACAGGCAATTTTTCTAATTTACCCTCTAAAACATCATGAACAGCCTGACAGAATCCTCTGTCAAGTAGCTGTCCCAGAGCATGTAGCAACTAATTATAAGTTTGATACAACTGAATTTTCATTCATCTTAAAAGATATTTTCCTAATAGAAATTTGACTGTGGAGCCCGAATTGAAAGTGCCTAGCTGTTATTTCAGATCAGTTTTATTATCTGGGTTGCTTAACAAAAAGTTAAACAGTACAGGATTCTGAATCAGCCAAGAGCAATTGTGTTACTACATTAAGCAAAGAAAACTGATCTTGTTGATCAACCCACAGTAAACTGAGGTCATGGAAAATGAGGCATATATCAATTAACTATGAGATGAGGCGTTTTCTGACAATTTGGTAGCCATCACATAGTTGCTAGAACTTATTCCTATTACTCATGCATGATGTAAAGAGTTAGTAACTGAGAAGACCTTGTTTCACACATTAATGGAGGTTTTGTAACACATTTTACCTGCAAAGCATATGCTGCAATAAATGAAAACACTGGTCCAATCTGTGGTTCTAGCAGCAGATTTTTTCTTGCACTGCAGATATACCCTTAAGTTCAGCTCTGCAAAGGTATTTAGGCTCCTCACTTCTATTGATTTCTGTGGTTCAGCTCCTGATATGTAAAATGGGGAAAATAATACTTCTGTACTTCTCAGAGGTGTTGTGAGGATAATTATAGATCTTGAGGTACTCAGCATATTAATTGGGGCTTATATGTATCTAAGGTAGACATATAACTAGGTGCTGAAGAATTTAGAAATCCTTTATAATTTGCTGGGTATTTTAGACAGCAGGAAACTGAGTTTTATATTTTTAATTGTTTCTTAAACTGTCTAGATTAATGCTTTGCTAGTTTTCAGATACTGTACTTTGGAGGGGAGGGATTTCCTGTATTTTTATTACTATTTCAAAAGGTAAAACCTCAGCCAATTCATAACATGAATGCTAGGTTCTAATACTAATAGTTTGGAGTATGTAAACTGAGGACGGTATTCCCAGCCCCACTAATAAAGCATTTCAAAGTAATGGACATCCATCCAGCATCCTATCCACTGTTCATTTGATATAAAGGATTTAAAGTAAAATTAAATCACGAGGTTGAGGGCTAACTGGTAGAGATTCAATCTAGATAAGATTGAAATGTTGATTGTCTGAGAGAAATAATTGGAAGATAGAGAAAAGATAACAGCGGGGCAGCCTGTTGTGTGGTCTCATGCAATCTAGGGTCTGTTTAGATTCTCAGCTGCATCTATACAAGAAACAATAGAATGTTTCCCTTCTTTTGCATAGGACTAGAATGTCGTGACTATTTATTGTGGATATGGACTTTGCCATCATCACCCATGTCTTTGTTGTTTTGATATTAGATTAATACAGTGTGCTCTGAACCTATTTTAAATGTATTCCTGGCTGGAAAATGCACTTCCTCAAACTCTATTGATTTCTACTGTACTGTAAAGATACTTTTCAGTAAGTCAAAAAGTGTAGGAGGACTCAAAACTGGTTTGCTATGTGCTATCACTGCAATTAAGTGAGCTGTTTACAAGCCAAAAACTGCATAGCACATAAACTAGTGAAATGAGATTAAAAAGGAAGTTATCTGCCTAATTATCTATGCATTTATAATTCATGCATCACCCTTGTGCCTAAACACTATTTACGCTAATTAAGAATAGCATTAATTCCATATGAAAGGATTGTATTCTCCATTTCTTATACCATTATCTTGAAGTGGGTTTGTTCCTGTTTGGTGTTGAAAGATATTGCTTGGTGTTATTCTGCAGCTAGAAAACCATACTGAAACCTCTTATGCAAAGATACAGCTTACCGAGTACCCAATAGCTGGCAAGACTTGTGCTGACCCTCTAGTTTCCAGGAGATAGGGAACCTCACAGAAGGGCACTTACCTCTGAGAATATTTGCCCACATTCCACTTTGGGATCTGACACAGCAATAGCACTGAGTTGCAGGTAGGGAGCTGGCCTGTGAGACCACTACCCTCTTAATACCAGTGTGTGAACAAGTCCTCTGTCTACAATAGCTGTGAGAGACAGTTAGGAGCCATATTTGAGATGTGGCCCCTTAATTGTCTCTAAGGCCACCCAGTATGAGGGGAAGGTTTGACACAGTATTGTAACTAGGTGGATGTAGGTGTTAGAGAGAACACACAGAAACGGAGAGCAGGCAAGATCTGAGAGAGACAGGAGGAAGGAGGAGAGCTTAGCTGTTGCCCAGGAGCATAGTGTGACCCTGGGAAAAGCTAGAGAGTGCTTTGGAATCTGGTACTGGCTAAAGAGATTTGGACTAGAAGCTAAGGAATTGTTTCTTTTGTTTGTGGTTCCTTCTGCATGCTGAGACACAGGAAAGAATGGCCATACTAGGTCAAACCAAAGGTCCATCTAGTTCAATATCCTGTCTTCCAACAGCGGCCAATACCAGATGCCACAGAAGGAATGAACAAGTGTTACAGACTATGCACATTCTTTGTAAATAAACAAAACTGTATCAAAAAAATACATGACTATCTCCCATTTATACTTCCATTGGAACATCCTGAGCATCACAGACATCCTGAGCATCCCAGACTAACTGCTTGCATCAAAAAAAGGGGCAACAATAGCGAAGCTACGAAAAGATATGGAGAGCTGGTTTGCATACTAATTTCACTTAAACTCAGCATGTTTATGAAACAGAGCTGAGAATCTCACAAGATCCTTGGTGTTTTTGAATATTGTTAGGCTAGAAAAAGGATGAGAACAGTTACACCAGATGCTGAAAAGTAATGAGACTCCTAATTCCCATGATTTCAGCCACCATAAAACTACATTCCTGGATTTGTGTACTGAGGTCTCCTCAGTCCTCCAGCACAGGGGCAACAGAGAGCAGCACTGAAAGTACAGAAGCAAGCAGCAATTGCACTATGGAAGCTTAGAATTTCAGGGTATGTTTACACTACAGCGCTAATTCGAACTAACTTAGTTTGAATTAGTTAATTCGAACTAAGCTAATTTGAACTAACGGATCAAGACTAAAAAACTAGTTCAAATTAGCGTTTTGCTAATTCGAACTAGCATATCCACATTAAGTGGACCCTGAACCGGGGTTAAGGATGGCCGAAGCAGTGCCGGCAGGGCATCAGATGAGGACTTAAGAGCATGGAGATGCTGTCTCAGGCTAGCCGAGGGCTGTGCTTAAAGGGACCCGACCCCCACCCCAGACAGACAGTTCTCAGGGTTCCCCGCTTGCAAAGCAGTCCTGGCTTGGAGTGCCCTGAGTGCCCACACTGGGCACATCACAGCACTCGGCCATCAGACCGGCTGCACTTGCCACAGACTGCCATCTGGTGCAATTGGGGGGCTGCAGGAGAGCTTCCACCCCCAGAAGCCCGCAGAGCCAGCCCAGTCCTCCCCATCGGGGGCTCGTACCCCATTCCTCCCTCACCTCCTTCCACTTACCCTTCCTGATATACAAAATAAAGAAAACGTGTGGTCAAAAATAGAATCTCTCTTTATTGAACAAAACTCGGGGAGACTGGGAAAAGGAGGTGGGAGAGAGGAAGAGACATGGTGGAAGAGGGGAGGGCAACTACAATGATCAGAGGTTTGGAACAGGTCCCATATGAAGAGAGGCTAAAGAGACTGGGACTTCTCAGCTTAGAAAAGAGGATACTGAGGGGGGATAGGATAGAGGTCTATAAAAGCATGAGTGGGGTGGACAGGATGCATCAAAAAAAGTTCTTTATTAGTTCCCCTGATAGAAGGACTGGAGGACACCAAAGGAAAGGAATGGGTAGCAGGCTTCAAACTAGTAAGAGAAAGTTGTTCTTCACAAAGCAAAGAGTCAACCTGTGGAACTCCTTGCTGCAGGAGGCTGTGAAGGCTACAACTAGAACAGAGTTGAAAGGGAAGTGAGATCAAGTCATGGAGGTTGGGTCCATGGAGTGGTCTTAGCCAGGGGGTAGGAGTGGTGTCCCTGCCCAAAGTTTGTGGCAGGCTGGAGAGGGATGGCACGAGACAAATGGCTTGGTCACTGTCTTCGATCCATCCCCTCCAGGGTTCCTAGGGATGGCCGCTGTCGGCAGACAGGCTACTGAGCTAGATGGACCTTTGGTCTGACCCAGTACGGCCATTTTAAGCTCAGGGCTCAGGGTCGGGGGTCTCAGTGGACCACCTTGGTTTTCATGCACACCTGCTCCTGGGTGGCCAGGCTGGCAGCTCTCCTGCCCTAGACGGCCACTTTCCTGTGCCTAGTGCGGAGGTCGTGGACAAGGTCCACGATGTTTGCACTAGACCAGGCATGTGCCCACCTCTTGCGGTCCAGGGCAAGCTCCGGGGAGCCGCCAACCTGGTCCCAGGAAGAGGGGGAGGGCTGGGGGGCATCGGGTGGCTGGCTCGATCCATGCCAGGTGCAGGGTCTGCTGGCTGGGTGCTGGCAGGCTTGCACCTGGCACGGGCACCGTAGCCAGCCCATGCCCCTTTAAGGGGTCCGGGGCCGGGAGGGGGGCATACGAGTTTCCCTGGTGTTGGCCAGAGTGGCCACCAGGGAAAGCTGGGGAGGGCTAGCCTCCCACTAGTTCGAATTAAGGGGCTACACACCCCTTAATTCGAACTAGTAAGTGCGAACTAGGCTTAGTCTTCGTAGAATGTTGTTTACCTAGTTCGAACTAAGCGCTCCGCTAGTTCGAATTAAGTTCGAACTAGCGGAGCGCTTGTGTAGCGCCTATCAAAGTTAATTCGAACTAACGTCCGTTAGTTCGAATTAACCTTGTAGTGTAGACATACCCTCAGAATGCTACCAGTTGGTCAAAAATCAATTTTTGGAGTAGGGAAATGGAGGTCAGAGACCACTGTGCTGCAAATACGCAGGATCACCTATTGTGCAGGACTGAGATGCTTGGAAATATGCAGGATGTAAAAGATGGATTTGCAGCAGTGTCATTCTCAAACTGTAGTGGAGCAATAGCACATCCCAACGTAGGTGCCAGACCTCCTTGCCACAAAGTATATCCACAGAAAGGGCTGCATTTCTGCAGTTGTACAAACAATGGTGGATCACTGGGAATCCTTCACAAGCATCAGTGGATCAGGGAGAGTGCCTGATGCTTGCATTTTTAAGGACTGTTCAGAAGGCCACAAGGAGGTAGTTTCTTTCCCAATGTATGGATTATCACTGAGAATGCTGAAATGCCAGTGTAATCGTGGGAGACACAGCCTATTCTTTACTTTCCTGTCTTAAGAAGCCATATACCAGTCTCCTTGATAACACCAAGGAACAATTCCTCTACCAGCTTAGCACTTACACAATGATAGTTGAACATCCTGTTACTCATTTCAAAAGTCATTGCCGTTGGTTACTCATAAAATTGGACCTCAGTGAGAAAAATATTCCAATGGTTATAATTGCCTGCAATGTCACACATATTATCGGCCACTGTTGTGAAGAAAGGAGAGAAGTTTTCCATTGGGGTGCAGGTACAGCCGCTGTCTGCTGAATTTGAGCAGCCAGATCTGAGGACTATTAGAAGAGTCCAACATGGAGCTGTTTGGCTTAGGGAGGTTTTGAAAGACCATTTAAACAGCGAGCCATAGTGGTGTGTGTTGCTGTTGCATGCTCTTCCTGGCCATGCTCTTTTTGAAGTCAGGTGGGAATCATGTGGTGATTGTTGTAAATGCTTGTAACATTGTCAGTGTACTGATTAATTTTGTTTACAAATGTTCCTAGCTGTGTGACACTGTGCTGAGAACTGCTGAGCACTCAGTACCATATGTTGTGAACTCCAAAGCAATGAATTATGCTCCAAATTATTGGATTCCTATTCTGTAACAAAATGTGCAATTATAAAAAACAATTCAGAAAATAGAACTTACAAAGGGGAAAGGACATTCATATCCACTTTAGATACACATACAGCAACCTGTGGCTTTCACAGGTCACTGTATATAAAGCTCTGACTGTTCCCTAGGGTGGAGTAGTAGGGGTAGTGCAGCAACCATTGATACCATGTGGTATGTTGGTGGGGGGTGTTTGGAGGTCTTATTTTTCTCAATTGGCTGCAGAGCGAGGCAAGACCAGGATTCTTGAAACTGTAGGTCCCCACAGAATCTGCAGCATCTGTGTTGGCTGCCAGAGAAGCCCCATTATGCTCAGGTGCATCTTCCTCTCCTTTCTCTAATGGGACTCCTGGGTCTTTTGCCAGTCTTCTCTTTACTTCTCTAGCTGTCTACAGTGTTAATGATCCAGGCCCTGTGCTCACGGTCTGATGCAGCACAGGCGTGCAGGCCCTCACCAAACATGTCATCATGAGTCCTCTTCTTTCTCATCTTATTTAGCTCAGGCATTTTATTGGAGTGGAGGGAGAGCCCTTGAAGGCCTCCATAGCAGCAACTACCAATAAAATACCCAAAGGTACCACTGCCAGCATATTCACTGCAGAAAGTGAAATGTAAAGTGCTGAGCTCATTCTTCTTGCTCTTCTAAATTTTTAAGCACTGCATTCTCATTTCTCCTTGGGATTGCTTGTGTATAGCACCACTCACAGCACCAGCTGTGAGGAGCATGGCCTGCTGGAGGGTGAGACAATGAAGAAGTAGTTGCTTGGTTGCATGATTCTACTAGTGTGGGGCAATGACACTGAATATTAACAACACTTTCTATCGGCAACAAAAGACAGAACTATGTAGCACTTTAAAGACTAACAAGATGGTTTATTAGGTGATGAGCTTTCGTGGTCCAGACCCACTTCCTCAGATCAATATGTGGAAGAAAATCAGCACAACCATATATAACAAAGTGATACAATAAAAAAAATGAACACGTGAAATTGACAAATCAAATTTTAGAACAGAGTGGGGGTAAGAGGGGAAGGTTAGTTTCCCTTGCTGCAGCTCGTAATAAAACTGTCTCTGGCTACTTGTTGCTTACAAACTCAGAGTGAGGACAATGTTTTCTTCCAAATTGTTTAAACCCATACATCTTGGGTGTGTCTAGACTGCCAAGATTTTGCGCAAAAGCAGCCGCTTTTGCTCAAAAACTTGCCAGCTGTCTACACTGGCCGCTTGAATTTGAACAAGGGCACTGACTTTGTAATGTACAAAATCAGTACTTCTTGCGCAAATACTTTCACGCTCCCGCTCGGGAAAAAGCCCTCTTGCGCAAGAATACTTGTGCAAGAAGGCCAGTGTAGACAGGGAAGAACTGTTTTGTGCAAAAAAGCCCTGATGGATAAAATAGTGATCGGGGCTTTCTTGCGCAAAATCACGTCGAGACTGTCCATGGATGCTTTTGCGCAAAAGCTCTTTTTGCGCAAAAGCATCCGTGCCAATCTAGATGCGCTTTTGCGGAAATACTTTTAACTGAAAAACTTTTCCGTTAAAAGTATTTGCGCAAAATCATGCCAGTCTAGACGCAGCCAAAGTGTCATAAAGTTTAAACAAAGACCCATTACAAAGATAGCTTCCCCAATTATCACCCCTAATATCATTACTGCACAGAAACTTCCCCTATTATCTCTCCTATGTCATTACCTCACAGAAACTAACCTTTCTCCCTCACTCCCACTCTGTTCTAAAATTTTATTTGTCAATTTCACATGTGTTCATTTTTTTGATTGTATCACTTTGGTAAATATGGTTGTGCCAATTTTCTTCCACATATTGATCTGAGGAAGTGGATCTGGCCCAGAAAAGCTCATCGCTTACTAAATCATCTTGTTAGTCTTTAAAGTGCTACATAGTTCTGTCTTTTGTTTCAGCTACACCAGACTAACACGGCTGCATCTCTATCACTTTTCTATCGGCATTGGTGGTTTTATATGATATCTCCCTTCTGAGACTACATCTACACTATGAGTTTTGCCACAAAAGCCTATGCAAATGAATCATGGATTAGCATTTTCTCACGCTTCATTTGCATACTCTCTTCCGATCCGTTTTTGCCCTAGGGGTTTTAGTGCAAAAACAAGCAGTGTGGATGTTTCCTTTTTGCACAAAACCGCCTTTTTGCACGAGATCCTTATGCCTCAAAAAAGGAGGTTTTTGCGCAAAAAGGAAATATCCACACAGCTTGTTTTTGCGCAAAAACCCCTAGCGCAAAAATGGATCGGAAGAGAGTATGCAAATGAAGCGCGAGAAAATGCTAACCCACGCTTCATTTGCATAAGCGGCGAGAAGTCCGTGCACCTTATAGACTAACTGAAGTGTTGGAGCATAAGCTTTCATGGGCAAAGACCCCCTTCATCAGATGCATGTAATGGAGAATTTGCATAGGCTCTTGCAGCAAAACTCATAAGGCTACGTCTAGACTGGCATGATTTTCCGGAAATGCTTTTAACAGAAAAGTTTTCCGTTAAAAGCATTTTTGGAAAAGCACGTCTAGATTGGCATGGACGCTTTTCCGCAAAAGCACTTTTTGCGGAAAAGCATCCATGCCAATCTAGACGCGCTTTTCCGCAAAAAAGCCCCAATCGCCATTTTCGCAATCGGGGCTTTTTTGAGGAAAACAAATCTGGGCTGTCTACACTGGCCCTTTTGTGCAAAAGTTTTGCGCAGAAGGACTTTTGCCCAAACGGGAGCAGCATAGTATTTCCGCAAAAAGCACTGAGGGTATGTCTACACTACCCCGCTAGTTCGAACTAGCAGGGGTAATGTAGTCATCCGCAGTTGCAAATGAAGCCCAGGATTTGAATTTCCCGGGCTTCATTTGCATGAAGGAAGGCTTCATTTTTAAATGCCGGCTAGTTCGGACCCCGTGCCGCGCAGCTACACGTGGCACGGACTAGCTAGTTCGGATTAGGCTTCTAATCCGAACTAGCTGTACACCTCATTCCACTGCTTTTGTGGAATTTCCAGTGCTTTTGTGGAAATTCAAGCGGCCAATGTAGACAGCTGGCAAGTTTTTCCGGAAAAGCAGCTGATTTTCCGGAAAAACTGGCCAGTTTAGACACAGCCATAGTGTAGACATAGCCTGAGAGTAACCAAGGCACAGCAAACATAGCTGCTGCTGCCATCCCAACATTTTTCAGGTCTATATGCTGCTACCCTGTTTACTGCAATGGTACCTGCTGAAGTTATCACTGAATGGAATGGGAAAGTATCCGATTGCAGAGAAAATTTCCATAAAAGATTTCAGAGTACCTCCATAAAAGTTTCATCAGGATATCACAGGTGGATTCAAGGGACATACCTCTGTATACAACACATTTCTCTAAATGCCCTACACCTATTTATAGAGGTGAATGAAAACCCTCTTCAAACATAAGCAACAGAAAATGACAAAACTATGCAATAAATGAGAGTACACTTTACATATGTTCTGGCATGACCAAATGCAAACTAAGCTATATGATAGGGGTCTTGTGAAATGATGTTTATAAAAATGGTTTCACTGATAAAGTAAGTGTGACAAACTTGTTATGACCCTGGCATGCAGTCTCCTGGCCTCACTTTTATACCAGGTCTCTCCTTTTATCTAGAGATAACAGATCAGTAATAATCTTTTATATGAGAAATGAAGAGATTTAAAACAAAAACTGTCTTAGTGGGTCTGTTCTTAATTTATTCAGTCTGAATTAATCACAAGCTTTAATCTGTTATTTTAGTTTTCCCTTTCAGAGTATCTGCAGATACTACAAAGCTACAAGCTAGTCTAGTACTTCTGACAGAGCAGATGCAAGTTTTTTATTCCTCTGTCAGATCTTGTTAACTACAGAGCAATAGTGAAGTTTTTCAGCAAGAGTGTGATTTTCAATTTGAAACCTTGGGGTTATCAATTTATAAATATCTAAAAAGAATAGCCTCTAAGCAGAATTTACTGTCATACATACAGCTCCTGTTAACACATTAAAAGATTAATTTGTATTAGAGTTAAGATATCAAGGTCTGTTTCATTTTGCATTCTCTGTAGCAGAAATTTTAATGAGACTGAATTAAATTGTATTAGCGAGATTACCTGCATTACTTTGTTAAATGCAATTAAAGCACTAGTATAACATTGGCCACTGCACTCAGTTTATTCTAGTTTTAACATGCAAGATACTCTATCAAAGCTTGTCCATTTAAACCAATATAAGTGTAGCTATAATTCTCTTTCTGGATCACAGTTAAATACAAGATGTCATTGCTAAGTACAAGGTGGAAAAGATTGCTTAGCGTAAGTACTTAACAAATATGTCAAGGGACCATTCAAGGTAAAGTGGCCCATGAAAACCCTTCCAGTCCTAGGGGAAAAAGGAATGGAAAGAAAGGGGTGGAGGAAAGGCAGCTAGGTAAGTGGGAGTTATTAGTGCATTACAGATGGTTGAAATAAACCATAATGCAGGTATGTTTATTAAGACCAGGATTTTTAGTGTTCAGTGAAGTTAGGAACTTAAACTCCCAGCTTGTCTTTTGAAGAAGTGTACATGTTTTCTTTGAGAATGAGAATTGAGAAATCTGATGTAGAGTGATTGCTTTATAGCAGCGGCACCACACCTGCCCGAACAATAGATGCAAATGCTACAGACATATTTCCACCACTGCAATGATCAAAACCACACTCTTGCTGGAAAACTCCACTGTTGCTCTGTAGTTGACAAGATCTGATAGAGGAATAAAAAACTTGCATCTGCTCTGTTAAAAGTACTAGACTAGCTTGTAGCTTTTTAGTTATTTCTGCAGATACTCTGAAAGGGAAAACTAAAATAACTGATTAAAGCTTGTGATTAATTCAGACTGAATAAATTGAAAATGGACCCAGTAAGATAGTTTTTGTTTTAAATCTCATTTCTCATAGAAAAGATTATTACAGATCTGTTGTCTCTGGATAAAAGGAGAAACCTGGTTTAAAAGTGAGGCCAGGAGACTGCATGCCAGGGTCAGAACAAGTTTGTCACATTTACTTTATCAGTGAAACCATTTTTATAAACATCATTTTACAAGACCACTATCATATAGCTTAGTTTGCATTTGGTCATGCCAGAGCATATGTAAGGTAATGTAACGTTCAAGCTCCATAGGTCCTACATGTGACTATCATAACATACAACCTACCTCATCCAGTGCACAAACTGCTCAAATAGTAAGTAGGAGGTGAAATCAGACAATTACTGTGCTCTCAAATGAACTCATGCAGAAAAATGTGAAGAAAAAAATGTGTCAGCTGTAGCAGAACACTATTCATAAAGCGATGGCTCTCCATCTGAACTCTGAGGCCTCATCCTCAAAGGAAATTTGCTAGAACTTCAAAAGATGAGCCTGGGAGCTTAAATTCATTACTTTTCTCAGCACTAAAAATTATGGACTGAACAAACTCTGGATTTATGATTTATTATGACAATCTCTAACTCACTAATAACTCCCACTCCCCAAGCTGCCTGTTTTTCTTTCCCTTCCTTTCTACCCATGACTAGAGGGGTTTTAATGGGTCACTTCATCTTAAACAGTCCCCTCAAATGTGCTTTCTGAGACTTGAAAAAGAGCGCTGGAGAAGCTCAAAAGCTTGTTTCTTTCACAAACGGAAGTTGGGTCAAATAAAAGATATTATCTCGCTCACCTTGTCTCTCTCTATTACCGCATGACCCATGTGGCTAAAAGAACTCTGCATCCATTTTTGTTAGCTGGCCAATGAAGTCAAAACGAGCAGGGATGAAATCCTGCCCTCAACTGATGTGGATGCTAAATTTTCTTCAACTTCAGTGAGGCCAGGATTTTACCATAGATGAATTGAAAGGTATCAGAACGTTGGCCTTTATTTTTATTTTAAATCACATACAGTGATGTCTCTGTATAATGAGGGCAAAATGAGGGGGTTACCAAGGAAGGGAAATAATTTATCAATATCAGGTTATTATGTCTTCTTTATAATCACAATCAAATCCATTCCTAACTCCTGCCTCAGTAAGCTAGACAACCTAGATCCTTCAGTATCAACTGCAAAGTTTCCCCAGCCTCAGGTATTTCTTATAGTTTTTTTTTTAATTATCTCCAATTTTTCAACATTTTTGTCAAAGTATGGACCCCAAATCTGGATGTGAATTTCTCAGTAATGGTCTCTCTAAGTAATGCATTTACAGAGGTAATACCACCTCCCCATTCCTAATGGCTATTCCTCTATTTATTGTTCCAAAGTTCTCACTAGCTTTTTTTAAAATCACAGCATCACACTGGGAGCTCAGATTCATTTGGTTAACTAACTTGACCCATAAGTCCTTTTCATAGTCACCACTTAACAGACTATAGTCTCTTTTTTGCCAACCCACATCCCATCTGTGGGTGTGTCTAGACTACATGCCTCCTTCGACGGAGGCATGTAGATTAGCCAGATCGGAAGAGGGAAATGAAGCCGCGATTAAAATAATCGCGGCTTCATTTAAATTTAAATGGCTGCCCCGATCTGCCGATCAGCTGTTTGTCGGCAGATCGGGGGAGTCTGGACGCGATGCCCCGACAAAGAAGCCTTTCTTCATCGACACAGGTAAACCTGGTTTCACGAGGCTTACCTGTGTCGATGAAGAAAGGCTTCTTTGTCGGGGCATCGCGTCCAGACTCCCCCGATCTGCCGACAAACAGCTGATCAGCAGATCGGGGCAGCCATTTAAATTTAAATGAAGCCGCGATTATTTTAATCGCGGCTTCATTTCCCTCTTCCGATCTCGCTAATCTACATGCCTCCGTCGAAGGAGGCATGTAGTCTAGACACACCCTGTGTGACATACATTCTTTGTTCCAAGATCTCACTTTGCTTTTGGGTGGATTAAAATGCTCATTATTTGACTGCATCTAATTTACAAACCAAACCAAATGATTTTGTATCAGTGACCGGTCCTCCTCATTATGAACATTACACCAATCTCTGTCATCTAACAGCAATGACTCTTTTCCTAGACTACTGATACGAAATATAAAAGACAGTGCCAAGAACCAATCTTTGCCAGGTCTCTGACACACATCACCCTATTGAGGGTTTTTCATTCAACATCTACATTTTGAGATCAGACAGTTTTTTCCATTGCTATGTTACCATCTTGATTAATCTTATGCTCCAAAAGTCTGTTTTTTTCTGAAAAATACAGAAAAGAATCAAGCATCTTAGACTGTGATGACACTGAGATTCTAAACTCACCAGAAAGGAATTAACAGTAGCCTGTTGGGCCAATCAGCCCCACCTTTCTACTCCTGTGCAATGTGTCATGCCCAGAGGAAGGAAATAAAAGAGGAAATGTGCAGCTTAGGCTATGTGTACATGAGTGACTGAACAACAAAACTTTTGTCATTCAGAGGTGTTAAACCCAGCCTCCCAAGACAAAAGTTTTCCCAAGACAAGTGCCAGTGTGAACAGCATGTTGCTGATTGGAGCACGCCCCTGCTGACAAAGAAAATGCCACTCATTGGGGAAACACTTTGTCATATAAAGAGCACACAAACAACATCAATGCTGCACAGCTTTTAGGATGTGTCTAAACTACATGGCTCCATCGATGGAGCCATGTAGATTAGGCTGATCGGAAAAGGGAAATGAAGCCGTGATTTAAATAATTGCGGCTTCATTTAAATTTAAATGGCTGCCGCGCTGAGCCGACATACAGCTGATCAGCTGTTTGTCGGCTCAGCACACTAGTCTGGACGCTCCCATGCCGACCTGAAAGCCCTTTATCAACCTCCCCGTTATGCCTCGTAGGATGAGGTTTACCGGGGAGGTTGATAAAGGGCTTTCATGTCAGCGCGGGAGCGTCCAGACTAGCACGCTGAGCCGACAAACAGCTGATCAGCTGTTTGTCGGCTCAGCGTTGCAGCCATTTAAATTTAAATGAAGCTGCGATTATTTAAATCGCGGCTTCATTTCCCTTTGCCAATCAGCCTAATCTACATGGCTCCGTCGACAGAGCCATGTAGTTTAGATATACCCCTAGTGACACCACTGTGTCGACGCAGCCATGAGACTAATAGTATAGACAAACCTTATTAGTGGTGACCGACAGAGACAGGGAATAGATTTCCTGGGCTGACCCTAGACAGGAATGTCCAGATGGGATCAGAATCTAAGCAGATTCTAAGCCCTGAAGCTGCCTAAGAGAAATGACCAACTGAGTCTAAACCTTTACTAGAGAATTATAAGGGTCAGAGCGCCCTTAGGGAGGTAGGTCTGGTGCAAGACTTTTTTGTTTTTTGTTTCTCATAACAAGCTTGGCTCTCCTCTGTTTTGGGGCCTTCAGAAGAGTCAACTGGGAACAGGCTGTGAGGTCTAGTTGCAGGCCATGGTAGGAAGCAGCCCAAGGATACAGCAGAGGGTCTAAACAAACAGTCCTGCTCTACTTTATGCAGGGTTTCTGGAACCTACAGAAGAGGGTGGGTCTGGGTTACTCTAGCTAGGGTGAATGGCATGAAGACACAGGAGCCAAAGGCTGGCAGTCTAACCCAGAGACTGAGGATATGGTGAACCTCCTGTGTGAGGTTTATGTGTTACACTCTGGATTCCCCACAAAGCACAGAATTAATAGTGACTTGCCTAATGGGCCAAGTTGCAGAAAGAGGCAGAACACTGCAGGATGTACTATAGGAGGGAGAGAGTCACTACACAATGACCAGCCATAAGGGGCATACCTGTGATGACTAGACACTTCCACAAACATCCTATCTTCCAATTCTGATTTTGTTGCAGAACTGTTGTTTTGGCTGTACTATTTTATTGTTTTTGTTTATTTCAAAGTCAGACATTTCTCAGAAGTGCCATTAGTGGTCAAAGACTTCCCAAATGCTCAGTGCACCTAAAACATCTTGCGGAGTTAAAGAAAAAACATTATATAAAGGAGTGGTTTTCAACATGATTGAAAACTGATTGAACATAGTTCAACTATATTTGTAGGCAATAGATTTCTAAAAGGTCCATTTGCGGTTTCCAAAGGGGTCTACAAATGAGAAAAATATAAAACCATCACTATAAAGGTTCAACACTAATAACATTCTCTAGCTCAGAAACTAGGAGAGATTCCTGATAAGGAAAAAGCTAAGGTTAATCATTAATATGGCCACTGTTAATCAATTGGGAAAAAAAAATCCTGTACCAAATAAGTAATGTAAGGCATCATTGGAAAAATAATGATTTGTTGAACATGATTGTTTTATTTATATATATTCATTACTTTAAGTGTCTGAAGTTATTAATATTGACTATGTACCAGTAGTTCAAATTTGTTGGCTCCTCGATAATACCCCAAATAACTTACATCCAGTCTAGACAGCACTTTGGGAAAAGAGTAGTGTATCTAGCTTCTATTTATCAGAGGCTGGGAATGGGTGACAGGGGTAGGATCACTTGATGATTACCTGTTCTGTTCATTCCTCTAGGGCACATGGCACTTCGGAAGACATCATATTGGTTTAGATTGGTGTGGGCAATAATTTTTAAAAGGAGACAACTTCACAAATTTCTGAAGTGGCCGTGGGCTACCCCAGAAGGGTCTGGAGTCAGGGGAGCACACAAAGTCTCTTGCCCCCTGCCCCTGTCTTGCCAGGGGTGCACAGCAGCTAGACAGAGCTTTTGGCTGTTTTAAAACAGCTGGCATTTCTCTCTAGCAGTCACATGCCCTTGATTGGAGGAGGAGACTTCGTGCCTCCCTACCCCCAGGTCTCGATTGGCCCGGGGACAGGGGAGTGGCAGGGTGGCCTCAGGCTGGATCTGCCAGCTTGGCAGACCAGATCTGGCCCACCCTGGGATTAGATGGACTTTTGGCCTGATCCAGTAAGGCCACTCTTATGTTCTTATGACTATTCACTATTGGTGGCCCATTAAAGGACATTTAGCTTGCACAATGAACCATAAAAGATGCCTGTCCATGCCCATTGGACCCTCCTGTGCCTATTTTAACTAGAATATGGATAATGGATGTTCCTACAACTCATCAAAGCAAGCATGGGCATATGATTTGTTCATGTGACCCAGGACTCCATCTTGTGCCTGTAATTCTCCACAAACTAAGACTAAGAGCTGTCCCTCCACCTGGGAAAAGGTATAAAAAATGCTGGAAGCATAGTAATTTTGCCTCTTTCCTGCCTTGATATCAGACTATGAACTTACACTAAAGGGAGCATTCCAACCAACGGACTGAGGACCTTTCAATCTTATGGAATTTATCAGAAACATTAAAAGTCAGCATCTTATTTCATCGTTGATTCACGCTTGACACAAGAATCTGTAATGGTTGTATATATTTGATTCCTTTGACCATTTTAACTTTTCCTCCTTCTTTTCCCTTACACATAAACCATTTGATATTGTAATACTATAGTGATTATTGGGTAAAATCTGACATATATTGGCCTGGCTATGTGGCTAATTTCTTGGGATTAAAAGAACCATATGTTTGATGAAATTGCTTTTAAATAACCACTCATCATTAACTCTCGTGTCTGGGTGCTGAAACACGAGCTGGGATACTAAAGAGATTACACGTCTTACTTTTTGTTAACAGTGTGCTGACACACACGTTTATTTTTATTACTGGCTTGGTATATTATTTGGAAGAATAACCACCAGTTTGAATGGGTTTGCCCCATTTCTCAGTAGTTTGCCCTGAATCTGCTATTCTCAGTTGTCATTCACAGAGGCATGATGAGAGCCATGTTTTATAAGAGTGAAATAAATGGATGCCTAATGCAATACACTAAAGCAGTACTGTACTAATTTTATGAAATCCATTAGCTTCCCACTAGAAAATGCTCTTGATAGTTGAGACCTGCTGATGAGTAGAAACTCAAATATTTCATGTATAGCTCTTGTGTGATGTTTTCAGTGATGAGGTATTCAGTGCCAATGGAAAGCAAATATGAGATATCAACAAATCTAGGACAACATATATCTCTGCGAGGGCCTAAATTAAAGCTTTGCTAGAACTTTGCTGACAGGGGGTGATTATCTATGTAAATTAGTTCCCACTGCAGCAAAGTACTTAAAGGGATGGTCTATAACCTTTAAAGGGAGGTAGAATTAAGCACATGCTTAAGTGCTTTGCTGGATCAGATAATAGAGCATTTTGTTAAAAATTGTTTGCTTAATAATATAGTGAGAGAAATTGAACAGACAGAAGGAGAAAACCCTTAGAAAATAGATACATTGTCATTCTAAATTCTAAAAATTAAATCATTACAATAATTATTTTTGGAAAACTGGCTTTTGTAAGCTGATGAGTTTCATGAGCAGCAGTTACAGCAGCTCTAGGGAACAGAGACTCGGATCATTTGTTACCTAAGCACAAAAATATTTGATTCCTTTTGCTCATGCACTTAGTGTCAATCAGCACACTTTAAAAATAAATCTGACTAAAGCGAGTACAGCAACACACATCCTAAGTGAAAGTTAGGATTGTTGCAAACAATGAAAAGAGCTGAGGAATGGGGCATTAGCCAGACTCCAGGGAATAGATACAAAAAAAAAATGCTCATGCACTATGATGCCTGGGACTATGGAGTTGAGCATGTGTTTGTTCCATGCTGAGGGGATAAGTGTCTCTTAGGAGAACGTTACTGGTTTTATTTGTAAGGAGCAGACAATAAGATCTTGCTACATGACTTGATCACTTCTGCCATTTTTAGACCAAAAGAAAAAAATGTTTTATCCGCTCCACTTAAGTGAGGGAAACACAAAAGCAGCATCCAAAGGCACTATTTTTGTTCTAGCATGCAAAGTTGTGTGGGACATGGCAATCAATGCTGACATATGGAAAGCAGCAAGTAAGATGTTGGTCTCTACTCTCCTGAAAAAGTTCTTATTCCATAGCAGCAGAGATTCAAGCAATAGTATGAAATATCAGTGTAAGTTGCATGCTGAAATTGCAAGTCTGGCTCTTTCAGTTGTAAGTAATGATAAGAATAGTCTAACACTACAGTCATCTGAATCATAGAATACTAGAACTGGAAGGGACCTCAAGAGGTCATCGAGTCCAGTCCCCTGCCCTCATTGCAGGACCAAATACTGTCTAGACTATCCCTGATAGACATTTATCTAACCTACTCTTAAATATCTCCACAGATGGAGATTCCACAACCTCCCTGGGCAATTTATTCCAGTGTTTGACTACCCTGACAGTTAGGAACTTTTTTCTGATGTCCAACCTAAACCTCCCTTGCTGCAGTTTAAGCCCATTGCTTCTTGTTCAATCCTCAGAGGCCAAGATGAACAGGTTTGCTCCCTCGTCCTTATGACACCCTTTTGAATACCTGAAAACTGCTATCATGTCCCCCCTCAATCTTCTCTTTTCTAAATTAAACAAACCCAATTTTTTCAGCCTTCCTTCATAGGTCATGTTCTCTAGACCTTTAATCATTCTCATTGCTCTTCTCTGGACCCTCTCCAATTTCTCCACATCTTTCTTGAAATGCGGTGCCCAGAACTGGACACAATACTCCAACTGAGGCCTAACTAGTGCAGAGAAGAGCGGAAGAATGACTTCTCGTGTCTTGCTCACAACACACCTGTTAATACATCCCAGAATCATGTTTGCTTTCTTTGCAACGGCATCACACTGCTGACTCATATTCAACTTGTGGTCCACTATAACTGCTAGATCCCTTTCTGCCATACTCCTTCCCAGACAGTCGCTTCCCATTCTGTATGTATGAAACTCATTGTTCCTTCCTGAAGAAGTGGGCTGTGCCCACGAAAGCTCATGATACCATCTACATGTTTTGTTAGTCTATAAAGTGCTACCTGACCATTTGTTGGTATTTTTACTGTACTAAAAGTTATTGCACACTGGTAAACCATGTGTCTACATAGCAAAGGCCCTGTGCCAACAAAGAAGAAATTACTTTCATTTCTAGAATCAGTACAACTTTAAGACAAAAGCTCCACACTATGGTTAATTTACATTTAACAGGCCATATTGTTTCAGAAAAGATTTTTATCTCAATGTGCGTAATATGGTCTTTAGTGGGTCAAGCAGCGTAGTGGTTAGCATCCATAGCTCCGTCTATCTGTGGATAGGGTTTACAGTCCAGTTCTTCTCCTAATCAGAGGTGAATTGAGGAGCGCAGGAAGTCTATGTGTGATGGACCCCTAACCCTCCCCAATACTTTATGAAATGGACTTATGGACATGAATATACATAACTCAAAGGTGCTTTGAGTGAATTATTTTGTGTAACCCATCAATCTTCATGTCATGATCCACTAGTTCTGTTTATCTTATTTTGATGTATGTATCATGTGTGTATGTAAAATTAGACATATGGAGCGGGGAATACTTTGTGGGATTTCAAATGTGTGAATGAGAAACATGGAGGGTATTGCCTTCAAAGTTTTGATGAGCAACTGTTAAACAATCTCTTTTGTCCTTAAGTCTGAGCAGTGGTGGGTAGGGGGTGGCCTCAATTCCTTAACAAAAAGAATAGGAAAGCAGAGACCTAGGTCTTTTGGCTGAGCTGTACCTGAAAGAAAGGAGGGGAAGACCTGGGAGCGGGTGGGGGAGAGGGGGACAGCCCTATTTTGGAGGGGCAGCTGGAAAAGAGGTTTTTAGGATGTGTGTGAAGAGTTTGTACTGAGGTTTCTGTGTAGAATTAGCCAAGTGCAGGCAGTCCCCGAGTTATGCGGATCCAACTTACGTCGGATCCGCAGTTACGAACGGGGTTTGCTCCCCGTCTCCCTGGTCTGCTGGTCTCCAGCAGACCAGGGAGATGGGGAGCAAAGCCTCTGAGGACGCCGGCAGCGTCTCCCTGGATGACGTCTCCCTGGTCTGCTGGAGACCAGCAGACCAGGGAGACGGGGAGCAAAGCCGCGGAGGACACGGGCAGCGGGACCGTGGTGCATCTTGGTCCGCCACCCGCGTCTCCCTGGTCTGCTGGGGGGGGAGGAGGCGCAGCTAGTACGCCCCCCCCCCCCCCCCCAGCAGACCAGGCTTTTCTCCGGACGCCTGTGGCAGAGCAGCTGGGGCGCTGCCGGTTGGTCCCGTAGCGCCACTCTGGGCGCTACGGGACCAACCCGGCAGCACCCTAGCTGCTCTGCCCCAGGCGTCCCCAAGTCAGCTCTGCCCCGGGCTTCCTGGAATCAGCCGCTGATCAGTTTCAGCAGCAGCTGACGTGGGGACGCCTGGAGTTCTTAAGTTGAATCTGTATGTAAGTCGGAACTGGCGGTCAATTTCAGCAGCGGCTGAATCTGGACGCCAGTTCCGACTTACATACAGATTCAACTTAAGAACAAACCTACAGTCCCTATCTTGTACGTAACCCGGGGACTGCCTGTATTTTTGTTTCTTTTGATTTGTAACTTACTTTTTTCTGCTTGTTCTCGCTTATTACCACTTAAATCCTACTGCTTCTACTTAATAACATTACTTTTATTTTCTATCAAACCCAGTGTAAGGAATTGTTACCTGGGTGGGGGGCATGTCACATTATTGGATTTTAAAGATTTTAAAGATCATTGCTGAACCACCGGGGGGGAGGGGTGTTTGCCCCAAAAGTCGGTACAAAGGGGGCCATGTGAGGTGTAAAATAAAAGCTTGTGTTTTACTGATTCTTTATATGTATTCATAATATCTGTATGTGGAGTTATAAATATATAATCTGTGTTTATGCTGGAAAATTCTCTGTCTGAGACAGAGCAATGGAGAAAGAATGTTCAGCCAATGGCTATGCTAATTAGCAAGGCTCCAGAGACAATAGATCTCTAGGTGCCAATACACACCTGAGGAATGTGTCTGGAACCTGCGGACCAGCCAGAATAATGATTGCTGACTTAGGACACAAGGATAGGTCACTGGGCCATGTGACCTGCTCCAGCTTGGAAGAGACCAGGGATGGATATAAAATGCCATGTGGCTATCTCCATCTTGTCTTCAATTCAGCTACTGATTCCAGATGCAGCCTTGTGAGGAACAGCGAGCTGGAAAGAACTGTGGACCCATCCCGACAAAGAATGTACACCAGAGACTTTTAAGATAGCAGTTTATAACATCTCTGCTAAGAGCCTGCATCGAGAACTTGGTGATTCGAGGCATGTAATGTATTCTCCTTAACAACCTTACTCTCGTGCTTTTCTTTCTCTAGTAATAAACCTTTACATTGTAGATTCTAAATGATTGGTCCAGCGTGATCTTGTGGGTAAGATCCAGAGTGTAAATTGACCTGGGAACTGTGGCTGGTTTCTTGGGACCGGAAGAACCCATACGGGGTAGATGAGATTGGGTTCTAAAACCCCTCACCTGTGTGCAGGCCTGGGGATGATTGGGGCAGAGGATGAGCTGCAGTGTCAGAGGGGTTTTGTTCGTGAGGCTTCTGGCTGGCTAGATTGGCAGCTGAAGTGCTCTGTGTGACTGGTTTGTGGCCTACTGGTGAAAGGTCTCCAGTCAGGGGCTGTAAGGAGCCCCAAGTTTTGAGCAATTTGCCCTGAGTGGACGCCCTCAGCTGTGCCCAGACCAGGCTCGGTCCATCACAGGGGGCAACCAGGGTGTACATTCCCCCTTTCATTGTTAAAGGTGGTTTACCTAATTCTTTGGGATTTGAGCCCATCTGGAAAGGGGTATCCCAGGAAGCTGGGTCCTAAACTGCACTCTCCTCGGATCTGCAGAGGTTCAGTTCTGTACTGCTTCTCGGTGAGAGCAGGGACCTCAGCTCCAGGCCTTGGCTGGGGAGACCCTGAGGGGTCGTCTGTGACTACACCCTGTCACACTATGTTCCTCCTGTAATAGGAGCAGTTTGTAGCAGAGCCTAGATCCACCTATTCCACCAGGCTGTGACTGAGAGGCCAAAGAGGGTCAATTGTGTTGGGTCCCTGAAGGTGCCTTCTGAGCTACTCTCCCCAGGTAACTTTCTACTGCCTACCTTTGTCTACCAGCCTCTGATCCTATGTAAACCAAAAGGAAAAGGCAACAAAACCATCAATCACAACCTGACTCAACATGCAGTTCTCTTCCCCGGGAAGACTTCCACCCTTGTCTGGGGCCTTTGGGGCAATCCTTTCCCCTTCTGAGCTGAGTTGCTCCCTTTTTACCCCTTTCTCCATTTGGAGCATGATCTCTAGGCCTGAAAGGGCAGGCCTCCCTGGGCCCAGAATTGCCTTTTAACCCTTCAGGTCCAAAGTAGCATCTGTACACCCCAGCAATGTGTGGACCATATGCTCACCAAAAGCATGTAGCATATGGTGGCTATTATTTTTGAGGCTCATGGACAGATTGACCATTGCATGCGTATCTTAATCAACGAGATGATGGCATTGCTTGAGATCCCTTCAAACTCTATTGTAACACTGATTAAAATCTTAAAAAACTGTTTTGGGGGCTTTGGGAGGTTTTTCTTTTTTTGAACATTAAACATCACAGTTTAAGTCACTAGATAAAATGCTTAAAAAGTAAGCCACTGTTCTGCCAGCAACCGCAGACAGGTTGTCTGGAGAATGGCAAACCATTCGACCAGAAATTCCAAGCTAAATCTGTGTTTTAAAAAAAGGCAGCTATAGGCTAGTTTTCTGTGATTTTCTGCACTCACCAAATGTAACTGATACCAAAATGCAGCACTTACCTGTTGAATCTAATGCAGATTCTGAATGGTGAGATCAGTTTGATTTCTGATATCTATTTCTTGACAGTTAGGCTATGGCTGGGCTAGAGAGTTTACAAAGGCAACGCTGCACAGATACAGGGCTGTCCTGTTGGTTTAACTGCTCCAGTCCTGCAAGCATCAGCAGGAGAAGCTCGCCTTTTGACATAGCAATATCCACACCTGCATTTCTGTCGGTGTGACTTATATTGTTCAGGACTTATTTCCCTAAGCAATGTCAGTTGTGTGAACATACGTTGCAGTGCAGACATAGTGTTTGTGTGGTAGTGGTTCACAAGTTTAATTTAGGAACGTGACAATTCCATGTCAATGCCTCTCTCATGAGGAAAACATACAGGCAGCACAACCAACTGACGATGAAAATAGAACCAAGCCACAAAATGTCAGAGAGCTAAGTAATGAGACTAACTGTCTCAGCTCCTCATTCCCTTATAGTTTATGCAAAGCAGACCTGTTGGGTATAGCTGACTGCACCAAACTTAGCAGAGCAGAACACACTGCGCTCTGATTTACAGGCCCCTGGAAACTGTATCTGGGATTATTATAGCCTGATATTTTATAGCAAGAGTAACTGGGAAACTTAGTAAAAATTCAGGATGCCTCATGGTAGGCACTGAACAAGTCCCTGAATCTTTTTGCTTAGTTTAAGTAGACAAGCGACACTCAGGGAGATACCTAGAAACAAATACATACACATGTATAATTCTTTTTATCTATTATATATTTTACAGAGTTTGTCTGTTTGATCAAGAATTTCTCCTAAACCAGTGGTGGGCAATAAGATGGTGGCAGTATGTCAGGGTTAGCCCTTGGTGGCCTGGCCACCACTATATTTACTCCACAAGTATGACTACTTGCAGCTCCTGTTGGCTGTGGAGCCACATTCCCGGCTAATGGTAACTGTGGGAAGTGGCACAGACTGGGAGACTGCTTCCCACAGCTCCCATTGGCCAGGAATAGCAATCTGCAGCCAACAGGAACTATAAGCATCCATAAATAGAGGGGTTGCTAACCCTGGGGAACCATATCCAGCCCATGGGCTTGTATTTACCCATTCCTGTCCTAAGCCGTAAGAACTAGGGCCACCAAATTCAGCTTCCTCTTATCATAATTGAAAGCAAAGTAAGGGTTTGGTTGTGCCAGGAATATGAGATGTGCCTGCAGGGCCAGCCTGAGCCATTCGTACGCCCCAGACCTTGGGAGCGCGGCGCCACCCCCAGAGTGCAACACATGCGCGGCCCCGCCCCAACCTAGCCCATCAGCCCTGGGTGGCACCCCTTACAATGGGGCGCCCCGGGTGGTAGCCGGGTCGGCCCGTACCTTGGGCCTGCTCTGTGTGCTTGGTACGAGATTGTTACTCATAAAGCCAAACCAAAAAGAGGCAGATGCACCAAATCAAGTACAATCCACAAAATTGACATAACTGAGCAAATATTGAAAGAGATTGAACCAAGATGAGCCAGAAAAATATGATGAACCTGGAATAGGTTTATTAAGAAGCAACCCTTACAGAAATGAAATCAAACAGAGAAATTTGGAGCAACACTGGGTAAAATCTGCTAGTTCTAAATAGATTATGAGTGCTCTCTGTTGTCAGTTTCTTAATCTTGCCTCGGTTTCTTAAACTTGCCTTCAGGTCCAAAGTAGCATCTGTATACCCCAGCAATGTGTGGACCATATGCTCAATGTGTGGATCATAAGCTCTTGGGCAGAGCTTATACAGTTCAGGGAAAGTGAATCATGAATAAAAGCAGCATTAGAAGAAGACACAGATTTCTACATGAGGCATGTGAGGGATGGTGTTATTGCACAGCAGTGGGAAGGGGAGGAATCAAAATGAGAGAGTTGATGGTAACTATCTGCACAAAGTGGATAGTTGTTAAACAGAATATATGTAGTTTTCCACCATAAGTGGCTAATGTAGCAGACAACTAGCATACAGTAATTATGAGTAGTGATAGAAATGTAGCCGTGTTAGTCTGGTGTAGCTGAAGCAAAATACAGGACTATGTAGCACTTTAAAGACTAACAAGATGGTTTATTAGATGATGAGCTTTCGTGGGCCAGACCCACTTCCTCAGATCAAATAGTGGTTGTGACTATTTTCTTCCACTATTTGATCTGAGGAAGTGGGTCTGGCCCACGAAAGCTCATCATCTAATAAACCATCTTGTTAGTCTTTAAAGTGCTACATAGTCCTGTATTTTGCTTCAGTAATTATGAGATAATTCAACAGGTCATCTTATTAGTAAATCATTTGTCATGCTAGATGTTATTGGAGGTCTGAATGTAAAGGGGAAAAATAACCGCAGAATTACATGTCAAACTGCATGACGATAAGTTTTAGTGTGAAATTCAAGTACTTAAACAAGAAACTTTCTTATCTGCTGCCTTGCATTTAATGTCTGCAATTGGGTCAACGCAGGGAAAGATTTGTGCATGGTAGCTATGAGGCTCAAGTGCTAAGCTCACGCTGGAACATGAGGTGCATGAAGCATATCCCTCCCTGCGTGTCTGCAACAGTTAGTCAGAATCAAGAAAAACAGTTTCAAGATTCTTCAAAGGTGTAATAGGGCAGCACTGTGTTGCTTTGCATTGTCTCTGAAATTCATATGCAAATAAATATATAGTGAGTGGTGGGGAACCTTTTTCCTATCAGGGGCCACTGACCCACAGAAAAAATGAGTTGCTGGCCACACACAGCCCCATGGGCAGGTGCAGAGTCTTGGGCTTCCCCTAGGCTGCAGAAGCCAGAAATGAGGGTTCAAGGTGTAGGAAGGGGCTGACAAGTTGGTAGCAAAGAAGTGGTCTCAGGGCCGGGACAGGAGTTTGGGCTGCAAGATGTGGTTCTGTCCTGGCACAGGAGGGGTGTGGGCTCTGGGAGGAGTTTGGGTGGACCAATGGTTGGGGTACAGAGAGAGAGAGGTGCAGGCTCCAGCAGGGTACTGCTTACCCCCAGTGGCTCCTAATCAGCTAAGGCACCCTGCCCTGGCTCTGGGTCACTCCCAGAAGTGGCCATGATGTGGCCAGGCTCTCAGGGCTCTGTGAACTGCCTGTGCCCATAGACACTGACCCTGCAGCTCCCATTGGGATGGTGTCTGCAAATGAAAGCAGAGGCACATGGACTCTCAGAGCCAAGATTCCCTGATTGCCCCTGTGGCTAGGAATTGTTGACAAGCCTGGCATCCTCCTTCCTCCCTCAGCACGGCCAGGCACTGCTCACAGCTTCAACACTATGGGGGGTGCTGGTACAGAGCTCCAGCTTGTGGTACAGAGACTTGCCATGGGCTGTTAAATTAAGCAAGGAGCTAGCTCCAAACCATAGGCCTAAGTTACCCCATTCTTGATATGTTTTGTGTTGAGGAAAATGTTATGGCCTCGGTGCTTGACACCACGAAGGTCTGTTCCCATCTTCTAGTTAGGAATGTTCTTGAGGTTGTTACCTTTGTGGTGCCCAGTGAGAGCTTTCTGAAATAGACAGTGTGAGTAAGAAACTACAAGAGTGATGTAATTCATAAATATGTGAAATGTCAGACGGCAGCATGCCTCGGTATAAAGAAAACTGAAGAGGTTTTCCACTATGTCCAGCCCGAGCAACACTCACACCCCACCTCCCAGGATCTGGTGCAGCTCGTCGAAGTAGGGGCAGGGGTGGGGTCCTGCCCCTGAGCGTGAGCTGTACTCTCTGGCCCAGACATATCCCTGGCGGAGCTCCTTAACCTTACTCTGAACCTGTTTCAAGGTCCGGGGTGGGTGTCTGCACTCTGCCAGGGATTCGGCCATGAGCTTGAATATCGGCATTGAGCCGCTTAGAGCGGAGATCCTGTAAGGTGTCCTCCTCGCCAGACAACTCGAGGAGGGACAAGATCTTCACTCTGTACTAGGAGGGTCCACCTGGGTGAGTTCTGGGACCCCTGGAGCTGCTCCCTGCAAGGGCCAGTGGGGTCGCCAGGGGCTTGAGACTGGGCCATGAGTGGCAAGGCCTGTGGCAGGGAGAGCCACGTGGTGAGGTGCTGCTCTCAGGCCAGCTTCCTGCCACAAGGCTTGTCCAGGGTGCCTGTAACTTTAAGAAGGGCCAGGAGACAGGAACTCTAGAGTCCTGATTAATTTGGATGGAGTGTCCAACGGGGCTCCTGTGTCATTGCCTGGAGTCTTCTTTCGAAAAAAACTCTTCTTTCCAATCCACACACGCCTTTTTCCAAAAGAGCTCTTTCAGAAAAAGGCTTATTCCTCGTAGAAAAGATTACCGACACTGGGAAGCCTCTCTGTTCTTTTGATTTACTTTTGGAAGAACATTATTGCAGTGTGGACGTAACACAGGTTTTGTTGGAAAAACGGATGTTTTTCCGACAAAACTCTGTAGCGTAGACAAACCTTGGTTGTGTATCTTCTTGTTTTTCTCTGTTTAGGGTCTTAATTTCCCCATCTTTCTAGGCACATAAAAGATACTGTAATGCAAATTATATCAAAATTCACATACTCTACATTTTCCATATGACTGACTTCTCAACTTTCTCTAAAACAAGACATTTTTTTTACAAAAATTATTGAGCCATTTAAATGTTACCTTCTTGAGATTTTTCAAATTCCACTGAAGCAGGAAATGACTGTTTAAAATATTTTTCAAGCAATTTGTCACTATCCTTCCTGTTAAGTTGATACATTATAACAGACGTCTTGCAAATTACAATACAGGCAGTCCCCGGGTTACGTACAAGATAGGGACTGTAGGTTTGTTCTTAAGTTGAATCTGTATGTAAGTCGGAACTGGCGTCCAGAGTCAGCGGCTGCTGAAACTGACCGCCAGTTCTGACTTACATACAGAATCAACTTAAGAACCCCAGGCGTCCCCAAGTCAGCTGCTGCTGAAACTGATCAGCAGCTGATTCCAGGAAGCCCGGGGCAGAGCAACTCTGCCTCCGGCTTCCTGTAGTCAGCGCTGGTCAGTTTCAGCAGCGGCTGACTTGGGGACGCCTGGGGCAGAGCAGCTGGGGTGCTGCTGGGTTGCTCCAGTAGCGCCGCTCCTCGGCGCTACTGGACCAACCCAGCAGCACCCCATCTGCTCTGCCCCAGGCGTCCTGATTCAGCCGCTGCTGAAACTGACCAGCAGCGGCTGAATCAGGACCTGGGGCAGAGCAGCTGGTGTGCTGCCGGGTTGGTCCAGTAGTGCCCAGAGCAGCGCTGCAGGACCAATTGGCAGCGCCCCAGCTGCTCTGCCCCAGGGTCCAAAACAAAAGCCTGGTCTGCTGGGGGGGGGGCACACTAGCTGCGCCCCCCTCCCCAGCAGACCAGGGACATGGGGAGCAGAGCCGCAGCGGGGTGCCGCGCCTCTGAGGCTTTGCTCTGGCAAAGTCTCAGAGGCGTGGGACCTGCCGCGGCTGCCGCTTCAGTCCTGGTGCCTGTGGTCTGCTGAGGACCGTCCCCAGCAGACCACAGGCACCAGGACTGAAGCGGAAGCAGCGGCGGGTTACCGCGCTTCTGAGGCTTTGCTCTGGCAAAGCCTCAGAAGCGCGGGAACCCGCCCGGTGTCCCTGGTCTGCTGGAGACGGTCTCCAGCAGACCAGGGGCACCGGAGCAGCTTACGAACGGGGCTTTCTCGCCCCGGAGCTCGCAGGTAGCAATCCGCCACCTCGACCTCCGGGGCGAGAAAGCCCCGTTCGTAAGTGCGGATCCGACATAAGTCGGATCCACGTAAGTCGGGGACTGCCTGTAATGCATATACAGGAGTGAGAAAAATGTCCCTTCTATCTACTGCACTAAGAAAATTAATTAAAAGATATCCCTTTTCCTTCTTACAAACAAAGAAAATGATGGTACATATTTGTTATTCACCTGCAGACCTGCATGTGAATTGGTATCCATAAAAGAACATCTCGAGCACATTTTCCGAAATCATGAATTAATTTCCTAAGGCTACTATGGCAAAAAAAAAAAAATGCTTTAAAGAGTCAGAAAAATCAGCTAAGAGTGAAAAATGAAAACAAAACTGAAGAATCATGGAATGTTCTGAAAAATATGATTAGTACAGTCAGTGAACAGTTTCTTTCCTTATCTTGTAATGCTGTGGAATGTGGATTCTGACTTTTACATGCACATGGAATTTCTCACTAACAAACAAGTATTTGTTTTGTCACAAAATATAACAACTCGCTCTACTATGTTGGTGACCTGCGGTCCCATTTATTAAGGTGCAAGAGTACTTGATTCTACTTTGCCTAAACACAAAGGCTGTGTCTACATTGGCATGATTTTGCGCAAAAGCGACTGCTTCTTGCGCAAAAACATGCTGCCTGTCTACACTGGCGGGGAGTTCTTGCGTAAGAACACTGACGTTCTAATGTGTGAAATCAGTGCTTCTTGCGCAAGAACTATGATGCTCCCACTCAGGAATAAGCCCTCTTGCGCAACTGTTCTTGCGCAAGAGGCCAGTGTAGACAGGCAACATGAATTTCTTGTGCAAGAAAGCCCGATGGCTAAAATGGCCATCAGAGCTTTCTTGTACAAGGGAGCATCTACACTGGCATGGATGCTTTTACGCAAAAGCACATCTCTTGCGCAAAAGCACATGCCAGTGTAGACTCTCTCTTGCGCAAATACTTTAACGCAAAAACTCTTGCGTTAAAGAGTATTTGCACAAGATCATACCAATGTAGACGTAGCCAAAGGGTTTGTGGGTGATTTATCATATAATTTTATTCTTTTCATTCTCTTATAGTACAAGTGAGGACACAGAGACATGGAAATACTGGCTAAGTCTTCATGAGTTACAGTATGAGGGCTGTCATAACATTAGTTTGTTCCTGACTATCCCCTTCTCGTACAGATTAGAGCATTGGCTATGTGAATAGGCTCCATGAATCCTTGAAGATGTTGCATATTATTGTTTAAAACTGCTATCTATCTTCCCTGCAGTTTGTTTTGCTGCTAGTAGCATTTCCAGTAAAAGAAAATCTTAGATTTTTTTGGTGGCTCATTAAATAACCAGGCGCTATCAATTACATCCTATTTTAGCGTGTGTGGAGACAATGTCTCAAATCAAGTTATTAGCATCTCCTCTATTACAGAAGTGAAAATGAGAAGAGAATATAACTGTTTTCTTCTACTCACCTGGACCCAAGAGAGGTGTTTACTCCTTTACTGACTTGTATAGTCTTGTATTTCAAATCACTCTAGCCTGCTATTGTAATGCAGTAACAGACATCTAAGCTATGTCTACAGTGCAGCGCTATTTTGGGATACTGGAAGTATCCTGAAATAGCTATTCTGCATCTTTTGAGCACAACCATTATTTCAAAATATAACAGGCTTGCTATTCCGACGTCTCTGAAAACCTCATTCCATGAGGGTTAAGGGATGTTTTGGAATAGTACTTTATTAAAAATTTGGCGCTGCGTGTACAGTGCCAAATTTCAAAATACGATATACTGAAATTACCTCAAAATACGTTATGCAATTTGTGCTATACAAATTGTGTAGCTTATTTTGAGGTAAGGGTGCAGTGTAGATGCACTCATATTGATTCTCATTCTCCTCTTCCAGGGAAAGTTACCTCATCAGACCCTATTAGTTGGGGTGGTCACATGTCTGCCTAAGACCAACCATTGCTGAGAATTAAAGGACAAAGGAGGCTGTTTACAGGTGACTACCCAGACACTGAGATGGACCAGTACTGGAAACACCCATGATAGCTTTCATTTGCATATTTAAAACCATAAACCATTCCCTATCCTATCCCATATTTTAACTTTACATACAAAAACGATACATACTCCAAAATAAGATATACACATCCAGCAGATTGTCGCATTAAAATCAATAGGTTACATGAGGTATTTTGTCCAAAGAATCTACAAGTTATGCATATTTGTATCCATAAGTCAATTTCATAAAGCATGGCGGGGAGAGAAACCATCACAGGGGCATGGAGCAAGCGAGGCAGAGACTCAGAGAAGGGATGCGTCAAGGGTGTTTGGTTCTGATCAGTCCAAAAGCTGGCAATCCACTTATCGCAGACATTTCTTCACATATTTTAGAAATTTAACTTGGATACAGTATTCTGGAGTGCCAAGGAAAAGGTTACCAAACACAAAGACATTTTAAAAAAAAAGGAAGCATGCATGGTGACTCACAAGAGAGCTGAAATCCAGACCATTTTATGTCTGCCTTAACTACACCCAAGTTGTCATAGCTTATGCCTGTTTCTCAGGGCCAGCTCATTCTCTCTTTGGCTATGTCTACACTTGCGGCTTCTTGTGCAAGGGTTCTTGTGCAAGAAGTCTTGCACAAGAAAACATCCACACTGCCATGTGCAAGCTGTGCTTTCGCGCAAGAGCGCTCATGGGAGTGTAGATGCTCTCTTGTGCAAGAAAGCTCTGATAGCCATTTTAGCCATAGGGCTATCTTGCGCAAGAAATCCCTGCCGAGCGTCCACACTGCTCTCTTGCGCAAGAGCTCCTGCGCTAGAGGGTTTAAACCTGTTAAAAAAGAGTGTAGTTCTTGCGCAAGAAGCCCTCTCTTACCACCCCGTACTGTAAATTACCTTGAGCAAGAGCGGGCGGGCAGTGTGGATGCTCTGCGGATTCTTGCGCAAGAACGGCCAAACTTGCGCAATAAGCCGCGAGTGTAGACATAGCCTTTGAGTTCTTGAAGAACCTTTACTATCCATGTGTTTCACAATATACCTGGAAGGAGTATGTTGCCATGATTCCAAAGCTGCTTTCTGTAACTCATTGGGTGTTCAGGATAAATTCCATTATGGCAATTCACTCTCACATGCACATTAAGAAGAAGGGGAAGTATTCTAAAACCTAGTCTAAAGCAGTTTCAGCTTTTGTTGCAGGGCCCAGTTTCAGAACTGGTCCTCCCCCAAAATGGCTTGAGAGATAAATCATTCGTGGGGGTGTGATGCTGCTCCACATCCAAACCCAGCTGCTGGGGACAGGAGCTGAGTGAGTTAAAAATGCACTGAGGTGAAGGGGTACAGCTCAGTCAGCCTCTCTTCCTGCTGGGCTTCAGCAGGAAGAGAAAGGGTCAGGACAGGGCAGACTGCTATCCCAGTCAGGTTGTCTGTCAGGAAGCTATCACACTGCACAGAGTCAGCAAGCAGAAGCAGCCAGTTTCAGTCAGTGAGAGAAACAGCTCCATCCTATCCCTCCACTTTCCAACCAGGCCCAGCCAATGGCGCCATTTCAGATTTTGGTAGGAGGGCAACCTGTGCATGCTGTGATGGGGTAGGGAGAGAGTAAAAGCACGGGCAGGCAGACTGAGGACAGAGGCTTCAGAAATGTTACTGAGCATACTCAGTATAAGCCAAGTGCCAAATGGGGAGGAGGGAGCCAGCCCCATCTGCCCTTTCCCCCACATGAACCATCTCTATCCAGGGCCACCAAGGTACTGGAAACCTCTACTTTTTTAGCAGACAGCTTAGCAGTTAGCTGACAGGAGCACTGTATCTAATTCCTATATAAAAGAAAGAAAAATAAATATTAAACCCATTCAGCTCTAATATATATTCTGATATCTTGTGGCAAGTCACTTAAGGGACATTGGTCAGCCTTAAAATTTTAATGTATATTCTTACTTTGTCACTAACTCTGTAGAGACAGAGATACCCTGCCATGACTCTTGGACTCTATCTCAGCTCTGGAAGGGGAGTGGCATTTCAGCTCTCTATAAGAACATCAGAATAGCATACTGGATCAGACCAATGATCCTTCTAGACCAGTATCCTGTCTTCCAATAGGGGCCAATGCCAAGAGCTTCAGAAAAAATAAACAGAAGAGGCAATCATCATGAGCCATCCCTTGTCATCGATTCTCAGCTTCTAGCAAATAGAAGGTAGGGACACTATCCTAATAGCCATTGATGGATCTATCCTCCTTGAACTTATTTTGTTCTTTTTGGAACCCTGATATAGTTTGGGCTTTTCCACCATTTCCTGGCAAAGAGTTCCACACGTTGACCTTGACAAAATAATGTATTTTGTTTGTGTTACATGTGTTACTTATAGATTTAATTGTGTCAGCTTCTTGTATTATGTTAGTGAACATTTCCTTACTCTATTTTTCCAGATAGTTCATGATTTTCTAGACATCTATCATATCCCCCCACCCTGTAGTCAATTCTTTTCCAAGCTGAAAAGTCCAGTCTTGTTAATCTCTCCTCATATACAAGCTGTTCCTTGCTCCTAATAATTTCTGTTGCCCTTTGTGTACCTTTTCCAAATACAATATATCTTTTTTCAAATGGGTTGACCAGATTCAAGATGTGGGCATACAATGACTATGTAGAGAGAATATTGTCTGATTATCTATTCATTTTCTAATGAGTCCCAATATTCTGGTAGCTTTTTAGTTTTTAGACTGCTACTACACATTGAACAGATGTTTTCAGGGAACGATCCATAGTGATTCCAAGATCTCTTTCCTGAGTGGTAACAGCTATCTTGTATCTATAGTTAGGACTATATTTTTCCATGTGCATTACTTTGCACTTAATACTGAATTCCATCTGCCTTTATGTTGCCCAATCACCCAATTTTGTGAAATCTCTTTGTATTTGCAGTCAACTTTGGATTAGTCCCTGTTCACTCCTTTTTAAAAATATTTCCAAGTCTAACAGCAGTGATCTAAATGCAAATCCCCTCAGCACAACGCTCATTCTTACTCTTTATTCCCCTATCTTTTAAGTGGAGTACCTGGCAATGTTTTCATGATGATCTAATGATCCTTCAATTACTGGAATGCCCAGCCTTTTGTTATTCTTAATCACCCTGCCTTCTTCTTTTTATAACAAACTCCCTGCCACAAAGGCAAAGCTGCAAGCAGCTCAGATTCTGTTGCATTTAAGAACTGCCTCTGGAGTCAGGGCATATAGCTTTAAACAGACCTCAAGTATGAAATCTAGGGGGTTCAAACTTGGGGGGGGGGGTACTGCTCCTTTAATTTCCCATAAATGGTGCCCTTGGACTCAGCTGCCAAGGAGAGCAGCTGAATGTCCCAGGGAGAGGGTAGGTGCAGAGGGAGAAGGACAATCTTCTGCAGATAACTCTTGTGGTGTAGAGAAAGTGTAGTGGCCCCAGGTTTGGCGCAGGGCCGGGAAGTAGCTAGGCAGAAGACATGTTTGGTGGTCACATGTCCTCTCTTCTAGATTCTGCTCCCCACCCCAATATCTGGAAGTCTGGGTCATCTATGCTGTTAAGTGTGTTCTAAAGGATGCCATTGTGATAGTAACAGATCTGGATGTACCACGTGAATTCCCTGGAACACAGAGTCCACAAAAGGGAAGAAGATATGAAAAACGTGATGAGCAAAAATGCAATCCAAAGCTTAAATTCAAAAATGATTTTTTTTCAATAAACAAAGCATTACCCTCGATTCACAAGTATTTTTCAGCAACTCTTTGTATCCCAATATATATTTGAATTATCCAACATCAATTGAAGCACATGTACTGTGGATGAACATAAAGGAAAGCATGAAGCTCAGAAAAAAACTAGAAGGCAAAAGACCATTCTGATTTTCATTTGTCCCTGACAAAGGCTCTAATAGTTTTACTGAAATGAAATTAACCACTTACTTTTATTATGCTGTATAAAGAACAGCAGTTTTACCCACGTATACCTATGATGCAATGCACATTTTCCTTACTGTCTATTGCTATGTTTTCTGCAGCGTAGAATGTAGCTTTCGGAAACATTAATTTTATCCATGTCTACTTGAGGTTTATAATAAGACAGGAAAGATGATCGAGACTTACCATGATCTCAGCAGAGCATGAACTGCTAATAGGCCTTTGGTATAACAGACTGATAGACAATTTTCGTGTGCAAAAATGTCAGTAAGATCATTGTTGAAAGTCTGACTTATGTGAGGCTTAAAATGCCAATTGTTTGAGGTGATTAGATTTTTAAACACTATTTAAAATATGAGACTGTGCTATTAGTCCCCGTTAATTCATAGCAGTGATATTTGCAGAGAAGAACCAGTTAAGTGGCATAGGGGGACAAGCTAGGTTGAAAAATATTTTGTAGGACTGTCTCAAAATGCTGAAGTCATCCCTGTTTATATTGTTACTCTGTGGCCCCAGTAGTTAGACAAAATTTAGAGTCTCGAGGTTTGTTTCCGTTAGGAGGAGAAACTGATGATGGAGTCAAATATTTGTGATGCATTCCTGTCTATTTTTAAAGAATACACTGAAAGTCACTGGTTTCCTGAACTTAGAAGGAATCAAACATCAGGAGGTTTCTTTGTTCACTTGAAATTTGGTTCGAAGCCTTTTTTCCAGACAGCTCCTTACCCAAAAATCTCGTTGATCTTTTTCTCAGGGATCATGCTAGAATTTCTGACTGGCTCTGCTACTTCCTTGCTGCCTTCTGTTTGCTTGTTTGGTGTTCCTGCTGCTTGAAGTACTTGTGCTCACACTCTCCTACAATCAAATCAATCCCCCATACTTGCATTATCACCAGACTCCAGGAAATTTGTTGAACTGCATGGGCCAGCCACTGCCCACGCTTGCATGTGGTCTAAGTAGTTGTCACCCATTACTAAACAAAGAGGCACTTAATTTTCCTCATTTACCCTGACTGCAAGGCAGCTGGCATGCCCACCGAGTTTGTGTGCTTACACAACCCCCAACATAATGTTATACCAAAATCGGTTCCATGAATAAATTTGCTGAACGTTTTATAATGTGTCTTCCATATCTGTGACTGGCTGAGTCTATCCTGTGGAATCAGAGGGCATCTTTCAAACTCTGCAGAAGCCAATTCCACAGTATTTCATAATGAGAGGCTACATAATAGCTGAGCTCTCCACCCCATCTAGGAGACAGGAATCTGACTCCTCTCTGTCTGGCCAGCACTGGCCTATTACATTACATTAGGTTAATCTTCCAGTTATTGAGAACTGCGTTGCTGTTTTTATAGCTGCATGGCTTTTTTGTGAGGAATTTTTTTTCTGCATTCCTATAACAATTTTATAAGGAAAAATATTTCATTCTTATCCAAGGTTTGTTGTTGCAGACCAGCAACTGTGGCAAGGGCCCTTCTTACCCAAGCCACCACTGGGCAGGCCTCTCACTCCTAACCCCAGAGTTGGGTTTTGCAGCAGGTCTCTGTGGTAGGGAGCCCAGCCACGCCTCCAGAGACTCCCTCCATCTAAGGCTGTTACAGATTGTTCTCTCAAACTTCTGTCTCTCCGCCACCTCCCTTCCACCTTCTCAGACACCCCACCAGCTTCCAACTGCTGAGGCTTTTAAAGACCCTCAGTCAGCCAGCAGAGACGTCAGCTGTCCCCAATCTGCCTGAGCCACTTCCCTCCCAGCTGCATCTAATTGGCCTGCACTTTTCTGCTTCTATTTACATGTTTTTTTACCCTTTTGGGGCTGCCTTTTCCCCTCTCCCCCCCCCAATTGTGTACCCCCCCCTTTTCCTCGCGTGTCCCTCACCTGCAATAGCGCCCTCCTCCTCTGCCCTAGCCTTAGCAGGGAGGAGTGGCTGCTAACCCTTCCCTCTTACGGTTGCCCGTTCCTTGGACCCAGTGCCCTCCTCCCTTTTCCAGCCCCCCCCCCTTCCATTGATGCCCTCCGCCCCTGCCTGTTGTTTGGTGGGGAGGAGTGGTTAACCCCTGCCCCCCTCCCCCGCCCACAGTTTGCTATTTGCTCCCGGGGGCCGCCAGCCTGGTCCCGGGAAGAGGGGGTGGGCTGGGGGACATCGGGTGGGTGACTCTGTGCCGTGCCAGGTGCAGGGTCTGCTGGCTGGGTGCTGGCAGGCTTGCACCTGGCACGGGCACCGTAACCAGCCCGTGCCCCTTTAAGGGGTCCGGGGCCGGGAGGGGGGCATAGAGTTTCCCTGGTGTTGGCCAGAGTGGCCACCAGGGAAACCTGGGGAGGACTAGCCTCCCACTAGTTCGAATTAAGGGGCTACACACCCCTTAATTCGAACTAGTAAGTTCGAACTAGGCTTAATCCTCGTAAAATGAAGTTTTCCTAGTTCGAACTAAGCGCTCCGCTAGTTCGATTTAAATTTGAACTAGCGGAGCGCTAGTGTAGCGCCTATGAATGTTAGTTCGAACTAACGTCCGTTAGTTCAAACTAACATTGTAGTGTAGACATAGCCTCTGTTATTTCACAAGTGACATTAGAATTTACTCACTCTCTTAGGCTACATCTACACCATGGAGCTATTTTGGGATACCTCCTATTCCGCATCTTAAGAGCATTCTATTCCAACATCCCTGTAAACCTCATTGCACAAGGGTTAAGGAATATTTTGGAGTAGTGCCTTATTTCAAAATTACCTTGAGCTCTCTGGGGCAGCGACCTTCTGTCTGTATTATGCCTGGCATGAAAAGGCCCTGATCCCGATTGGGCTCCTTATTATAAATGAATAATAATAAAAATGAGCTCATAATCTGTAATAAATAGAGGAAACAGATGTATGGAGTAAGAAGGTGCTATTTTATAATTCCTCCTTAATCGTAGCAACCCTTCTTAATGTGTTCCTTTTTTATATGCAAACGGAACCAAAAATATATTAGAAATCAGTTATGTACATCAACCCACCAGCAAAATATTTACATCCCACAAATTAAAATAAATTGAACAAATCTTACATTTTTGAAATTATTAGGCCAGACATAAATTTTAGTTCATATTAAAAAACCTCATATTCCGGTCAGCTTCACATTGTTAACTGACTTCCAGTCATTCTAGCTAGATGTGAAATATAATGAAAATATTAATATATAAAGCAGTTTGTTAAAAGTCTTTCCGATAAAAATAATAATTAATTATCGTAATGACATTTTCAACAGCAACACCAAAAAATTCTGAGAATAATTTTTCTTGGGAAGATCATTTCAGTGCTTGTCAGAAGTGGTTTGTGTTTTTATAAATCAAATTTATGTGCACCAATTTCTTGAGGAGGGGGCACACACAGTTGTCTGAATTAGAAAGAAAACAGGATCTGATTGTTTTTGTGTAGCAGCAAAGACTACCCAAGGGCTCCAACAGAATTCCCATTGAAGAGTGTGGCGTGTGCCTATTGCTACTCTCCTTCAGGAACTGCTGTAACATACCTCTGATTGTAGAGCTGATCATTATGTAAGGAACAATTCCTGCCACATAAGGATTACTGATCTGTATCTCAAAATGCACTCTTTGTTTTGGAATAAGATAGTATAAGACTTCTTCAGAGCATGACCCACAGGTAGATACAGTCACAAGATCAAGGCAGAATGGGTCTGATTACCCAACAATGGAACAACCATGAGAGGAATGATTTCCAAGATGGCCTGCTGGGCCAAGTGGGTGAAACCAGTCTGAGGCAGAAGGAATTCTTTGAAATTGCAACTTGGGCTGGAACTTGTGCTCTGAAGCCAACCCCTTCCACAAGCTTCAAAGCAGGAGCCCCAGCCCAAGCCACAACTTCAATGCTTCATCTGCACAGCCATTTTCATGATGCTAGTGCAAGCCCCATGAGTTCAAAGCTGTTGACTCAAGCTGGGAGGCTCACTGAACAGGCTGCATAGATATGCTGTCAGAGAGACACTGACACCAAGCAGCAGCCCAAGATGGCTGTGGCTTGCTCAACGAATGTCAGCTGGTCCTGTTCTGTTCCTGCGACACGGACTCCTTGTAGGCTATGTCTACACTGCAGGCTTCTTGCACAAGAACTGTTTAGCGGAAGAGTTCTTGTGCAAAATATCTTCCACAAGAGCGCGTCCACACTGCCATGTGCTTTTGCACAAGAGCATCCATGGCAGTGTGGACGCTCTCTTGCGCAAGAAAGCTCTGATGGCCATTTTAACCATCGGGGCTTCTTGTGCAAGAAATTCATGTTACCTGTCTACACTGCCCTCTTGTGGAAGAGCTCTTGCACAAGAGGGCTTATTCCTCATCGGGAGAGGAATAACTTTTCCAGAAGAAGCCCTGTTTTCCAATGCTATACTGTAAATTTACTTGTGCAAGAACATGCGTGCAGTGTAGACAGACAGCAATTTTTTGTACAAGAACAGCTGTTCTTGTGCGAGAAGCGTGCAACGTAGACACAGCCATAGTGTAGAAGCTAGTAGCCTGTGTATTAAAATCCTCTTCTCTCTCTAACACTTTGGGTATGTCTACACTACCACCCTAGTTCGAACTAGGGTGGTAATGTAGGCAACCGGAGTTGCAAATGAAGCCCGGGATTTGAATTTCCCAGGCTTCATTTGCATATTGCCGGGCGCTGCCATTTTTAAATGTCCGCTAGTGTGGACTCCATGCCCCGCGGCTACATGTGGCATGGACTAGGTAGTTCGGAGTAGGAAGCTAGTCCTACCTAGTCCATGCCACATGTAGCCGCGGGGCCCGGAGTCCACACTAGCGGACATTTAAAAATGGCGGCACCTGGCAAAATGCAAATGAAGCCTGGGAAATTCAAATCCCAGACTTCATTTGCAACTCCGGTTGCCTACATTACCACCCTAGTTCGAACTAGATCCTTGTCTAAGTGGGAGAATGGCATGACTCTATCCCAAGACAGCTAAGGGCAAGACACCAGTCACCTCAGGGAGGAGGGGCTTCACTCAGAGTCCAGAAAGGGGACAAAGGTTCAATTAATCCTGTAAGTATAACATGTGTAAGCCAGGGGTCTGAGGGACTGCTTGCAATGCAGCCAGCTGAAGCTGTTAGCCCTGTAAGATAATTAACTGTAGATATATAAATACAGCTCATGCTGGGATGGGGAAGGAATCTAGGGTGTGGTTATGTAAATCCAATTCAGCCAGGGCTGATGGAGGATCAGTTGTTAGAATGGAATGTGATGTATTGTAACTAATTTGGGCTGTTGTGGGGTCACAAACCAGGCTACCCCCAAATGTAAAATATGACACCAATGAACCAAGGAACTGTAAAATATGACACCAATGCTTGCAGGAGAGACACCATGATTGTAAGGGGTCTCAGATAAACAAGCCTCACCCTTCCAGAGTTGAGTGAACTAAGTTGGGGTGGGTGAGGGGAAGGGATTGAGCTAGCATGCTTTATGCCTGCCAGGTGTGAACTGTAAGACCAGTTCAATCTGTTTCCCCCCTCCCCCCTCCGTTCTAAGGATAGACCTAAAGCAGACTCCATCAGGAGTCTTTGGCTGTGTCTAGACTGGCCAGTTTTTCCAGAAAATCATCCACTTTTCCGGAAAAACTTGCCAGCTATCTACACTGTCCGCTTGAATTTCCGCAAAAGCATTGATGATCTCATGTAAGATTGTCAGTGTTCTTGCAGAAATACTATGCTGCTCCTGTTCGGACAAAAGTCCTTTTGCACAAAACTTTTGCGCAAAAGGGCCAGTGTAGACAGCCCAGATTTGTTTTCCACAAAAAAACCCGGATCGCAAAAATGGCACGTCTAGATTGCGCACGGATACTTTTCCGCAAAAAGTGCTTTTGCAGAAAAGTGTCCGTGCCAATCTAGACACTCTGTTCTGAAAATGCTTTTAACAGAAAACTTTTCCATTAAAAGTATATCCGGAAAATCATGCCAGTCTAGACGCAGCCCTCTTGCGCAAGAAGCCGCCAGTGTAGACATAGCCTAAGGCTACATCTACATTGTGCGTTCTTGTGCAAGAAGATATGCAAATCAGGTGCTGTGATGAATATTGTTGTGTCTCATTTGCATACTCAATGAGCCACCATTTTTGCGCAAGGTGCTTGCACAAGAGGGCCATGTTTACACTCACGGCTTCTTGTGTAAGAAATATGCAAATGAGGCTAAGTGTGAAATATTGCTGAGCCTCATTTGCATACCTAATGAGCTGCCATTTTGGCAGTAGAGGGTCTTGCACCAGAAGGAACTGTCTACACTGCCCCTTCTTGTGCAAGAAAAACCCTCTTGCGCAATGCCATTATTCCTCAAAATAATCGGCGTAGCAGCATTACATAAGAGGGTTTTTCTTGCGCAAGAAGGGGCAGTGTAGACTGTTCCTTCTTGTGCAAAAGCCCCTTGTGCAAAAATGGCAGCTCATTAAGCATGCAAATGAGGTGTAGTGATATTCATCGCTGTGCCTCATTTGCATATTTTCTTGTGCAAGAATGTGCAATGTAGAGTAGCCTAAGAGCTGAAGTCATTGGTTTGGCCTGGAGCCAGACCCATTTTGACCAGTGGGTGGCCAGTAGGAGCGGCAGCTTGCAGGAACGACTGGTGGGTGGCCGGTAGAAGAAGTGGCCAGCAGGGTGGCTGGCAGGCATGACTGGTGGGTGGCTGGTAGGAGCAGCGGCCAGCAGGATGGCCAACAGAAGAAGCGGCTGGTGGAGAATGTGGACCACAGGAGCAGCACAAAGGTGACATGGCCTCAGGCTCAATGAGTGGAGTCATCAGGGTGATTTGTCGAGGTCTGCACTTCCTGGACAGAGCTATAAGTGGGGTGTTTGAAGTGGGGTATGGAGAAAGTTTGGGTTGGACTAGTGAGCCTGAGAGGCAAAGAACATTGCTCAATCCATTTGAGCTGAGATGGTTACTCGTGGGGGGTTATGAACTCTGTTCATGGTATTTTCCCAAGCTAATGCCATGTGACCTCTCTCCCTCTTTCATCTTTTCTACACTCAGACTCTGTGCTTGCGAGTGGGGAAGCATTGCCTCCCAGAGGCGCCCAGGGATGTATGAATTTCCCAGGCTACTGGTTGGGGGCTTGAGCCAGTTCTGTGTGAGATGGATGAAAAAGGACCCCCCAGATATTGAACCCGGCCCTGGCTGCTGCCAGCACTACTTGGCAGAAGGGTTACATATGTAATCTGTATTAAAGTCACTACCCTCTTCTCCTTCACATTCCTCTTCAAGGCCCATGTCTCCTGCAGCGCTTACCAAAAATCTGCCAGCCAAGTAGAACTAGGCAATACTTAAGATAGATCATAGTCCATCATTTCATAAAAAGAAAAAGACTGGCACAACCCCTGTTATCTCAAATGAAGGCTCCCAAACTCTTCAATCCAAACATTGGTTTAGATAAAAACAAGTAAATTAACTACAGAAAGATAGATTTTAAGTGATTACAAGTAATGAGGCATAACATTCAGAACTGGTTACAAATAAAAGGTAAAACTCAAACTAATACCAAATTTAATCAAGCTAAGTGAATTCAAAGTAAAGATTCCTTTCACCATATGCTTATAGCCATCTGGCTGAATCTTTCAGCCAGGACAATGCCCCCTAGTCAATGATATTTTCTTTCTCTTTCAAACATTGTTAATTCCATAAGCAGAGATGAGGGGAACAAGGTGATTTTTGTCCCCTGTTCTACCTTCTGATGACACTTCTTTCCTTTTGAGCATCATCTCTTGGTGGTGTTCAGGCAAGAGCAAGTCTGTTTGCCAAGCTGTAACTTTCTCACTCACACTCTGCCAAAGAATGGCCTCTTACCCAGGTTACTGTCCAGTTGATTTTGTTCATACTTGGCTGAGGGGTTTGTTCTGTTTTGTGTATCTGAAGAACTGTTTTGGACCACTTTCCCAGATTCAGGATATGCCTTAATAATATCATACAATATAATCTTATAACTTTGCATATAATGTTGCCACCAATATTTTACCAGAACAATAATGATCAGCAATTTATGAGTTTTTAAATGATACCTCATAAGGCATATGTGTACATAATTTATCATAGTTATGTAGTGATCATAGGTGTACAGTATGTCACAATCGAGACCCTTTTTCATCGGCTACATCTAGACTGGCATGATTTTCTGGAAATGCTTTTAACAGAAAAGTTTTCCATTAAAATCATTTTCGGAACAGAGCGTCTAGATTGGCATAGATGCTTTTCCGCAAAAGCACTTTTTGCAGAAAAGCATCAATGGCCAATCTAGCTTCTGCGCAAAAAAGCCCCAATCGCCATTTTCGCGATCGGGGCTTTTTTGTGGAAAACAAATCTCAGCTGTCTACACTGGCCCTTTTGCACAATCGTTTTGTGCAAAAGGGACTTTTGCCCAAATGGGAGCAGCATAGTATTTCCACAAAAAGCACTGATTTCTTACAGTAGGAAGTCAGTGCATTTGCGGAAATTCAAGAGGCCAGTGTAGACAGCTGGCAAGTTTTTCCGGAAAAGCGGCTGATTTTCCGGAAAAACTGGCCAGTCTAGACACAGCCATCGAGTTTAGCAATTTTTCCCCTTCAACATACTATCCTAATTTTTACACAGTATATCCATTTATTTATTTTCCTAAAAGAAAATAAATGTTGTATATATGCATTGCATTTCACTGTTCCTTTGTCATAGATTCACCAACTTTCAAAGTAAACATTATAGTGGCATTTTTTCCTTTTCCTTTCAATAGATAATTAATGTAGAATCAGATCAAAAGCTCCTTCTGCCTTTTGATATAAATTGAAGAGCTCTGTTGAAAAGACCATGAAATTACATATCATTTCACATTAGTGCCAAAAGAGCTCATCATGACTAAATACTAGGAAACCCAGATTTGCCATTTGCTCTGAAGAGACCATCTCCTAATTCTATTTTCAAAAGCTGCAAAACATAAAATCCTGAGTTTTAGATACAACTTTCTGAGCAACAAAATCAGCTGCTGAATGTCAGGGGATCCTGACCAAAGCAATCTGTCTTGCACAGCATCTAGTTCTGGAATTCCTGAATTTCTGCACAACTTGACACACAAAGGAACTGTCAATCAAGTTCACTGTGTGTCTCTTTTTTAACAACAGAGACTTTTTCTGTAGACTGTGCACATTAATTGCTATAAACACTTCATTCCCTGTGGCATATTTCATACGAACTGGTCTTTGGTTTCAGAGACGGAGACTTTGATGAGGTGAATTGATGATCCTTTAGTTACAGAGGTCACTGATTCTATGACTTTAATGAACCTCTGTGATTTCTTTGACTATAGCTCTTACAGCAGCAGTGGATTTGGAGCTGTCAGACACCAAGAAGGCAGCAGGGGCTGGAGCTGTCAGTTGTTGTGGTGGGGGCTGGAAAACCTCTGCCACGTGGAGGTGTTTGGACTGACAGTCAGTTTCCCCCCTATGGGGATCAGGCTTCAGCCTCTGCTCCCCCATTATTTTTGATGCAAATAATAGACAGGTTGTGGGCTTCCATCAAAATTTTTGTTTATTGTCTGTGACCTGTCGGTGATTTTTGCTAAAAATAGCCATGACAAAATCTTAACCTTAAACATGGTCTAGAAGTACCTATATGGGGAAGAGACATCTGGTAGATAGAGGATCCTTTAATGTAACAGACAAAAAGCATAACAAGATCTAATGGCTGTGAGATATACAGTCAAGCTGGAAATAAAGGCTTGTCTACACTGTGGGATAATGTGCTCTAGAGGGGAAGTGATTTCTAAGGTGCACTAGTAAATTTCACATTAATTGGTATGTGCACTATGGAACATTCAGGCTATGTCTAGACTTTCCCCTCTTGCACAAAAAATATGCAAATGAGGCGAAGCATGGAATATCGCTGTGCCTCATTTGCATAATTAATGAGGCTCCATTTTTGTGCAAGAGGCTTTTGCGCAAAGCTCCTTTTTGCACAGAAACCCCCTCTTGAACAAGAGCTGTTCTTCCTGAAAAAAGAGGAAAAACAGCTCTTGCGCGAGGGGTTTTTTGCACAAAAAGGAGCCGTGTAGATGGCTCCTTTTTGCACAAAAGCTTCTTGTGCAAAAATGGAGCCTCATTCATTATGCAAATGAGGCGCAACGATATGCCACGCTTCGCCTCATTTGCATATATTTTGTGCAAGAAGGAGCAGTCTAGACATAGCCCCCGTGTACATAAGCAGGGTCTACACAAGCCAGTTATTGTGCAACTCACAGTACACTATCAGAGGTCCCTGCTTCTGTCTTGTTTGAAGTACATGCTGCATCTCTCGAAGTCACGATTTCCTTTCTGTTGGTAGAACTGACTGGACCAAAAAATGCACAGTTAAGACTTTTAGCACTCTCTTCCCTTCTATGCTCAGATGTAGATGGATCCATCATGAAACTTGATATTACAAAGAAGTAGAACTGGAGAAAACTCAGAGATGCTTTCACATGTCTGCTGGTAGATAATGAAGACATGACACCACATATTTACATATCCAAGCCAAGATGAGATATTCATATATGGAGACCTCCTATGTGCTGCTTCTAAAGTCGCATGTGCAGGATTGACCTGTGTTTCTTGTGTCCCTTCTACTTGGACTTGCACTGTTTTACTTGGACTTGCACTCTTGTCACATATAGTGGCAAGGAGAAATGCACCCTCTTGCTGATGTTCGTCAGAACCAAGAGTGCTTGGGAATGCAACGGATGCCTGATGGGAAGGGTGGCATTGTACACAAGAAACAGTTCTGCTTTTTCTGAAAATAAAGTCAGCATAACCTTGACCTGTTTTGGGGCTATGCCATTAACAATACTAGTATGGGAAATTTCCAACATGCTTACAAATGTAAATCTATTGACTTTCACCTAATTACTATTAAGAATAAAAGTTTTAACTTTGCCATACTCATAGAGAGAACAATTAAGTAAAACTTTTCTTTAATTCATTTTAACTTTCTTTTCTTTCCCCCAAAGTAGTACTTAAGATAATGTGTACAATTAATTAGAGGGCTAAGGAAAACTGTAATACTGAATTTTATTTCCACTAACATCTATCTATTGTTATTTGAAATACTTCCATGGGACAATACAAATGATGCTCAGAGCATTTTGAAGGAAAACGAAAAACTAAGCTACTACAGTTTTTGTGTTCAGCAGCTCAATTATTAGTAAGATAGAATTAGTATTGTTACCAAATGAGTGTTCCTACTTAAAATAAGATTTAAGAATAATCTTGCTAAAATTATAAGGGATACAATTAACAATAAGTTGTGTATACTTGCAAATTCAGATGACTGATTTAATTACTGACATAAACTGACAATTAAAGTTTCACAGTAAGAGAATGAGTTGCCTTGTATGTTAGCCAGCTGTTTACAATAGTCTTAGGTTTGATAATAAGGGAGTATTTAAAATACAAAATGATTGACTCTGCTAGTGCTTCACCTTGCTTGGCGCAGCTGTGGTGAGAGAACACAATTGCTGCACTGAGACCACCTTCTGGAGTCATTCTGTTTTTGTAAGGTAGAAGCAGGCAAGCAAAATGCCTCTGGGCTACTGAAGAGATTGTGATTAGTAGCGGCTCATTTTTTACCCTGTAGCATCGTTCCATCTGCTTCGGTATGTCAGCCATGCTGAAGAGAACAGGTAAGGGAGGTAAGACCACTCCCCTACCTCTGGACTGCTACACCCTTTTGCACTACCAGTTCCTTGCACTCAGGGATCACAAAGATCTGGCTTCCCCTGTCCATAGGTATGTAGGCTCAAGGGAAGACTCCTTCTTACCACTTACCTCCTGGCATAGCTAGACAGAAGCTAGCCACATCTGGCCCTTCATTTGTTAAAAACTTTAAGGTAGGAATTGACTTACCTTAGAAGGTTTAGGGTCAAAATATTTTCAGTTTGAACCCCAAAATAGGCAATATTGTTGTTTTGAGCCGGCTATTGAACTTTTCATGGTGAAGTTGACATCTTGGGTCCTGTCTACTTGCACCATCAATCTACTTCAGCTACGCAAATAATGTAACCGAGGTCGACATACTCACCATGGCATTTTTCATGTGGTAAGGTCAATGGGGGCTGCTCTTCCATTGATGCTAGCTACTCTTCTTGTCTTGGTGGAGTACCAGCGTTAATGGGAACACTTTCAGAGATCCATTTATTGTGTCTACAGCAGATGCAATAAATTAACAGCTAGTAAAACAATCGCTAAGTGTCAATCCCCAGAGTAGGGTAGACAAGGCCGTAGACCAGTGGTTCCCAATATTTTTTATGCCACAAAATGACAAACCCATTCACAAACTTTTGCCTGACCGGCAACATTTTATTTGCACATTCATTCCCTCCTCCTTCACATCTCCCCACTTGTCAGCGCGTCTTGCACCTGCATGGGTGGGGAGGGAGTATGGCGCCCTGGCTGGGTCATCATTACCAAGGCAGGAAGAGGGAGTGAAGTGCCTCCTTCTCCACCTCCTCCTGCCACCACCTCAGCCCCAGTGCTGCTGCCGGCAAAATCAGCTGTGGAGGGGGATGCGGGAAGCGCAGAACCCCAGCCTGGCTGCTAGTGCTGAGGAGGGTGGAGGAAGAAAGGTGCCTCCTGCTGCCGCCTCAGTCCCAGCACAAAGGTAATAGCTGCCAGAACTGAGCCACTGCGAACAGCCAGCTTCAGCTCCAGCAGCCACTGGGGACCGGCAGCCAGCAGTTTGTGGACTGGCACTGGTCTGTGGACTAGTGGTTGGGAACCGCTGCCATAGACTAGTGGAATAGTGCTTGTATGTGACGAAAAGTGGATCTCAACTGGCATTTCATATCATGGGTTAATGGAGGCTGTGTTACTGTAGCCTGATGTCATTACATTTCTTGATTGCTTATTCACCTCATTGTATTCCTTCTCCTTTTCTACATTTGCTCAAAAGGTTTGTTCCCAAAGTATGCCAGCATATGGGGTGATAGTATGCTTTGTTCAGTAAAATAAGCAAAGAGCAGAAAAAAATTTCCTTTTGAATTTGAATCCAGAGTGATATCTCTAAAATCTCACCTGGGAGAGGGATAGTTCAGTGCTTTGAACATTGGCCTGCTAAACCCAGGATTGTGAGTTCAATCCCTTGCAGGGGGGCCTTTTAGGGATCTGGGGCAAATCTGGCAGGGATGGTACTTGGTCCTGCTGTGTGGTCAGGGAACTGGACTCAATGATGTCTCAAGGTTCCTTCCAGTTCTATTAGATGGTATATCTCCATATACTTATATTCCTGTTTTATAGTAAACTTTTAAATTGATTACAAGCAATAAATATAAATATTAAAGTTTTCTTAAGCCAAGAATGTCTTCAAAGTGATGTAGACTGAAAAGGGTTCTCTGTATCTCTCTTGCTCATGTCACTGGCTCTGAATTTAGAATTTGATAGTAAATTCTGTATGTTGTAAATCCTATTTTTTTGCCATTTAATTCACAAATAGTATTGACCCAGGTTCAACATAAGATGGATAGTGATGACTGTCACCTTTGACATGTAGTTGTCTCATGCTCATTTAAAATAATTGCATTCACTGCTCCTTCACTACACATAGGGATGGTATTTGGTCCTGCCATGAGGGCAGGGGACTGGACTTGATGACCTCTCTAGTTCTATGAGGTATATCTCCATATATTATATTATATGATAGTAACCTGGCTTACTCTCAGAATAGTGTAGGAATGACTAATAAGACCTTTAACAGTAAGCATTTCCTTGTAGACAGCAAGCCATTCTTTGCTGTCTGTTTTGATGTGGACTCTAGTACACTAATCACTCACTGTTGTCTTTTGCAGTCCTCAGAAAGGTAGAGCTCCAATGCGAAGAGAATACTTAATTAGATGTCTAGACAATATTTGGTGCTGCATTGTACTTTGGTTACGATATCATTTCCTTTGGAGTATAGCTGATTTGGACATACAATATCTGTTTTCACAGTATTGATGGACTGATTGTCTTGTTCCTCAAAAAAGAGAGAAAAACGTAAAAAATAACAACAACAAATCCTGCAATTTGGTTCAAGAAAAGTTCTACATACAAAAAAACCCAGACGGCTTCTAGCTAGACTTACTGATCCCATAATACCATGTGTATTTTTTTGAGAGAAGAGGTGAAAGAAATCATCCCACAAAAGAGTCATACAGATCTCCACCTCTTTCCATTGAAGGGAAGGGGGGCCCTACCGCACCCCTGGACATGTAGAGCTCCGTAAGGGGCAGGCAGCAAAGATTGGAGCTCTATAAACTTTGTTTCCCCATGCCTCATAGACAGAGAGGTGGATTTGCTGAAAAGTTAAAGCCTGATGCGGGCATTTGTGACTCTGTCCATGTGCAGAACCCATTTGTATAGGCTGGGGAACAGAAGGGAGGTTCCAGTGGAAGCAGCAGTTAGGGAGCCCCTAACAAAGCAATGCTGCCAGTGGGATGTAAGTAGGAAGCAGAGGACCCTGAGGCTGTTGTGAAGACACAGAAACACCTCACAAATGAGCCTAGGCTAAGGTACCTTATAGACTAACAGATTTATTGGAGCATAAGATTTCATGGGCAAAGACCCACTTCGTCAGATGCATGTAGTGGAAATTCCAGAGGCAGGTATAAATATACAGGCATAAGAACAGAGTACCAATCAAGAGTAAGGCTAGAGATAAGGAGGTCAATTCAGTCAGGGAGGATGAGGCCCACTTCTAGCAGCTGATGTGGAGGTGTGAATACCAAAAGAGGAGAAACTGCTTGGCTGTGTCTAGACTGGCAAGTTTTTCCGCAAAAGCACCTGCTTTTGTGGAAAAACTTGCCAGCTGTCTACACTGGCCGCTTGAATTTCCGCAAGAACACTGAAGATCTCATGTAAGAAATCAGTGCTTCTTGCAGAAATACTATGCTGCTCCCGTTCGGGCAAAAGTCCTTTTGCGCAAAAGCTTTTGTGCAAAAGGGCCAGTGTAGACAGCTCAGATTTGTTTTGCGCAAAAAAAAGCCCCGATCGCAAAAATGGTGATCGGGGCTTTTTTGTGCAAAAGCGCGTCCAGATTGGCATGGACGCTTTTCCGCAAAAAGTGCTTTTGCGGAAAAGCGTCCGTGCCAATCTAGACGCTCTTTTCCGCAAATGCTTTTAACGGAAAACTTTTCCGTTAAAAGCATTTGCGGAAAATCATGCGAGTCTAAACGTAGCCCTTTTGTAGTTGGCTATCCATTCGCAGTCTTGGTTTAATCCTAAAATGACAATGTCAAATTTGCAGATGAATTGTAGCTCTGCAGTTTCTCTTTGAAGTCTGTTGAAGTTTTTTTGTTGCAGGATGGCTACTTTTAAGTCTGCTACTGTGTGTCCAGGGAGATTGAAGTGTTCTCCTACAGGTTTTTGTGTATTACCATTCCTGATATCTGATTTGTGTCCGTTTATTCTTTCCTGTAGGGACTGTCCAGTTTGGCCGATGTATATGGCAGAGGGGCATTGCTGGCACATGATGGCATATATTATGTTGGTAGATGTGCAGGTGAATGAGCCCGTAATGGTGTGGCTGGTGTAGATATGCGGGCAGAGTTGGCACCGAGGTATATTGCAGGGATTGGTTCCAGAGTTGGAGTTACTGTGGTGTGGTGTATAGTTGCTGGTGAGAATTTGCTTCAGGTTAGCTGGCTGTCTATGGGCGATGACTGGCTTACTTCCCAAGGTATGTGAGAGTGAGGGATCATTGTCCAGGATGGGTTGTAGATCAGTGAAGGAGAGGTTGGAGAGATTTTAGCTGGGGACTGTAGGTGATGGCCAGTGGTGTTCTGTTATTTTCTTTGTAATATATGCAATCTTATACAGTGAAAAGGACGGTGGAGGTGCACTTTGTTTCAGTACTCTGGCCTGGGATGAATTTATTACTATGAACTAAGGGGGAAGCTGAGGTAGGAGGATGTGTTGGAATGACAATTGCTCTCTTGGCCTCCATGATCATAGTGACAAGGCCCACCCTGGTATGTATAATATATTTCTCTCGTGATACTTTAGCTTGATGCTGAGAGCATTCTGGATGACATCATACCAAACTTCAGTCATCTAAAACGAGAGACTTCATCTAAAATGAGAGTCCCACCTAAAATATAATAAAGTTAAATCACTACCTAAAAAAATCAACAAAAACACAAGGATAGTGTTCCATAATAAAGCCTTCATATCAATATATATTCAGTAGCTAATATGTGTGTGATTAAAAGATGGGAGACTTCAGTAGCAAGCAACATTGTGCCCTACATAATTTAACTGTAAAAAAAATCTGTAATAAAACATTTCTACCTAAATTATCCATTTAATTACTCCATATATGATTTGAGTTTTCCTTCTAGGTTTCTTATAGGAAGCTTTGAAAAGCAAAGTGAAATGCTTGTTTTTCACTGTTAAGAGATTAAGATAGTTTGTTATTTGCCACTGAATCTATTTAATCTAAATTGACTGAGTGTCCTTTGAAGAAGAGGTCAGATAAATGAGGTCTTTCTGTCTTTAGTGTTTATAGCCCTATGTTCTGTATCCTCAGATGTAGTGTTTTCATCAGTGTAGACTAGAATTATGGAATTTTCAGCAAGCAACAGTAAAACAACTGAAAGAAGTTCACCAATGTGCATTGTTGTATGAATTGTTCATTTGAAATAATAAAACCTACAGTGATTTTTTTCCCCATATTTATTTGATCTGTAAAGAACTGAAATCAATCTAAAACTTTGAATTTTCAAAAACAAACTGCCAGGTCTGAACACATGGGGACCACTACTGAAGTTATTGCCCATCCTGCATATCTCACAACTCCTTCTTTGTGTATATTATTTATACAGGTAGGCCTAGGAGCCATAAACCTCAGAAGAATGATGGTGAACCAGATGCTGAGGTTTCCTGGCCAATAGGTCAGTCTCTGGCACTAAGCAGAGCAGCCTCAAGGCAAATATACTTTATACCTAACTGTCTGTGACCCCAGGGGGCTAATTCTTACTATCTGGGGATTGTTCCCAGCACAGACACAACCCCTTGATTGAGCAACATTCCCTGCTGTAGGGATTGAGGGAAGCTACTGCAATTTTCACCACTGGAAAAAAAAAAAACTCACAAAGCAAGGAATCAAAGAGCATTCTATGCTAGTCAACAAAACTGGCTTTAAGGTTGTTTTTGTGTTCCTAGTTGTGCAATGAAGCTTTACCAGATCCAAGAGTGTGGATCCTTAGGCTATGTTTAGATTGACCAGTTCTTGTGCAAGAAATATGCAAATGAGACTAAGCGTGGAATATCACTGAGCCTCATTTGCATACCTAATGAGCCGCCATTTTGCGGAAGAGGATTTTGTGCCAGAAGGAGCTGTCTACACTGTCCCTTCTTGCGCAAAACCCCCCCCCTCTTGCATAATGTTGTTCTTCCTGAAAATAAGCGGCGGAACAGCATTGCGCAAGAGGGTTTTTTTTGCGCAAGAATGGGCAGTGTAGACAACTCCTTCTCGCACAAAAGCCTCTTCCGCTAAAAATGGCAGTTCATTAGGTATGCAAATGAGGCTAGGCGATATTCCACGCTTAGCCTCATTTGCATATTTCTTGCTCAAGAACCGGCCAGTGTAAACATAGCCCCATGTTCAAATCCTCTTTCTGGACATGTTAGGGCTAGGGCAGATCCCTGACCCCATGCAGAATCCTGTTAAAGTGGCGGGAGGGAGGGGGGGAGAGAGAGAAGGGCAGCCATTCCTAGTTCAACTGAGCACTCAAGAGCTGACATGCTGTGTATCCAAATCTCTCTGTATGGCAAAACTCTGCTAAAAGTGGGAATACAGTTGATTTCTGGCACTTCCAACTTCCAGCTGAGACAGGCTTAAATATTGAAAGAACAGTTAGCTTATAGCTTTTCTTCCTTTTACTTGCTGCAAAATTAGAAAATGAAGAGGATGCAGGAATACACAACACTGAAGACAAAAATAGAAGCGTATTCATAGACCTGCACAATGAGAACTGGTTTGAGTTTGGGACACAGATTTGGGTCAGTTCTTAACTCTGATTTTGTACAAAATGTTTCTGAATAAAAATATAGTCACAGCTATTGGTATGTAACATAGTGAGATAAAAAACTTGGAACTACACATTGAAAAATTATATAGATTGTTTTAAAAATACTGCGCTAGATGTCTACTGCAAAATCATATTTTACCTAAATTAAGGTAACATTATTAATTATCTGTATTTCTCTGTTATAAAATTCAAATGTTTATGATTAGCCTATATTTCTAAATGAATCTGAATATTTCACAAAGAAAGCTTACTGTTTTTCAGAGTGTAATGTGTTAGAATCTGGTTTTGATTAATCATGTAAATGATATACTGATCAACAAAAAAATTTAGCTACAGAAAGTTTATCACTTTGTACACTGTAGTTATTTGAACAGATCAACAGTACACTCGAACCTAGAAGGTATTACTTTAATGAAAATGCACATGCAGTTGACATATATAAACTAGTTTCTATTAATTTAAATACAAGTTACTGTGGTGCTTACATTGCCATCTTGTGGCAAATCAGAGCAATTTAGACTCATGGAACTGAAATTAGCAACTTGAAAAGGATAGTTTTGTAGCCTGATCTATGACTTGTCTATGGCCTACTAGTTGGGGTACTGACTTAGGAAAGAGGAGACCAAAGTTCAATTTCCACCTTGAATATGGATGACCTTGCACAAAACACTTATGCTCCCCTGTATGGCAATTCCCTATCTATAAAAAGAACAGATGCTCACCACCAAGTTTCAATGGGTGACCACCAAAAGTTACTCATCCTTGTGGCTGACTTGACCATGAAACACATAGAGAAAGCGTAGGGAAAAGTTATTAGTAACATCTATCAAGAGAGAATATTTTTACCATGAAGACAAAACAAAAACAAGTGTTGATGGAACAACAGATGCCATATTTCTCTGAGAGTGTTTCTTATCCCAACATGTTTTCATGAAGCATTTCTCTAATTATAACCAAAATTCATTCAAGAGGTAAAACATTTACAATGTATTGTCTTGAATAATAAATACATGAACAATACACTAATTTATATATTTTCATTGGAAAGCCTAGAAGGGTTTAAAGATTTGAAACAATACTTTAAAATCGTAAGTATTTGAATTATCTTCTACAATCAGAATAATGTCTTCCGTGTTTTAAAACATATCTTACTGAATATACCAGGCAACAATAGTCAACCAAAAAGTACTCACAAAGTGAAATCCTGCCCCCTGACATCAGCAGATATTTTGCCCATGACAACAGTATGGGCAGGATTGAACTAAAGATGGAAAATTGCCCTGTTTCTCACTCCACAGATTTGGGAAATGACTCTCCCAAAGAACTAAGTGGCTTTCAAAATACCTTCTTTCAAGGGGATATCCTACAAGAAACTCTGGAGGGTTCTCCCTAAGGCTACGTTTACACTACAAGGATTTTGCGCCAAAACCGTAGGAGCATCCACACCTCAAGCGCATTTTTGTGCAAGTAAAGTGGAAGAATAGAGGGCTTTTGCTGGTAGTTATTCCTCTCCCTACGAAGAATAACTCCTTTTTGTGCTACAGCTGTTGCACAAAAAGGCATGTGTGGACGCTCCAGAGAGGTTTTTGCACAAGAAACCCCTATCAGCAAAAGCACAGGTGCTCTGATGGCCATTCTGTGACTGGCCATCAGAGCTTTCTTGCTCAAGAGTGTCTGTGCAGGGTGGACGCTCTCTTGCCCAAAAGCACATTGCTTTTGCAATGCGCTTTGAGGTCTGGAAGAAGTTTTTACAGAAGAACTCTTGCAGAAGAGTTTTCCTGCCTCCCTTTTCCTCTTCCCTGGATGTCTCTATGAACAACAGGAATTTTCCCAGGAAGTGATATTTTAATGGAATTATGTAACTTTCAGGAGCACAAGGAAGTGGCATTCGGATTTTAACAAAAATCCAAGAGGGAATGGAAATAATATTTAGTCAACTCCTCATTTAGCCACCACTTTCCGATCAACTGTAGTTATCATAATCAAAAGACTTATTTTCCTACCAGTGAAAGCCTGGGTTCTAGAGTACAATGTTCGGGCATCCCAGGAAAGAGCCAGTTCATTGAGATGCTACAAACAGGTTCAATGCTCTCCATGCCACCAGTTAAACAGATTGTGAAATGAAATACCAGTATTTAAATTTTCTTTAATAAACTCCAACGGAAATGATACTGAGCTGCACTGGCATTAAGGAGCCTGATTCACCATTGTGTTCTAGTTTCACACCGATGTAACTCCATTGAAATCAATGGAGTAGCACAGTGGTGAATCATGAGCTTTGTCTATACAGGAGCACATATGGTGGAGAAGCCTGGGCATTATCCTGACAACACCAGGCATTGGAACAGTATTCTTTTTGTCTTTCTACTGTCATAATAAGCATCACATTTTAAAAAGATCTGTGTATGTGCTGTATTCATAGAGAAATAGGCAGTTAAACTATAGGGAAATTTTTGGTCTTACAATTTAACTGAAAAAAAGTTAAAACATACATGACATTAAATCAGGTTTGCATGTAATTTCACAGGTGCAGTACTTGGTACAAAGCAAGGAAAAAGAGATTTGGCTTGCGCAATTTGTCCCTCCTTTGTTGTATTAATTTTTACTTGTAATTTTCACTACAGCATGTCCCTATTGCAAAAAATAATCTCCTCTCCCGTGGATTCTAATGAAAGATTGTATGAAGCCTAATGGTTTATATTGCAAAGCCAGTGTGTTCAACTCTGATTGGAGGGGGTGTGATATTCTTACAATTTCTTTGTATCTTTTATTCTCTCAAAATCAAATGGCTTACTAATGCACTTAAAGCTCTATCCTATTGAAAACATCTGTGGCTCTAACTGTGAAACAAGCCAGCCTATTCAGTAGAGAGGTTGTCCTGCTCCCGCCTCTCACACAATACAGCTACCCTTTTATTCTCAGTGTGTCTATATCCCTTTGCTGAGGACATGAAACAGTCATTAGAGTAAGAGTTCTGGTCCTTTTCTTGGCCCTACTGTGTTGCATGACAGATCAGTGATATTAAGATAAAGGACTATCTGGAGAATCAGAAAAAAACAACAAATGGTCTGGTAGCACTTTATAGACTAACGAAACATGTAGATGGTATCATGAGCTTTCGTGGGCACAGCCCACTTCTTCAGATGACCGGAGTTTTGAGTTGGGGATATGAAAACTCGAAATAAATAGGAGAGGGGAAGGGGAGGGGAGAAAGAAAAAAAAGGGAGGGGGTAGGAGACAGAGCATCATTAAGCATCTGGAGAACTTAAACCTAAGCAGATAAAAATCAAAGTCAATAGATAGATTTCTAAAGCAGGAAGGATACCACTAAGGGAGCTATTAACACCTTCAGTGGTTATTAAGTAGGTAGAGTCCCACCAGCCCATATCACGACTAAGTCCATTAGCATGTGAATTGAATTTGTGGATGAACTGGGATTCCAGGGCTTCTCTGTGTATTTGGCTTAAAGAGCTGGTTTGTGACAAGACAGCTACTTGCAGGTTTGTCAGACTGTGGTTAGGCAAGCTGAAATGCTCACCAACAGGCTTCTGTATATTCCCTTTACATATATTGGATTTGTGTCCATTGATTTTTTTCCCCACAGAAACCATCCAGTTTGTCCAATATATATAGCAGTGGGGCACTGCTGGCATTTGATGGCATAGATCAAATTACTGGATGTACAGTCAAATGACCCTTTGATTTTGTGGCTTATGTTGTTTCATTTTCCACCTTGGTAAACATCAAAGACACAAAATTTATGCAAAATCTGGAGAATATAAGGAAACTGAGGAAAGGAAGGCCAGTATCCATATACCAGCAGACTAGACAGACAGATAACTCTTTCTTGGGGAGATTATGCTCTAAACTGGGGGTGGGCAAACATTTTTGATGGGGGAGCTATGCAAGCTTTTGGTAAGTGATCAAGGGCCGCACTTTTCTATGGAGGGGCTGCAGAGACTGGGACTGAGGTTGGGTTCAGAAAGGAGCTTGGGGTAAGGGACTGGGGTACAGGACAGGTGTGGGGTCCGAGAAGGAGTTTGAATAAAAGAGAAGGTTGTGACTTGGGACAGGGATTGGGGTGCAAGGTCTGGTTGGGTGTAGATGTACAGAAGAGGATTTGGGGCTGGGGGAAGGGTTTAGGAGGGCTTGCAGGGTTTGGGAGGGAGTTGAAGTGCAAGAAGGGATGGGAGCCAGAGGCAGGCTCTGGCCAGGAGGTGCTTACCTAAGCAGCTCCCAGCCAGCAGCACTCCCAGGCAAGCTTCCCTGTCAGCAGCCTCAAACAGCTGGTTGTTCATGTGGCTCTCTGCATTGCAGGGAGGGGCAAGGAGAGAGAGGAGTCACATGCTGCCCCTGCCCCCAGCAAAATCTCTCAGCCCCTATTGGCCAGAAACAGCCAATGAGAGCTAAGGAATTGTGCTGCACTACCCTCACCCCCAGCAAAAGCTCTCAGCTCCCTTTGGCCAGACATGCTGAAGTCTTCCTCTTCCTCCTCCCTTCCTGCAGTGCAGAGACCCAAAGGGAGCAACTAGTGGCTTTGATTGGCATTGCCCCTTGTTGCAAAGAATGGCGCAGGCTGGATCAAAGGAGTTGGTGGAACAGAACTGGCCCATGGGACACATCTTGCCAAGCTCTGGCTCTAAATCTTACTTATGTGGATTTTCCAAGTCAACTGCAATCATAGAAATTCTTCCAAAGAGATCCTATCATGACATTATCCTCACAGGAGACAATTGGATTTTGTTCAGATGCAAGGTTGGGTTATTGAAGAACCATTTTTGCATCTACACTTTGAGGAGGCAACTCCAGATAAACTGGAGAGAATACACTGAAAAAACAATCTCTGAGGAATGTGAGAATTCCTTCTCCAGACATGACCTGTATTGTGAATATATCTGCAGGTTACAAATAAGATGAGGATCATATTTCTTTCAAACAGATTCAGAATTCTATTCAATATCTGTATGAAAGAATAGTCAAATTAATCATTGAAGACCCTGATAGTCTTTATATATTACCAGTAGTAATTATTTGACAGACAAATAGAACTCTCTTAAATGGCTGGGAACTACTACAAGCATAATCATTTGACTTATAAAGGTGGTATACAAGGAGAGCCTCATTTACATTTCTGGGGATATGGCAGTTCAAGAGGAAGCCCCAGATATTGATAGATAAACTATCTGTCTTCCAAAACACAATGAACTAAGTCATGAGTCTCAAAGATGTAATTTCCTTCTGAGGTGACTCATTGGGTACACCGACACTGCACGCTTATTTCCAGAATAAGCTATTCTGGAATAGTTATTCCAAAATAGCTTATTTCGAAATAGCACATCTGTAGGGAATAGTATAGTACTGTAGGGAAGCCACAAAATTAGTCTGAGGCAGGTTTCCCTAATATAGTCATGCTATCTCAATTTAGAGCCCCAGGAGGCACTGGGGAGGAATAACTTAGAATGGCCCTGGTGAGGGGCTACTTTGAAATAGCAGCAGTGAAGCGTCTATACACACCTTATTTCAAAATAGCTATTTCAGAATAGGCATTATTCCTCGTAGAATGAGGTTTACAGATTTCAGAATAAGCCACCCATTATTTTGAAATTATTTCAAAATAACAGAATGGCTGTGTAGATGCTCACATGTTTGTTTCAAAATAACGCTAGTCATCTCGAAATAACGATGCAGTGTAGACACATCCTCTCAATAATTGAGGAACATAAGGATAACCTAGTGGAACACCTGATTATGTGCTGAACTTCTGCTCTTCAAAGACAGTTTATTCTGACATCCCAGTAATCCTCGTTCCACAAGGTTAAGGGGAATTTTGGAAAAACAAGTTATTTCGAAATTTGGTGCTGTGTAGACGTAGCCTTTTTGTGCTGTGTAGACAGGCGTAGCCTATTTCATAGCTTATTTTGAGCTAAGGGTGCAGTATAGACGCACCCTAAAGAGTGACAAGCTAGCATCAAGACTAGAAGATTTCTCATGAAGGAAATATATGCTAGAAGAGTATGCAGCTGCAGAGAATAGTCCAGGTATCCCCTTTAATTTACCTGAGACTTTACCTACTGAGTGAAGACAACTCAAAAGGAAGGACTAATACATCTTAATGTTCAGTAATCTTGTTATTCTTGAGAAAGGTCAGAAAATAGATGAGACATATAAACTCCATGGCATGCTCTTGTAGCAGAATGAGAGATGTAGGCTCAAAACTGAAGGAATGTTGCACTGCATAGTCAAATAAACAAACCTTTTTATGAAATCTGTGATGCCACAGTCCATTAAAGGGTGTATCTTATCACCAAGTATTGTTGAAGTGATGTTCTCTCGAGTCTCAATTTTGAGGCAATGAGACATTCAATCCAATAAGCCACTCCCCTTCAGTCAGCCAAGGAGGATCCTGCTCATTGAAGCAATTCCATAAATGTTGAGTGCTATACAAGTCAAGCAGAGGTATCTGTGAGACCACCATTGGCAGGGCTTCATACAGTGCAAGGCTAGAAGGGACCACTTTGATTGTCTCTAGTCTGACCTAAGTAAAACATAGGCCAAAATATTTCCCCCGAAACAATTCCTTTTGAACTGCTCTCTTTTAGAAAAACATTTAATCTTGATTTAATATTTGCCTGTTGGAGAATCAACCATGATCCTGGGCCAGTTGTTTCAGTGATTAACTATCCTCACTATTAAAAAAAAAAAAAAAACCCTGCACCTTATTTCTAGTCGGAATCTGTTTAGTTTCAACTTCTAGCCAAGGGATCACGTTATACATTTGTCTGCTACACCGAAGAGCCCATTATCAATTTCCTATTCCCCATAGGCACTAACTTATACACTGTGATCTTAATCTTTTTCTTTGTTGTACTAAAGAGATTGAGCTTCTTGGGTCTATCGTTGTAATGGAGATTTTTCTAGTCCTTTAAACATTCTTGGGGGGGAGGGTTTCTGAACCCTCTCCAATTTATCAACCTCCTTTTTTAATTTTGGACACCAGAAAATGGACCCATTATTCAAGTAGGAGTCATACAAATGCCAAATACACAAATTAAATATCCTCTGTATTCCTGCTCAAAATTTCATTTTCATGCATCCAAAGATCACATTAGTCCTTTTTTCCACAATGCTGCACTGGGATCTCCTGTTCAGTTGCTTATCAATCATCATTGCCAAACTGCTTTCAGTGACTGATTTGCAGGATAGAGTCATCCGTACTGAGTATGGCATACATTCTTTGTTCCTAGGTATATACATTAATTTAGCCATACTAAAATATTATTTGCTTGCATCTAGTTCTCCAAGTGATCCAGATCTCTGTGTATCAAGGACCAGCCCTCATTATTTGCCATTCCCCCAATTTTTGTACCATCTGTAAAATTTATTGGTGATGACTTTATGTTTTTTTCCAGGTCCCTGATAAAATGGCAAATAGGGAAGAGCCAATAACTGTTCTCTGTTGGACCTCAATGGAAAAACACCTGAAGTGAGTGACTTTGTAAAGGTAAAAAAAACCCAGTATTTAAGAAAATTTGTCATCTCTTACATATAGTTACATTATAAAGAAAATTGTGTTGCACTAGTAATAGCAATGTTATGACGGTAACTAATGCATTTGTTGTCCTTTATACTTCTTACACCTAAAACTACCTTGTGCATAAATTCTAATTCTTGCTCAGCTAGATAAGGGAGTTCATGTACTAAGTCTTAGGTCTGGGCTGCGGATGTATTATTTAGCTTTCTCCTACCTTATGGTGCACCTGTCATACTCACCCAATTGGAGTATGCATAATAGTAAAATCTAGGCTTAAATATATGGTCCTTGAGTTATGCAGGAGATATAAGCAAAGCCCCTGAAAACAGTGTGCCACAAAAATCTGAGACACGGTTTCTTGAACTCTTTGTGATTAAATCTCATAAGAGTTCACAAGAACACTCACTGCAATTACCCCTTAGGTTAGTTCCTCCCTGCTCATTTCAAAACATCCATTAAAAAGCAAATATAAAATAAGGGTGACAAAAAGAGTAATAATTCTACAGATAAGACTCACTGTAGGGGGAAGAAGGAGGAAAAGCTTTTCTACCAGCCTGTAGAATTGCTGAAACTGAAGATAAGGTGACTTAGGATGGGAGAACCAGATCTAATGAAATAAGAACTCACCCAAACCGATTTTTTTGAAGTTCAGAAAGGTCAGAAATGAACTTATTTTAAATTGATTTCCTTTTTGCATGCCCCAGCATTTCCTGGCTTCAGATGGAAATGAAAGTGTGAAAATTCTAACAAATAAAATTTATTGTGGGGATATATCCACCCTGACTAGAAGCTGGAATGCTAAAGCCAGTCTTCAGGAGATTTTCAACTCTGTTTTGAATACCCAACCTGTTTAGATAGTTTATAAACCTTTAGGTGTTTGAATGAACCAAACCAGGCAGAGTTCTATTGGTACTCTTAATTGCCTTACTTTTGTGCACTTAAAGTACCACCTATATATTGCATTAATTTAGCTATATGGCTGTTGCATTTGTTATCTAAATCTTATTTAAGTTTTGCCTAAAAGACAGATGAAACTGCATGATGATTTCTAAAAAAAAAAGACATTATTATTATTAGACAGGAATTACAGTAATATACAATAGAAAAAGGGGTGGAGCAAAAAGACTTGCAGCATAAAAACTTTTAATATCTTTGATTTAATTGCATGTTTGCAGACCTGATTTTTCAACCATTTAAAAATTAATATAGTATTTGTGACTGAGAGCTTTGGTGCTCACAGGGAGTTCAATCTCCTCACAAACCATTCCATAACTAAACAGTCATCATTTGGAGTCACATGCTGCTGTAATATAAAAGTAGATTAGAGAATAGTCAAGCTCTTATTTCCATTTTAGTAATGTACCCCCTTTACTTTATACCTCGACAGAATCATCCCTCCCGCTTTAGTTATCTGAAATACATTTTCTAAACCTCTTATAACCTAAAAATTTCATGTAAAAATCCCCAAATCAATATTAATTTGATCCAAACTAATATTTCCTCTCTAATATCATAGAAGATAAAAAAGATAATTTATAATACACATTGCCACATTGCAGTATTTCTGCTCCAGGTATCCGAGTTAGTTTCCAGGCATGATCTGAATAAATTATTTTGCTATACAAGCAATTTTGTTCAGTTTCCTACTGATTCTAAATCTAAGCATTTTATCCTTCTGAAACCCTAATCCCACTTTGCCACATGTGCCCTGCAGTATCTTGTTAAATTCCATAGTAGTTTCTTAATTTCTAGAAAGGGCTGTCTGTGTCTAAGTGGCAAATAAAAAGGAATCATCTCCATAATCTTTACTCCACACTGTTATTTTACAAATCTTTCTTAATATTGTTATTTGTTTTCTAGTCAAACTAAATCTTATCAACGACAAGGCCACACCCATGTTGATTGTGGTTCTATATTCAGCAAACCTCTCAGCAGCAGCCATTATTACTGCTTCCTTCGCAACTTAACCAAACGATTTTATCCATGTTCAGAAATTTTGCCAAAACCATTCATTTTTCAAGATGCAAACAGCTCAATTGAATAGATGAATGGCTTTTGCCCCATTAGGAGTATCACTTGCACTTACTTTTGGCTGTTTTGAACAGATGTATTTAATATTGTCACTTGCCAATCTTTTTTGGACAAATCCAACTTGGGGAGGGACACAATCGTCCTTGTATAGGAAGACACCAGGTCAAATAAATACATAGGGGTTATATTTTTCAATATTGTAAGGATGACTCCTGTAAGCTTGAATTTGAGGTTGAGAGAATGCCAATGAAATTATGATTGAGATATTGTCAGAGAAGAAGAATATTTTGGGTGCAATGGTTACACAATGTTTTAAATAGACTAAAACTGAGAAATCACCATAGCACGGGCCAGGATTGTAACAGATAAAACATAGAGGAATGGGGTAGATTTTTAAAAGGTAGAGTTGCAGGTTTTGGTGAGAACTAGGACAGCTGGGGAGGAGCAGTGAATGACAGAAAACAGTCAGAGATGATCAAAGATGTGAACCCTCAGGAGGGGTAAGACAGATCAATATTTAATGATGGCTGAGAAGGTACCGGAGAAAAGGAAGTTCAGATTTGTTTTTATTTAATCTGAAACAGCACTGGATTATTCAGGCTGAGATACCTGAGTGATAGGCAGTGCTGTGATAATGGTCAGAGGCAGAGCCATCCTGGGTAGAGAGCTAGATCCATAAATTGGCAGCAAGCTGTTGTAATGGCAGATGGGCTGTAACCATAGGAGTGGGCGAGACCACCAGAGAAATGGATATAAAGGGAAAAGACAAGGGTTACCAACATAAAATGAGGTCCTGTTCAACTAGTACCTCTAAAAATTTGATGTTCAATGTCTGTTATCCTCAGTGACTTCTGTAATTCTTCAGCAGATACATAAAGAGATGTTTTTAAAAAGGTTCAGTCCTTAAGTTAGCCTTATTTTGGTTGCACAAATTCAACTGAGAGCACAGCATGTTCTGCAGCATCTTATTATTGAGGATGATATGCAGGAATTAAAATAATGGTAGTCATAAAAAAATTTGACTTGCAGAGGCCAAGCCTAGCTTGCAAGGCTGATATTTACAATTATATTGTAAACCAGGAGTGGGGAACCTTTTTTGGGTCAAGGGCTGCTGACCCACAGAAAAATCGGTTGAGGGCTGCACACACACACACACACACACACACACACACACACACACACACACACACAAAACCCTTGCTGATGTGGCTCCTGACTGAGGAGAAAGACACTTCCCAAATTCCTCTTGCACACCAGAGTCTGGGGGGGAGGGAAAGCTAGTAGATTTTATTGCTCCAGCCTTGTGGTGAGGCAGTGGGAAGAGGGGACTGGAGCACCTGCTCCCCAATGCTGGGGGGGGGGGGGTGAGCCCTAAGTTTTGGGGGCCAGATCCAGGCAAGGCAGGAGCCACATCTGACTCTTGGGCCTGAGGTTCCCCATCCTTGTTGTAAATTGAGGACATTTGCTATGAAAATCATTGAGACACAACAAGTATAGACTACCATAATACCATTTTTATACACATATGAGAATCGGAGTCTAATTTGTGTTATACTGTGATGGAACATGTGACGGACCCGCGAGGGTCCACACTGCCAAGGGGGAGGACCCGCCCCCCCCCCAGAGGCGGAGAAGGCGAGCTGGTGCCAGCCGCGGCAGCCCCGATCCCTGGCTCAGCGGGGCCAGGGAGGAATGGGGAAGCGACACAGCCCCGCCGCATGGGAGGCAAGGCTAAGTTACACCAGCGCTCCCTGGTGTGAGGTCGGGGGAAGGCGCAGGGGGTGGGGCCCCTGCTGCATTGCCCGATGTCGCGGCACGGGGCGACGCAGAGGGTACAAGGCGCCGTCACTCGGCGTCCGCCCCCGGGCCGCTTCAAAAGCGGCAGGACCGGAGGCGGAAGGGGGACGCTCGGAGGAAGCAGCCCCATCCTGGCCAAGAGAGGGAGGACCTGTCTCCGCGCTGGAGGAAGCAGCACAGGACCACAGGGCGACCGGAACGCCCAGGAGGACCAGAGAACGGCCAAGTGGGGGTAAGGACCCACGACGGTTCCCCGGGCCAGACCACCCGGGAGGGGGAAAGGAAGCAGCCCAGGGAGGTACATCTTTGGCACCTGTGGGCAGATGGGTTTCGGGAGTAACCCCCATTCGCCATGCAAGGGGAGCACCACCCCCTGCACTTAGGGCCTCGGTCTGGGACCCAGAGGAAAGGGCAGGCCCAGGTCTCCTTTTCCCCACACCTACGCCTACCCGTGGGATTCCCGACACGTCCATCAGTCAGACCCCCACTCCAGACCCTGCACACAGTTGTTGGATCCCACCCAAGCAAGGGCTAGACTTGAGGGCAGGGGCTCCCAACACAACCCCTTCTCAGGGGGACTTGCGGGTTCGCCGAGCCCCTCCTCCGAACTCGGGGGAGGGAGATTGCATCCGTGGGTCCTGTCCCGGAGGACAGAGGACCCAAAACCTAGACTCTAGTCGAGCAGTGGGTACGCTGAACCCCCCTTCCGGGTTCCCGTCACAGAACACTATACCCTTACACTGGGTTTGGTTCCATAAAGGCAGCACTAAGTGCTGGAGGGATATGCCATGCTGCAGCGGCTGTGAGGGCTGGGGAGGGGAGCATGGTGCGTGCTGGGTGCTGAGAGCTGGATGCCCCATCCTTTCTGCTGGAGGCCACACCCCTTCTAGGAGCACAGAGCCAGCCCCTCTCACCTTGCGCAAGGGCCTGCAGAAGCTGTCAACTCCCCTAGTACAGTAAAAGATATAACCTCATCTAACCTATCTCTCAAATAGAATACTAACTTTCTTGAAGATTTAGATCATGGGTTCCCAAACTATGGGGGGGGGGGGTTAGGGTTTCTCAAAAATCAAAAAGGGGGCATGATGCCAAAAAGTTTGGGAACCACTGATTTAGATGCTTTCTTTCAAGCAGATGTTCATTAAAGTGTCATCTTGGAGTAGCCTAAATAGCCCACTTTTAGCACATTCTGTACAGCAGAACCTCAGAGTTTTTGAACACCTTGAGAATGGAGGTTGTCTATAACTCTGAAATGTTCGTAACTAACAAAATGTTAGAGTTGTTCTTTTCCCCCCACCTACGCCTTTTCAAAAGTTTACAATTGAATATTGACTTAATACAGCTTTAAAACTTTCCTGTGCAGAAGAAAAATGCCATTTTCCCTTTTTTTTGTAGTTTACATTTACAAGAGTATTTACTTTTTCTTTTTTTTTTTTGTCCCCGCTACTGATTGCATACTTCTGCAAATTGCAAATCCATGGAAGTTAATGGGCTATCAATGGCCATTAACCCAAAGAGGCTTCCCAGTGCAAGCTAGTCTTGCTGATCCCTGAAAGGACACGATAGTGCCTTCTTCTCAAGGACTGACACACTGGAGCAGACATTCTTCAAAAATAAAAAATAATGATTTATTGAAAGATTTAGACAAATACAGAACTATAAGAAAGTACTAATGCATAAAAGAATTATAGTTTAAAATTGTATGGTGCATCAGTTGAAGGACCCAGACTGCATAGCATAGATATAACAAATATAATATAATCACTTACTTAGAGCTTGCATTTTAACATTTAGCATTTAATATTTAACATTTAACCCTTAACATTTAATATCCAATAAGCACTGGCCAAATAGTTACCAGATGAATAGGGGGAAGAACTCACTCGGACCACAGGCATCCATCTTCTCCCTTGATAATGAAATGTCTCACTACACCATCCTTATATCTACCATTTTGGCCTGCCATATTAGATTTTCTAAAGTTAGACTGACATCAGTATCTCCTTTATTAAAGCCTTAGTGTTAAACTTAATTACTCTTTTATGAACTGCAAAGGGTCCTGATACTGTCACCACTTTAATTATATCAGAAAACATGACACTTTATGGTACTTTTAAATCCATTTTGAGGTTTTTCTGAGGTTTTTCTTTTTAGATGCTATAAAGGATCTTGGCATGTTTAAGGTACAGATCTCATTACCCAACATACTCAGTATCACCAAGTGGGAAAGGGGAGATTTGCAAATATAAAAAGATTTTGTTACAAGCTTACCAGAGTCAAATTCATCCTAGAGAGAACTAAATTTGTATCTTCTTTAGTTTAAAATAAAGTAATGGAGGGAAAAAGCCTGCAATTCTTACCTTATTTTTTAATATATTACAGTAAGTGCTAGAGGGTACAGGCAGGGTCTAGATCATCACCATGTTTAGTGTCTAGAAACTGGCAGTGAAGTGACGGTGCCTGCCCTAGAGCTTACAATCCAGGTTATTGAGAACACGGATCAGGCGGATGAAACCAAGCACTAAGGGTGGGAGAATGGAGGGAATAAGCATGACAAAGTAAAAATTATATGAGCATATTTTTAGGTAGGCTAGCTGTTCACACAAAATTGCCAATCAGCTACCTACCTAATTGTTATCCGTTTTCTACTGGTATCAAATCAGACCTGAATCTAAAGGTGGGATCTGAAGGAAGATATGGTCATACCTTTATGGTGGAGGTTGTCCCTTGCATAAAGGGGAAGCATGGAAGAAAGTGCAGAGGTATGTGTATGGGAAATGAGTCAGCAGGCAGCAAAAGCTGGCAACATTGGCGTATACTAACTAAATTAAAACAATGAAACACTAAAATGAAACAGTGTAAATGCAAATAATTTTAAAGCTGGCCAGACAGCTACCCCACTACTTATAAAAATTAATAAACTGGACTACTCCCAAGTTTAAAAAGCTCAACTAGGGACATAATTAACCATCTGAAAATAATCTGCAGTCAGTAAATTTATATCTTGAGACTACAACGTGACATTTAAAATACCTAAAGTGATAGTAAAAGCCACAGCCTCTGATTATAATTCAGAAGAGCATTCCAACCCGATTCAAGTTCCACAGACTTGAATGGGAGGCTGGAATTGGCTATATTGAAATAATAGGGTTGTTTGGCCCCTGTTATTTTACATTTCTAGCACCTGATATATTTAATCTGAAAAACTGCTAAGCATTTTGATGCAACTTAGTATGAAAATGCATAATCTCATAACATAGCCAAAAACGAAGCAGTGCTACTTGGTGAGGTGTGGTGTGATGGGAAGACAAACAGAGCAATGTTGTGTTCAGTTTTAGCTGGTGATATGGTATGCCCTTCTCCACAGTTTAGTAATTAACTTAAAACCATCACAGAAATAAATAAATGCTTTTCATCAGGACTATGGGCTTCCCCTCAGTCTTGTTATTCCCTCTGAAACTTCTCAAATTTAAAGAATGCTCCTTACTGAGTCCCAACACTGTTCGACGTCCTTCATCCCACAGCTCAGTAAAATAATCACCAAAAGGATTACTTGTTTCTCTTTGCATTGAAATGCCATCACTTGCTCTCTACTTTGACATTTTATTGAGCAATAAAATGACATTGCCAAAAAATGACTGTCTTCATGTTTATTTCAGGTGCATTAAGGAGGACTCTAAAATGACAGGCTGTCTCCAAAGCTGAGCAGTGGGACATAAGGGAGAGTATGTGAGGACTGTGAATAGTCTTGGGGAAAAAGGCAGATCTAATTAGCTTAAGGCTGGGTGCATTAAATTTCTACTAGGCATTCACTGGGCACTTGAGTACTTATTTGTCTTCTCTTCCCCTCAGCAGTGCTTCCCACAAGAAAGGACCAATAAAACATATAAATGTAAATTGGCACTGGCTGTCATTTGCCTGATCACTTACTCCAACAACACATTGAGGGCCGAGAGGGTAGAGTTTGGAAAGTGCACACCTGCCTTCAGGGGTCCCTTCTAGATAGCCAAAATGCCCTAGTATCTCAATGCTGGGTACATTTCAAGCTCAATCACTTGGCAACAGCAAATGGGACAGATGCCCACTTGTGTCAAAAAAGTGGAGAGAGGAGGAACATGCAGGAGGGACGAGCGGCGTTATCAGTTCCACACGCGGGATAGCGCTCAGTCAGGGCCCAGGCAGTTCTTGGACAAGCAACAGTGACTGTGCAGGGAGCTGGGAGGCTTGGGTGAGCGACTTGGACCAGCTCCATGTAGTGTCCTGTTTTCCCTTTGGAATACCTGGTTACCCCAGGTATGGTTTTCTCATCTCCAGATTGGTTCATCATGATGCGGATCTACTTAGGATACATCCAAAGACCATTTTGAAGTTCTAGGCAGCACAGGATGTGGCTCCCCAGATTAAAACAGGGAGCATACAACATGCTCCATCATCTGCACTGACTTCCAATTCCCCGTCGTAAATTAAAATGTTTGTGTCAGTCTGTAAAGCTGTTTAGAGTTTGAGCCCTTGGTACTTTAGACAGCAATCTTCTATTTGTGAAAAATGCATGATGTTGAAGTAAACCACGTGTTCCTAACACATTGATGGTAGCTGTTCTCTAGCAGTTCAAAAACTACTTCACAGTGCTCCCAAGGTCAGAGAGTCCTTAGGATATCTTCCAGGGAAGCCAGCCACTATTTGAGGGGGAGGATACAATTAGATGTCTAAGCTGACAGAATGGAAATCCACTTCCTCTTGTTTAAACCTTTACCACTCAAGCCCAATTTTTAAAAAATGTACTTTCAAGGCACTTTTTAAAAAATGTGCATAATTGTGCTGCATCCTTTTCCTCATCCTTTATCCATTGTCCTATGCTTTGTTTTGGTTGAGTTTGTTCCTCTTTCATATCAGATATATATAGTTAGACGAGACCCAAAATTAAGGGTGACACAGTTGCATTTTATCAGTCAAGATGCATGTGATCTACTGCTTCTCCAACAGAACAATCTGAAAACTGGACACAAAATTCAGTCAGAACAAAGCAACACAATTATTATGCAGATATTTGATATATAACTAGTCTATGTATTTAAATGAATATTTAATAAAATAGACTGTGGCACTGCTTTGGAAATCAGGCTTGCTTGGGGAAATAGGTGGTCAGCAGGAAGCAGGTCCTATTAGCACAAATCTGCTTCACGACTCCCTCTCCCATTCCCTTTGTTATGTATAATCTATACTTAATCCAGTAGATAAGTAATAGAGATGTAGCCATGTTAGTCTGGTCTTGCTGAAACAAAAGACCGGACTATTCAGCACTTTAAAGACTAACAAGATGGTTTATTAGGTGATGAGCTTTTGTGGGCCAGACCCACTTCCTCAGATCAAATTGTGGAAGACAATTGGTATGATCATATATACCAAAGGGATACAATAAAAAAAAGTGAACACATATAAAATTGACAAATCAGTTTTTAGAACAGGAGGGGGAGAGGGGGAGGTTAGTGTCTATGAGATAATGATATTAGGGGTGATAATTGGGGAAGCTTCCTCAATTATCACCCCTAATATCATTATCTCATAGGGTACGTCTACACTACAGCGCTAGTTCGAACTAACTTAGTTCGAATTAGTTAATTCGAACTAAGCTAGTTCGAACTAACGCATCTAGAACTAAAAACTAGTTCGAACTAGCGTTTTGCTAGTTCGAACTAGTAAGTCCACATTGAGTGGACTCTGAACAGGGCTTAATGATGGCCGGAAGCAGTGCCGGCAGGGCATAAAAGGAGGACTTAGAGCGTGGAGATACTGTCTCAGGCTAGCCGAGGGCTGCGCTTAAAGGGTCCCGACCCCCACCCCGGACACACAGTTCTAAGGGGTGCCCCGCTTGCAAAGAAGTTCTGGCTTGGAGTGCCCTGAGTGCCCACACTGGGCACATCACACCACTCGGCCATCAGCCCGGCTGCACTTGCCGCAGGCTGCCATCTGGGGAGAGGGAGTAATTGGGGGGCTGCAGGAGAGCTTCCACCCCCAGAAGCCCGCAGAGCCAGCCCAGTCCTCCCCATCGGGGGCTCGTGCCCCATTCCTCCCTCACCTTCTTCCACTTGCCCTTCCCTAGCCCCCCTTCTTATTGATGTACAAAATAAAACGTTTCTTCCAACATTGACTCTGTCTTTATTGAAAAAAACTGGGGGAGACTGGGAAAAGGAGGTGGGAGAGGGGAAGAGAAAGGCTGGGAGAGGGGAGGGCAACTAACATGATCAGGGGTTGGGAACAGGTCCCAGATGAAGAGAGGCTACAGAGACTGGGACTGTTCAGCTTAGAAAAGAGGAGACGGAGGGGGGACAGGATAGAGGTCTCTAAAAGCAGGGGTTGGGTGGAGAGGGTGCATTCAGAAAAGTTCTTCATGAGTTCCCATAAAGAAGGACTAGAGGACACCAAAGGAAAGGAATGGGTAGCAGGCTTCAAACTAGTAAGAGAAAGTTGTTGTTGTTGTTGACAAAGCAAATAGTTAACCTGTGGAACTCCTTGCTGCAGGAGGCTGTGAAGGCTACAACTAGAACAGAGTTGAAAGGGAAGTGAGATCAAGTGATGGAGGTTGGGTCCATGGAGTCCTATTAGCCAGAGGGTAGGAGTGGTGTCCCTGCCCAAAGTTTGTGGAAGGCTGGAGAGGGATGGCACGAGACAAATGGCTTGGTCATTGTCTTCGGTCCATCCCCTCCAGGGTCCCTAGGGTTGGCCGCTGTTGGCAGACAGGCTACTGGGCTAGATGGACCTTTGGTCTGACCCAGGACGGCCATTGTAAGCTCAGGGCTCAGGGTCGGGGTCTCAGTGGACCCCCTTGATTTTCATGCACACCTGCTCCTGGGTGGCCAGGCTGGCAGCTCTCCTGCCCTAGCCGGCCACTTTCCTGTGCCTAGTGCGGAGATCGTGGACGAGGTCCACGATGTCCGCACTAGCCCAGGAAGGTGCCCGCCTCTTGCGGTCCAGGGCAAGCTCCCGGGAGCCGCCAGCCTGGTCCCGGCAAGAGGGGGTGGGCTGGGAGGCATCGGGTGGGTGGCTCTGTGCCGTGCCAGGTGCAGGGTCTGCTAGCTGGGTGCTGGCAGGCTTGCACCTGGCACGGGCACCGTAGCCAGCTCGTGCCCCTTTAAGGGGTCCGGGGCCGGGAGGGGGGCATAGAGTTTCCCTGGTGTTGGCCAGAGTGGCCACCAGGGAAACCTGGGGAGGGCTAGCCTCCCACTAGTTCGAACTAAAGGGCTACACAGCCCTTAGTTCGAACTAGCTAGTTCGAACTAGGCGTTAGTCCTCGTAAAATGAGGTTTTCCTAGTTCGAACTAAGCGCTCCGCTAGTTCGATTCAAATTCGAACTAGCGGAGCGCTAGTGTAGCGCATAGGAAAGTTAGTTCGAACTAACGTCCGTTAGTTCGAACTAACTTTCTAGTGTAGACATACCCATAGACACTAACCTCGCCCCCCCCCTTCTCCTCTCCTCCGTTCTAAAATCTGATTTATCTATTTTACATGTGTTCACATTTTTTTTGATTGTATCCCTTTGGAATATATGGTCATGCCAATTTTCTTCCACAATTTGATCTGAGGAAATAGGTCTGGCCCACGAAAGCTCATCACCAAATAAACCATCTTGTTAGTCTTTAAAGTTCTGCTTAGTCCTGTCTTTTGTTCCAGTAGATAACTATTTCTTTGTTATATCCCCAACCCAGTGTTTTCCTTTCCTAGTGGTATGGTCTGTATCAATTGTCAGCTCTTCTGGCTATCAGAGAAGTTATGCAAAAAACACCATTTGTAGTAACATGAAGAATCCATAATACGTTTAATTAAAATTCAGATCAAAAGGCACATAATATGTTTCCATGTACTAAAATATCCGTGTGGTGATGAATATATGTGTTTTGGTTTAATTTAAAAAGAATTAGAATTAAAATCATGTCCACACACGATTAATACCTTTCCAGCTAGAGGTCCTCACTCACAAGAAAAAAAAATACGTTCTCCTCCTCCCTCAACTGTATTGATATTACTCGATAAAATTTATAGTAGTTAAATACACACTACCGTCCACTTGCATGTGTGCATGTTTGGGAACCCTAGGTAGAATTGGGCAATTTCATTCTCTGGAGATTTAATATTGGCTGCTAATACAGAAGAAAAAGAAAAAGGATATGAACTTAATTATCCTGAACAAGATGTGAAAACCAGCCCAAGGGTATAGTGTCCATTCATTATATGCCTGGGGGTTGTCTCCAGGAGAAAGTCACTACAAACATAATAAGATCAGGTACAAGCACCAGAGGGAGTAATTTAAATGTCTAACAATGCATAATACTTACACATTTTTAGTCAAGTTATATCCATCTTATACACTCTTTGCCAATGTCAAAGCAGCCAAGGAACTTTCTGAATAATAATACAATGCACTACCACTTAGTTTGGAGCTATACTGTACAGCACTTACTCACATGAGAAACCCTACTGCTAGCTTCATTAATGGAGGCACAATCAACCCCTCAGGCTACATCTAGACTACAGGCTTCTTTTGGAAGAAGTTTTTTCAGACGAGATCTTCTGAAAAAACTTCTTCTGAAAGACAGCATCCACACTGCAAAAGTGCATTGAAAAAGTGATCTGCTTTCTTGAAAGTAGACTGAATGGATGCTCTCTCGCATGTAAGCTGTGATTGCTATGGATGGAATGGCCACCAGGGCACCTGTGCTCTTTCCTCTTCCGAAAGAACTCCCTCTTCCCCGTCCACACACACCTTTTTTGCAAAAGAGCTCTTCCATAAAAAGGCTTCTTCCTCGTAGAATGAGATTACTAATGCTGGAAAAACCCCTCTGTTCTTTCAATTTTCTTGCAGAAGAACGCAATTGCAGCGTGGACATTCCTCAAGTTTTGTCAGGAAAATGGCCGTTTTTCTGACAAAACTCTGTATTGTAGACATATCCTCAGTGAAAAGGAAATTAGCTATCCCATGTTTGGCTTGATAATAGCTTTAGGTCACAATTATGAGTGTGGTTACCAAATCTCTTTAGCTCTCAAATGATATTTTGACTGCACATAAAACAGAAAGGGTAAATTCAAATTAGAAGTGGAGCTTTGAAGAGGAAATGAAATAATTTAGAGGACCAAACAATAGTATAAAGTTTTCCATTCAAATTTCTCTTTCAGAACATTAGCAGTTAGACAATGAGGTGTTTCCTGAACAAGCTGTTATATTGGTAAGCATAGGCATGTGGCGAGAACAAAACAAATGAACATAGTCCATAAACACGGGACCATAGCAAATTGCTGCGCAGGATGTTCAATCTCTCTTTTAAAATGTTGTACACTTTCCAAAATAAGCATAGTCCCTTCCCTTTAAAATATATACTCAAAATTAAATAACAAATGCTTTGAAGCAGGGGCAAAGGACAAGATTTTAAAAGGCATTTAGGTGCCTACATGGTGAGGCTATGTGCCTACTGGGATTTTCAAAAGCACCCAGGCACATCCTTAGGTAATGTGATAGGGTGTGCATCCCATACTAGCCCAGCAAGAGCTGGGGACAGACGGCCCCAAGCTACTAATTAGGCTGCAAGCCAGGGAGCTCACTGAGGAGGAAGGGGCTCACCTGAACAAGAACAAGTGGGTCCCGTTGACAGTCATATCTTTGGCTACAGCGTAGGGGTGGCTGCTAGGGAAGGGCAGGCAATGCCTGGAAAGAAGGAGGCATGTTTTGAGGCTGCGGGAAGGTAGACTGCACAGACTTCCTAAAAGGAGTCAACAGAGACGTTGGTGAACCCAGGGTACGTCTACACTACAGCGCTAGTTCGAACTAACTTAGTTCGAATTAGTTAATTCGAACTAAGCTAGTTCGAACTAACGCATCTAGAACTAAAAACTAGTTCGAACTAGCGTTTTGCTAGTTCGAACTAGCAAGTCCACATTGAGTGGACTCTGAACAGGGCTTAAGGATGGCTGGAAGCAGTGCCGGCAGGGCATAAAAGGAGGACTTAGAGCATGGAGATGCTGTCTCAGGCTAGCCGAGGGCTGCGCTTAAAGGGTCCCGACCCCCACCCCGGACACACAGTTCTAAGGGGTGCCCCGCTTGCAAAGAAGTTCTGGCTTGGAGTGCCCTGAGTGCCCACACTGGGCACATCACACCACTCGGCCATCAGCCCGGCTGCACTTGCCGCAGGCTGCCATCTGGGGAGAGGGAGTAATTGGGGGGCTGCAGGAGAGCTTCCACCCCCAGAAGCCCGCAGAGCCAGCCCAGTCCTCCCCATCGGGGGCTTGTACCCCATTCCTCCCTCACCTCCTTCCACTTACCCTTCCCTAGCCCCCCTTCTTATTGATGTACAAAATAAAGATAACGTTTCTTCCAACATTGACTCTGTCTTTATTGAACAAAACTGGGGGAGACTTGGAAAAGGAGGTGGGAGAGGGGAAGAGAAAGGCTGGGAGAGGGGAGGACAACTAACATGATCAGGGGTTGGGAACAGGTCCCAGATGAAGAAAGGCTACAGAGACTGGGACTGTTCAGCTTAGAAAAGAGGAGACGGAGGGGGGACAGGATATAGGTCTCTAAAAGCAGGGGTTGGGTGGAGAGGGTGCATTCAGAAAAGTTCTTCCTGAGTTCCCATAAAGAAGAACTAGAGGACACCAAAGGAAAGGAATGGGTAGCAGGCTTCAAACTAGTAAGAGAAAGTTGTTCTTCTTCCCAAAGCAAATAGTTAACCTGTGGAACTCTTTGCTGCAGGAGGCTGTGAAGGCTACAACTAGAACAGAGTTGAAAGGGAAGTGAGATCCAAGTCATGGAGGTTGGGTCCATGGAGTCCTATTAGCCAGAGGGTAGGAGTGGTGTCCCTGCCCAAAGTTTGTGGAAGGCTGGAGAGGGATGGCACGAGACAAATGGCTTGGTCATTGTCTTCGGTCCATCCCCTCCAGGGTCCCTAGGGTTGGCCGCTGTTGGCAGACAGGCTACTGGGCTAGATGGACCTTTGGTCTGACCCAGGACGGCCATTGTAAGCTCAGGGCTCAGGGTCGGGGGTCTCAGTGGACCCCCTTGATTTTCATGCACACCTGCTCCTGGGTGGCCAGGCTGGCAGCTCTCCTGCCCTAGACGGCCACTTTCCTGTGCCTAGTGCGGAGATCGTGGACAAGGTCCACGATGTCCGCACTAGCCCAGGAAGGTGCCCGCCTCTTGCAGTCCAGGGCAAGCTCCCGGGAGCCGCCAGCCTGGTCCCGGGAAGAGGGGGTGGGCTGGGAGACATCGGGTGGGTGGCTCTGTGCCGTGCCAGGTGCAGGGTCTGCTAGCTGGGTGCTGGCAGGCTTGCACCTGGCACGGGCACCGTAGCCAGCCCGTGCCCCTTTAAGGGGTCCGGGGCCGGGAGGGGGGCATAGAGTTTCCCTGGTGTTGGCCAGAGTGGCCACCAGGGAAACCTGGGGAGGGCTAGCCTCCCACTAGTTCGAACTAAAGGGCTACACAGCCCTTAGTTCGAACTAGCTAGTTCGAACTAGGCGTTAGTCCTCGTAAAATGAGGTTTACCTAGTTTGAACTAAGCGCTCCGCTAGTTCGATTCAAATTCGAACTAGCGGAGCGCTAGTGTAGCACCTATTAAAGTTAGTTCGAACTAACGTCCGTTAGTTCGAACTAACTTTGTAGTGTAGACATACCCCCAGAGAGGGAAGAGTTGGGTAGGAAAAAAAAAGCCCAGGAAAGCAGCAGCAAGGTCAAAGACAACATACATAAAAAATTATACAATTACGAATGTAAGAATGATCATGTTGGGTGAGAGCAATGTTCCATCTAGTCCAGTATCCTGTCGTCCAATAGTGCCAATGAAAGGGAACGAATAGGACAGGGATTCATCAAGTGATCCATTCCTTGTCAGCCACTCCCAGATTTTAACAAACAGAGACTGGGGACACTCAGAGCATGGGGTTGAATCCTTGCCTATCCTGGCTAACAGCCATTGATGAACCTCACTTCCATGGACTTAGCCAATTACTTGTGGAACCCTGTTCTAGTTTTGGCCTACACAACATCCCCTGGCAAGGAGTTCCACAGGCATTGTGTGAAGTATTCCTTTTGTCTGTCTAAATCTTCTGCCTAGCAATTTCATTAGGTAATCCCTGGTTCTTGTGTTATGTTAAGGGCTATGTCTAGATTACTGAATTTTTCTGGGGTACTTGAAGTATCCCAGAAAAATGTTGTTGCATCCAGGGAATGCTTCTGCTTTTCCAACATTTTTTGTAGAGGAGCAGATGCGCTCTTTTGGAAGCCCAGTCTTACTCATTTCATGAGGAAGAAGAGCTCTTCTGAAAGAGGAGGTTTTTCTGAAATTTGCCCAGTGTAGATGAGCCAAATTTCGGAAAAGCCTCTTCTGAAAAAAAAATTGGAAAAAGTTACACAAATTGAGGAGCGCAATTTGCGTACCTTTTTCTGATAAAACTCGTAATCTAGACATAGCCAAGGAGTAAATAATACTTCGTTGTTCACTTCCTCCACGCAAGTCTTGACTTTATAGACCTCTATCATGTTCCCACTTAGTTGTCTCTTTTCCAAGCTGAAAAGTCCTACTCTTTTCAATCTCTCTTCATATGAAAGCTGTGCCATTCTCCTAATCATTTTGTTGCCCTTCTCTGCACTTTTTCAATACCAATATATATTTTTGAGCCAGGATGACTGGATCTAAAAGTAATAGTCAAGATGTGGGCATCTATCATGGATTTATGCAAAGGCATTATGATATTTTCCTTATTTCCTAAGGATTCCTAACATTGTTAGCTTTTTTGACTGCTGCTCATGGTGCTGACTTCTGGGTTTGCTGGTGGGGGTCCCATCCTGGCTCTCCCTCTTCTGCAAAGCCCCACCCTCACTCCACCTCTTCCTGCCCCACTCGGCCCTTTCCCCTAGATCACTCTCGTGTCTTTTGTTCACTCCTTTCTGCCCCATCTAGCCCTAAGGACAAAGTGCAAGTGTTTAGTGGGGCTTTTCATTGGTATCTTAACATGCCATCATTATTAAAATAGCAATGTACATAATTACATGATCATGTACATAATTACATGATCAGGAGTCATCCTGGCTCGAAAAGTTTTCCGTTAAAAGCATTTTCGGAAAAGCACATCTAGATTGGCAGGACGCTTTTCCGGAAAAGCACTTTTTGCGGAAAAGCGTCTGTGGCCAATCTAGATGCGCTTTTCCGCAAAAAAGCCCGGATTGCCATTTTCGCGATCAGGGCTTTTTTGCGGGAAACACTACTGTGCTGTCTACACTGGCCCTTTTGCGCAAAAGTCTTTCGGAAAAAGACTTTTGCCCGAACGGGAGCAGCATAGTATTTCTGGAAAATCACTGACAATCTTACATGAGATCGTCAGTGCTTTTCCGGAAATTCAAGTGGCCTGTGTAGACAGCTGGCAAGTTTTTCTGGAAAAGCGGCTGATTTTCCGGAAAAACTTGCCAGTCTAGACACAGCCTGTGTGTCACACCTGTTTAGGGCCTGTTTGGGAGCTGAAGACCACTGATGACAGTGGGAAGAAGGTGATAGGGAGGAACAAGCAATGGGGAATCTTTGCCCTCTCCCTATCATACTCCCTGCCCTTTTCCCTCTCTCATGTTTCTTCTCTAAGTCCTTGCTCCCCTTCCTGATGTTTTCCCCTCTTGCTTGCCACCCATATTCCATTTCCATCTCTCTCTCTCTGTTCCCCACCTCCTTATGGCTCTGTCTAGTGCCTGTCCCCACCCATGCATTCGAAGCTGCAGAGGTGGTTCCCCCTCCTTGGGGCAGGAAGGGTTGCCTAATGGTTAAGGCACCGGCCTGGAGCGCAGGTATTCCCAGTTTGGTTTTCTTCTCTGCCACAGAATCCTTACTTGGCCTTGGAAATGTCATGTCACCTCTGTATGGCCTAGATCCCACCTGCCAAAGGGAACTAATACTAGGCATGTCTCCTAGGCTAAATCCATTCATGGCTGTGTGATGAGGGAAATGGACATCCCAGGTGGGTACATTTGGACCGAATTTTTCCACAGCCTGAGAGTGAGAGACAGCTTTCCACACAGGGGTGTCAGGGCCTCAGCCCTGCAGCTTCTGCCACTTGGGCAGCTAGAGTTCCTGAGCTGGCGACTCCAGGCTGGGGTCATGGCTTTTCCTTCCACCTCTTCCCCCTCACACAAAGCCTGGCTCCTGTGAGGGTCAGGGCTTTTCTTCCTCCTAATCTGCTACTGCACCCACCAGGCCTAGCCTACAAGGGCTCCCTTGGGACAGCTGATGCACGCAGTAGCTGGAATGCACCTTGGCTGGGAAGGAGAAACCATAGCCACCAGCCTAAAAGGTACAGGGCAGTCCCAAGTGATCAGGGATGGGCTGAACTGATGCTGGAAGCCCAGCACTCCCACCCACCCGTAATCCTAAAGCTGGTTTTTATTGTGAGTCTCACTCCGCCCCTGCAGGAACAGGGAGGTGGGAAACAGCTGGTCTCTGCCAGCTGGCCAAACTATGTGCAGGCCACCCATAAACAGCTCATCTGCTGAGGCACTCACCCAACAACTGATCCATGGCCACCAACAGCTGGTCAGCCCAGTGAATATTGAGCCCTCATGGAGTCATGGCCTATGCTGCCACTGCACATGGAGTGGATGTTTTCAGAAAAGCATTCACAGTGACTAACAGATTTCTCCTGAGTGATAAGAACTAATATAGAGCCCACCATTTTGTATGTACAGCTGAAATTTGTGTTTTCCATCCTGCATTGCGTTGCATTTAGCAACACTGAAGGCCATCTGCCCTTTTACTGCCCAGTCATCTTTTGTGAGGTCCAGCTGTAACCCTTTGTAGTGTGCTTTGAACTTAGCCAGCTTGAGTCATTTTATATGCCTCCTCACTCTTTAGCCTTTTCCATATCATTTCTGAATATGTTGAATAGGATTGGTCCCAGAACAGATATGTGGAGGATGCCACTATTTATCTCTCTCCGTTTTGAAAACTGACCATTTATTCCTACCTTTTTTTCCTGTCTTTTTACCAGTTACTGGTCCAGGAGAGGACTTTCCCACTTATCCCATGACAGCTTACACTGCTTTAGGGCCTTTGGTGAAGAAACTTGTCAAAGGCCTTCTGAAAGTCTTAGTACACTGTATACACTAGATCACCCTTGTCTACATGTGTGCTGACCTCACTCAAAGAATTCTAATCAATTTGTAAAGAGAAATTATGCCTCATCAAAGCCATGTTGACACATCCCCCCAAAATTAGGGGCTTTTGTTAGAACTATCTAGTCTGTGCCACGTGTAGCCGCAGGAAGGGAGTCTGAACTACCGGGCATTTAAAAATGGTGGCGCCCGGGAACATGCAAATAAAGCCCAGGATATTTTAATCCCAGGCTTCATTTGAAAGTTTGAATGACTACATTAGCCACCCTAGTTCGAACTAGGGTGGCCAGTGTAGATATACCCTTGCAGAGCTAAACAATTGTAGTGAGCACACCCACGCCCAGGGCAGCTCTCTCCTTTTAGCTGGCTGATAGCAAGCAGCAGTTCAGGCCCTGCTTACATCATAAATTACACAGTAGTTGTAGTCTGCCAATCTCTAGCTCTCTCACCATGAATCATATACAAATTAAGAGACTGTACAGACACTGACAGCAAAGGGGAGCAGATCCTGTAAAAAGAAAGATACACTGCCCAACAGAGAACATTTTATATTGTCTCATCTCAAGAACCCTTACATTTTTAAGTTGATACCCAGAGGCCACAACCACGACCAGGACCTCATTGTAGTAGGCCCTGTACTAATACAGAGTCCAGAGAACTTACCCGTCTACCTAGACAAGAGTATGAGAAAGGAAGTATCATTCCCACCATGCCAACAGAGAACAGAGGCATGATGAGATTAAATGATTTGCCCCAGGACCATATGGAAAGTCTGTGGCAGCAGCAGGAATTTAATCCAGATCTACTGAACTGCAGTCTAGGGCCTAACCCCAAGACTGTCCTTTTCTAGCTTTTTTTTGGAAATTGATTAGCCTGGTTAATGTTCTCTGTCAGCTGTCTCATGAGCCTCTCTAGCGGTTGCCTCTAGTGTGGCAATCGGGGCCATACTCCCAGCAACACGGATCCAAACAAACACTACACCTGTGTGCCTATTATTTGCAGATGATTACCCCCACCAAACAGAACTATGAGATCCCAGGTAAGGAGCTCTTAGCTAGTAAGACAGCCTTTAAGGAATGGTGGCATTTTTAGGAAAGGGCTTACCATCCAATCCACTGCTATATACTGCCCATAAAAACCTGGAACATCTGCTCAAGGCAAAGGCATTAAAACCAGTGGCAGTTCTTGTGGGTTCTATTCTTTCCACAGCCCAGCCACACTATCACACATTGCCCCAGAGTCAGAAACAGCCAGGCCAATGCCTTGTCCAAGAGCTTTGATACTGAACCATATTAACTTAGCCAGGAACTAGACCACATCCACAAGCCCCACAACTTCCTGAATGCTGCTTCTTGCTTAGATCTAGCTGCGCTGATTTGTTCTGCCATGGAGAGGGAACAACATGACACCCAGGAGGTCATGTCTGTGATAACTACATTTACATTCTTCCAGGTCAAGCTAGAGCAGTAGTCATGACTCCAACTGGCAGGACACATGGATGGTTTTGAAACTCAGCAATTGATCACCTATCATTTCTGGTATTCCTGAATAAGCCCCAGAGTATGGACTGACATATCATCCTGTGACATGGCTTGAGCTAAGAAGCCATGCCACAAACCCTGAAGTATACAATTTCTAGCCACTCCATCCCAACCTGGGTCACAGTGGCATTGGAGTTAATTGTGGAGCTCCCAGAGTTCAACAGGTTCATTACAATTTAGATAGCGGTAGACCACTTCACCACAATGGTCTATTTTGTGTCATGCACCTGGTTGAGACACACCCAGGTTATGGATTAACCATGTGGTTTAATGCCTTTGCCTTGAGCAGACATTCCAGGTTTCTATGGTCAGTATATAGCTGGACTGGATAGTGAGCCCTTTCCTAAAAATGCCACAACTTCTAAACGGCTGTGTTACTAGCTACCAGATCACATCACTCTCAAGAAGCTCGAGTCTGGCATGAGGCCTTACATTTTCTGGGGATCCAGCTGCACCACTCATCCAGCTACCACCCTCAATCCAATGACCTGATGGAAAGAGTCAATCAGATTTCAGACTATACCCGCAAAATTACATTAACCCCCCCGACGTGATTGCTCCACTCTACTACCCTACGTGGAATTTTTATACAATTATGCAGATCACACATTGATGAGAAAATTAAATCTTTGCCAATTATGGCTTCCACCCCTGATTCTACCCAACTACCTCTCCTAACTTTGGACTGTGCAAATGATTCATCAAATGCAAGAAACAAGGGGCTACCTAGAAAAAAAGCGAAATCGAACTACAAGTTATATGTAGCCCAAGATCATTAACAAAGCCCTACCTGTTCAGTGGAAGAAAAAGTGTGGCTTTCAAAAGAGCACTTCTGCATGAGCAGACCCCTCACACAAGCTGGACTTCCAGTTCTTTGGCCCTTACCAAATCCATCGCCGAGCTAATCAGGTCATCACTGAACTATACCTACCCCAATCTCTCAAGATTCATCCAGCATTCCACATATCCTTCCTGAAGCCCTATACCAAGAACCCATTTCTACACAGGAGCCAGCCACCTTCCTTGTTAGTGTAGGTGTACAAGGCCACAAAAAAAATTGTCATGCATCAGATCTTGGATTCTAAATGCCAGAAGGATAATTTTTACATCTTTTTGACTGGGAAGACTATGGTCCTGAGGAGCATGCATGGGAGCCCGGGAAATACGTTCATACACCTGCTCTAATAAAAAAAGCCTTCCACAAGAACCCCCTGAGAATCCCAGACCTACAGCACCCAAAGGGCATTCCTTGGTGGGAGGAGAGTGATGTCCGTTTCTGAAGGTCCCAAACCTGAATGCATAGGTGTTCTGGAAGTCATCACACACCAATTACCCACCAGCAGCTCACAGATTAAACCAGGCACTGGGATCCATGAAGCCCAACTGGGGCAGAAACTTTGCCCCTACACTCTGATTGGGAGATATCCAAAACTCCTGATTGTATCACAGTCCCAATTTAAGCCAGAGCAAGAAACAGGAATTTTTCTGTACAGCTGGGTTTCACCCTGCCATGAACTACTAGTCTGGTGTTTACCTGTTCCTACCTTCTGACCTTGACCTCTTGATAGCCTGACTTGGCCTGACTCTCAATTCTGATCTTTGGGCATTCCAATCCAGCCTCATTCCTGGTAATTAACTTCTAGAACTTCAGCCCAGACCTGTCGCTAACCTGTCGCTAACCCATAGACGAGGCTGCCCATACTTCAGCTCTGACCACTAAATTAATAGATTATAAAGCCAGAAGTGACCAATGTGACCATCCAATCTGACCACATGCAGAGAAGATCTCTTTCTTCCCAACAATTACTTTCCTCCTGATCCATGAAGACGACGAGTCTCCAGGTCCATCACTCAGCTCCCAAAATATCAGCTTTAGAGGCAGTCACAGTGCTCACATCAGCAGTGTCAACAGCAGAGCACACAGGGCATGAACCATAACATTAATACAGGTGCACCTGTGATAAATATATACTACATGTAGACGTCTTTACATATTTTAATGCCTTATCAAACCAAAGTGCGCAGAAAGTTGTCTTAACCTGTAAACATACTATGGAAAGATTGCAGTTGAACACAAGCACAACTGAGTTGCTACCAGAATTTCAACTGAGTGGACTGAGTTTTAAACTAAAATGTAATATAAAAAATGCATAGCTCACATTCTTCTTTGACATTAAAGGGCCACTTTCTATTAGGCGTTGGGGTTTTTTTTACATTATTTACTATATTACCTTAATTTGTGTGTTATTCTTTGAAGTTTGAAAATATTCTCTGTGCCAGTGTATTAAATTTATACTTACAAAAAATATTCTAGCACAGCATTAGAGGTGCCTCATTTGCAGACATGTTTCCCAATTCATTCCCACTAAACTTCTAACTCCTTAGAAAATCCATATAAAAGACACATATGAGGAGTGAGACTTGGCATTGTACTCAAAGAAATTAGAAGCTGAAGTCTGATAAACACACAATTTCAAGAGTTTTTCTGAAGTCTTCTGCTACATTCGGTTAAAAAGACCTGTCCTGGATAAAGAAAGTGAAAGGGCATGTTTATTTTGTTGCCAAATAAGGCAGCCAATTGAAAAGCTCAAATTCCACAAACAGAATGGAGAGTCCCGTAAATTCTTCTAAAGACTATGCTAGCTTAGTAAATCTCTCCTTTATGTTCTTCAGAAACACTAGATTATTGATCTGTGTAACTTCACCTTCCTGTCTGTAAAAACAGTCCTCCTGCAGCCCTTCTTGCAGACTTTACAAACCCTTTTCTGGGCTTGCCTTTAAAGAACATAAAAGGGGAACAAGAGAGTAATGAATGGCCAAATAAAGGAAATATATACTCACTGACCTGTTTAGACTACTGTAATCATTACTATAACTGACATCTTGTATTCAGTCTGTCCTAATCAACCTTCTAGAAGCTAATATTAAATTTTTATTGTATAGTCCAATTCTTGTTATTTCTTGAAATAAGAAACTAAAATTAAATCAGTATTAACTATGAAGTCATTACAACAAACTAAATTACTGAAGTAGAAATGTAGTCCTAATGGAAAAGTCTTAACAACACAAACACTTAGGCTACATCTAGACTAGCATGATTTTCAGCAAATGCTTTTAATGGAAAAGTTTTCCGTTAAAAGCATTTGCGGAAAAGAGCGTCTAGATTGGAACAGATGCTTTTCTGCAAATCACTTTTTGCGGAAAAGCGTCCGTGCCAATCTAGACGCACTTTTGCACAATAAAGCCCCGATTGCCATTTTCGCAATCGGGGCTTCTTTGCGGAAAACAAATCTAAGCTGTCTACACTGGCCCTTTTGCGCAAAAGCGTTGCACAAAAGGACTTTTGCCCAAACGGGAGCAGCATAGTATTTCCGCAAGGAGCACTGATTTCTTACATGAGATCATCAGTGTTCTTGCGGAAATTCAAGTGGCCAGTGTAGATAGCCAGTCTAGACACAGCTTTAATGAAAAATGGAATAGTAGTAACAGCAGAAATAAGTCCCATCCTAATTTTTCTATCATTGCCCTACATGGAGAGTAAATCTGGGTCCCACTGAAGTCATAAGAACAAAAGAACGGCCATACTGGGTCAGACCAAAGGTCCATCTAGCCCAGTATCCTGTTTGCCAACAGTGGCCAATGCCAGATGCCCTAGATGGACTGAACACAGCAGGTAACCATCACGTGATCCCTCTCCTGTCATCCATTTCCAGACAAACATAGGGTAGGGACACCATTCCTACTCATGCTGGCTAATAGCCATTGATGGACCTAACCTCCATGAAGCTATCTAGCACTTTTTTGAACCCTGTTAAAGTCCTAGTCTTCACAACATCCTCTGGCAAGGTGTTCCACAGGTTGATTGTGCACCGAGTGAAGAAAAACTTCCTTATTTTTATTTAAAATCTGCTACCTATTAATTTCATATGGTGACTACCCCCTAGTTCTCATATTATGGGAACTTTTTTCACACCAGTCATGATTTTATAGACCTCTATCATATCCCCTCTTAGACTCCTCTTTTCTAAGCTGAAAAATCCAAGTCTTTTAAATCTCTCTTCACGTGGGACCCATTCCAGACCCCTAAGCATTTTTGTTGACTTTTTCTGAACCTTCTCCAATGAAATCTATATTTTTTTTTTGAGATGAGGTGACTACATCTGTACATAGTATTCAAGATGTGAGATTATCATGGTTTTATACAGAGGCAATCAGATATTCTCTGTCTTATTATCTATCCCTTTTGTAACGAGTCCTAACATTCTATTTGCTTTTTTGACTGCCACTGCACACTGAATGGATGTTTTCAGAGAACTATCCATGACTCTCTCTCTTCAGTAGTTGTAGCTAAATTGGTCCCCATCATATTGTATGTATAGCTGGGATTATTTTTTCCAATGTGCATTACATTATATTTATCAATATTAAATTTCATTTGCCATTTTGTTGCCCAATCACTTAGTTTGGTGAGATCTTTTTGAAGCTCTTAACAGTCTGCTTTGATCTTAACTATCTTGAGCAGTTTGGTATTATCTGCAAATGTTGCCATCTCACTGTTTACTCCTTTCTCCAGATCTTTTATAAATAATTTGAACAGGATTGGTCCCAGGACAGACCCTTGGGGAACACCACTTGTTACCTCTCTGAATTCTGAAAATTTACTATTTATTCCTATCCTTTGTTTCCTGTCTTTAACCAATTATCAATCCATGAAAGGACCTGCCTTCTTATCCCATGACAACTTACTTTATACTTAAGAGCCTTTGGTGAGAGACCTTGTCAAAGGCTTTCTAAAAACTTAGGTAAACTATAACCACCAGATCCCCCTTGTCCACATGTTTGTTGACCCCCTTAAAGAACTCTAGTAGATTAGTAAGACATGATTTCCCTTTACAGAAATCATGTTGACTTTCCCCCCACAAGTTATGTTCATCTATGTGACTAACAATTTTATTCTTTACTGTATTTTCAACTAATTTGCCCAGTACTGACATTAGGCTTACCGGATTGTAATTGCCAGGATCACCTCTAGAGCCCTTTTAAAATATTAGCATCACATTAGCTATCTTCCAGTCATTAGGTACAGAAGCTGATTTAAAGGATAGGTTACAAACCACAGTTAATAGATCTGCAATTTCACATTTGAGTTCTTTCGCAACTTTTGGGTGAATGCCATCTGGTCCTGGTGACTTGTTACTGTTAAGTTTATCAATTTGTTCCAAACCTGCCTCTAATGACACCTCAATCTAGGACAATTCCTCAGATTTGTCACCTAAAAAGTCAATGAAAAAATTCTCATGGACTATGGTAGCAGGATTTCACCCTGAATATATAGCAATGCTCTACATGAACCTGAAGGACAAAAACTGTGAGAAGATCCCATTTCTTAGTGTTAGAAATCAGGAAGCAGCTTGGTCTTGAATGTTAAATGTTTTGCAAAAACAGGAAGATATTCAGACTGCAATAAAAATGAACTTAGATTGAATTTATATCTTTTTATTCTAATTTGTTTTATTGTATGAGCCTCTAATATGTCTGTGCACATTGTCTGATTCTCTGAGTCATCTTGTAAACAAGGTCATTTCATATTCATTAACAAGCCAATATATTGTAGTGTATAAATAAGTCAATTATAGGCATACATGGCCTGATTATGGAAGTAGAGGAATCAACCCAGAGGCAAGTTTAACGGGTAAGGCATTCTGTATATTTGGATGAAATTACCATCTTGAATCATGGATCATCTCATAAGTGTGGTCAGACAAGGATGATCTTTTGCATTTGCTGGAAGCAGTAAATGATCCAGCAGTAAAGAAATAAAAACCCTGAAATTAAATTGTCCTAACAGAGCTGCAAGCATATCACAGTTCAACAAAGCATAGGCAGAAAAGGTAGGATTAAAAGCAGGTTTGACAAACACATCAGGAATGGTCTAAATAATACAGTAAAACTCCAAGGCTGCATCTAGACTGGCATGATTTTGCGGAAATACTTTTAACGGAAACGTTTTTCCGTTAAAAGTATTTTCGCAAAAGCGCATCTAGATTCGCAAGTGCCTTTGCGCAAAAGATTTGCTTTTGTGCAAAAGCATCCATGGCAAGTATTCTTGCGCAAGAGGGCTTTTTCCCAAGCGGGAGCGTAAAAGTATTTGCGCAAGAAGCACTGATTTTGTACATTACACAGCCTAAATGAATAGAGATAGGCACCTAAAAACGTGATGACACAAAATGCAGCATGCTAGGCAGGCAGCCATCTAAGCCAGACAACGGGGGATGCTGACAAGGAGCATGCTAAGCCCTGACACTCTTGGGGTGCATCTATACAAAATAAACTCAAAATAAGATACACAATTTGCACTATGCAAATTGCATATCTTATTTTAATTTAATTTTTAAATAGGCTATTTCAAAATTTGACACATCTACACAACACCGAATTTAGAAATAACATGCTATTTTGAGACATCCCTTAACCCTCATGGAACAAGGGTTACCGGGATGCTGAAATAGCATGCCTATTATTTTGAAAAGGTTTCAAAATAATGGGCAGCTTGTTAAGACGTGGGGTAGTTATTTTGGGATACCTCAGATATCCCAAAATAGCCACTCTGGGTAGACATACTCTGGGCGACAGGCACGTACAGCAGCAGGGAAATGCCTATTTCAGCTTAGTGATCCAAAAATAGAAACCTGTTGCCTGATGTAAAGCAGGTTAGGCACCTAAGGGGTTTCTTGTGGGACAGCCAGTGGTTAGCATATTCACTTGGAATGTGAGGGCCTGGGTTCCATTTCCCCCTCTGCCAAAGGAGGAAAAAGAATTCAAACAGAACTCTCCACCCTCTCAGGTGGGTACCCTGACTACAGAATCATTCATTATTATTATCCCTGCCCTCATTCCTTACTACTTAATTATTTATCCCCTGTCAAAGAATCAATGGGCCGGAGAGAAAATGACTGAGAGGTGGGATATTGAGGATGCAGTGACTCTTGCGTCAATCATTTTTTCAATGTCTACATTTGCATTCAGAATGGCGTCTTCCACGTATATCCAGGAGCTAGACAGAATCACCCATGGACACAACCAGCCCTGGGACACGCACGCATGCATTGTTTAAACAGATGGCACAACAGTACTCTTTCATTACCTATGCACAGTGGAACAGTTTCAATGGGACTAAGGGAGTCCCCACATCAGAGCCCCACAACTCAATGATTAGAACATTCTCCTGAGAGGTGAGTGATCTCTTTCTGCACCTTAGGTGAAAGGGGAAATTGAACCTGCATATTCCAAGTGAGTGCTCTAATCACTGGGCTAAAAGCTATACTGTGGGCAGCAGCACAACCGCCTCCTCTGGCCTGATTTTGAATAGCAGTCAATCTGGTAGGCATGTCAGGGTCACCTACCAGATCAGGCCCTGCATGAGACTCAGCTGACCAAATGCTTGTCTTTACCTGGTTCATGAATTGCTCTGGGGCTTAGATAGAATACAAGCATTTATATACCAAGCATGAGGCAGCAAGGTGTATGCCCACCTGTGGCCCAAGGGTCACATGAGGCTCATTAGGGTTTTTTTGTGTGGTCCACAAGACATTTACCATCATCCAGTTGCAGGGTTACCAGATTTTGTTGGTTTTCATCCACATAGCTTTTGCTACCAGTATTTCTAAAGTGACACGCAGCACTTGAAGTGAGGTATATGCTGATTGCACACAACATTAACTGTAAGAGCCGTGTGCTCCCTCTTTATCCAATCAAAGCACTGCTACAGTTCAATATACATGCTTTGCAAATTTTAGGTACACGAGCACAGTTAGCAAAAATCCCCTATCCCCAGAGACCATCTTGGTTACGACAATCTTGTGGCCCTTTGAGATGATGGAGGCCACTCATGCAGGCCACTCACTAGCCTAGATTGCCAATCACTGGTCTAGCCCACCATGTCCCATAACCGTGAAATGTAAATCAATTAAAATTAACATATTTATAACCCATATTTTGCACAACTGTGAACATTGAAATTGATAAAAATTAAAATGTCCAAAAATAAACTATTATTCACCAAAGTAATTAAAAATGAATTTGGATAACCTTAATTATGATTGATATGATTAATCATTATGACTACCTTGTTTGATTTGATAAAATATCTTTGTACAGTATCTCTGAAACATGAGAACTGTAATTATGATTTTAATCATGTTTTGCTAAATAAAGATTACTGAGGTATTCATTCATGTAATTTTCCAAATTATGCAAATAAAACCATTGTGTTCCTCGTATTTTATCTTCTTTTAATTTCTTTTGATTTTGTCTTACTTTGAAGAGAAATTTTGTGCATGGCAATTTTTTTAATGTTCATATTTAAATACATACATTGTTATATTGTATTTGCTTTCAATTTTCCCTAGAAGATATGAATAACTTTTTGTCAACTGCCTGATGTGTTCTAGACAGCAGAATACCCTATTGTATAAAATAACTGGGGAATAGGTTCATAAAATCAAACAGCTAATTGAATATCTCAAAATTACAGTAAATATGTTACATTACTTCTTCTCATCCTTTAAACTACACAAAAGTGATTTCCAACCCATTTAAAACAACAGAATATGAGGGGATGTCAGCTTGTTCTTAAATCAATATAACTTACATTATGTGACATTAATTTTTCCAGTAGGAAAAAGAGTTCATATAACTGGTCACTCACAAAATTAGTGTTTGTAAAACTGAGATTTTATTTATAACAATGAATACAATTAAAATTACACTCTTAAAAGGCATTTCTCATCAGTGAAAGCAAAGACATACAAAGTTTCTAGGCCAATATATTTCAGACATATCATAAGCTAAAAAAATCCATGGGAAAACTTTTCAAAAAGAAAACTACACAAGTGTTGTAAGTTAGAAAAGATCTAATTAAGGTCAGGACAGGTACAGACCTGTCTTCAGAACCACAAAATCATAATCAGCTTCCTAATTGGCCACAACAAAGTATCTGATCCATGACATGTAGTATTTTAAATTGACATTACATCACTGGATGAAATGCTACTCTATGTGTGATATAATCAATACACCCAGTTTGTGAAGGGAGGTAGCATAGCTGATGCAGAAACAGCCCCCTCCTGTTTTGTGGGTGCAGAGAGTTCTATACCAAGGAAATTCCCCACTGGCCATTTACAGCTCTAATTTACATCCATAAATTTAAAACCCTTGAGATGCAATTCTCCACTGCTTTGTACTTTGTGTAGTCTTTTATTTTTCGACAATCTTCAGAAGTAACTTCCCTCTTCCTGCTTATTTTTTCATGTGTTAATTACAGCCACAATAATTTTAATGTGTTGCATTGGTATTTTTCTTTCATTCACATATATTCAACATCATGCCATTCAGACGGAGTATTTCTGTTGTTTTGTTTTGAATCTCATCCAACACTTTCAATTCTGCTAACCATGTTTGCTAGTTTATTTTTATTTGCTTGAATCTCTAATATTGCCTACCAGTTGATGGGTTATGATCTTACAGCTAGAAAAGCCAGCTAACTATCTGTGCCTCCTTTCTATCACACAACACAGTCAATCCCTCAAGGGTGAGTAAATAAGAAATGCACAAAACATAAACAGAATAATGAACCTCCAACTCTAGAATTGTTGCCCCAAGTCTCACTAATTTGAGGATGGAATTGGTGATATATTGCAGATTTAACAATATCTCTGGAAGTGAGGATTCTGTTCTTCATAATTAAATTACATGTCGCATTCTACTCTAGTCCATCCCTGGTTGGATATATATGGAATAATTTAATATACCCTGGTTGGCAAATTCAGATGATATCTACTTTCCTGCTATTCGGTATTTTTTAAAAAATCCTCTCTGGACCACTTAAACTAAGCAATGGTAGTATAAATTAATTTAAACGTGTACAAGACCTACAATGCAATGAATTAATAACATTTTGGAAATAAACACTTTGCTGTAAAGTGAGCTCATTAAGACGACTGGACAGACAGACACCTGGGGAGTCAAGCAGCAAGTGCCTGCCCTTGGAAGAACTCTCTTTGAAGCAGCATTAAGAAAGGCAAGGTGATGACTAATTGGCTGCATGAGAGGGACAAATATGAGGCATCTTGCAGAGGGACCCCAGGTTTTCGTCTTGTCAACATGGGAGCATCGATCCGGACCGGCAGAAGCACGGCTCCACCCCTCCCCCATCTAACTCACCTGGCCAGTGCAGTTAGGGGGAGCAACTTTTGGTAACAAGATGGAGTGTGCTTGTGTGTGTCAGTGTGATGTGTCATATGCATATGATAAATATTGATTGAACTATGTATGTTCAATAAATGTGGCATGTTGCCTTATCCCCCTGAAAAAGATCCCGCGGGCTTCTTTTAAGCACAACAGGCTGATAATGTCCCAGATATCCAGTATCTTTATTTAATCCATTATTAGCACAAGTATCAAACTTGTGAGTGAATTGTCATTCCAGTCCTTCCCCATGTATTTGGCTTGTAGAATTGGTCTGTAACAAAACATATATTACAGTGGGTGCATTTGAAAGGGAAAGAGGCAGCGGGAACTTGCGCGAGCGGGAAGCAAAGCAGTCCCTATTGGTGCAGGTTCCTCTCTGTGCTTCTTCCTTTGAAATGTACAGACATTTCAAAGAGAAAGGAGCTGGAGTTAGACCAGCATGAGCGGGACTGTTTCAATCCCCACTTGTGCCGTTTCCCCACTACCATCTGCATCCCCTGCTCTCCACAGAGACAGTGATGGGGAAAACCAGCTCTTAAGGTGGCTCCTCCCAGCACCGGCTTGTATTCCCCATCCTTGCTATCTCTCTCTGATAGAGGCTGCAAAAGGGGTTGGGAGCAAGCAACTAGTCGAGTTCCTACTTGACTACCAGATAAGCATTTGCTTATTGGGTAGTCGACTAGTCGCTTACATCCCTATTGTGAAAACCATCTGATAAAACTGCATTTCTTCCGATGACCATACCCATTTGCCTTTTGGGAAAAATACAGTAAAAGCTTTGTTCAACTTGTGTCAGTAAGCCAAAAATTCCAATTGTAGCAAGGGAGGGATAGGTTGGACATTTGGGCTATGTCTACACTGCAGTGCTATTTCAGGATACTTCTAGTATCCCAAAATAGCTATTCTACATTTGAGTGTGCCCATTATTTCTAAATACAACAGGCTCGCTAACCTGACATGCCTGTAAACCTCACTGCACGAGGTCAACTGGATGTTTTGGAATAGCAAATTATTTTGAAATAAGCGCTGTGTAGACAGTTGTGTAGACAGCGCCAAATTTCAAAATAAACTATTTTGAGAAATAAGCTACATGATTTGTGTAGCTCAACTTGCATGGCTTATTTTGAACTATGGGTGCAGGATAGACATACTCTTGGGCTTTCAAGTAGGAATAAGAGATCCTCCGGAAAAGAGCTTATTTTCCGGAGGATCGCGTCCAGACTGGCGCTTTTCTCCAGCTTATCTACAAGCCAGAAAAAGCGGCAGCCATGTTAATGCAAATGCCGCAGGGGATATTTAAATCCCCAGGGATTTGCCTATTCCAAAGTGCTACATTTGCATCCCTATTACGGAATAGGGGCCAATGTAGACACAGCCTTGGAGAAAAAGTTCTGCCAGGGTGGTTAAGCACTAGAATTGCTTAGGAAGGCTGTGGAATCTCCATCATTGGAGATATTTAAGAGCAGGTTAGACAAACATTTATAAGGGATGATCTAGATGTTGCTGGGTTCTGTCATGAGCACAGGGGGCTGGATTTGATGACCTCCTGAGGTCCTTTCCAGTTCTATTTTAGGATTCTCCATGAAAGACCCCAATTCAGCAACCTATGCCAAATTTAAATTTGCAACACCTTTACTGTGACCAGTTGGGAAAGCAACTGATAACATGCAGCCTCCCCTGCAATAATAAAATACTAACGCCACAAACCAACTTCTATGACTGTCTGTGAATTTAAGGCCAGAAGGACCCACCAGTAGAGGCCATTTGTCCAGCTATCAACCAGACAAGACCACAGCGCTCTTGGGGAGGCGGGTCGCCGCTGCGGGACTGAGCTATAATCCCTCCCCCCCCCCCCTCAAAGCAGAGCGAGCCGCCCCGCCCTCACACCCGTGGCGGTAGCAGTGCGTGGAGCCGGGAGGGTCACGCTGGCAGGAGCCTCTGGAAGAACCAGGCTGTCCCATACTCCACCCTTGTCCTCAGCTCAGCTGGGCCGCCCTCGCCCACGTCCGAAATGACCCCACGGCCCGACCGCGCACGGACCCCTGAGGGCCCCAGGCCGGGAACAAGCAACGAGGGAACCTCTGCCCCCACCCACGGCGGGGAGAGACTGAGGCTCCCCTGGCAAGCGCCCCGCCTCCCCTCCCCTCCCCTCCCACCAGCTGCGCACGCAGGTCCCGGCCAGCCCCGCCCCTCTTAGCACAACCCTGCCCGGGATACCACGGGGAACTCAGGGGGCGGAGCCTCACAGCGGCAGGACCCCGGGTAGCTGCCCTGCCACTGCCTGACGAGGATCCGCTCCCTGGCGCGCCTGGCCGGGCGCACAGTCTCGCGCTCTTCGCGGCGGTTTTGCGCAGGCGGCGGGGGGGGCAGCTGGCGCGGAGGCAAAGGACCCCGCAGCCGGCCGGCTCCGCGGCGGCTGACGTGTGTCTGGGGGCGGCGGCGGTTCCTGGGCCCGGACCGGATCATGTGAGTGACCTGGGGACCCCCTCCCCCATTCGTGCGTGGTCTCCCCACCGGCGCTAACGCTCTGCTCCTGCCTCCCCAGGTCGAAAGTCACCTTTAAAATCACGCTGACCTCGGACCCGCGGCTGCCCTACAAAGTGTGAGTGACACCCCCGCGTGCCTGGTGCGCATGCGCTGCCCCCCCCCACTTCTCCCCTCGTTCTCACGGGAACGTCACTGCATGGGCCCCTCTGCCCCTCCCCCTCCTCCCAGCACTGCCCCAGCTCTGCCCGTGGGCACCCCCACACCCTATGTCCCCAACCACCCACCCCAGGTGCTGCCCTCCACACTCACCCCTCTCTGCTACCAACCCCTTGTCCTGCGCAGGTGAACCATCCTCCCATGAGTCCCCCAACTGACCTACCCCCAGGCGCTTATCCCTGTGTGCCACCATAGACGCTGCCCCCTTTATCAGTCTTCTTGTTACCAACCCTGTGCCTTGTTCACCCCCTTTCCCACATCGGCCTTGCAGTCACCTTGCCCATAGTCTCCCAGGATAGTCCCTGCCACACCAGCTGGCACTGCTTCCTCACACCAGCCCTTGCCATTGATCTTCTCTGTCCATGGATACTGCCTCTCAACCCTCAACTCCCACTGCCTTTCCTGTGGGTTCCGGCCCATGGATGTTGCTGGATCAGAAAACCCCAGATTTTAGAGGTGCAAACTCTAACTGGTGTTTTTGTACAGTTTACTAAGGCCATGTTTCCACTACAAAGTTTTATTGATATAAGGCAGATTATGCCAACCTAACTGTGGAGGTGTGGACACTGCAGTGCTGTTGCCTCTTTAAATCACCTGCTACACCAATATGAAATCACCTCAAGGAGAGACCTACAGTGAAGGGAGACATAGTTAGGGCAACACAGCGTCAGTGTAAAAACATGAATGATCATTATAAGTGGCTTCTGGGAAGTATTCCCATAATGCCCCTGTGACTGGTCATCATTTTGAACTGCTGCTTTGCAGCCAGATACACAGGTAACCATTCCTCCCTATAAAAGCCCTGGGAAGTTTTGAATATGGTCTTTCTGTTTGCTTCATGTGGACAGCTCTCCCAGCAACTGGCCAGATGAATGTGGAGCCAGCATGTCTATAAATAATGTATTTAAAAATAAAAATGTCAGGGTTTTTTTGTTTGTTTGGTAGGTTGTTTTTTTTTTTGGTTTTTTTTTTTGGTTTTTTGCAATGTACTACTCTTCTTCATGTGTGTTAGGTCCTGATCTAGCAGAGCATGTAAGTACATGCTTTGCTTAAACTACATGAGTGCTCCCATTGATTTCAGTGGAATTATAATCAATAGCTTTAGAAACATTGGAATTATGATTTTTAGACCAAATAAGAGACTATCTATTAATTCTTCTGTGTTGCAGGTTAAGTGTGCCTGAAAATACACCTTTTACAGCTGTCTTGAAGTTTGCTGCAGAAGAGGTAAGTGTTGAGTTGTTATTGATGTAAACATAGTCACTAGAAAGTTAAATGACAAGACTTATGTAAATTTTGGTGTGAAATTGTAAACAGTTTGTGACTAGATTGAGTCATGTTGAAAGTTTGCTTTTATTGAAAAAGCTAATTGGAATTTCATCAAGGCAATTTATATATAGTAGCAAGTAATATCTGATACAGAATTGATTACCTGGATGTAAAATATGTATGATTTTCATATAGATAGAGTAGGAAATAAACATTAAATTAATAAAAAAAGAGAAAACTGGAGAGCAGTAATGCTGATATTCTAGTAGTGATTGTGGACAACAAAATGTCATTGGCTTTTTTGCTATAACACATTTAAACTGTTGTTTCGGGTTTACTACAGAAATGGTGTGTCTCTACTTGGCTTTTGTGAATCTGCACCTGGACTAATGTGATATTTTGAGCACTTTCTTAAGGGAAGATAGTGATTTGGAGGGATTTCAGAGAACATTAAAATGATTAAGGGGCTAGAGGGATGTGAATTAAAAATAAGAAAAATGTGTATAAGTGACAGATAAGGTGAGTGCACAGCTTATAAGTATTTGAAGGATATAAAAGCCAAGGAAAAGTAGAGAAGAAGGAGAATCCAGAGGTTAGGGTGTCAGTTTAGGATTGTGGAGACTCGGTTTAGTTCTTTGCCCTGCCACGGACTTACTACGTGATTTCAAGAAAGTTACTGATGGCTTGCCACTGTGGGAAGGTTTATGTCAGTATAGAGTAAGATGTGAATTTAGACTAATGGAGTAATACCGCTAGTACTCCGCATGTGGACACTAATTCCTGAATGAGCATTTCTACACAAGAAACTATGTAATTGGATCAGTTTAACTATACTGGTTTCGATTAATCAGCTAATCAACTAGTTGATGGAATTTCTATTGACTACACCATTAGTCAATAAGGGGGGCGCTCACTGTCCCATTGCGCCTCTCCTTTTGAAATGTACAAGAGCCGCCCTTGTACATTTCAAAGGGAAAAGCACAGCAGTCAGACCCCAGAGTGAGGATGCACAGCAGTCAGACCCCAGAGTGAGGATGCCTCTGTCTCCCCTGCTCCCTTTGGAGACAGTGCTGGGGGGAAACAGCTTTTAAGTTGGCTCCTGGTCAACCCCTTGCCACATCCTTTCTGCTAGGAGTAGCCGGGGCGAGGGGGAAGTGATTACTCGACTATCTGATAAGCATATGCTTATTGGGTAGGCACCTAGTCACTTACATCCCTAATACTGGTATAGTCCTATCCATATAACTGGTAAAGCTTTCATGTGTAGTCAAACCCTTTCTCTCTCTCTCTCTCTCTCTCTCTCTCTGACTCAGTTAGATGGCTAAAAATAATAGTGGCTCAGGCTAGCTGTTCAACTACAATCTCAGTTTACTCCTTGGAAAATGTGCTACAGGTTGTACCTCCCTTAACTAGGACTCCCTGGTCCAGCAACATCCTGGACCACGGATGTTCTTGGAACACAGAGCCTAGGAAAAGGGAGGTCTGGTGGCAGGGCAGGATCACGTTAAGGGGCACCAGCAACCTATTGTTTGTGTGGGAGGGAGGGAAATGGGCAACACAGCAGGGAGTTCTGGCCCCAGCACTAGCTGTGGAGCTCCAGCCCCAGTAGAGGCCAGAGATCTCTATCTCCGGCTGTGAAACTGCAGCCCCGGCCCCCCACCCCAGCCGTGGCTGTGCATGGAACCAGACAGCTGCTGAGGTGCTCTGCCCTGGCTGTGCAGCTCCCGCCCCAGTCACAAAGCCAAGCGGCAGTGAAGCTCCGTCCGTGGTTCTCCGCCCCAACAGCAGCAAGGCCAGTAGCATTTAGAAAGCCCCGGGAGGCTCAGGGAGCAGGCTGGAGACCTAACCCAGTGGCAGCACCTTCCAGAAGGGGAGGGACCTTCCCTGGTCTGGCAAATCCCCTTGTTCAGGATCAGTCAGGTCTCACGGCTGCCGTATTAGCGAGGTCCAACCTGTAGAAGAAATAATAATGTACTGGAAGAGGGAATGGACTTGATGACATTTGCAAGTCCATATTAGAAAGGATTTGCAGGTATAGCTGTTCAGGCAGCTGGAGATGCAGTTTAAACTAGTAAAGAGTGCTTTTGCCAGTATAGTTTATACTTGTTCCCCAAATGAAATAACCTATATTGACAAAACAACCTTTTTGATGGTATCACTGCATCCATATTAGAGTTTTGTCAGTTTAGCTATGTTGGTGATGGTTGTGATTTTAATTTTTTTAAATACACCATCCAAAATAGCTATGCTAGCAAAACTTTTACATGTAGACCAGACTTTTATAGGTACTTTCCATTTCTAAGGCTTTTCATGTACATGCTTTAAGCATAGCTCTATTACGAAAGAATTAGTTATTAAATGGTCACATTAAACAAGATATGGTTGCAACTAGCAGATATAGGGCATTTCTATACTATGTATTTTATATACTTTGGATCATGCTCTTTGGAATCAATGGAAGTCTTTCTGTTGACATCAGCGAGCTTTGAATTATCCCCTTTGTGTAGGTTTACAACCTAGAGGGATAATTATAGCTGTTTTCAAGAGGCTTAGAGGGAAAATGAAGAACAATTGTTGTAGTGGGCTCTTTTGTACCCCACATATCATTACTGTTCAGTTATATAAATCCACTTAGCGCATATGAAAGAAAACGTTTTATTTTTTAAAGGTTTTGATATTTTTAGAATTATTTTTTAAAACTATTATACAGTATGACGGCATTTAGCTCTTTCACACGCTGGTACAAGGATCTGTTGAGGGGAGGAGGAAATAGTGAAATGATAACTTAATCTGACTCTCAGTGCTTTTAACGGCACATGGTCCATTTATGGATCCCTATTACAGACACAAAAGCTCTGTTTAAAAACAAGTTACAAAGTCAAGCACTTGAAGGTTAAGAAATGCCTATCCATCCTTAATTTAGCCTGCCTGTGCCTTATGATGCAGTTTTTAACTACTTGGCCAAAGAGTATTTTTTCCACTTGACCGCCTTCCTCATTCAATATACTTTTCTTGTTTTAGAGAGGAATGAGGGTAGTCTAGTAAAGGAGGCTGCTGTTTGTAGGGTCCATGTCTCAATTATTTCTGAAGTTGAAAAGTAATGAATAACTTAGGGAACTATAAGAAGAGGAAAGGTGGTTAAGGCAGTTGGATTCTGTCTCTACTTCTGCCAGAGAGTTCCTGTGTGTTGCTACTATGCAAGTCATTGAACCCAAACCTTTTGAAGGTGGTCACTAATTCTGTGTTTCTCATTCTGCATGTTCAACTTGAGATCTTGTCTGTTTTACAAAAATGCTGATCACTTGGAACTGCAGTTGAATTCCTAGGGAGCTGAGTTTTAGTATATAAAGGGGTGTAAAATGTTAAGTACTTTAAAAAATCAGGTCCTATTGTTCTCAAATTAGGCACCCAAAATTGGTGAGTATTTTTTAGCTTTCTGTCTCTGTTTCTCAGTTCCCTATCTGTAAAATGGACATAATCCGTCCCATCACCTCACAGAGGTGTTTGTAAAGATATATTAATTTTATGAAGCACTGACATACAAGGGTGAAGAGGGCCATAGAAAAATTCATGCAGATTTCTTCAGAGCAGGATTTGAATATTGCACATTTCATGAGGTATGTGGCCACATATTACATAAAAAGAGATTAATATAACGTGTTGAATAGCTATTAACTTGAGCACTGTCCATACAGTGCATTGAATGAGACAGAGGTCCTATGTTAAAAAGAGTGTATGATCATGTAATAAAAGGCTATACAAGAATGTGTATGCGAAAGAGGGCTCAATTAATGTTGCAATGGAAACTGAATTGAGGTATTTTCCTAACTGTTGAGTCTTGACTTGAGTGTAGTCTGAATAATGTTTTTAAGTATAGTTTGTGTGTGTAATTTCCTAGTTTTTTAAACAAGCAAACTGAGCAAACATAAATTCCATCATATGGACGCTAGGGATGTTAGATATTGGGTAATTGAATAATCGTGTAACCACATGAAATCTTAGCAGTTACATGACTATTCAATAATCCCTAGGGGTGGTGCTGGGAGCCAGTGTGCTCCCAGCCCCACTCCCAGGGAGCCTCCTGCCACTCCATGCTGCTGGCAGCAATGCGGGATGGCAGGTGGGAGCGAGTTTAAAAACAAGCTCCCCATGCAGACTGATACAGAGGCAGCAGCATAGGGTGGCAGCAGCCCCTGTTTGTGGGAGGGTCTGATCCCACTGTGAACAGAGGCTTCTTCACAGTGGTCTTCTCCCCCCTTCGCCCTCCCCCCCGCCAGGGATATAATTATATATAAATAATTATATTTCATACGGGCTTAAATCATTGAAATTACAACACAGCTTTATTCATTGTAGTATTTTCCACTTTTTCTGTCTTTCAAATTAATTTGTCATGCATTTGTTTCCTTTAGTTCAAAGTTCCTGCAGCAACAAGTGCCATTATAACAAATGGTAAGAATATAGTTTTTTATATTATGGATTGAGTTAAACTATATTTCAGAGAAATATAAGTAGGTTTTCTCTATAACCCAACCAGCATATAAACTGATGAGCTTCAATGGTAATGTGTCACTGTTATACGTAACGCTGGTGCATGGAGTTTTTCCATTGGTATTTTATTGCTATTTGAAGGGTTTTTATTCTACAGCATATCTCATGCTTCACTATGCTGAAATTTTTATCACCAGCTAAAAGTAATAAAGCTGACTAGTTATCATTGATAGCAATTGATAAAGACTGATATTTAAAAATTATTATAGTATATTGTTTAGAACGTTGAATATTTTGCATTCATTTTAATGATGTAAGTTTACACTACTAGATACTCGGATCTGTTTTTGTTTTAGCCTCCAAAATAAATATTTGGTGTTTTACTTTTTCTTAGATGGAATAGGAATAAACCCTGCACAAACAGCGGGTAAGTATTTACTTAAAAAAAAAAAAAAAAAAAAACTGAAAAATGTTTATTCCGTTATGATGTACTGCAGTGAGTGACTTATGTAGTGCATCACAGTTTTTACAGTTTTTCAAATAGAGATCTAGAAATACTAAACGATGGTGAAAACTGCATTCAAACATTGTGAATAACAGACAATTACTGCTCAGTATTTTATTTATTTAGCTCTTTGAAACAATATCAGGTGCCTAGCTAATATTCCAGGGCCCTCTAATAAATACTTAATGTGATAAAGATAAAAAAATAGAAACTCCATAATATATCATACTTAAGTAACCATGCAGGAAGAAAAACTCTTGACTTCTGTAAGTCACTCAGCAATATTTACCATTTCAGAAGTTGTGCCCTGAAAGTCTACTGATTTAAAGCTATTTTGGACTGGGTTATGGAAACATACTGAAGGAAGGTGATCTTTCACAGATTTCCTTGCAGTAGGGATGTAATCATGTAGTTGATTAACTGATAAGCAGAAGCCAGTACATTTTTTAGCAGGCTAGCCAGCAGCCTGGCTCAGTCCTGGCTTGTGCATGGTCTGTGACCTACTCCCGCTGCAAGTCTGCATTTAAAGTGTATTAGGAACCAGATGGGCAGGCAGCCTGGTTCAATTCCGGCTTGTGCTGGGTCTGGGAGCTCAGATACCACCTGCAGAGGGGCTGCTGCCACCCCACACTGCTGCTTCTGTATCAGAGGCAGCAGTGCGGGGCAACAGCCAATCTGTCCATGAGAGGAGCAGGGTTTCAAACTGGCTCCCCTCATGAACCAGCTCCCACCTGGCACCCTGCACTGCTTCCTCTGATAGAGAGGCAGCAGCGCAGGGTGGCAGGGGGCTCCTCAGGAGCAGGGCTGGAGTGCACTGGCTGCCAGCCCCACCCCCTGGCAACTATAGAATAGCTAAGTAACAAATAAGAATTCATGAGGTTACTCGAGTATTCTGTTAACTGATAATTAACATCCCTGGATTCAGGAAACTTTTCTTAGCTCAGCTGTCGAGATGTGCCAAAGAGAAAGGTGATTGCTTAAATAGGAAGGTTTGAAATCATCTTAAAATCAGCACCTTAAACTGCACCAAGAAACACACAGGCAGCCAGTGCAGATTTTGGAGCCCTGATTAGGTATGCATAGAAAGACACTCCATCTACAAACCAGGCTGCTATATTCTTTCCTAGCTTACCATCAAAATAAATTTAAAGTGTTACTTTAAGAGAACATTGCAATAGTCTAGTCTCCAAATCACAAAAGAACAAACTTTGTTAGCAAGTTCCACTTTGGAAAGAAATTGTCAAATTCTTCTAGCCAGACACAAATCATGAAAGTGGTCTTAACTACTGCTGAACAATGATCATCCAAGGATTAAGTTGGAATCTAAGAAGACTTCCACATGGCGGATATGCACCTTCAGTAGATAAATGTATGTGACTTTGCCTGATCTTCTCATCGCTTTTCCCAGCCTATAAATGCTGCCATCTACTTGTCTGGATTGAGCCTCAGCCAGATCTAATTCTTCTGTGCCCCAGTCTCTACCAGATATTGGGGAAGACACACCTACATTCTGTTGGGATCAAAAGAGAGAAAAATGAAGCTGGGCATTTTCAACATACTGAAGATACAGCGACTCTTTTCCACTAAGGCCCCAGTCCCATAAAGTGCTTAAATCCTTTGTTGAATCAGGGTCTAATCCATTAACATCACATATATTCACTGAATGAGAGAGAGGAGAGATTAATAACAAACTTTTCAGCTTGGAAAAGAGACGACTAAGGAGGAATATCATAGAAGTCTATAAAGTCTTGACTGGTATGGAGAAAATAAATAAGTTTTAATTACTCCTTACTATACCAAATGAAATGAATAAGAAGAAGATATAAATACATCAAAAGGAAGTATTTCTTCACACAATGCACAGTCAACCTCTGGAACTCTTCAAAGAGGATTTTGTGAAAGCCAAGATTACAAGTTTTTAAAAAGAGCTACTTCATGGAGGTTAGGTCCATAAGTGGCTATTAGCCAGCTTGGGCAGGGATGCAGTTCCTAGTTTCTGATAAAAGCTGGGAATGGGCAATGGGATAATTACTTGATAATTACCTGCTTTGTTCATTCCCTCTAGGCCATCTGGCATTGGTCACTGTTGGAAAATAGGATGCTGAACTATTTGGACTTTTGGTCTGACCAGTATAGCAGTTCTTATTAGTTCAAGATAAAATCTTACAGAATCTAAGGCAGCTGATAAATCTGATAATGCAGTGTGGATACTTGAACTTCATCCATCACTGCTAGTGAGTCATCTTGCAATGTTACAAGACCAATACCATAACTCACTGGTGTGCAACCTTTTTTCAACCATGACCTCCATATTTTATTGTACTCGTGTCGCGACCCCCAAGGTAATTTGAGCGGCGCTGCATTAGATCCGGACAACCAGGTGCTGGGCCCGGCCATTGCTAGTTGCATGGCGTGGCACTTAGATCCGGATGGCCGGGGCTTATGCCTACCGCTATGGCGACCTCCCCCAGGAAGACATCTGCAGCCCCCTTGGGGGTCGTGACCCACGGGTTGTGCACCACTGCCATAACTGACAAGGGTCAAAATAAATCAGATATTTAGGCATAGAGAGTTCTCACCACTGTTTTTACATGAATCATAACTGCAAAAGGAAGATTAAATATAGGGTGATTAGAAACCAGATTATCAGTGTCAGGTGATGGTTTCTTAAATATGCATTGATGCTGCTAAGTGATGCTATCACATTGCCATTTAGTCTGTTAAAGTCTTTACCAGCACTGGCTCGGTGCATTTATTAATATTTGGTCTCCCATGCTTCAGTTGTCCTGGGTAATATGTAAACTTAGATGACTATAATAAAGCTGATCAACAGTAGACAAGGCATCACGTACTAGGGATATTAAAATGCGTTTAATTAACCACGTAACCGCTGAAAATTTTAATGGTTGCATGGAGGGTGGCAGGCAACTACCCTGAATCTAGTGTTTGTGGGGAGTCAACTTTTAAGCCGGCTCCCTGCACATACTGGTTCCTGTCTGCCGCCCTGTGCTGCTGCCTTTGATATAGAGGCAGTGGGGCAGCAAGCAGCTCCCCAGGAGCAAGTGTGCACCCACATGTACTGAGAGCCTATGTGTAACCGTGAACATTAACCGATGAGCTCAGGCTCATAAATACTTACTGTGATAAAGAAAAATAAATAGAAACTGAACCTAGGTTCATTGGTTAACCATGTACACTTTCATATCTCTATCTTGTACATACCTGTTAATCAGTATAGTACTAATGTTTTTGATACGTTTATTTAAAATGCTTTTGGTTCTTTAAAATCTCCTTTGAGAGAGCAATTATTTCAGTCTTTAAAAACCGCAGAATATGAAGATCTATTGTAAAAATCTAATTTTATCCCTTTGGGTCATAGACTGTCCTTCCGTGCATTTCCTTGTCTCCCAATCCTAACAAAAATAATGAAGAAGTGAGCTGTGCCCACAAAAGCTCATGATACCATCTACATGTTTTGTTAGTCTTTAAAGTGCTACCAGACTATTTGTTGTTTTTTAAGTTTATCCTGTACAGACTAATTCAGCTACCCCTCTAAAGCTTTCAACAATAATGTACTTCTAATATATAATACCTCCTCCACATTAACTCTGTGCTACCTCCATTTTGGGAGACGGAGGTAGAAAGATGCAGAGCAGGAGTTAGTGATCCAACCAACATAACTACCATACAGATTTCTATTTTACACATGCTGTGACTTTATAAAGAATACATTGAGGCATTTAATGGTTGAGGCAGTGAGGGAAGTGCAAGAATGAGTGATGTGTGCATGGGAGCAAATGTGGGTCTGTTTAAATAACATTTGTATAGCTTTTGTAAGATGCAAAGTGGCACAAGCACATTTCATCCAGATTAGCAGATTTAGTCCTAAGAGTATCAGATTTGTTATTCAAGCCCTAATGTGTGTTGTATATAAACTACTTTATTTTCTTGTTTCCTTTGGTTTTCTGACTAGCATAAAATAATTGCAATAACCATATAAAATCTTACGGGGTTTTTTTGTGCTTCAAAACTATATGCTTCTGGCAAACCTTTTAAAATATATGCTTGTGGCAGAACACTTTAAGTATGTGGATCTGGACAAATAGAATGTTTAACATCACAGCCACTGTGCTTAAAGGGTCCCTTAGTTTTAATTCAAGGGAAAAGGGTCCACTGTAATGATAACTTGAACAAGTGTTAAAGAACAAGCACTTAGCAGAAGTGAGGTTGAAGCATCTGGGAGAGGACTTATTATAGGTATGTTTTCACATAAAAGCAGCAAGAGATAAGTGCTTTAAATACTTGTCATATGTAGGTAGATTTTTGGGAGGAATGGAATTGAAAATTGTATGGGAAGTATTTCCTAAAATACTTTAATTTTTTTTAAATGGCTTTCTTTCTCTGAAAAGCCTGTCACTATCAGCTCTCCATTTAAGTATTGTTGCAGAGCCGCAGCAGGGGTAGCTCCCGGGACATGGCACGAGCTGGGACTGAGCCAGATTGCTGGCCAGCACTCTAAAAACTTACTGGCAGAGCTGCTGGAGTGGAGGGTGCGGGACGGGGAGAGGGAATGCGTGTAGTTAATAGCATTAACCGATAAGCTTTTGTTTATCGGTTAATCATTTAACCGAATATGCTATAACATCCGTACCAAGTACCAGCTCCAAAGCTCCCATTGGGATCTGCAAGGGTGACACCTGCAGGTAGGGGCAGCATGCAGAGCTGCCTGGCCACATTTCTTCCTAGGAGCTAGAACAGTGGTCTCCAACCTTTTTACACCCAAGATCACTTTTTAAGTCTCAGAACAGGCGAAGATCTACTGCCCCGCCTACATTACATGAGGAAATCTAATGTAAATGTACTGCGCAGGTGCGCAGTTCAAAGAGGGCTCAAGAGCTACTCTTAGAGCCCCTGAGATCTACTGGTAGATCGCGATCTACTGGTTGGTGACCACAGAGCTAGAAGAATATGCTGGTTGCTTCTCAGGAGCCTCATAAAGTAAGCACCACCTGGAACACCCACACACCATACCATACCAGTGAAAATGAGAGAGAGAGAGAGAGAGAGAGAGTGGGAAAGAGTGAGCAAGGAAGCAGGGAGAGGGAAAGGATGTTCGGTTTTGTGCTGTCAGAAAGGTGGTAGCCCTAAGTGATAAAAAGGTCAAAATAATTAAAAGAGTTTTGTAATTAAAACAAAGAATTACAAGCGCAAAAAATTCAGAGTTATGGTTCTATCCAATAACTAAATATGGTTCTAAATCCAAACATGCTAGAGTATGGAAATGCACATGTATCAAATCCAGAAACGCTTTTCTGCTGTATAGTTCTATTAAATTGCCATATGATTATGAAAAACTAAACTGACTTTTAAGGCATGTTAGGATGTTTTCATATTTTTTCCCCTTGGTAATGTCAGAACACTCAAAGCTAAATTCTTTGGGTGCCTTAACTGTCCAATCACAAATTGTTTGTCCACCCTTACTGTACTTAATTAAAAAGAAAATGTTTTCAAAGAAAGTGACCCGTTTTGCATGTTTGAAGTAATGTAAGCACATACAAATACTCAGAATTCTTGAGAGAAATGTTAATGATGGGTGGAAATGAATGTTAATGTCTGAATAATTACAGGTGTTGCAATGATCATCATAGCAATGTTTACACTAGTTTAATAACTAAGTGATGTATGATTGCACATCTCATTTGACAGTTCAGATATAACAAAATTATTTATGGAAAAGGAGAAAATGAAAATGTTTATGGTTCAGTAATGTACTGTGGAGGTAGAAAATATTTTATTTAAAACAAGTCCTGTTAGAGTAGTAATAAAATGGAGGGGGAGGGGTCTTTGGAAACTTTGTTTAATTTTTGAGACAGCCAGCTAAACTATTCTGCCTGAGTTATAGTGTTAAAAGCTCACTACTGTGCACAATATATGGAATGAAAAAAACAGACACAGCAGGCTTTACATTGTTCTGGGAGGCCTTGAAAGCATATTGTATTTGCAATATCTTTGCTTTTTATTCTTCCCTTGATTTTTGTTGTTGTTTTTCATGTTTAAAATCATGATGAAATAGTTAATTTATATTATCTAATGAGCTTAATATGTAACCTTGTGCGCAGCATTTTTGTTTTAAATTGCAGTGTCCATTAGACTATGCATATATGGAGGAAGTGGAAAATATGAAGCATACAGTCAGTTTCTCATGCATAAGAGACATGTTGACTGCCTATTTGAAAACTGAAACTTGATTTTATTATTCCTAAGATCTTATACTTTTCAGTAATTGTTTTCTTTGAAGAGCTCTTATTGATAACACATACCTGTATTTAACTTATAGGTGACCATCTTTCTCTTTTTTTCTTTAGGAAATGTTTTCCTAAAGCATGGTTCAGAACTAAGGATTATTCCCAGAGATCGTGTTGGGAGCTGTTAATATCTACTGAAAGGTTTCGGAACAAGTGAAATCTACGTGCTAAAGAATAATATTTATTTTGGAATTCTACATTACAACTAATTAATCAGCTTGTTTTACTGTTTTTTTTCAGTGACTTCCTGGGATTAAAAATTAATTAAAACAATTTTCATTTTCTTTCCCTGTAAACAAATCAGAAGCTGACCTGGACCTTTGTCTACTAACAGAATAATGGCCTAATGGAATTCTGTGTTCTTGAAAGCAGGATGTACCTCTTTCTTTTTAGCTACAGAACCTCTTAGGAAATGTTATTGAAAATAAAAGGGAAAAACTAATCAGTAGAAACTTAAAACTCTAATTGATAAATGAATGACCGAATCCTGTATTTAGAAGTTCATTTCATCAAAGGAGACACTGTATTTGATTTTTAGAAAAGGAAACTACTAAGAGAAAATGTTTCTGACTGAAAGCTAACAAACGTTAGTGTAGGCCCTGAATCATGTATATTGTCAAACTCAGAGAAAGTTTTCCTCACAGTTAAATTTTTCAGTCCCAGTAGAAGGGGTTTCTTGAAAACTTCAGCCTCCTTTGTTACTGAAATAATTCAGAGAACGTCCAAAAATGTAAATACCTAGTTATAATCATAAGGTCCTGGAAAAAAATTAAAGAAAAATAAATGTACTTCTGTTATCTGAGCTTTTACAAATTTTCACTGATATCAGGTTTTACTTTTTAAATAAAGTACCCTCTACTGAAAGGTATTGTAAAATCATAAATCATGGGAATTCCATGCACCATGTGATGGGGATTTATCAGTTGAAATATACATTCCTTTATCAGACTTTTTCATCACATCATTATGTTCTCTTAGTTTGTTGCTACTGTATGCTACTTGGGAAATAGTTTTGGAATCACATGTTTGTATGTTCAGAAATTAAGCTTTATGTTTATAAATTGTCTGAAGTTAAATTGTAACATCCATCATGGACCTTCACGGGAGTAGCCAGTTTGTCTTGTTTTGACACCGTGATAAGCTGTATCTTCCAGACAGTATGCGTTGTTTCAAACAAATCATTGCATTTTATCTGTTCTCCTACATCTTAATTTCTTGAAGTTACAAAAAAAAATTGAACAATAAACTATAATGCTTCATAAAAACAAGTATTTTTCATGCATGTCTTTATCTCATTCAGTAATCAGACCCAGAGGGGACTCAGAAGGGTGTGATGGTGGCTAATGCTATGCAGAAGCCCTTGAGTCCACTTAGTGGAGATGAAGAAAAGTGTATGTAGAGGTCTCCCGTGTATTCACATATGAAGGAGGCATAAAGGCTCCTGCATTTTTTCAGCTCTGTCTTAACTCCTTGTAATGTTTTCCCGTAGCCGAGTAAACAGTGTCTTGGGAGAAAGAGGGAGGAGAAAAAGAATTGACACAACTTGTATTAATTCATGATTTTCCTAATTAGATTGTGGTAATACATTAGAAATTGTACACTTACACCTTGTAATCAATCTAGTCTGAAATTCATTTTAAACAAATAGATCCCTATTACAGTAAATTTTATAGTATGTTGATTTAAAGTGCAAAGTGCATCATCTCATTAATCTATTTCCACAATATAATTAGAATGAACAGAATTAATTGCTTTTAATTTTTGTCCTGAGGATGGTTTGGCCAGATAGCTGAAAAACACTTGACATCAGAGCACAGAAAACAATCATACAGACTTTATCTAATTAAGAAGTTTTCTTGTCTGTACAAAGTGTGATACATTTTAAAGACTATCAAATTCCAGGGTCACTTGAAAATCTTCAGGATCTTTTTATGCATAATATAAAGGGGACTAAATAGAAAAATAATTGCAAATGATATAAACCATGTATTTTATTACATATACACACAAGTAATACCTTGACTACTTTAATAAACCAGTTTGACACATTTCAAATTATGAACATGAAAATTGAGTAAATATTGTAAAAATGAATTCAGTAACTAGAAACAATGAATGATCATTTTGCATGTGTGTATTGTTGCAGTACGTTCTTTCAATCCTGGGCATAATTCTCCTTGTCATTAAAGAAAACAATATATTTTGCTTCAGTAGTAAAAGGCTTGTTGGACTCTTTGTGGGTACGCACACTGATTTGATGTGATTTTCTATTTCGTTATAACCAATGGTATTTGGCACTAGGTATGAGTGAGGGGAGAAAAATATACAAGAACACATTTCCAAGGATTCAGCATTCATAGCTGAGGTGAGATTTTTTAAAAAAGAAACTCAGTATGCAGCTCAGCATCCAAAGTGGTGTACTCTTTTGGAATCTGGCTACTTATGGGAGTTGAGTTCCTCATAAAATCTTGCTTTCATGGGTGTTGAGCTCTTTTTTTAAAATCTTGCTGAAGTACTCTGCTTGACTTCAGTATACACTAGATCTTTCCTTTTCTGAACATGAAGCCAATTCTTGAGCTGGTTTGTGTATTGAGTAGGTTTCAAATATTCTGGAAACCATAATCTTTCAGTGGAAAGGGTGTGTTTTTGTGACATCAGTATTTGCGTGTAAGAGCCAGTTATTTGTAAATTGATGCAGCAAATTTATTCCTAGGACACATGCATTACTAAAGCCCTTATCAAATAAAGTTACTTGTGAATGAACTGCACAGGTACTGGTAGTTTATGGAAGAATTAAGCAATTGTAATCTGCTCTTAAAATTGCCTCTATCCATAGTAGAGCTATTGCTAATAATGCTATCCCTACTGTTTCTGCCGCTCTTACTAGTGATCCCAGGATATAGAGTTAAACCATAACAGGCATAATCAGGCTTCGGAGAGCAAACAACCCTTTTGGGGAGAAAGGAGTGGGAACGAGGAGTGGATCTTGCTGCTGAAAAATCAATGTCTCTCAGGTGACCTATCACTTATTGTTTAATGTACACTGAATTGTTTATTGTCATGTCTGATCTGTAGTGCCTTTAAATCATAATGAAAGTAATGCAATATAGTAATTTAAGGATCAGGCATTTTGAGGGATAATTACCTTAAATTGTTTTCCATAACTTTGTTAATGTTTCTGTAGCCACTCAGAATAACTCGACTGATAGGCCAGTATTTACATTCAAAGCAATTTGACTTTTTATACGAGAACGCCTTTTACATTTTCAGTGGTACAAGGTTTAAATTATTCAATGCTGTTGCTTTGTGGCATTTGTCAAATAACATATTTGAGAACATCCTCATACAAAGAGTTAGAAATGTGACTTAGACTTTGCCGGTGCAGGGGAATAAAAAGGAGTAAGAACACTCGCAGGTCACAGCCACTACTACTTCCACTCTTCATGCCTGTCCACCTTCTTCCCCACTCAATCTCAGGGAGGTTATTACCTCCCATGCCTCTCCACTCATCTCCTTCTGCTGGCATTGTAGTAACAGGGCTGAGCAAGAGAATTTATTCCCCTCTGCAACGGAATAAGGGCTGTGACACTGCAGTCCACAGAGAGTGCAAAAGTCTTTGGAGACTGGTGGAAGAAAGGAGAGCTACATGTAACATCATTATTTATGGTTAGATAAATAATAGTCAAATATTTTTAAAATTAAACATTTTTTATTTTAAAAAAATGTTAAAACAGACAAAATCTACTTAAGGTGTCACTCATCAATGGTGGTGCAGGAGAGACATGTTCCCTGCAAACAATTTTCCAGATGATCCGTCTCTCACTTAGGAAAATGTAAATGAAGTCATTGTAATAGTATGTCCTCACAGCATCCAGGTTTCTTGAAAATTGAAATCTTCAGTTCAGTTTCACTTTGACATTTCCCATTAACGGAGTGAGTTAGCAGCTGAGACTCATTACTTTGTGTCAGTGTTCTATTCCATTCATATTAGAATCACACTCAGGAAAAGGTAGGGCTAGAAAGGACCTCAGGAGGTCATGTAGTCTGGCCCTAATCCACAAGTTCAGGACCAAATATACCAAGAGCATACATGATAACCTGTTCTTAAAAGCCTTTAAGGAGGGTAATTCCAATCCTGCCTTCTTAACTTGTCCCAGTGCTTGGCTATCCTTATAGCTCTTAAAAAAATCCAAATATTTGAAATGCTTGTTAACCAACTTTCTGATTTCTCGGAGGGTGCTCAAATCCTGATCTGCCCTATACCCCATCCTTCTACTCCCCTGCCCCTAAGATCTCACACTTACTTCTGCTTCCTCCCCTGAGTGCTCCCTGCCCTTGCTCCTCCTCTTCCTACCCCTGCTTCTTCCTCCACCCACATTCCTCCTGCCTGTTGCTGAAGAGGTGCTTTGTGGTGGGCAGGAGGCTGGTGTGAAACTGATTGGTAGGTCCCACTGGTGTGTGCTGAGTAGCCATTTTTTATCTGTGGGTGTGCCAGCATCAGAACCCACCCAGAGCAGACACCTATGTTAACAATGGCAACTAGTAGACGTGCTCAGTACAGGTTCAACCTCTAAAATCCAGGACTCTCTGGTCTGGCAATGTCCATGGTCTGGCAGACCATGGATATTGCTGGCCAGAGAGCCCAAGATAGCCAGGTTCAGAAAAGCAGCCTGGGCTAGGCTGGTGGTGCGGTGGGGAGCACAGCCCCGATCAGAGCTGGCAGTAGGGAGCGCAGCTCCAGGCGGGTCTGGGGCCAGTGGTGGGAGCCCCGACTGGGGCTGGAAGCAGTGGGGCTGGACCCTGGCAGGGACTGGCATGGTGCAGGGGTTGAAGGCAGCGTGGCGGCAGCAGGGAGCATAGCCCTGGCTATGAGCAGAGTATACAGCCAGATGGAGAGGTTTGACCTTCCCTCGTTCAGCAAACTCCCTGGTTCGGGACCACTCAGGTTCAGGGTGCTTGACCAGGGAGGTCTCACCTGTATCTTTGTGCCTAATGCCAAATAGGAGTAGTTATATTGATACTGAATGCATATGCTATGTGGATAAGGAGAATGGGCAAATGTATCGGGCATCCTGCCAAGTGCATGATAGTCAGTGCCATAGCATGAAACTTCAACCACCTATGGATGACAAGATGAAATCATCTGTGATGATTATATGGTCTAACTTAGGTTTGATTTATTTAATTCAGATTAAGAAGATTCACTGAGTCCTGCCGCTTGCATAAATCCCACTCTCACTGATCCTGGCCATGGTCCACTTTCGTGGACACAGGATCAAGTCCATTAAAAGCAAAGGGATTCGTGCTATTGATTTCAATGGAAGCAAGATTGGGCTCCTTATCTTTTAACAACTTGATTGTAATTTTCCCAGTTCATTTTTTTAATCACATGGACAGAGATCTTATGATGGTACCATATAAGAATGCAGATAATGCATTAAATAAATCCCTTTACTTGGTTATCCTTCCCCTGACTGTTTTTAAGCAACCCTTAATGCTTGAAGGGAAAGTAAAAATCTCCATAATGCATCTTGTTAACGGAGCAGTTATGTATATTTCATGGAATCATAGAATCATAGAGCTGGAAGAGACCTCAGAAGGTCATTAAGTCTAGCCCCTTGCTCTAGGCAGGACTAATCCCAACTAAATCAACCCAGCTAGGTTCATTTATTTGGGAAAGTTTACTTCCTGATCTCCATAGGTCATCATCTGCTTAGCTTGCATGACTACAGATATTAATATGGGTTATAAATGTATTCAGTTCTTTAAAAACTGATTATAAACTAAGCAGGAGAAAAGCTGTGCATGAAGTGCTGTCTAAACTGCTTTAATTAAACTTCTTGCATAGGTACTCAGGCAGTAAATTAATTTGGAATCTTATGAACTTATCAGTCCATTCAATTAATTTCTTGTGTCATGCATTTTTGAAGATTTCAATCTTTGTTAAGGAACTTTCTTTTACTTCATTAAATGTTGCATTATTCATGATCAGCTTCTTTTTTCACTATTTTCTATCCATCTATCTTTTCATCCATATATTTTCAATAGACTTCCCCCTTTTATATAATCCCTTTTAGAATCTCCATCATCGGCACAGCCTTTCCTTTATTCCATTTTTTTATTGCTATTGGGCCTTCTCCATTCCTACCACCCATATGTACCCTTCTTCCACAGCCTTTCTCTTACTGTAAGTGGCACAATACAAGTGCCATGTTTGCCAGGCTCTCCTGAACTTTAGTGTCCTTCATGTCTGTTGTGCTTTCTTTTTTTGCCTTAATCATTTGTCATTTAGTATCATTTGTCCTCACTGTTTTGTAACTTCTTTTCTCATTTTAATATATGTCTTTGGTAACACACAGTATTGTTTCATGACACCATACTAGTGAAAAGGCTGAGGATTGAATGGTACTTGTGTGCATGGGTGGGGAATGAGGAGAAAAGAGTCTGGAAGACAGTCTCATCCTGAGCATTTCAAGTACATACTTTGATCCCAATATGTGAGTTTGGAAAAAATTTCCTTTAAAAATATTACTATTTTGGAGTGATTTGCTGTTTGTTTTCTTGAAAGTCTCATTGTTTCAGATCATTGATCATCCAACAGTCATTTCAGGTCATACATTTTTATTTTGAATGGTGACTTTTCTCTCTGTAATGGAGCTTAAATTATTTTTCAGACAACCTGTCAAATGGGTGTAGGATATTTTCCATTTGGAAGGTTTGTTTTAATTAAGGATCAACTACTAAGGAACATTCAAAGCCCACTGAAGTCAAAACACAGACTACCACTTATTTCACTGAGTTTTGGCTCAGGATCTAATATGACAGAGAGCTAATATAAATATATCTTCATTTACAAGCCAGTTAGTAACTGCATCTGTGATGTCAGGACATGTAGATATGCCCCTGTTCACTGGCAGAAATGTAGGCACCTTTAGGGGACTTTTCCAAAGGAATTTTAGACACCAACAGGGTTGGGTGGCAACCCAGCAGGGCTTTTGGGGATGTCAAGAGTGCCCTCAATTTAGGGCACCCACTTAGGTGCTTAAACAGGCAGTGAGGTACCAAAGTCCTGCATGTAACTACAGGTCTTGATACCTCACCAAAATGGCTTTTAAACTGAAATAAATATAAATGAAATATTTGTGTAAAATATGCTAAATCCATGGCTAGCAAGATCCTGGCCATGCAAAAAACTTAAGCACATACTAATTTTGTAGACTACACACATGCCTACAAATATGCTGATGCTTAAGTGCTGACTGGACTGGAGCCTAAATGAATGGTGCTCCATGGCTAACTCATACTTCAACTCCTGCAGGATTCACAAATGAGGCTTTCCCCCACTTATCTTACCTGGGCTATGTCTAGACTGCAAGCCTCTTTCGAAAGAGGCTCTGCAAGATACTTTCGAAAGAGCCTCTTTCGAAAGAGAGCATCTAGACTGCATGTGGAACTTTCGAAAAAGCAAGCCGCTTTTTCGAAAGAAAGCACCCAGTGAGTCTGGATGCTCTCTTTCTAAAAAGCCTGTTTGCTTTCAAGAACGCCTTCTTTCGAAAGAGTACTTTCGAAAGAAGGTGTTCTTCCTCGTGGAATTAGGTTTACCACCGTCGAAAGAAAAGCCGCATTCTTTGATTTAATTTCGAAAGAACGCGGCTGCAGTCTAGACGCAGCTGCAGTTTTTTCGAAAAAACCCCTGAGTCTGGACACAGCCCTGCTGGGCATAAGCCATTCACTGAGCTCAGACAGGGCATAACAGGGCACAAAAATTGGTGGTGCTAGTGTCTCCCACCCAAAAGCCCAATGGTTAAAGCACTTGCAACGTGATGTGGGAGATCTAGGCACAGACATATCGGCTACGTCTAGACTGGCATGATTTTCTGGAAATGCTTTTAACGGAAAAGTTTTCTGTTAAAAGCATTTTCGGAACAGAGTGTCTAGATTGGCACGGACACTTTTCCGCAAAAGCACTTTTTGCGGAAAAGCGTCCGTGCCAATCTAGACGCACTTTTCCGCAAAAAAGCCCCGATTGCCATTTTTGCGGTTGGGGCTTTTTTGTGGAAAACAAATCTGAGCTGTCTACACTGGCTCTTTTGCGCAAAAGTTTTGCACAAAAGGACTTTTGCCCGAATGGGAGCAGCATAGTATTTCCGCAAGAACACTGACAATCTTATATGAGATCATCAGTGCTTTTGCGGAAATTCAAGCGGGCAGTGTAGACAGCTGGCAAGTTTTTCCGGAAAAGCGGCTGATTTTTCCGGAAAAACTGGCCAGTCTAGACACAGCCTATGGGTTTGTAGAATGGTCACAGACCTTTGCATCAATTCCCATTATATGTATTTGTGCATTGCAGGCTCGCTGATTAGGTTCAGACTGTGGAGTATGGACTCAGGAGGGGGCAAGTGACGCAAAATCCCAAGACTGTTCATGCAGATCTCTTCCAGGAGGCCTGAGAAACAAAAGCCCAAAACAACATAGAGGTGTTAGCCTAAGCTGACAGAGGAGTGCCTTTCTTAATCTACATACTGACACAAACCCTTAACCAAGAAGGGTAACCCAGCTCAGAGGGATATAAGGTCTAGAACTTGCCTGAGTCTCCATGTGGAAAATGGTTGACACTGGGTAACCCTAACTTGTTTAGACCTTTTTGTATGTCTTTCCTATAATGCTTTTACCCTCAGACCAAGGTTTGTGAAAGCTGGTTGCGTGCTGAGCTTCAGCATCAGAGCAGTTGAGAGAGCAAACTGCAGGTACAGGGCTAGGTTCAAATGTGCTAAGATAATCACAATAAATTGCAGGGGAACTGCAGCCTAAATCTCTGGTCAGGAGGTACTGGGATGTAGGTTGCTGCTTACAAAGAGCTGACAGCTGGAGACCTGAGATCTAAGTGAGGTATCCCTTGAGCAGACCATAGAGGGGGTTAGAAATGCAGTTACCCTGTAACGATGTACTTCATTAAAAATACATAGAATCTCTATAAAACCAGAGTGACTACAAGGAAATCATATTGCCAGAAGATATCCTCATGTCTTCCTTGGAACATTTTTCTTCATGGACAGAGTGAACTCCAGCCAATCTTTAGAAATGGAATTTGGATTATTCTGGCACAATATCCATCATCACTAATGGGAACACTAAGGAGTTCATTATGTAAAGAAATGACTGCAGAATTATACAAAGCATCTAATATGAAGTACTAGCGACTAGAACAATTCACACATAGATAAGATTACATTAAGTACAGAAACTAAAAGGAGCACTATATTCATGGAGCCACTATAAATTGGTTTTCTAATGTGAATCACTCAGTCAACAACAGTACAGCCACATTAGACTCATAATTACTTGGTGAGCTCTGTCTTAGCCATTTAGTTATAAATTTTCACCTGTCATATTTTGAGGGGAGGGTTAGTCTTTTTCATAGATAGGTAGATAGATATAGATATTGAAAAGCAGAGCCGGAAAAAGTCCTTTCTAAAACTTAAGATTTTAAAAGAAGACCCTGCTGGGTAAGTGTTCCAAATGTAAAATTCTTCGTTTTCTTTTTTAAAGGTAGACAAGTGTACTGTTACTGCAAGTTGGAAAGAGTTAAGAACTTCTATTATTCTCTTGGAAATATTAGGATTTATTTATACGACACTATGTCCCAGTATAAAATAAAAGTACATTCACTGCGTTCCTAACAAAAAGCAAGGTCAAATAACAACATAATTCAAATCATATTGATTTATTAAGTCTGTTTTCCATGTATGGCTCTGCACGTAGCAAAGGGCAGGTGAGAGCTTAAATGAAAGCTTAGTGCTGGAGCTGACTGAGAAGGCAAATGCCTTAAATGGATGTAAAACCAGTACACCTCTATTCCTTCATTTGTCTCTTAAAAGCATAAATTCTATGGTTTGGCACTACAAAACAAGTTCTAAGCAAGAAAGGCATTGCAGGAGTTAGTAAAGCTGTATTACTGGCTTAACCACGAGATCTTGAATGATCTAAAAATAAAAAAGGAGTCATATAAAATATGGAAAGTAGGATAAATTACAAAGGATGAATATAGGCAAACAGCACAGGAATGCAGGGGCAGGATTAGAAAGGCAAAGGCACAGAATGAGCTCAAACTAGCTACGGGAATAAAGGGAAACAAGAAGATGTTTTATAAATACATTAGAAGCAAGAGGAAGACTAAGGAGAGGGTAGGCCCACTGGTCAGTGAAGAGGGAGAAACAGTAACAGGAAACTTGGAAATGGCAGAGATGCTCAATGACTTCTTTGTTTCGGTCTTTACCAAGAAGTCTGTAGGAATGCCTAACATAGTGAATGCTAGTGGAAAGGGGGTAATTTTAGAAGATAAAATAAAAAAAAGAACAAGTTAAAAATCACCTAGAAAAGTTAGATGCCTGCAAGTCACCAGGGCTTGATGAAATGCATCCTAGAATACTCAAGGAGCTGATAGAGGAGGTATCTGAGCCTCTAGCTATCATCTTTGGAAAACCATGGGAGACAGGAGAGATTCCAGAGGACTCTATAAAAAGGGAAATAAGAACAACCCAGGAAACTACAGACCAGTTAATTTAACTTCTGTGCCAGGGAAGATAATGGAGCAAGCAATTAAGGAAATCATCTGTAAACACTTGAAAGGGGCAAGGTGATAGGGAACAGCCAGCATGGATTTGTAAAGAACAGATCATGTCAAACCAATCTGATTGCTTTCTTTAATAGGATAACGAGTCTTGTGGATAAGAGAGAAACGGTATACCTTGGCTTTAGTAAGGCGCTTGACATTCTTATCAATAAACTAGGTAAATACAACTTAGATGGGGCTACTATAAGGTGGGTGCATAACTGGCTGGATAACTGTACTCAGAGAGTAGTTATTAATGGTTCACAATCCTGCTGGAAAGGCATAACAAGTGGGGTTCCGCAGGGCTCTGTTTTGGGACCGGTTCTGTTCATCAACGATTTAGCTATTGGTATAGAAAGTATGCTTATTAAGTTTGCAGATGATACCAAGCTGGGAGGGATTGCAACTTATCTGGAGGATAGGGTCATAATTCAAAATGACCTGGACAAATTGGAGAAATGGTCTGAGATAAATAGGATGAAGTTAAATAAAGATAAATGCAAAGTGCTCCACTTAGGAAGGAACAATCAGTTTCACACATAGAGAATGGGAAGCGATGGTCTGGGAAGGAGTACAGCAGAAAGGGATCTAGGGGTTATAGTGGACCACAAGTTAAATATGAGTCAGCAGTGTGATGCTGTTGCAAAGAAAGCAAACATGAATCTGGGATGTATTAACAGGTGTGTTGTGAGCAAGACACAAGAAGTCATTCTTCCGCTGTACTCTGCACTGGTTAGGCCTCAGCTGGAGTATTGCATCCTGTTCTGGCCACCGCATTTCAAGAAAGATGTGGAAAAATTGGTGAGGGTCCAGAGAAGAGCAACGAGAATGATTAAAGGTCTAAAGAACATGACCTATGAGGGAAGGCTGAAGGAATTGGATTTGTTTAGTTTAGAAAAGAGAAGATTGAGGGGGGACATGATAGCAGTTTTCAGATATCTAAGGGTCTATCTACACTACCCCCCTAGTTCAAACTAGGGGGGGTAATGTAGTCATACAGAGTTGCAAATTAAGCCCGGGATTTGAATTTTCCGGGTTTCATTTGCATAAAGCCGGCCGGCGCCATTTTTAAATGCCGGCTAGTTCGGACCCCGTGCCGCGCGGCTACACGCTGCAAGGACTAGCTAGTTCAGATTAGGCTTCCTAATCCGAACTAGCTGTACACCTAGTAAGCCTAGGAAGCCTAATCCAAACTAGTTAGTCCGTGCCGTGTGTAGCCGCGCGGCACGGGGTCCGAAATAGCCGGCATTTAAAAATGGCACCTGCCGGCTTTATGCAAATGAAGCCCGGGAAATTCAAATCCCGGGCTTCATTTGCAACTCCGTATGACTACATTACCCCCCCCTAGTTCGAACTAGGGGGGTAGTGTAGACATACCCTAAAAGGGTGTTATAAGGAGGAGGGAGAAAACTTGTTCATCTTGGCCTCTGAGGATAGAACAAGAAGCAATGGGCTTGAACTGCAGCAAGGGAGGTTTAGGTTGGACATTAGGAAAAAGTTCCTAACTGGCAGGGTGGACAAACAGTGGAATAAAGTGCCCAGGGAGGTTGTGGACTCTCTATCTGTGGAATAGTAATAGAAATGTAGCCGTGTTAGTCTGGTGTAGCTGAAGCAAAATACAGGACTATGTAGCACTTTAAAGACTAACAAGATGGTTTATTAGATGATGAGCTTTCGTGGGCCAGACCCACTTCCTCAGCTCAAATAGTGGAAGAAAATAGTCACAACCATATATACCAAAGGATACAATTTAAAAAAAATGAACACATATGAAAAGGACAAATCAAATTTCAGAACAGAAGGAGGATGGGGGGGGAGGTGAATGTCTGTGGGCTAATGATATTAGAGGTGATAATTGGGGAAGCTATCTTTGTAATGGGTAAGATAACTAGATCCTTTGTTTAGACTCAGATGTAAAGTGTCAAATTTTAGCATGAAAGGACACTGTCTCAACGACTTAACTACCTGCATCCTGCTACAAAGACCTTTTAAATCTGCACTTGAAAGTGAATCCTCTGAACTGTCATTCATTCTAAAATTCGACACTTTACATCTGAGTCCTGAAAGTAGGAATAAGAGATCCTCCGGAAAAGGGCTTATTTTCCGGAGAATCACGTCTAGACTGGCGCTTTTCTCCAGCTTATCCCCAAGCCAGAAAAAAGCGGCAGCCATGTAAATACAAATGCCACAGGGGATATTTAAATCCCCCGCGGAATTTGCAATTCCGAAGTCTACATTAGCATCCCTTTTCCGGAAAGGGGTGCCAATGTAGACACAGCCTATAGGTTTGTCTCAAATCACCAGTTCAGTAAATATCAGTACTTGTGATAAAATACATCTTTATTTAAGGAGGCACAGAGATTCTACTGAAGAAAGTGGTTACAATGCAAAACTAAAATATGAACCTGCTTCTCCATTTATTATGTTGTACCTTTCTTAGCAAATAAAATAGTGTTCTTCTTCGGGTAGTCCCCGTGGGTGCTCCACGTCTGGTGTCGGGCTGGTCCCGGCGCCGCGAATCGGAGCTTGCCATAGCTGTAGCCGACCGGGTCGCGCATGCGCGAGTAGCGTTCGCGCCTTTGAACAGCCGCGCGCGACCCGGTCTCCGCCAGTTCCTCTCATCCGCCCCTGGTCGCGGACGGGGCTCCAACTTGTCTTCTCCCTACCTCAGGGAAAATTAAAGAAATACTGTAAAATAACATCGGCCATTTAACAATAGAAGAGAAAACTAATTAACAACGGCGTAATTAACTTTAAAACCGGCGGCTCAAGCCGCGGCTCCGGTCACTTTCTCCGCGGCTCTAGCCCTACCGGCTTATTTGAAAAAAAAAAAAAAAAAAAAAAAAGAGATATAGATAAACAAATAGTAATGGATACGTAGGGGTACACAAAATATACAAATAAGGAAACGGGAACAGAAATTCTGTCAGGGAGAGGAGCGCCAGGCAAGCCCTCTCAGCCTTTCAAAATGCCGGGCTCCCCCGGTTTCAAGAAATGCTCGGTGTGCAGGGACTCTATGCCACTCTCGGACGGCCACTCTGCCTGTGTTCGCTGTCTCGGGGAGGCACATCTTCCCCAAAAGTGTGGGCACTGTGCCAAGCTCACTTCCAGAGCTCGTAAGGAGCGCGAAAGGCGCCTGAAGGAAATTTTATTTGATAAGGCATTAATGCCTTCTGCTACGGCAGGATCCTCTGCCTCAGACCCCACTCTGGAGAAGCGGAGGGCTCCTTCCCCGAATTCACCTTCCCCGAGTAGGAAGAGAGCCTCTCCCGCAAAGTCCCTGCCAATAGCCCCACAACCGCGGGGCAGCGCAGGAGGAAAGCCGGGTGCCTCTGGTTCCAGGGCAGCCCGTGCACCGGCAGGAAAAAAGCCGCCTGGCACATCAAAGCCGCGGCCGCAGCCGGCACCGCAGGAGTCCCTTAAAGGGCCAGCTCCGTCGGCACCCACGCTCCCGGTGCCGACCACTCCAGCCTCCTCACGCAGCTCTCCTCGCAGGGAGCTGTCCTCAGCACCGTGTGCACCGGCGGTGCAGCCTATGGAAATGCCTGCCTCACATTCTACTGAGCCTGTGACCCTGCAGCCCTCCTCTCAGGAGCAGCTCCCACCTCAGATCTCTATGGCACCATCCAAGCCAGGTGCTCAGGTGGTCTCGCTCTCACCCTCTCCGGAAGCATCTCCTCACCTTCCTTCTCAGGTTGATCATGCTCTGGGTCATAGGAAGCATTACAGTCGTAGTGTGTCTTCTCACCATCACCATAGGGACCGTAGTTGTTCGCATCACAGGCGCTCTAGGTCTCGGTCCCCTTCCAGACACTCCACGTACTCATCACAGCATTCGTACTATGACAGGCATGGCAGCGCTAGATCTTCTAAACACTCGTCACCTGCGCACTCTGCTCGGCATGGCTCACATTATCATAGCCGCTACTGTGACGAATTTTCGCGCTGTAGTCAGTCACGATCCCGCTGTAGGTCACCATGCTCCTGTCGCTCAATAAGTCCAGGTTCCACACATTCTAGACGCCAGGGACAGCCTTCCCGGAGATCCATGAGGCCCCCACGATCCCCGACCCCTAGGTCGCAACTATCAGACCTGGAGGAGGGGCAACTTTCTGAGTCAGAACCAGACAAGTCTCCTAATGCTAATTCTTCAATATCTTCGGCTGTTAAAGCCATAACTCCGAACGAATCGTCACTCCCTGATGATCTAAAAGAGTTCCAGGATCTGTTTCGCCGGGTAGCACAATCGCAAGAGGTACAGATTACTGAGACCGAAGGGAAACAGCATAAGTTGTTCAAGAATTTGCATCCGAAACAACAGAGAAGGATCGCCCTACCAATAGATGAAGCCATTATGGAGGTGGCCGAGGATATCTGGCAAACGCCAACCTCAGTGCCACCTACTAATAAAAGAGTGGACAAAAAGTATTTCGTACCATCAAAAGGATTGGACTTTCTTTTCAACCACCCACAGCCTAATTCGTTGATCGTAGATGCTGTCCGCCATAAGGCAAAGACTTCGCATTTTAAAAATTCACTTCCGGATAAGGACTCTAAGAAACTGGATTCATTCGGGCGTAAAGTCTATTCTTCCTCAACCCTACTTCTTCGCATCGCTAACTATGCTGCGCTCCTCTCAAATCATAATTTTGATAACTATTCCAAGCTTCCTGAACTTATGCAACATCTTCCGGACAGTAAGAAACATCTTCTGAAAGCTGTAGTTCAAGAGGGATTCGCGGCGTGCAGAACATCCCTACAAATCGCTGTTGATGTAGCGGACACCGCGGCCCGGGCCATGGCTTCAGGCATTGCTATGCATAGGGCCTCATGGCTACTGTCAGCGGGAGCTCCTAGGGAGTTGCAGACCAAGGTTGAGGACATGCCCTTCGATAAGCAAAAGCTATTTGCCTCCTCAACCGACGAAATTTTACACTCGGGGAAGGACTCACGTACTACCCTCAGAACTCTGGGGATGTACACGCCACCTTTCAGACAGAGGAGATATTATCCATTCCAAAGAAGGTATGACTATCCCTCGTATAGGCAACAGCAGCGTGTACCTGAGCAACCCAAATTTCGACAGCGCCCGCAGCGCAAACGACAACAACAACAAAATCGTCCATCAACCAGATCTGCTCCTAGGCAGCAGGTTTGACTCGCATGCAGAGGACGCGAACATGCCTCCAGTGGTCAGTATACAGAAGCGTGTTTCCATCACATTCAACCACCGGCTGAAGCCCTACATACATCAATGGGCCAGCATTACATCGGACCGATGGGTCATAGAAGTAATAACAAAGGGCCTCTCCATCCCATTCAGTTCACTTCCCCCCACCACCCCCCCCCACCTTAGCTCTGATTCGGAACCCGTCTCACGAGACCATTCTTCGGGAAGAAATCCTCCACCTTTTAAACATAGGTGCCATAGAGCGGGTCCCAAAGGAGTTTTGCGGGAAAGGGTTTTACTCCAGGTACTTCCTGGTCACCAAGAAATCAGGGGGGTGGAGGCCAATCCTCGACCTAAGAGGTCTAAATCGCTTCATCCGCAAACAGCGCTTCAAAATGACCACGCTGGTCAAGATCATGCCAGCACTAAACAAAGGAGACTGGTTCGCAGTCCTAGATCTACAGGACGCTTATTTCCACATTTCGATCCACGTGGCACACAGGCGATTTCTCCGCTTTGTGGTAGGAAACGATCACTTCCAGTTCAAAGTACTCCCGTTCGGCCTTATATCAGCACCGAGGGTGTTCTCCAAGACACTAGCGGTGGTAGCGGCCCATCTACGCAGAATAGGAGTCGCAGTTTTTCCTTACCTGGACGATTGTCTGATCAAGGGGCGCACCCACGCAGAGACCTCCCACATGGTGAGGGTCACTCTAGCTCTGTTCAAATCCCTCGGCCTTGTGGTAAACATAGAAAAATCCCGACTGCAGCCGGCGCAGACCCTTACTTTCATAGGAGCGTGGCTAAACTCTCTCGAGGAAAGAGTACATTTGCCGGTAGAGCGCTTCCAGGTCATAAAGGACCTAGTGACAACGGTTTTGCAGTCTCCTATGCTACCAGTCCGTGTATACCTGCAGCTCCTCGGTCATATGGCGGCTACCACAATCATCGTGCGGCACGCAAGACTAAATTTGAGGTGCCTGCAACACTGGCTGGCCACTGTGTACAATCCTGCCAGGCACAGCGTTCGCAAAACGGTGGTGATACCCGTGCAGGTCAAGCAGTCACTCCACTGGTGGACCGACCCCAGCAACATGCTAGTAGGGGTTCCGTTTCACGCTACGCAACCAGCAAGAGAGATAACCACGGACGCGTCTCTCCTGGGTTGGGGCGCCCACATGGGTACCCAAAAGGCGCAAGGCCTCTGGTCCCCAGCCGAGATGTTGTTGCACATCAACCTCCTCGAGCTGCGGGCAATATTTCATGCATGCAGGCAGTTCAAACAGCACATAAAAGGCACAACCACAAGGATTCTCACAGACAACATCGTAGCGATGTACTATGTGAACAGATAAGGCGGTGCTCGCTCCAGATCCCTTTGTGCAGAGGCAGTTCGACTGTGGAAATGGTGCATTCGGAACGACATTTCTCTCGTCGCTGCATACTTACCCGGTGCACAAAACACTATCGCAGATGCACTAAGCAGACATTTTTATCAGGACCACGAGTGGGAAATTCGTATGGATGTCCTCAGGCCCCTTTTCCACAGCTGGGGTCAACCGGACATAGACCTCTTTGCCACAAGGACCAACGCGAAATGCAGAGCTTACTGCTCCAGAGCGGGAGTGGGCATACACTCTCTGGGAGATGCGTTTCTCCTTCACTGGGGAACGTCACGGTTATATGCATTCCCTCCTGTTGTGCTCATTCCCAGGGTGCTAGAGAAGGCCATAATGGACAGCGCACGAGTGCTGCTCATAGCCCCGGCTTGGCCCAGACAACCATGGTATTCGACCCTCCTGCAGCTCTCGACTCGGATACCTTACCGATTCCCTCATCTACCGGACCTGCTGTCGCAACAGAACGGCTCCCTTCTCCATCCGAGGCTGGACACCCTTCACCTAACAGCATGGATGATAGATGGTTCAGCTCATCGGAGATGCGTTGTTCAGACCAAGTAAAGCGCATCTTGCTGTATAGCAGGAAAGAATCGACTAGAAAGACCTATCTTTCAAAATGGTCGAGATTCACTCGTTGGTGCGCTCCTAAAGATCTCGACCCCTTTCTTTCACCACTGAATATCATATTGGACTATATTCTCCAGCTGCAGACGGATGGTTTATCTATATCATCACTTCGAGTTCATGCAGCGGCGATTGCGGCCTTCCACATGCCCATCGAGGGGAAGTCAGTTTTTTCCCATCCTATGGTGGCGAGATTCTTTAAAGGCCTAGTTAACCTCAATCCACCGGTTAGGCCCCCGCCTCCTGAGTGGAGTCTGGACTTGGTCCTCGATGTTCTAACAAAAACCCCGTTTGAGCCTCTAGCAACCGCTCTGCTGCACCACCTTACAATGAAAGTACTTTTTCTCCTTGCTATAACGTCGGCACGAAGGGTGAGTGAGCTCGCAGCACTGATGGCATCGCCCCCATATACGTTTTTTTCTAAGGAGGCAGTAACATTGAGATCACACCCAGCCTTCCTACCGAAGGTCTGTACTGAGTTCCACATCAATGAACCGATCGTTCTGACATGCTTCTATCCAAAACCTCACACGTCGAGACGGGACGCCCTCTTGCACACTCTGGACGTCCGCAGGGCTCTAGCCTTCTATATAGATAGAACTCGTGCTTTTAGAAAAACGGACCATCTGATGGTCTCCACCATGGGGCACTCTAAAGGTCAAGCCCTATCTGCCCAACGTATCTCGAAGATTATCGTGTCGTGTATCACTACCTGCTACAGCATGACTAAGAAACCGCTTCTATCACACCCTAGAGCCCATTCGACACGGGCGATGGCTACGTCAACGGCCTTCGTCAGAGGGGTACCTTTACGCGACATATGTCGTGCTGCTACATGGTCTTCCAACACGACGTTCGCAAGACATTATGCAATAGTACAGCGCTTGGCTTCCGATTCGGCCCTAGCCTCAGCAGTGTTGCCAAGCCGCGATGCTAGTGATTCCGTAGCCCACGTTTAGTGGATTACTGCTCCGGAGTCACCAGACGTGGAGCACCCACGGGGACTACCCGAAGAAGAAGAAGAGGTTACTCACCTTCGGTGCAGTAATGATGGTTCTTCGAGGTGTGTCCCCGTGGGTGCTCCACGACCCGCCCTCCTCCCCGCTACAGAATCTTCTTTATTATCTTTTTCAGATGGCGGTGAGAGGAACTGGCGGAGACCGGGTCGCGCGCGGCTGTTCAAAGGCGCGAACGCTACTCGCGCATGCGCGACCCGGTCGGCTACAGCTATGGCAAGCTCCGATTCGCGGCGCCGGGACCAGCCCGACACCAGACGTGGAGCACCCACGGGGACACACCTCGAAGAACCATCGTTACTGCACCGAAGGTGAGTAACCTCTTCTTCTCTTCCCAAGTTCTGTCTGCTGCAGAACTGGCTGGCTTCACAGCCACCATGGATCAATTTTTCAATATCTCCATTCCCAAAGTGTCTTTTCAGTGGAAAATTGAAAACCATTTCCTCCCCCATGTTATGCTGAAACAGACTTTTGTTTCTATTCTTAGATACTGCAAAGCCTGGTCTTGTTGTAATGGTCCTTTTTCACCTGCAGATGGTTTTGATTGTTTGCAGTTGCCTCTGTTGGTTTTCCATTGATAGTCTTTATTGAGCAAAACTGAACAATGAAGCCTTGAATTGTATCACCAGCTACACAGGGAACAGTGATAAATCCCTCCTGCTGAATGGGCCCTCACTGAAACATTATCCCCTGGTGACTAATTTTTCCTCCAAGTCCTACTTTCAATATAATTCTTCAATATTACCCATGCACACTTCTTGCCATGATTATGAATCTCAAAAAGTTAAAGCTTTCTGTAGATCCTTGCATTTTATTCTCTATGGAAAAATACCGTGTAAGATGTTTGGTGTAATGAGTTCATCAGGTCAGGGATAAGAGTTGCTTGCAAAGAACAGGGGATCCTCTGCAAAGTGGTCACACAGGTGTGGAGTTCATTCCTCTGCCAACGTGCTACCCAGAACAGCAGAGCTAAGCTGGTGCAATGAGGAAAGTAAATAGGTAAACTGTGCCAGGAAAAGTAACGATGTAGGTCTCCCTGGAACAAAGCAGTCTGTGCTCTGCTTCTGGGGCAATGGATCTATGTGTTGCCACATAAACAGGCAAGCCCAAGCCCATGCTGGCACAAAATTTTACCCTTTTTCTTTTGGAGAAGAAAAGGGTACAATTTGACCTTTTAAAATACTCTGCCTCCTCCAAGCAATTGAACCACTTTAGCACAGATCTGACACTCTTAACTAACTAGCCAATAGCTCGTCATAAAATGGGATTTTCAGGTCTCTCCTCCATGTCCGTCTCTCTCTCTCCTCCTCCTCCTCCTGCCTACCCCCTCTCTCTCTCAGCTCTCTTCCACCTCCTGCCTCTCTCTCCATCTCTCTTTCTCTTCTCCCCCTCCTGCCTCTCACTTTCTCTTTCTCTTCTCCTCCCCCTCTTGCCTCTCACTTGGGGGACCGCGGAGCTCAAACGTCTATTTGGGTTCCATGCTTCCCGTGCGAAGGCAAGCAGCGCAAGCAGCTGTTTGGGCTCCACACTCCCCATGCAGCATGGTAGTGCAGCGCAGAAGTCAGCCGAGCGCCATAGCGGGAAGCAACAGTGCCCCCGAGAGGCAAGACTGTAACGCTACAGCATTACAGAGTCACAGACATTGGGCTACTATATATATGATGTAGAACTCCCATTGAAGAGTCTATGCTTAAGTAAAGTGCAGGATCCATCCAGTTCTCAGTGCAGTACAATTTTCTTCAGCATAAGTTTCTCTAAAGGAAGTACCATCATCACCTGGACAAAGGAATATATTGCAAATGGGGATAGGACAGGGGAGCTGTGATGCGACTGGAACTTTTGTCATCTGTACAATGTGGGTCTGTAAGGCATGCACTTTAAGCCTCCATTGTCTGGGAGCTAGAGATGGCAAATCAATGTTCGATAGTAAATGGCCTTCACTTTCTGGCCATGATTATCTAATGAATATGTTCCTAATGCTTTGTTCCTTGATTCAAACATTTTAGCAAGCAAAAGACAGGCTGGAAGGGGTTCAGTGTATTGTATAGGTGATAGTAAGCATCAGAAATTGTTAGAACCTCTCCTCTGGTCAGTTCGTATTCAGAAAACTATAGAACCATCTTTTTGACTTATCCCCTTTCCTCCTTGGGAACAGTTGCTTTTCCACCTTTAAAAGCCACATGAAATATTCATCGTATCATACAATTGGCTCTGCCAAAGAATTTACATTTTGTAGAGTAGGTTTATTTTCTGCATGTTTGTCACGGGGCAAAGAGAGAATGGGAGGGAGAACACATTTCAATGTAATTGAAAACAGCTGGTGAAAGGAAGAGTGAGTCTGATTCAGTGAAAATATCCCTCAGGGAGAAAAGGTGCAAAGACAATTTATTTCCACGTCCACTTTTGCTAAATGGCCAACATAATAGAAGTGTCACTGCGATGCTGTGTGACAGAAATTAAAAGACAGCTCAATTGAGACTCCTGTCAGGAAATGTAAAGAAACAGAAGAGAAAGCTTCCTTGCAGATAACAGTTAATATGTTGATTGGGCTTGGAAAGTGTAGTCGTGATAAAGACTGACCATTCTTGCTGCCTGAAGGGTGATTGGGTTTGGAGGCCTGGAGATGAGAAGCAGAAAAACCTTTTGCCTAAGGCAGCAAAAATGGAGCCAGAAGCAGGATAAATATACCTACTACTTTTTTGTTTAAAAAGATCACATGGAAATAATAATTCCTTTGCAAAAGTGCTCTGAGATCTCTAGATGAAAAAACACTGTTTAAGACCGTCTTAATTTACCTCATGGTACATTCAGATACAAAAACACATCTTTAGGATCAGGCAGTCAGTCAGTTCAACTGTCACTACAAATAATTGTGACTGCATTTTTTTTTTGCACTTGCTAGAAAAAGGAGGCTCAATCAATGTCTCCTTGAAGTTAAATCATCAAATCATAGAATACTAGAACTAGAAGGGACCTCGAGAGATCATCAAGTACAGTCCCCTGCCCTCACAGCAGGACCAAGCACCATCTAGATAATCCCTGATAGATGTCTGTCTAACCTGCTCTTAAATATCTCCAGAGATGGGGATTTCACAACCTCCCTAGGCAATTTATTCCAGTGTTTAACCACTCTGACAGTTAGGAAGTATTTCCTAATGTCCAACCTAAACCTCCCTTGCTGCAATTTAAGCCCATTGCTTCTTGTTCTATTATTAGAGACCAAGAAGAACAATTTTCTCCTTCCTCCTTGTAACTCCCTTTTAGATACTTGAAAACTGCTATTATGCCCCCTCTCAGTCTTCTCTTTTCTAAACTAAACAAGCTGAATTCTTTCAGTCTTCTCTCATAGCTCAAGTTTCCTAGATCTTTAATTATTTTTGTTGATCTCCTTTGGACCATCTCCAATTTTTCCACATCTTTCTTGAAATGTGGTGCCCAGAACTGGACATAATACTCTAATTGAGGCCTAATCAGTACAGAGTAGAACAGAAGAATTATTTCTCATGTCTTGCTCACAACACACATGTTAATGCATCCCAGAATCATGCTTGCTTTTTTTGCAACAGCATCACACTGCTAACTTATATTTAGCTTGTGGTCCAGTATGATTCCTAATTCCCTTTCTGCCATACTTCTTCCTAGACAGTTACTTCCCATTCTGTGTGTGAAACTGATTGTTCCTTCCTAAGTGGAGTCCTTTGCATTTGTCCTTATCATCCTATTTACCTCAGACCATTTCTCCAGTTTGTCCAGATCATTTTGAATTCTGACCCTATCCTCCAAAGCAGTTGCAACTCATCCCAGCTTGGTATCATCTGCACACTTAATAATTGTACTCTTATACCATTATCTAAATCTTCGATGAAGATATTGAACAGAACTGGTCCCAAAACAGACCCCTGCAAAACTCCAGTTGTTATGCCCTTCCAGCATGAATGTGAACCATTAATCCGGCATCCAATGCTCCTGGACTCCTGATGGTCCGGCACCATCAGGAATGCGGAAGTGCTGGGGCAGCCGGACAGGCTTCCCACATTCAGCTGCTGCTGAAACTGACCAGCAGCTGAATCGGGGAAGCTGGGAGCAGAGCAGCTGGGGTGCTGCCTGGTTGGTCTCGTAGCGCTGCCCCTCGGGGCTGCGGGACCAACCCGGCAGCACCCCAGCTGCTCTTGGGGACGCCTGGGGCAGAGTAGCTGGAGTGCTGCCGGGTTGGTCCCGCAGTGCCAAAGGACGGCGCTGCGGGACCAACCCAGCAGGACCCCAGCTGCTCTGCCCCGGGGATCCCCAATTCAGCCACTGCTGAAACAGATCAGCAGCTGATTCCAGGAAGCCAGGGCAGAGCTGCTGTGCCTGGGGCTTCCTGGAATCAGCTGCTGATCTGTTTCAGCAGCGGCTGACTTGGGGACTCTTGGGGCAGAGCAGCTGGGGTGCTGCCGCGTTGGTCCCACAGTGCCGAAGGGCGGCGCTACAGGACCAACCCCGCAGCACCCCAGCTGCTTTGCCCCAGGCGTCGGGATTCAGCCGCTGCTGAAACTGACCAGCAGCGTCAGTTTCACCAGCAGGCTGAATCCGGATGCCTGGGGCAGAGCAGCTGGGGTGCTGCCGGGTTGGTCTCGTAGCGCCACCCCTCGGTGCTGCGGGACCAACCCAGCAGGACCCCAGCTGCTCTGCCCCAGGGGTCCCCAAGTCAGCCGCTGCTGAAACAGATCAGCGGCTGATTCCAGGAAGCCCTGGGCAGAGCAGCTCTGCCCTGGCTTCCTGGAATCAGCTGCTGATCTGTTTCAGCAGCGGCTGAATCGGGGACCCCCGGGGAAGAGCAGCTGGGGTCCTGCTGGGTTGGTCCCGCAGCACCGTCCTTGGCGCTGCGGGACCAACACGGCAGCACCCCAGCTGCTCTATTGCAGGCATCCCCGATTCAGCTGCTGCTGAAACTCACCAGCAGCAGCTGAATCAGGGACGCCTGGGGCAGAGCCGGACTATCGTAAGGGGGGGCTATGAGAGGTCTGGGGTGGCATCCTCTCCCACCCCACTCCAGACCCCTCATAGCCCCCCCTTCTGATAGACCAGCATATCTGATAATCCGGCACCCCCTGGGTCCTAAAGGTGCCGGATTATCGGAAGTTTACTGTACTCTCTAAGAATGATTATCCAGCTAGTTATGCACCCACCTTATAGTAGCCCCATCTACACTACTCTACATTTTAAAAGGAAATGCAGTGTGTGATTGAAATCACTAAATCCTGGTTTACACTACACCAGAAGGTCAAATTAAGATATGCAACTCATTATGTAGCTGGAGTCGTCTTATCTTACACTGCGTTTCCATGTTGTCCACACAGCGGGAGGCCAAAGGGAGCGAACACTGTCTTCGGCTTCCCTTACTCCTCATGCGGAGCAGAAGTACCGGCGCTGGCCGGGTGCCCTTTGAGTTTGATCTAGCAGGTTTATAATACACCTGCTAAATTGAATTCCAGAAGATTGACCGCAGCATTTTCGATCTTCCGTGTGCTGTAGAAGTGCCCTGACACATCAGAATGAAGGTTGAATCTCAGTCCACAATGAGCTGGAATTGCAAATATCTCTCGGTGGTGGAGGAAAGATGGAAATCAGTCTTGCATGTCTAAAAAAAATCTCCATGTGTATAGACAAAAGGAGATTTTGTTCAGAAGAATGGGGAATTTCCACATACAGAGACTGGCTCAAGTTAAAGAAAAAAAAAAAGAAAAGGAATCAAAGAAGTCCAACATGAAAGGGCCATACACAGGGGGTAGATCAAGGTCTGACAGAAATTAGAGATTAAGGAAGACCTATTAGATCATCAAGTTCATCTGTCTGCAAATGTTGGATGCTGTTATCTTTACTGCATATTAATTAGTTTTGTGCAGTATGCTGCAAACTGTTCAAAATGGCTCACTTCTGTTGGGAGATAGTTCTGGAGACTAATTGACCCCCTAAAAATGCAGCCATCCAGTCCACTCATTCTAAAACCATGTGGCTGTTGCTGACATATTTATGGGTTTGCTGTTACTCTATTTTGGTATTAAAGACACTAATTATTTTTCCATAGGGAGGGAGGCAGCATTACAGACAGGATAAACCCAGCAAGATACCACTCCGGCCAACTGGCTACAGGGTGATTACTAAGGAACAGTACCAATACAGTGATTCTTTTAGACAAGCTTAACTCACAACCCAGAAACACCAGAACTGGGGTCAGCATGCACTTGGGAAAGAAAAAGTGAAGCAGCTTCTGAAACACAATGTAGAGAAAGAGCAGTCTATAGGGAATCCTGCATTTGGAATTGTTTTGTTGCAAAGCTTTGCTCTAACTTAAGGTGACCAGGAACTGTTTTCATATTCCATAATTAAAAAAAGACTCAGGAATAAATATTCTCATGAATCTGTGATTTCAAACCCAGTGAAGAATTAACTCCCTGTAAAAGTCTGTTTTCCTTGAGCTCTCTGAAGCTGTGTCATGCTGGTTTGATTGCCCAGGATTTCAGTCCTGGGAGTTACATAATTATTACTTTGTACTGTTTTGGAAAGTCTATGAGGAGAAAGAGTCAACGCCTGCTGAGGTGAGTCTTGCTAAAACACATAGTGCTGTGATGTCCACCTCTTTGCCCCCACAAATCCTGACAAGGTGAAGGTGCGTAGGTGGGACAATTAACTGCCCAGGCTGCACCTGAAGAAGGAACTAAGGAACAGGGATTAATCAGATGGACAGGAGCAGGCAGTGCCTACTTAAAGCCCAGGAGCAACTGGGGTCTGTATGAAAGTAATTGGCAATCACTCCTAGGGAGGAAGAAAGGAGTCATGAGCTGGCTATGCACGAAGAGCTAGAAAGGTTTGGGGCAAAATGGCAAGGTATAGGATAGTGTTGTAGCTCTTTCTTGTGCAACTAACCCTAACAACAATAATGCTTCTGCCCCATTGGCGCGATCTTGCATCAGAGCGGCTGCTTTTGTGCAAAAACATGCTGCCTGTCTACACTGGTGGGGAGTTCTTGCACAAGAACACTGACGTTCTAATGTGTGAAATCAGAGCTTCTTGAGCAAGAACTATGATGCTCCCGCTCAGGAATAAGCCCTCTTACGCAACTGTTCTTGCGCGAGAGGCCAGTGTAGACAGGCAACATGAATTTCTTGCGCAAGAAAGCCCGATGGCTAAAATGGCCATCGGAGCTTTCTTGCGCAAGAGAGCGTCTACACTGGCACGGATGCTCTTGCGCAAAAACACATCTCTTGCGCAAAGGCACATGCCAGCGTAGACGCTCTGTTGCGCAAATATTTTAACACAAGAACTCTTGTGTTAAAGAGTATTTGCGCAAGATCATGCCAATGTAGACACAGCTTCAGTGCATTACACATTCCCAGGAAGCTGTGGATTGGAATAGCAGCCATTGTTTCAGCTTTCATCAGCTGTGAAATGAAGACTCTAGGATTATGGCAAATCCACAGCAGTTCAATTCAGATTTCTCTGTACCATGAAATTGGGCGAGCGTGAATTTGAACTCCAATCAGGGTCAGATGTTTTTGGCCAGCTTCTCTGAGTAGCTGTTGTTACCTCCTACAGCCTTTCTCCAAACTAAAGGATAGAGTTTTCTGCAGTGCAGGCTGGAAGGATGGGTTATGTCTACACTGCTCTGGTTTTGTGCAAGAAATATACAAATTAGGCTTAGTGTGGAATATCGCTGAGCCCCATTTGCATAATTAATGATTGGCTCCTTTTTGTACAAAACCCCCCTCTTGCGCAAGAGCTATTTTTCCGCACTTTTTTCTGGAAGAACAGCTCTTGTGCAAGAGGGGGGTTTGCGCAAAAAGGAGCCATCTACACAGCTCCTTTTTGTACAAAAGCTTCTTGCGCAAAAAGCAGCCACTCATTCATTATGCAAAAGAGACTCGGTGATATTCCACACTTAGCCTCATTTGCATATTTCTGTGCAGAACCAGCGCAGTGTACACATAGCCAGGGAGTCCTAAAAATGTTGGCTTTTCTAAGCCAGCTCCTTCCATGGAACCAGTCTTGCCTTACCAGTCAGCATGTGGAGCATCATGTTGCTTTTGTTGAAGAGTTGTGACCAGAATTGTACAACTAACTGTTTTTTCTCCAAGGTAGCTGGAGGATCCAATCAAACCAGAAAAAAAAATATTTGGGGTCAAACAAAACATCTTTTTTTAAAAGTTAAAATGATGTATTTCATTTTTAGTTGTTTTAAATGTTTTCAATCCTTAAATAAAATGGAACTAGATTTTGAGGTAAAAAGTTGCTTTTAAAATGTCAATATGAAACATTTTGATTTGATTTTAATTTTAAAGGCTTTTTTTCCCAAATAAAACAATTCAGGGAAATCAATACACATTCACAAGTTTTCAAACATAAAGCTGCATTTTCCAGCAAAATCATTTCCAGGTGAAAAATGTTGCCCAGCTACAGTTGTGCCACAACAGCTTCACGTTGTGTTGCAGGCATCTACCAAACTAAACCTACTAAATTGGTTCCCCAGGCTCAAATGCAGTTAAAGTGGAACAAGTACATATTGCTGCCTAATCATTAACCTAGCTCTATTCAGCATAGTGGGCACTGAAATCACAAATAACTTGATATACCGGTATCCTAGATACATAAATGGTCTAAAGGTGTTAGTCATAGTTCATGCTGGATCTTTCCATCTAAAACCGACAATTTTTTTTCTATGTCTTCCAAGCTCCATGTTACAAAGAAACTAGCGGCAGTCTGATAAAGAGGGTTGTGAGAATGATGGCAAGGACACAATTTCTTAAAATTAATGGCACACATCTTTGTACTGTGTGGGGAAAGGGGAGATTTCATGTCACTTTCAAATAAATCACTATTTTAAACTTCTGTTCATTGAAGGTACGTCTTCCCAGCAATGCTATTTCAGGATAATGTCCATTATCCCAAAATAGCATTGTGCGCATCTTAACAGCACACCCATTATTTTTAAACAGATTTGAAATAACTGGCATCTTAGTCCAGCTTCCTGTAAACCTTGTTGTATGAGGAATAAAAAAGATGTTGGAATAGCACTCTATTTTGAAATTTGGTGCTGTGTAGACTATCTTGAAATGAGCTACGCAAATGCTTAGCTCAAATTGTGTAGCTTATTTTGAGCCATGTGAGACTGTGTAGATGTATCCTGTGAAAGCATTGCTTTTAAATCCTTTAGCTTCAGTCTTACACGTGAGACCCATTAGGCTCAGTTGCTTATCTGTTTTCAAAGCACAGCGTGCTGATTAAATCACGTGACACTTCATACACTTTATAATTACTTTGTAGCCAAGTTTCTCCTTCCTTTTCTTTCTTTCTTTCTTTCTTTCTTTCTTTCTTTCTTTCTTTCTTTCTTTCTTTCTTTCTTTCTTTCTTTCTTTCTTTCTTTCTTTCTTTCTTTCTTTCTTTCTTTCTGTTTAATCCAGCCTATGTAAAGAAGGAAAAGTCAACAGACACATCAGCTATGGCAATGTAAAATTCATTCAAAGAGTTTAGCCACAGAAGCCTCATTGCAATCAAAGGTTATGTCCACACTGCAGTATAAGCCCAGAGTTAGTGGGACTTGCATCTGAGGACCCTGGGTTAGTAAGCCCAGGCCTTGAGTGTCCATGCTCCTTGGTGACTCTAGGTTTAGAATTTCTGGACCTGTGCTCCATGTTTAGGATCCAGTGTCCACACTGCAATGCACCTACCTCAGTCAAACTACCAAATCTCAGGCTTCCTAGTGCCCTACCCAGCTGTAGTTACTCTCACCCTTGGTTTGTGCAGCGTAGGAAAACATGACTGTCCATCCCACTCATTACAGGAAGTTTTGGCAGCCCACCAGAACATCCTCTTGAGTGCCAAGTTGTGTTCTGGGGTTTGTGCTCCAGGAAACATGGAAGAGTTTGAAGAACTTCTCTTGCTTAGGGTATGTCTACACTACCCCGCTGGTTCGAACCCCGTGCAGCGCGGCTACACGGGGCTCGAACTAGGTAGTTCGAACTAGTGGAACGAGGTGTACCAGTAGTTCGGAATAGGAATCCTAGTTCGAACTACCTAGTTCGAGCCCCATGTAGCTGCGCTGCACGGGGTTCGAACCAGCGGGGTTTTAAAAATGGCAGCTCCCCGCTTATGCAAATGAAGCCCGGGAAATTCAAATCCCGGGCTTCATTTGCAAGTGCGGTATGCCTACATTACCCTCCTAGTTCGAACTAGCGGGGTAATGTAGACATACCCTTAGACTTTTACTTGTGCATCAGAGTAGTGGGCAGAATATTCATGGGATTCTAGTGGATGTTTCAGCAGCTTTTTCTAACCTGCTGAAGATGCCTGATGATGGAGGAGGAGGAGGCTGATGAGAAGGATTATGATACAGACATGGCAGCCAGGATCCCTCACCAGTGGCTCCTGCTCATTGTTGTCCCCATATCAGTGCCTCCCCATCCCCCACCATGCCTCCCATCATCCACGATCAGCTATTTTTCAGCATTGAGGAAGCTCTGGGGAAAGGGAGAGGAGATAGGATACAGCATGCAATCACCCTCCCTCCCCCAGTGCCTCTTGTCTGCCACAATCAGCTGTCTCATGGCATTGAGGAGGCTCAGAAGGAAGGAGAGGGAGGAGTGAGGAGGACTTGGTGCCTAGCCCCTTTCCCACTCCCCCAGAGCCTCCTCAATGCTGATCACATCAGACAAAAGTGCTGGGGAGGGAGGAGGAGTGAGGACAGTCAGGGGAATAGAAAGAAGAGCAGTGTCCCAGTACACATAGCTGAAACTCTCCCCCCTCTCTCCCCCGCCATCCTGAAATGGTGCCCTTGCCGGAGATGGAGGGTGATGGGACCCCAGTGGTTGGCGTGGCTGGTGGAACCCATTGGGCCAACAGTGGGACCAGCCCCTGGGCATGGGGAAAGTAGGTACAAAACCAGAGAGTGCTATAGCACCCCCTGTGCCCTGACTTCCTGAACCTATGGAATTGTGGCTCAGCTTAGTCAAAATGTTAACTTTTTTCAAAGGGAAATTCTATATGTGTTTCAGTACAGAGCTATGTATAACAATGGGTATGTCTACACTACCGCCCTAGTTCGAACTAGGGTGGTAATGTAGGCATACCGCACTTGCAAATGAAGCCCGGGATTTGAATTTCCCGGGCTTCATTTGCATAAGCCGGCCGGCACCATTTTTAAATGCCGGCTTGTTCGAACCCCGTGCCGCGTGGCTACACGCGGCACGGGCTAGATAGTTCGAACTAGCAAGCCCGTGCCGCGTGTAGCCGCGCGGCATGGGGTTCGAACAAGCCGGCATTTAAAAATGGCGCCAGCCGGCTTATGCAAATGAAGCCCGGGAAATTCAAATCCCGGGCTTCATTTGCTAGTGCAGTATGCCTACATTTCCCCGCTAGTTCAAACTAGCGGGGTAGTGTAGACATACCCTAAGTCTTGCACTGAGTTCTGTCTCGGGATTGGGAATATAAACCCCTATGAACTGGCAACAAAGGAAAACATCCCCAGAAACCATTGGGTAGTTAAGTGGCTCAGTTTTGCAGATCTCAGATGGGATCATCACTCCTGCTCTTTCCCATTTATACTAGGTGAAAGAGCTGTATCAATATAAATAAACCCTAAAAGCCCCATGTTTGGCCAGGGGCAAGAATTTCCTTGGTGCACACACAACAGAAGGCTGCTGGAAGGTTCTCCTCTGAGAACCTGCTTGCAAGCCCTGGCCTATGACTTGGTGAGTGGTGAAATTTTTCAGTTGTCCGTATTTTCCAGGTTTAGAAAAACTTGATTTCCTAAGGCAATGAAAGCATCTGTGAGAAAATTGCATCTTATTGTCCAATAATGCCTGAGCATTGAAGAATTTATTGCAGCCACCCGCACGCAACACACAATTTTCCCTGCATAAATATTGAAATCCATTAGACAACTGAGATGTTTTTAATACAGTGATATTATGTGTTCAGTGTTATCCAATTCATAGTCACTATAGGTGGGAAATTCTGAAAAGCGAGAGATCAACAAGAGCTGCAAATAATATGTTTACAGTCTACTAGACATAATCAAATGCTGCAAGATTGAAGCATCAGAATTGCAAATGTCTGAAGCAGAGTTAGATGTTTGGGGCTGTGTGATAGCAAGCATATATACCAAAGATGATTTCATTTTCAGCTCATGCAAGTTTTAATCTTCCGTGAAAGGTCAAATGCTGTGTGATGAGAATTTGGTGTTAAAGGCAGAGAGGGGAGAATGGACAATCCCTTCAGAAAATATTCTCTATCAGGCAGGAATAACAATCACTGAGAGTGATAACTGCTGAAAGAATGACTCAAATCAGATTTCTTTTTGCTATAAAACACTACCCGGTTTTACAACATGTAGAAAACGTCAAAATGTTTGGGACAATGAAAGAGATTTTCTTCCAAAACAGAATTGTGTATAATTTTTTTATATAACCTGAATTATGATGTTTTGGATTTGGAAGGAAAGTTACATTCCTTCTGAGCAGTCCAAAGAGGCCAACCAGACTGAAAGGGCACCATGAATAAAACACACCCACCAGAGCTGAAGAAATTCATGGACAAGAAGCTGTCACTGAAGTTAGATGGTGGCTGACATGTCTGAGGGATATTGTGAGGGTTTGACCTCTTTGTGAATCTAATGATAGATGAGTGTATGGAGATGGCACAAGGTGGCCAACAGAACAATATAGGGATGGTGGTACTTGTAATACAAGGAAACAACATCATCATGTTGGAAGCCTTGGAACACGTATAGCTTAATCGGTAAGCTTCTGCCTATCGCTGCGATAAACCTTTTTTTAACTCCAGCTACTTCGTTAACTAATTTTTTTCAGGAACTGTACCTTCCTTGTGTAAGCTTATTTTGGTTAAATACATTTTGTAATTGTTAATGTAAAAAAAAAAAAGAGTCCACCAGGATGCCTGTAAGCTAGGGGCTCACTTTGCTGCCTGTTTCCTTGGAGGCTCTCCTCTTTAATGTGAACTGGCATAATCACTAATTTGTTTCCCTATGGAAAAACCTGTTAATTTACAAACAGCATCTTCTCTTCAAGAGCTTAGTCATCCGTATCAAGTGATCAATAAGTCAATACACTAACTGCCCATACCATGCATTCTCACACAGTGATAATTCAATCACATCATAGATTTTCAGTGGTAAGTCTCTTGGAGCATACTTACGTGCTAAAGAAATATAAGATGCTCTCAAACATTGATGTAAATCCCATTTTTTAACCATGTGAAAACCAAATTTCACCATGTATATGTTTAGATAACCTCAGTTACATAGGCAAAGGTTTCCAAATTATTTATTAATATAAAACACAACTGATCTGAAGCTAGGAATCACAGATGGCTGATCTTGAAGCAGGGTGGGGGAGTGAAGTTTTAAAAGACACTGGACAAATAAAATAGTTGTAAGTTGAAGTTGATGCCTGCTGTGAAAAAAATATGTGGGTTGGACATGGTGACATTATCTGATTAAACTATGAACCTACAGCTCATTATTGCAACCACTGTTATATGTTTGCAACAAATCATGTACAAAGCGGGCCAAGTGAGATGTCTACAAAAAGCTTCTGATTCAATGGTTATGCTTATGCCATTTATATGTGTGTATCATTTTGTATTTGAAGTTATGAGGGTTGGGCACGTACTTGTTGTGACGGACCGGGCCGTGTCTGGGCACAACTGAGGGCGTCCGCTCAGGGCAAATTGCTCAAATCCAGGGCTCCTTACAGCCCCCAGACTGGTGACCTCTCCAAACAGGCCACAAACCAGTCCCACAGAGCACTTCAGCAGCCTGCCTGAAGCCGCACGAGCAAAACCCCTACACCCCAGCAATATCCATGCCCCAGATGGCCCCGGGCCTCATACACAGGTGGGGGGGTCCTAGCACCCAATCCCACCTACCCCGAACAAGTTCTGTCCGGTTCCAAGAAACCAGCCACAGATCCCTGGTCAATTTACCCTCTGGATCTTACCCGCAAATCACGCTGGGCCAATCCTTTAGACTCTAAAACTAAAGGTTTATTATCACAAGAAAGAAAAGCATGAGAGTAAGGTTGTTAAATAATATTATGTTACATGCACCGAATCTCCCAGTCTTCGGTGCAGGCTCTAGCAGAGATGTTACAGCTGCTGGTTTAAAAGTTCTTATTGCACATCCTACGATCAGGATGGGTTCACAGGTCTTCCGGGCTCTTCGATCCCTGCAATGCTGCCTCTGGGATGAAGTGCTGAGCTGAGAACAAAATGGCATCGACCACATGGCCTCTTTATACCTCCTTCCTGGCCTCTTCTTGTATGCAGCAGGTCACCTGGTCAGAGGCCAATCTCTGTGTTTCCTGCTGGCTGCTCTCAGGTGACAGCCCCCATTCTTTGGGTGTGTCTTTGGCCCATCAAGTGCCATTGTCCCACAGGGCCTGGCTAATCAGCCTGTCCATAGCAATGCTCAACCACATTCAGGGAAATATTCAGCTTCCACACAGATTACAGATTCCTATCTACACACACAGACATTATACACTCACATAAATAGCGTACATAAGATCAGCAAACAATAAGCTCCCATTCAATACCCCACATGGCTCCCTTTTATACCAATTTCTGGGGCCAACACCCCCACCTATGGGTACGGCAGCGATCTGGCTGCTCCCCTCAAATTTGGTAATGTGACACTTGTATTTCACATGTTTGCTTCTGGGAGGAGGTTTGACGGGAGGCTTGGCCAAGCTATTGTGAAAGAACTACTAGTCAAATGACTAGAGGTATTCTACTGACAATGGGCCTTGGGTGGTGCCAATCCAGATCTGGTGAGCTTTTCCATGGGCATTCAGACCACCATGTGAGCAATGGCTGCTGCCTGCAAAAAACTGAATCATACACAGACAGGTGACTTGCTCATGTGACAAATTCCATTCTGGAACACGGCGAGAACAATGGGATTCCCTCCACATGGCCAAGAATATACACAGGGCTATGGAAGTTCCTCCATTTTGTCTTCAATCCAGCTTCTCACCTCTGGAGGATTTTTGCTATGAACTGAAGCTTGAGCAATGGACTGATGACCCATCTTAACAGTGGATGTATTCCAGAGACTTGATTTAAGGCAGCAGATTATCTCACCTCTGCCAGAAGCCTGCACAAGAGCTTTACAATTGGTGTATTTATTTTGATTCCTTTAATAATTTTCTTTCTTTCCATTTTAGATTCTTAAAGGATTGGCTAACAGCTTGCTATTTGGGTAAGATATGATTTATAAATTGACCTAGTGGCTAGTCCTTAGGGATCAGAAGAACTTTTTTGATTTGGTGAGATTGGTTTTCATCTTTATAAAGAGTGGTACTGATGGTGACAAAGAAGAAATGGAGTGTTTAAGGAAATAATATGTAACTTCGTGCTAACCCATGAATAGAAGTGCTCTTTGCAGATGTTTGGTGCGCCTTGTAGATAGTGAAGGATTCCCAGTCTTGGGCTATAAATAATCCTGTCTCCAAATAATTCATCTTGAATTGACCCTTTTAGCAGAAACCTCTATTATTACACGTATAATAAATTCAATGTCCACAACACATGTTTCCCTTTACCTCTTTAGGTGTTTATACATTCTACTACCATTTACACTAATGTAACATCACTGAATTCTGAGACAAAATTTGCCTTGTATGTCCAGAAATAGATATTTCCCTAACTAGGTCTTGATGCAATAACGTAATTACTCATCTGCCCTACTTTAAGCATGAGATTAGTCTCATTGACTTCAGTGGGGCTACTCACATCCTTAAATTTGGGCACGTGATCAAGTACTTGGCTGAATCAAGGCCATAGTTTATATATCAATTAAATTTAAAAAACCCTTCCTAACAGAGCAGTGTATCTTGGTCTGTCTTATTCCCATTGTGATGATTCTTGGAGTACCCAAGACAGGAAGTCACATTATTATCCTGCTGACTCCAGTGGGAGAAAAAGATGCTTGTGCTTAACTGGGTGACATCTTCCTGACTCCATTACATTGTAAGCTGACCAAGCACTCAGCTTTGGGCTAAACCAGCCCTTACTTTGCTGTCCAGTTTAACAATGGCTGTCCCCTCTCCCAAGTCCCTTTGATGCTTTCCTCTGTAGTGTCCAGGTTTTTCCATGAAACATTCACAGAAATACCTGGTCTGTTACCCCAGAAGGAGCTGTGTACATACCAGCTTGAATGATTTAACTCAGGCCTTGTCTTCACTACATAATGGATTGATGCTGCAGTGATTGATCCACTGGTGGTTGATTTATCATGTCTACATAGACACAATAAATCAACTTCTGAGCACTCTCCCATTAACTCCAGTTTTTGATCAAAATGAGAAGAGTAGCCAGAGTCAACAGGAGAGCAGCCCCCACCAACCTTACTGCATAGAAAACACTGCCGTAAGTGCATCAACGTCAGCTACACTATTAACATAGCTAATGTCGCATAGCTTAGATCGACAGAGGGGTGTAGTGTGAGCCAAGCCTCAGGATCAGTTCTTTGTATCTCACCACAGCACTGAGATAGATTTATAGTGAAAACAACAAAACTTTTATTATCCAAGGCCCGAGACTCAAGAGATAGTGAGTAAAGACAGTGGAAACAAAAGGGTTATAAACAAAATCATAATTTTATTTCTAGAGGCTGGCCTTAACAGGATTCCCTCTGTCTAAAGAAGATTATCAAACACAAAATGTCCTTTGCAGCATTTCAACCAAGCCTGGCTGAGATCCCAGTTTCTTGTGAATTTGCACTCCAACATGGGTCATTTTCAGTCACTGATGCTCACTAGCATCACAACTAGCAACTCTATGGTCCCAATTCATGAAATCGCTTAAGCATATGCTTAGGTTCATCCTGCACTTATGGGCATACTTAACTTTAAGTCCCAGTGACTTCAGTGGGACTTGAGCATATACCATGGTGGTGTTCTTCACAAGAGATACTTTCCCGAATCAGAATCTTGCAAAAGTGTATGCAGAAAAGTGGGTATGTAATCCCCATGTGTATATGCAAGACTGAAAGCTTACTAGTGAACAGAATTCCCACCCCACACCATGGTCAGATAACACATTCTTACTGTTGTGAAATTTCATCTACATTTGTGTTTACACACATGTTAGTGAAAATGTGTTATTCAACATCTGTTCAAATGCAATTGAATTTCCTAGTCTAGACAGGTCCTTGGGCATTTACTTAACTTCAAGCATGTGAACAGTCCCATTAAAGTGAATGGGACAGATCCTATACTTAAAGTTAAGTACGTGTATACATTGTTTGCAAGATTGGAGACTTAGGCAGCACTGGTAAGGAAGCATTGAGGAACATGTCACTTGTCTGAAGTTTAAACAGGTTTTGTTGTATTAGCGATTGGAGTGAATTTAAGATTGGTTTTTTTATATAGCTGTACACTTATGTGCTGCCTGATGGTGTTAATCAGCCAAACCACTGAGCTCTTTCATATTTAATAGATGTGTATATATTAAAATCACACTGTGATGTGATAAAAATAGATTTCTGGTCACTCAATCCAGTGTGGGCTAAATTTTCACAGAAGCTTTAACCAGGCTTTGATTATACCGATGACAAGGGGAACATAATGTTAATGGTCATCAATCTCCTTTTTAAAAAGTTTCAGCCATTGGATTGAGAGGAAAAATATGAACTGGTGACTTAGGGTACGTCAACACTAGCCCCCTCGTTCAAACTAGGGAGGCTAATGAAGGCAACCAAAATTGCAAATGATGTGCAGGATTTAAATATCCCGCGCTTCATTAGCATGTTCCTCGGTGGTTGCCAGTTTGGAAACTGACTAGCCCGGAATAACTGCCCATGTCTACATGTGGCAGTCAAACGGGAGTTCGAAGTAAACCCCTAACTCGAATTAGCTGTTACTCCTCGTGGACTGCCACATGTAGACGCGGGCAGTTATTCCAGACTAGTCAGTTTCCAAAATGGCGACCGCCCGGGAACATGCTAATGAAGCCCGGGATATTTAAATCCCGTGCTTCGTTTGCAATTTTGGTCATCCTCATTAGCTTCCCTAGTTCAGACTAGGGGGCTAGTGTAGACGTACCCTTAGATAACACTACAAATAGTCACAGTGAATAATGCAGACTGAATAAACTTGTACAAATCCAGGTCTAAATTGTAAACAACGATCAACGACCGGCTTTCAGTGACTACGACAAAAGTTTAATCAGCTCTTGCTTCAACCCAGGCTAAATTTGTGCTGGCATTTGTCTTGCTCACAGAATACTGAGGATTAACATAGCTGTGGGCAAAGGACAGTGCCCAGATATCTTGCACTTTTAAAATGTGTGATGTGTGTCTGATGCCTCATAAGCCCCAATTCAGCAAAGCACATTAATGTCTTAATTTTTAAGCAACTTGTTGCATTGCCCAGGTCTTCCCCAATGTATAGCCCAGTGTGCAAATAATAATGTAAAAATAGAACTATATGAATTTAAAGCATTCTAAGTTTTTAATATTTACTGAACTCTTTAATCCTACAAACCTGTAGCCAGAAAGCTACTTAGACATCAACGGATTAGTGAGATTTATAGGCCACTCTAAAAACCCCACTTGCAGCCTTGCTGCACCTTTCATATCTTTGAAAATCTAGCTCACAAGAGCTTGCATTAATCATATCTCGAATTAAGAAAAGAGGCCGCACCTTTGCCAGAGTCAGCATTTTCAACATCCAGAAGAATATTCAGCAAAGGAAACTGTCACATTAATCTATTTACTGTGCAGGACAGGTCCAGGCAAATTTCTGGTTATTTTAGGTATTATTAATCAACTGAGTATGTATTGATTACTAAAACAGGATACTTTCAATGCAAAACAGGAGCAAGTTAGAACTTCTGCATTTTCATCAAGGTACCTAAAAGGGGAGAGAGAGTGACCATCAAGCTTTTTTCAGCAAACATGATGCTGCTGGCTTCTCCTCTTTTCAAAGAGGTATTATGCCCACTGGCTTCATTTGAAGCGTGTCCTAAGTACTGTGTGATTATGTACCAGTAATACCAGAAAAAGATGCCTATCTGCCTGTTTTGGCTCAGAGTCTATGCAACAACATTGTGAATACAGCTGGTGAAGACAATGGAAGCGTTAGGCCAAGAAGCATAATTATGCATTTCTGAAATCTGATAGTACGTAACTCTAGTACTAGGATCTGAGAAAATAGGAGGAATGTGTGATGGTTCATGGACGATTCAAAATTAAAATATGTCGCTCAAAACATTTCAGTCCATTTTTTCTAATGGAGCCTAAAAAGAAGAGTTTGCTATTTTTATTCCTGGATTGTAAGGGCACGTCTACCCAGCACTTATATGGAAATAGACCACTCTTCCTCCAACTACCCTTACTCCTCATACAATGAGATTTACAGAAGTCGGAGTAAGAAGCCCATTATTTCGAAATAATGGGCTTGCTGTGTTGATGAGCACTACGTTATTTCGGAATAACTAACGTTATTCCAAAATAATGGGGCTGTGTAGACATGCCCTAAGAGAACAGTAGTCAACATGACATATCTTGCAGAATGAGTAACAATACCTTTCAGATCTATTTTTTCCTGACAGGACAAAATGGTGTTTTAGTAGCATCTGCACACATGCTAAGGTAGAGCTATGTGCCCTGTTCTTTCAAGTATTTTGGGCTAAATGTTTTGTAATAAAATGTAGTTTAATAATTCATAGTGTAAACTCATGGTACAGTAACATACTGCATTACACTGAACATACAAAAGGCAAATATTCATAGAGAAATCTAGTTCAGTATGTTCCAGAGACAATGGATCAGATTCTCCCTTGAAAAGATGTAGTTCTAGAGTAGTGCCACTGAAATTGGCACAAAGAAAACAAACCCTGCTAATGCTGCATTACAGTTACATGGGTAAATTATTTTAAAAGTCAGGGTATGCAGCATCAAATCCCTATATACTCTTTGCTTCATGATAGGTATTTTACATCATGAATCTTAATATTTTATGGGAAGCATTTCACCAGAAAAAAATAATACCATACCACTCTGAACAGGACTTAATATTGGTGTTGGAACTTTATATTTTAACTTTAGACTTAATTTCCCCCTAGTTATTACTGACTCAACAAACTGGTATTTCAGAGGCATCTGCACTAGTGCTAAAGCCTTGCATTAAGGGTTTGATCAGTGGAAAGACTTTTATCAAATCAGCCCCTAATTCCCCTGCACAATTACAACAATGTAAAATTGACATGAGACCAGCATGTGGCTTCGGACTCAAATTTTCAGCACTAAACAATGATTATTAAGCGCCTCGGTTTTAAGGTGCTCAACCTGAGATACCTTAAAGAGACCTGATTCAGGCAGGTCTATGTATCTACTTGGGAGGAAGGATAGTCCAGAATTTAGGGGAGTGATCTGGACTTGAGAGACCCAGTTCAATTCCTTGTTTCACCTCAGGCTTCCTGCGTGACATCAATTAGTGTCTCTGAACCTCAGTCCCAATCTGTAAAGTGGGGATAATAGCACTGCCCTCCCTCACAGGGCTGATGTGAGGGTAAAGACTGTGAAGTGTTTTGGCATTCTGATGGTGGGGACTGTAAATATCTAGGTAAAGAGAAGTTATGTTAAGTTGGTCACCTAAAAATTGAGGCTACTCAGTAGCTATTGTTGAAAATGTAGGCCTTTGGTTTTAACTGTACAACCTTGTAGTTCAGTTCTGTCAGAATTTATTAGCCTGATTTTGTCCATAGAGAAAAGGTCTGGAGGAATCCAGTTTGTGGCACTTGTAGGCTCTGTCAACTTTGCTTGTGCAGCCTGTAGGTTCTATGGACCTAGAAGTGAAGACTTCATTAGAGATACAGGAATGTGCATGTTTCTAAGTTGCTGCTCTAAGCCAGGCCTGCCAACGGGGGGTTGGAGGAAGGCTCAGGGGGCAAAGTGTGCAATTTCCCACTGGTATGGAATATTTAAAATGGGCCAATATTCCCTGTAATCTTTTCCACCATGTCTGGGTGGGACTATAAAAATGGGTGTTTTCGAGGGGGGAGGGATACTATTAAAAATATTTGATTCAGGACAAACTGCCTAAAGACAGAGCTGCCACAGCTCAAGGCTGGTGATCCTTCACTTACAAGTTATCTGAAACCAAACCAAAAGAGAACTTCTGTTTCACCAAACTGGCTAAGAAGTCAGACAAACAATTCCCACAGATACTCCTGTTCTCCTGCATCACCACCAGTAGCTCTCCTCATAGGGATGAGTGGTTATGAAAACCAATCTCAGCCAACAAAAGGTTCTTCCAAATCTTAAGAATTGGCCACATGCCCAGATCAATTTAAAACCCAGATCAATTTAAAACTCAAATAATTATGCTGTGCCAATCCATTAGCATCTGAAATCGAAAGGTTTATTTATAAAAAGAAAGGTTAAGAGTTGAAATTGTTAAAGGAATCAAATACATATAACAATGGTAAAGATCTTGGTTCATGGATATAGCAGTGATGGAATAAACTGCTGGCATAAGTTACGTTTCTGGAATACATCTGCAGCCTGGATAAGCCATTCAGTCCTTTGTCTAGAGCGTCAGTTTGTAGCAAAACAAAAGACAGAACTATATAGCACTTTAAAGACTAACAAGACGGTTTATTAGGTGATGAGCTTTCGTGGGCCGGACCCTCTTCTCAGACTAACATGGGTGTATCTCTATCACTATTCTCAGTTTGTAGCAAAGATCCTCTAGAAGTAAGAAGCAGGATTGAAGACAAATGTACGACCTTTTATATCTTCTGACATGTCGAGGGAATCCCGTTGTTATTGCTGTGGAGAAGTACAACAACAAGATGGTGTCCAGTCAGATGGACAAGTCATTTGTCCATGCATGACTCAGTTCCTTTACAGGTAGAAGCCATTGTTCCCATGCTAATCTGAACCTTGACAGGAAGGTTCATCAGGTGTAGATTGACATCTCTCAGCATCCCTTGGCAATCAAATACTTCTATTCAAGTTGAATAGTCCTTTCATAATACATTCACCAAGCCTCCGGTCGGTGTCTCGGGGGCTATGTCTACACTACAGGCTTCTTGCACAAGAACTTTTTGTGGAAGAGATCTTCCGCAAAATGTTCTTGTACAAGAACACGTCCACGCTGCCACATGCTTTTGTGCAAGAGATGTGCTTTTGTTCAAGAGAGTGTCCACACTGCCATGGATTCTCTTCCGCAAGAAAGCTCTTCACTGAATGGCCATCAGAGCACCTGTGGGTTTTTTTTGGTCCGTCCACACATGCCTTTGTGCACAAGAACTCTTGTGACAAAAAGCTTATTCCTCATAGAAAGAGGAATAACTCTTTTTCAAAAAGCCCTGTCTTCTGACAATCCATTGTACTTTTTCTTGTGCAAAAATGTGCTTGTAGTGTGGATGCTCCATGAGTTTTTGTGCAAAAACTCTGCAGTTTAGACATAGCCCCAGACATAAACATTTGAAATACAAGTACAAAGCCAATACTCATAACTTTCAAGACAAAAATAATACCTGTTTATAAATAGCATAATCATAACCAGTGAATTATAAGCTTTTCAAAGACCCCTCACTTGTCATACTTTGTACAAGATTTGTTGTACATATATAACATTGATTGCAACGGTGATCTATATGGTCGTATTTTAATCAGATAATGTTACAGGAACTACTCAGAGAGATTGCTATACACTGCAGACATTGCTGTACATGGTATTCTCCAGTGGACAGACCCATCAGAAGATAATACAACCATTCAGAAATCTGAATTTAGATTTGCAGAGTTTGTGACATCCTCCCTTCAAGGAGGAAGGGTCTTTAATGTGGGTAGAGGAGCAAGGACATTAATTCCGGCTGCAATGGGTATGAAGTGTGGCAAATTTTATAGCTGTCCCTGTGAAACATTCCCTCATCTCTTCAACTGCCTTGTCAATGCAGTGGTACTGACATTGGGCCAGTATTCCTACATTTTAAACCAGTGCCACCACGGAAGGTAGAAGCCACAAATGGGGAGTTTTTCTAAAAGGAACATCTTGGCTGACATCCAGCCGGTGCCAATGTAAGCATCTCACAAACCATGCTCCCAGTTCTGCACATATAGAGACAGCCGGGTTGTCAGGAGACAGGTGAACTGTTTCTTGTATGGTGTGTCTGGGAATTCTTTTGCTACATTTTACTCCTTCTTAAAGTGGGGAGTATGTCATCCATTATGAGAAGTCAATGGAGTGAACTGCCTTGGGACTCCTTAGAAAGATTTCATTCTCTTCTATTCAAGCACATGGCTACAGTATTAGTAGCTAGATCGGATGTGATTGAGAACCTTGGATCCCCACTGGTTCAAAGTGATAAGGGAGGGTTTTTATTTCTAGGAAATGCCAACAGAGATTTGGATAATGCTTTGCATGGCTCATTTGTCACAGAGGACAAGCATGAATGTACATAGCTGCAGAGCCAGGTTCAGAAACTCTCAGGAGAATTCTAAGTCTAGGGAGAGGCCCTTCACAGAAAAACCTTTTCATTTTTTATACAAGCACTTTAAAAACTCCTATTTTTAATTTTTTTTTAATCCTTGCACTGAGGAGTGTTGTGTTGCATTTCATAATCTATCTTTAAATAACCAAATATGAACGTTTTTAAGAGAAAACATTCTGAAATTTAAAGTGAGGACTATCAAGAAATATTGACAATCTCTTTCAAAATACTCATCAGCGGGTTGCATTTGTGTGATACAGATCCTCCTCTGTGCAAATCTACAGAGGGAAAAAGTCTGTTATAGTCCCCAGCCACTGAGCTTTGGCTTATTAGTCCGAGATCTTCATGCTTTTAGCTCTGGAAATCCAGATCCCCAGTGCCGTGGCCAAAAGAGTGGCCATCACAAAAGTGGAACCTTAGCCCTGTAGCTTAGGGTTGTAATATCTCCTATCATCTGCAGACAGGCACAAAGTGGGATCTATATGACATGCTTGCCAGTGGGTTACACAAAATTAAATTCATCCTCGACATAACTTCAATAGGATTGCACCAGAAGACAGTTGAACCAAATCATAATCACTTTTCAGAGTAGAATCTCACTTTAGATAGTTACCCATTTTTTATATTTGCTTCTAAGTGGCCAAGCAATTAATAATTGTAAATATAATGTTGCAGTGTATAGACTTCTAAACTGTTCCTGTGTGTTTAGATCACCTGTTATTACAGTCCATGTCTGTGTACTGTCCATCTTCTCATGCATATTCCATAAGCCTGATATTTAGTACTTTCAATGTTTATAGCCACACACCAATTATCAATCTGCATCCATCCTGTCATAAAATAGACCCACACATAGCTTTATCACAGGCCTAAAAATTCTCTCTAGTCTAATTTGTCCTATATGAAAATGCTGGGACTCTCTGCTTTTCTACATCTTCATTTCTCATTACATATAAATGGATCTGGAATCCATAAATAAACTGTCAGCCCTGAATATTGCATTCAATTACTGAGAGTTTGCTGCTGCTGTTCATATGGCACACATGCTGTGCATCCATGCTGTTTGTCTCAGCCAATCTGTCCTTTCTAAAGCAGGGCCAGTATTCAATCTAACTACTCAATTTGAGTGTTTTTGCTTTTGTTTCTTTTATATTCTCTGACATATCTCTAGCAGTATATTTGTGACGATGAAATTCTTTTATACAAGACTCTCCAGTCTTCTAATTATATTTTAGAAGGAAGGGTCTTCTTTAAAAGAATAATAGATCATTTGGATGTAACCATTAGAAATGGGGATGAAAGCCAGCTATAATAAAAAGGAGCTTGAAATGTAGCTGTGAAATTGTGACAGTAAGATTATGTGGTTACACAGGCACAAGCTGATGGCTCTCAATCAGCTAGGGCCAGATTGTGAACCTCTTGGCCTTGGGAGTTACTGTTCACTGCTTCAGGTGACATTATACTTAATGGGAGTACTCTTGGCAGTAACTGCCTACCAGCCTGCCTTACAGGGTCCCAATCTGGCTCTTAGGTCATAGGTCAGGAAGAAAGGCAAGAAGTCATTCTTGTTAGAGATTGATATTGGACACAGAGCAATATTCTCCAGATGGGCTGGGGAGGACATTGGCACATGAGCACAGAGTAAAATTAAAAGGCAATTCCTGTGAGAAAAATGGCCCGTTACAGAATTTGGTATGGAGCTAGAAGTATAATAAAAGAGTCAGCTCTGCTGAGAGAGGAGATTTTTGAGACCAATAGGCTCCCCCATTTTCTCCTCTGTCTTCACCAATGGCTGCTTTTTTTACATAGATCTCTCCACAGCCAGATATTTGCATTTAAAGTGGACATGTGCACTAGGATATATGGGCAGGGTACATTTTAAGACCTATATATTTGCCTCTTTTCAAGGGCAAAATAGGAATATAAGGGTATGTCCAGACTATATGACTTCATTGACAGAGCCATGTAGATGAGTTTACTAGACATAGGGAAATGAAGCATCGATTTAAATAATAGCTGCTTCATTTACATCAAAATGGCTGCCATTCTGCTGGTTGGCAGCACAGCGGGGCAGTCTGGACACTCCGCGGTCGACAACAGAAGCCTTTGTCGACTGCTCCAGTAAACCTCATTCCACGAGGCATAATGGAAAGGCTTCCGTTGTCGACCGTGGAGCGTCCGGACTACCGTGCTGTGTTGCCAAACAGTTGATCAGCACAGCGTGGCAGCCATTTTGAAGTAAATGAAGTGGCAATTATTTAAATCGCTGCTTCATTTCCCTATGTCTAGTAAACTCATCTACATGGCTCCATCGACAGAGCCATATAGTCTAGATATACACTAAAAGCGTACTGTGACCAGGTGGGGACAGAGTATAAGTCTTCTGATCAGCAATTATTTCAATGAAAATGTTACCTGAAGATGGATTTCAGAACCAGGCGTGAAAGGCATATGTCACCCTGCTGACATTATCACATGTGACTGGTGCTCTAAAAGGGTTAGACCCTATTTTGTGGGCTTATGTGGTATATAGATAGTAGAATCACAGAATCATAGAAGATTGGGGTTGGAAGAAAGACCTCAGGAGGTCATCTAGTCCTACCTCCTGCTCACATCCAGAACCCACACCAACTAAATCATCCCAGCCAGGGCTTTGTCGTGCCTGGTCTTAAAAACCTCCAAGAATGGAGATTCCACCATCTCCCTAGGTAGCTCATTCCAGTGCTTCACCACCCTCCTAGTGAAATAGTAAGATATTTTCACCTTGTACCAGCTTTCTCTCAATTTAAGTAAAGTTCACTAAATGCAAAGAGGTGGGGGAATGGGCTTAGCCAAAAACATCATTTACATAACCTCCCAAGCCAAAATGAAACAAGAAAATGTGCTATGAAGGGAATGTTTCTCTCTGAAAGTGGTCAAAGTGCCACTACAAGGGACAGTGAACAACAACCAGTAGGTGTGTGGATTACATCATCACCCCTATTGTAAAAATTGTTCCAGCACCCCTGTGCAAACTCCTAACGAACCTATTGCTAAAATTATTCACTCTAATTCAACCCATTTGGCTACAAAGTCTTAGGGGTAACTATGTTAGCTTGTAACTCAAAAAAAAAAAAAAGGTTAAAAAACAAGAAGTGGTCCTGTAGCACCTTGGGCTATATTTAGACTTCAGGCTTCTTTTGGAAGAAATCTCCCAAAAAAACTTCTTCCAAAGGAGAGCGTCCACACTGCCAAAGCTCATCGCTGCTTTTTTGAAAGATAGCGTCCACACTGAATGGATGTTATCTCGCATGTAGGTTGTAATTACTATGGACGGAGTGGCCACCAGGGCACCTGTGCTTTTTCCTCTTTCTTCTTCTTTCGAAAGAACTGCCTTTTCCCCATCCACACATGCCTTTTTCCAAAAGAGCTCTTTCAAAAACCCCAGCGCTAAAATGGATTGGCAGAAAATATGCAAATGAGATAACAACTCATACAAATGAGTCCCTCATTAGCATATTTTTTGCAGAGAAAACTCGTAGTGTAGACGTAGCCTTAGGGTACGTCTAGACTACATGCCTCTATCACCAGAGGCATGTAGATTAGGCTACCCGACATAGTAAAATGAAGTGGCGATTTAAATAATCGCCGCTTCATTTAAATTTCATGGCTGCCGCGCTGAGCCGACAAACAGCTAATCAGCTGTTTGTCGGCTCAGCGCGATAGTCTGGACGCGCGGGTGTCGACATCAAAGGTATTTGTCGACCACCCAGGTATGGTCGACAAATACCTTTGATGTCGACACCCGCGCGTCCAGACTATCGCGCTGAGCCAACAAACAGCTGATCAGCTGTTTGTCGGGTCAGCGCGGCAGCCATGTAAAATTAAATGAAGCGGCGATTATTTGAATCGCTGCTTCATTTTACTATGTCGGGTAGCCTAATCTACATGCCTCTGGCAACAGAGGCATGTAGTCTAGACGTACCCTTAGTTAAAACAAAACAAAACACCTCAGTTTACAGGGCTTTTGAAATCAATACAAGATGCAGTCCCTCTGTCACAAACCACTAAAGCTGAGAGACAAAAAGTGGAAATGGGACACAAATCCTACACTCTACTACTACATTATACCAAAGTAAAAACAAAGCCAGAATCTATATTCCTAATTCAAGCAACTTTAAAGTGCTCCTGACACTATACCAAACAATAAAAAACAGCTTGTAGTCTACTGGGAGAAAACTGCAAAAACAGCAAGCTATAGATCATGGCACAGAAGTTGCAATCTATTAGGCATCAACATATGAAAACAGCAGGTGGACTTTTAACAAGTATATCAAAGGCTCAGTGATTACAGTAGAAACAGAAAGTGGGAGAGGGTACAATGAAAATCCCGTTAGGTCTGGCTTTGAAATCCACATTTCAAGGATGAAATTTAATCTTAGGTACATTTCTCACTTTGTTTTTCAAAATATGAAGTGTGAGAAAGTCAAAACATTTTAAAACTAAAAAGTGAGAAATAAAATATACCTAACCTTGGTGTAGAGAAAGAGACTGCAGAGACACCCTTCTAATTTCTGACAGCCTGACCCAGAAACAGAATTGGCCAATAATGGGGAATGGTATGCTATAAACCCCATTGCCAATGAGAAGAGGGTAATAGACACATGCACACATTTGCTGTATTCATTTTGGCAAACTTGTAATGTCAGTAAAATTATTGAAAATGATACACTAATTCAGTGGCTAATTCTTTTATGTCCCCTTGAGATGTTGCACTGTATATCTACGTCTACACTATAGGGTTTTTGTGCAATAACGGCCATTTTTGTGCAAAAACCTGCAGAGCATCCACACCTCAAGTGCATTTTTTGTGCAAGAAAATTTACAGTAAAATGGCAGAACAGAGGGCTTTTTGCGGTATAGGTATACCTCTTTCTACAAGGAATAACTCCTTTTTGCACAAGAGTTCTTGCACAAAAAGGTGTGTGTGGACGCTCAACAGGGATTACTTGCACAAAAAGAGCCTATCAGAAAAAGGACAGGTGCTCTGATGGCCATTCTATTAATGGCAATCTGAACTTTCTTGCTCAAGAGCGTCCATGCAGTGCATCGCTTTTGTGATGCGCTTTCGTAGTGTGGATACGCTTTTGCACAAGAAGGTTTTCCGGAAGATCTCTTGTGCAAAAAGCCTGCAGTATAGATATAGCCTATGTGATCATGTTTTCTGAGTATGCTACGTACCCACTTTTTCTGCTTTTTTTTAGTATTTTCTATTTAAGCAAGGTCTCTGTTATTTCCTTGCAAGAGTCTCAAAGTTCCTTATTCATGAGCCCTTCAAAAAGTAGTTGACATTTTTTCTCAGGCTTACAAACAACTCAGCTTCACACTCAATATCAAGAAAATGAAAGCGCTCCCTCAAAAGGTTTCTGCTCCCAACATTCTAAGCAATAAAGACATCCAGGAGAATATTGAACACTTTCTTCACTTCAGCAGCCATCTTTCACAGAAACCTGACATTGCTAAGGAAACTCAACACTGCCAGCAATGCACGTGTACAGTTTCTGGATGCTTGAGAAAAATTTGTCTTTGAAGATTGGGACATCAAGAATCAAACCAAGCTTCTCATATATCAGGTCATTATTTTCCATACTCTCCTGCATGGTGCCAAAACCTAAGCCATGCGCATAGACAGCTCAAGATTCTTGAACAATATCAAGGGTGTCTATGCAAGATCTTCTGAATCAAGTGGGATAACCAACACACCAACATCAGTGTTGGGTTCCAAATCAAACCTTCCAGCACTGGAACTATGATAATCTGCCACCAGTTCTGTTGGGATGGTCATGTTCTTTGAGTGTCACTTCAAAGGGTAGTGATCAATGGCTCAATGTCTGGTTGGCAGTTGGTTTCAAGTGGAGTGCCCCAAGGATCGGTTCTAGGGCCGGTTTTGTTCAACATCTTTATTAATGACCTGGATGAGGGGATGGATTGCACCCTCAGCAAGTTTGTGGATGACACTAAGCAAGGGAGAGAGGTAGATACATTGTAGGGCAGGAATAGGGTCCAGAGTGACCTACACAAATTGGAGGATTGGGCCAAAAGAAATCTGATGAGGTTCAACAAGGACAAGTGCAGAGTTCAGTACTTGCGATGGAAGAATCCCATGCATTGTTACAGGCTGGGGACCGATTAGCTCAGTAGCAGTTTGACAGAAAAGGACCTGGGAATTAGCTAATGGCATATTAGGGTGCATTAGGAAGAGCATTTCCAGCAGATATAGAGAAGTTATTATTCCTTTTTATTTAGCATTGGTGAGGCCACATATGGAGTATTGCATCCAGTTCTGAGCCCCCCTACTATAGAAAGGATGTGGAGACATTGGAGAGGGTCCAGCAGAGGGCCACCAAAATGATTAGGGAGCTGGAGCACATGACCTGTGAGGGGAGAATGAGGGACTTGGGCTTATTTAATCTTCAGAAGAGAAGAGTGAGGGGGGATTTGATAGCAGCCTTCAACCTCCTGAAGGGAGGTTCCAAAGAGGATGGACAGAGTGTGTTCTCAGTAGTAACAAATGGCAGAACAAGGAGCAATGGTCTCAAGTTACACTAGGGGAGGTCTAGGTTGGATATTAGGAAAAATTATTTCCTAGGAAGGTGGTGAAGCACTGGAATGGGTTACCTAAAGAGGTGGGGGAATCTCCATCCTTAGAGGTTTTTATGCCTCAGTGTGACAAAGCCCTGGCTGGGATGGTTTAGTTGGGATTGGTCCTGCTTTGGGCAGGGGGCTGGACTCGATGACCTCCTGAGGTCTCTTCCAGCCCTAGGATTCTATGATTCTATGATAATTGTCTCTGAAGTATATGGAGTGACTGGCATGATGGGACTACCTACGATGGCATGTGTCCTATTAGCCTCTGCCAATCACAAAATTATGCAATGGTTGGAGATGGAACACTAGATGGGGAGGGCGCTGAGTTACTACAGAGAATTCATTCACATGTATCTGCCTGATGGGTCTTTCTCACATGCTCAGGGTCTAACTCATTGCCAGTTTGGGGTCAGAAAGGAATTCCCCTCCCATTCAAACTGAGAGAGACTATGGGGGAAGGTATTCCCTTCCTCTGTTGCATAGCACGGCAAATGGGTCACATACAGGTTAAAAACTAGTGTAAATGGTGAATTCTCTGTGACTTAAAGTCTTTAAAACATGATTTGAGGACTTCAGTACTCAGCCAAAGGTTAGGGAGCTGTTTCAGGAGCTGGTGAGTGAGGTTCTGTGGCCTGTGGCGTGCAGAAGGTCAGACTAGATGATTACAGTCATCCCTTCTGACCTTAAAGTCTATGAGTCATGTTCTCACAACTGAGCCATGGCTCCCAAGTGAGGGCTGCGCAAAAAAACAAAAGCTCTTCAAAGATACCCTCAGAACCAACATGAAAAAGTTCAGTGTTGATATAAACTCATAAGAAACCCAAGCTCAACCAATCAAAATGGAAAAGGGCCTTGTGGCAAGGATTCTGATACAGGTTGAAACTCTCTAATCCAGCACCCTTGAGACCTGGCTGATTCTGAACGAGAGAATTTTCTGGACCATAGGAGGTCAATATTGTCTAGCAGCATTACCAACACATCCATTGCTTAGTGGGCTGTTAGAGGACATTTAGGGGTAAATTAGAGCTAGCTAACTAAGCACAGAACACTGAGAGCCAGGACTGGTGGCTGTAAACGAACTCTATGGGACTGTGGGAAACCTGGACACACTCATGATAAGTTGACATCTGGCTAATTAAAATCATGCTGGCCCACGGATGTTGCTGGAGCAGAGAATACTGGAGTAGAGAGGTTCAACCTATATTTCAAGTTCCTACAATGATAACAGGAAACAGAGAAACAGGGAAGGAAGAAAAATGAGGCATAGACTGACAACAATCCACTTCTACACTTTTCACTGTGAAGTGTCTGCCTCAACAGCAACAAGATCTGTGGCTCCTGGATCGGTCTCATTAGCAGCTTGTGGGTCCACCATCATAACTAGCTAGCATTGTTTGGAGGACGATCATCCTCAAGATCTCAGGGATTGCCAACAATGGCAATGTGTGCGAAGCCCAGATTTTGAAAGGAAATTCACTATTTCAAACTTTTGAAGTCACTGACATCTTCTCTTTCATTGACCTCAGTGACACTACTTGGAGTTGTGAGTTACAATCTATGTAAAAGGTATCGGAATTGGTCAAAACAAATTCACTCCAAAACCTTTCAGTTGTTCTTGATACTTTTCTTAGTTCATTGTGTTTCTTCAAAATACTGAAATGCCAAGGAAAATAGACACTTACAACTAAAAGAAAACCCTTTGTATGAAAAAGCTATTTTTCATCAAGACGTTTTTAGAAGAAAAAATGTTGACTAACTGTAATGAAAATCCAGCACAGTTCTCAGTACCCTCAACTTGCATGGAACTGCAGTTAAGCTAGGGAAAGTTGAAGGCTTTTAGTACTGCATCCCAAGTCCTCGAAACATCACATAATGGGTCTTTTATTAATGAATTTACTCTCACTGCACTATTGTCTCCTTGCTTTATCTGTAAATTACATATTTATTGTCCAGGCACCCTTCAGCTGCAATCGATTCACCTTGACATTTGCTGCCCTAATCACCTCTCTCTCTGCAACTCTTGATTGACTGTAATCTTTTTCTATTTGTTTCTTGGATTGCCTCCTCCTTTCCCAGATCAGTCTGTGGTATTTAATTTCACCCTCTCACCTTTGTGCAATAATTCCTGAATCCACATTAGCTGCCTTTTGTCCTTTGCATCATTCTATTTTTCCGAGAAACTGTCATTTCTTCAGTCATTTATCATAGCAAGCCAGATCCTCCGTGGCTGTAAATTTGCATTGCTAAATTGATTTCCATGAGCTGCTCTTATTTACACTAGCACAGGATCTGGACCCCAGTCTGCAGAGGCTTCCGTATAATCCCTCTGGAACTGTTATCTGCTCTCTTCCTGTTTGCTACCAATACTGTGCTTACTCCCAGGTCTTCATATGTGACTCAACTCCAAACCCTTGCTATAAACAGTGAGTCACTGCTCTTATAGTAGTGCAGTGTCTATTTTTACAGAGTGGGCAAGTAATTTTATATGAGAAAAAAGGGGTCTTCTCTTTTTACAAGAGGCAAGCAAATATGTGTGTAATCCAGAGGCACAGAGACCTCTGGAAAGAGATAGTGAAATCTGCTCTGCAGCCTTAGCTGAGAGGCAGGTAGCTTTTATCTCATGTGTTAGAGTCACATGGCTTTAGCGCCTAAGGTCATAGATTCTATTCCTTCTGTCTATGACCTTGGTCTGGTGACTTTACATATGGATCTTGTAGATTCCAATCTCTTAGCATCTTACATTTGTATTTGGGGAAACCTAGACAAGCTTTAGACTGGAGATGAAATCAAAATATTTATAGCTATTCTAATCTAACTCAAACACTTCTTACAGCTTGGACAATCAATAGATTGAACAGATTTGCCAGCTCATTGGAGCCCAGTTCTGGAGACAGCAGACTCTCTGCTGCTGGGTACATTTTTTCTGGGAAAATTACAGTGGATTTTTTGCTAAGAATGAGCAATTAGAGCTTTTCACAAATGAGCAGAAAAGCACTTTGCAGCCCTGATGGGAGTGGTGATGTTTTTAAAGCATATTTGGTAATAACAAAAATGACTGCACTATCGTTTCCCCACTTCTTTTCAGGTAAAAAGAGCCAACTTCTCCATTTTATTCAACACTTGTTCAGACGCAAAAGGCTTTTGAACAAGATTGTATCCAACACCACTGTGTGCTAAGAAAAAGGCAACACTATAGTTTTGACCACACGGCTGCACCAGGTTATAAATGGAGTAAGATTTTCTCTTCCCCCTATGCATGGTCCACCAATACTTTAGGTCCAGGGACACAGAGTTACTGGACAATGTACCACCCACATGACTTCCTCCATTGTGAGCAGTGGCCAGGGAATGGCTGGCAACTTGACTTTGCCCCCTCCATATATCAGTCAGTGGAAATAAGCTAGCACATGGAAGAGAGGGGTTGCAGTTTGTAGTTTGTTGCAGGTGTAGGCCATCATAAAATAGGGATAAAGAGAGTTACAGAGAAATGTGGCTTCCAAGGGGCACATTTTTATGGGCGGTGTCTTCAGCATGCAATTTTGTCCTGGGTGATGGTGGGTGACTCTGGTGTCTAATGCTTAGAACATAACACTCTAAAATAGTTAGAAGTTTAGGGCCATATGTCAGACTGGGCCTGATCCAAAGCCCATTGAAGTAAAAAGCAAAGATGCCTATTAACTCAATAAAGCTTAGTGAGGCCCAAGTCACTTACTCTATATGGGTATGTCTACACTACCCTCCTAATTCGAACTAGGAGGGTAATGTAGGCATACCGCACTTGCAAATGAAGCCCAGGATTTGAATTTCCCGGGCTTCATTTGCATAAGCCGGGCACCGCCATTTTTAAATCCCAGCTAGTTCGAACCCCGTGCCGCGCGGCTACAAGTGGCACGGAATAGCTAGTTCGTATTAGGCTTCTAATCCGAACTAGCTGTACTCCTCATTCCATGAGGAGTACAGCTAGTTCGGATTAGAAGCCTAATACGAACTAGCTATTCCGTGCCACTTGTAGCCGCGCGGCACGGGGTTCGAACTAGCTGGGATTTAAAAATGGCGGTGCCCGGCTTATGCAAATGAAGCCCGGGAAATTCAAATCCTGGGCTTCATTTGCAAGTGCGGTATGCCTACATTACCCTGCTAGTTCGAACTAGCGGGGTAGTGTAGACATACCCTATGACATTAGATGAACAACTTTCCATCTCAGTTTACCCCTCTGTGGGCTTGTCTATTCTTGAAACACTACAGTGGCACAGCCGTGTTTCTGTAGTGCTTCAGTGTAGACATTACCTACAGTGAAGGGAGTGGTTCTCCTACCAGCATAGGTACTCTACCTCCCTGAGAGGCAGTAGCTAGGGCAGTGGACGAATTCTTCTGTCCACCTAGCACTGTCTACAGCAGGGGTGGGTTGGCTTAACTACATCACTCCAAGGTGTGTATTTTTCACACCCCTGAGTGACATAGATGGGTTGATCTAACTTTTTAGGGTAGACCAGAAAGAGTTAATGTATACCAGGAAGAGGATCAGTTAACTAGATAGGCCACAGCTGAGGGGAATCAGGTGGCTCAAGTAATCCCTTGAGTGAATGAGGGAACACAGCTGCAGAGGAATAAGCTGGGCTATGTTTATAAGAGAAGGAAGCTGATAATAGAGGGGGCTCTAGGGAAGTAATCTGCAGTCCCTCCCTGGAAGAAGGGACTTTGGATTGGCAAATCCAGATGGGAGGGTAGGAGGAGCCAGAAAGCTAGGAAAGGTTCGGGGGAAGAATAGCATGCAGACCGTGGCCATTGATCCGAGAGTCTCTCAACTGGAACCTGGTTCCCCTGCCAGCCACTGCAGAAGTGGCACTGGATGGGCAGTGAATGGGAGGACTGCCTGAGCCCATTTGTGAGGAAAGACTGTGATACCCTTAAGAGGGAAACACATACAGTCACCTGGCTGGAAGACTAACTCATAAAGAGGAAGCCACAGCTCCTGAACCAATAGGGGCCGCAGAGCAACAGAGGATACTGTATGGAGAGACTGTCAGAGAAGGGTGCAGTATATGGAAGAGGCTACTCCCCAGAGCTCCCAGGAGGAGGCACCCTACCAGTGAATGGACCCTGAGACACTGAATCACAGGTAGATCCATGGATCCTAGTCAAGGGAGTCTTGAGTTTCTCTTGGGTCTTGGGAGGCAGATTAGTACCGTGAGTCCCACATAAAACTCACTGTATATTACAAGGAGCACGAATTCATAAGTAAAAGCGACGAGGAGTCCTGTGGCACCTTATAGACTAACTGAAGTGTAGGAGCATAAGCTTTCGTGGGCAAAGACCCACTTCGTCAGATGCATGTAGTGGAAATTTCCAGAGGCAGGAATAAATATGCAGGCCAGGATCAGGCTGGAGATGATGAGGTGATCCAATCAAGGAGGATGAGGCCCACTTCTAGCAGCTGATCTGGAGGTGTGAATTCCAAGAGAATAGAAGCTGCTTTTGTAGTTAGCAAGCCATTCACAGTCTTTGTTTAATCCAGAGTTGATTGTGTCAAACTTAAAGATGAACTGTAGCTCAGCAGTTTCTCTTTGAAGTCTGGTCCTGAAGTTTTTTTGCTGCAGGATGGCTACTTTTAGATCTGCAATTGTGTGTCCAGGAAGATTGAAGTGTTCCCCTACAGGTTTTTGTATGCTGCCATTCCTAATATCAGATTTGTGTCCATTGATTCTTTTACGTAGGGACTGTCCTGTTTGGCCGATGTATATAGCAGTGGGGCATTGTTGGCACATGATGGCATATATTACGTTGGTGGATGTGCAGGAGAATGTACCAGTGACAGTATGGCTGATCTGGTTAGGTCCTGTGATGGTGTTGCTGGTGTATATATGTGGGCAGAGTTGGCACCGAGGTTTGTTGCAAGGATTGGTTCCTGAGTTCGAGTTATTATGGTGCGGTGTGTAGTTGCTGGTGAGAATATGCTTCAGGTTGGCGGGTTGTCTGTGGGCAAGGACCGGCCTACCTCCCAAGGCCTGTGAGAGCGAGGGATCATTGTCCAGGATGGGCTGAAGATCGCTAATGATGCGTTGGAGAGGTTTTAGCTGGGGACTATAGGTGATGGCCAGTGGTGTTCTGTTGGTTTCTTTCTTGGGCTTGTCCCGTAGCAGGAGGCTTCTGGGTACACGTCTGGCTCTGTCAATCTGTCTCCTCACTTCCTCGTGTGGGTATCGCAGTTTACAGAATGCTTGTTGAAGGTCTTGTAGGTGTAGGTCTCTGTCTGAGGGGTTGGAGCATATGCGGTTGTACCTCAGTGCTTGGCTGTAAACAATGGATCGTGTGGTGTGTCCGGGATGGAAACTGGAGGCATGCAGGTAAGTATAGCGGTCGGTAGGTTTTCTGTATAGGGTGGTATTCATAAGTAGTTATTTATGGCTTTGAACTGACTGGAGCAAAGCCACTATATCCCAAAGGTTTAACAGCTATTATTTTTCAGAGATACTATTATATAACTAGATTTATAAAATAACACAATGAACTCCAAGGATTTCAAAGCATTTTTCCAGACATTCATTATGCTTCACAATGTTCTTGAGGTCTTCATAAGGCAGCTTGCCACTGTGTCACCAGGAGATCAGCAGTGCAAAATATCATTTCCTGAATACGTGGGTGCAATGGAAGGTGAAAGTATCACATTTATCGACAGGAGTATATTTTTCCAGCAGGTTTGCAATTAAACTGCAACCAAGTTAATGACTGTGGTTTCCCTGCTGTTTTGCATGGCATGTTTTGAAACTTTTAAGATACTATTACTGGGTTGTTTCCGCCATATTGTCTATTGTTTGGGTTGATAGTATGTTGTTCTCTGTGCAGAATAGGAATTGTTCCTGCAGGAGACAACAGTTTGATGAATCACAGAGAAGACTAAAATTGTTGCAGGTCCTGATCCTGCAAGACTTATGCATATGCTTACCTTTGTTTAGCCTGAGTAGTCTGATTTACCACAATGGGACCACTTACATGTGTCCAGACTACATCATTTTTCTTGAAAAAGGTATGTAAATTAGAGCCTCGTCTAAACTGCCATTTTTCTATCGAAAAGCCCCATTTTGAAAAAACCGCGGCCGCCATTATGCAAATAAAGCACGGGAAATTTAAATCCCAGCTTTATTTGCAATTTCAAAGTGTCTAATTTACATCCCTTTTTTGAGAAAAGGGATGTAGTCTAGACACAGCCACAGTGTGCAAAGTTAAACATGTGAAAGTCTTTCTTAATCAGGGCCTATGTTTAATAAATTCAGGGTCACTCTTTAAAGATTAATGTATCTTATCTTAATAAAGGAACCTGGAAAATATCAACTCCTGGCATCAAAGGACCTCCACGGCCAATCTCTTTTTTGAAAAGAGAAAATATATTAGTTAGGTGCTAAAATAAGTCTGTGTTCTTTAGACTCAATTGTTAGTATGTGGGTTAATTAACTGGTTGAGTTTGTTTCACATCATTAAAAGAAATCAAATGCTGTACAAAAAGCCAATGCAACTTTAAAACTACAAAATTAAAGGAAATTGCTAAAGAAAGGTCAACAGAATTCTTGTCTATTTAATGTGATAACTAGCTGAGAAGTAACCTTGCTTTTGCTTGTTTTCTTTGGATAATGTTTATATTAATATAGAAAGGGAACAGAAATTGGTACAGGAATATACTGGAGTATGAATTCTTTCTCTAGTCATGAGCTTGCTTTTTGGGAACTGGCTCACTGAGAAAAATGGGAAAATAAAATACATGTATCATTCAACTGCTACATGCTTTTCACAGCTGGGGATTTAACAGCACAGCACTTTATCAAGCAAAGGGAAGGATCTTTGTGGCAACAGCTACTGAAGTGTTATAGAGTGTGTAATCCTCTCGGGTTATCAAGACACACAGCAGTCATGGAAAAATAGAAAATTCAAAAGCTGAAACCAAGGCCATGTTCACACTGGTTGAGAAAATCAATGCAAGATATACAACTCCAGCTATATGAATTGCATAGCTGAAGTCAACATACCTTGTATTGATTTTCTGGGGCAGTACCACAGTGGGAGGTTGATGGGAGAAACTCTCCCATATTCTTCCCTTACTCCTCATGACTGCAAGGGGTTCCAGGGGTTGATGAGGGTGTCCTCAGTATTCAATTTAGTAGGCCTTTTCCAGACCTGCTAAATCAAATGCTAAAAGATCAATCTCTGGAGCACCAATTTTCCTGGAAGTGTAGATGTCCCTATGTGTGCTGGGAAAGCTGCTGCATCCCATGACTTGAAGAGTTTACAGCTTTGTTCAATGGCTTTTACTGCTATAAAAATTGTTCCAGCACCCCTGTGTACAGTGGAGCAGTCCTTCTAGAATTATAGTGCCCCACCTAAAATTGTGACCTTAATTAATATTGATCTTAATATAATATATTACAATACTATATAGATAAATAGTTCTCAATTGCCTCTACTTTTCAGTACCTTTAGGTTGTTGGAATCATTCCGATCATGACACCAAGTACGTGAATCACAGAAATCAAAGATATAAAATATTTACTCTGCCACTGGCTTTTCCCCTACCAGTGCAAGTTAGTCACTGTACGATAGGAGACAGTTCTTTGTTTATGTTTAATAAATAGTCTACTGTGTATTTTTGTATACATTTCTTAAATACACTAGATTTCACTGTTTGAATGAAATATTTAAAGTGCTGTTCTCCCTTCTCCAGAATGGCAATTATCTCGTTTTCATTCCTCCCAAAGGAACTGCAAGCAACATATTTAAAATTAATAAAAGGAAATACTTTTAATAGAATTTATAATTAGCCTATGGAATGCACTGCTGAAAGAAATCACTCAAAGCTCTTAAGAGGATTTTGTTATTCATATGGATATTGTTAGTGACAATAGCTGCTTATTATTTGTTTCTAGTTAAACCTAACTGGCATTTTTCAGTCATAACAGGCATATTTCTTGCTCGAGTCATTTATAATGTAAAAGACAAAATAAACACACATAGGAAAGAGGTGTAATATATTGCTCATAGCGATAGCTGATCATATTAGGTATTATCATTTTTAAACATAATGAATGATTTTATTAGTTTATCCCGAAGTATTCACACCCTAGACTTACTTCACTGGCTAATGACCTAATTATGCTGGAATTAGGTCTTCAAGAGAACAAAAAAAGAAGAATGGTAGTTTTGTAAACCAGTTCAGAAAAAGCCTGGCGAGTGGAGTAGAAGAAGAGATGGAAATATTTGTGGGGGCACCAAAGCATTATGAGTAAAGTGAAGAAGTTGGGGTTGATCTGAAAAAATACAAAAGTGGATAGACCAGTGTTTCCCAATTTTATTTGGCCACGGAACTCCTAAAGTTGCCTTAAAAAAAAAAGGTCCCTGCCACGTTTCGTTGAGCAAAAAGAAAAAAGCCCTCGCCATGGCTCTGTCTCTTTAACAGGGGGCGGGGAAGTGCTGGCTCTTCACGGAACCCTTGCTTTCGCTTCGCGGATCCCCAGGGTTCCCCGGAGCACCAATTGGGAAACAGTGGGATAGACAGTGATAAGCTAGTGCAGGGCCTTGGAGAACAGGAAGGTTGAATTTAATGCTGTGTAAGAGGGAACCAAAGGAGGGGTTCAAAAAAGATAATGATGTGATCAAATCATCAGACTAGGAATATGATCTTTGCAGCAGCATTTAGTAGGGGGGTTAGCATGGATGTCAGGGAGGCAAGATTAGAGCAAGTTACATTAAACAAAATGGGAGAGAGTGGATTTTGACAATATGGATAGAACTAACTGACAGATCTTGAAACGTTAGGACTCAGCTGAAATACTGTGTCCAGTTTTGATCTCAAATGAATAAAAAAGATGTAGAGAAACTGAAAGGGATCCACAGATGAACTACAAAGTTGTTGAAAGGAATGGAATGAAAACAATATGAACAAAGGCTGGAGGAAGTGGGTGTATTTAGTTTTGAAAAACAGGAGATTGAAGAGGGGACACGACAATTGTCTTCAAATATTTGAAAGGCTGCCAAAAAAGAGCTGGATAAAAGTTTTTCTCTTGCCACAGAGGGCAGGTGGTTCAAACGACAGCACAGAGTGAGAGCAGTGGGATAATGGAACTGACTGCCAAGGGAGGTTGTGGAGGCTCCTTCACTAGAAGTTTCAAATGAGGCTGGATAGCCAACTGTCCTGGGTGGTTTAGACAAAGCAAAACCTGCGTATTGTCATGGGGCTAAACTAGATGACCCTTGCAGTCTCTGTTAACCCTGTGAGTCTATGTAAGTCTATATTTTGGAGGAAGCTGTGGTATAGTGCAGATATGTCTTGGATTTGTGGAGCAAGAGAGAAGGAGGTGTTAAAGATTATTCCCATTTTATGAGGATGAGTGGTGGGAAGGCTAACGCTATTGTCTGCCCTGGGAAAAGATTGGAGAAGAAAAAGAGTTTAGTTTGGGCCATATTAAGTTTGGGTTGATGGCAAGATGTTCAGGAGTTGATTGAGCAAACCACATCTTGATGCCATAATTATCATTATAAAACCAGCAAACAAGAAGTGGTTGGACTGAACTGGTATACTCCACTGGTACGGTTGGTACCATCGCAGGGTATAACTATGTGTGTCAGGCACAATTAGTCTTTAGTTTGTAATGTAACCCACCCCTTTGGGGTTTGTCAGCTCTTGGGGAAGCTTTGTAATCAGTGTTTCAAGGGGAGAAAGGAAACTGAGGAACAGTCCCACTTCATTTTTCAGTCACATACAGTTCACTTTTAAAAAAAGAAATGTCTTTCCTTCTAATGTACATATTCCTGTGGAACACCTTCGGAATCCTGTAGCTGTGCCATTTCGAGACTGCTTCTACTGTATTTTAAGTGTAAATATTTCATTCCCATTACTCTTTCTTGCATAGCTAAACTTTGCATTTCACTGGCATTGGCATTGTCAAGTCTGTTACATTTTGCCACAGGTCATCATTAGGTTGCTAGGAAACAGCTTACCTCAGGGCTCAGGACTCAGCACACTTCATGGATCTGTTAGGAATAAATCTTTTGCAGGGATTATCTGCTTGATATTAGTGATGCCATATTTTATCCAGCATGTGGGAAATGACAGCAACTGAGCTATCTCATCAGTCACACAGTGCTTGGTGGTATAAATTCACCAGCATATTAAATTTGGTGAAAAGAACAGAGGATTTCTCTGCCCTGTTAATAGTGTAATCACCAGTCGAGACATTTGTTAAGTTCTCTTATGTTAGCAAGAATAAAATTAATCATAATGATAATGGCAGAAGCTGGAAACGGGCGATGGGGGATGGATCACTTGATGGTTACTTGTTCTGTTCATTCCCTCTGGGGCATCTGTATGGATGACAAGTGAAAGCCCAGTTGGGGAAACCAAGCCCCAGCCCCACCCCTTCTGCCAGAGGGCCCACCCCTAAAGTCAAACCCCGCCCACCCCAGCCCTATCCTTCTTGGCCACATAGAGAGCCAGGGCTGCCATGCTGTGGCCTGACCCAGCCCTCCCAGGCAGCCAGGGGGAGCCGGGCTGCTGTGCTGTGGCCCTAGCCTTTCGTGGAAGCAGCCCCAACCAAAGGCGATCAGGCATGTAGGCTATTTTGGGAAGGCTGTGGTTTCCCTTGCCTACGTTACTGACCACCCATGGGCATTCAGCACTGGCCACTGACAAAAGACAGCACCACTGGGTTAGATGGACCTTTTCCCTGGTCTTATGCTTTTACTGCATGTGTCACTGGGGAGCCTAACTTTCTTTCATCTTTAAATTCATTTTAGAGGCTGGTGAACTCCTAATATTCAGTGCTTTTCATATGCTTTTATTAAATGTATTGGAGTTTGTTTGGATGTGCGGTTGTTTTGATTTTAGTAGTTAAGACAGGACTCGAGCGTGCCTTCACATACAAAGATGACTCATGATATGACGATGATAATTATGGTATTTATTATAACGTGCAATATGAAAACTGTATATTTTACATTGCACCTTTTGTCCCAGAGTATTTTACTATTGACTAGATTCAGGGTGGCCTGTTCAGGTGGTGTATGACGGAAATAGCTCTCCAATACAGTCTTGGGGAATCTAGTCTACAAGCTGACAGTAGTACTCCTTGGGTGCCAGAGACTATGTTCAGCGGGCTTATTAGTACTTCACAATTCAAAAAATGGCCAGATATGTTGAAGTGGCCAGGTCCTGGTCTGATAACAGGTGCTTATAACATGTGTATATACTGCGGGTTAGATAAGCACCACAGTGCTCTTTACAGCAGCATGTGTCAGGAGTGTTATACTGCCTGGTTCTATCCTATACTTCAGAATGCCTCAGAGCACCTCAGTGGAAATATCTTGCCACTTCCCTCCCACACACTGTCACCACTGGGACAAATCAAACAAAACAACCGTAGTGCAGCTTCTGGGGGAACAGGTTCGTCAGAAACGATATACATTTGCAGTGTGTATTATGCCGTGCTATTTTAATGCATGTTCTAGTCTCTCTGAGTGGGTGAAGTAGAATAAATTCAAATTTTTGCTCAGGTTAACACAAAGCTCACCAAACCTAAGATGTTTTGCCATATAATGCAATTGTATTGATAACCTCTGGAATATGGCCTGCCAGCTAAGGGTAAGCGATGGCTTGGGATCTCATCCTGAAGAGGAGATGTCAGAAGTGGGAGAACTGCACAGAGAAAAGCCCCGTGTTCTGAAGTTCATCCCCACCATGAAGAGAGAAGGGGAGAAATGGCTGTTTGTTAATATCTACCACTCTCCTGCTACCTATGCTCTGGGATGACACATGTGCTGTTCTGGACAGGTATTGTGAGAAGTTGGTACTATGACAGTGACACAAGAATCATCACATCACAATTTAACTTCCTCACATCGAGCCCCAAAGAAATTGACATCTGAGTAAATGTCAGCCTAGGATTAAGTGAAATCAGGTGAGATGGGATTTTCCCCTAAAAGACAAAAATTACTCCACCCTTGTACATATTTAACCCTAGGGTGTACATTGCAGTAAGCCTTTCAAAAATACTTTGTTTCCTGTTGAAATTTATATCCATTCCTAACCCCACAAAATGTAGCTTAATATACACTTTTCACCCAATAAAATAATAGCGGAAGCCTTCTCATATATAAAAGGCTCTGATGTACTTTCCTGTTCAGATTGGATTGGCTGGGAATGGAATATACAGTCTGAAGCTTAAATGTCTGAGAAGTGTGTTTTTGTGTATCGATGTTCAAAACAAAATGATGAAGTGATTTCAGTCAGGCAAGCAGTTGTCTTAAAGATACAGAAGCAGTAATGGTTCCAAATACATTTCTGCGAAGTTTAAACGAAACAACTATTACATAGACTAAGTTCTTCCAGTCCTAGGAATGTAGAATGAAATTCTGTCCTCATTATAATCCATGGGAGGCGTACCATTGACTGCCATGAAATTAGGATTTCACCTAGAGACTTTACAGATGAAAAAAACAAGCTTTTAGACCAGACGTATTGTTTCCCCAACATTCAGGCTATGCTGTGTCTTAGGGTGTGTCTAGACTACTGAGTTTTGTCGACAAAAGTGGACTTTTGTCGACAAAACTATACTAGCGTCTACACTACCGCTGAGTTCTGTCGACATAACATCGACAGAACTCAGCAGTTTTGTCGACGCTGGTATACCTCATTTTACGAGGCATAACACCTTCTGTCGACAGAGTTCTGTTGACAGAAGGTGTTATTGCCTGTAGGGTTGCGTCTAGACTACAGGGTTCTGTTGACAAAGCAGCTTGCTTTGTCGACAGAACTCAATGTGTCTGGACGCTCTTTGTCGACAGAAGTTTTGTCAACAGATACTGTCGACAAAACTTGTCGACAAAACCCGGTAGTCTAGACGTACCCTTAATTTAAACCCATTGCTCTTGTTTAGAATCTTGTGCACTACACAAGTTAATTCCTGCCCTTTTTGTGTTAATACATCTAAAATACCTATCCCTCAGGTGTCCCTTAGATACGCAATACATACTTATCACTTAGGGTACGTCTACACTGCAACACTATTTCAAAATAACTAGCGCTATTCCAAAATAACTTAGTCTGCGTCTACTTAGCAGGCAGTTATTTTGAAATAGTGTCAAAATACTGTCAAGCTGGAGGACTTTTTACTCCAACTCCTGTAACTCTCATTGTACGGGGCATAAGGGAAGTCGGAGGAAGAGTGCTCTATTTAAAAAGCGCTGTGTAGACGCTTCCTATTTCGAAATAAGCTATTTCAAAATAAGATACGCAATTGACATAGTTCAATTTGTGTATCTTATTTTGAGTTAAGCCCCACAGTGTAGACACATACTTATTGACCTCTAATCCAGGGGTCTCAAACTCCTGGCTCACAGGCCATCCCAGGCCACAGCAGGAAGTACGGGAAGGTGGAGGTGGGGGAGGGGAGTTGACCACTGCTCTTGCCCTATGCCAGGCCCTCCCAATAATCCCTGAAGTCACATCCTTGGGAATGGGATGCCATGGGGGAGAGGGTGGGGTAATGGCAGGAAAGGGCAGAGCTTGGGGAATTGCTCCAGCCCGGGATAGCCTGTGTGCCTGGAATTTGAAACTCCTGCTCTAATCATTCCCTCACAATCCCCATTTTTGTTGTTGCCTGAAACGTCAACAATTTGCCAAAATCTTTCTGCTAATGTAGAGCCTGGGATGAACACAACAGCAGGTGGAAATTGTGCAGATTACAAAGACTGAGCATGTGGCAAATAATAAAAGGGATAGGTCCGTGATACAATGCAAACTAAAGCATTTGGAAAACTGGGTACAAGCATTTGAATACAGTTAAATATAAATGTATACACTCACATGGTCCATACTTATAAGTCAGAGGACTCTGTCCGGGGAAACAGTGACTGAAAAAGTTTTTGGGGATTGTGGTGGATTATCAATTGTCTAGGAATTCCCAGGGTGATGAGAATGGGCTCAGGAGATCCTAGGAGGCATGAACAGGGGAATCTCAAGGAGTAGTAGAGGAATTCTTTTACTGCTGTATTAGACACTGGTGTAATCATTGCTGAGACACTGTGTCTGCATCTGGTATTCACAATTCAAGAAGGATGTTGAAAAATTGGAGAAGGTGCAGAGGAGAGCTGCATAAATCATTAAATGGTTAGAAAAAACCATGTGTTATACTGATAGACCCAAGAAGCAGCATCTGTTTAGTTTAACAAAGAGAAGGGTAAGAAATGACTTGATCACACTATATTCTTACCCAGGAAACAATAATTGGATGTCTAGCTCTTCAATCTAGCAGACAAACATATAACACAGTCTAATGGCTGGATGCTGAAGCTAGATAAGCTTAGACAGAGACAAGGTATGCATTGTTTTAACAAAGAGGATATTTAACCCCTGGAACAATTTACCAAGAGTCAGGTGGCTTCTCCCTCACTGGCCATTCTTAAATTAAGATGTGCATTACAGTCTGGATCGCCCTGGTCTGGCACTCTTGGGGTGTGTCTAGACTACATGCCTCCTTCGACGGAGGCATGTAGATTAGCCAGATCGGAAGAGGGAAATGAAGCCGCGATTAAAATAATCGCGGCTTCATTTAAATTTAAATGGCTGCCCCGATCTGCCGATCAGCTGTTTGTCGGCAGATCGGGGGAGTCTGGACGCGATGCCCCGACAAAGAAGCCTTTCTTCATCGACACAGGTAAACCTGGTTTCACGAGGCTTACCTGTGTCGATGAAGAAAGGCTTCTTTGTCGGGGCATCGCGTCCAGACTCCCCCGATCTGCCGACAAACAGCTGATCAGCAGATCGGGGCAGCCATTTAAATTTAAATGAAGCCGCGATTATTTTAATCGCGGCTTCATTTCCCTCTTCCGATCTGGCTAATCTACATGACTCCGTCGAAGGAGGCATGTAGTCTAGACACACCCTTAGGGTCTGACTGGTCCCAAACCAGGGAGTTTTCATACTTGGGAAGATCAACAGGCCCCCTTCCACCAGCCTGGCTGGGTTCCCAGCTGCTAGCCCCCCTAGTGCTACCCTGCAGGGTGGCCAGCCCCACTGCTGCTGGCACAGCCAGATTTTCAGCACCCAGACCCCCTGCCTTTGGCTCAGCTGGTTTCCTGGCAGGTCTTCCAACCATCGGCACTTCTGTCACCCAACTCCTGGCCAGTGGCTCTTGGATCCAGGAATATCTATGGTCCTACTGAGCCATGGATGTTGCTGGACCAGAGAGTCACAGATTAGAGAGATTCAACCTGTAGTTCAAAAGGAATTATTTTGAGGAAAGTCTCTGGCCTGTATTATGTAAGAAGTCAGATTAGGACATCACAATGGTCCCTGCTGGTCTTGGAATCAACTGAGATTCGTGAAGCCATGCTTATTCACGTGAAGGATTAGGCCCAGATAATGGGGGAAATCTTAGCTCTATTGAAGTCATTGATTTCAGTCGGGATGTGATTTCATGTAGTGTTGTGGCAGTAGAGCCATAGAAAGAGAAACTGAACTTGGCTCTGATACACGATATTTGGGCAACATGTCGCCCCTTGCAGGCATATTGTGTTCTAAACTGACATCAGATTTGCTGCCCGCAATCACTACAAGATCTTTTTTCAGCAGTACTGCTTTGCAAACTGTGTTGTCTGCCTGAATATATGTGTTTTAGCCTATTAGTGTTGACTTCAAAACAGTAGCATTACACTCTTGCATGTTCTTTTCTATATGAAATCCTTTTCAACTGAAAAATAGTTGACTGGATCTGCTTTGGCAAATGTCTAATATCTTCTATTTGAGACTAGGAATTGCATGTGACGCCACTGAAAATCACCATGGGAACCTTTCTTATTCAAATCTCCTGTGACAGAATCATTTACGCGCAGGCACCATGGTATAACAAAACATTGTTCAATCCTAAACAATATAATGTTATAATACAAAATTCAGCTGCGATTTTAAAACATAATAGATCTCAGTAAACCTATGAGATTGCATAAGCAGGTGATAAAAGTAAAATACTGAATAAGTCACATAAATTACAGAAAAAGGAAGGAATCTGAGAATATTTAAAATACATTATAAATACTTCTTAGAGTATACCATGCACAGCTTCCACCCTGGAACTTGCCAAACTCTTTAAAAAATCAATTTATCCCCTTAATTTGCCAAGCTGTTTTTAAAAAAGATATCTGACAAAATATTCGAAATGTATATAAGCAAACAAATCTATAACATATTTTTTTCAGACATCTCTAGTATTTATGCATTTAGCATAATCTCTATTTAATGAAAAAATATAATAAATTACACCAAGTTATTAAGATTATAATTTATACTGTTTGAAATATTTTAGCTGCACATGTCCTCATCCCTTTTTGTGTGCCCACATGTCTATTTTCATCACATTGATTGGACCAGATCCCCCTTTCACTTGCAGTGTATGAATGGGGTTTCTCGGAGATTGTGTGCATTTGACCCATTATATATTGTTACTCATTCTGGGCCTGCATCTTCATTGCCTTTCACCTTGTATTGTCATTTACGTATGTATAGGGCTCTACCAAATTCATGGCCATGAAGAAAGTGTCATGGACCAATGAAATCCTGTTTCCACATCCTCCCCATTTCCATGAAACAAAAGACAGGACTATGCAGCACTTTAAAGACTAACAAGATGGTTTATTAGGTGATGAGCTTTCGTGGGCCAGACCCACTTCCTCAGATCAAATTGTGGAAGAAACTTGGCATGACCATATATACCAAAGGGATACAATAAAAAAAAATGTGAACACACATAAAATAGACAAATCAGATTTTAGAACAGAGGAGGGATGAGGAGGGGAGGAGAGTGTCTATGAGATAATTATATTAGAGGTGATAATCGAGGAAGCTATCTTTGTAATGGGTAAGATAATTAGCATCTTTATTAAGGCCCATTCGTAAAGTGTCAAATTTAAGTATGAATGACAGTTCAGAGGCTTCTCTTTGAAGTCTTGTGTTAAAGTCTCTTTGAAGCAGTATGCATGTAGTCAGGTCGTTGAGACAATGCCCAGTCTGGTTGAAATGGCAAGAAACTTCTGGGGGTGCAGCCGGCCTTGGGATCACTACCAACATTGGTGAAGTGGCCCCCTTACAAAAATTATGGCCCACCTCTTCCCTATAGTTTCACCCCCACCTCAATAGCCTACTGGCCATGGGTGGGGCACTGAACGCCAGGGGCAGCCCAAGGAACTTCTCTCTTTCTCAGACAAGCTTGGGCGGGGGGGGGGGGAAGGGACGGCTCTGACAGGGAAGGCAATCCCTTGATCCTGGACCACCCCAGACAGACTGCAGGTCATAGGGAAACAACTGGGAGAGGGCCTGCTGGCAGAGGAGCACTGCCCCGGCTCCCTGTGAGGAGTGGCCATCAGAGTACAGCCAAAGTACGGAGGGTGGCCCTGGTAGGCCTTCACCTTCCACCTGCCTTGACTTCTGCACCCCTTCCCTCTGTCATTAGCCCCCCCTTCTTCCTGTCCTGAGCACTCCCTATGCCTCCCACACCTCTGCCATAAGCCAACCACCTCCTGCTCCTCCTCACCCCCAAACTCTCACTCTCCAGCCTTCATTTGCCTACATTTTTGTAAAATACAGACATTGAAATAAGGCATGTATATTTTTCATTTATTTGTCAAAAAAAATTACTTCAGTTAAAGACCTCAGCAATGCTAAGTACATCTGCTAGTATCATATATCTTAGTCAGAAGCATTAAAAAGTTCTTTACACTATTCATGCTCTGAAGGCTGATCAGTCTGAAAACTAATAGTTGGCTGTATTTCACAGCTTTCATCACACAGCAATGTCTATATTATATAAATATAATAGATGTGTGGACAGGCTCGTAAATAGGGATATATAGCAGTTAATGTCATTGGAGAGACACTATGTAAAATACTGTTACAGCAGTACATCTGCATTCAAGAATGTCAATGAAAACTCTGTTTTTCAAAATATGTCATAAAAATGCCTCCATCCTAAAAGCCATTTGCCCATTAAGGACAGTGCTCCGACAGAAATCTCAAATCACCTCTGTTCATGAGTGCAAGTTGGAATTCTTAACTGGAAAAAAAGTGAGGTCCACATAGTGACTCAGCCCCTCAACTCTGAAGGGCAGTGGGTGGGTTTCTATGAGTTAGAGAATGTATATAGCATGTTACAATGATAATCCCTGCCCATACAAACTCATTGTCACAGCCATGTTGTGAGGTAAGAATTTTATTTCTATTCCACGGGTGTAGAAACTGACACACAAAGGTTAAGGTCAAACTTTTCCTAGCTACGTATTTGAAGTTAGGCCTTTAGGAGTAGACACACAAAAGAATTTAGGATCCTACCACATTCTATGCCTAAATCCCCACATAAGGCCTCACAGATTCATAAAACCTACACTCAGCAGCCCATGATCCTTGTAGGTGTCTAAACTCAATTAAAGTCTAACTATTTGCAGTAAAAGTTTCCAAGGTGTGATATTTCTGTTTCTGCACATACATTTCAATATTGATAATGAAAAGTAATGCATATTGGAAAACATAATCCCAACTATACGTACAAAATGATTGGGTCTAAATGAACTATTATCCCTCAAGAGTGAGATCTTGGAGTTATTGTGGATAATTCGCTGAAAACATCCACTCAATGTTCAACAGCAGTCAAAAAAATAAATAGAATGTTAGAATAATTAAAGAAAGGGATAGATAATAAAACAGAGACTATCTTATTGCCTCTATGTAAATCCAGAGTACACCCATATCTTGATAACTGTGTGCAGATATGGTCACCTCATCTCAAAAAAGTTATCTTGGCATTGGAAAAAGTTCAGAAAAGGGCAACATACATTATTAGGAGTTAGGAACGGCAGCCAAATGAAGAAAGATTAAAAAGACTGGGACTTTTCAGTTTAGAAAAGAAGAGACTAAGGGGGAATATGATAGAAGTCTATTAAATCATAACCAGTATGGAGAAAGTAGATAAGGAAAAATTATTTACTTGCTCCCAAAACACAAGAACTAGGGATCATCAAATGAAATTAATAGGTAGCAGATTTTAAACAAACACAAGGAAGTATTTCTTCACACAACACACAGTGAACCTGTGGAACTCCTTGCCAGAGGCTGTTGTGAAGACCAGGACTTTAACAGGGTTCAGAAAAGAACTAGATAAATTCATGAAGAATAGGCCTATTAATGGCTATTAGCCAGGATGGGTGGGAATGGTGTTCCTAGCCTCTGACAGAAGCTGGGAATGGGTGTTTTGTTAATTCCCTCTGGGGCACCACTATTGAGGACAGGATACTGGGGTAGATGGACCTTTGGTGTGACCCGTTTATAGTCCTTCTTATGTTCTTAGTACCACAGCCCTACACCAAGCATCTGGATGCCTAAGCCTCAGAGCAAAGTACAAACTGGGAGAAGGTATGCTATGTGATTGTCACAGGATATTAGAGAGACAAGGTAGATAAGTTAATATATTTTAATTGGACCAGCTTTTGTTGGTGAGAGAGACAAGCTTTCAACAGCCAATTGGTGAGAGAGACAAGCTTTCAACAGAGACAATTCTTCAGCCAAAGTCTCTCAATCCAGTAAACTTGCTCAAATCTCACTACTTGTTTGGGGCCTTATAGGCAAATTTACACAAAATGTGGGGAAGGGGACCTCCCTTATGAACTTTAGGCATGTGGAGGACCTCAGTTCAACCCTTTCTCTATCTCAGGGTAAGACAGGATTTGAACAGAGATCTGCTACCTCTCAGGTGCAAACCCAAGTTATTACTATGTAAGTGGCTCTTTCAGTCTTTCCTGTTGCAGCTGTTCCACTGTGTACAAATAATTTAAAATTGGAACAAGACTACTGGCTTCTTGGTCTCCTGAGTCCCAGGGTAGTTTTCTGAAGAAGTGGGCTGTGCCCACGACAGCGCATGATACTATCTATATGTTTTGTTAAAGTGCTACCAGACTATTTGTTGTTGTCTTTTCTGTAACAGACTAACTCTGCTACCCCCTGAAGCACCAGAACACAGTCATTCTCATACTCGCCCACTCTCTCCGGCCTAGTATTGAAGCAGTTTTGTTGAGGGTAAATAAGGAGAAACAGAGACAGAAAATAGTCATGAGAATGACTCTAGAGATTAGAGCATTTATGTGGGAGATCTAAGACTACCCTACACACTGGGCTAAAAGTTACAAGGGAATCTTCCATTTCTTGCAGATGCCTCCTGCAACTGAGAATTCCAAGAAGAGGGTGGTGCCTATCTCTAAGGGTATGTCTACACAGCAGTATTATTTTGGAATAACCCACATTATTCTGAAATAACATCATGCGCATCTACACTACAAACCATTATTTTGAAATAATTTTGAGCTGGAGGACTTTTTACTCCAACTCATGGCAATCATAATTTCGTGAGGAGTAAGGGAAGTTGAAGGAAGAGTGTTCTTCCTTCGACTTCCTGCTGTGTAGACAGCGCCAAAAACCCAATTAAGTTATTTCGACTTAAGCTACGCAATTGACATAGCTGAAGTTGCATAGTTGAATTCAATATTAGTCCTGCTGTGTACACATACCCTAAGAAGGGTGGGGCCTACCACACATTCCTTAGCTAGGCATCTCCCACAGGCCAACTTAGAAGAGGACCCTTCTAACATGCTGGCTTTTGTGGATCCCATAACTTTCTCTTCCCATTCATTTTATTGGATTCCTACCCAGCACCAGTTCAGGCTTTGTGACTTGCAGTGGTTTTCTAGGCACCTAAAGTTAGATGTGGTGCTGAGTGCCTTCACCCTTGCATTTCTTTGTGACTCTAGCATGTATTTCTGTAAACTCTTACCGTATATTCCGGCGTACAAGACGACCTCTGATGTTAAAAACCATCCCCCAAAAATCGGGGGTCGTCTTGTACGCCGAGTATACATCCCAGGCGCGCCTGGGATGCCCCCCCGCCGGCTTCCCCCGAGGCTTTCAAAGCTGCTGCGGCTTTGCTCCCGGTGCCTCTGGTCTGCTGGGGACCATCTCCAGCAGACCAGGGACACCGGGAGCAAAGGAGGTGGAGGGGCGCTGGGGTATAAGATGAAACCCTATCTTTTAATTAAAAAGATAGGGGGTCGTCTTATACGCCCAGTCGCCCTATACGCCGGAAAATACGGTACTTTAGATGCTTAATTTTAGAGGAAAAAAATACTTTTGCTGGTGAAAGGCATAAAAGGGAGTTGGAGTTAGGGCTGAGACTATTCCCTTTCTTTTAGTTGTAGACCTGCATCACTCCCCCACCTCCCACCCCCAATTCCACAGTGTGTAGTGCATGGATAGGCTGCTGTCTAAGCACAGAACATCTTTTGCTACCATAGCATTACACATAAACTCAGTAGTCTTCTCATGAAATATAAGTTGAATATTTTTATTGTAGGCTGTTGAGGCCAGAAAGCGTATCTTCCTGAAAGCTTATACAGCACCTCACAAAATGGGGTTCAGATTCAGATTGAGATCTTTTGGCACCATAATAATAGTTAATAATAAAATGAAAAATATATTCAATGGAATTTAACATAAACTTTTGTTTTTGTTTTGCAAATCTGAATACATCTCTAACTTTTCCTTTGGTGACCTTTCCATAATGGCTTTTTTTTTTTTTACTTTAGAGTGAATACCATTTTATGGCGTCTGTTCTTCATCACCAAAATATGCTCAGCTCACATTTTATTACACATATTCAGGGAGGCGTTTTTCAAAATGTCACTTCTGTAATCCTTATATGAGTTAATGGTTTCTGCCACACTGGTTTCATGCTTACATTTAGATTCTTTAAAACTAAAATAGTATTGACTTTGTCCGTACTCTTAGCTGATCAATTTTTCTGTCAGGTGATTTGATGATTCACCATTTTGAAAGTACAGTTGGCAAATTACAACCTAACACCTGAAACAATGGGTTTCTGGCTTTTCAGAAAAAATAAAGCTCTCATTTTTTCGTCTTGAAGAATGCCAATGACATGCAAGGAAAAATCTATAGTTACTAGCCAATTAGCCTGTCATAAGACGGGATTTTCAAGTCTCTCCTCCACATCGGTCTTCTCTCCTAAGCCTCCGGTCTCTCGCTCCGTGTCTCTCTCTCTCCTCCTCCTACTGCCTCCCCCTCACTCTCTCTCAGCTCTCCTCCCCCTCCTGCCTCTCACTTGTGGGACCACGGAGTCCAAATGGCCGTTTGGGCTCTGAACTCCCCGTGCTGCAAGGAGAGTGCGGAGCCCAAATGGTCGCTTGTGCCACTTGCTCCCACGCGGCAGCATGGCTGAGCGGAGCAGAAGTCAGCTGAGCACCACGGCGGGTGGCGAAGGGGGGCGGGGTGGTGACGTTCATGGCCAGGGGGCGGGGCCTGGAGTCGCTGTCACACTGCACGTTACCACCCTGCCCCCCTTCATCTCCCGCCGTGGCACTCGGCTGATTTCTGTGCCGCTCAGCTAGGCTGCCGCAGGGAAACAAGCAGCCGTTTGGGCTCCCTCGTGGTGGCCCGGCTGAGTGGCACAGAAGTCAGCCGAGCACCACGGCGGGAGCGAAGGGGGGCAGAGCGGTAATGTACATGGCCAGGCCCCACCCCCTGGCCATGTACGTCACCGCCCCACCCTACTTCCCCTCCCGCCGTGGCGCTCGGCTGACTTCTGCGCTGTTCAGCCGGGCCGCCGCGGGGGAGCAAGAGGCACAAGTGGCTGTTTGGGCCCTGCACTCCCTATGCAGCACGGGCCGCCCAGAGGGAACAGCCAGCATTTCAGGCAACAGCGCCGCCCAGAGGGAACAGCCAGCATATCAGCATTACAGACTCACAGACACTGGGCTACTATATATATGCAGTGGCACAAAAAAAATAAAAAAAAAAACCCTCTAGAGCAAAATTAGTGGCCCTCATTATCTGGATTCTTTTCGAGGATGAAGTCTGAACATAGAATATTTCTCGATGATTTAAAAACAATTAATTTGTTCCAATATCTAACAGTGGTAAGAGGATGGGACAGAGATCATCCCACTGTGCATATCAAGAGGCTTTAATATGATCACCAATGAGAGCATGAGCCACGGAACACTGCTGAACAAGGGCAGTGTTTACAAAGACTTTTCTCCTCTGTGTTTCCTTACAGATAGAGAAGCAGGATTTCAAGCCAATGAGAAGTTTGCACCTGGCATTGGGCATGAACTCAGAACTACAGGAGTTCTACAGCAAATACATATTCTGAGTCCAGAGACATTGGACATCATGGAAAAGGAGAAAAGGCTCAATCACAGAACTGCATGATGACAGAGCTAATCTTCCTCCATATTCTGGGCTTAGTGCCCAGCAGGTTACTCAGAAATAGCCCCTATTGACAGCCCCAGGAATGTTACCGATTTAGAGGCTATGTCTACACTACAGGGTTTTTGCACAAAAACCTACAGAGCATACACACCTCAAGCATGTTTTGGCACAAGTTAATTTATAGTAAATCAAAAGAACAGAGGGGGTTTTGCGGTGTAGGTATTCCTCTTTCTACGAGGAATAACTACTTTTTGCACAAGAGTTTTTGCGCAAAAAGGTGTGTGTGGATGGGCAACAGGAAAGTTTTTGTGCAAAAAAGAACCACATGAAAAAAGCACAGGTGCTCTGGTGGCTATGCTGTGAATAGCAATCAGAGCTTTCTTTTGCGAGAGCGTCTATGCAGTGTGGATGCACCCTTGTGCAAGAAGTTTTTGCGGAAGATCTCTTCCGCAAAAAGCTTCTTGCCCAAGAAGCCTGCAGTGTAGACATAGCCAGGATGTGCAGAATTGGCTTCCTTATCATCTGGGATCCTAGTTTACTGTGATAAAAAAATTCTCTGATTAAAAAATCCTATAGAAATCCATGTTTTTCCATAAATACAATGAAACACTGAACTTTAGTTTCTCTGTCCATGATATATATAGGTATCCATTGAATACAATGTTTTATTTACAGGTTTTAAGCTGACAGCCGGAGTCCCACTACTTGGGACTGACAACACGAGCTCTGCCTATTTTCTTGATTATCCACTCTGACCCTTGTCCCAATTAGATCAGATAACTGGGGTTCCATCATATAAACTTTTATTTTTTCACAGGATGTAACATCTCTGTAAAATTCCCTGTAAAAACATGCATTCTGTGGCATTCAGGATTTCTAGGGTCCCTGCTTAATGGCTTAAGGCTTAGTGCTTCCTTGAACTTTTTATTTCAACCTTGCATAACAGCTGCATCTCAGCTCTTCCCATCATGTTCTTGTCTCAGCTGAAGGCAATATGAGAGATAAATTATCCATTGAAAGGATATAGTTTACTCCCCCTCTAATGGCTAGCTACTCCACCCACTCTTAAGCCCTCAGACCACCTACTTGGTCATAGTGTCAAGAGTATTTGCACCCTGAACCAGCCCTGGACCCAAGATCCAGGTAGGCTGAGCTTGGAGATGGGGTCTGAAGCTTTAGTCATTCTGTGGTTCTGAACTTTCTCAGATAGAAACGCTATTTCCCCCCTATTGGATTCTCTGCCAAAAGACTCTGGTGCAGATAAAAAGAGCTCCAGACTAATTACTAGCTACATGTTGCAAATCATGATATATTTCTCATCAGCATCAAAATTGCTATCAAAACTGTCAGTCAAGGAGCAATCAGGATCCTGTTAATGTGGCTTTCAGAAATCTGAATAGTCTCTAATGCAAGGCTGTAAGGAAATGAAGAGAGTTTATTGGTAATCTCCAAGAGATGTTCAAAAGCATCTGATTGGCTGGATATATTTATTATGTTGTATATTGCACTAAAGTCCATAAAACTTTGTTAGGAGGGAAACAAGGAAAGTTTATTATAATGTAGTAAAATAAAAGGAGCTGAATCCAGAGTCTAATAAAATGTCACAATGCAGAGTTGTACAAAGGGATATTTCTTCAGACATCTACATCTTTTAGAAATATGTACATCAATGCTAAATGAAAGCCTGATCTCGTCACTTCCGGGAAATTGCCCTATGTTACTTGCCAAACTCAGACAACAAATCTTGCAAAAAAATCCCCCTTTCCATTAGCGTGTCATCCTGCATTTTGCCATAGAGCTGTCAATAATTTCCTACCAGTTATTATCAAGCCATTATTTCTGGACGAAATGCTCCCTGGGCTGGTGACAGATGTATGTCATGGGAAGTGTAATACTCTAAAAAGAGTATATTGAGGTGACGGAGAAACATTTGGGAAATGGGAATCCCTGGGAGTGGTCAATGCAAATTCTACAACTCTAGTTATACAGTTCAAGCCCAAATGTCTACATCACAATTTTATTACTCTGAAGCATTAGCCCAAGTCAGCTGACCGGCCAGCTGCAGGTTGTAAATTGCTGTGTAAACATACAGTCAGATGTAGAGCCACTGCAAGCTAAGCCTAAAGGGGGTGAGACACGGTCTGTGCCTGAGAGAAGTTTCTGGAAATCTTAAGAGGGTGCACTGGAAGAAAATAGGAGGAGGAAGGGGGATCAAAGGTTCTGTTAACCCTGAAATCATGACAGTGTCATAACCTGTTGAGACCTTGTGGACAGGTGTGAAATTGCTCAGTACATTGGCAGTCATTTTAGTTCATACTTTGGACAGCTCACCATACTAGAGTTTTGTATCTAATTTGATGAGGCTATTATCGCTAGTGCTTCAGGCTGACGCATGAAGCTAATTTCATCAGGCTTGTTACTTTTATATGTGATCGCTCCTCAAAGGCGGCAGGATAATTAGCAAAACGATTTTCACATTGAAAAATAGGTTTCCTAATTGTGAGGTTTCTTCTACTTCCCACACCACTAGTCCTCTCCGTCTGTGAGTTAAATAAGATGCACAACTTTTAAGTGACTCTTAAGAGTAGTGTAAAAATAGGACTCGAGCATGCAAGGGTGTAATCAGGAAGGCCAAAGCACAATTGGATTTGCAGCTAGCAAGAGATGTGAAGGAAAACTAGAACGTGTTCTACAGGTATGTTAGCAACAAAAAGAAGAAACAACTCCAGAAGGGGATGATAGGAGTAGAAAGTGGAGAAAGTGGAAAACCCCCAAACACAGGACAAAGGAGCCAAGGTGTTGATGCTCACCTTAAAAAACAACAAAGGCTGGGTGTATCGGGGGCAGGTTTACAGAGCAACACTGGAAGTTATGAGCCAAAGAAGGGAAGAGATGACCAAACAGCAACGTAGCAGGCAAGAAAGCTGCAGCCAGATCAACCAATGTCAAAGGCTGACCTGGCGGAGGAGACAGAGAAGCTGCGTAACTGATAAGACAAGCCATGTGCCACAGGAAAGGAATTCTGAATGATCCAGAGAATTCTGGCCCAACTCAGAGAATGCTCTGCAGTGGTGAGGAAACTGAGAAAGGGAAATGTGTGATGGTTATCTTTTGTCTAGATCTGTGTGTTCCTCGTGTGATGAAATAATCTAACAATGATTTAGAATTCTGTGTAAAGTCTGTGTGTGTGTGTGTGTGTGTGTGTGTGTGTGTGTGTGTGTGTGTGTGTGTTGTATTCTAGTCAGATGTCCTTGAAGAGTTAGCCATATGCAGCAGGGCCAACAGCCAATGCAGGCCCCAGGGCAAGGTGGAGGCCCATCTCTATGCCTCAGAATGGGGCGGAGTCTCAGGCAGAAGCCTTCAGGCCACCTGAGCCATGGCACTGCCTTCAGAGCACCCAGCACTGGCAGCAATTTAAAGAGAACATGTGTTTAAGCTGTGGGGGTGGGAGTCAGCTTGGCTCCTGGTGTTGCAGTAGGACTGAGGTCTCAGGGCTTAGATTAGGGTGCTAGATAGTAAAGCTGCAACCCAAGAGCATGCCTGTACTCTGTTCAGACTGTGAAGGCTTAAAGCACAAAGCAATTGTGTTTCACAATTCCTCATGGCAGGCTGGTGAGTGACTGTGGGGAGGTGTTTGATAAGACTCTATCTCAGCACCCACCCATACAGGGTCCATAACACTGACAACATGAATAGCATCAGCCTACTACACCAGCCCTCCACATACCTCCTGAGCTGTGTTTAGAAGCTACAAAAGTGGAGATACTGGTGAAGTAGCACAGAGTGACTATGCCTCCGTTTTCCCTCTTAGGCCCTTTCCCCAGCTGTTCTCACTGAGCTAAGTTTGTGCATAAATCATAAAAAACAATTAAGTGGCTACGCTGTGTGGGGATACGTTATGGCAACTGCAATGATTTTGATCCCTTTGATTTATTTGATCCCTTATGCACCACAAAAGCCAAAATGCAAACCTTTGAATTAAATTGAGTACCAGGAGACATTTTTAGTCTGACTGCTTTGATTTTCATAGAAAAGGTGAATAATTAAAACTAGCTAGAGAAAAATGGAAATGAAGGCCCTTGGAAATGCACCTTTTATGGAGTGTAGAAGAGCCTGAAATAAATTATCCACTGACTGAGCAAGAGTTAAGACAGCTTTTTGGCAAGAAGCCTTATACAAGAGGACATTCAAATTAAAATGCTTTTCACTCTTACTCTCTTCTTTAAAATCGTTTAAATAGAGGTTCTGTTCACAATCAATGCAGATGTGAACTTTAGCAATGTTCCGTGAACTGAATCTGATCAAATGTAGTCCAATAAACCAAAAGAAAATATGGTCTATTTGATGTCTCACCAAGTAGTCAGGTAAGACCTTGGGGTTCTTATGCAGTAATTATTACAAATTTTCTATTTTACTAGGAATAAAATCTGCTCTTTTGATTCATTTTGTACGATCTAGAGAAATTTCCTGTATGTTTTCCAAACTCCTTTTTCATAGTTCTCTTCAGTCAGTTTTTTTCCTTATTTCAAGTCAATTTTACTTAAGTGAGTGTTCAAAGAAGACACCTGCATTTTTCTGCAGTCTATCTCTTTGAAGAATTCCACATGTCATCGTAGTATCTTGTTTACATTACTTAGAAACAAACAGACGTTCTACTGGGCTTCTTGATGAATTTTCTTGAAACTTGGGTCTGAAAATAAATTGTAAGTACTTGCTTGCTCATAATCATTTTGGAAAATATTAGTGAGAGCCAAGTCTTCTCAGTACTTGAGCTAACAGTATCAGAAGTACTGCTGACATTTAAATACTAATGACATAATTATTGTTAGACAAATTAGTGCTACTTTGATCTTCCTTGTTTTGGCAGTAGATGTCACAAATATCCACATTTAATCTCTCTCTGTCTCTCTTTCTTACCTTACCCAAAAGAGCACAGGATGAAAAGCAAAAGGACCCTTTATTCCTGAGGATGGTTGCTGATTTGGATGACGTATCAGAGGTAAGAGGTCATATTTACTATGACATAACCTAATCTCCTTTTTCACAAAACAGTCAAATTATTCTAATCCATCATGAATCATCCCCATATCCTGACAAAGCCAATAGATGCCTCTGAAGTCAGACAGTTTAATTCAGTGAGGAAAGATTACAAATTGAGCCTTAGCACATCGGCTGAGAAATGGTTCCAGCTTTTGTTTGTCACAAGTGACATTGCACAGACAGTTCAATATGCCAACAGTGCTATGTTTGCCTATTCTCATTTAAAATTGTGTCCATTTATACAAATTATATTTAGTTTTATCATTTTACAAAATACTTTTTTGTTTTGTTCTGACTTCACAAAGATTCTCTATACTCTTTCCAAATAAAAAATAAATCAATGAATAAAAACACAAATACATGAATGTGACCTATGGGTTCATTTATTTATTTTTAACCTAGGTTGCAGATTTTGAAATTTAGAGACTATTGTAGCGTAGATAAAAATGAATAAATAAAAGCAGTGTTAGGAGTGGTACCCTGTTTTCCAATAGAAGAGAGAGCCGTAAAAAGGATGTAATGTTTCGAATTATAAACTTACTATACGATTTACCCAGAATTGCTCGTGTCCTTAACTCAATTAATTTTTGTTTTTCTTCATTTAAACCATTGCTTTGGGATGGAGCAGGGGTTCAGTATGCAGGCTGCCCTGAGGAGAGAGGACAACCTTAGCCCTCTCTAATCACAACAGCATAGGCCCAGGTGAGAAGTGCCTCTCCATGGCTGCTGCAGCTCCAGCAGGAACAGCTGGGGAAGGGATGCATATCCCCCAGCTCAGGCAGGTTCAGATTCGTCTGCCCCTGTGCTCCCAAGCCAGAGTGAGGAATGCAGCACACCATGCACTTCCCCTCATTCCCTGGCAAAGGGAAACAGCCAGCAATGTTCCCTTATAAAACAGGGGAGGGGGAGAAGTTTAGCTCCCCCCACCCTAAAGAGCACCTGGGAGGGGTAGGAGGCTTGGGGCTGAGGCAGTCCTGGATAGTAGGGTGCCCCCAGCCACCTTTTTCACCTGCCTAATGATTCAGTGTCTTTTCTGTATGGTTTTATAAGAAGTAATCCCATTCCAGGCACATCTCACTTTCCTGGTACAACCAAACCCTTACCTTGGTTTAAGTTATGATAAGAGGAAGCGGTATACCAAATGTGATGGTCCTAGCTCTTACTGTTTAGGAGGAGTTCTTGAACAAACAGGCAGACAGACACGCAGACAGATACACAGACAAACTCTCACAAATATATAATAGATTAAACATCTTGAACAACCAAAGTTTTGTTATGACAGGTCTCAAATGCAGCTTAAACTAGAATTCAGGAAGTCAAGCAATCGAACAAATATGCTGAATCAAAATCAGGAGACACTTTATGACAGAGCAATGTTATAACTTATGTACTCTTTAAATAATCACTACTTCACCAATTGTAGAACAGGGTGAATTATTTGTGCAGATCATTTTTCCATTATGTATCTGCAGCCCCATTGTGAATCAACTGGAGATCAAAAATGTTTGGTGAAGGTGGATAAGGTAATTTTTTTATTGGATCCACTTCTGTTGGGGAGAGATACATGGTTTTGAGCTTACACAGAGCTCAGTGTAAGCTCAAAAGCTTGTCTCTCACCAACAGAAGTTATCCAATAAATGATATCACCTTACCCCCACTTGTCTCTCTCATATCCTCAGACTGACATCTCTACAAGAACATTGTATATAACAAACATTTTATCGAGGCAGTTCCTTCTTATGGAATATCTGCAAATGTTCCTCATATTCTTTGGTGCAACTTTATTTTTTGGCACTTAATGCAACTAGAGATACAGGGAACTTTGATACTACTAGAGATGCATAGGCAAACTATGGTTTTCAACTCTTAGCTCAAAGTGTAGAATGGTTCACCCAGTAGACCCAATCAGCACTGGAAGTCAGAATGCACATTTTCAGAAGTGGAATGATTTGGGGTGACTCATTTTTGCTATCTCAGCTTAAGTGATTTTCAGAAGACAGGTGCTTAGCACTTTCTGAAAATCAGGTACCTTAAAAATGTCCTACTTTTGGTATGCAAAGAACAACCCATCCAGAAATCACTGGCCATTTTGAAAATTTAAGCTGAATTTAAGAAAGAAAACCCAAAGGATTATTGTAGTATTTCACAGCTACTTTACTCACCAGTAACTTAAACTTGTAAAAACCCAAGAGCTTCTGTAATTGCTGCTATGTACTAGTCCTCTTCTGGATCTCAGATGACATGGTGTCCAGTTTTCATTATAATAATGCAAGAAAGCGGGATTAGCTCTTTCCAAATGGTGCACAGTGCAGTTTGGTTTTATCTGGTTATGAGTGCACAACATTTAAAATGACTAAAAAATGATTACAACATAACAATGTCACACAAAGGTGTTCTCCTTTACAGTCAGGGGTATCTAAAGATTTTTGATGGAAAGTGACTCAGAGTTGTCAATATTAACAGGGCAATTTTTTTAAATAAATGCCTGTACAGTCTAAAGTTAATCACAAGAAGTGGATTTCAAGAGATACTTTATAAATATGCTCTAACTCATATCTAAACCAGCATCTACAGCAAATTTAACTCAACATCTTTCTCTCCCCCCTTCAAGTAAAATATGATAAGCTAAACTGAAGTTTAAGTTAAAGCAGAGGGAGAAAAAAGTGGAAGAAGAAAGAAGGGAACAGATGAATAAAGCTTCTATGAGAACTTCTTCACCCTTTGTATGGGGATGTATATGCCAGAGAAGGGGTAAATGAGGAGGAGGTAGACTCCAAAGAGGATTGGGACAGGATAAAACTAAAAAGCATCTGGGAGACAGTAAAACATAATGACAGAAGAAATGCCACAACATCATTCTGTAAAAAGTCACCAGCAAGAAAGAGACTGAGATTTAATGTGAATGAGGCTGAAAGAAGGAGCTGAAAGCAAAACCCACCTACCCCAAATCTATTTCATAATGAAACTTATTCAGGTTTCTCAGCCCTCTCAATAACATATTTATTGACCAAACCATTTTCTCATTCTTTTTAGCTACTAATCTTGGTGCTGATTTTTAAAAACAAAGTATATGGTCTTTGCCAACAGGTTTCCCCAAATTTGATCTTGCAAAAGAAATGTACTATTGTGGGTTTATGCATCTGCGACACATTGACTGAAGATGAAAAGATAATGTGAAAAAAAATCCAACCCAGCATTTATATTACCCAAACTGCTCCATTTATAATAATGACAGATATTACATGAGGTTCTAACTACTCCTGCTGGATTTCTTCTCTGTGGGCACGTCATTTGCGTAGCTTAAGTAGAAATAGCTTAATTCGGCTTTTGGTGCTGTCTACACAGCAGGAAGTTGAAGAAAGAACACTCTTCCTTCAACTTCCCTTACTCCTCGTGAAATGAGGGTTACAGGTGTCAGAATAAGAAGATCTCCAGCTCACCATTATTTCAAAATAATGGCTTCCAGTGTAGACACACTCCAATTTTTTATATCATCAGTTATTCCGAAATAATGCTGCTGTGTTGACAGAGCCTGTGAAGCTACACATGTTCTGCAGTTTTGGATATTATATGCAAGAAGTATAAGAAAGAACTGGAAGAGAAGTATGGACAGAATTTTTAGGGTAAAGAGGAAGTAAATGAGGCAAAAAATAAGAATCTAAAACAAGCTGTTCAGAACTGATACTAAAGAACATAAACATTTAAAGAAAATGTCTGGACAGTATTGCTGTGAGAAACGATCAAAGTCAGCAATATTGTTCACAGCTGTGAATGTATTTATAGGAAAATAAATAAGAAACTAAAGAACAAAAATTCATTACAGTGTACAAACATTATGGCTACGTTCTAAATAGCACGTCTACACTATAGGGCAGCCTTGAAATTAGTCAAAATCAGGCTTCCCTAATAGAGACTTGCTATCTCCATTTAGACTCCATTTAGGAGAGGAATAACTTAGAATGCCTCTGGCGAGGGGCTATTTTGAAATAGCAGCTGTGGAGCATTTACACATGCCTTATTTCAAAATAGCTATTTTGGAACAGGCATTATTCTTCATAGAATGACTTTTACAGATTTCAGAATAAACTGCCCATTATTTCAAAATAACGGAATGGCTGTGTAGATGCTTGCATAGTTATTTTGGAATAACAGCCGTTATTCTGCAACAACTTTGCTATGTAGACATACCCTATATGTGCAGCATAGTACTGAGAGGCATGAATTCAGTGGGATTTATAGATGCTCAGCTGTGCTCTGGTTCTGGCCTAAAAAAACCCCAAACACTTCACTAAAATCAGAAGAGGTTTTAGTGATATATTACTTACATACTTATCCAATTCAGAATCTCATCGGTGGGTTCTACTTCATACGGTAGCTTAAAGATTTACTCCATGTTGTTATTTTCACACTTTAAACAAAAAAGGCTATCCAAATCTCAATATCCTTCTTTGAAAACAAAATTGGTGTTTATAATAGTGGAAACACTACAAAAGCCTTACATTTGCACTCCCCAGGTTCACAGAGCCAAATACTGACTTTCCTTTTCCTCCTTGGATTATTTGCAAAATCTGTGACTAAACAATTTTATGGCCACATGGACTAAAATCATCAACACAGATAGAATTCATGACTTTCTGCACCAGAATCAGAGGCAACCATCACTTGAGCTAAAGGAGATTCTCTACTAGCTGTATCACTATTTGGATTTATATCTGACAGTGGTGAGATATAGGTGTATGGCATGATATGGTGAATGTCTGACTTGTTATCTATAAACCCAGAGTAACCTCTATCCTTCAGTAGAAGGCTTGTTCTACCTTTAGTCAATCAGGGCTGCATATTCCTCTTTAAAATTCTCAGTGTTAGCAAGCTAATATTTCTGAAGAACATTACAATAACAAATCACGGTACTGTACATGTTGGTAATATAGCTTTTAAAAAAAATTACGAGAACAAATTTCCATTTAGAACTTTCAAAGAGTTGTTATGAACACAGTGAAATTTTGTTAAAGCCATAAAACACTTCAAACTGTATCAGCACCTTTACTATGGCTTTATCACTCTGATTAGCGCCAATAACAGTTAGGCCAGTGCACTGAATGAAGAATAGACCCGATCTGACATTCTCATTTTCACACTAGTTGCACTGCATTGAGGAAAAGCGGGACGTGTAATCATAGGCTTGCACACGTGACAATTCCTTAAATAATAACTAGTTCTTTTGTATAGTGTTCTGCCTTTTATTGCTTGTAACATTTTAGATTAAAGGTTTACGTTGGCTGATGTTTGCCAGATAGACATTATGTTCATCATTTTTATTCTGCATTTAGTATTGGAAATGGCCATTACTGTGCAGCAAACATTATGTTTCTCTTTCTCTTTTTGCTTGTACTAGATGACTCATGAAGGGTATAAGGAAATCAATTTCTTTTTCTGGATCTCATAACTTGCCCCGCTGTTACTCACAATACTATAATAGCAAATGCTGCAGTATTGGGCATAGAATAAGAATTACTATGTGCTTTGGTTCAGCTTGGCATCCAAGGAAAATTACCTATACCAATACAGTGTTATTAGTTCCAAAATAGAATGAAATGAGAACTCTGTTGCTGAGGCAGAAATAAGTTTGAGGATTTTTAAACTATATTTCAAATGCAAATGTATTTCCTTCCTTGTTTACACATGATTCGGGGTTGTGAGTGACAAGGGTTGTGCCCTGAAAGTTTGAAGACTTTTTTTTCTGTTGAAACAGCCTGAGAGTTATCAGCTCAGGTGTCTAGGGATATGTGTGTTAAACAAATGGCACTGAGACTTGGGTGGCCAGATTGGGTTTTTTTCTATCAGAAGGTGACAAAAGGCAATGGGTGCTGACATAGCAGTTTGGGGGATGCTCAGAATGAGCAGGGAGTTCAGAATCCTCTCCCACAGGCTGCAGAGTGGCTGAATCCAAGACGCATCATGCCTGAAGTAGCACCCATGAGGCACTTACACAGCTTCCCTGCCTTCCCATGACTGGAGACGGGTGGGTCTAGGGAGTAGTGGACTCCCTGGCCTTATCTCTGCCCATGCCCCACTCTGTCCTGCCATCCAGGGGGAAATATTCAGTTTAGTCAACAAAACATTTCCCTACCAACACCCTAAGCCTATTAAAACTTCACTTCTTTGTTTTGCCATTGGTTATTCAGACAAGTAGCTATGACATAATGGGCTGTAATTATCAATCCGACAGGCTGACCCTGCACAGGTTCTAAATACAACTTCCAGCTTCAAAATTGTCAAGACCACAACAACCTTCACAAAGCCACTCACTACAATATTCATCCCAAGGGAACAAGTCCTAAGAAGACCAATGCCCATTGTCTCTCCACTTTCTTCAGATGCCATAACCCAGATGAAGGCCTGGATAAGACCTACACTTGGGGCATATTTAGGACATTATTTTGAAATCACTTATTTTGAAATAATAACTCCAGAAATAACTATTTTATTCCCCAGGGAAAGCAGGAGTTATTATTTCGAAATAACCTCCCCTTTTTCTAAAAAATAATGGGTTGGTAGTATGGACGCTCTGCTTGTTATTTCAAAATAAGTGAAGTTATTTTGAAAAAATCCCCTAGGCTATGCCTATACTGCATCCGTTTTGCACAAGAAATATGCAAATGAAGCTAAGCATGGAATATCACTGGGCCTCATTTGCATAATTAATAAGCACCCGCTTTTTGTGCAAAACCCCCCTCTTGCGCAAGAGCCATTCTTCCGAGAAAAAATGTGCTAGTATACACCAGGGGCTGGAGACTCCTCCAGCTTCCAGAAATGAATGCAGCCTGGGGGTTAGTAGAATTAGTCAGTAGAATCAGATTGTGGATGGCAGAATCATGTCTTTTAAGTGCCATCAAGATGTGGCTGAATAAAATCACAAACCAGGTAATGACACAGCTAATCTCTACACTATAGCTACTGAACCCTGATTCTTGAGTGTTTTCTACCTCAGTCTTCATTTATGATTTTCTCCCTGTTTAATTAAGTAGAAAGTGTTTCTTTCTTTTAGAGGCATTATAAATCACTACAAGCAGACAGAAGTTTCTGCTGATCATTGTTTTAACGAAGGACAACTGTGGTTAAAAATAAAAGATATTCTCTTGTATGAAGCTTCAGCTCTCATGGTACATTAGCGCACTCTGTTGGATTGTTCTGATGATGATTGTGCTCTGAGAATGCTCATATACTTTGCACTATTTGAAATCTTTATTCATGGAAAGGATCAAGCAGCCTGATTCAGTGTAGATTAGCTTTAGTCAATTAATAAATATGTCCCAAGGTATCAGATTCTGATCCTTACCTCTTAAAATATTGAATGAAAAGAGAGGAGAAAAGAAACAGGAGTTGTGATTAGCAGTCAAGGATGGTACATTGTCAGCATTTGCCAAAAATCATGCTTGTGTGGTTTTTGTGAAAACCTGGAAAAAAAAAGATTTCTCTCAAATTCCTTGCCCTTGACTGCAAGATGAAGGGCAGTTTTCACAAATTAATCCTGTTAGTGCAAAAAAAAAAAAAGCTGCTTGTTTGCCTTTAAAAACAAAGTATTTTTCCTTCTGGAAAAAAAATTGAGGAGCTAAGCACTTCATAGAATCAGGCCAATTATCTAATTAATCCTAATACCTTACTATTGATCAGCTGAGGAAACAGGAGATAGAATATGAATGTGTTCCATTCCTACAACTTAACAGGAAAGGTTATTTAACTTATTTGTGGTGACACATAACATTGAATTAAACCAAATATGTGTAAACTGTTTGTTGAAAAATCCATTTTTTCTCTAATACTTTACTTGCCAAATAAAAATACATTTTTTCAAGAAGGCTGCTGGTCAGAGCCACTGGTTACAGGTTTCCAAATGGAAGAAACAGAGGGTAAACAAAACCCAGTCAGACCTGTTGGGTAATAAATGGTTGGTACACGACATTATCCCCGTGAAAAGTGCAAAATTGCAAGATTCCACCATGAGGTCAATTGCTTGAGGGGGGTGAACTCAGAGATATCATTAAAGGAAACGAGGTGCAGCAATCACCATAATTGAAATAGTCTCCCTTAATGGATCATAAGGGAAACTGAAGCCCTGATTTTAGTAATTAAAAAAATCTCTTTCAAGCTCTTGGGAGCAGCAAAGGGACCAACCTCACAGTTACCAACTCACATGCTTTTATCATATTTATTACGAGTGGTGATGAGGCAGTAAACTTGGCAACCAGCTACCATGATTGTGATGAAAACTGAAGCCAAGACTGGCCTCAGGAAAAATGACTGTCTGCTGGGCTCTGAGGCTAGGAAACACAAAACAGAGAGGAGACAGTGGAGTTTGAGGAGTGGGCACCTGTGTGGGAGGCAGGATTACATGGAAGGGCACAGTTATAATTGGGATAGTACTGTAATGTGAAATGCAAGAGGAGAGTGGGGGAGAGGGAGCAGAAGGAGACTGAAGAGATGGCAAAAGGGGAGCGAAGGAAGAGGCTGAGGGGATGCAGGAGAATGCTGGGGACAGAAGATGGAGGAGGGAGTGTTGAGGAATGTGTGGACAGGCCTGCTGAAGGGGGAGGGCACAGGGGACAAACTGCCCTGGGGCCTTACAAAGGGCCTGGGGCATCCCATCCACCACAAAAGGAGAAATATTAGAAGAATATTTTGAGCTCTTGTCCTCTCTTGCAGTTTAATTCAGGAACCCAAAGTAAAACACATCCACTGAACATAGCAGGCAACAATAGTCAACCAAAAAGTACTCACAGGGTGAAATCCTGCCCCCACTGACATCAGTTGATATTTTGCCCATGGCAACAGTGTGGGCAGGATTGCACTAAAGATAGAAAATTGCCCTATTCTCACGCCATAGATTGGGAAACCAACTCTCCCAAAAACCTAGAAGGCTTTCAAAATACCTTCCCTCACAGGGGTATTCCACAAGAAACTCAGAAGGGTCATCCCTAAGAGTTTTCTTGCCTCCCTTTTCCTCTCTTATGGATGTCTTCTTGAACAACTGGAATTTGCCCAGGAAGGGATAATTTAATGCAATTATGTAACTTTCAAGAACACAAAGAAGTGGCATCTCCCTGGATCAGGGCTGGATTGATCCCTTGAATATACTTACAATGATTTTTTTCTAGTCGGTGTTTTAAAGACTGAAGCACGCATGGACACTAAGTATCTACTTCACTGTTAGCAACCTTCTTCTGTTCTTTGATCTACCGTATTTTCCGGTGTATAAGACGACTTTTGATGTTAAAAAACATCCCCCCAAAATCGGGGGTCGTCTTATACGCCGGGTATGCGGCTTTGCAAAGCCTCAGGGGAAGCCAGCGGCGGGGCATCCCAGGCGCGCCTGAGCTGCCCCACCGCCGGAGCCCCTCCGCGGCTTTGCAAAGCCTCGGGGGAAGCCGGCGGCGGGGCAGCCCAGGCGTGCTGGGGCTGTCCCGCTGCCGGGGCGTCCTCAGAGGCTTTGCTCCCGGTGTCCCTGGTCTGCTGGAGACGGTCCCCAGCAGACCAGGGACACCGGGAGCAAAGGAGGCGGAGGGGAGCTGGGGTATAAGACGAAACCCTATCTTTTAACTAAAAAATTAGGGGGTCGTCTTAGACGCCCAGTCGCCTTATATGCCGGAAAATACGGTACATTTGCTCATGCTGGATTCCTCTCTCCACCCCTAGTTCAGTTTTTGGACTATCCTCATTGCGTTGTGGCCAAGCAAAACGAAGGACTGGAAATGGGCATCAATGGGCCTGGATGCTAGGACTCCATGTGGCAGGAGTATGAGACTGGCAGCTAGGATCCTGGGTGGCAGAGGCATGGGGTTAGGAAGCCTAAAACCTGGGGGTGGATACTGCAGCACCACCAGTACTCCTACTTCCCACACCTGTTTAACACACAACTGGGCAGTTTTTGCTTTTTGTGTTGTTTTTTGTTGTTTTGGTCTGCTGTGGCCTGATTGTGTACTTCCAGTTCTAAAGGTGTGGTTAACTGGTCAGTTCATAACTCTGGTGTTTGCATGTTTGCAACTCTGAGGTTCTATTGTAGGTAAGGTTGCTGTCTCTGGCACATGTTTGTAATTTGCCACTATTCTTATGATCTAATACCAATCCACACATTCAATGAAAGGCTATTTCTCCTCACGTGATGATGCATCAGTATTCTGTAGCACTGGCTGATGCATCAGTGTTCTGTGAAAAATTTCTATACCATCTCTACTCCCGAAGCTTGAGGTATTGCTGGATTTTTGAGGTTTTCTTGATCAAGGTGAAAATGTGCATGGGCTGATTTCCCAACCTCTTGTTCCTCCTTTTGGCAAAATGTGTATTAAGCAAAGCGCTAAAATGAGACGTTGCTTTTTTTTTTTTTTTTGGCCAGCATCATTTTTGGCATGTCGTATATTTGCACATAAATTGAAGGCGGGTAATGAGATTTTTTTTTAAATTAATGAATTCTAGGTTAGGAATTCCTCTAAGAGGTTTGTTTAAAGAAGGGCCCAGCATGGCTTCTGCTGTGATTAGACTGAGCATGGAATTCACTGTCAGAGAAGTAAACACACAGAGAAACATGAGGGTGCTTTCTCTCCTTCCCCCAAATGCTGCTGCTCTTCTTTTGTCAGGCCTCAGGAAATACAGTTAAGGCAGTTGGTAGCCACATGGTTGTGCTGAAACTGAATAAAAGCTGTTACAAGCAATATGACAAGGCATCTGCTCTTACCCTTTCTTGTGCCTTGGCACATATCATTCCAGAACAGGTGGAATCATTAACTTATTGTGGCATTTGTACAAGGTTTAATATGAATGATTTCAGACATAGGTCTGTGCCTTTGAGCATTCTCTTGTAATATCTTTGTTTGCTTGAAAGTTGTGACTAGGTTTTATTTGTATTTGTTTGTTGTCATTAACTTTGATCCGAATCAAGCCCATTGCTCATATTAAGCATATCTTTCAGAGAGCTGATTTCTCTCTTTTGAAATTGGATTAAGTTGGAGTGAGATGACAATATCGTTCATCACACTCCTTTATGCACTGGAGTGTCTTGTGGGCTTTCAAGAGCGAATTCGCTTAGACTATGCTATTACTCTATTGCATCAGCAACAGAACTTCTATTGTTTTTCCCACATTTCAAATCCCCCAAACCATTCTGTTTAATCCTGGCCTCTTTTGAAAGGCCTGCTGAGTCCCAACTTGGTGTTGTTTGTCTGCCTTATCTGTTGTGATCAACTGGTACATTTTGGAAGATTCACTCTCTTGGACACTTAGACTAATTTCTTCAAGTCCTCTTATTTCTCAAAAAATGCAGTAACAAGCATCATAGTGAATGCTATAGCTATGCAATAAGGAAAAATGGCTTGGCAACCCTCTACTGTTTTTCCCCCTGAGATGAAAATACAACTGCTCTGTTGCCATGAGATCTCAAGAGAGGAGAGGACCCCTCTTTCTTTTTAAAACTGCATAAGAACTGCCCCCAGCCCATACACTGAGGCATCTGCCTCTGTCATCCTGTGCCTTGGAATACTTCGATGGCAGAAGAGGTGACGTCAATTGCTCTATATATGGCTATGTAACATATGCATCTTAGGTATGAGTTTTCTCTGTTATCTGCTTATCCTCTGGAGTCTTCTATCACTCCTCCAGTATCTTTGCTGGAAAATCTGTGACTATCCTCATTTATTTTTGGTATATTTGGTTCCTACTGAACATGCCTGCCTCACTTCTGATTGCTGTTCACTGAATTAATTGCTGCTTATTCAAAATCACCCTTCTTTATGCATTACATTCCCTTCTGAACGTTCATGAGAAATTTGCTAACAAAGACTGTGGCATTCTTCTGTGATGTTGTTTCAGCAGCAGACCAATCTTGGCTACATTCCTTCTGATGAGGAAACAAATCCAATGAAATTTGGTCCTTTATAGAGAGCCTCTTTTGACAGAACTGGCAAGTCTCAGATTGTCAGTCTTTTAAGCTGATAGTATCTGTTGGAATTGGGTGGTCGATCTGGAGATACTCTCTGTCACAATTAATAGACTCTTGTACTCATTTTTCCTTACATTCTTCCTGCCATCTTTCTTGACATATGGGCTGTGTCTACACTGCACCCCTTTTCTGGAAAAGGGATGCAGATGAGACAAGTCGGAATTGCAAATGCCGCGGGGGATTTAAATATCCCCTGCTTCATTTGTATAAACATGGCTGCCACTTTTTTCCGGCTCGGGGCTTTGCCGGAGAAAAGCGCCAGTCTAGACGGGATCTTTCAGAAAATAAAGCCTTTCCCAAAAGGGCCCTTATTCCTCTTAAAATGCTATGTCTTAAATGTAAGCCAAGGTCACACTGATCATCAGTATTGTGAAATGTATATACAGATACTATGTAAGGAGTTATGTATATATGTTTTAACATCTGCATCAAGATATGAGTCACCAGCAGAGGTTTTCTTCAGGTTTTCTTCAGACAATCTCTGTCGGTGAAAATTAATCACTGTGGGCTAACACGATGGCTAACATTATTCAGATAAAAAGTCAATGACAAGATGAGAACTCATCAGAGAAGCAGCACACAGGAAAAATAAGCTATGGATGGTTATCCTATCTCTGAATAGACAATGAACTGGTGGGTTAAATTACAAAGCAAAGGAGACTTTCCCTTATACTTTGCCTACCAAATAAATGACAGTGTATTCACATTCCTGAAAATGTGGTCTCAGCAAACTTTGGTTGAAGACATTGCAAAAGACTTTGGGTGAAATAAACTTCATTCCACAAGAGGTTAACCTGATAGTTCAGTTTAGTCTCTAGAAAGCATGTTATGATTTTATTTTACATATAACCATTGGCTTCCAATACATTTATTTGCAATCACCTGAATCCCTAGATTTTGATTATACACTTATTCTTGTTTTCACTATAATCTCAGTGCTATGATATTACGTAAAGTGCCTCTCCTGAATTGAGTCTTACAATCCGATGTGTAAATTGTTCCTTTGGGAACACCAGACCTGTTAACTCTGTTAGTAGTCAATGACAGGTCTGGCTATCACAAGGGAATGCTTTAGGGGCATTCAGGTACTGGAGTGTACCTACTGTTAACATGCAAAGCAAACTAAGGACATTTTTATACTTCCCAGGAGATTGCTGCTGCAGTGATTGATTCCCCCAGGGCTCAATTTAATGGGTCTAGTGAAGACCCACTAAATCAACTGCCAATCACTCTCTTTGTCAATTCTGGTACTCTACTGGAATGAGAAGCATAAAGGAAGCTGATGAGAGCGTTTCTCCCATCAACACCCCCCTCTCCTCGCCACACATACACACAGTGGAGACCCTGCAGCAACTTGACCTAAAGTACATTGATTCTAGCTGCAGTATTCACGTAGATGGAGTTGGGTATCTTGGGTGGCAACGCCCTACAGTGTAGACATATGATAAAGGCTGGCATTAGCCAGAGTAGACTGTTTTAGTGGCTAACAGTCTGGTGGTGTTGGGGAGCTAACATCTAGCCAAACACAAGCAAGACTTCCTTACATGGGAGGCATGGGGCAACAAGATGAGATGACACGTAGTCTTGGACCACCCAGGAATCATCATAATAGTATCTTTGAAGGAAAATTGCAGGTGTCCAGAGAGACATATTATTTTTTTAGTCAGAAGTTCATCCAAACATTTCAGTGGAAGTAGAGCCGATAGTGATTGATGATAGTAAGCTCTATGCCCGCACACAGTAAAACTGAATGTTTTAAACATAGAATATTAATTTATATTTTGTTTTTATTTTAATACATTCAAGCTACTCCCCTCATTCTGCTTGACCTTGAGAAGTGAAGGTAGCTGCTTTATTTTCTCTTGTTTGGAAGTTGTTTAACAACTTGCCTCAGAAGCCATACAATTAGGTCTGCACTGTTATCATCTTCAACATCTTATTCTCCTTCATTCCACTACAGGCATTAGCTTTCTGAGTGATCCCATAGTTTGTAGAAGGTTGGATATCAATTTTTCAGATATATGATCATCTTCTGCAATCTTCTTATTACCCCTGAACTATTTTGTTTGTCTGGCTGTAGAAAGGGTAATTGTACTTCTGCGGAAAGGGTAATTGCTGTTGTCAAAATGATGAGTGACTTTGTTATTCAGTACATTCATAAAGCTTCTCATCTATTAGACCTGAAGAACTGCAGGGAGCTGCTCTCCTCTTTCTCTTTTACTTTGAAGTGGATTAAGAACTCACCCCAGCCATACAAAAAGGCCGCTCTGCTACCATTTTCAGCACCTTGGTCTCCAGAAGTCTTTAGCCTTCTGCATAATTACATTATTTATTAAGGCTGGATGCATTTTTTTTTCAGTTGTATGCTCAGCTGCCACCTCTTTTCTCATGAGTAATTCTTGATGTCTGGAAAGCCTGCAACCTGATAGCTTTTTGGTTCTGTTTGTTTGTTTGTTTGTTTGTTTGTTTGTTTGTTTGTTTGTTTAAAATATATATAAAAGTGTAATCCAGTACTGGAACTGAGCATGTGTTCTTTCTACTTGAGGTCTCTTTGATTAGTTTGTTTTTTTATGATGAGATAAATAGATCATACATGCCATGCTCCTCTCTGCACTGCAGTATCTCAATTTTCAAGGGCAATTTCATTAGGAAACACGTTTAGCTTTCTCACGTGTAGCATTAGAAGCAGATTTTCTCATGAGTTTCAGTCCCTCCTTTCTCTTGCTCTTCCTCTCACTTTTGCTCTAGGTTCCCTCAGGTAGGTGCTGGTCCCCATGTGATTCACTGGAATTGCCTCTCTTGCTCCCCTTCTCTGCTTTGTTGTGAGGCAGGGAACTCTGACAATCAGCTCTGATGAGAGATGCTGGGGGAGGGGGAGGGATTCCTACACAAATCAGTCCAATCTTATTTACCTGACAACTCCATTAAAAGGATGGGGGCACTTCTTTCCTTGTGGATGATGCTCTCTCCACGCCTTTATCAGGAATCTCCTGTCACTGGCGCTGAGAGATCAAGTGACAGGGAAATCACTTGACAGCAGGCACCCACAGAAGTGAGTGATATTCACATAACTTTCCTTGTCATGTGACCAGGTCCAGTAAATAATAAGGCTGAGAGATATCAGCCCCACAAGAGGCAGATCACATGACCAGCAGAGGTGAAAATGGACCAACATGAGCAAGACGCAGCCACTGGTACCAGCCTGTACATGGACAACTTTAAAGAGGTGCAATAGCAACGCTTTAACATCGCTGCCCCTTTTGCTCCCTCCCTCCCCATCCCCGTAGGCAGCCCTGCTGGTAGGATCGCTGCTGGTCTCCAGCCTCACCTCTTCCAGCCATAGCCTCACCCCTTCCAGGGGCCAAGATCCAACCCCTCACCCCCACCCCCAGGATCCCAGTCATTCAGTCATAGTGGTAAGTCCCAGTATTTACTTTCACCCCTGCTGACTAGGATTGGGAGTAAGGTTGGTGTCTATGGCAAATCATGAAATTGTATTAGGAACAGGGTTGTGACAATCCTCCTTCCTTTTTTCTGAGCTGCAGCACTTTGTGCTTTCCCAATGGCTGAGCAGAAGAGACCACTTGGGCCATCATCATCAACTTGGTAATAGACCCTTTTTGGATAAGCGTTCAGTCTCCTTTACTATAGACTATCCAGATTTTTCCTTTGTACACCACCATAATCAGGATGCTGAGATATTAAGGGAACTTTCACCTTTTTGTTTTAACCCTTACTTTTCCCCATTCCTAACTCCTTCATCCTTTCTTTATAGCTACAGACAGGTCACAGTGCTTATACCACAGCCAACTCCTCTGAAATGAACATCACTTCCTACTTGGCAAGCTGGCCTTTTAGGCACATCTGAATAATCATCTCTATCTGCTTCTTCTCCCCACACGCTGCTGCCATCACCCATCCCCTCCCAGTTAAAGCTAAGCACTTGCATCATCAAAGAACCTATATATGTTACTATTAACTCTAACCATATGTCTCAACTACAGCTGGGATTGACAGAGTGGAGATTGGTGCACCGGCAATCGATTTAGAGAGTCTAGTGAACACCAGCCAAATCAAATGCAGATCACTCTCCAGTCAACCCTGGTACTCTACAGCAGATGAGAAGAATAAGGTAAGTAGATGAGAGAGTGTCAGCCTTGCATGATGTAGACACGGGAGGCCAACCAACTGCTATGTGAATAAAATAGTTTGAGTTGTGTATCTTAGGTTGACTTACTGCAGCAGTGTAGATGTAGCCTGAGTATTCTTTGACCCAAGTGAATCTGCCTTCACTAAGGGATGGCTGGATAGGTGCCTGTACAACAAGTCAAGTAATGAATAAAAGATCTCACTCACCTCAGCGTCAGTGACAACAACCTTCTCAAACAAACAAAAAGTCTGGAAGAAGGGCAGAAATAGAAAGATATCAGGGAAAACACTACTGCAGTATACTAATCTGCACTTGAAACAGGTTTGGTTACATCCCCACACACAGTGCTCTGAGTCACCTCATTCAACTAGTTGCAGCAGTGCCCTGAGTTATAATATGAAACCCAGGTTCAAAGCGCCTCTGTAGTTCTCTGGGGAAGCACAATCAGTGTAAATAAGTTGTTTTTTACCCCTATTTCTTGGCTATGTACGAGTGAAATAAATACATCCTACTGTCCCTGTGGGATTTATCTCTCACACAGTTCTCCCTGATTACAAAATTGAAGTGCAATGGTGAGTCTAGCCTTTTGCTAATGGGCACTATGGAGCACAAAATAATAGGTATGAAACAGTACTAACAAGCACAGTATTCTTACCTCAACAATGTTTAATCAGAGGCCAGGATAAATTAGGATTTTCAGCATGGAATACTCATGTGTACTCCCCTCAGCACAGTCTCTCCTCTTTCTTTCGAAACTCAGCTCCCAGAAGAAGCAGCTGTTTTCAATCCACCATTTTCATGTCATTCACTGCTGCTTCTGAAGTCCTCACATGAGGCCTGTTGCTGCAAAAACTTAACACGTTCTGTTGCTAATGCCCATGACAAATAACTGTTTATGGAATGGCAACTATCTTGAAATTAAGAATAAAACTGATTATGTTAAAAATGCCTCAAGCAATACATTTTTGTGTGTGGTGGGGAATGCTATGTATTTATTGTGGCAAAGCTCAGATCATGCCCTATTTTCCCATGTTCCTAGTGGATAGGAAGTATGTCTAGACTGCATCCCTCTGTCAGCAGAGGGATGCAGATTAGGCAGGTCGACATTGCAAATGAGTCAGGGATTTAAATATCCCATGCCTAATATGCATAAACATGGCTGACACGTTTTGCCATCTGTGGCGGGGTGGCCCCGCCCCTCCCGGAAATCGCCGGGACGCCGCAATCGCGGGGGAAGGACTCACCCCCCGGAGGGGAGCAGAGCCCCGCTGGCCGTCCCCAAATGGGGGCGCCGGCACACCGGCTGGGTAACGAGCCGGGGCCGGCAGGCAGGGCAGGGACGGGGGTGCCGGCATACTGGCCGGGTGACGAGCCGGGGCCGGCCGGCAGCGCTGAAAGGGGGCGGAGCCGAGCAGGCGCAGGGGAGCCGTCAGGAGGAGGACGGCCCTGGGAGGGGCCGGAGTCTGACGAGGGGGGTGACGTCATCTGCCTGCGTCCGGCGGGCAGCTTAAAAAGCCGCAGTGTAGCAGCCATAGGGGGGGACGCCGAGGAGACGCACCCCCCCCGTGAGCCAGCGAGTGGGCGGCAATATTGGAGGCCCTGGGTAGGGTCAGAGGAAGGGCCGAGGTGAGCCTATGAGACCCGGGGGGGAAGAAGCAGCCCAGGGCGGGGACGCGGACCCTGAGAGCAGGGGAGTTTAGGGGTCTCGACCCCCCCTGCTAGGTGGGGGAGTCTTTTTCCCCGACCTTAGGGCCCTGGGCTGGGGTCCGGAGAGAGGGCGGGCCCGGACCCCCTTCCCCCAACCGCCTAACCAAACCAAGCAGAGTCGGGCGCGTTAAGGCGTCGACATTCAGAGAACCGAGGGGGGCGGACGTAAGCCCCTCCGCACAGGGGGAGAACCCCTACACGTGGCGGAGAATGTGGGCAAAGTGGACCCCGAAACGGGGGTTCGGATAAGAGAAAAGGATTAACAAAGTCTTGATTGTCAGGAGACAATGGAAGCCAACAAAATTCTGGAATGGTGGACCGAGACCCAGAAGGTACAACAGCAGCAACAGATGCAGGCGCTGCAACAGCTCCTCAACCAGCTCCAGGAGCGTCAGGAGCAGATGGCGCGAGGCGCACCAGTGACGGTACCGGGGACAGTAGCAGGGTCTGGAGGAGGAGAGGGGGTCGGCACCCAATTGCCCATACGGCTAACGAAACTAGGGCCGGAAGATGACCCCGAGGCATTCCTGGTTACGTTCGAGAGGGTGGCCGCCGCCGCGAAGTGGCCACCCGAGCATTGGGCCACCCTCCTCGCACCTTACCTATCAGGGCCGGCCCAGCTAGCATACCGAGGGATGTCCGCCAGCGATGCCTTATGTTACTATAAGGTTAAAGAGGCTATTCTGGACCAATTAGGGGTGACTCCCGAGACCCACCGCCGGCGGTTTAGAGAGGCCAGGTATGACTCCCGCGAGCGACCACGGGCGGTGGCACAACGGGTTAAGGAAGCGGGGATGAGATGGCTGGAACCAGAGACGAAGACGGGGGCTCAGGTGGCGGACCTCGTGATACTTGAACAATATGTCAGCATCCTCCCCGTGGAAGGGCAGCGGTGGGTACGGCGGCACCTTCCGGAGACCTTGGATGAAGCGGTGACCCTCATGGAACACTACTTAGCCGCAGAGGGGCCAGAGGGGAAAGGAACCGCTGGGGCACCGAGAGAACCCCGAAGGAGCGAGGCGGGGATGGGTAAGCCCACGGGAGCCCAACGGGCCGCGGAAAGCGCCGGGGGTTCCCTGGGCCCCCTCCCGACGAGGAGATTGGCACCCCGGTGGAACCGGCCGACCGGTGAGGCCAGGGGAGACCGGGCGACCGAAATGGGGCCGGGCACCCCGCCACCCGAGGGAGCTCCGAAGGTGGTCTGCTACCAGTGCGGCCAAGAGGGCCATTATAAGCGGGACTGCACCCTGATGGACTGCACCTTCGGGCAGAGGCGTGCTGGGAGCACGGACAGGAAGGCGGCCGGCGCAGCGCAGGTAATTAAACGACTGTGGGTTAATGGGAACCCGGTGGAGGCCATCCTCGACTCGGGATGCGGGCAAACCATCGTCCGAAGGGACGTAATACTCCCAGGGTGGGCCCGGGGTGCCCCCATAGCCCTCCGGTGCGTCCACGGAGATATTCATTACTACCCTACGACCCGGGTACGGATAGGGGACGGGGAGTTGGAAGGAGACTGTGTAGTCGCCGTCGGCCCTAAGTTAGCGTACCCCCTCCTGCTAGGGTGGGATTGGCCCGGCCTGAAGCGACTCCTAGGACAGTGGGACAGAGGAACCCAGCCTAAAAGGGAGCCAGAAACAGGGCAGGGGACCTTGGTAGCCCAAGGAGAGCAAGATGAGGGGGGGGCCGAGCCAGCACGGACTCCGGACGCCGAGACACCGCCCACCGGCCGTCTTGACGTAGAAGAAGGGGACTTCCTCACTCAACAACGCGAGGACCCCACACTACGGGCGGCCTGGGAGCAGGTGTGCACTACAAGCGAGCCACAGGAGGGGGACCCGCCTAACCAGCCAGACGGGCCGCGATTCGAGGTAAAAGACGACCGCCTGTACCGGGTGGCTCCGGGGGAACTCCCTGGGGAAGAAAGGTGGCAGCTGTTGGTCCCAAGACCGTACCGGTGGAAGGTCCTGGAATTGGCCCACGAACACCCGTGGGCCGGGCACCTGGGCAGGGAAAAAACCCAACAGAAAATACTCCAGAGATTCTATTGGCCGGGGGTGTACCAGGAGGTTAAGAATTTCTGTAACTCCTGCCCCCAGTGTCAAAGAACAGCCGGGGGCCGGGTCCCGCCAGCTCCCCTGGTGCCCCTGCCGGTGGTAGGGACCCCCTTTGAGAGGGTAGCATTAGACCTGGTAGGTCCGCTCGAGAAATCTGGGCGCGGACATAATTACATCCTGGTCATCGTAGATTACGCCACCCGGTGCCCCGAGGCAGTGCCCCTGAAAAGAGCCACCGCCCCCGCCATAGCGGAGGCATTAGTTAAGCTATTCTCATGGGTCGGGCTGCCCAGGGAGTTACTGACAGACCAGGGGACGAATTTAACGTCGAAGGTTATGACGGAACTGTGTAAGGTCTTGCAGATCAGGAAGCTCCGGACGTCGGTATATCACCCCCAAACCGATGGGCTGGTGGAACGATTCAACCGCACATTGAAGGGGATGCTGCGGAAGTTCGCACAGGATGAACCCCGGGAATGGGATAAGCTGCTGCCTGCACTGATGTTCGCCGCCAGAGAGGTACCGCAGGCATCGCTCGGGTACTCCCCCTTCGAGCTGTTATACGGGCGGCGACCGCGGGGGATCCTGGACCTCGTAAAGGAGGGATGGGAAACGTCAGTGTCACCTGCCTTGGGGGCCGCCCAGTACGTACAGAAACTGAGGGGAACCCTCCACGACCTAGCGGGCCGGGCCCGAGCGAACCTAGAGAAGGCTCAAGAAGGGCAGAAGGCCTACTATGATAGAAAGGCGCAGGTAAGGGAGTTCGAACCAGGCGAACAGGTTCTACTATTGCTGCCCAGCGGGGAGTCTAAGCTCCTGGCCCACTGGCAGGGACCCTTCCGGGTAATCAGGAAACTTGGCCCGGTTGACTACGAGGTTCGGGTAGACGGGAACCGCCGGGCAACCCAAATTTATCATGTCAACCTCTTAAAGAAGTGGCATCCACGGGAGGCCCTCCTGATCGACCCTCGGGACACTGACATTGAACTGGGGCCGTGGGGGGAGCCGGAGGTGAGGATCGAGGGCATACGGGTCGGAGAAGAGCTCCCGGGCCCAAAGCGAGAACAGTTGCACCACCTTCTCGACCAGTTCAGGACGGTACTAACCAGCCGACCCGGACAGACCTCGTTGGTACAACACAAGATCGAGACTGAACCCGGCAGAGTGGTAAGAGACAGTATGCGCCCCCTTCCCCGGAAGTTATGGGGCACGGTGAAGGAAGAACTCCAAGCCATGTTGGAGTGGGGGGTCATACAGGAATCGCGTAGTGAATGGCGAAGCCCCATTGTTTTGGTACCCAAAACAGATGGATCAACGAGGTTCTGCATTGACTTCCGCAAAGTCAACGCGATCTCGCGATTTGATGCATACCCCATGCCGCGGATAGATGAGTTACTGGGACGCCTGGGGAGGGCCGCCTATTTGTCGACCCTCGACTTAACGAAGGGGTATTGGCAGATCCCCCTCTCCCCCGAAGCCCAGGCGAAAACGGCGTTCGCCACCCCCTTTGGGTTGTACCAATTCAAAAACATGCCGTTCGGACTGCACGGGGCCGCGGCGACCTTTCAAAGACTCATGAACCAGGTCTTAAGGGACCATCAGGACTACGCCGCGGCTTACATTGATGATATCGTGATATTCAGTGAGTCCTGGGAGAAACACTTAGAGCACATTACGAGCGTATTAAGGGCACTGAGGGAAGCGGGACTCACGGCCAACCCAAAGAAATGTCAATTTGGGAGGGCCGAAGTTTCGTATCTGGGGTACACGGTAGGGAGAGGGAAGCTGAAGCCTCTAGTGGATAAGGTCCAGGCGGTACGGGAACACCCCACCCCAACGACAAAAAGGAAAGTACGGCAGTTCCTGGGATTGGCGGGTTATTATAGACGGTTTATCCCGAATTTTTCCTCCGTGGCCGCCCCACTGACAGACCTCACAAGGAAAGGACAACCCGAGAGGGTGAAGTGGACCGTGGCGTGCGAAGACGCGTTTCAGGAGCTGAAAGACCGGTTGATCCGGGCCCCGGTGCTGGCCCAGCCCGACTTTAACAAACCTTTTACCTTGCAGACTGACGCGTCAGAAGTGGGGTTAGGGGCGGTACTGACGCAAGAGGAGGAGGGACAGGAGCACCCCATCCTCTATCTGAGTCGTAAACTGTTCCCTCGGGAGAAGGGATATGCGACGATCGAAAAGGAGGCATTGGCCCTCAAGTGGGCTGTCGATTCACTAAGATACTTTCTTCTAGGCGATGAATTTACCGTGGTGACGGACCACGCCCCGCTGCAATGGATGCAGCAGATGAAGGACACGAATCCACGGATCTTGAGATGGTACCTCAGCTTACAGCCATACAAATTCCGAGTCGTGCACCGCCCGGGGTCCGCCAACGGGAACGCGGACTGGCTGTCCCGGTCAGCGGGAAACACAGAGACCAGAACTGCGAGTATGGCACCAGACTTAAGGGGGAAGGTGTGTGGCGGGGTGGCCCCGCCCCTCCCGGAAATCGCCGGGACGTCGCAATCGCGGGGGAAGGACTCACCCCCCGGAGGGGAGCAGAGCCCCGCTGGCCGTCCCCAAACGGGGGTGCCGGCACACCGGCCGGGTAACGAGCCGGGGCCGGCAGGCAGGGCAGGGACGGGGGTGCCGGCATACCGGCCGGGTGACGAGCCGGGGCCGGCCGGCAGCGCTGAAAGGGGGCGGAGCCGAGCAGGCGCAGGGGAGCCGTCAGGAGGAGGACGGCCCTGGGAGGGGCCGGAGTCTGACGAGGGGGGTGACGTCATCTGCCTGCGTCCGGCGGGCAGCTTAAAAAGCCGCAGTGTAGCAGCCATAGGGGGGGACGCCGAGGAGACGCACCCCCCCGTGAGCCAGCGAGTGGGCGGCAATATTGGAGGCCCTGGGTAGGGTCAGAGGAAGGGCCGAGATGAGCCTATGAAACCCGGGGGGGAAGAAGCAGCCCAGGGCGGGGACGCGGACCCTGAGAGCAGGGGAGTTTAGGGGTCTCGACCCCCCCTGCTAGGTGGGGGAGTCTTTTTCCCCGACCTTAGGGCCCTGGGCTGGGGTCCGGAGAGAGGGCGGGCCCGGACCCCCTTCCCCCAACCGCCTAACCAAACCAAGCAGAGTCGGGCGCGTTAAGGCGTCGACATTCAGAGAACCGAGGGGGGCGGACGTAAGCCCCTCCGCACAGGGGGAGAACCCCTACACCATCTCAGCACTTTGTCGACAAAAAGCGGCAGTCTAGAGGGGAACTGTCAAGAAAGGAAGCCTTTTTTGACAGATCCTGTAAACCTCCTTGCAGGAGGCATAAGGGATCTGTTGAAAAAGGCATTCTTTCTCAACAGATCCCCCTCTAGACTGCCACTTTTTGCCGACAAAGTGCTGAGATGGCAAAACGTGGCAGCCATTTTTATGGAAATTACGTGAGAGATATTTAAATTCTTGCCTCATCTGCAATGTCGACTTGCCTAATCTGCATCCCTCTGCTGACAGAGGGATGTAGTCTAGACATACCCAGTGTCTGCTTCACAAGCTCACTTAGACCCTCCACACCGCTTCTTCTTTTCTAGAGGCAAGGACCATAGCCTACTGAGCATACTCAATATAGGCTAGTCCGAAGTTTGGGATGAAAACTGCTTCATAGTCCTGGTCTCCCCTCTGTAGTGAAGCCAAAGCTAGGTTAATCTCTTGTGGTATCATCTGGAGCAGCTCCATTCACATTTTAGCAGACGAGTGTGAGTAAGTTAGTAATTTCTGGATTTTTTTTATGATTTATGAAGTAGCAATGTAATCTGAAAGTGGCTGAGAGTCTGTCACATGTGAGCTCCCATACTGCCAGTGTCACACAAAATAGACACCAAGTGCCTGAGCAGAGATAGCAATTAGACTTTGTTACTGTCTTTTCTAAAACACTTCTATGTCTACACTGGCACAATCTGGTGCAAAAGTGGCCGCTCTTGCACAAAAACTTGCTGCCTGTCTACACTGGCCGCGTGTTCTTGCGCAAGTAAACTGACTTTCTAATGTATAAAATCAGGGCTTCTTGCACAAGAACTCTGACGCTCCTGCTCAGGAATAAGCCCTCTTGCACAAGAGCTCTTCCAGAAGAGGCCAGTGTAGACAGGCAACATGAATTTTTTGCTCAAGAAAGTCCTATGGTTAAAATGGCCATCAGAGCTTTCTTGCGCAAGAGAGCGTCTACACTGACATGGATGCTCTTGTGCAAAAGCACATCTCTTGTGCAAAAGCACATGCCAGTGTAGATGCTCTCTTCTGGAAGAGTTTTTGCAGAAGAACTCTTCTGCAAAAGAATTTTTGCATGAGAACGCGCCAGTGTAGCCCTGGTGTAATTTATTGTGTTTAGTTGCTGGGATATTAAGGTTGCTTTGAGTCACTGAAGCATCTCCTGTTGATTAAAGCCACTTTTACAACCCACCTCCTCAGTTCCACTGACCACTTCCCACCAACAGCTGAAGATATGGGCCTCTGACTCTCTGGCTGAGTTGAGTGAAAGGTGATTTCTTTTAAAGAAGACGGTGTTTTTCAGATACTAATTTCTCCAATACAGTAATCATCTTTCTGTATCTCATCCATTGTCTTCTAATCACTTGACTGTTTTGACCACAGTGCAGGAAACGAGCCAACAAGATTCTGTGTATTTTGAAATTATTTACAATAAACAAACACAGCAAGGGAATGTTCAGATGGGAATGTTCCTCCAGGCTAGTTTTCTTATTGAATAGGTATAAGCTAAAATATCTATTTCAAAGCCTGCTTTCTAAAAACAGCATTTGAGTATATACCAGCATGATTTTAAAAAAATTGCAATGCTGTGGGTTCCCCCTTTGCTGAAAGTTTTTGGTTTTAATAGACTCTCCAAGAAAGGTAGCAAAGCACCAGTTCACAACTAAATTATCATGGAACTTTATTTAATGCTGCATAATTACATAATATATTAAAAGTGTTAAAGGCTCCACCTGACTTGTTCCCTATACGTGAAACTCCTGTGAATTTCAGAGCTTCTGGCAGAAAGCCAGCTGGAGCCCTGGCACATAGCCAGTGGGCTAGCCTGCATTTACCCTGGCTACACCACTATCTTTTAGTGCACTAGCTTGAGCACAGCTAACGCGTATCTGCCTACATGTGCTAGGAATTATGTTCCTCATTGTAGTGTGGACATAAACTAATGGGCAAAGTGAAAATCCTGTACTGTTAAATAGAGCAGTACAAATAATTCTCCCATCCACCCATTCACCCACTGTCAGTTCCCCAAAATTGGAAAACATTTTGGATCAACCTGAAACTACAATTTTTCAGATATTTGGCAAATCAAAAGCAGAAGGGAAAACTGTTTTGAATAAAAAAACTACTGGACCCAAAATATTTCAGTTTGGGCATCCTTAACTTTGCTTTTTTTGGGGGGGGGGGAGAGGAAACTTGGAAACAAGGACTGGATTCATAAGGGGGCTTGAGTTCCCACTTCCAAGGTAAGTGCCCTAACCACTAGGCTATTGGCTATTTTGGGGTCAATTGGGGATGTGATTCCCCTTTCAAGGAGACATAAGCTAGCTCACTAAAACTAGAATGTAGCTGTGGCTAGCTGTGTTGAGTTTCTATCCATCTGGAACCCTAGCCATATAATATGGACAGCTAGCCCATTCTGCTATTCACATAGCTCCAGCGGCATCTTGCAATGAAAGCATCTTGAAATTTTGTTTCCTTTTAATCATTTCTAACTCTAGGCATATCCCCACTTCACCTGTTAAAAATATTCTACTTTGGCCCAATGAATATTTAATTCATACAGAAGGTGAAAGTGACTCTATCGTCCAATCATTAGGGAATTCAGCTGGGAAGGAACACATCCTGATTCCAGCTCCTGCTCCACTTCGTATTTACAATCACTCACATGTAGGATGAGTGCTCTAGCCCCTGGGATGCTCGTTAAAAGGGCACATGGGCTCCACCACCTCTTTTACTATTTTCTGAATGGTACCTATATCTTTTTGCAATTCTAGTCCTCTCCCCCCACTACCGATGAAACCTTTCATTTTGAAAATGTCCAAAGAGTTCATGTAGTCATTTGTGAATTTCCCTCCCTATTCCCCGCCCCACTCCCTCATTTGCTGCCTTTAATCATTTCCCCAAACTGAGAAACACTGCAGGATGTTTTGATCAACCTGAATCTGAATTTTATTTGTTTGAACCAAAAAAGCTTCAGGAAACAAGCTTCACTCAGCTCTATTAATGTGTCCATGCTTGTTTCAATTTTAAAAAACATAACATCAAACATATGTTAAAATACATTCATCTTTTAAGACACAAAACCATAAGAATAATCAACAGACCAACGCACATGTTTCCATTAATCAGATGGTTCTCTCTCACCTCTTCACAATACAAATAATTTGATTTCATTGTCACTTCTTCTGACAGCAGTGCAATTAAAGATGTTAAATTGTCACTTATAACCATGATAATGCAGTTATCTTGTTTTATTTTTTGCCCTTAACATCACAAATTACCTTTACAGGTATTGTTACTTGGGATTCACTTCCTTAATATATCATGTTGCTATATTTAGAGCAGTCTCAGAAAGAAGGAAGACTAATCTGTTTTCCTTAAATTTAACTCATATCTGACTTTCTGAAACAAAGATCTCACTGCTGACAAGAAAAGCACAGAAGTGCAACAGAACCCCAGCATTTCTCAGGTTCACTAGAAAGGCTGGAGCAAAGCTAAATACTGTCTGTAACAGGCAGAAATGCAGGAAAGTTAAATCACTTGCTAAGGAGGGAGGTATAATCTATTGCTGGGAAAATGCCACACCTCGGCACAAAGAATTATAGGCAGGATTGGGGAATTTACAAAACAAATCACTGGCCTCACTCTGTTCCCATGTAAGTCAATCAGGTTTTATCCACTGACTTCAGTTAAGCCAAAGCTTAATGCTTTTAAATATCACAGAAAAAAATGACATGGACACATGTCAAATGATCACATCTTAAATCCCTGCCTGTAAAATATCTAAATTAAATACATTGCTGCCTTAGTGATTTTTCCTTGTTTTATCTCCTCACTAACTCCACTCATATATAATAATTTGCAATTGTCTTCATGTAGACTGTATTTTTCACATACAGGCAGTCCCCGGGTTACGTACAAGATAGGGACTGTAGGTTTGTTCTTAAGTTGAATTTGTATGTAAGTCGGAACTGGTACATATTGTAGGGGAAACTCTAGCCAAACATTTCTCCAGAGCTCAGTTTTATTCTCCCATACCTCACTTCCCTCAGTCTTTTATTCTCAAGCTGAGGTGTCTGCTGAGAAAAGCCGCTCCGTGTCTCCCTAGTCTGCTGGGGGGAAGCAGCTAGTGCAGGGTTGCCTCACCCCATTTGTAAGTAGGAATCTGATGTAAGTCGGATCCATGTAACCCAGGGACTGCCTGTACTTGTAAGCTGTTTTGAATGCCTGTGATGCTTTGTAAGTAGTACACACAGGGCCCAACTCAGTAAGAAACTTCAGCACATATGTAACTTTGAGTGTTCCTATTGATTTCAATGTTTAAAGTTAAATTGTCTGTACAAGCTTTGCTGAACTGGAACCTCGGGATCTCGCATTAATGAAGTGAAAGTTTTACCATCAACTTCAGTAAAACAATCAAGCAATTAAAGACCTGACACAGAGCAAGATTGTGATCACTTTCCTCACCTTTGGTGAGCAAAATCCATGCGGTTTCAATGGGATTACTCCAGGCAGTAATCACTTAGCAAAAAGACTACAGGTTCAAATCTGCCCCATAATTATTAGCATTTTGGGGATGGCTTCAATTCTGGTCAACCTTATTGCATTTCCATCAAGGCTTCTAGGAGTCCTCTTGTTAACCCATTTTGCCCATTAGCAGCAGAGCCCAATGTCTCAGGGTATGTCTACACTACAGCACTAATTCGAACTAAGCTAATTCGAATTAGCGCATCTAGACTTAAAAACAAGTTCGAATTAGCGTTTTGCTAATTCGAACTAGCATGTCCACACTGAGTGGACCCTGAACCGAGGTTAAGGATGGCTGGAAGCAGTGCCGGCAGGGCATCAGAGTAGGACTTAGAGCGTGGAGCTGCTGTCTCAGGCTAGCCGAGGGCTGTGCTTAAAGGGACCCGACTCCCACCCCGGAGAGACAGTTCTCAGGGGTGCCCTGCTTGCAAAGCAGTCTTGGCTTGGAGTGCCCGGAGTACCCACACTGGGCACATCACAGCACTCGGCCATCAGCCCGGCTGCACTTGCCGCAGGCTGCCATCTGGGGGGGGTGTCAATTGGGGGGCTGCAGGAGAGCTTCCACCCCGAGGAGACCGCAGAGGCACTCCAGTCTTCCCCATCGGGGGCTCGTACCCCATTCCTCCCTCACCCCCTTCCAATTACGCCTTCCTAGCCCCCCTTCCTGATGTACAAAATAAAGGACACGTGTGTTCAAAAATAGAAACTCTCTTTATTGAACAAAACTCGGGGAGACTGGGAAAATGAGGTGGGAGAGGGGAAGAGAGAGGGTGGAAGAGGGGAGGGCAACTAAAATGATCAGGGGTTTGGAACAGGTCCCATATGAAGAGAGGCTAAAGAGACTGGGACTTTTCAGCTTAGAAAAGAGGAGACTGAGGGGGGATATGATAGAGGTCTATAAAAGCATGAGTGGTGTGGAGAGGGTGCATCAAGAAAAGTTCTTCATTGGTTCCCATAATAGAAGGACTAGAGGACACCAAATGAAATGAATGGGTAGAGGCTTTAAACTAATAACAGAAAGTTCTTCTTCACAAAGCAAATAGTCAACCTGTGGAACTCCTTGCTGCAGGAGGCTGTGAGGGCTAGAACTAGAACAGAGTTTAAAGAGAAGTTAGATAAATTCATGAAGGCTGGGTCCATGGAGTGCTATTAGCCAGAGGGTAGAAATGGTGTCCCTGGCCTCTGTTGTGGAAGGCTGGAGATGGATGGCACGAGACAAATGGCTTGGTCATTGTTTCGGTCCATCCCCTCCAGGGTCCCTAGTGTTGGCCACTGTTGGCAGACAGGCTATTGGGCTAGATGGACCTTTGGTCTGACCCAGTATGGCCATTCTAAGCTCAGGGCTCAGGGTCGGGGGTCTCACTGGACCACCCTGATTTTCATGCCAACCTGCTCCTGGGTGGCCAGGCTGGCAGCTATCCTGCCCTAGACGGCCACTTTCCTGTGCCTAGTGTAGAGGTCGTGGATGAGGTCCACGATCTCCGCACTAGACCAGGCGGGCGCCCGCCTCTTGCGGACCCGGGCAGGCTCCCAGGAGCCGCTAGCCTGGTCCCGGGAAGAGGTGGAGGGCTGGGTGGCAGCGGGTGGCTGGCTCGATCCGTGCCAGGTGCAGGGTCTGCTGGCTGGGTGCTGGCAGGCTTGCACCTGGCACGGGCACCGTAGCCAGACCATGCCCCTTTAAGGGCTCCGGGGCCGGGAGGGGGGCAGAAGAGTTTCCCTGGTGGTGCCCAGAGTGGCCACCAGGGAAAGCTGGGGAGGGCTAGCATCCCACTAGCCTCCCACTAGTTCGAATTAAGCGGCTACACAGCCCTTAATTCAAACTAGTTAATTTGAACTAGGCGTTAGTCCTCATGGAATGAGGTTTACCTAGTTCGAATTAAGCGCCTATCAAAGTTAATTCGAACTAACGTCTGTTAGTTCGAATTAACTTTGTAGTGTAGACATACCCTCAGATTTTCCTTCATCCTTCAGCAAGTAGGATCTGAACTTTGATTTTTAATTAAAATAAAAATATTTCCTGTGGTTTAATGGTGCTGGATTTTCTGTTAGATTTTTTCTGAATAATGATTATGCTATTCGTATGCATATACAGGCAGTCCCCGGGTTACGTACAAGATAGGGACTGTAGGTTTGTTCTTAAGTTGAATTTGTATGTAAGTCGGAACTGGTACATATTGTAGGGGAAACTCTAGCCAAACATTTCTCCAGAGCTCAGTTTTATTCTCCCATACCTCACTTCCCTCAGTCCTTTATTCTCAAGCTGAGGTGTCTGCTGAGAAAAGCCGCTCCGCGTCTCCCTGGTGTGCTGGGGGGGGGAGGGGGGTCGCTAGCTTCACGTCTCCCTGGTCTGCTGGAGGGAAGCAGCTAGTGCAGGGTTGCCTCACCCCGTTTGTAAGTAGGGATCCGATGTAAGTCGGATCCATGTAACCCGGGGACTGCCTGTATCAGTTTTGTATTTGAAGTTATGAGCATTGGCTTTGTACTTGTATTTCAAATGTTTTCTTCTGGGAGACCCCATTGGAGGCTTGATGAATATTTTGTGAAGGGACTATTCTTCTATTCCACTTGTATTTGACCAACAAAGGGCCATGGGAGCTGCCAATCCACATCTAATGAGTCTTTCTGGGGAATGTTCGGACTAGCATGAGAGCAATGACTTCTGACTATAAAGAACTGAGTCATGCATGGACTGATGCCTTGCTCATGGATCTCCAAAAATCATCTTGTTGCTGTACTTATCCATAGCAAGAACAATGGGATTACTGCCACATGGGGGAAGATATAAAAGGCACCGGAAACCCCTCCATTCTGTGTTCAATCTTGCTTCTTATTTCTGGAGGAACTCTGTTATGAAGTGAAGCTCTAAATAAAGAATCGAGGGTGTGCTAAACTACAGGGCTTTTTCGAAAAAAGTAGCCTTTTTTCGAAAAAAAAAAAAAAAAACTTCCCCTGTGTCTACACTGCTGCCATGTTCTTTCGGAAGTAAATCGAAAGAACACAGTGTTTTTTTTGACTGTGGAAAACCTCGTTTTATGAGGAAGAACGCCTGTGATGGGGCGGCGGGGATCGTGTGCCCTAACCCCGTGCCCCGCACTTGGGCGCCGCGGGGCACAGACGCCGACAAGCCTGAGCGGCTCTGCCAAGCCTGCTCGGCGGCGGCGGCCAGCGCAGGTGCAGGAGCTTCCCCTGCGCCCGACTCCGGAGAGCTCCCGGCAGCCCAGGGTGCATGCGCCGGCGTCCCAGGTCAGGGGTGCCGGGTTCAAAAGCCGGGCGGCCATGAGCAGAGGAAAGAGGAGGAGACCCCACTGAGTAGTGCGGTGGCAGGCGCAACGGGCAGGGAACTCCGTGGGACCGGCGGACGCACCAGGACTGGCAGCGGAGGACCCCCGCGACCAGAGAGGGTGAGTCTCACCTGGCACCCCACCGGATCACAAGTGACAGGTCAGGGCCGAAGGGGTCAGAGGAAGCAGCCCAGGACGGGGTCGGAAAACCCCGGGGACCGATGAGTTGCGGCCGTGGCCCCTCCGGTCAGGCGGTGCATTGTTGACGCCCACTCTTAGGGTCCTGGGCTGGGACCTGGAGAGGGGGCAGGCCCAGGTCCCCCTCCGCCTCGGTCGGTAACCGGAGAACTAAAAGGGGCCGAGACAGCAAAACGTGACAAATTCCCTGTTCTGAGCAGGGCGAAACGTTACAACGTCTTTTTTTTGAAAGTGTTCTTTCGAAAAAAGCGCTATGTAATGCAAACTGTGTTTTTTCAAAAGAGAGCATCCAGACTAGATGGGTGCTCTCTTTCAAAAAAGCGGCTTGATTTTTCGAAAGTACTGGTTGTAGTCTAGATGCTCTTTTTCAAAAGAGACAGCAGAGGCAGTCTTGTGGGAGGAGGAAGGGGCCGCATGTCACCAGAAGCCAGCCTGGCTGCCTTCTGGCAAAGCTCCAATGGAGCTGCCTATGTGCCTATGTGCCCTATTGGGGTGGTGTTGGAGGAAACGGGGGGAAGAGGAGGCTGCTGTACCATGTGAAGAGCAATTGCACTGAGTCATTTCTTGGTCGTTTCTTCCTGCAAGCCGGTGTCCTCATCAAGTAGTGAAATGTCCGGTGGGGCTTTCCAGGACATTTCACAACTTGATGGGCACCAGAACAGAGTATTTAAATTCTGGACTATCCTGGAAAATATGGTCAGCGTACCATTGTTACAAGAGCTTATTGAATCTCTCCTATGCTAAATCAAAATACATTTCCAATTTTATTGTGATTGTCACATATAAGTCATTTCCCTCTCTCGGTATTTCTTCCCAGTTTTCTCTGTGAGAGACAGAAAATTCACTGGAAATGTTTCAAAAATACTTATAATGCTGCATTAGAAGAAGTAATTTTCTCACTCAATGAAAACGTCTTTAAAGAGCCTTTGTGCAAGAATAGCTTCAAAGAGGGATAAACCCTTGCCTCAGAGCTTTCAGTGAAAGCATTCACTTTCCCTTAAGAATAAAAAGGTCATTGAAAGAGCACTCTGCACTGGCAGCAATGATTTTGTCAGCAGTTCAGTCTACATATGTGCAATGCAATAAATGTGAATATCAGAGCCATCAATCTGAATAGTAGATGCCTTTCTGTGTCACTAACTATGGCAATGGCTAATTACAAATGATGTATTAAAGTCCTGTTCAATAAAGACATCAACTCGTTGAGATGTACACCTAAGAAATAAGACAAGCAAGTAAATCAGGTAAACTTTTGAGCTATAAAGCTAAGGAGGGTGTTGTAAACAATGGGGTTTTGTGCCTGGTTCTAAATTACATTGTGTCCAGGGAACTTCCAACAGTCAACAGTGGGGTAACACAATAACAGGGCATAGCAGAAAAGTTTAACAAGTCACTTAAAAGAAAAGGCCTAAGATAACAAACAGCAACCCATGACTAAAGAAACTTAAGAAGGAACAAATCTGGCAACCATATTTTAAGAAGTCAGAACCAGACTTTTTAAATTCTTCAGATAACACAGAAAGCCAATAATATCTTTCTGTCAATTGTTATGCATGGAAGTTAGTGGTAATTCAGTCACAAGCACCCTTCTGGAGGCTGTTACCTTCAAGCAGCTAGTAAGTGGGGTGTGTACAATCAAGTCCATACTTTTTTTACTAATATCAAGTCATTTAACACTAAACAAAACCAATTACTTAACAATATGCAGCTAGTTTAATGTTAATTTCATAGTAAGTGGTGTGTCATTTCAGCTTTAATGTTGCATTTCCCAATAGGAGGAATGTTTGTTTTGGAGAAAGGAAATACATTTGAGACTTCTGATGATAAGACTGCACAGACAGGCATACTAGCTGATAGTGTTCCCTTCTATGTCTCACACATTTGTGCCAACATTTTCAAAGGTTATTAGTGATCTTGGATGCCCAACATGACACAGTTTAAAGAGCCTGATTTTCAAAATAGTGAGCCTCCACTGTAGGCCCCACTTGACAGATCATCTAGTTGCTCCCCTGAAAATGGAGCCACCCAAAATCAGTAGTCACCTTTGAAAATCTTGGTTCTTTCCCTCTTGCTTTTAATGTCACGAGGCAGACACTGAGCCCAATTCTGCAAGACCCCTATGCATAAAAGACATACATGCTTCAAAAGAAGCTCTATGTGCACAGCTCTTGTAGAATGGAGCCCATAGTACAGATTGATTTAAATATGAGTACTGCTGCCATTCAGGTAAGTGTGAGGCTGTTCAATTATTGCCCAGGGCATGGGAGCAGGTTTACAGAGTTTAGTACATCCATGAGATACTGACATTTCTAATCAACGAGACTGTGAGGCTACGTCTACACTGGCAGCTTCTTGCGCAAGAACTCTTTTGCAGAAAAGTTCTTCTGCAAAAACTCTTCCACAAGAGAGCATCTTGCGCAAGAGATGTGCTTTTGCACAAGAGCATCCATGCCAGTGTAGACACTCTCTTCCGCAAGAAAGCTCTGATGGCCGTTTTAACCATAGGGGCTTCTTGCGCAAGAAATTCATGTTGCCTGTCTACACTGGCCTCTTGTGGAAGAGCTCTTGCGCAAGAGGGCTTATTCCTCGTGGGGAGAGGAATAACTCTTCTGGAAGAAGCCCTGTTTTACAACACTATACTCTAAATTTACTTCTGGAAGAACGCTCGTGCAGTGTAAACAGCCGGCAAGTTTTTGTGGAAGAATGACTGTTTTTCCGCAAGAAGCTGCCTGTGTAGACGTAGCCTTGAAAGTGTTGCTTAATGTGAGGCAGTCTCTCCAAATGCAATTAACAAGATTTGCATTTGCAGATGCAATGCAGCCTCAGGGAAGCAAATAGATTTTAAATCAGAAAATCAGCATTTACACAGGTATTCAATGAACAGGATTGTGACAGAGTTTCCAGGGTGCAACCTGAACTGTGGGACTTTTGAGCCCTCTGACCCACCAATCTGGGGTGCCCCATCTCACTCTGTGATGCTGTGTCAAGACACAAACTTCTGGCAGGTAATGTACTTATACAGAAATCCCCAGCCGGGGACACACCAGGTGAGGTGCATGAATGCTTGTTTCAGCAACTCATGAACCAGCAAGAGAGGATCCAGCCAATTCCCCCAGCTCTGCAGTTGGGCATCTCAAAACTGTACTAATTTACCCAGGTCAGAAGCCTGGCCAGTGTAAGTTAATTACCCTTTCTGCCTTTCCCTTGATGTGGACAGGACACGCACTAGCCTTTGTAAACTGAACTGAGATTCCCTGAGCACTTCAACCAAACCACAGTTTTAGGTAAAATATAAAACAGGTTTATTAATGACAAAAAGATAGATTTTAAATGATTAAAAGTAGCAGGGGTAGAGATCAGAGTTGATTACTTACAAATAAAAATAAATTTGCAATCTGAGTTCTACAATATAAACAAGGTTTGAATCAAACAGTGTCTCGCCCAAAGAGATATCACAAACTGGTCACAGTACACAGGATGGGACTTTTTTTCCAGCCCAAGACTGCCTTCTCCCAGTTCAAATCCTCGTCATCCAGATGAGCTCAGTTGTGGTTAGGAGTGAGGCCAATTGTGATGTCCTTTCCCCTCTGTTATAGTTTTTTCCAGCTGGAAAGATCTTTGATGTAGGGCTCCAGCAATGCCCAGTGATCAAGCTGTCGCCATTATCTATATGTTGTCTCTGAGAAGTCTTCTGGGTTGGCCACCAGGCAGAGTGGATTCCCTTTAATGAACATCAGCATGTCTGGCTGGGTCTTTGTAGTACCTGAAGGGCTGGTTGTGGGTGTTTCCATCCTCACAACATATTTCAATAGCATATACAGCAACACTTCATAACCTCATATACAGTGATAGCACATACAATCCAACAGGATAGTAATGTTCAGCAGATGAAGACTTTTAAAATGATACCTCACATATCATCCTTTGAACAAAACATAACATAATTACACGATAGTGGTGAATATAGGAGTTCCAGGGCGTTGTTTTGAGATACAGAGTTTCACCCGGGATATTATGCCTGTCTTTCTTAGGGTTTCAACAACAATACATAAACTAAACTTTAATCTATTTCCAGAAATACCAAAGAATTAGGCCAAAATAAAAATGTATAAATATTTAATATTCATTTCTTATTAATAAAAACAACTGGCAAACAATATAGAATAAAATAGTGTTATAATATATGTGGTTTATTGAGGCTATGATTTGGCAAGGGCATATGCAGGTGTCTCAATCTATTGCAAGAAGTTCCGCAAAAGTCAATTAGACTATTTGCAGTGCGTAAAGCTAAGCAAGTATAATTCTTAACTCCATGAGAGCCTATTTCATGTTCCATAACATTACTGAGATTGGGGCAGGGGGAACCTTTTTAATTATTTCTGCTGCAGGAACATATCTCATATATCAATAGTTAGCAAAGGTGTGTTTCACATTTGATGTTCTTAGGCCTGGTCCTCAGTGGAAAATTAGGTTTAACGAGGTTGGCCAGAAATATGAAAAATGTATACCTTTTAGAGGCATTGGTGAGATGAACAAAGTCCCCACGTGGATAGCGGTAGGTTGATGAAAGACCAGCCAATTCTTGGGGAAGTGATTACCTGTGGTTGAGTAAGAACATATGACTCATAAAATTGCCCCTGTCATACTGACTTTGGCAATTCAGTTAACTTCTCTGTCTTGCTTTTCCATGTGTAAAATAGAAATACGTCCTTACAAAGGTTGTTCAGTGGTTCAACCATGCAGTGATTGACTTAAAACTCACCATTTACCCTCCTACACAGTGGTATTTTAAAAAGGTTACATTTGTCATGAATTCTGTAGCGCTGATATAGAAGTGCTACAGAAAGGTTAAGATTTAAAATTATTGTATTTCTTATGCAGCTTCAAAACCCATTTTCTCCGAATATTCTCATCAATAAATTAAACCAAAAGATTCTTCCTCTGGCAAGTAAATACAGTTAGCCTTTATGCAAAGTTAGTCTTGAACCAGTTTCAACCTCTCAAATTTGCTAAACTCTCTCAAATGTTTCAGTTATAGAAGAGTATACATGTGGGAATGGGCAAATGATGATTGTCTTTAACACGAGAATATGATAATTAAATTTCATCTCCACTTTCTTTTTATATTCTTCCAAAAGCAGAAAAAGAACAAAGGTTCAGAACAGCACGGAAGTGCTTTTACCAAGTGTGATAACATGTTCTATTCAATTCATACTTTCAGATATCAGCATTATTATAATCATACTAGCATTTGTTTTGAACCTTGGCTTTCAATGTGCAAAAGGAATAGCAAATAGGGTAGGCGACCAGCTTGGCTTAACAGAGAAATCTGTGGTAAACTTAAATACAAAATGGAAGCTTAGAAGAAGTGGAAACTCAGACCGATGATGAAGAAGGAGTATAAAATATTGCTTGAGAATGCAGATATGTGATCAGGAAAGCCAAATTACAGTTGAAGTTTCAGCTAGCAAGGGATGTAAAGGATAACAAGGATAGGTTTCTACAGGGATGTTAGCAACTAGAAGAAGGTCAGGGAGAGTGTGGAACCCTACTAAATTGGGAAGGTAACCGAGTGATAGATGATGTAGAAAAAGCTGAAGTACTCAATGCTTTTTTTAATGAGACGCCCTCAATCGTTAAAGAACAGGTTAAGGACTATTTAGAAAAGCTTGACAGGCACAAGTCTATAGGGTTGGATCTAATGCATCAAAAGTGCTAAGAGAGTTGGCTGTTGGGATCGCAGAGCCATTGGCCATTGCCTTTGAAAACTCATGCTGATCAGGGAGCTCCCAGACAATAGGAAGAAGGCAATATTGTATCTATCTTTAAAAAAAGGAAGAAAGAAAATCCAGGAAACTACAGACTGGTCAACCTCACTTCAGCCCCTGGAAAAATCATGGAGTAGGTCCCCAGGGAATCCACTTTGAAACACGTGGAGGAGAGGAAGGTGAGAGGGAACAGTCAACATAAATTCACCAAGGGCAAGAAATGCCTGACCAACTTAATTGCCTTCTACGATGTGATAACTAGCTATATGGATGGGCGGGTAGCAATAGACATGATATACATTGAGTTTAGCAAATTTTTGTTATAGTCTCCCAAAGTATTCTCAACAAAATTTAAAGAAGTACAACTTGGAAGAATGTACAATAAGGTGGATAGAAATCTGCCTAGATCATCAGGCGCAATGGTTATGATCAATAGCTTGATGTCTGTATGATGGGATGGATTACACCCTCAGCAAGTTTGCGGATTACACTAAATTACGGGGAAAGGTAGATATGCTGGAGGGTAGGGATAGGGTCCAGAGAGACCTAGACAAATTGAAGAATTGGGCCAAAATAAATCTGATGAGGCTCAACAAGAACAAATGCAGAGGCCTTCATGAAAGAATCCCATGCACTGCTACAGGCCGCAGACCAACTGGCTAAGTGGTAGGTCTGCAGAAAAGGACCTGGGGATTACAGTGAATGAGAAGCTGAACATGAATCAGTTGCCCTTGTTGCCAAGAAGGCTAAACAGTATGCTGGGATGCATTAGAAGGAGCATTGCCAGCTTTCAAGCAAAATGATTATTCCCCTCTATTTGGCACTGGTGAGGCCACATGACGATTACTGCATCCAGTTTTGGGCTCCCCACTGTAGAAAGGATGTGGACATATTGGAAAGAGTCCAGTAGAGGCAACAAACATTATTAAGGGGCTGGGGCACAAGGAGAGGCTGAGGGAACTGGGCTTATTTAGTCTACAGAAGGGAAGAGTGAGGGGGAGTTGGATCTGATATCAGCCTTCAGTTTCCTGAAGGTGGGTTCCAAAGAGGATGGAGCTAGGCTGTTCTCGATGGTGGCAGATGGAAGAACAAGGGGCAATAGTTTCAAGTTGCAATGCGGGAGTTCTAGATTGGATATTAGGATAAACTATTTCATTCAGAGAGTGCTGAAGCACTGGAATGGGTTATTTAGGAGATGGTGGAATCTCCATCCTAATAAGTTTTTTGTATGGCCAGTCTTGATAAAGCCCTGACTGGGATTTAGTTGGGGTTGGTCTTGCTTTGAGCACAGGATTGGACTAGATGACCTCTTGAGGTCTCTTTCAACCCTAATCTTCTATAATTTTATAGTTCATCCTTTTCTGTGATATCTTTTAGATTTCATTAACAAGCAAAGGAAAGATCTGTAGTATGAATTTTTAAATGAAACTTTAGGTACCTTGTTAAGAAATGTAAAGTTGGACTGGATCAAGTGGAGTCATCAAGTCCAGTCTCTAGTAAAGAGGGAGAATCAATTAAATCTATAGCATCCCTGAGAGGTGTTTATCTAATCTGTACTTACAAACCACCAATCACTAAAATTCCACAACCTGCTTTGCAAGTTTGTTCCAGATCTTAACAACTCTTATTGTTAGATATTATATTAGGAATATATTTCTAACCTAAATTGTCCTTGCTGCAGATCAAGGCCATTACTTCTTAGCCTATCTTCAGTGGACAAGGAAAACACTTGGTCATCAACCACTTTATAGAACATCTTAATGTATCTGAAAAGTTATCAGGCCCTCCCTCAGCCTGCTTTTCCCAAGTCTAAACAAATTCAGGGTTTTTTAACCATTCCTCATAGGAAAGGATTTCTAAATTTATCATTTTTGTTGCTCTTCTGGGGACTCTCCAATTTATCAATATAATTCAGCAAACCATTGATAACTATTCTTTGAGTATGGTCCTTCAACTAGTTGTGCACCAAACTTAACAGTAACTTCACCTAGGCCACTTTTCCCTAGTTTACATATGAGAATGTTCTGTGGGACTGTGACAAAAGACTTACTAAAAATCAAGATGTGTACATTCTACCCTGCATCTGCTACACCAGTAATCCCATTAGAAAAGGAAATTAGGTTGGTTTGGCCTGATCTGTTACTGACAAATCCATGTGGTCTATCCTTTTAATCCTATTATTGACTGAATACTTACAAACCAATTGCTTAATAATTGTTGCAAGCATATCAATAAAGGCTCTTGTTATAATTTGGGTTTTTAAAATGTAAACAGTTAAATTGAACTCATATTCCATTAATTCAGTGGAGTTACACTCAATTTGGAAACTTAAGCATGTGCACAAGTCATTTCTTGGATGTATGTTTGTTTATATTCCACACTTGCTATCATCTTTAATAAAGAAGAGCAATTCATTCAGTCTTCTAAAAGCAAACACTGCTGTTGAGAAGGTACCAATCAGTGCTCAGTTGCATCAATTATCATTTTCAGAAATGGAATATAACTATTTCCCATGTAAAATCAATCTAGTGAATATGTTGGCCTGCTTCATTCTTATATTTCTTCTAACTCTTGATACTGTTTTTATTATCTTTTCAGTAGCACAAAGAGATAGTGTTCCCTTTCTGTACCAGATGTTGGGTTTCTCCAGGCATAAAATATTACCTCTTCATGACTGAATATTTAGAAATGGGAATGAATTTAGATTAGTTGGCAAGGAGGAGGAGGATTCAAGTAGCAGAAAGTACAGATATTGTCCTTATTGATCTACAGACTATTCTGACTGTAAACGAGTATTTATTTCAGTTAGGACAAATACAGTTTTGTTTTTACTTTCATTTCTATTCTTGAAACAGTAACCTGCTAATTAAAGATAATTTTAGTCTCTCTGGAGGCATTAGATCACACAGCCTGATGCTCTGAAAGCATATTTCAAAGCAGTCAGCTGCATGTTATATGTAACTGAGTCCTTATTTATTTGGCAATATCCCAAGTATAGTCTGTCTTTGTCCTCACCCACCAATACAAAGACGTTTTTTCCATCACTGCCCCAGATCTGGGCCCAGTTTCTAGAAGCTGCATTGTACAGAATATAACCTATTGCAGTATTTGGCAAGAACTGGTACTGATACCAGCCCGTGTACTTGAGGCTTGCAGAAGCTGATAAATTAGTTCCCCGCTTCCTAACTTAATCAGTCCTTTTACTCAGCCTTATGTGGCCACTGCTGCATGCTGCCTTTTCTCTAAACGTTAGTGGAATTTGTGTTTACAGGCTAGGTTAGAACCGATACAAAAATTACAAGCATGTACAGTGAAGAGGAGGCAGTAGACATTAGCTGATAGAGCTAAGTTCTTAGGTAAGCGTGTACTACTGCCCTAAAAGCTTAGCATCATGGGAGTATGAATTTTTGATCTTCCTGTTTCCCTTGATAAATGTCACTACCCTGTACTTCTAATAGGGAGGCAGGGTCCGCCAGCAAATATGGCACCAACCTGGGGTGTGGCTCCACAAATGGATTTAGGCACTACAACATTCAGCACTAATACACCTAACTTTCAGGCACCTGCCTGAATAAATACTGGAACAACCATAAAATCCCCAAAGCTTGAATTAGGCTCTTAGGCTTCCTATCCAGTGAAGGGGGAGAGAAAGCCACCTAAAAATGGAATCCACAAAAGCCAGCATGCAAGGTGGGGCACTGGGAGACAGCAATGAGATGTACGTGTCTTAAATCGCATCCCTTCTACAGAGATAGGCACCTAAGCATGGGCAAGAGGAAGGTACCTACCAATCAAGAGCCCCACTGCTGGAATCAGATGACTTATAAATACAGTCATTACAGCAGGGGTCATAGATGCCTAGGTCTTCCACATAGGGGCTTGTTTAAATTCATGGGGAAGACCACAGTGTGTTTGCATCTATTGTGTGTTAAAAATGTTAAAGGAACTTGTGCTAGTTCATCATGTTAAGGAACTATAGGCTGGAACCACATCTCTGGCTCCTAGGACTCCCAAATTCGGGAGATAAAAAGTTAGAATCTAAGCCTTGATCTGGCTTCTGTGGTAACTTTTTTCTCTGTAGTAATGGGCGTAACCAAAGCCTGGGCTTTCTGCAAAAGTTCTATAGCATTGAGCATGGAAGGAAGGAATAATATTCTATAGGATTCTCTAGAAATTGATTTTAAAAACTCTGTGAAGATTTTAAAAGTATGAAAAAAATGTTCAATAAGCTTTCGAATCATCCTATGGTATTCTGTAACTGACTTCTCTGTTTGTATAGGATGGTTATCCCTTTCTGTTTTCTATAGAGCACTTCCTGAGAGCGGACCAGAGTACCTAAACTGTAACTTAATATCTTTTTCCTTCTAGTCATCGGAGCTGCTTCCTTTTATCCAGGCCTGAGGCTCCTTGCTGCCACTGCTACTACTGTAGCGATGGCCAGAGCCTTAGGCGTTTTAAATCGCTGCCGGGGATCCACATGGCATGCTCCGGATGGCTATGAGGGCTGAGGGGGAGCATGGTGCAGTCTGGGTGATGCTGAGGGCTGGCTGCCCCTGACCCCACCCCTTCTGCCTGAAGCTCTAGCCCTTCAGAGCTGCTGCTCTCCCCCCACCTTGCCCAGATGCCTGCTGAGTGTCCCCTAAATCTTAAGTAGTCCTGGTCCTTTACTCGATTTAACAAATAAGTTGCATGTTGTCCTTGTCAAATCCAGTTATTTGTGCTCTCTATGTAAGTATGAATATGGTGGATGGATTGGAGATGGGAGCTGTGAAATAAGCTGTTCTCTCTGGGAATATCTACTCTTCAACTGAAAACCTGTGGCTGGTCTCTGACAGGTGCTCACGTTCACAGGGCTCTGGTTAGGGGGCTATTCAATTGTGGTGTAGCCATTCAGACTTGGGCTGCCGCCTGGGCTCTGGGAGTCTTTTACCTTACAGGATCCCAGAGACTCATCTGGGATACTAAGGCTACGTCTACACTGCACAGTTATTTCGGAATAAGCTATTCCAGAATAGTTATTCCAAAATAGCTTGTTTCAAAATAGCACGTCTACACTGCAGGGAAGCTTCAAAATTAATCCAAAGCAGGCTTCCCTAATGCACTATCTCAGGGTATGTCTACACTAGCCCCGTAGTTCGAACTAGGGAGGCTAATGTAGGCATTCGAAGTTGCAAATGAAGCCCGAGATTTAAATATCCCGGGCTTCATTTGCATCTTCCCGGTCGCCACCATTTTTAAATCCCCCTTAGTCCGAACTCAGTGCCCGCGGCTACACGCAGCATGGAGTAGGTAGTTCGAATTAGGATCTCTAATTCGAACTACCAGTACACCTCGTTCCACGAGGAGTAATGGTAGTTCGAATTAGAGAGCCTAATTCGAACTACCTACTCCATGCCGTGTGCAGCTGCGGGCACGAAGTTCGGACTAAGGGACATTTAAAAATGGTGGCGCCCGGGAAGATGCAAATGAAGCCCGGGATATTTAAATCTCGGGCTTCATTTGCAACTTCGAATGCCTACATTAGCCTCCCTAGTTCGAACTAGGGGGCTAGTGTAGACATACCCTCAGTTTAGAGCCCCAGGAAGAATAACTTAGAATGGCCCTGGTCAGGGGCTATTTCAAAATAGCAGAAGTGAAGCGTCTACTCTGCCCCTATTCCAAAATAACTATTTTGGAATAGGCGTTATTCTTCGTACAATGAGGTTCACAGAATTCGGAATAAGCCATCCATTATTTTGAAATTATTTTGAAATAACGGAATTGCTGTGTAGATGCTCGCGTAGTAATTTTTCAATAACAGCTGTTATTCTGAAATAACTTTGCTGTGTAGATGCACCGTAATTGCCCTAGTAACTGTGGATGAAACCAGACAATCACTATGTTCAGAAACTCTCACAGGAAAATAAGACAACTACTATATCACCTGTGGGTGAACACTTCTCTTGTTCTCTCCTCTTTACAAAGTGATCATTGTACATATGTGACTTATTAGTCCGCCTCCTCAAAGGACACATACACAACCTGCTTTCAAAATATGAACTTGGGACACACTAGATTTATAGCTTATAATAAACAATCTGAAACCCACTAACCCCTTTGTCTTATGACGTGAGAGATGGGGCACAACACAAATGGGACTCAACACAAATTCTAAAGGGATCATATATGGAAAACTATTTATGCTAAACAATCTGTTCCACCTTGCACCACCATGGTGTTTGGAGCAGAAGAAGAGCTCTGTAGCTCAAAAATGTTTCTTGCCAACAAAAGGTCGTCCAATAAAAGATGTTAGCTTGCCCCTCTTCTACTGCAAGAATGAGGATAACCAGCTCCTACCCATGTGAATATACAGAGATGAACTCAATCTGTAGCTGTTTTGTTTTAATTAGCATTTCTTCCAAGTGTGGCATCCTCCTGTTAGGAGGCCAGGCAATGACTTGAGCTGCATTTTATCCTAACAGGCGTGGTTTGACTTGTTCAGAATCCTAATCTCTTTCAACAGTTAGGAAATCTGCAGGACTGTGTGGTTCATGGAGCAACAGCAAAACTGTTGGCAAAGCTGGCTGCAGTGTTAATTACCTGCTGTGGGGAAGTACTAGCTCAACGTATCATCTGAATCAAAGCTTTAGCCCTCCTGCCACTGCTGTTATCGGACAGCGGAGGTCTCAGAAACAGATGATAAAAGACTTTTAGCAGTGATTACAGAATGCTAAAAGAAAACGGATCGGTAACTGCATACTGGAGTTCAGATGCTGACAAAAAAGACACAAAAGAACTAAGTAGCTGGAGCGTGAGAGGAGGGATTCTGAATTTTAATACGAGCGTATTAAAAATATGGCTTATCAGCTGGTGCAACCTACAGGGAAGAAAACTGACAAGATCTGTTAATCACAGCACCGCTTCCTTTAAGAATCTTAAAAGTGACAAGGAATAATGACATGAGAAATTAGCTTTACAGAAACAGCAGGGGAAATGCTCTGGGTACAGATGATGAAACAAAGCCAGAATACTTCCTCTGGAATGTAATTACATTCCCTAGACAATACTATAATAAATCTGACATGCATATGGATGATAAAAAAAATCCATTAATCCTGGATAATATAAACTGCTGAAGCAGGTGTAGGCTTAGACATTCGGTTTACAAACTAATCAATGGGGGCAGCACAAAGGTATGGGAGCACGGGACTAAATGGCTGATCTACACATCAAAGTAATAACTTAATCCTCTTCCACTGCCTGAGCTTCCCCTCTGTCTGTGGATCATGATGCTATTGTCCAAATTAGAGCTGGGTGGGGAATGGTTTTTCCCATTCTATCCCTTTTTTCCCCAAAGTTGCTAAAACTGTTCACCATTCCACATCAGGATGAAAATGAGACCTTTCAAAGTTGAGACTGACCCAAATAGGGTGGCCAACTTTATATTTAAAAACTGAACACTCGAGGTAGAATGCCAGAATCTCCCCTTCCCCTTCTCCCCCTTTGCTCCTCTTCTACCTCCCCATTTGCTTCTGGCTTTTCCGTTTGGCCTGGTTCCGGAGGGTCTCACCTGCAGAGGTAGGGCTGGGAGCTGCAGCAGCCTGATGCAGACTGGAGGCCCAGCTGAATGGGGGCTGCGGTGTGTGGTGACCTGGCACCTCCCCTGCCTGTAGTAACCATACTTTGGATGTTCATTCTGTAGAGCTGACTGAATACTGTTAGGTTCCTTTTTTGACTGGGATTGCTTTCCAGTTGAAACCTGGACATCCAAACCCCAAGCCAATAGCCTGGTGGTTAGGGCACTCACCTCAGATGTTGGGAGACCAAAGTGTAAGTCTGTTGGACTTGGAGATGGCACTTCAGCCTCTTTTTTCCACATCCCAGCTGAGTGTCCTAGCTCCTGAGCTATTCTGAGGTGGATCTATTGCTTTGATTTTCAACAGTTTCCATGCTGGAAACTGAGAGGCCTTTCCTGAGAGACATTGTCATTACTACAGTAGACTTCCGATAATCCGGAACCTATGGGACCTAGGTGATGCCGGATTATCAGATATGCCAGACTATCAGGAAGTACTATAAGATGGTTATATATATATATAAATACACTGTATACATTATATACTGTATATAAAGTGTTCTTAACCATTTTTATTGTACATACTGTATACAGTATACTATAATGTTTTGGTTTTTCAAGCCTGTTTTACCATTTTTGCTCAGTTCAGCTGCTGCCGCTGTTACCTTGTGACTCATTTTTTGCCGAAGCTCACTCACTAGGCTCTTGCCATTTTGATGCCGGGCTATCAGGAGTGCCAGACTATTGGATGCCGGACTATTGGAGTTTTACTATACATTTGTCGGCATTCCTACAAAGTTCTGTTTTTGATAAACTGGCATTTTCTGACAAGCCCATCTGCTTGAAAAATTCCCTAGCATTTGTAGTCCAAATGTACTGCACAAGGAGTATTAACCAGTAAACACTCTTTAAGATGTATGGACATTGAAGAGATCATATTCTGTGGACCTTGCTCACAACTAGCATAATCAGACACCACTTCACTGAACACTGTCAGAAACTGGGAATTGTGCAATCAATAGTAAAAAAAATGCTGACAAACCAAATGCTATTAATTCAACTAAATTCTGGATTGTTTGCATTATTCACTTATCCATGTAAATCCTTTTACAAACACAGACTTGAGTCAAGAAAATATTGCAAAACAGTATGAAACTATGTGGGTCCTGAATCACTTATCCTCAGTTAGGCAAATGCCGCCTAATTTATTTGCATGTCTGTGTAACATTTCTTGTGTACTCCCTCCACGCTCATATCTGAGGAATGATGTACTTCAAAAAAATGCATTCATGTAAACAAAAGAATTAAATTTGATAACTAAAGTTTCAATGAACAGGAAACATCAGACTGGATATCCAGCCTGATTATTCAGTTTTATCAGAAATAACCTCTTAGGATTCACACCAAAAACAGTGAATAGAGTTAGGTGTCACTGAGGTATGCAAACAATTACTCAACGATCTTATGGGCTGCACACTTCCAGAAGTACTGGTCTCCCACAACACTCAAATCAAAGGGAGCTGTAGTTTTGTTTTCAACGAACCCCCCACCCCCTTATCTGTAATGTTAAAAGCTGTTTTTTCTGAGATTGTATTCACATGGCCAGTAGAGGGCAATATCTCTTTATATTTAAAACTTTGGTCTTTAACCAAAGTCTGATAATCTGAGCTCCTGTGACAGTTTTAATAAAAACAAAAATTAAGTGAAATTTAATTAAAATAAACTGAAATGTTTGTCTACTCTAGTGTATCATGGGAAGCTGAAATGCTGTACTTTAGGTTTAGATTCACCCCACACTTCCTAAAATGCTTCTTTGAAATCTCTTAATATGGGAAGAGTTATGCACAGTCAAATGATTTTAAAGAAGTCTAATATCTATAGAACATGTACAACTCCACGTAACAATATAGGAGAAAAATGATAGAAATGGATGACTAGAGAGGAGCTTGAAATCACGTAGTCTAGCCCCCTGCACTGAAGCAAGATCGAGTACACCTAGAATACCCTGACCAGTGTTTATCTAACTCAGTGGTAGGCAGCTTGCAGCCCATCAGGGTTCTATGTGCGGCCCACAAGACATTTTATTTACTGTTGCCAACACACAGGGTTACCAGGCTCTGCTCATTTCCATCTGTGTAGTTTTTTTCCTACCAATATTACTAAAGTGCTACATATGTAAAGCAAGGTCACGTGGAGTGAGGTGCGTGCTGATTACACACAAGACTGACTGAGAGATGTGCTCCCTCTGCAGCTAATCAAAGTGCTTCTATGGTTCAATCACTACACTCTGCAAATTGTAGGCAGGCAAGCACAGTTAGCAAAACTACCCCATTTCAGGAAACTCCACTGATCAGAGATTCCATAGCATCCTTAGGAAGCCTATTTCAGAGCCCAACTATCCTTATTGAGAAAGTGTTTTCTTAGAATCTAATCTAAATCTTCCTTGCTGCAAATTAAGCTCATTACTACTTGTCCTGTTTTCAATGGATAGGTGAACAACTGTTTATCACAGCCCTCTCATGTATTTGAAGGTTGCTATCAATTCCCTCAAGTCATCTTTTTTTTCTGAAGGCTAAACATGGCTGGTTATTTAACCTCTCACCTTAGGCCAGTCTTGCTGAGCTTACCACTTTTGTTGCTTTGCTCTGAACTCTCCAATTAACCTGCTTCCTTCATTAAGTCTGGTGCCCAGAACTGAATACAGTAGTCCGGCTGAGCCTAGCCAGCAGGGCTGAATAAAGCCATGCAGCTGTCCTCACTGTCTGATGTAGGAGAGTCCTGTTAATATATCCTGGCATACTAGACTTTTGTACAACTGTATCATTGACTCTTATTCAAATTGTGATTCACTATAAACCCCAGATCTTCAGCTGTGCTACTGCCTAGCTAGCTACCCCCCCTTTTGTACTTGTGTATTTGATTTTCCCCCCTTCCTGTGTGAAATGCTGTGCACTTGTCTCTATTGAATTTCATCTTGTTGGGTTTTTTTTTTTCAGACTAGTTCTGCAACTTTTCCAAGAGAAAGCAAGTGGAATGCAATTAACTAATGCTATAGTCTACCTCCTGCAATAGAAGCCATAGAAGGGAGGCAGCTGAGGGGTGCACAGAAGGCAGGGTGCACAGTCTCTGAACAGAGATGCTCAGGGTACGTCTACACTGCACACTTATTTTGGAATAAGCTATTCTGGAAGAAATGCTCCGAAATAGCTTATTTCAAAATAGTGCGTCTGCACTCAGGGAAGCCTCAAAATTAGTCCAAGGCAGGCTCTCCTGATGTGGATGTGCTACCTCGATTTAGAGCCCCAGGAGGCACTGGGGAGTAATTACTTTGAATGGCCCTGGGGGGAGCTATTTCAAAATAGCAGCAGTGGAGTGTCCACACTATAGCTATTTCGGAAGAGGCATTATTCCTCATGAAATTAGGTTTACAGAAGTTGGAATAAGCTGTGCATTATTTCGAATTTATTTCAAAATAACGGAATTGCTGTGTAGTTCATCACATTGTTATTCTGAAATAACGTCTGTAATTTTGAAATAACTGTGCTATGTAGACACATCCTCACAGAATGTGTGTGGAGGGGGAGGAGGAGGAAGAGCAGCATCAACACTGCTAGCACCTTCATGGCACTGACCAAGTTTCTCTCTCTCCCTCCATTCAGCCAGCCACATCTGGACAGGACCCCAGTATCCTGTGTGCAGATAACTACAAAGAGCAGCATTAGCTCCTGCATGCATTTCCACTGCAATGTGATAGGCACATAATGGTTTGTCCCTGCTTAATACATCTCACGAAGAGCAGGTCATTTGGAGCTAGCAATGAGAAACTGGCAGCATATGCTTCCATGGGCTCAGGAGAAACAGGGTGCTGACACTGGTCAATGGCTTGTCTGTCTGTTTTGGCTCATCTCCCAATGAAGATGACATTTGGAACTTGGTCAAGGTGAAATACTCCTGCTCTAGCAAAATGTGCCAGGAGAACTTTACATGACCACTGGCTTTATATGTTGCCTTAAAAGATGAACACTTTGAGTGTGTCTACACAGCAAAGTTATTCTGAAATAACTATGCAAGCATCTACATGCTTAGACGCATAATTTTGAAATAACAGACGGCTTATTCTGACATCTGTACTCCTCATTCTACAAAGAATAACACCTATTCTGAAATAGCTATTTCAAAATAAAGTGCGTGTTGATATTCCACTGCTGCTGTTTTGAAATAGCCCCTCACTAGGGCCATTCTAAGTTATTCTTTCTGGGGTTCTAACTAGAGATAGCACATCTACACTGCACGGAAGCCTCAAAATTAGTCTGAGGCAGGCTTCCCTAATGTAGATGAGCTATTTTGAAATAAGCTATTTCAGAATAACTATTCTGGAATACCTTATTCCGAAATAACTGTGCAGCGTAGATGTAGTCTTAGAGTAGCATGGTGCCCCCCAACATAATACTGGAGCATAACTCAGTACTGACTCTGAAGAGTCACTTAAGGCATGTCTACATGGGGAGTTACTTTCAAATAACTCTCCTTATTTTTAAATAACGAGCATCCACACTACCAAGCCTGTTATTTTGAAGTAATAACTCCTGCTTGTGAAAAGGAATAAGCCTATTTCGAAACAGTTATTTGGGGGATTATTATTTCAAAATAACCTGGTAGTGTAGATGTAGCCATGTTGAATAGAAAACTTCATTCCCTGCAGCACCATAGCCTTCTGGAAGCTTTGCTGCTACACACTGGACCTGAAATGTAAGACCTAATAAGAGCTCAGGCCAGGGAGTTACCACAATGGCATAGCGCTATCACACTGGTTCCACAGCTAGGTCAGTGAAAATAACCTGTGACTGGATGACAAGCAGCCCTAAGGCAGGTGTGTAAACAGCTTGGGAGTGGGGAGGAGGAAACCAAACTCTTTCCAGTCTGGCTCTCCATACATGGGCAGTTCAGGAAGACACCCTGGGAGGAACTGCCCTGGAGAATCAACGTGAACCTGAAAGGTTGACTATGGGATGTACATGCCAGTCTTTTCCAACTCAAGACCTTTATTCCTACTCAAGGTTCAGTACCAGTGCACAAAAGATTCCTAATAGGAGCTTAACAGTTTGGAGTCTGCACAATGACGGTTTTTTATCTGTACATAATTGGGCCATTATCTATCTCTGTGTGCCCCACAGTTCTTCACATCAAAGAAGTGGAGTCTTTTTTTAAAATTTAACTTAGAGAGGAGTAATATTTAGTATTCTCATGCCTGCATGACCAATTAATTAATGACTCGTAGGATGTGGCCAGCTTAGGAACAGTGTTTTTGGAGCTCACACTCTTCAAAAAGAACTAACAGCAAAGTGAGGCTTAAATTGTCACTCATCAAAAAGATAATAATGCTTTGGCAAGGCTGTGTCATTTGATCACTATCCTCGTATTAGCCAAAGAAGTACTTAGAAGCACTAAGTGTCAGGTTTAGCAAACAAAGTGCAGTTTAAGTCTCCCAAATAGATTGAACAGGAATGCACACCAAATAATCAGGTCTAGAGCAATAAGGGTAACAAAAAAAGAGACTTGACCAAGTGTTTGATTTCACTCACATATCATTAATGCAGTCTTTGTTCTATAGATTAGGAATCTTTACATCTATACTCTCCTAAAACTAGGATGTGATAGTTTATCACATTGCTGGCTCTGAATGTTTAATTTCTTTGGTTAAATGTGTATTTTGCTGCCTCTTGGGTTTTGGGTTCCATCTGATACATCAGTTCAGAGAACAGCTGATTTTACATTGCTTTTATAAGTCACTGGGAAGGATTTGTCTTAATGAAAGTGCTTGTCGAAAGAAGGTAGGGCCCACCGATAAGATGTAAAAGAACACGCTTCTCATAATTAGCTCTTATACAGCAATAGATGTCAAAGCACATGACAAAGAAGGTTCAGTATCAGTAGCCCCACTTTACAGATGGGAAAACTTATGCAGAGGAGGAAGTAACTTGACTAAAGTCACTCAGCACATTAGCAGAAAAACTGAGAATAGAACTGGGGTCTCAGGAATTGGATGCTTCCGCTAGCAGAGAGGTGGGGAACCGCTGGCGTACTAGCTGATTGCAGTTAGACAGGGCTAACTACTGGCCTGCCACCAGATGCTTTGTTTGCATGAGCATCCACCGTCACAGAGCCCCACTTCTCCCAATGGCTGTGATTCACCATTCCAAGCCACTAGGAGCTGCAAGCAGCCATGCTTGTGGATGATCAGGTAAACAAACCACCCTGTAGCCCACCAATGGCTAATCCAAATCACATCTGGGCCTTGGGCCAGAGGTTCTCCACCCCGATCTAGGGGTGCTTGTTTCTGAGAGCGTCATGATTTCTAGTCTTGGGGCTTGTACCTCCTCATACCCTAATTCAAACACCTTTTAACACAAACTTCAAATGGTTTTGTGCATATAAGATACACACAGCTCAACCTTTTGAGAATATAGGCATTGGCTTGCAGACAAGCATTGTAAAAACCATGGAGAGAACAGCCAAGGAATGACAAATGGGAGGCCAAGATTATCACAAGCATTCAGTGATAACTGACAGGGCAAGCTATTCTGAGAAGCTGATACTTGAATGTCTGTCTGTATTCTTGGTCCAAAATCCTGCTAGGAATACAAATAGGCATGTGGCATAAAACCTGAATTGTCACCGCTTTGTCAGTCCTGTAGAACGAGGCTCTCTGCAACCACACAATTGTTACGGGGAGGGAAAAAAACCTTCCCACAAATATGTTGGGGACTCTATTTTAGAGCTAAACTGAGGAGGAAAAAACTGCAGATATTGGCAACAGGAAAACCTTTTGCAAGTTTGTGTTGGTTTTTGCTAAATTGTTTCAAATGATTAAAAAATCCCCCAAAATAATTTTCTTTTGATATCTTTGAAGTTTCCTTCAATTTTAACTGTTTAGCCCAAATGACCTTTTCCCCATTCACCTCAATTTGTTTTGTTGCTTTTGTTCACCCCACCCCAAAATAAAAGCACCCCCAAAAAATCAATTGAATCCCACAACTCTAGTATGCATACCCGGGATTTTTCCTGTCATTTAGAGAACCCTATATACCACTGCTAGTTGGAAAATGACTCCCACACAGCCACCAGTATTGTTTCTGGAACAAATCCTGGTTGGCATACTAACATAAGCAGTCCTCATTGGTTTCTCTATGGCTGGTTTCTCTATGGATCGTTAAGTATGTACAATGAATAGTTTTTGGCCCTTGGCCACCAGCAATCTACCGAAAAAACTTGTTTTAAATCCCAATGACTTCACATGAAAGCTTTCCTAAATGGGCTATTTCAGGACCTTCTTAGGAAATGAGTTCTGTACTCCCTAGCTCGGCTAGGAATGGATGCATGAAAATATCCACACTGCAAAGGATTCCATCAGTTCTTCCCATTTATGCCACACCTGAAGCTATAATTGCTAGCTGTATTTCAGCTGTTTAATGTAAAAATGACTGTCAAATGGTAATAATCTCCTATGAAGGACAATAGCTGCTTGCAGCTGATTATGTTTAATTGCCAAAGAACCAGACTTCATGCAAATTCCCTGGAAAATAAAACCTAAGCATGCTTTTAAAAACAGTCACAGCAAAGGAACAGTAATGGAAGATTGATCTTAATTTCTTTACCAGGGGTAGTCAACCATTCTAGAAATAAAGCTAGCTTTTTAAGTCTGTCTATCAAGCTGCTACACTATCCCTTTTCAAATCCCACCTGAAACTTACCTCTGTTGTGATCCCTGAAAAATTCTTAGCAATGGTTAGGCAGTGGAAATGCTATATGACTATGGTTTATTGCACTAATTAATTATTCTAAGTGGTAGCCATGTTACTATAACTTTAAAAATGAGTAGTTCCATGGCACAAGCAGTTGTTTCAACAGAATGCCAAGCTAGAGGACTTCTTATTCCAACTCCTACAACACTCTTTTTACAAGGAGTAAGGGAATTTGGGGGAAAAGTGCTCTTTCTTGGACTTCCTGCTATGTAGACAGTGCCAAAAGCCAAAATAAGCTATTTCAACTTAAGCTATGCAATTGACGTAGCTCAAGTTGCATGGCTTATTTCAGCTTTAGCCCTGTTGTGTAGATGTGCCCTAAGAGACTAACAACTATATAGGATCATGATCTTTCATGGGTAAAACCCATTTCATCAGATGAGTTAGAGTGGAAATAACAGAATCCAATAATAGCAGTTAGCTAATAATTGTAGGACCCATGTTAATGAAGCTAATTAAATAGGATTCCAATTCATAGCTATTGATGTGCAAATATGAAGAACAAATGCAGGGAAAACTGGCTTTGTAGTGCATTAACGAATTAATATCTTATTCAAGCCCAGGTTAATATAGTTAAATTTGTAAATAAATTCCAGTTCTGCAGCCTCTCTGTGTAAATGGGTGGTAAAATTCCTCGACATAGGCTCACAGTGGAGACTTTGGCAGAGATGGCACTATAACCGAGCCCCATTCTTCCCAATACTGTTCCTTAGCCTTTCCCTCTCCTTTCCTTGTGGAAGCATCCCCACAATGATGTGACACATGTGATCCTATTTAACCCTGATACACAAAACAAGCAAGTCACAGTTTTTTTCCATGCACTGGCTGGAAGTCTCCTTCCTTCTATAATCACTTCTCCAGTTAATTAGCTTTATTAAAAGAGGTCATACAATTCCCAGGTAACTGCTGTTGCTGTTATATATACAGTGGATTCTGTTATTTCCACTTCAACTCGTCTAATGAAGTGGGTCTTACCCACAAAAGTTCATGATCCTAATTTGTTAGTTAGTCTTTAAGGTGCCACAAGACTACTCATTATAATTATTTATTGAATCCTGCCCACCCTGGGAGCAGCCAGACAGCCAATATCAGCCAAACCCCACTACCTCATCACGGGGCTGGACCACACAAAATCTACTAGGGTGGGCCCCCTTAGGCTTCGGTATGTGAGGGGAATGGGGGAGTATCTTTCTCCTCCTCAGTCAGGGGCCACGTCAGTGAGGGATTGGCTTAGTTTTTTTTGCTTCTCACTTGTGTGTGGCTCCAAAGTGATTTTTCTATGTGTGGGTGACCTCTGGCCAAAAAAAGGTTCCCCATCCCTGTCTTAAGATCTTAATGTGGCACATTCCTCAGATATGTCACATAGAAAGAAGGGCTCAGATATGGTACACTCACGCATGTATCCTCTGCGTTGAAGACTGATGAAAAGTAATTTTGCTTCCCTACAATGATTTTATCTTTGAGCACTCCTTAGAATCTCAGTCATCCAGTGAACCTTCTGATTGTTTTGAATTCCACATGGGGGTGAGATGCTGGTGTGTATTCTACCATTAGCAGATGTGTACCACTACTACAGTTTATAATGATAATTGCCTCCCAAGCTGGGCTCCCAATGGCAGCCACTGAAGGCAGAGCCACTAGCAGCAGTGCAGAAGTAAGAGTGGCAGTATTCCAACTCCCCCACCATACAACAACCTGGCAATCTCCTCAACTCCTTTCACAGTCAGAATCCCCCTACAATTACAACACAGTGAAATTTCAGATTAACACATTTGAAATCATGAAATTTACAATGTTTTGAAATACTATGACCGAGAAACTGACTAAAATGGGCTGTCAATTTAATAGGGTTCCTCCCATGATCAGATAGCTGCACACTTGACCAATGGCTGCTGCTTGTCACTGGCCATAGCTGATGTGGGATACAGTTCTGTTTTCAGTTCAATGGTCCCAATACTATGAAAGGGTTAAATGCTGAGTTGCAATGCCTAAACCAGGGAGATGTGATGGGGAGCCTCTTACTGCTGCGAAAGCGACGAGGAGTCCTGTGGCACCTTATAGACTAACTGAAGAGTAGGAGCATAAGCTTTCGTGGGCAAAGACCCACTTCGTCAGATGCATGTAGTGGAAATTTCCAGATGAGGTTGATAGATTTCCACTCCATACGGCTAAATGCAGTGCCTTGCATGGTGTCAAGTATCAGAGGGGTAGCCGTGTTAGTCTGAATCTGCAAAAGCGACGAGGAGTCCTGTGGCACCTTATAGACTAACTGAAGTGTAGGAGCATAAGCTTTCGTGGGCAAAGACCCACTTCGTCAGATGCATGTAGTGGAAATTTCCACTACATGCATCTGACGAAGTGGGTCTTTGCCCACGAAAGCTTATGCTCCTACACTTCAGTTAGTCTATAAGGTGCCACAGGACTCCTCGTCGCTTTTGCAGATTCAGACTAACACGGCTACCCCTCTGATACTTTACTGCTGCGGTGTCTCTTGGCTGTCTTGGGGACTAGTTCTGTTCACCAGTAGGCCCCCTTCTGGAGGTGGCTTGCTACCATCACCTCTGCTCCTGGACTCCTGTCACTCCAAGGGCTGCATATCCACTTCAGGCCACAGCTTTCCACTTGTGGCACAGTTGGTTCTCCAAGGGAAATGCAGTCCAGTCACTTCCTTCAGTGGCAAGTGTAGCCAGTTGTCTGGCGATTTAAGTGGCAAGGGGGAGATGGGACCTAGGCCAGTGTTGTCTTCATGTCATCATTGTCAAGTCCAAGTCGAGTCCTAAGTCACTACAGTTCAAGTCTCAAGTCGAGTCTCGAGTCCCTAAAGTCACTTTCGAGTCAAGTCTCAAGTCTTAATTTAAAAAATGTCAACTCACTTTTGTACCAGCCATCAATATCGGCATTTTCAGATAATTTTTTCACCAAGTCGATTTAACAAAATTAGCAAGTCTCAAGTCGAGTCTCAAGTCATAAACAATGAACCCGAGTCGAGTCACCTAGGCAACTTAAGTCGGACTCAAGTTCAAGTCGTGGGACTCGAGTCAACAACTCTGACCTAGGCCCACCCATTACTCTGTGTGGATCCCAATCCAGGCACCTGATAGATGGCAACCATGTTCTGTGTCCCCTTTAACTTCTCTATACATTTCCCTGTTCCACCTCAGTGCAGCCCTAATGTTCTTATTTAAGGGGTTTGGCCTACTAATCTTAGCAGCTAGCCAGGGTGCTTGCTGCCCTCCACCTGCAAGACAGCCAGTACTCCTCAAGATCCAAATAGTGACTAAAGCTGCTCTGTCCTGCATCTCTTCTTATATGGCCAGATTATTTGTTCCTATAAGCCCTTTTGTGATTGGCTGCCTCCCGTGTAACCTCTTTTGCTTTCAGGAGCTAATAGAGCCCTAATAGAGGGCAGGTGTCCCAACACAGGGAGTTTCCTTCTATTTTATGGGAGCTGACTGACTATTTTGGGGATAGAAACAGTGGCCCCTGGGATGCAAACTCTCCAGATAGGAATCTGGGAATATGATGTGCAAAATCCCATTGAAAAGTGACAGTTTGGACCCAAGCCCTAGCAAGACTCTGGCTTTATTGGATCCACCCCACAGCCTGGCCTAGGGCCTGGGTCCTGAGTCAGACAGACTTGTGTGTTGCTGGGGGTAGGAGTCCAGGTTCACATTACAGTGTGAACATATTCTTAGAAGGTTCCACCCCCATCCCCTACCATCCCAGGGACTGCATTATTTCTGAACTTATCTTAATTAAATTCTGCCCCAGTAAATATTTTTACATAGTTTTAATAAGTAATCATTGGACTACTTTATCTGGCTTTTAACCCTGACTACTTATCAGTTCCTAATGAATATATATGGAAAGGTATAACACTAGATCCTTGATGCAGTGTGTGTGGATTTGGGAAAAGCTAGATATTGGTATGACTTGCAATTAAAAAATAAGTTGATTGGATCATATTAAACATTCAGAACACCTCCTTTGGGCTCCATTAATATTGTTGAGTATTCTGAAAGGGGACTTGCAGAACTCACTGGGCTTGGCTTTTGACTTGTGGCAGAAGCTACTGCCAGTAATTTCTACATATTTACCATGCTTATGGTATTTCCTTTTCCAAGTAATCTCAGATACTAGAGAAAGGGATATGTTAGCAGATGATGGATTTTTAATGTCAATGGCTGCATCACAGAGAACTCCCTGGTACATTTCACTTATTTCCACACATGGTAAGGTCATGATCTCTTCCAAAGTATGTCTAAGGCAAACTATTAAAAACGATGATACTCAAGTCTAAAAATGGTATAAACACTGTAAATGAGCTCTACTGCAACAGGTACTGAGCTCTTGCTGAATAGCTGGTTGGAATACATCATCTTGCCCTATCTCTGCCTACAGTCAGGGCTTGAAAGCAGGCATGGCCTTTCTCACAGTCCACTTGTTTAACTTAGTCTGGCAGTACCAGTTTCCTTGGAAGGTGTCAAGATAAGGTCACCTCCAAATCACTGACATGTATACTCAGTCTTCAAATGAACGACATAACATGTAATGGGTTTCCTACAAAAGCCATTTTCAGTATTGAATTCTTCCCCTCTTGTTTTAAATTAATTACACTAAAATTTATTATTTAAAGGTGAACCCCACCTCAAAGATCCAACTGATCCAAGGGAACAAAATCCTACAATAATGCTTGACATATGTTATCATTGCTATGATAATCATTGTCTCTAAATGTCCCATGATTATACTGCATGTTCAGCCTGCATATACTATCAAATACAGTTTGTATAAACCATAGTAGCAGTGCTTTGGTTATATTTTTAAGAATAATGTATGCAGTGCTGTCCAACTCATTTATTGTTTCGGGAGCATTGTCAAAGCAAGTTATTCTTTTCCTGATGTTTCAATGGCCTTACTTCACTACTACATTTAATCTACAAAATGTGTGTTATTTGACAGTGACTGAAAGAGGTCTTTTGTCACTTTGTAACTGTCAAAACACCTCTGTACCCTTGTGTGACAGTGTTCTAAGTACAGGCTTTGTGGCGGGAGGAATGTTTTGTGTTGTAATTTAATACCTAGACCCTTAGAACCTATTTTCCAGGCTTTCTACTGAAATGTCTTTTTAATTTCACTTATTTTGGAAGACGTGTTTTAGCAAGTGTAACTTGTGTGTGTATATAGCTAGGAGGCAGTAGTGGTGAAATAACAAACTTGCCATAGTTTTTGGCCAACTTTCTAAGACCCAAAAATTCTTCTGCCAGTCTCTGTTCATGTTCTGTTCTTATACTCCATCCATTTTCTTTTTATATTTGGCTCTGTTTCCATTCCTCTCTTTCAACATGGTTTGCCTCTCATGTAAGTAAAATTTGAAACACTTTGGTGGGTTTTTTTTTCTCCTTTGAATCTCTCCTTTGAATCTCTTTCAGATTATCCCTCTTGGCTTTCTTCCCTGCATATTTTTCACTGGGGTATCTTTATTCATCTGTCACCATTTTATCATATTTATTCCTTCATTCTGACTTATCAACCCCCTTTGCCTATTCCTTCCTCCCATAAGAGCCAGGGCCATAAATTCTCTTTTGCCTAAACTACAAAAGCTTGTATATTGTGCCTGATTTCTAGCTGGTCTCAGCCAGAAATGGGCTTCACTTTTGTTCTCCACTCAGAGCACCTGATAAACCTGAAATGCTTGGAGATTCTGCTATTGCTGACTGTTTCAATGTTCTTTCAAACTTTGTTACGAGAATTGTTATTCCCACTAGTGCTCACACTTCTCACACAAGCATGGTAGGTTGTCAATCATCAGCCTGGGTTAAGCTCACAAACATTTCACATTCAAACTTTTTTGTTAACCTTATTAGAGCACATGATGGCAGGCTAGGCAAAGTATAATGGCAAATGTTGCTCTGCAAACAGTGCTATTTGGAGTACTATAGAAGATCTGTCACAAATTCCTTAGCTGGAGAGATGTCTCCAGCTGTATCTGTTTTCATTATCTGCTACAGTTTCATCCACCCACTACCTTCGGCAGCTTTTTTCTCACTTTGTTCCATGAAACTATGGCTTTGTTCTTGGAAAAGATGCTTGCTTATCTTTCACATAGAAGTATAGCGCCAAATTCAGCTTTGTTGCAAGTAGGTCCAATTCCATTTAAGCTATTGAAATTATACCGGGGATATTTTTATTTACAGGGTCAACGTCTGAACCCTGAAACTGAAACAATTGAAGTCAGAGTTGTATATGATTGGCTCATCATACTAATTATAGATCTGTATCTCCTGGGAATCCTCCACTTGGACAATTTAAGTGTGGCTTAAAAAATATATGTCACTTTCAAAGCAACAAGCTTTAAAATAACTCTACTTGTGTGAATAATATGTATTCAGTTATCAGAAAATTCAAGTTCAACAGTATTAAACAAATGATGTTTAAAAATGCTTTTAGCTCTAAATTAATTTACAATTTGTCTAAGCCAGTAAAAAAGATAGTTTGTGAAAATTCTTTAGGGAGGGAAACTATATTTTGAAATAATAACTCCCGAAATAAGTATTTTGAAATAAAGCATCCAGGCTGTGTCTAGACTGGCAAGTTTTTCTGCAAAATCATCTGCTTTTGCAGAAAAACTTGCCAGCTGTCTACGCTGGCCGCTTGAATTTCCGGAAAAGCACTGACGATCTCATGTAAGATTGTCAGTGCTTTTCCGGAAATACTATGCTGCTCCCGTTCGGGCAAAAGCCTTTTTCCAAAAGACTTTTGAGCAAAAGGACCAGTGTAGACAGCAGTGTAGTGTTTTCCGCAAAAAAGCCCTGATCGCGAAAATGACGATTGGGGCTTTTTTGCAGAAAACCGCGTCTAGATTGGCCACGGACGCTTTTCCGCAAAAAGTGCTTTTGTGGAAAAGCATCCTGCCAATCTAGATGTGCTTTTCCGAAAATGCTTTTAACGGAAAAATTTTCCGTTAAAAGCATTTTTGGAAAATCAAGCCAGTGTAGACGTAGCCCCACACTTCAAATGCCTATTGAAATAGTGAAGAGCTATATTGAAATAGAGTGTCCACGCTCATTGAAGCCTGAATCACATTTAAGGCCCCTCGGAAACATTCCGGGCAAGGCATCAGGACAGCAGTCATTTCCTGTAGTTGCTTCCTGAGGCTCCCCTCAGACAGCCTCAGACAGGCTCATCTTCACAAAACCCGGCTGGGGATAGGGTAGTTGGGGTTGGTCCTGTTGCGGGAAGGGACTTGGGCTCAGGGAACTCCTGAGGGCTCTGGCAACCCTGTGATTCCATGAGTCTATCGTTCTACAGGTGGTGAGGTCCATCAACACCATCCTGCTGTGCAGAGTCATCATCCTGAGTGACGTGGATCCCATCATCGCCAGCTTTGCTGCCATGGGCTTCCTCAGCTGTGTGTGAGTGTGTGGGGGGAGGGCATTGACAGCACCCACATCCCCATTCAGGCCCCCAACCACTGGGCCTCAGACTATATTAATTGGAAGGGGTACTTTTCAATGGTCCTGCAGGCCCATGTGGACCACCAGCGCTGCTTCACCAACATTAACGTTGGATGGTTGGGGAAGGTGCACAACGCCCATGTCTGTAGGAACTCAAGCTTGTTCCAGAAGATGAATGCCAGCACTTTTTCCCCAACCGCACCATCAGGGTCGGGAACATGGACGTGCCTATGTGCGCCGTGGGCAATGCAGCCTACCCCTTTCTCCCTTGGCTAATGAAGCCCTACCTGGAGCCCACCAAGGAACAGTTCAATGCCACATCATGGTGAAAGGCACCTTCAGCCACCTCCAGGAGAGATTCTGATGTCTCCTCACACACCTGGATTTGGCATCCCCTAGGTAGTGGCAGCCTGCTGTGTCCTCCATATGTGAAAACAAGGGGGAGATGTTCCTGCCAGGATGGCGGGCAGAGGCCGAGTGGCTCACAAGGGTTTTTGAGTAGCCGTGCACTGCTGCCATCCGGCAAGCCCATCAGGGGGCTGTGCGCATCTGGGAGACTTTGAGGGAGAGTTTCAGGCAAAGCCAGCTGTGACACTCTCCCCTGGGATTCCCCCCAAGGGACCTTTGCATAGCCCCTGTGTGCCTTTCCTCCTTCCTCTCCACTGCAGACCAATAAAAAAAGACTTTGTTTGAAACAATAAACTGTTATATTTATTTAGGGAATATATAACTGGGGCGGGACTGGAAAAAGAACCTGGGATGGGGGAGGATGAGCTCAGGGCTGGGGCTGGGACTGGCGCCTGCCTCATGTAGGTTGTGACACCTCAGCTGCCCGAGAGGTCCCACCACCTCATGTTCGTGGCCCTTGGCAGCCTCAGGAGGGGCAGCTAGAAGAAGAAGCTGGAGGGGCGGGTGCAGGTGCTGGGGGGATTTAGAGGGGAGCGGGTGCTGGGGGGAAGCTCCTGGACTACTCAATGGTGGTAGCCAGGCACTCCACAGCATCAGTGTATGCCACGTACATCATCTCCTGGTGCCGGGACAGCTGCTACCAGATATTGTGCCACAGCTCCCAGTCAGCACAGCATTCCTGGCCGTCCTTCTCCAAGTTCCTGTTCAATGGAGGCACTCCAGATGTTCCCGCTCCAGGTCATCGCGGGTTCGCCAGCGCCTGCAGCTCTCCTGGGGTCGGGAGGATGGTGCAGGAGATGTTGGATGCGCTTCACTCACAGATGGCCCAGATGTGAAGAAAAGTGACAAGGCCAGTCATCCCAGGAGACATGAAGCCTGGCACTATTGTCTGAACTGATACGAAAGGTCTCCAGTCAGATGATGGTGATGTGCCTTCAGCAAAGCCATCTGTGGCTAGACAGCAGGCCCTGTCCTGCAGGGGTGCAGGCATCCACGGGAACCTTGCTACTGCCACGTTCCAGAGACAAGCAGGCATGGGAAAGTGATGACTAGGCCAGGAGTCTGTGTGCGGGATGGGGGAATGGGGCAGCTCACCTTCCCTCCGTGCCTCACACACACACTGCATCTGGCAGCAGTGGCAGAGAGAGGACTTCTATCTCTGCCCACTGGAGGAGAGGGGAGAGGCTGCTGGGGGAGGTGTCTGAGCAGCAAATGCCACTTGCCAGGGAGGGTGGCACCAGGGTCCCCTTCACATGCTTCCACCCTCCTGCCAGCTCCCCTGCAGGTGACCAGTGTCCTCCACCTTGCCGTGCTTGACCAGGAGTGGATGCTTCCCTAGAATATGGGCATGAGCCTGTGCCATGTGCGGCACTGCTGTGTGTTTCCCTGACCCCAGCCCCTTTGGTGTCCCACCATGGAGTCCGGAGTAAGGCAGGCCTGTCCAGGAACCTTGTGAGAAGGAACAAGGAGTTGCTGTGTGGCAGCCTCCTTGAGCTGTGTGCTCCAGACTGGTGCTCCATGTGTACACACATGCACAGGCTGTCGTGTGATCCCCAGGCCAAGAAGGCAGAGTGAGGAGCGCACAGCCCCTCACAACCTGCTGCCCTCCCCCGACATGTAGATAGGAAAAAAATGAGAACTCACCTGATATGCCTTCCCTGGACTCGTCATAGAACCTGTGCGTGAAGAATATTATAGTGAGAAAGCCTTTGCATAGAGACGATCTCACTCTCTTGCCTCAGAAGTCGGAATTCACTGGCACGAAAAAAATCGTTATTTCTGGAGACTACCTCGGCTGCATTGGATGGCCATGTCATCTTAAATGCTCTGACATGCCCCACACACTCCATAGTACGCTGCTGTAACACCTCAGCCATTGAATCATAAGGATTTCCTTCTCCTGATCCATCAAAGCTGTCTTTGCATGCTGGGATGAGCAAGTCCTTAACTCACTGACCGTTGTGACCGTTGCCGCATGCAAAGCAACTACATGGAGCCACAGCTGAGTTGGGTGCTGATAAAATCAATAAAGGATGGGCCACTCCTGAAGAAGTGCGACAAGCCCTCCTTTAGAGGTACTACCCCATTAGAGGTACTACCATGCAACCCCATACACCCCATGCACTCTTTAAGAGAATATAATTATAAGTTAAATTTAAAAGAATGAAGAGGTGCAGGAAATAAAAGCAACGCAAAAATAGTTACAATTAAAAGAATGAGGAGGCCTGGCAAATAAAAAAAACAGACTTTGTAACATATACTTAACCCTCTACAAAATCAATATAGCAATTCACTGAATACACTGTAATAGTATTTAAAAAATTAATGTTTAATACAAAATATCCGGTAAGTGTTGATCAGGCAGCCATTGGAGGGGTAGGGGATGGTCTCACTCAGAACAGAGGTACGCAGCTTTATTGACTGACAGACCCCATACACTCTGTACTTACATTTTTCCAGTCAAATTCCATCAGATTCGTTTATTGGTCCATCTGCTCTGCCAATAGGCACCGTCTTCATCCTCTGTTTCCTGCCATTCACTGCAACGCGTCTGGCTGAGGTAAAAGTACTGTTGGCTGGGCTGCTGAGGTGACTTTATTCTATGGTTGCTGTTGCTAAATTGAGATAGCACATCTACATTAGGGAATTTTGAGACTACCCTGCAGTGTAAACATGCTATTTCGAAATAAGCTATTTCAGAATAACTATTCTGGAATATTTTATTTTGAAATAAATGTGCAGTATAGACATACCCTTAGAGAACCTAGCTCAGTCCCTTAGCGCTGCCGGATTTTTAGCAACCTGAAATCTCCTGGATTGGCTTCAGTAGCTTCTAGGAGATCCAGCCACAGTCCAGAACTTTCCCAGCCAATCTGGGAGGATTGGAAACTATATTCACAATTGTGATACACATGTGCTTTGTCAGAATTATAAATATTGTAATCATTCTTCAAAACTGAGTAGAAAAAGTTCAGTAGTAAATTACTGGGACTTATAGGTCAGGGTAGGCTAATATAACACCCACATCTGACATTCTGAATTATCACTGACTTTTTTTGAGCTGGAATAATATATTAATGTAATCTCACTTAATTGTTGGACTCCCTTTTCTATGCTTTTATCGTCCAGATGCAGCACATTCTGTGGTTTTGCTTTAAATTAAAAAGTAACAAAAAATTTTTTGTGAATACCAATGAAATAACCATGTTAAAAATTCACATTGACATTAATAGGGTCTAACCTTTCTTCTGACACATAATGCTATAAAATCAAGATTTGAGGGAGATATTTTCCTGACTCTCCCACACCATATCTCTTGTACACATGAAAGAAATTGCAAGCAAGTAATAGAAACACTTGGCATCTTAATACATAATCACTATCTCTTGCAACACTGCAATTTCTTTGATCTTCTATGAAACAGGTGTGCCAGCAGAAGGAATTAGGGCTTACAGTTAAATATTCAATTGCATTTTTACAATTAGTCTTAGATCTATGCATAATGTTCCAATGTCTGCAAATGTATTGTCTTGAAAAAACACCTTTTACTTGTCTTCAAATTACTCAGAGAAAATGCCTATTGAAGGAAGGTCCCTCCTGCAACAGTGTTTTAAGGGCTATCATGTATTGCTCTAAAGAGTTCAAGAATATGTGTTTATGGAACTAATTTTGAGAACAAAATTTGCTGAGGCCTGTTTCTGTCACTGCACCTTGTATATTTTACATTCACTTTGCTGAGGATTATTGTTCTAATATTTGTTAGTGTCTTTACCCACTCTGCGCTGAGGTACATGGCTACCCAAAGTGCCAAGCATGGTAGAATCAACACTCCCATTACCTGAAGTTCACAGAAATCAAACAAAACACCTTTTTTTTTTTGCTTTTGTTTCATTTTGATCAAGTTAGAATCTGAGTAATCTGAGCAAAACATGTAAAAAATTCCATACACGGTTAACAACTTAATTGTGGTAATTTAGCTATAGCTAAATGTGTTTACAAGCCAAGACAGAACAGGTTTACCAGACAGTCTTTCTCTCTTGTCAAATGAGAGGCTGCTGGAAAACTGCTTTTATACCCTTTCCCCTCAGCTAACCCACCTACTGCCTGTAAACAAATGCAGGACACAGTGTTACTTTTACTTATGTGATTCCCTGATTATCAAAGAAGGTTTCTGTATTTCCTAACTAAGCTTTGACTTTATTTATTAAAGCATGCTTCTATTAAATTATAGCTTTGTCTTACTGTGTTCAAAATTCACGGAAGTATTCTACCTGCACCCTTATCCCTTACCCCAAACTCCCTTCTGCACCCATCTTCCATCCCAAACCCTGCACCTCCTCCATTATTATAATGCAAGAGTGTGGCCCTTGACCACTTATCAAATTCTTGGAGTGGCCCCCCCATCAAAAGTTATTGCTCACTACTGCTCTAATCATTGGTTATATACAATACAGACTCTGTGGGGTTTGAAATAATGTGATCCAACAACATCGCTATAATGAGTCATGATACCCTACATGAAAGCTTCATGGTAAATGAGAGATGGTGGCATAAACTGGGAGCATTGTGCCCTATCTTTGCCCCAAAATTATATTGCAGTACAAAGAGAAATGATGTGTTGTTGTCTCAGGGAGTCTCTAGAAACAAACCCAAGGAACACTACTGATACAATAATTGGTAATGACCTAATCCAGTGCAACAACATACAATACAACTAAGTTGTCTTTACAGCCCCCTCTCAGTTTGTAAATACATTTGACATCATGTAACTTGATTCCTAAAATCAGGTGAGTTTTTGCAGGTATTGATTGGGTGGAGTTAAAGAAAACATGCCTGTCAAAACTTGGAATTGAGGAATGCCTGCAGGCAAAAAGCAGACATCCCAAGTGTTTACAGAGATTATAAAAATGAGTGTCCAGTTTCCCTGTGTATTCCCTTTTATGGTTTACACAGGTCATGTCTATACTGCAGCATCCATAGTAACATAGTGTAGACCCTTGCTACAACAACAGAAGGGGATTTTCCATTGATGCAAATAATCTACCTCCCAAGCCATGGTAGCTAGGTAAAAGGAAGAATTCCTCCATACACCTAACGTTGTCTGCTACAAGGATCAGTTTCACTGTGATCCTCAAGGTTAGGATATTTTACACCTCAGAGGGACATTGAACTAGCTATCTAAATTTCTAGTGTAGACTAGGCCTCAGTGATACAAAAGACCGCACAGTGGAGCTGTGCTAACCCTTCCAAGTTCAGTTTTAATTGAGGTGTTTTGGAACGGCTCATACACCCTGAATTTTTTGTAAAGGGGTTTGGGGCTGGATCTAAACTTGCTTTGCTTTGCTAAAATCTTTTGCTGATTCTCTTGGTTGGGTCCCTTTGTCTCTGGATCCAGATTGATTAGCACCTTTATATTGTAAGGATGTAAAACTCTGAGGGAGTTGGACTGTTGTCTGTGAACACACTACAATATTTCTTTTTGGGGCTGTGGATGTTAGTGTGCTCCTTCCCCTATAAATCACTATCTCCCTGATTCAAGAACTGATTACGTATTCTTGGATGAAGTGTCCATAGAGAAATTAAGTGGCAAAAGGTCATTTAAAAGGAATGCCATGACCCTAAATTATGAAACAAAATTAAATAACAGCTGAAGGAATTCCTGAAGATGCTCAGAGGGAAGGCTTCTACCATAAATACACAGACAGTATTTTTGCTCTGACTTACTATTACCTCATCTTTCACCATTTGCTTCCATATGAGGAAAACTTCTCTTATAAATATTTTTAGTGAAGTACTTGATATATGCTGAAATGTAGTGTTAGTAGATTGTGTATGTAAAATCATGTCAAACAATGTAAATTATATATATTTGGTACACATTTACATTAAAGAGCTGGTCTATGTATTTTATGGGCCCAATTCTAGAATACCACATGCACTTAAATAACACGCATAAGGATTTTTGGTATTAGGCCTAAAAATTAACTGGTGAACAGGATATTAAATCTGCCGGGGACTCCTTTAGCTAAGTGTAAGAGACCAGTATTTAGATTTTTTTATTACATTGTTTTGATACCACTGCAGAAATACAATTATCAATGTGGTTTGAATTTAACACACTCATCTCTGAAAAGTGATGATTATTCATGTCCTACCACTAGGATAATAGTTCTTTAATAGAGGGGATAGTTTCCTTGGTATCCATTGTGCAAAACTCGAGATCTCACAATATTTAAAGACTTTATGAAGCTACTTTAAGTATAGTGGAGTCTGAGCTATCTGAATATGTTTATAGTTGATCTGTATGAATATCTTTACACAATTCCTCCAGCACTTAATCATACACAAATATCTTACGGATTTTTTTCCATTGTAACATAGTGTAGTATTACATTACTTCAGACTCCATTCATCTTATGAAATTTTGAATATTAGCTGTGCTATGTACAGAATGCCAAAGTAGTAAATGGTCATCGCTTTAAAGTCTTTCACTTGGATTTTACAGTTTCCTGTATCTTTTTCTCTTCTATGGAAAGCATTTGAGTAGATGGACAGTCAGCAAAAAAGGCAACAATCAGTATCAACCCAACAGTCAATTAGTATTAGATTGACATGACACCTGAGTGAAACTGCTAGAAACCATTTGACAAAGCACACAGGCAGGCTCATGATTAACAATATTGCGGCATCACATGGATGTAGTAAAGAACAAGCATAAGTACAGAGTCAATCACTGATTAATCTCAGCAGTCAAGAAGGATCGAGATTCAAAAGGTAAAATATTTTTATTAAAGATTCTTCTCCACCCCAAGTAAAGCAATAAGTAGCACAATGTTTTCTATGGCTTCCTGTCTGCTTAAAGTTTGCTTCCAAAATGTTGTGCATGTGAAATCCAATTTTGAAAATGCCTGTTTGCACATACACTTGCAAAAAAGGCTACCTGTGCTCACAAAGTTCAGTTAGAGAATTGTCCATTGTAACATGCACAAATACCTGTATGCAAGAACAAATGCATCTTCCATGGAAACCAGCATGTATGTACTGTCTGACAGCTCAGGTAGTCACATTTTTGTTCCTATATGTAATATTGGATGATTATAGGGATGGCTATTAATTCTTCTGTCTCATTATCTTACTTTGCTAATTAAGGGGTCTGTTACTTATATTAAAGGCAAGAGGTGATAAAAACAAATAATTAGACACTTAATATCCTATTAGATATGTAGGTGTAAAAATGTTATTATAGAGTTCCTGAATCAAATATAATAAATATATGGCCTATCTGCTCTTCAGCTAAAGGATATTTATACCACCAGAAGGTGGCATCATACATTGAATCAAATAAGCAGTAAAATCAGAGGTGGCTAAACTTTCACAAGAAGATTCTCATGGTGCCTGGGGGTGGGTGGTATTTGACTTACTGATTCTTTGCTGTGTGATTTAGTATGACACAATAATTCCTGGCTACATGACTGCAGAGGGGCCCAGTAGTTTTGGCTGGCCCATTGGTTATGAATCATGGATTAAGCTTTCTTTTGATTAGGGAATCTGCAGGTGAATCCTGATTTCCACAAATAGTACTCACAAGTATTCATAGAATGAATGTGTATGCACAGAAGACAAAAATAGTAGTCTGTGGATTATCAATGCACAGCTGCTTTGACCTGTGCTGTTTGCACTTTATTATAAGCCTTCCCTGACTGAAGCTTATTTTTTCTCTTTTTCTCCCCTGTCCCTTCCCTAAGTCCTGGATAGCAGCTGTGGGAAGAACCTCTCCACACACTTCCACTACCACCCCTTCCCTAGGAGCACCCATCCTTCAGCTGTTCTGGAAGAGGGAGAACTTCTTGTAGAGGTGGGACCCACCAGGGCCACTCCTCTATGTTCATGCAGGTATATTGAGCAGGCAAGCTTTGAGATGAGTGAGGGAAGGGCACTGCCTTCAGATTTTGATGCTTTTTAGACATGAGGTAAAGGGAAGAGGCAGATTTTCAAAGAGAGGTGAGAGTGTTTGAGATGACTTGGCCTGGCTTTGTCATACACTAAGAATGGACAGTAAGCGGAGGGGGTAGTGAGGCAAAGCGCTGGATAATGAGAATGGGTGGCTGGATGCTGGAGGATATAGAAAAGAGTCAGTCAGTGTGAGGGGGTGGAAGTGTGAGATTGATCAAGCGACAATGTGCCCTTCAAAAGGATTTTAATGGTTAGAATGAAAGCTTTGTACATGCTGGTTGGTTACTGTGGTGTGGTGGGGGGATTATCTTGTTAGCTAAGTAACAGCATGAGTGTCTCTTGTCCACCCATCCTCATTTTCCCCCTTCTAGTATTTTGTCTTTTACCTACTCTCAGTCCCCTCATTTGCTTGGAAGCACAAATTAGCATTACTACAGCAGAAATAATTAAAGAGAATTAATGTTGATGAACAGTCAGTCTGAATTTTTTTTCAGGTAGGCTGCTAAAATTTCTACACTGAGGATTTTCAACTTTCCTGGCATATGGTTTTCCAACAGACGAGTCATCGTAAATACTACATGTGGCCCTAAAAGGGTTAACAAACTAAGCTATGATTTTTTATTAAAACACTCACAATACAGATTTTTACTTTATAACTCAAATTCCCAATATTTTGACATTTTTTCTATAAAATTTCCAATATACAGTTACACTAACTGCTCAGATATTTCCTTCCTGTAAACCTTACTGCAGTGCTGGCTTTATCAAACAAGTTGCAGCCTTCATGCAACACCTAAGTGGTATCTGACAGCATCCTTCAATAGCCAACTTGTCTGTTCAGTGGATTGGATGATTTCTTACCATTCAGCAACAACAGAACTATATTACAATACAAAATGCACTGGAAAAATGTGGACAGCAATGAACTAAAGAGTTCAGGGTTTTTATGTGGTATAATATCTGTATGAGTAGCCTAACAGGTTTGTCTGCATCCTAAAACCAGCCCAGATTACAATAATATTGACAGCCTGCAAAATGGTCCCTTCACATCTGCTCTGTGCCCAACAAGGATCAGTTGCATAATGGGTAAAATCCAGGTGTTAGCAATACTTAGAACAATTCAAAAGACAATACAGAAAGTGATATAGGTATTGTATAACTTCTATACCCAAAACTGTTGCTTAATAATTTGCCTATGAATATACCATTTCCTGCCTGCCAAGGATGGAAGAGATTGTTGTCAGTCACATTTATCTAGAGACCAAAAAAAGTCCCAGATTTCAAACTGATCAACCTATTGAAAGTGATGATCATTAAATAAGAGATGTTGTAGCTCTTTGAAATATCTTCCTATTCTGAGTAGCATTGCCTCTTTCTTCCTCAGAGTTTAGTCTCACTCAGCCCCCTTTCATCTACTTGCTGTCCTGGCCAGTGTTTAAGATCCGGACAATAATGATACTGAGTCAAATGACTGAGCTATGATGCACAGCTTGTGTCACTGTTTCATTGGCAATGTTTCTTATGCTCAGCCTGCTGATTAGGACATTCACTTGGGATGCAAGGTATGCATGTTAAAATCTATCTGCTGCCCAATTAATATTTAATTCATTTATTTGAGGTGGAACAGCTACAAGGAGAGAGATTTGAGGAACACCCTATCACAACTTGGTGATATGAAAACAAATGTCTTCCCTTTCTTAGTAACAAGAGTAGGTCATCCATCAATGCCACTAATACAGCTTCCCTTCCACATTTTCCTTTAATTCCTGCTCTGCAGGACTCCAGGATCTTGACACTAGAGGGCTAACTATTCAAGTGTGCACAAGAAGGGGAAGTTGGATACCAGATAGGACTTTGAAAAGGCAAGAGCTTCATAAGAACCAGTCAAACTATGGTGCTTTTTTGTTTTTATGTTTTCAGAATTGTCAGTTTCTTCTTTCAGAAAAGTAATAGAAATGTAGCCGTGTTAGTCTGGTGTAGCTGAAGCAAAATACAGGACTATGTAGCACTTTAAAGACTAACAAGATGATTTCTTGTTAGTCTTTAAAGTGCTACATAGTCCTGTATTCTTTCAGAAAGGTCCTTATCCAGGCTCACCTGCTGGCAAAGGTGGTTGCCTTGTACTAAACACAAGGGACTGAGGCTCAATCACATGTGGTGAATCAAATATTCTGTAGTGCTTCAAGTGTCTCATATGAATGGACCATAGTTCTGGAAATGGAGAGGGATTTCTCTAGTCCTGTTGTATGTGTAAGTTTTTTGTTGCCTAGAGTTGCCAGATTAACTTGGTCTCTGAGAAACAGATTGTCAATTCTTTGCCAGAGTGTGACACTAGCTTTCAGATAAGTGTGATGACAATTGGCTGTGGATGCAGCTAATGAACTATCCTGAAAATTTCTGCTGGTTGTGAGCTAGTAGCTGCAGCAAGCAAAGGGAAAAGGGATTTCTGCTTCTACCACATCTGTGGAAAAGAGCTGAAGGAGCACCGGATACCATTAAATACTCCTCCTTGGTACCCTTTTCTTCTTTGACTTTTGTGTGAGCCAACTTCTCCTATTACTTTGCCCTTTTAGTACCACTTTTATGGCTCCTCATTCCATGAAACACTTAGGCATCCTTCCAGTCTTCATGACCAGAAAAGAAGGGAGTCTCTAAAACATATCTGGATGTCATCCTCCTTTTACACAGCTCAAGCTCTGACAACTCCCTGTTCATCTCCTCTTCCTGTCTTGCATATCTGAGCAATGATCCCCTTGGGAATTACTATAAACCAAAGAAGTAATCTCTCTGCTAACTCACTATCAACTTCTCATTTTTTTCCTCCCATGCCCTCTCCTCCACATCCTAATTCCTCTGCCATGAACAACATAACGCTTGCCTCTATCTCTCAGATTCATGTCAGGATTTTGTTTGATTCCTCATTTCTTCCCATACATTCTGACTGTAGATAAGCCTTGCAGAATTATCCGTTATGTGATTTTAAATATCAAAATGTTTCCTTATGTCCTGATAGCTAACCACTTGTCCTTGCCTTAGTCATCTTCCACCTTGAATTTTGACTTTACCAGATTACTTTCACGAAACTCAGTATTGAAAGATTGCTTATTTGTGTTCATTTGCTATGATTTTTTCCCTGGGTTAAAAGAAAAATGTAACTCTTGTGTCATGAGGTTTTGTTATAAGCAGATTTCTTTCTGTATATTTGAATGTTCAGTCAGTTTTTAAAATAACTTAATTACTGCTCATCTTGGGAAGTCAACTCCATCCCTTCACAAATTTTATCAACAGGAATAACGAGACAAGCTGATGTTCAGCCTAAATGTTCTTAGTCTTAATTTCATCTACTTACTTGTCCCTTAAGTCTTCCTCACTAACTCTTCTACCTTCTTGGCATCGGTATCTCTCAGATACTTCTAGACTATTATATACTCCCTTTCATTTTTCTTAGCCACAATATGCATATTTCTCAATGTTTTCTAATACCTCAATCCTTGCCTCTCATCATTTTTATTGCTAGTCTCTGAGCCGCCTTTAATGTCTCTATCTTTCTAGTAATATGATGCTCACAACTGAACTCTTTAGTTTAGGATTTTATGACATTAAGTACATAGTGATATATATTTTGTCTGCATTGTCTAATGTGTTACCATGTTAGGAGTTTACTTCCCATAGCTACCATGCTATGATTAGAATTCAGTGGGCTACCTTTAAGAAAGCAAAGAAAATATTATTGGAAACCAAACTGACTGTAGCCCAGGCACACACACACACACACACACACACACACACACCTTTTTTTTTTTAAACCATAACAAATGTAGTGTATAGGGAGGAAGAAACAAAATACACTTGCTGGAATTCCTGAATTATAGACTCAAGCAACACCAGGTAAGTCTGCTAATTCCATTCTGAAATGGGACATATGGGACATATTTACACTGCATCGTGTCCCTGGCTAAAATGTCAGTTAAGTATATCATCAGATAGTACAGCATGTGTTTTGCAATTATTTCAGAACAAGCAAGAAATGAGGATATGGTGAAATACAATGTTCTGTATATAGTCCAATTATCTGGAAACCTTTCAAAAGAAAATGGAGGAGAGGCACTGTCAATTTAACAAATTAAATGCTACACTTTGGGAAGCCAATCTAATACAAATAGAAATATGTAAACAGTTAAAACATTTTTCTCTTGTAATAAATATTCCCTATTACTATCTACAAACAAAATATCGTAGCTTTCCGCTAGTGCTATGAGAACCAGAATATGAAATTGACTATATGGATTTTTTTTGTTTAAACTGTTGTCAAAACTCAGTAAAATGCAAAAGGTAATCAGGGTAGACACTATTAAATAATCAACAATTTGTCATTAAAATAACATGATGAGGCATCCAACATTGAATTGTTTCACTGTATGTGGACGAGGTTATGTCTCTCAGATCTTGTACACCACAGTGTGACAACCCAGGATACATTTTACCTTTCTTTTGCTGTTCACTATAAAGGGTAATGCAAATAAAATGTTAAATGATTCCTGTATCACTAATATAAGGGCTACTTAATAATGCTGGCAAGAACTCCTTAACCTTACTGAGAAAGAACACTTAAATATCAGGCCCTTTTAGATTTTCTTAAAATCAGGTTAAAAGTGGCCTTTTTTTCAAAAAAAAAAAAAAAAAATGGGGAACCCACAAAGAGCTAACAGTCTTTAAACCTGCATGGTTTCTCCTAGTTCCAAAAAAGCATCTGTCAGCCGACGGTCAGGGCAGTGAGTCCCTTATGACCGGCTGAAGTTCTTTTAAATTGTGCTTGGTTCTGTTACAGCAACTGAAGGAGTCAGGTTAAAGCTTAAACAGTTACTATTTTATTGTTACAGGGTAAACTTAGTTGTTAAATGCTACTGCTGTGTTACAGATAACACAGCCACTACAAAGGACAGGACAGAAATTACACTAATAAGTCACTTACAGGTACCATGAAACCCTTTTGGTTCTCTGAGCTCTTATTAAATGCATGCAAAATAGACACATAGCAGGTATATATTCTCACCCCTGTGTTCCAGACTTGGCGTGGCCAGCGTCTTTCTCTCAATCCCTCGGGAAGAAGTAGGGCGAGGTTGGGCGTCCCACAGACCTCGGGAGACAATCAATACCTGCCAGCAGGTATAGATGATTGGAGCTCAAATGGGGCGGGCGGCTGAACCTCTTTTTATACCCCTTGGGTCATGTAGGCTTCTTCCTGGTTTCAAGTGGCCAATTAGGAAAAATGGCTTTGAACACCAAGTTTCCCACGAAGGGTGCAAAGCATAATTTACACCTGGGAAAAATGCAGACAATGGGCACCTCTGGTATGTGATGGGCGAGGATTCCTCTCCTGGGACAGTGCAGGCGTGTCAATTACTGGTACTAGCCATCAGGGCGACGGGAGGCCCCGGGTCATCAGCTAGCCCATTTACTGTCTGGTTTCTGTTTATGGTAGAGTCAGGGATAGGCAGCACACCTGCGTTCCTAGGGCATCAAAGGCTGACTGCCTTTCTCTTGCTCTCTGGGGGGGGGGGGGGACAAGATGGGGTTTGTGTCTGGCTACAGCATCATGTGTAAAGTTACTTTGTCTTAAATAAAGTATAAGACCAGAGACAACAGACAGGGGCATACAGACACTACTAGTCATTATGAGAGGCAGGAATGCTAAACAACAAAACTTTTATTTTCTGTATGGGCTTTATGGCAAACGAGCACATCAAAACCAGAAACCGAAAACTGGCAGATGGGTTTTGTTACCACATACTTTGCTAAACGAGCAAACCTCTGTTGTATGTTCATAGTCCAATTGGCATCAGAGGCAGTGTCCGGATGATCTACCAAATGAAGTGGTAAGGCTCATAATAGGTGATGAAATGAAGCAGCAGGATCCAAGACAGATTTGAGAGTTTGAAGCCTAGAATGTATTGACATGATATTTGTGCACAAACTAAGACATTATCCAATTGCCACCATGGTGTTAGGCAGCCAGAATGTGATTATGAGGGATGAAGAAACCCTGGAAGGTCTGGCTTGAACACATTGTCAACTAACCAGCTCCTGAACATCCAGTTGAAGACTTGAATTCTATGTATTCCCATTTCCCAGGCACTCTTCCTGTCAATACCAAACACTTCTTCACAGTATCATGGGCTTTGAAACATGTCCCAAAATTTCAGTGGGAGTGTTTCCAATCATTTCAATGCAGTTTGGAGCAAATTGATCGTGTTGGTGTCCTTCTGGCTTTCATATAAATGTGAAATCTGTTAGATGAGGGTTGTCTAAATATTAATTGCCAAGTAGGAGTCTGCCATTTTTGTTAGACAGATTCGTATTGATTATTCACAAGACTATTTTACTCAGCCCTGTGACGGGGAGCTCCGCTGCCCAGGCGCTGACACCGCTGGCACTCCAAGCGGCAGGCAGAGGGCCGAGTGCACAGGCGCAGAAGGGCCAGGCCCAGAAGTGACAGGCCCTGGGATCCAGGGGCTGCCAGCCGGCTTGGACACCGAGTGGGGGCGTGACGCCAGCCAGCGAGTACAAACGGGAGGCAGGAAGGAGGAGCAGGGGGGGAGCAGGAGCTGGCTGTACTCTCATACCATGAAGGCGGTGAGCAGGATCCGGAGACTGAGGGAGCACCGTACTCCACCGACAGTCAACCTGATGGGAGCCCTGGAGGGGAGCAGCTCCAGCAAGAGCCGCAGGGGATCCAGCCGGCCGGAGGACAGGGAGACCGAGCTGACGCGGGGAAACTGACGCAGCTGGACCAGGGCCAGGGGATGGCAGCTCCAACCCTCCAGAGAGGACCTGTAAGAGGGATGTTGCTAGGGTAAAGACAACCCAGAGGGGACAAAAGGCGTGGGGGCCCGGATTGAGGGTCTTAGGGACAAACTCTGGCCACCGCTACAGCCCCTTTGGAGCTTTGAAAATTTAAACCCCTAGACTGTTTTAAACTTCTCTTTATATATTCATACCTGGAAAATATACAGACTAAACACAACTAAACTGTAAATTGGATTGCCTAATGAATCATTGGAGCATGTCTTCCTAAAGGTCCCATTGGCTGTAAATATTACTATGGACATCTGTTTGCCTAGCTAAAGCAAATGTAGTTTATGAGGAACTCTGCTGGTTCTTTATATCAGTTAGAAATTGGTATTAAGCTGATGTAAATTTTTTCTGGTCATGTACAATAACAAACACGATCTTAGTTAAAGAATGTAATTCAGAGGTAGACACGTTATTTAACATTTTATAATTATGGTAGTTACACATAAGAGGAAATGTCTCTAAATTACAGGACTCCATATGCTATGTGATTGCTTATCTAAAGAGTTCAAGCAAGGTCAAATACAATCATATCCAAAAGAATATTTTGTGCAGGGACTAAAAGAAAGGAGACACCTCTTCCTTCTTTGGCCTCCGGGGATATGCTTTGTGATTGAAACATCTTCGCGTTTTCATGCCGAGTGAGTAAGAAAAACATACAGGTTTCAAACTGCTCCTTCAAAGATTTTTTTACAGCCATGTCAAATGATCCAGGCTTATGTGAGTCTTTTATTGTTGATTTTGATGATGTACAAGTCTAGAGCAGATCTTATCTAATGCTGTGGCACCATCACTGAACAAAAAACATCTTGTAGTTAATCTGTCCCATATTTACAAATGTGATAAACATCCAGCCTGTCTGACAGGAGTTACTGGCTATAAAACTACTGGAGGTTTAAATAATCGGTGCTTTGTCTATTCCTTTCAGAACTTCTCTGTTTGAGTGATTCAGACTGCAAAGGGCCTACCTCCATTTGCAATGGTAGCAGAGCAGTTCCTGTTAGAGTGGCTAACCATTATGACAGACACACTGGAATGAAGAAAATGACTGCTCAAAAAGACTCCACTTTCATGCAAATAGTTTAGAAATGTGAGCTGTATGAAAATGGAATATTTAAAAGGGATATTTTATCTTGCTTGTTCATCCACTGCCCTGCCTAGCAGATATAATGTATGACTGCTCTGCAGAGCCTCTTACCAGTCACGAATCTTCTTCCCTGTATCTTCTGGGATCTTCAACATACAGTCAAGAGAGGGGCCATTTAACAAATCCCTTCTCAGACTAGTTTATCTACTATAAATTTTAGAGTTTGTCTGTTTGATCAAAAACTCCTCCTATACGGTAAGAACTAGGACTACCAAATTTGGCATACAGCTTCTTCTAATCATAACTTAAGCCAGCTATGTCAGGAAAATGGGATGTGCCTGGAATGAGACTGCTTCTCATAAAACAGAAATGAGATCAAATCACCAAAGTAAGCACAGTCCTCAAAATTGACATAACTGACCAAATGTTGAAAGAGACTGATCCAAGAGAAGCCAGAAAAATTGGATGCACCTGGAATAGCATTGCTTCTCAAACTTTACAGAAACGAGATAAAATGGAGAAATTTGGAGTAGGGCTCTGTTTTAGCACAGCTGAATCAAAGCTTAAGGTTTGAAAACTAGAAGAAAATGTTATTGGAAGCCAAATTGATTGTAGTCCTTTTTTTGTAATAATGGAGTTTATAGGTATGAAAAAACACACTTGATGGAATTCTGAAATTATGGACCCAAACAATGCTGGGTAAATCTTCTAGTTAGTATACAAATGAAGTACAGTCTCTTCCCAACCTCTTAGGGAGGACACACGGCAATCTCTTTTTTTTCCCAGTGCAAACAATACTCTCTCTTGAGGTCTGTTTTATAGTCTCCATCACCAACACAAATCTCCTCCTTAGCTACTTCTCCAGCTCCTTCCTTGTAGAGGACCTTAGGGTCCTTTTCATTAGTCCTTTCCCAGGATCTGACTTCCAGGCATGCACAACTACTTCTTTAGGAGCTCAGTCCCTGCTCTGCTAGGCCTGCAGCTGGCTCTGGTCCAGCTGGTTCATGGTTCTCCCTCATTGCTACTGCTGCTTGGTTTTCTGTGCAGTTGCTCATGGAGCAACCTCTATTTATTTTTCTTCCCAATTCCCTACTCCAGTTAGGATTAGTTATTTCAATTGATTCCCTTCCTAAGAAACACTCAGGCCTATACAATGTTGAGGTACCTTCTTTCTAATCAGATAATAATCCAGGCCTCAGCTTCCTTTTAAGGGGCTAGTCAGTCTCTGAGGGGATGTTTACACTGCAACATTATTTTGAAATAACTTGCGTTATTCCAAAATAATTTAGTCCGCGTCTACACAGCAGGCAGTTATTTTGAAATAGTGTCAAAATACTGCCAAGCTGGAGGACTTCTTACTCTGACTCCTGTAACCTTCATTGTACGAGGAATAAGGGAAGTCGGGAAGAGTGCTTTATTTCGAAGTAAGTGCTGAGTAGACACGCCCTATTTCAAAATAAGCTATTTTGAAATAAGCTACTCAATTGACGTAGCTCAATTTGTGCAGCTTATTTCAATTTAAGCTCTACAGTGTAGATGGGATATATCCTGAAATAGCATTGCAGTGAAGTACCCAAAGAGTTCATCATGCCCACTCTCAGGGCTTATCTACACTGTAGGGCTTAACTTGAAATAAGCTACGCAAATCGAGCTATGTCAATTGCCTAGCTTATTTCAAAATAGCTTATTCATATATACCCCAAAATAGCTTATGTAAATATATCTCAAAATAGGTATCTCACATTTTCACAGCAAGCCCGTTATTTCAGGCTAGTCTGATATCCCTGTAAACCTCATTCCACAAGGAGTAAGGGATGTTTCGGAACAGCACTTTATTTTGAAATTTGATGCTGTGTAGACAGCAACAAATTATGAAATAAGCTATTTCAAAATAGCATCAATATAAGATATGCAATTTTCGTAGCTCAAATTGCTTATCTTATTCCAAGATTCAGTGCAGTGTAGACGCGCACTTAGATTCTCAGGTCAGAAAGGACCCCTGTGATTATTTAGTCTGACCTCTTGCACTATACAGGCAATAGGACTTCTCTGATTAAATAAATGGAATCCCATGGACCAGGGTTAGCTCTGAAAAGCCTCCAGTCTCATGAAGCACCCTTCTGGAGTTGCAGAAAGTGTAGGCAGTGTGAGGGCAAAGAGTATCCCCCTGTCTGAGACTGGCAGTCTGTATGAGCACGGAGCAAAGTCATCTGTTCATCTCCTCTCTGCAATTTGCTTCCACAAAACAGTCCCTGAATTCTCCTGAGACTTGCAACCCAGTGCTGGAAAATATCATTTCAGAATTGCCTTCTCAAAATAGTTTTAACAGTTTCCATTTTCAAAAGAGCAACTTATGTAAAGGCCAGAGAGGAAGCAAAACACAGGAAAAACAAAAATACTGTAACTGCTCTTTTTCTTCTGACTCCTTGTCCATGACCAGGTTATTTGGCTCCTGCCATGTGAACCCACAATTGCTTGGAATTACAGATGAAGAGATGCATGTTCAAGACACTACTCTATGTGATTGAATGTTGCAATACAGTGAAATTTACTTCTGTTTGTAGTCCTTGTACAAGCTAGTGGATCAGTCCTTTAGGGACCATATAAAGCAGTTAGTGGGTGAAGTGAGGTGGCTCTTATCCAGCTACACAATAAGAGATGTAAAAAGGACAATTTTTTTACAGGGTAGTGAATAAAACTCTATATTGACATGTCACTTACGAAGTCCCACTCTCAGCAAGAGGGTGGGAAGGGGGATGAACATGGTTGTGCCCCATTTGTTGCAAATTTAGATAGTAATACTCATTATGCATTTTCCAAATGCTCAAAGGTATCCTCTGCTCCAAGGAGCTCATGGTTAAGCAATAGATAACCTAAGCAGAGGCTGGTGAAAAGGGAATAGGAAACGACTGCTAGTTTGAATACGGAAATCAGTGAATGGTGGAGGGCAGCAGCTTATCACTTTGGGGAAAATATACAGAAGCAAGAGGGAACACCTGTCAAAGATGGTCTAAGTTTATTTTGTCCTGTCTCAGTACAGAGCACTTGTCTAGGTAATTTCGAGGTCCCATGTGGCCCTGTGTGTCTGATTCTATTATTGACATTTAGATCTCTGAAAAACAGCTGTTACTTTGTTACATTGGGACTGGGAAGAATTAGAATCCAAAGCACGTTTTTTTTCCGTGAGGAATGAATATAAACATATTTCTAAGCAGAAACAGTGTAAATATTCACTAAGTAACTCAGATGAATATCTGTGAATCTCTGGGTGGCTTGCAAACTGTTTGCCAGAACTATTTTTTATGTTTTTCTGCAATTAGTGGTCACTGGCCACATGGTGCTGTTTTTGCTCCTTGGCTGGACAGTTGACACTTTCACCCCTTGTTATTTTCTTGTTAATGAGTAGTAAACAATGCATTTTGGAAATGAATTTATTGAACTATCAGGACTTGCATGCATTGCAGAGAATATCAGCAGTCCAGCTATATGCAAATGAATAGCAGGGCCCAGTAAATCAAACACAAATCATTTTACTCAAACTTCATTTTTCATCATGCCATTAGCTCTGTTCCTAGCAAGTCTATTCATAGTGACAAAAATGTTCAGTTTTTCTCATTAATCTAGCAACATAGGACAAGAAAAAATTATTAGAATTTGATCAAGCGCGTCTACTGTTCTTCATAGAACAGCTACCATGCTACATATCACCAGCATTCTTCTAGGGGACACCTTCCTTTGTGGGTATTCTAGAAAAATTCACCAATAGTGATTCTTTAAAAGATGGGCTGTGAGAATTCCATGAACCATACAGAAATATTTTATTTTCTATTTTTTTTTTGGTAGTCTCTGATACATCCATTATTCTTGTTCATTCTGGCATTATTTTTTAAACAGTATTAAGGACATTATTTTGCTATAAAACTACTTCCAATAATTCCACAGCTACATGAAACTCTTTAAATGTAAACCCTTGTGTCCATATTTTTTCCTCTGCTTTCTTATCCATTAATGTAAGCATGCCTACCAAGTGTACCATGTCAATTATCCAGTATATCTGATTTTTTTTCAGTTATTCTTCTGAAATAAGAATAGCACCTAATGTGTCTTCTGCCATGAAAGTCCAGGCTGAGAAGGCAGCCTGATGTCTTTGCTAGTCTGCTAGTCACTAAGCAGGATTTCAAATAGGTCAGTCTTTGGTTTAGGCACTCCAAATGAACACACCATATTCAAGAAAATCCCTATTAATAGTTAAAAAGCATAATCACCTCTCTTTACTATGGTCTCCACTTAGCATCATGTATAAGTTTCACTTGTCCTTAACAAAATGGCTGGAAAACTGCTCCCTGGGGCCCTATTGACTATATTTTGCATTGCTTATATATGACCAAGAATGGAGCATTAATGAGGCTGAATAGATTGGGTAGCACAGCAGCTTAAGCCTTTAAGGTGATTGTATAAATTTACTTTGCAAGAAGAACATTGTGCTGCCTCTTCCCTCCTCCCCCAATTTACATGCTTGGAAGGCTAGAACTACAGCAGACCTAGTTTTTCTATGGGGTTAGGGATTGAGAAGCAGACCCAAAAGGTCCACAAATGTGCAAGGCAAGAGGAACAGTTCTGTGGGGCCTCTCTGGCTAGCAATATGAAAAAAAGGCCAACATGGCCAGTCCTTGACACTGGATCAATGACCAGGTGTCTTGACCTGCCATGCTCCCCATAGAGCTGTGGCAGATAGACCTAGGGCCAGTGTCTCTGTGGCTACACAAACAGGGGGAACTAAATTCATTCCCTGTTGCCCCCAACAGAATCTCTCAATGCACAGCCTGGCCCTTCAGGGTGTGTGCTGGGCTCATGGTCTGACTCCTAATTAGTGAGGAATGTGAAACTCAATCTTTCGACCTATAACCTCCCACAGATATCAGAGATGTGTGCTCTTGGGCATTTAGCCTGTTGAATTTACTCTGATTGATATGTACTGTACAATGCAATCACAACATGCCTATTTAGGAATGATTGACGTTCTTATTTTATACAAATCCCTGGAAAGAAGAATGTGATAAAAGATGGTAAAATAATTGGGGTTTTTTAACCACACAATGGTCCCTTTTCTTTTAAAACCCCATGAAAGAGCTGCCGTCCACACAGTAAAACTTTCTAGTAAAATGTAGGCTTTTTGTTGGCAAATAAACTTGTTTTAAAACATGATATTGTTTACATACCCTAGGAGGTTTGCCTGAAATACAAGTTAAGGAGATTTTGGTTGAAAAAAATCAAATGGCAGAAGCTCTGAATTGATATATAGCACAAATAAAATATAGACCTTACATTTCATTTCAATGGCCAAACTGCCTAGGCACACCGGCAAACATTAAGAGCTGCATGTTAGAAGCCTGGCAGGATGTGAAGCTCAGCTGCTACTATCGTGGAATATAAATCTTTGCAGAGACCAGAGGATTTCCTGGAGCACAATAATCTACTCTGTCACTTGAACATTTGGGAAACTGGGAGATCTGAGAACCCGCTCCTTACTATTTATAAAGACCCCAGTACTAAACCATCAGTGCTGTCACATGTGTTCTCAGAGGCTTGAGCACTTGTTGCGTGATGAAAGAATGTTCTGAACATGTCCCATTATCACTGTACTGTGCTGAAGCTTTTAATTATAGTGGCACAAATTAAGGGAAGCCACAGGAAGAGCTGTACAAAATTACTATATTTTCACTTGATGGAAAAATCACTTGTGAGCAGTGATGGCAACAAAAATCTTGACAGGCTTCTAATGAACCCACACAGGCATACTACTGGAAGAACAGAGCTTTGAGAATTTGTATGCTTTTGTTTCTTTTAAATGTATAGCTGGAAATCAGGCAGGAGTGTGAGAGAGAACTCCTAGGCAGAAACTCTACCGTGAGAGCATAGTTTTAGAAGTATAGGTCTTATCCTAATAAATTGCTTGTTTGGGTGCTGAAGGAAAATGATCTGATCTGCACTAGTGTTGTGTGATAGGTTCTATGGGGTTTTTTATGCATTCACATATTGGCCACAGGAGTAATTGGAGAGTGTGCAGAGACACCCCCCCCCACACACACACACACACACAAAGTGGGGGCACAGGAACATGCAGCAGCATCAATGGCAGAGAGCTAACAATAGGAAGCTACTCAGACCCCCTGTACTGCCAGTGGTAGCGGCGGGGACCCTGGGACCATTTTAATCACCTGGGGATGACAGATAGGGCTGTGGTACATGCAGGGGTGGCAGGTGAGGCCAAGGAAGAGACCCAGCACCAAACTTTGGTGGATCAGGGGACTCTGGGAGAGTAATATTCCTGGTGCCCGGGCACCACAGGCCTATATAACTTGCCATTTATGGTTTTGGATGTCCTGGCTTGCTCCACGGTCCTGGCTGATGGTGCTGCCCAAGTTTGAGAATGTTTCTACATTGGTGATAACATAATCCTTTATCCTTACTGGTGAGGGTGAAACAATATTAAAGGTGACAATATTTGTCTTATTGAGCTTGATTTGCTGGGTGTGTGCCTTGAGTTAAATATTTCTTCAGAGATCATCTGCAAAGTTGAGGTCTTGTGTAAGAGAAATATGTAACCCTTTGACTAAATCACACATACCTGAACACACAGGGAACACTGTTCACAGTTCTATTTAATAATGTAGATTGAAAATAATGAGAATTTTAAGGCTACTGAAAATACCACAAGACATTTCCTCCATTAAGTATTCACTCTGGACAGCAGTTTGGAAATTTTTGAAGGGTTAATGCATATCAGTGGGGTCTTTGAAAACATGCTTTGTCTACAGTGTTTACTACCTGCCTCACCTTCTTTCCTCTGCTGTCAGGTGAAGTGATCAGTAATAAACAGTTTGTCAAAAGCAGAGGGATTTTATCATTTGCAGTTAATAGACTGTGCTCTACTCTATTATGGCCATAGCTTAAGTGGAGAATGTAAAGGTAGAAATGAAGCATAGGAACATATTTGGTGTTCTCTCCTCTTCTCCCCAAACCACATGAATCATAGTCCTGTGTACATAGCTTGAGCCCCTTTTCTCTAGAAAGATTAAGATTTTCAGTACAGAAAAAGCACATAATGGGTAAAGTTTAACAGAGTTCACAGACACACACGCAAAGCCAGATCATGCCTTCTTTTGGAGAGTATCCTTTAAGTGGCTCCAGGTTACATTTGTATCTAGCGTGCAGCATTTTTTCCAGTCTTTTAAAGAAGAGATTAATCTTAAAACCCAGTGAATACATGTGTCAGAGCTATGTGATTTAAATTGCTCAGACATGGCTTGTTTGTGAATTCAAGACACTGCCTATAGCATCTACCTCTGCTATGGACTGAGGCCAAATGCAATGCCTGGAGGCGAGCTCTCTGCAGTACGGGATGAAGACAAGCTTTTCACTAGCATATTTTTACTGTGCTGCTTTCTTCAAATAACCGGTTTGTATTTACCAAGGGAGGTATATAAGCAAAAGTGACTATCTTTTGAAGTTACTTTTCATCTTTATTATCTAAATAAATAAATAAATAAATAACATATATTAGCAAATTAGTGGCCAGTGTGGTCCATTGTGTCCTAACTTTTCCGAACTCTCTAGATGTTATTTCTTTCAAATGCATATGACATTTCAACCCTGATTTTTTCCTATTAATAAAAAAATACAGAACATTAAAGGATTTCCATGGTCTTAACCTCTGTAAAATATTGCTCAATAATTATTCAAACTTAATTAGATCCTGAAAAATATCAGTTTAGATTTGTGCTGTTAAGCTATTTACATTTTTAAAAATCCCTTAACTTCAGAGTGGAATTATTTTACATTATATAAAACACTCAGATATATTCCCCAATAGTGCATCAATCCTCACCAATTTCTAGAAAAATTGGATAATGCTGCCCGAGCACTGATAATCAGTGTAAAGATAGAAAAGTGCATTTTAGAAATTAATACCTTTTGATTGAGTTTATCCTTGCAGATATGTCAGTAATTAATTAATTTACCAATCAATTATTCATTTGTTTGTGCAGGACTGACATGACAACCAATAATATCTACTGACAACATGGTCACAGTTCAAACCTCAAACCATATTGCATATCGAGAAGAAAGGAACTCCTCACTTCTATGTAGCATGTCCTTTAGTATAATAGTCCAGGCCCGATCAGTCAGGGTATGTCTAGACTACATGGCTCCATCGACAGAGCCATGTAGATGAGTTTACTAGACATAGAAAATGAAGCGATGATTTAAATAATCGCCGCTTCATTTACATCAAAATGGCCACCACGCTATGCCAATCAGCTGTTTGGCGGCACAGCGAAGCAGCCTGGATGCTCCTCAGTCGACAACAGAAGCCTTTGTCAACAGCTCAATTATGCCTCATGGAATAAGGTTTACCGGAGCAGTCGACAAAGGCTTCCGTTATCGACTGCGGAGCGTCCAGACTGCTCCACTATGCCGCCAAACAGCTAATCAGCACAGCGTGGTGGCCATTTTGATGTAAATGAAGCAGCGGTTATTTAAATCACCACTTCATTTCCCTATGTCTAGTAAACTCATCTACATGGCTCTGTTGATGGAGCCATGTAGTCCAGACATACCCTCAGAGTTCCAAGATTACATAGGTTGTAGTAGATTCACATCACAAACATGATGGAACAAACTATTCCAGTATGTGCACAATCGAGTTTGGGCACTGCCATAAAGCAGATAATTGGTTTTTAGCATGATCCCTACGAGACATTACATCAATGTTTATCCCAGCTTTTTATCCCTTTTTTATTTGTACTTTTAGGAGTTGAATTAAAAATCATGGCTTGCTCTCCAGAAACATGAGATATTCCTTGTGTTTCTTTAAACAAACTTTTAAAGTTTTACAGGGTTTTATTTTATTTTTGTTTTGTTTTCAGAAATAAGGTTACAGGCAACAGATGAGTATTTGGTTTGCACAGCAAACACGGGGAAGATTTTATTTCCAGTCTGAGGACCAAAGAGTGGTTCAAGTCTGCTCATACCAGTACTCTAATAAAGTTGCATCTCCACTGAAGTACCTGCATATATCAATAGTGAATTTAGTCCTTAGACCGGGCACAGAGACCTTGATACAAAATTTTTGGGGAACATCTTAAACTGGCTTGTGATGTCAGTTGTGGATCTTTGAGGGTTTCAATTCCCTTGCAAAAGAATGATTTACTAATGAGGTGACTATGCCATAATGGAACAAAATAAACCCAGTTCACATTTGTCCTCCTTGTTTTTGTATGGTCAAAGGTCCTGTGGGGCTGCAATTTCCCTTCCAGAATAATTTCTAACCTTCCAGGTTAATTTTTCCCTTCAGAATGGCATCCTTTCCCAGTAATGTCATAAACTGACCTGAAATACCTAGGGCTTGAACGTGCTAATCTGCCACTAATCTCACACACTGTCTAGGAGCCTGATGCAAACCCAGTGGAAATCTGTGAGGCTGTGTCTACACTGGCACCCCTTTCCGGAAAAGGGATGCTAATGTAGACTTTGGAATTGCAAATTCCGCGGGGGATTTAAATATCCCCCACGGCATTTGCATTTACCTGGCTGCCGCTTTTTTCCGGAATAAGAAGTCCTCCGGAAAAGGGCTTATTTTCCTGAGAATCACGTCTAGACTGGCGCTTTTCTCCAGCTTATCCCCAAGCCGGAAAAAAGCGGCAGCCATGTAAATGCAAATGCCGCGGGGGATATTTAAATCCCCCACGGAATTTGCAATTCCGAAGTCTACATTAGCATCCCTTTTCCGGAAAGGGGTGCCAATGTAGACATAGCTTAAGTGTTTTTTTTTAACAGACTTTTACATCAGCCCACATTATGGAATAAGTTGAGATTTCATTACGAAGAGTTCTGGAAAAATAAGGGAACTTGACTAACCTGCCTGTTTCCACATTTTTAGAAGCAAGGTCAGATGTGAATAAAATAGACCAAACATTCACATTGTCTCTCAAAGGGAATGTTCAAACTAGGGAGGCTAATGAGGGCGACTGAAATTGCTAATGAAGTGCGGGATTTAAATCCCACGCTTGATTAGCATATTCCATGAGGAATAAATAAACCTCATTCTACGAGGAGTAACAGTTAATTCGAACTAAGAGGTTTATCTCGGAATTCCGCTTCTCTGACGTGTGTAGACATACCCTAAGCTACGATGGCGAGTGTTATGTAAAAGCTGAGTGCTTGTATGGATTTTGAAATATCGTTGCCCAAGAAGGAACCAAGTAACTAAGAAAACTTGTAAGCTACCTCTGCAAGCTGTGCTAGGCGATTCTGCAATCAAAATGGTGTTCACATTTCAGCCCTTTCACCAGCTTGTTCATTCACAATTCACTTGAAGCCAGGGTTTCTAATGCCTCTGTCATCTACTGTACATGAAGTCACTCACAATCCAATGCAAATTCCCCATGCATTGGCCAATGTGGTATGCACAACAGCTGTTGTCTTCCCACTCCAGAATCCAACACGGTGCCTCAAAGATTCTGTTGCTTGATAAATCTAGTGTCCAGCTTTCCCCACTTTCAGAGATATCTGCCAGCAGTGCTGTTCCATGGGGCACTTAGTGGCAGGTGTGTTTAATGCTGCACTGTCAGCCAATAAGGTATACACAATAGTGTAGATCACTCAACCAAAACTGGCACTTCATGCCATCATAGATCTGAGCATCAGAATCCCAGTGACTTGCATATCTTGATGCTTATTGATCATCAGTCTGCTTTCTCTCTCTTAAAGTCAATTTCCCTGTTAGCTAAGCTTTTATTATATTAAACAGAGAAAGGCTTTCAATGTATTACAACAGGTAACATTTTTTTCATGGCTATTATATTCTACAAAACACTAAAAGTCTGATTCATGGTAATAATATGCTAGATTATTTCTGGCATTATGTGCCAGGATACTACAAAGGCATATGCTATCTACAAGCAATAAAGACCAGAAATAACTTCTGGCTTACATCAGACCTCACCAGTTAGTAATGCATCATTTTTTCCCATTGTTTCTGGACATATATAAACTACAAGGTGGCATTTCTAATAGCAAATCACACAAAAAAAAGTTATTTTCTGGTGAGAACATAAAATAATTACTGACATTTGCCTATTGGATATTCATAAGGTACTAACATTCTTTAAAACCACTGTGCTGAATTCTTTTCTCAGTATAGCGAAGTCACTGGTGTAACTGAATGCAGAATTCTGGCCCACAGCTTAATGCTTCTAGGAATTTCCCACTCTTGCATGATGACAAATATCTGCATGCCATAAAGATCACAGTAAAACTATGCCATTGTTCTGGTATGGCATCTTATCCCTTTACATTTTCAGGGCCATGTACAGACGGCCTGACCCAAAACCAAGTGAAGCAAATTAAATCTTTGTCCTCAGTGGGTTTTGGATCAGACCTAACCAGTAATTTCAAAAATCTATACATGATTTTGGAACTTAAGTCACTATACCTGTTATTTTAAAAAAATACCTTCAACTTTTACTGGCTGCCTGATCAAAAAGTATTTTTACTGCCATTTACAGATGGGGGGATTAGATGAAGGACAAATTCTCCCTCTGCTTTCTGACCAGGTAGCCACACAACTTCAAAGGGGTTGGATAGGCCACAGAAGTCTTGCCTGCATGAGAAAACTTCTGCTAACATTTCCCACAGTTGCTCTCACAGTTCTTGCTCCAGTGATGGTAGTGACAGTGGAGCTGCAGCTTTAGATTATGATCAGGTGACCCTCCAAACAGGTCTGCACCAGAGAGCTCATAACACACCAGCAGCCTCTGATACCTTGTCTGCAATAGGTCTCCTGTCATAAATGGAGCTGAAATGACCCGTGCGATATAAATTTAGAAACCAAAATGCAGGATTAACTACAGAAGGAAGAACTGGGAGTGAGATTGGATGGAAGCAGGTCACTACTTCCTCAAGTTTCACTGTGTATTGTACTCCAGGGTATGGGTATTACCCTCCAATATCCCATCATGCAATTCTACATATGGATTTCCAAGCTGTTCACCATTGCATATATATATTGGGAAAGATATTCACCATCTGTTGAGCCCAAAGAATAGGATAGAGACAGTCCTCCCCTTAGACATGGAGCAGACTTTCAGTTGTGTGCCCTACATGACAGTAAGACGGGGAGAGGAAAATGAACTTGCAGCCATCCCTTTTCTCCCTGCCCTTTACTTGCTCCTGACACTCCAACATCCTTCCAGTAGAAGGCAGAAAAATTCCCCCAGAACTGTACTTAGTGACACAGAACTTAGTGACACATGTACTTAGTACATGCTGAATATGTGAAACCTGGAATCCTGCCCATCTATTGCCAGAAAGCAGAACCCCACTTATTCTGTCCAGACCCCTCCATAACTATAGAGAGGACCCAATTCAACTCATTGTATCACATTGAGAAAAAGCCTGCAAATCACTCTGCCCTGGATGATAATAGGGCAGGAAGAATGAATGCTCATGCTGCAAATGATTTTGAAAGACACTGTACAGAAGTTCAAGACAGCAAGTGGGCCTTTTGTGCTGACCAGAAATATTCAGTGTTTCATAGCCTTCCAATTGCTGAAGAATACTTCAGTTCTTCACCAGACAACCTTCTGAAGTAATTCAAGTGTTGTTGTAAGTTCAGAGGCACATGGTGTTGTTGTCAAAGGCTATCAGAGGCACATGGTGGGTGAGGTGATAATTTTTCTTGGACCAACTTCTGTGGTGAAAAGGACAAGATTGTAAGTTTACACAGAGCTCTTCCTCAGGTCTTGTAGGTCTAGGTCACTTTGCAGATTTATCACTACTTTCAAGGCTTGACAGCACTTGGTTAAGATTTGTTTCTGCTTCTCACTATTATTTGCATTTCAGGAAAGGTTGTATGTGGAAGTGTAAATTTAAAATGCAACTTCATGACACAAGTACACATCAAACTGTTGCCATTCTTAGTTAGTTCTCCAGGTAGCTTGCCATTGAATTGCACAGCTCATTAGGCGAGGGAAATTCTAGTTAGAATTTGTATTTTTCAAAAGCTCTTTTAAATGAGGAAAAGTCCTGGAACAGAGGGAAAGGAGCCACTTCATGTTGATGAACACAATGCTTAACTGCAGCATTAAATCATATAACTGAAGAGCTCAATGTGGACCTGGTGCTAAAGTCTAGTTGATGAGCAGCATGAAGGGCAAAGTATTAAAGAGGATTAAGTGAGCAGAATCCTTACCAGCCTAATCCATTCGGCACCAGTGAACTGTGGGGAGGCCTGGATGCTTTGTAAGTAGTGCATTTATCAGGCTTTTGTAAATAAAGAATTAGTCGGTTTAGTCGCTAAGATGGCTTTTGCTGGTAATTGAATTAAGTGACTTTTCTAAATCATGTTTTATTGTTAACTATTGTGCTGGTCATAAACTCTGCACTGTGTTTCAGTTTAATACAATTACACATCAAAAGAAACATAAAATATAAAATACTGCAAAGCTCACCATAATGAAGAATCATTGTTTGAAGGACAGAATTAAGGCTTGTGATTACGCTGTATGTGATTATAACTTGATCATCACAGTACCTTTGCTCTTAATAGGGCCTGATCCAACTTGTTTTAGTTAACTGAACTATTCTCATTCATTTTAGTGTGAGTTACATTATACCCTTAGCCTTTGAAATGATCTGAAATGCAAAATGATCTTTTGTAGAGTCAGAAATACAACTCTCAGATGGCAGGATGTGTATTATAGGTTAGTGCACGTCAAGGAATCAGAGAGTGTCTAATAAATCCAGTGCCAAACTCATTTATGGCTTTATAGATCAGCACTGAACATCACCTGGAAAACAATGGGAAGCCACTGCAGACTACAGAGTGCTGGTGTATGTTCCCCTAGACTATGAGTAATAACACTAAGCATTAATTTAATTTCTGTCTTTTTTACCGTTTTGATTCATAATATCCATGTTACATTTGAAACGTGCTTTTATTTTTTATCTATTTAAGTTTTCACAGTGAGGGAAATTATGGGTGTGGGTCAGACAATTAATCCATGATAGTAGGCATTCAGATTCAACAATTTAAATGTTTATAGCCATTAAAACACTGTGTTAACATCATGCATCAAAATATACAAAATAAATATCCTTTAGTCAAAATCTAGTATGTTCTCAAGCAGCATTTTTCTTTCTTCATTTATCTATTCATTTGCATTATTATCAATGGAAATATAATTTCATAATTTGTGTGTACAGTGAAAATAACCACTTACCAATAAAAACTTAAAAAACAACAAATAGTCTAACAGCACCTTATAGACAAACAAAACATATAGATGGTAGCTTTCGAGGGTACAACCCACTTTTTCAGATGAATGGAGTATTAAAAGTTCAGTACTTACTGATAAAAACCAAATCCTTTCAAGTCTACATAGCACCTAACAAATGGACAACTACATTCTGGACCAGGTAAAATTCCTAGCTGGAGTTCCAGGATCACTCCTGTTTGTACTGCGGAGCACACTAAACTAATGCAGTCTGTTGGCAACAAAGATACCAATAACCGTGCCAAGGCACATGTCTGTGAGAAAAGTTCGTTCTCTCCTGCTAAGTATAGAGGGAGAAGAAAATTCTTTACCATTTCTTCTACGAGGTCATCATTGGAACAGCCAGATAGGCAACAAGCCTTCCAATCTGCATACTTCAGTGACAGTCTTATAAATATGTGACAGTATATTGCAATGTGCTCATGTCTGTTTGCCTGACTCATGGGCAATGCTCTGTGACTGATGCCTTCTGATTTGACATATCCTGATGCTTCTCAAAGCAAATTTGAAAAACAGGCATCAAATTATGGGAAAAACCAGCCAAGCAAATGCAACACTTTTTAGGTTGCCAGAACAAAGTGACTCAAGCAAATATGATAAGGTTATTTCCTTTAATTAAGTTGCTGAACAACGTTGACACTACAATGCCAGTTAGGCAGGGCCTGGAGCAGTACAATGCCCCCTGAAAGCTAATTTACAGAGATTAAAATAATTGATTCGTGGGTGGCTTGGTATGCACTCTTTTTATTTCAATAAATGAGTATGCTACCTGAATTGGGTTCTCTGAGTAAAAGATGCCAGCATGAAACCAAGAAACTACTGTTTTTGTGGGGGGGGGGGGGGGAGGAGGGGAAGAGGACAGGGGACAAGATAGAAAATAATGCATCAGGTACTGGATATTTTCATGGGTGTGATCTAGGGAAAAAATAGGGATATAGGAAGGGAAGTAGAAAAAGAACAGTCATTTCTTTTAAGACAACATTGTTTGAAAGGCTTGCTCTTTCGCATACCATCCCACTGATCATTGGGTTGTACAGTTAAGGGAACATTAGACCTACATCAGTATGTGACATAAGTGCTCCTGTTTTGTACCATGTCAAGCATGCCACAGCCACATCTGAATTCCCAGAGGTTAAACAATAGCCTCTTGTTCGTAGCTGCCTCCAGTTCATTTAGTAGAAAATGTATAACTGTTGAAGTTTTATCAGATCCAGTTAGAAGGAGGAGGTGCTTTAATATTTCCTGTGCTAAGCAGAAGTTCTTTGATCCATTATCCTGCTAATTACAAAGGGGCTTGACCTTTTCCTCAATTCTATTGCCAGTCCTCCCCCCCTCTTTTTTTCTGGCTGCCTCTATTTCCTTAATTAGACACAGACATGAACACTCCCACAGTTCATTTCACCTTGTCACATATTGACTTTATCTGCTTGGGTCCTCTCCTGCCTTCTGAATGGAAAGCGAGACCTGAAAAAAGGACCTGACTCCAAGGCTGCTAAATCAATAGGATTCTTTCAGTGACTTCAAATATCTGTGTCCTCACCTGAGGAAAATTAGCAGATAGCAGAATCTCCGAGCTATGAGCACATCAGGAATGGAGGCTGTTTATCACGCTGAACAAAATGTTAGAGTTGTTCTTTCAAACGCTTACAACTGAATTGAATTAATACTAGCTGAATTTAAATGAAACAAGCCCAGAAACAATTTCCTTGCCTTGTCCCATCTTTTTTATAAAAAATGCTTTCACATTATGTTTTTAATAGTTTATATTTAACGCGGAAGTGTGTTGTATTTGCTTTTTGGGTCTCTGCAGCTGCCTGATTACATACTTCCAGTTCCAAATGTGGTGTGTGGCTGACCAGTCAGTTTGTAATTCTGTTGCTCAGAGCTTCTACTGCAATTTCACTGACTTCAGCTGGAGCTAGGCTAGCTTATGGCATCTGAGGAACTGCTCCAAAGTGTTTGAGTTGCTCTATGGAACTTACAGTGGGATCAATCCATGGAGTAATATGCGAAATATCAGTAAGGGTGGCAGAAACTGGCCCTTGGTGAGCATCATATACATTGTTCAAAGGCAGAAGTGTTTCAACATCTGTGCCTGATGAGCTCCCCTATAAGAATGCTTAATTGTTGCTAGAATATTTATGGATGTTCTTTCTTGTTCTTTATCTCGGTTTTGTGTCTAGCTGAGGGATTTGGAAGACAAACTTTCAGGATCTTAGCAGAATGGAACTAGTGCTGGACACAGCTCATAAGAAAGGCGGAGCACTAACTTCTCCACCCCCCACAGAGTATGCTGACATATTCTGCTCCTCCCAAAAGTACAGAATGTGGATGTACATCTATATAGCCAAAAAACAGCCAAAACCAACAACAACAACAACACTACTGGCCTCTGCCAAGCAACTCAATGTTGCTGCGTTCAGCCTGCAGAGCTGTTTCATTGCTATGTAGACTTCAGGCTTAGCTGGAGCCCTGGCTATGGAAACCTCTCATTCTGCAGGAGCCTACAGCTTAGGCTCCAACCTGAGGATGGAAATTTACATAGCACCACAGCCCAAGCCCAACCCCTATGAGCCCCAGTCAGCTGGCATGGGCCAGTCCTGGTTTTTCTTTTCAGTGTAAACATACCCCGAGTGCCCACTCCAACAGCCCTTTGTAGGATTTTAGCTGCAGGCTCTCTTAGCTAGTACAGGGATGGGTGGGGCACAAAGCACCCCCACGGTCTGTCAGGCCCTTAAACTGGTTGTGCAATAAGGGCAGGCTCTTTATACCTTCCCTTCCCTTTGTGCATCAGTGACATATCAGTCAGAATCTGGTGCTCCATAAGGGAAAGTGCCTCCTCTGTTCAGTAACTGGTACAGTAGTTCCAGTCAGTATTATCTCTCAAATTACAGACCGTATCTAATTCCGTCATTCTCTAGGGATTGTGAGAAATCCATCTCAAGTTACACTCTAGAAATGAAGTGTTAAGCTAGAGCTGCTATGGCGATATCCACATTTTCCAAAAGAAAAAAAAAGGAGTATACATTACATCTTGCCTATTTTTTAAAGTTTAGATTTATTTCTATCAATGTGATTTATGTCCTGTAGAGACAGAGCCCATGAGGATAATGATTGTCCTTCAGGAACTGAGCAGAGAAGGCATGCTATGCAGATTTTGTTCTCTCCCCACTTTGAAGCTGAAACTAAACTTTTCATTCTTAGTTTATTTTTGTTTTGGCAAAATTAGGGATCGACATTCCAAATCAGTTGCTCTGAAATGTTGTATTCATTTCTGCTATGGAAGAATTTTTCTAATGTTTTGGAGGCAAATCGGGCAAATTTGTTTTGTGATAAGAGGGTTAAAAATGAGGCGGTTTCATATCTTTAGAATGATACTTTAGTTTATCATATCTCAAAACCTTATGCTTGAAACAAAACAAAAAAAAAATACTAGCTGGCCTTAGTGCGGCCTGATCCTTGACTAATCTGAGCATGTGGAATATTTTAGTTAAGAGCATTTTATTCATAGCTTAGGGAGTTCACTGGCATTCCTTATTCTATATAACAGGTTTTACCATCTTAAAAATCTTCACCATCCATTTTTATGAGCTTTCCAAAATCTGCAAAGAATTAATCTGAGACGGTGAGTGAAACTGTTGAGTCTCAGACCTGGAATGTAAATAATGAATTGACCACAGGGCTAGGACTCGGGACTCAGGAACCCCTTGGCCAGAGGAGGCCCTTAAAAAAACCATATGCATCAACATTCATCCAAGCATCTCATCACAGTGAAAATGTTAATGGTTGCTTTATATCCCCTTTGTAAAGAGTTGTTGTTCCCATTTTGTACATTATCAGAGCTGGGGAAACAACTGATTTTTCAGTTCAGTGGTCAAACCAAAACATCTGCATTTTTTGTTTCAGATCAGATTAAAATAAAAATGTTTCTAATTTCTCAGTGAAATGAAAATCAAAAGCTTTATTTTGAGGTTGAATAAATATTTTACTTGAGACAAACAATGTTTTGGTTTTCTTTTCAGAGTTTTAAAATGTCTAATGTTTTAATCCAATCTAGGGAAATTTAAAAACAAAACATCTTCTCAAAACAGAAGTAACAGGTTCAACATTTCCAAAAATATATATATATATCTTTGGCCAGGTTGCCAAATGGAGCCAAATTCACAAAATTCATTTTGATCAACCTGCATCTGCATTTTAATGAGTGGCGGGATCTATTTGCTTAAGAAAATGCTTAGCTGAATCTGACTATGTCTACACTACAATGATCTATTGGAAAAAGGTACATAAATTGTTCTCCACAATTTGCATATCTTTTTCCAGTAGTTTTTTATTTTGTTATTTATTTTTCCCATCTTCAGTGGGCCAAATTTCGGAAAAGACTCCACTTTCAGAAGAGCCTTTCTTTCTCGTGGGAGGAGGAAGACAGGGCTTCTGAAAGAATGCATCTGCTCTTCTACCAAAAAAAGCAGAAGAGCAGACACATTTCCTGGATTCAGCAGTTTTTCTGGGATATCTCTGGTATGCCGGATAAACCCCATAGTGTAGACATAGCCTCTCTCTCCATATAAGAGATGTGAAAAATTAAGGGACAAAATTAACTTTGACCACACTGGGAGTCATTAGGAGATCCAGGATAGGTCTCCCAGATTCCAGTCTGACACCTAATAGAGTAATAGAATCATAGGGTTGGAAGGGATCTCAGGAGGTCATTGAGTCCAACCCCCTGCCCAAGGCAGGACCAACCCCAACTAAATCATCCCAGCCAGGGCTTTGTCAAGCCAGGACTTAAAAACTTCTAGGGATGGGGATTTCACCACCTCCCTAGGTTACCCATTCCAGTGCTTCACCACCCTCCTAGTGAAATAGTTCTTTCTAATAGCCAACCTAGATATCCCCCACTGCAACTTGAGAACATTGCTCCTCATTCTGTCATCTGTCACCTCTGAGAACAGCCTCTCTCTATCCCTTTTGGAATGCCCTTCAGGTAGTTAAAGGCTGCTATAACCCTCCCCGCCCCCATTTTCTCTTCTGTAGATTAAATAAGCCCAAATCCCTTAGCCTCTCCTCATAAATCATGTGCTCCAGCCCGCTAATAATTTTTGTTGTCCTACACTGGATTTTCTCCAATGCACCCACATCCTTTCTGTAATGGGGGGCCCAGAACGGGACACAGTTTCAGCAGAAACTTCCCAAAGCCAATAAACCTTGTTCTTCATCTTTTTCATTTGCAGATCCCTTTGGAAATTGGAGACCCCTTTGGAAATCTACTGTCTGTTTTCAGTCCAAGTCCTTTATACACCTTTTAGACCTAGTCCATGGACTACACGTTGAGAATGCCTGTACTAAATGACACTTACACAAGTCATGTGTTACCAAGCTGGATTTCCCTCTATTTCCCCATCTGTAAAGTGATACTCTTCACTCCAAATCACACTTCATTGAAGGCAATTCCCTAATATAAATTGTCCTCACCATCACCCCAGGAAAGAGATGTACTGCCACCATTTTGTAGCTGAGAAGTGATATTCATAGAGGTTGTAACTTGGCCAAGGCTACCCAGTGAAGTCCTGGCACAAAAATAGTAGGGACCAGAGCTCATGGATACCTAATCCAAAACAAACAAACAAACAAACTGAGGGTTGTTTCCTCACAAGTTACTTAACCTCTCTGGGTATGTCTACACTACCCCGCTAGTTCGAACTAGCGGGGTAATGTAGGCATACCGCAATTGCAAATGAAGCCCGGGATTTGAATTTCCCGGGCTTCGTTTGCATAAGCCGGGCACCGCCATTTTAAAATCCCGGCTGGTTCGAACCCCGTGCCGCGCGGCTACACGCGGCACGAACTAGGTAGTTCGAACTAGGCTTCCTAGTTCGAACTACCGTTACTCCTCATTCCACTAGGAAGCCTAGTTCGAACTACCTAGTTCGTGCCGCGTGTAGCCGCGCGGCACGGGGTTCGAACCAGCTGGGATTTTAAAATGGCGGCGCCCAGCTTATGCAAATGAAGCCTGGGAAATTCAAATCCTGGGCTTCATTTGCAAGTGCGGTATGCCTACATTACCCTGCTAGTTCGAACTAGGGGGGTAGTGTAGACATACCCTCTGTGACTAGGTTTTGTCATCTGTAAATTAGAGCTTGCCTTTCATTTACTGCTACACCAGGGTATAGCCTACTTGGCCCATCAATAAATGCATCAAGCCAAAGCATCCTTCTCAGGAGATAGAAGAATTCAGTAGAGGCCACACACGTCCCATGCACATGACTGCCAGCATGAAAGAAATAGAGAGTGGTTGCAGAATGACCCTTTCCTAGCATCAGTCCACTTGCTACTTATGAGTCTGAAGTGGGGCTGTCACCATCCCACAGTGTTGTTCTATTTCTAATTTCTCCTGTCTATTCACTGGCATACATTACTGGTTTATTTTATAAAGCCGGTATGCCTATTTTGGGAGGAGCAGGGCTTTGGGTGTGTCATTTCCTTTTTTCCCCCAGTATGATGATGGGTTCTTGTCAATATTGATGCATCCACATTTTTAAATGGCTACTGGATTTCAGGTAATATTGCACAAGTGTGATGTCTTTGAGGTGTCTGGCTTCCATACATAAGTGCTGGGACCTCAATATTTGGTCTGATTTTCTAATTAATATTCTGGACAACATCTGAATATAGGTTTTGGTTTCATTGTGTGTGGGAGTTGCTGTTGAAACAGGTAATCCATAAGGCTGTGTCTACACTACATGCCTCTGTCGGCAGAGGCATGTAGATTTGGGTTGTAGGCAAAGGTAAATGAAGCCGCGATTTAAATGATCGCGGCTTCATTTACATTTACATGGCTGCCACGCTGAGCCGACAAACAGCTGATCAGCTGTTTGTCGGCTCGCCGCTAGTCTGGACGTTCCCCCTGTCGACATCAAAGCCCTTTGTCGGCAGCCCTGTTATTCCTTGTGGAATGAGGTTTACCAGGGCTGCCGACAAATGGCTTTGATGTCGACAGGGGGAACGTCGAGACTAGCGGCGAGCCGACAAACAGCTGATCAGCTGTTTGTCAGCTCAGCGCGGCAGCCATGTAAATGTAAATGAAGCCGCAATCATTTAAATCGCGGCTTCATTTACCTTTGCTGAATAAACAAATCTACATGCCTCTGCCGACAGAGGCATGTTGTGTAGACGTACCCTAACTGACCAGGAGAGAACATTACAGGCAATAATAGAATAATGTTACAGTAGACCACAGGGCTATATACTGTTGTGACCTGCATATCTTGCAACCTCTCAATGGCTACTCAGTTTATTTTTATTTATTCTAAAATATACAACTAGAAATAACATATGACAAAGCACTCATCAGCTTCCATAATTAACTGAGTATCCTGGCAGCTGGCTCACTTTTTTACAGGCAACATCTTTACTCTCATATGGATTCCAGAGGGCACATAATACCATGAAATGGAATGACATTCAGCTTAACACTTTAAACATAGTTCCAGCTATTTGTGTTCTAACCTCGCAATCTCTGTAAGAGAACAACTGCATTCAGCTATTAGGAAGCATAGTATTTACACAGATAATATCACCTGGTTGGGGCTGAGGGCAGCATGTTATTGTAATAGTACAGGACACGGAAGCTATCCAGGAATATTGTCTGAATAATGTGTTGGGGTTTTTTAAGCATGAGTCTCCCAAAGCTAGAGGAACGGTCATATTTTATTGGACAGATGGAATCCCATTCTCTGTTTACCAGCAGAGCTGGGTAATAAATGAGGAATTGGAATTGCTTATTTATGAGCATAAATTCAACCTAGTGGAATGATTCACAGGATTGGAATGTAAAATCACTAGTTATAACCTAGTTAGGAATGACTGAGTAGGCAAAAAAGGAAAGGGAGTGGCACCCTATATTAAAAAATGGGTTTTGAGCCGACTCAAAAGCAATGAAATACAGCCGTATTCTAATAACTAAAACATAAGGTGAAGTATTAGTTGGTGTTAACTGTAGACTGCCAGATAATAATAGAGAATAGGATGACTGTCTCTGTGTGTAGCAAGGGAAAAGTGGGGAAGAGAGAGAGAGAGAGATGAAGCAGCATTATCATGGAGACATCAATATGAGAGACATGGTGGCCAGTGCCTGTGCAATTTTTCTCCTGTGGCCAGTGCCTGTGCAATTTTTTAATATTATAGATCACAATTTCGTAACTCAGAAAGTTTTGCCTCCAACATAGGAATTCTACTTCGGAACTTGTCTTGATTATAAAGAAGAACTGATTACAGAACTAAAAATGAGTGGTTGTGCAACCCAGGTCTGGTTGATGAGGCACTCTGTCCCCCTCCAGTGCCAGCTAGACTAGCTAGAGATTGATGAGACTGCTACATGTTTCGCTAAGAGACACATATGTTATAGTTCATATACTCAAGGCTTATTTACAAGCGGGGTCTGTCAGTTGCATAGGTGAGAGTGATCCTCACTTGATTACTTTTGTCATGTGAAAACAGAATAATGTCCAGGCCAGTAAATATATATACTTGGTGCTTTAATGAGGTCAGTTTCACAAAGATGAAAATAATTGAGCCAAATCACCTGGAGGAGATGATAACAGAGACTTGGATCCCCATTATGTCTGTGGGGCACTTTATCATGTGGATGATAATGACACCTGTATAAAAGCATTTTTACCAGCTGCACAAAAAGCTACAACTCAGAGAGAAGGCAACACTGTTTTAAAAAAACACACCCTGATTTATAGGGGAAGTGAAATTGGCAACAATTTATATTATATGCACACAGGAGTGAGGGCAAAGTTGATAGCAACAAAAATAAATCGGAAGTTAAAACATCATAGAAAGTGATAAAGGAAGCAAAAGGATGCAAGGAGAATTTTCTAGCCAGCACAGTTAAAGGCAGTAAGTCATTAATAGGAAGAAATTAATAGGAAGAAATAGTAGAATCATCAATAGAGATGAAAATATGGCAGACATTTCCAATAAATATTTCTGTATTATATTTGGAAAAAAGCCATGATCACAATGCCCCTGCTGGTCTTAAAATCCATGAAAACTAATACAGGCTGATCCTTTCTAGTCCAGAACTCTCTGGTTCAACATGATTTTAGTTAGCTGGATGTCCACTTTTCATGGGTATGACCAAGTTTCCCTCGGCCCCATAAAGTTTGTTTATATCCACCACTCCTGGCTCTCAGTGTTCTGTACTGTTCTTTTGCTTTAATTTACCACCAAATGTCTTTTAAGAGCCCAGTAAGCAGGGGGAGTGTTGATAATGCTGCTAGACAATATTGACCTCCTGTGGTCTGGAAAATTCTCTGGTTCTGAACCAGTCAGGTCCCAAGGGTGCCAGACTCGAGAGTGTGCTGGATACTCTGGCAAATTAAATAAAATAAACTGGCCATAGGAACCATGTGAGAATTTTTCTAGGAACTGACATTAATATGGATGTCAGAACACGACACAGCCACCAAAGTTGTGGCAAAACAAGTATGTATAACGTAAGATCATTCTCGACTTGCTGCTAGAGTTGTGCAAACAAATGATTTTTTTTCTGGTTTAGTGATCAAATAAAAACTTTTAAAAAATATTAATATAGGGCGAATGAAACAATGCAGCAGACATTAATAGAACTTAGAAACAGTTACCTAAGAGATTTGTTCAAGAGCCACAGATATACATGTAATATTGAAAAAAGTCCATGAGACTCCTTCAGCACTGCTGGAAGCAGGTACAATGCTATTGACCTTAGGGGAATTGCAGTACAAGACCTGCCTAACCAGCTCTGTTTAATCTGTTTACCTGTCCAAACAATGTGCAATGTTTTCTCTTGGAACCAGTCTTCTGAAGAACCCAGTATTAAAATTCTGAGAACATTAGTTTCCTTGATATTGCTTAAAATGTTCCATTTGTTAATCACAAAGGAGTATCTAAACATACAAGATTGAAGATACTTTAGTGCGCTTGTCGTAATATATATAAATTAAAACATATTTTCTTTATGTAGTGCCTGATCCTCAGAAATGTCAAGAACCTACAGCTCCCACTGGGATCAATGAGAGCCACAAGTATTCAAATCCTTACTATTTCTGAGTGTAAAAATGAACAACAGTATATGTGCCTATGAAAAGTATACAAACAAATACCAGGATATGTTTTAGAAGTGAAAACATTTACCCCGTGACAAAAAAATACTGTAACTCACAGCTGCTTTCACTGTCTAGTTGTCAATTTTATCTGCTGTAGTAAGTTTTAGTTGTCTGAAAGTTATGCTATATGGTGATGTAAACAATTTTGTGCATTATATAAGACTATCTTCAGTTGCATAATGTGCATACTTAAGTGTTTAAGGACATCAATGAGGATTATGGGAATGTTATGTAAATCACTTATGTTTTCCAATCACAAATGTCATTGGTGGAAGTAGGCACATTTTTAAATATGTAAATGGTGTATTTTGTGAACAGTGAAATTTAGAAAAAGGTAAAAATGAGGAAAATGTCCTGTTATACAGGTGTCCAATAGTGTGTAAAATGAACAATTCAATAATTAAATAGAAGAAAAATGCGACAAACCTAATTTGAATAGGGTAATTGTATTGGTTAAAATGCTGTGATTGTGTTTTGTGTTTCTCTGACTTATTTTACTTTTCAGGCTTTCATAGCATATTTAGATTTAAATTATTTTACATGGATTAAGATTTTTTTCAAATATTCCTCAGTCTAATCTGAATTTTCTTTTTCTCTAACTTTGATTTTTACAATTCTATTTTCTTTTCTCCAAAACAAACTTGAAGTTCAAAATCAATGGCAAAAAAAAGTTGGAAAGAAACAGAGATTGGAGTTAAACTAATGGATTAATTACTTATGGAAGAATTCTAATTTCAACAAATTGCATTTCACTCTGTCAAATGTTTTCAGTTTTTCACTAGCACTTTTATGTATAACAATAGTTCTTTGGACTAGTCACTCATTTAGGCAAATCTTTCTGATTTAATGTGTCAGTAACTGAGAATACAATGGTTAGGAAAGACATACAATAATATAATTTCATATATCCATATTGTATATACAAAAAAAATCCCTTTTATTTTCTAAAACTTCTTCTTGTGAAAGTGTAAGATGAGCATTGTCAGTTACAGTATTCATTCTATTATTGGCATCATTCAGTTAAGGCTTGTGTTAAATGTTACTAGAAAAAGAATAAAAATCTGGGTTTGATGCCAAAAGTACTAAGTGGCACACATGTAATTCATTACATATGTAGCAGCTGCTTTTTATTTTCAGTACACTTGCTCCATTTCAGAAGTTGCAATTATAAGACCAGTTAGCAACTCTAAATGCCACATTAATTTTAGGATAGCTTTAGTTGCATTCAAGCATAATTTTATTTGCAACAGAGATCAAAAGGCATTTGAACAAAATGATTGACCTTTAAAAATAGAATCTGTGTTAAAGGAAGGGGTGTTAAATTGTAGACTGAAGGGTCTCTTCTGTGAGAGCACTAACACTGAATAAACATATTACCTGAAAGAATTGTATGCACAATGACTGAAGGGGCTGAAGCCTAACTTGCAATATTAAAGGGAGAATCTGTCTGAAGCATTGCTTCAGGCCTGGGGAATTCTGGGATAGGGGTAGTCTTTCACCACTAGGGCAGTAATTTGATCTGTTTTGACTCAATGTTACCTGATAGATGGTTGGTGGCCTTTTAATATGAGCTGGTAGTCTAACTGGCACCTTTTGACTCTGTCAGCCAGTAGTCCAAGGATTTAATGAAAATTCAAACTGATCTTCCCTCTGACCACTAGTGGTAGTTCAGGACAAAGTCACATTGGCAAACTAGTATGAGGAATATTGTGCTGTGATACTACACTGGTTCTGTAGTTAGAAGGCTTTGGCTTCCAGAGTTGTTACTCTGGGACTTTCCCATAAGCACTAACATTTACTTTAAAATGTTTTTTTTTTAATGTGAATATATTTAAGTTGAAAACTCCTGTTAGATTGAATTATTCCTGATATCACTCAGGAATGGAGATTATCTATGTGTGCATTGGGGCAGAAAAACAAGAGTATGGGAAGCCGGAAGAAGAGTGCTCTAACTCGGATTTCCTGCTGTGTGGACACCACCAAAAGCTGAAATAAGCTATTTCCATTTAAGTTGCACAGTTGAGTAACTGTGTAGCTTATTCTGGTTTTAGTCCTGTTGTGTAGACATACCCTCACTGAGCAATCTTTTGAACTATTAGCCATGATGCTCTCTTCTACCTCTTTCTATGGAGATAGTCTTCTTAGTGGACATCACCTCTATTTGAAGGGTTTACGAGATGGGAGCTCAAATGGCAGGTGCTCCTTTTACTGTTTTTCAATAAGGTTTCTTTATAACTTCATTCAAGTTCTTACTAAGAGGTCTTTTTTTCTGTACAATGCATCAGGCTACCCAGGAATTTTTCATTTGGAAAGGACTAAGCCATTCAGGAAGATGCCTAGACTTTGTTTTTATTGCAGATAGATCTAAGCAAGCGCCTCTCTCCACTCAGACTTTCTAGGTGGATCTCTGGATGTGCCTGTCTTGCTAAAGTTATACCTCCCCCTAAAGTGACTGTGCTCTTTACTAGATCACAGTGAACATCTATAGCCCTAGTCAATAAAATTCCAGTTGCTAAAATCTGCAGGGCTGCAACATGGTCTGGGGTGTGCACTTTTCCCAATCATTATACCCTAATTCACTCTACAAGATCAGCAGTGTCAGTAGGCAATGCAGTTCTTTCTTCAGTGGTGGGATCTGTCCAAAACTCCAATCTCCTGGAAGGATTGCTGCAGGAGAGTGCCCTGAAGTGGAGCACCCACAGGAGCACTACTTGAAGAAAGAGAGGTTGCTCACCTTGTGCAGCAACTGGAGTTCCCTGATGTGTGTTCTTGTGGGTGCTCCACTACCCCTCTGCTTCACAACTGCCTCTGTGGACCTTGTGGTAGAAAGGAAACAGAGAATGGTTTATCCAGGCAAGCCTATATAAACTCAATACAGTGCAAGAGGATGTGTAGGATACCTATGTATGCTGAATGAGCATTGCTGCCAAAAATCTCTAAGCAAAGATGTAGGAGCACATGCACACTGAAAATGGAGCATCCTATAGGGGGGAAATAACTCTGCTTGTACTACACCTTGGGCCATGGTCTACACTAGGACCTTAGTCTGAAATACCCCTCCGACAAGCTAGAATTAGCAGCACTGTAACATCCACACTACCAAGCCCGTTATTTTGGAATAACGGTTCACAGAATTTGAACTCTGTACTCCATCTTTTCATCAGGAATTACACTAATTCTGAACTGGTAAATCCGAAATAATGTTAGTATGGATGCTCCACACTAAGCTGCTAAGTTGAACTAATTGGCCTCCAGGAGGCCTCCCGTAGCTCCCCGGCATGTTTTCTGGGGCTCTGAGTCCAAGGTAGATTGTCCATGTTGACGGAGCCTGCCTCAAACTAATTTCGAAGCTTCCCAATAGTAAGGAAATGCAGGTTTGAATTTGTTAAATCAGGAGTTATTAAGTCAAATTTAGTGATTTTGAAATAAATTCCTAGTGTAAACATGTCCTAGTTGTTTGCAAGGAAAGGTAGTGGAACAGATTATTTTGTTACATCTAAAAGAGGGGGGTTAAAAAACCCACAATGGGTAGGAATAAATTAATGCTTTCCAAATGGAGAAAGGTAACTAGTGGTGTCCCCCAGAGCATTGGGACCAATGCTGTTCAACACATTCACAAATAAGCTAGAAAAGGGGGTAAAAAGGAGGTGGCAGAATTTGCAGATGATACAAAACTACTCAAGAGAGGTAAGACCAAATCAGATTGCAAAGAGTTACAAAGGGGTCTCAAAAAACTGGGTGACTGGGCAACAAAATGGTACTGTTGCTAATTGCAAAGTAGCGAACCTTGAAAAACATAACCCCGCTATAAATATAAAATGAAGGGGGTCTACATAAGCTACCACTCAGAAAGAGATCTGGAAGTCATTGTGGATGGTTCTTTGAAAACATCAATTTACTGTGAAGCAGCAGTCAAAGAGGAAAAAAGCTAACCAAACCATGCTGGGAATTATTAGGAATGGGATAGGTAATAAGACAAAAAAATCATATTACCTCTATATAAATCCATGATATGTCCACATCTTGAATACTGTGTGCAGATCTGGTTGTTCCATCTCAAAAAAGATATATTGGAATTGGAAAAGGTACAAAAAAAGCAACAATAATGACTACGAGCATGGAGTAGCTTCCTTTTGAGGAGAAATTAATAAGACTAACTTTTCAACTTGGAAAAGAGACAACTAAGGGAGGATATGATAGAGGTCTATAAAATCATGACTGTGGAGAAAGTGAATAAGGAAGTGTTGTTTACTCCTCTCATAAAACAAGAACTAAATGCCACCAAATGAAAATAATAGGCAGTAGGTTTAAAGACAAACAAAATAAAATATTTCTTTACTCAATTCACAGTCAGCCTGGTACTCTTTGCCGAAAGATGTTGTAAAGGTCAAAACTAGAACAAGGTTCAAAAATGAACAAGATAAGTTCATTCAGGATAGGTCCCTTAATGGCTATTAGAGATAGTAATTCTGGCTGTCTCTAGCCTGTTTCCCAGAAGCTGGGAATAGGCAACATTTGATAATTACCTGCTTTTATTATCTATTCTCATTCTTCAAAAGTGAAACAGAATTTGGCCAAGAGGTGAGAAACTAAGACTATATCGACATTTAGTGTAGGCTACAGGGGGCATCAACTATATCATGAACCAAACTGCTGTAACTGCTGTTGATCCCTTCAAACAGGACTATCTGAAGGCTAACCAGGAACCTTTTAGTTTGCCAACAGCATCTGGATTGGGAAGTTACAGTGCAGCCATTTGGTGCATGCTGCAATTCACACCCCCCCACAGGATGCAAACTGCAGGGCAATGTAGACAAGTCAATAATCTCGTTTTACTGAGACAGAGATTCACAAATAAAACATTATTGAACCTACCATTCTGTTATCAGTCTGTGTTTATAGTAACATACCCAGTTTTAATCACTGTACATAAAGCACACAAGTCTGACAGTCACATAGGACCTGATAAAAAGGCCACTGAAGTCGATAAGAGGATTCCCATTGATTTTTTCCAATGGGCTTTGGATCAGACCCTGAGCCCATAGATACAAGGTGTTGTGTTGGGAACTATTAATGTTGTTCTCCTCCCAGGAGGAGATATATGCCCTCTGCATGTCCACAAAGCCCTGCCTCAGAAAGACCCTCCACCCTGAGGGAAAACCTTGGGACAATGCACCTACTTTCAGCTTCTTACTCACGGTTGTGTCTTTAAGGTTGCTGATGTTTTAACTGCTGTATCCTTTAGACCTGCCGCTTAGAACAACCCCAGCTCAATTGGGTAGGATAATGGAAACATCCACAACTTTCTATGACAGGACCACTTGCTTGTCTATAAAACCCTTGGCTACGTCTAGACTACCATGATTTTACGCAAATGCTTTTAACGGAAAAGTTTTTCCATTAAAAGCATTTGTGGAAAAGAGCATCTAGATTGGCACGGATGCTTTTGCACAAAAGCACTTTTTGCGGAAAAGCGTCCGTGCCAATCTAGATGTGGTTTTGCGCAAGAAAGCCCTGATCGTCATTTTCGTCATCGGGGCTTTTTTGTGCAAAACAGTTTTTAGCTGTCTACACTGGCCCTCTTGCGCAAAAGCATTTGCGCAAGAGGGCTTTTTACCGAGCGGGAGCAGCATAGTATTTGCGCAAGAACACTGACAATCTTACATTCGATTGTCAGTGTTCTCGCAAATTCAAGAGGCCAATGTAGACAGCTGGCAAGTTTTTCCGCAAAAGCAGCTGCTTTTGTGGAAAAACTTGCCAGTCTAGACGCAGCCCTTATGTTTCAGGGTATAAGCCATTAGGAAGAAGCTATCCCTTACCTCAGGTAATTCCATAATTGTTCTGCAGAGTGCCTTTCACCTTCATTTTAAGCCTCCGGTAATGGCCATCATCAGGCTGTATACTGCAGTAGATAAACCACCATTTTCATCTAGTATGACACTTCCTATGTAATCAATTTGTCCTTTTATATTTTTCCATCAGATTCTTCAATGATTCAGACCCACTTCTCAGATTTCTTTCATTTCCCCTTCCCCGTCCCAGTTTCTCGTTTCCTGAGTTATAGTAGCATCTGGCTGAGAAACACCCCACGTAATCTACAACCCTGCTAAAATCAACTAGGAACAACCTTTACCACTCTCTCTCAAAACAAGAGTCCAATCTGAAAAACAGCTTGAGAGTCTGTTTTTGGATGCTCCCATGGTCTTCAGTGGGAACTGAGGCTGTTGAACATAATTCAAGAGGTGTTTAATCTTTTAAAGTGCTCCCAGAGCCTATTTGTATGTAAGGTTTTGGAACAGATAGTGAAGGAAAGAATAATTAAATTCATGAAAGTAGATGGTGGATGTAATGCAACACGGGTTTACTAAACGTACATCATTCCTGACTAATTGATTTCCTTTCCGGAGTAAATAATTGGTTGTTTTTTTTTACAGAAGGGAAATGCAGTAGATCTCATACTGAGGCTTCAGAAAAAGCATTTGAAGTAGTACAACATGGGAAATTATTAAATTAAGGAACATGAAGATTAGTTCAAGAACTGTAAGGTATATATGGAAGTGACTAAAGGGGAGAAGGCAATTGCTGAAAGGTGAATTGTTGGCCTGAATTCCTCTCGGATCACTCTTGGGACCAATTTTATTCAACCTGATAATTAATGATGGTGGCACAGAAAGTGAGTATACTGATGGAATTTGCTGATAAGGAATTAGCAAAAATTGTCAATATAGAGATGGGTCAGAATATTACACAGGAAGATCTAGAGTCCAAAGAGGACAGAAAGAGGCTGTACTCAGAGTGGTGGATGGCAGAACTAGGAGAAATGGTCTCAAATTGTAGTGGGGCAGGTCTAGGTTGGATATTCTAGGGCTGGAAGAGAACTCAGGAGGTCATCAAGTCCAGTCCCCTGGCCAGAGCAGGACCAATCCCAACTAAATCATCCTAGCCAGGACTTTTTCTTAGTGTTCAACCTAGGCCTCCCCCACTGTAATGTAAGACAATTGCTCCTTGTTCTGCCATCCATCACTACTGAGAACAGCCTCTCTCCATCCTCTTTGGAACCTCCCTTCAGGAAGTTGAAGGCTGCTATCAAATCCCCCTCACTCTTCTCTTCTGCAAGTTAAATAAGCTCAAATCCCTCAGCCTCCCCTCACAGGTCATGTGCTCCAGCCCCTTAATCATTTTGGTTGCCCTCTGCTGGACCCTCTCTAATGACTCCATATCCTTTCTATCGTGGGAGACTCAGAACTGGATGCAATACTCCATATGTGCCTCACCAATGCTGAATAAAGGGGAATAATAACTTCTCTAGATTTCCTGGAAATGTTCCTCCCAATGCACTCTAATATGCTATTAGCCTTCTTGGCTGCAAGGGCACACTGTTGACTTATATCCAGGTTCTCATGCATTGTAGTCCCCAGGTCCTTTTCTGCTGAACTGCTACTTAGCCAGTTGGTCCCCAGCCTGTAACAATGCTTGGGATTCTTCCATTCAAAGTGCAAGACTATGCACTTGTCTTTGTCAATCCTCATCCAATTTCATTTGGCCCAATCTTCCAATTTTTCTAGGTCACTCTGGACCCTCCAATGTATCTACCTGTCCCCCTAGTTTAGTGTCATCCGCAAACTTGCTGAGGGTACAATCCATCCCCTCATCCAGGTCATTAATAAAGATGTTGAACAAAACCGGCCCTAGAACCGATCCTTGTGGCACTCTGCTTGAAACTGACCGCCAGCCAGACATTGAGCCATTGATCACTACCCATTGCGTCCAACAATCTAGCCAACTTTCCAGCCACCTTACAGTCCATTTATCCAATCCATACTTTCTTAACTTGCTAGTAAGTTAAGACCATTGTGGAAGACCGTATCAAAAGCTTTGCTAAAGTCAAGATATAGCATATACCCTGACTTCCCCATGTCCACAGAGCCAGATACCTCATCATAGAAACTAATCAGATTGGTCAGGCATGACTGGCCCTTGGTGAATCCATGCTGACTATTCCTGATTGAGGTAAGGCTGACCAGTTTATAGTTCCCTGGATTGTCCTTCTTCCCTTTTTTAAAAATGGGCACTGAATTTGCCTTTTTCCAATCATCTGGGACCTCTCCTGATCTCCACGAGTTTTCAAAGATAATGGCTAAAGACTCGGCAATGCCATCTGCCAATTCCCTCGGTACCCTCGGATGCATTAAATCCAGACCCATGGATTTATGTATGTTTAGCTTTTCTAAATAGTTCTTAACCTGTTCTTTCTTCACTGAGGGCTGCCCACTTCCCTCCCATACTGCATTGCCTAGTGCAGTAGTCTGTGAGCTGATTTTGTCTATGAAGACACAGGCACACAAAAAAAGCATTGAGTACTTCAGCTTTTCCCACATCATCCGTCAGTAGGTTACTTCTCTTATGCAGTAAGGGCCCCACACCCACCCTGATCACCCCTCTTATTGCTAAAATGTCTGTAGAAACCTTTCTTGCTACCCTTCACATCCCTTGCTAGATGAAATTCCAATTGTGCTTTCGCCTTTCTGATAACTCCCCTGCATTCTCGACCAATATATTTATACTCCTCCCTAGTCATCTGTCCAAGTTTCCACTTCTTGTAAACTTCCCTTTTGTGTTTAAGCTCACCAAGGATTTCACTGCTAAGCCAAGCTGGGTTGCCTACCATATTTGCCTTTCCTACTGGTTTGTTCCTGTGCCCTCAATAAGGCGTCTTTTAAATACTGCCAGCTCTCCTGGACTTCTTTCTCCCTCGTGTTAGCATCCCTGGGGAGCCTGCCCATCAGTTTTTTGAGGGAGTCAAAGTCTGCTTTTCTGAAGTCCAGGGTGTTTATTTTGCTGCTCTCCTTTCTTCCTTAAGTCAGGAACCTGAAATCTACCATCTCATGACCCTCTCATGCTTCCCAGGTTGCCGCCCACATCTACTTCCCTTACTAGTTCCTCCCTTTTTGTGAGCAGCAAGTCAAGCTGTTCCCTCAACAAGGAAGTTATCCCCAACATTCTCCAAAAACTTCCTGGATTGTCTGCGTACTACTGTATTGGTCCCCCAACAGATGTCAGGATGATTAAAGTCCCCCATAAGAACCATGGCCTGTGATCTGGAAGCTTCTCTTAGTTATCTGAAGAAAGCCTCGTCTACCTCATCCACCTGATATGGAGGTCTATGGCAGACACCAACCACAACATCACCTCTGTTGCTCCTGCCTCTAAGCTTAACCCATAGATTCTCAACAGGCTTTTCTTCTTCTATATACTGGAATTCTAAGAAATCTCACTTCTCTCTTACATACAGTGCAACTCCTCCACCTTTTCTCCCCTGCCTGTCCTTCCTGAATAGTTTATACCCTTCCATGATAGTGCTCCAGTCATGTGAGTCATCCCATCAAGTCTCCATTATTCCAATCACCTCATATCTCTTTGACTGTGCCAGGGCTTCTAATTCTTCTTGTTTGTTTCCCAGGCTTCTTGCATTCATGTACAAGAAGCTTAGATAACTAGCTGATTGACCTAACTTTTCCATACGAAGCAAGGGTCCTCCTTTGTTGCTCTTTCCTTTTTGTTTCTTCACAGTATCCCACTTCCCCACTTACCTCAGGGCTTAGATTATTATCCCCTGATTAACCTAATTTAAAGGTTCACTAGGTTTGCAAGCCTGCCCGTGAAGATGCTCTTCCCTCTCTCTGGGTATGTCTACAGTACCCCGCTAGTTCGAACTAGCGGGGTAATGTAGGCATACCGCACTTGCAAATGAAGCCCGGGATTTGAATTTCCCGGGCTTCATTTGCATAAGCGGGGAGCCGCCATTTTTAAAACCCCGCTGGTTCGAACCCCGTGCAGCGCGGCTACACGGGGCAGGAACTAGGTAGTTCGAACTAGGAAGCCTAGTTCGAACTACCTAGTTCATGCCCCGTGTAGCCGCGCTGCACGGGGTTCGAACCAGCGGGGTTTTAAAAATGGCGGCTCCCCGCTTATGCAAATGAAGCCCGGGAAATTCAAATCCCGGGCTTCATTTGCAAGTGCGGTATGCCTACATTACCCCGCTAGTTCGAACTAGCGGGGTACTGTAGACATACCCTTTGTTAGGTGGATCCCATCTCTTCCTAGAAATCCTTGTGCCCAGAATAGCATCCCAGGATCAAAAACACCAAAGCCCTCTCTCAGACACCATCTGCACAACCATGCATTTACTTCCATGATTCAATGATCCCAACCTGGACCTTTTCCTTCAATAGGGAGCATGGACGAGAACACCACTTGCACCTCAAACTCTTTGATCCTTCTTCCAGTGCTATATAATCTGCAGTGACCCACTCTAGGTCATTGTTGGATGTATCATTAGTTCCTACATGGAGAAGTAGGAAGGAATAGTGATACGAAGGTTTGATCAGTCTTGAAAGACTCTTGTTCACATCCTGAATTCTAACTCCTGGTAATCAGCAAACGTCTTGAAATTCCTGGTCTGGATGGCAGATGGATGACTCCATCCCTCTTAGGAGAGAGTCCCTGACCACCATCACCTGTCTTCTTCTCTTTGAGGTGGTGGTCATGAAACCTGCATCTCTAGGACTACGCATCCCATGCCTTCTAGTCAATGTGGCCTTTTTCTGATCTCTTCCTTGAGAGGACTCTGCCAAATTGATGCAGACTGAGTAACAGTGTTATGGGAAACAATAGGGTTGCCAGCCCTTCAGGATTGTCCTAGAGCAGGGGCAGGGAATCTTTTTGGGGTTGGGAGCTGCTGACCCCCAAGCTAGTAGATTTTGTGTGCTCCAGCCCCATGGTGGGATAGTGGAGGGGCTGGAGTACCAGCACAGGTTCCCCAATGATGGGGAGGAGCCTTGATTTTCAGAGGCTGGCTCCAGACAAGCTGAGGACTGCAGGTTCCCCACCCCTGTCCTTGAGTCTCTAGAAATTAAAGATTAATCTGTAGTTAATGATTATGTCATGTGATTAAATCTCCAGGAATACATCCCACCAGTGTTAGCAACCCTATTGTACCAATCTGATCTCCTTCCACAAGTGGATGCTTCTTATTTCTTCCTGGCAAACTTGAATCAAGCGGTAGCAGCAAAGTACAGGGGAGCCAGAAGGAAAGGAAGACAATTGTAAGTGTTGGGACCTTGGAAGAGGGATCTGAAACTTGGAAAGAGAGGAGGAGTGGCAGCGTAGGCTGGGGCAAGGGGCTGACTTTGCTTTAAGCTAGAAGAATTACACTGCTGGAAGAGCACCCCAGTTTCTTGTTTACATTAGGACAAGAGGGCTCAGCTGGCAAATGCCAACCATGCTGTCCCTTAAATCCAGGACTGGAAGAGGGAGGATCGAAATAGCCCTGCATTTAGTGGGCAGATGAATGGTTTACCAGCCAGTGAGTTGAGAAGGTTGCAGGAGGATGGTAGTAGTTTGCTATTCATAATGGAACTATATCTGAGCATCTTTGAGTAGATGGAACAAGAGGGTCTCTGTGTCCATATCTCTTCCCACCTGTTGGTCAAATTCGAGATTACTACTGGTACCTTAATTGCAAATTTCTTGAGTTTCTTGAACTTATTTCTTTTAAAGGATAACATTAAACAACATTGCTTTCTAGGTTACATATTTTCAGTTTTCAATTCAATGAGTCTTTATTCTATACAAACATTGCCAGTAATTCAATCTTTAACTCTGTCTTGAAGTTTTGGGAGTAGAATTCTTTTCTTTTGCTAAAGGTAAGATAAAAGAGTGCATGTGGGGGAGAGTTGCAGGAGAGATCCTGGAGACGCTTAATCCTGCTCATGAGAGTTACAATCTCCATTTACTATGCTGACATAGGTTAATCTTCTGTGTGGTTCTCTGTCACTATGTTCATGTTCTCTATCCCCACCCCTTGGATTATTTTAAGGACTCCATGTAATGGCACTGTAGTCACTGGAATCCAGGAAGATTTACTAACACAGCTGAGCAGTTTTGAGCAATGACACTAGCACAGCTCAAAAGACATGCCTGTACTGAAGCTGGGTAAAATTAGAAGACCTTTGTTTATCAGCCTTTTCTCAAAGAGAATCACTGACACCATAAAAACATTAGGAGAATGAAGAAAAATATAACTCAGCTCCAGTGAAACCTATCCCCGACTCCAGAAATCAGGCTCATTATGTATTATGTATCCTAAATTTATCTTCTTACATTTTTATTTCCTGTATTTTGCTGCAAGTTTTTCTATACAAAAATCCCCCCAATTGAACAGTGTTAGAGAGAAATTAGAGTGATGAGACCGGTAAAAAAATACACAAAAAATAAAGTTTCAATGCTTGTTGTTAGGGCAATTTGGTGAATAACTTTCCATCAAGTTCAGTTCTGTTTAAATAGTAACAATAGTACTCTTGGCTTAGGACACTAATTCTCAGCAGATACAATTATAGTCAATGGGGAAATTGTGCCAGTAAATAAGTAAAACTATATGCAAAAACCTAACCAAATAGTTTAAGCATGGTAGCACAGATACCTTATCTTTTCTATGAACCAACCAGTAAAGCACACCAATTGCTCACTAGCTCACACACTTAAAAGCCAGTATATTAAAAAGAAAGCCATTCCAAAACTAACAGAAACTCTAGTAGGGCCATTCCTGTTCATGTGGATGCAGATTGAAAACCTGCGTAGAGGAAAGGAGGTTTTCTTTTGTCTGTGCTTCTAATGATAGTAGACAAGTTTTTTCAAACAATTCAGTATGAAAATGTTGGTGTTTGAATAGTGGTTGCATGAATGGGAATAAACAGCCTTTCACACCTTTGGCCAAGAAATGTGCGTGATGCTCCTGCAGTGTGAATGATGGATGGGTTTGTACCTATCCCAGAGGGGAATAAAGAATACCTTCCCCAAGTTGTCCATATGTAGTGTTTTTCTGGGTTATATCTTGTCACACATCACATGCAGTGTGTGTGCATGGCATGAGCATGTGTGTGATTACTTGGGGAGATGAGGGAGGGTTGAGTTTGGTCTGCTTTTTCCCTATATGAATGACTCTACCCGGACACTTCAATTTCTGTGCTTTTCCAGGGCCAGATAGGAGTAGTGAATGGGAATAAATGAACCATTCTGATATGGATAAGTAAGAAGTCTTGCATGATTAAAAGAAGAATGAAGGTGTACCTTCTACTTCTAGTGTAAGCCTTCTGTCAATGTAGTTTATAGCTTTGGGATTAACATATTGGACCCTCTCTTCATAGTAGCTGTGCACATAGGGACTGTTTTCACCGTACTGAAATGTAAGCTGCAACAAGTTGCCACAGTGATCCATGTTTAGAGGCTGTGTTATTGTATTTGGGGCAATCATTGAAAACAGCTGAAAAATGTCAACTAGTGCAGGTGGAAATGGTTCATCTCTAACTGGGATAACACGTATGGACACATAGCACTGGATACCCCCTCTTTAACAGAACTATGGACTTCAGAAACAGAATGGACCAATCTGGTCATTTAGTCTATCTCCCTGTTAGTTCATGAGGGTTCCTTGTTGAATGTTTACAATTATTTTTTCCAGTCTAACTTTAAATGCTGCAAGCAATGGGATTTCAACTACACTTCTTGGGAGACTATTGCGTAATAAATTGTTCTATCAGACCTCTTCCTTGAAAATTTTCAACGTAAATTTACCTTTATTAATTTACTCCTAGTTTTTATGCTAAATAATTCTGCCCCCCCTGGCATTTATACTCTTCAAATATTTGTAAACTGTTTAATTTCTTTCCTGCCTCCAATGATTGCTTAACCAAGATACATATTTAGTTCTTTTTCTATTTCTTTGAAAATTAGTCCCTCCACTCTCTCTGTCCTTCTTTGATTTCCCTTTAGGTTGTCTATATCCTTTTGATAAAGAGCCAAAACTGACCAGAATATTTCAAGCAGGTTTGGACCTTTTCTCTCACCTTCCTTTCACATACTCTGGTTCCTCAGCATATGCAGCTTAAAATTCCATTGACTTCTTTCAAGTATTGGTATATCCATACATGGTCCAGGAATGCACTATTTGGGCAATTGTTCCTCTTCTAATGGTCCATTATGAGGATTATGAACCACTGGTTCAGTCTTTCTCTTGGCTCCAGATGAGCAAAGATGGGAGTATTCATGGAGGTTTGGTTTTAGCTAGAACTCAGTTCTCCAAGTGAACTGGCATCATTTGTTTTACCTGCAAATGGACACTGCCAAAGTCCATTCACAAATGAATTCCTGCATCTTTGGAAAAGACCTGCTCCATAGGTTTTGCTCTGCACATTTCTTTATAGATACACAAAGTAGTTGCCAAGAAACCATAAAGAAAAGAATCTTACTATGAAGATCACATCAGTTATGGAGATTGGTGTAGTCACTGTACTTAATATTTAAACAGCAATTGCCATTTATTAAGCCAATTTCCATTTCAAATATTGAGAGAAGTTAATAATTACTTTTTGCTTGATGCTTAGGAATTACTATTGAGCTAATAATGAATAGCACTACACCAAGCTGTTTCCTATTGATTTCAGTAGCATCTAAATTTTAAGAAATAGTAACTATTTCTATAAAACTCTTAAGTCCTGATTCTGATCTCACACCAGGGTAAATCAAGAGTAGTTCTGTCAAAAGTAATAGAGGTACTTTTGTCTAAAATCACTGTAACTCATTGACTCTGATGGAAATAATCTTCATTTACACTTGTATAAGTGAAATGAGAATCAAATATGAGAATCTCTAAGCTGGTGTAAAATGTCTGGCCTCCCAACTGAAGGAAGATGAATGAAACACGATGGGGCAAATCACCAGCACCCCCAAACATCAGTACAGAAAAGGTGGAGGAGTGCTCGGACTTTGAGTGGAAGACGGAAGAAAGAAGGTTTAGCATAAGACCAGGTTTTTGAAGCAATAATGAGACTGTGAACAAACTGAAATGTGAACCCAATCTCATTACAAGTAAAGATGGGTAACAATTTCCTGAAATAAGATTTTTTTTCCTTCTTAAAATGCTGATCTGATGAAATTGAAATGTTCCTCTGGAACATGCTGATTTCAGTAACTCTTTTGAAAAACAATGCTTCATTTGAGCAATGCCCAAGTGCTTTGTTATGACTTTCACTTTCATATTGTATTGTAGATTATATTTAGACCAAACACAGTGCTTCAATTAGGTCATTTTATTATTTCCTAAACAAAATTTTGGAAAATGTGTTTCATGGGAAATTTCAAAACTTTGATTCTCATTCTGATTTGAGGTGAAAGAGAATTATGAAACATTGAAATCTCCCATGGAATGGAAATTCTTTTTGCCCAGCTATAGTATGTGTAATCTGATTTCATAGCACTACTACAGAGTTGCACGATCACATAATGCCTGTTATTTGATGGCTTATTTTTCATAAAAACAAGAACACTTAAATGGAAAACTTACATAAGTACAACATTATGACATGAAATTTCAACACAATCCCTTTCAAAAGCTAGGGTTTCTGTAGTGAGCCTAACTCTTCCTAACTGCAAACATAGTAACTTCAGCAACTACCTGGACTGTTTGTTAAATGTATAACTAATGTGTAAACTAACTGATAATGTTCCCAGCTCTCATGATTTGATGATGTGTCTCATGATATTTAGCGTGTATCTTAAAGCCCCAGCCCATGGCATCATGTTCTGACATGGGAATCTCAGTTTCCGTGTTAAAATAAACTTTTCCAGACTTCATAGTCACTGAGAAAAGCTTTTGTGAGCTCTAACAGCACAAAAACCAAAAGGCAAATTAAAAGAAAACAATTGTTACTTAAATCTTTTGATTGTAGGTCAATCTTGTGGGGTTTTTTGAATGCTTGTGATTGGTAATATTGGTTCTCAAACTGATAATATTTATTTAACTCTGCACTGTTAAGGCAAAATCCTGCATGTGTTTCAAAGGAGCACTTGGGGTCAAGAAGGCACAGAGGAGTCTCGCTTTTGCCCGTTCCCCCAACAGGGGTAAGGCAGAATATAAGGCCCTGTTGAGCACTAAAAGGAGACCTGAGTCCTCAGCTGGCACTCCATGGCTTGCAGTGGACAACAGGTTGAGAGAACAGCTTGCCCGCAGCCTTACTATCCACACATGGACAACAGCAGGCACTGAGAGAGGTACAAGCTGTCCTTTTTGTAAGGAGCATCTATGGAGCTGCTTCTGCACCTCTTAACATTTTTTCCTACAGCAATAAAATGGCACCTCAGCCTCCTCCTATTCATCTGCCACTGCTCCTTTCCCCACAGTGAACATCAGGTACGTAAAGCCAAGATGATGCCATTAGTGTTACATTGATGTGGGGAGGGTTTTTTTTTTCAGGTATTATTACTATTGACACAACATACTTCGACTTGAAAGAAAGAATGGACTTACTTTTATCCCTTGTTCAATGTCTTTCAACTCCAGCACGTAATGAACCAAACCCACATCTTTCCCCAAATAAAGGGCCGGACTCTGTAATTCATTGTGTAACTCTTGGGGCACTGGAAGAAGATTAATGTGTACACTGTACTTTTATGAATGGCAAATCAATCCTTTAAAATATGTTTTGGTTAAACAAACAGAACTTCAGGTCTATTATTTTCATCATTTCATTGTTAGTGTTGATTAAGTCAATTAATTACTGTTTGTTAGGTTTAATTTCAATGTATCGTTAGTCTAACTGAGTTGCTATTAATCCTAATATAGTTTCTGCTTTCCACTAACATCAAGCTAAGTCTATTATGGTAGACGGTTATGTACACACCATAAATCATGCAGCATAATTAACCTGCTCTAACTTTTTACAGCTTGGCAATGTGGTTAGGCAAACCTTAGTACAGTTTTAGAGATGTCACTGCAGTTATAACTTGGTAAAATATGTCATCTCACTCAACGCTAAAACTCAATATGCCACTGGTCATTTCTTTCTAACATAAGGAGAAAATATCAGATGCATCAGCACCTAGACATTATACTGATAGGTGCTATTGGAAACCATAAAATAGATAGAATAAGCAAAAGGAAGATAGAATCATAGAATCATAGGACTGGAAGGACCTCAAGAGGTCAACGAGTCCAGCCCCCCACCTTCAAGGCAGGACCAAGCTCCACCTACACCATCCCTGACAGATGTCTATCTAACCTGTTCTTAAATATCTCCAGAGAGGGAGATTCCACCACCTCCCTTGGCAATTTATTCCAATATTTGACCACCCTGACAGTTAGGAATTTTTTCCTAATGTCCAATCTAAACCTCCCCTGCTGCACTTTAAGCCCATTACTCCTTGTCCTGTCCTCAGAAACCAAGAGGAACAAATTTTCTCCTTCCTCCTTGTGACACCCTTTTAGATATTTGAAAACCGCTATCATGTCCCCCCTTAATCTTCTTTTTTCCAAACTAAACAAGCCCAGTTCATGAAGCCTGGCTTCATAGGTCATGTTCTCTAAACCTTTAATCATTCTTGTCGCTCTTCTCTGTACTCTTTCCAATTTCTCCACATCTTTCTTGAAATGTGGCACCCAGAACTGGACACAGTACTCCAGCTGAGGCCTAACTAGTGCAGAGTAGAGCGGCAGAATGACTTCACGAGTTTTGCTTACAACACACCTGTTGATACAACCTAGAACCATATTTGCTTTTTTTGCAACAGCATCACACTGTTGACTCATATTCAACTTGTGGTCCACTATGACCCCTAGATCCCTTTCCGCCATGCTCCTTCCTAGACAGTGATGTACTATACAAGATGTACTATAAAATGTGCTATCTACAATATATTTTTGAAACTTTGTCTGTCTGTGTCCATCCATCCATCCATCTGTGAGTCTGTTTGTTCAAGAACACCTCCTAATTGGTAAGAGCTAGAACCACCAAATTTAGTATGCAGCTTCCTCTTATCGTAATGTAAGGTCAGGGTTTGGTTGTGCCAGGATAATGGGATGTGCCTGGAATTTAATTGCTTCTCATAAAATGGAAAGGGGGGGGGGTGGTCTGGTAGGAGGGCCAGTTATGCTGTAGAATTACCACAGGAGCAGCAGGGGGGGCAGAGATGGGGACCAGGACAGCTATAACTTCATTGGATCAACAGGGGGCAGGGTGGAGAAAAGGACAGTTCTCTACTACATATTTGAGAGAGTTTATATTTTTGTATGTCTGTGTCTCTGTCTGTCCCACAGCTGAGGGACATGCACTCCTCCATTGGCTGTGCCCCTGAAGCTGCAGCTGCAGCAGCCATAGACAGGAACTTCTCACCTGGCCCCAAGTTGTTGCAGTGAGAGTGGGCTGGGGTTGTCCTCTCCTCAGCACAGCAGGCATACCGAACCCCTTCCCCACTCCAGAACAATAATGTAAATGATGAAAAACAAAATGTATTTGCTTTAAGGAGCCGAGTAACATCAGGTAAATCTTCTGGTACCATTATATCGGAAATGCAGATTTTGTACTTTATACCAGGAACCATTTGTTTTGTCCTGAGATCAATCTATAATATCTTATATAGTCCCTATCACCACTGTATATATCCCCTGTCACCACTGCATGCCTTCCAGTCATCCTCACAACACCTCTGTGAGGCAGAGGCAGTTTCTTGTAACAGATGGGTAAACTGGGGTCCAGAGACACAGAAAGATGACTATGCAGCTAAAGTTGTGGGCTGGACTCCAGGAGAGCTTGGTTCAGTTCCCTGGTGTGCTACAAACTTCCTATGTGACCACAAACAAGTCATTAAATTCAGAAGTGAGACAGGGTGGGTATATGGGGCCACTTGCCCTCCTAGATTGCTCAGTCACGTTATGGCCAGACCCCTTCCCTGCTGGGCTGGAAAAGATGAACAGCTGGGAGTTGTACAGAGGGGCTGCTGCTTTTCAGGGGAGGGGAGCTATGTTGAGGTGAGGGGGCCTGACTCCAGCTATTCACATTGCTCAAGGGTTGTCCCTGCCCCAGCAGTAGGCGTGAATCATCTATGAAATGTTTCTTTCTTCTTTTTGTTACATCAGTGACTCTCAACCTTTCCAGGCTACTGTACCTCTTTCAGGAGTCGGGTTTGTCTTGCGTACACACAAGTTTCACTTCAGTTGTAAGCTACTTGCTTACAAAATCAAACATAACAACTCAAATGTATCACAACACACTGTTACTAAAAAATTGCTGACTTTTTCATCTATACTATGTGATTATAAAATAAATCAATTAGAATATAAATATTGTACTTACATGTTGGTGTCTAGTATATAGTGCTGTATAAACAAGATATTTCTATGAAATTTTAGTTTGTACTGACTTGGCTAGTACTCTTTATTTAGCCTATTGTAAAACTAAGCAAAGATCTAGATGAATTGATGTGTCCCCTGGAAGACCTCTATGCACCCTCATGCATACATGTCCTCCTGCTTGAGAACCACTGGTTTACACTAGTGCCTGTTTATTAGAGTTTTACCCTACTACCCATTAACATGAAAACTGAGCCTCTTTTATGAGAAAACAATTGTAATAGCAAAGTCTATAGTGAATTTTGTGGAGTCTCTGGCACTTTGCACTCTTTTCAGGAAAAGTCTCTGATTAGGGAGAGTTTTATTTTTAGATGGAGTGATGTGGCTGGGAGACGTTAAGGTTGGAGAGGGGTCTGATGAGACTGGGATCTATTGCAGATAGTTACAGTTCCTGCTTCCAAAGAACTTCCAATCTCAATAGCCAGAAGAGACGAAGTGTAGGAGATTCAGAGAGACTTAAGCGAGATGGATGGGCAGCATTATAGCAGATCAAGATTAATGTTGACAAAGTCAAAGGAATTAATACTGGATAAAATAGTTAAACTACTCAGATATTTTACTAGATTCTAAAGTATTGGTATCTGGTCAGGAAAAAATCCTTGGGTGGATGCATCATTGAAGACCTCTAATTAATGTGCAGTAGTGGTCAGCAAAACAAACAATGTTAGCATGCAGATGGACTAAGATGGACTATAAAACAGAAAATAGTATACCACCATTATAATAAATGAATGGTTGCCTTTATCTGGATTACTGCACACAGTGCACCTCAAAAAGGCAGTTGTTGAACTGGAAGGGATTAAATTAATAGAGATTGCCTATCTCCTAGAACTGGAAGGGACCTTGAAAAGTTATTGAGTCTAGTCCCCTGCCTTCACAGCAGGACCAACTACCATCCCTGACAATTTTTGCCCCAAACGGCTGCCTCAAGGATTGAACTTACAACCCTTACTTCAGCAGGCCAATGTTCAAACCACTGAGCTATCCCTGATCCCAACTATATGTACAATTTGATGGCGGTTAATTTAGTTACAACTAATCAGGAAAGTGATCTTGGAGTTATTGTGGATAGTTCTCTGAAAACGTCCACGCAGTGTGCAGTGGCAGTCAAAAAAGCAAATAGGACACTATTAAAAATGGGATAGAAAATGAGACGAAGAATATCTTACTACCCCTATATAAACTATAGTACATCCACATCTTGAATACTGCATACAGATGTAGTCTCCTCACCTCAAAAAAGGTATTTTGGCATTAGAAAAGGTTCAGAGACGGGCAACTAAAATGATTAGGGTTTGGAACAGGTCCCATATGAGGAGAAGCTAAAGAGACTAGGACTTTTCAGTTTAGAAAAGAGGAGACTGAGGGGCGATATGATAGAGGTATATAAAAACATGAGTGCTGTGGAGAGGGTTAATAAACAAAAGTTATTTACTTGTTCACGTAATATAAGAACTAAAGGACACCAAATGCAATTAATGGTTAGCAGGTTTAAAACTAATAAAAGAAAGTTCTTCTTCACACAGCGCACAGTCAACCTGTGGAACTCCTTGTCAGAGGAGGCTCTGAAGCAGGGTCGGATTAAGGCATGGGCTAGCCAGACAGCTGCCAGGGGCACCAACCTTTGGGGGGGCACCTGATGGGAGCTGTAAGAGGCGCATAGCGCCCCTCATAGCTGCTATAAGAAGCCACGCACCCAGTTCCTGGATCGTGGGCTGCAGCAGCTCCGAGCGGCCACCATGCAGTGGCCACCCAGGGCGGGGACCGTGTTAACCCCTGCAGCGCTGACCAGCAGCGTCCTTCCCCCTGCGGCCGTGGGGCCCTGCATGGCTTGGCTCGGCTCGCCCCGAGTGGTCCCGGGTTGCATGCCAGTGGCAGTAGCTGGGCTGGGCTGGGCCGGGCACATGCGTCCTGCTGCCACCAGCTCCACACGCCCTCCCCCACACGCTGGCGTGGGGGTTGGGGTCACGCATGCGCCCTCTCCCAAGCTGGGGCGCAATTAACCTGTCTGCCCAGGGCGCTGGAATGGCTCGGTCTGGCCCTGATGTGAAGACTAGGACCATAACAGAGTTTTAAAAAGAGCTAGATAAATTCATGGAGGTTAGGTCCATAAAAGGCGATTAGCCAGGGGGTAAGGAATGGTGCCCCTGGCCTCTGTTTGTCAAAGGCTGGAGAAGGATGGTAGGAGACAAATTGCTTGATCGTTGATTGTGGTCCACCCCCTCTGGGGCACCTGGCACTGGCCACTGTCAGCAGACAGGATACTGGGCTGGATGGACCTTTGGTCTGACCCAGTATGGCCGTTCTTATGTTCTTAATACAAGAATATTTGGTAATGCATGGAGTGGTCACATGCCACAATTCAGATTAACTCCTTTGGCTCGGGAGGTTTCTAACATGGACCAGGGAAATCCAGTGTGCCATGTAGGAGTAAGGTCCATCTACAGCAGGGGTTCTCAACCTTTTTCTTTCTGAGGCCCTGCCCAATATAATATAAAATCTCCACAGCTCTGCTGTGCCACAACTGCTTTTCTGCATACAAATCCAGAGTCTGCATTAAGGGGTAGCAAACAGGGCTACCTCCTAACGAACCAGACAGAAGTCTCTTCATAATAAACTAATGAAGACTGAGACAACTGTGACCCTCAAAAATTGTCAACTTTACTTTTCTACTTATACTGTCAGATATTGTGTATATCGAACATGTGAAGATTATGCAACTACAAATACTTATTTAGCTGTCTAAGGCAGTTGGCAAAATTTCTGTGGTCGTAGTAAAGATCTTGATATACCAGCTCGACTGTAGATCCCTTTTCTATAGTAACAATAATCTTTATGGTGCAACAGGGACTGGTGACCTTTTACCCATCCTGTATTATTTATGTATGTTTGCTAATTGATCTGTTACTGGTAAATAGCCTTTTTAAAAAGTTTTATAGTTGACTGATTTTTAAGAGGGATTTACTTTGTCTTTCAGAGATCAGGAAGCAAGGCACTCAGCATGAGATATTGTTTGCTCTATCTTTTTATTGCACATCTGGGCCAAATTTATTCTTGGTGTGGCACCACTGATTTCAGAGAACTTTTACCAAAGAAGAATTTGGCCTTCTGTGTCAGGTAAGATCTAGAGGCAACATAACCATAGGTAACAATTGGAAACTGATAGTTAAAATTTCGAATTTCTTGTAAACGAGGCACTTAGGCTACATCTACACTGCAGCACTATTTTGGGATACCGGTGGAATCCCAAAATAGCTATCCTACGTCTTGACAGCAAGCCCATTATTTTGAAATATAATGGACTCGCTATTCCAATGTCCCTGTAAGCCTCATTCCATGAGGAGTAAGGGATGTTTTGGAATAGTGGGTTATTTCAAAATTTGGCACTGTGTAGACAGCACCAAATTATGAAATGAGTTATTTTGAAATAAGATACCCAATTTGCGTAGCTCAAATTGCGTCTCTTATTTCAACCTATGGTGCACTGTAGACACACCCTTAGAAATCACAGCAGTTACATCACTTACCTTTAAAGTAACAAAGTTTATGCACTCTATTCTAAAACGGGCCATCCTCCACAGATTTTCTAGAGACAAGGCCCTCCCAAAAGAATATCCGCAACAGGTGGAATGGCACAATGGACAGAAACAGCCTTTAAGAAAAGCCTGACACTTTAAAAAGTAGATGTCTCTGGAAAATGTGGCCCCAGTTAATGTTATTGAGCACATCTGAAAAGCCAATGCTTATTGAGAAACCATCAACTGGCTTTGCTCCAAAATGCAGATTTAAAATGGGACAAATTATGTAATTTACATTTTAGCCAGCGAGTGTTGAGGGGTGGGTGGAACTGTATCACCCAAAGGAAGAATTGTGCCTCCCTCAGACTCTTGATGTGCAGGGTGAATGTACATGCTGTACCAATCCTTGAGTGTGCCAGGTGATTTGTGCTCCTGGAAATGCAGAATCAGTGTTCCTCCAAACATGTGCTACTTTTGTCTGGTCTTTGCAGGAAGGAGGAAGAGAGAGAGGCTTCCATTTTAGCACCAAAGGGAATTCAGCCATTTGTGCCTTTGACAATCTCCCTCAAATGTGGATGTTAATAGTAATGTAAGTTAGGATTATTTTCTTGAAACTTAAAGGACTAAATTTGTCCCTGGTGCAATACCATTTACGCACTAATGATTAATTTGAGCCACGAGTTTCACATTCAGTGTTCCTTTTATAGCGCTGCTATGTATAGTATGTATTTGTCCACTTTAGTCTTGGGAATCCTGCAGCTCTAGCTCTATCAAAGCTTCCTGAAGTCAGTGGGAGTTTTGTCTTAATAGAGACTCTAGGATCAGGCTCCAAAGGATAACAACTATGTTCAAGTCAGTATATGTCTGATGAGAATAAAACAAATATTGACTTATTTTAGGAGATTCTCTACTGACATTACTAGTTTAGTACAAAAAAGTGTCCATTGCTTCTCTAGACCTTTCAGTGCCTTCAAACTGCAGTTTTTTCATTCACCTCCCAGCACCTAGACTGCTGAACATTGCTACAGTAAAGGCTAGAAGTTCACAGGAGACAAGAAAATGTGTGTATTTAGCAGCTGCAATGTTTAAACTATAATATGATGAAACAGACTATGTGTGATAGTTTTGTTATGACAACTATGGCTCCAAAGGTTAGTATAATTTCTCATGTGAAGCAGGGGAGAGAAAATTACAATTAAAAGCGCTGTAAGTGCTGGAACAACAATTTCAAGCAGCCTTTGATATGCTCTTTTAGTTGTTGTACAAGGTCAGCCCAGAGATATTAGGATTGTCTTTCAAAAGAATCTGCTGTATTTAACAACACATACCAAAATGCCCTGCATCATTAAAAGCATTGAGCATTAGGATATCTGACAGTTTGTTTGACTAAAACTCCTGGCCTATTTTAGCTATCTTTGTAATGGAACAAATCCATATACTATACAAAATGTATGATATTTACAGTGCGCGTAAAAAGTATTTTGTCTGAAGGAAGGGGGAGCGCTATTATTTAGTAAATCAACACACTGAAACAAAAGTACATTAAAATAACTAATTTTATCATTGATAAAACATTTAATGTAACATTTATGGTACTGCTATCAACATAAATATCCAAGCCAAGGTGTCTGAGGCAATGTTGCCCACTGGATGGAGCACTGAAGTGGGATTTATGAGACCAGAATTCTATTTGCATCTCTGCCACTGGTGGGCTGGCTGCATTTGTGTAAGTCATAGCTCTTTGTGTCCCAGTTCCACATTTGTGAAATGGGGATAATGATTTTGACCTCCTTTCTAAATTGTTTTGAGATCTATGGATTAAAAACATTATGTAAGTATTAGGGTACACTATTAGTAACATTCATGGTTTCTGTTTTCAGCCTATTTTTCTGCAGTCAACTGCACATGCACTAAAGTCCGAACCCTATAAAGCAAATCATGTATTCATGTAAATCTCATAACTTTTGGGGAAGCTGATTTATGACTTTTGACCATTTAGCATTGGGAATAGTTTATTTTATACTATTTATTTTTAAGTGAGATCAGACCACAGTATGTGCTGAAGGACTTCTAAAATGTAAAGATATTTAAGTGTCATTTAAAGGCTAGACAGCTGGTATTCTGTGACGGCTGTTTATTTTACTACTCACAGATATCTCACTGTTTCCTTGCACTTTCCTCTTCACCCCTAGTCTGTTTAATGTATCCACCTGTTGTCTATTGTATTATATTTGGGTTGCAAGCTAGTTGGGATAAGGACCATCTCTCTTTTATCTTTGGACAGAGTTTACCACATGGGGACTGGCCTCTTGGCACTACCACAATAGCAACAGTTAATAACTTACTGCCTTGCACAATGTTATTTAATCATGACTTTTTATGGCAGCACAAGGACCTCATTTTGAACTGCTCACTAAGTACGGTAGAGGAGTAGTAGATAGTCACTGCTCCAAAGAGCTCACAATCCAACTTCAGAGTTTAAGGCTGGAAGTGACCTGTCTGTTCCTCAACATTAATTTTCACCCAGTTTCTCCTATCTTGAGCTTTATAAGTAGGGTTTGATCAAAGCATCTCTTCCAGAAAAGTATCCAGTTTTTATTTGAATACATCAAAAGATGGAGAATCCACTCCTTCCCTTGCTAATTTGTTCCAATAGTTAATCACCCTCGTTGTTAAAAATCTGGGCCTTATTTCCAGTATGGCTTCAGCTTCCAGTAATTTTTAAATCTGGATTTTTTTCCCCTAACAGCTATGTTCTAGGAATCATTAGCAATGAGAGAGGTAGTTCTGGGGGCAGTGTTATAGCGGAGGACAGAAGAGATTATCACAGTTGTCCCTTCTGGCTTTGGAATATGTGAATCTGGGAAGGAGACTGGACATAACATAGAAGCAGAGTGAACAGTAACAATGGGGCCCTGATTCCTGATCAGGGCTTCTTGGGGTTATCACAGTGGAAATAGAACAGCAATAGTGATTGTAGTCTGTCCACATGGGAGATTTTAGGAGGGGTAAGGAGGTGGGGAATGAGCAACTAGCAATCCCCATAATTTGTTTTGGAATAGTGCCAAGCAGACACATCTAACTCCATGTCATTTGTTCTCGGTAATGTTGAGCAAGAGGGATTCCTTGTACAAAGCAGCAACATGACTGAAATACCAATACATGGCATACAAAACACGAGGGCTACGTCTACACTGGCATGATTTTCCGAAAATGCTTTTAACGGAAAAGTTTTCCATTAAAAGCATTTTCAGAAAAGCACGTCTAGATTGGCAGGATGCTTTTCTGCAAAAGCACTTTTTGCGGAAAAGCATCCGTGGCCAATCTAGACGCGGTTTCCGCAAAAAAGCCCTGATCGCCATTTTCGCGATCGGGGCTTTTTTGCGGAAAACAGTACTGTGCTGTCTACACTGGCCTTTTTGTGCAAAAGTCTTTCGGAAAAAGACTTTTGCCCAACGGGAGCAGCATAGTATTTCCGGAAAAGCACTGACGATCTTACATGAGATCGTCAGTGCTTTTCCGGAAATTCAAGCAGCCAGTGTAGACAGGTGGCAAGTTTTTCCGCAAAAGCAGATGATTTTGCGGAAAAACTTGCCAGTCTAGACACAGCCAATATGCTGATCTTGGTTATACAGTTATGAGATCAGAAACTGGTCCTAGGCACAAGTCTGTTACCTTGCAATACATCACTGGGAATTTTATTCAAGTAAAGATTGCAAAATTTCATTCACTGATTGGCTTAAGATGAGTATGTATTTCAATTAACAGAGTACAAGATATCCTTCTGATGTAGCTGGACAGATCATGTGCTCAATTTATTAGGCTCAGTTTTAATCTGAGAGGCAGCCCCCAAAATATTATTACATAATACCATGATCATTTAACAAGATAGCAAAACACATGGTGGTATTTACTCGTGCTAAGGACAAAATTCTACCTTTTGATACGCGTGTCTCAGTTCCATTAAATGAAATGGGAACTGCGTATGTTCATCTAAGGACATGTCTACACTATCTGCCAGATTAACAGGCAGTGATAGATGCTGTTGTAGTGGTCAATACGCATGATAAATTGACTGCTGAGTGTTCTCCAGTTGACTCTTGTACTCTATCAAAATGAGAAGTATGAGTAGAGTCACCTGGAGAGCATCTGCCATTGACTCACTGCAGCAAAGACACCATGGCAAGTTGATCTAAATTTGTCAACTTCAACTACACTATCCCTTAACTGAAGTTGCATAATTTAGATTGATGGCCTGCAGAATTTGGCACTTTGAGTGGACATGAGAGACCTTTGAATTTTGCACAAGAAAACATTTGAATGAGTCCTTGCAGCCAGAATTTCAGTTACTTATAACCTGAACAGAAAAGCTGGAAGTAGAGGAGATAAGGAATGCAAACACCAATAAACTAAAGCCCACCAAAAAATCTAGGAACAACAACTGTTTGTTGATAGATTTAAGAGTGCTTAACAAATGAGTAACCAGTCTTCCTGCTGAGTGCTCAGAAATGAAATCTTACGGCCATAAATGACTAGAAAGAACCCTCATACATAAATGCAGAACAAATAAGAATAAGAAATTGAAATGAATTCAATTCATTAGTAGAGAGAAAGGAATGACAGAATTCAGTGATTCCAAGCCCAAAAGAGAGCACCATGATCATCATGTCTGACCACTTGTATAACACAGCCAGAGGGGATGAAGCAAACATTATTGCAGAAAAATAGTCCCTTGAGTGGGTGTGCTTTTTTCTTTCCTTGATGTGTTTGTCGGGTATATTCAATGGGGTAATTTGATCTGCATTTAGTATGCTATGCTCTTTTCAACTTCCTTCAGGATGGTGAACATTAGCTTCATGGACCCAATTTAGGATGTGTTTAGCATCTTATAAGACAACAAAGCCTTTTGATCTTAGTTATAGGAAATATTTTCAGTCTGCTCCACATCACTCATGTAATCATGCAGTGCTTTGCACTTGCCCTCCCCTTTCCCTTCAGCAGGACACTATATTTTGTATTCCATTTCGGAATGATTAACTGCACTGTGTGCCAACAATACTCTGGGCTACTATACAGGAACCTGAGAAAACACTATAGCAAAGAACTTTACCCTTATGTTGTATCCACCTTTCCCTGCCAGAGACTGGGTACGACAATGTCAGAGACATAGTGTGAGTGCTATAACCACAGTTCACCCTAAAATCAGTAGCTGCTCTAGACTGATGTTACTCATGTAAGTCACCTCATACACTGATTTACCACTCGTTGTACCTGGCTCTCCTGCCACAGACTCCCCCATCCCTGTCCTCTTCCTCATCTATGATTCCTCAATGGAAACATTACCTTTACTCCTTTCTCAACTTTGTACTTTGAGTCAGTTCTAGTTGTCACCAGATTGACAGTCTTCCCTCATTCTAAAATTATGCTTCCAGTAACAGCAGTGAAATGCATTTCATTTTCGTTTTGGATTTTGTTTTGTTTACAGTCCAAAAAACCAGGATACATTAATTTTGAAGAGCTAAGAATCTTACTGCTTGAAAGAACTCGATTTCAGTATTTTGCTATGCTTTTCTCCAGAGTCCTAATCCATCCACCTGAATTCCTTCTTCCTCTACTTTCTGTATGCAACAGATCACACAGGTAAAGGTCATTCTATGAAAACAGGCTACTGAATGAAAGCAATATTTATTTCATCCTCAAGAACATAGGTGACATGAGAATTTTGGTTAATTGCCCAACTGTTCAATCTTTACTTACATTAGCAAACTCTTGCTCAACTAAGTAATCCTATTGAAGTTGGTGAAATTATTCTGATAAGTAATTGCTCAGCACTCTGCATTAATGACAGTATAATCCCTCTCACTTATCCCCACACAAAACTTCATTAATTTCCAGGTAAGCTTGCCAAGTGCAATTCAAAGAAAGACTTCCCCTAATACCTGTCTGAAAAATCCACACACATTCAATACTACGGAAATTACAAGCCACGCTTGCATAAACTAGTCTGATATTAACTGCAGCACACAATTCACAACAAGCAGGAAAAATCTCTGCATCATCTAACAACCTTAACACCCTCATCAACCAAGTCACATATTCATTCATTCAAGGGATGGCTGGAAAGTGTCCCCTATTTCAGGCAAAGCCTTCTGATCATGTTCCCTATTGGTGGTTAGGGACAGGACAGGCATCATATATATCTGAACAAGAAAATAAAGCTTCTATAGTGCAGTTAGGAGAGTTAAAGTATTCCGCCTGCTATACTCTCTTATCCATTGAACGGCTTCAGTGTTGTTTTCTGCTTCAGAAAATGTGGCATCAAGAATGCTACCCTACTTATTTCATTATGCAAAGATACAAGTCCTTCAATGAGCTGGAATTTCAATTACATTTTAGTTGATCTCAGTGACAGATTAGATCAGATTTCCAAGTAGATATGGTCTAGAATTTCTTTTGTGAAGAAATTAGCACTTTGTGTAAATCAATAACCCTTTAACATTTAGGTTTGTGTTGAAAGATTGCCACTCTGTTTATGTATCTACTAGTGTGCTACAACTAATGATTAATATACAATTGATATGACACAATTATGGTTAAAACTAGTTAAAAGTCAGGAAACAAAGGGTAGGAATAAATGGTAAGTTTTCAAAATGGAGAGAGGTAACTTACTGGTGTCCCCCAAGGGTCTGTATTGGCACTAAATTTATTCAGCCTATTTATAAATGATCTGGAGAAAGGGATAAACAGTGAAATGGCAAAATGTGCAGATGATACAAAACTGCTCAAAACAGTTAAGACCAAAGCAGATTGTGAAGAGCTTCAAAATAATCTCACAAAACTAATTGATTGGGCAACAAAATGGCAAATGAAATTTAATATTGATGAATATAAAGTAATGCACACTGGAAAAAATAATCCCAACTATACATACAATATGATGGGGACTAATTTGGCTAAACCATCTCAAGAGAGAGATCTTGGAGTCATTGTGGATAGTTCTCGGAAAACATCCACTCACTGTGCAGCAGCAGTCAAAACAGCAAATAGAATGTTAAGAATAATTAAAAATGGGATAGAGAATAAGACAGACAATATCTTATTGCCTATATATTAAAACATGGTACACCCACATCTTGAATACTACATACAGGGTATGTCTAGACTGCATACCTCTGGCAGCAGAGGTATGCAGATTAGGCAGGTCAACATTGCAAATGAAGTGAGGATTTAGATATCCCACACTTAATTTGCATAAAATGGCCACCATTTTTGCAAACTCAGTACTTTGTCAGCAAAAAGCAGCAGTCTAGAGGGGAATCTGTCGAGAAAGAAAGCTTTTTTCGACAGATCCTATAAACCTCCTTACAGGAGGCATAAGGGGTCTGTCGAAAAAGGCTTTTTTTCTCAACAGATCCCCCTCTAGACTGCTGCTTTTTGCCGACAAAGTGCTGAGTCAGCAAACACAGAGGCCATTTTTATGCTAATTAAATCCCCGCTTCATTTGCAATATTGATCTGCCTAATCTGCATCCCTCTGCTGACAGAGGGATGCAGTCTAGATATACCCACAGATGTGGTCGCCTCATATAAAAAAAGATATATTGGCTTTGGAAAAGGTTCAGAAAAGGGCAACAAAAATGATTAGAGCTTTGGAACGGGTCCCATATGGAGAGATAAAAAAGACTTGGACTTTTCAGTTTAGAAAAAAGGAGAGATTGGGGGGGATATGATAGAGGTCTATAAAATCATAACTGGTATGGAAAAAGTGAATAAGGAAAAGTTATTTACTTGTTTCCATAACATAAGAACTAGGGGGTCATCAAACGAAATTAATAGGTAACAGGCTTAAAACAAACAAAAGGAAGTTTTTCTTCACTCAGCACGTTGTCAGCCTGTGGAGGTTGTGAAAACCAGGACTTTAACAGGGTTCAAGAAAGAACTAGATAAATTTCTGGAGGTTAGGTCCATCAATGGCTATTAGCCAGGATGGTTAGCCTCTGTCCTAGCCTCTGTCTGTAGCCTCTGTCAAACGCTGGGAATGGATGACAGGAGAGGGATCATGTGATGATTCCCTGTTCTGTTCACTCCCTCTGGGGCATCAGGCATTGGCCACTATCGAAAGACAGGATATTGGGCTAGATGGACCTTTGGTCTGACCCAATATGGCCATTCTCATGTTCTTATGATTGATAATATCATTATGCATTCTGATATGTACCCTTATCCCCTTAAGACTGGATGGCAGTACAGAGGTGCATTAATCCAATGCAAGGCCTTGGTGGCCTTCTTCCTTTGGCAAAATAATCTCGAGCAGCAGAGGGTGAATGTGGCAGAACTTGCATCTCCATCTCCCTTCTCTGCCCACATGCGGCCTGATCCACTGCCTGGTGTAAAAGGGCAGGTAGAGGCATTATTCCCTCTTCAAGAGCTTCTTGGAACCCTCTCCCACCTTTTCATAGTTATACAAGGGCCAGATACAATTGAGTCCTAAGTATATTCAATCAAATAGGCTACAAAATATTTGTTTATCATTAGTGGGAAACTGGCTTTGAGGCAGTGTAAAATTGATCAAAAAGTATAGAAGAAATTATATTTTCAGCTGCGATTTTAAATGAGAGAGAGGATCAACAAGACTCAAATGTCATTTCATATAGGAGGAATGCAGGAAGGAGGTCACCTGCACCAGCATCAGTGACAGGTTAGAGAGAAGGCTAGTGTCAGACAAGTGAAAGCAATTGAGGGGGAGGGAGAGTATTGAGAGAAACCCTTTAAGGTATGCAATATTCTGCTCATTCTAGAGTCTGCAGAGCTGGAGCTTGAGAAGGTAGTAGAAAAGTTTCGGTAATCAAGGGGTCAAATTTGAGCCCCACTGAAATAAATGGGAATTTTTCCAGTCTTCAGTGGGATCAGGAAATACTTCACGGTGAAAGGGGATGAAAGCCTGGATAAAGTCTTCCGTGGAGGTACAGCTCTCAGGGTTGTGTGTGGATAGTGCTGCAGAGAGCAAGACAAGCAATTTTACAAACATAGACTATATTAGAAGTAAAGTTCTGAGGCAAGCTGGCCCCAAGGTTTTAGACAGGGGTGGTAAAGGGAGGGTCTGAATGAATGGAGATGGAAGAGATGGTACTCTGAATGAGTTCTCTTGCGCAAGAGAAATACATGTGTCTGTTGAGATATTTAGCTGAAGGAAGATGAGAAAAAGCTATTAGTATTAGGGCCAGTAACAGATCCCTACTCATTGCTAGCCCCAGCTTTTGAACAGTCCATTGGAGGAACCTGTTCAATGTGTCAGACCCCAGACACTCCCATTCACTGCTAGAATGGATCTTTTGATTCTAATACTCCTGTTTCATATTGTGAGTACTGCCCAAGAATCTAACTGAGAAACTCCTGTGCAAACATTTATTCTTCAGGGATCAGTGCACCTCAGCAAGTAATTGCAGTAACACTAGGCAGCCTTTCAAAACAGCATAGGGTTTATTTCTCAGCTGGAGCACAGCACTGAGAAGTCTTTAGGTTATCAGGGAGAAACCAAGGTTAAAATATAGTCCACATTAGCCAAGCCACAACTCCCTTGTACCATGCTGTTGGAAGAACCATCTTGATTTCTTTCCTCTGTTCTTTTGTCTGTCAGACCTAGTAAAGATGCCATATATCTCAGAAGGCTGGCCTCATGTCACCCCTCAGTGTATTGTTTGCCTTCTGCAGACCCATACTGAGTTCACATGTTCTGCCTGCCAGAATTGCCTATGGATAGGTATAAGTTTTTCAGTCTTTAGGATTTCTGTTTTCTTTCTGAATCCTCCAGTGATATAGCTGGATTTCAGGAAGTCCATCAACAACTGTTCCAATAAGTAACATGACACAAACACTATTCATTCTGCTCCCGTTGGTTTCATGACACACACCTCATGTCTCCTGCTCTGCCACTAGAGCAATTTTTAAATCCTTTTGCACTCACTGAGTAGCAATCCCTGGTCAAATAAGTCACTTCCAGGCAAATCATTTGTAAAAATATTACAGAAAATTCCTACTTTGTGAAAAGGCCAAATTTAGATTGCCCTTGTCAAGTGAGTGGTAGATATGATTTCTCTTCAGTCTATGTGAACCTCTTCTTATCAAAGTTTATTTCTATATAAAATACAATTTTAAAATGTATTTACTAAATGAAAAATATATTTTAAATTTGTTTTCAGGATGAAGAGTTCAGATTACTATATTAAATGCCTACTATAGAAGCTAACCTGTGTCAAACTACAGATGGCCAAAACTATCTATATGCCTAACCAGCCAAGATAAAATAATTAAGATCTCCCTTGCCATAATCTTATTCATGACCACATTTCTTCTAGAACTGGGATTAAATATTGCATGAATGACCAACTCTTCCATATACGGTACAACATCTTCTTTCTAAAACTAATGTCATCGGTTCTGTTATTACTGATCTTCAGTATGCTGACAAGTGTGTTATCCTCATGCATGCTAAAGATGACTTGCAACTCACTCCCATTCTCCCACAAATTGTCATTGGTAGTGAACCCCTGGAAAATGTTGAGCATTTCCCTTAACTTGATAGCCACCTTTCCCAGGATCTCTTCTTCCAGTATATCCTTTGGAAAGTTGCTCCGTTGTGACTTTACTGTCAGAGACCCACTAACAGAAAATAAGATTGGGCAAAGTAAGTGACTGGGTAACAAAATGGCAAATGAAATTTAATGTTGATAAATGTAAAGTAATGTACATTGGAAAAAATAATCCCAACTATAAATACACTATGGGTGTGTCTAGACTACCGAGTTTTGTCGACAAAAGTGGACTTTTGTCGACAAAACTATACCAGCGTCTACACTACCGCTGAGTTCTGTCGACATAACGTCGACAGAACTCAGCAGTTTTGTCGACGCTGGTATACCTCATTTTACGAGGCAAAACACCTTCTGTCGACAGAGTTCTGTCGACAGAAGGTGTTATTGCCTGTAGGGTTGCGTCCAGACTACGGGGTTCTGTCGACAAAGCAGCTTGCTTTGTCGACAGAACTCAATGTGTCTGGACGCTCTTTGTTGACGGAAGTTTTGTCGACAGTATCTGTCGACAAAACTTCCGTCGACAAAACGCGGTAGTCTAGATGTACCCTATGATGGGGACCAATTTGGCTACACCTACTCAAGAGAAAGATCTTGGAGTCACTGTGGATAGTTCACTGAAAACATCCACTCAGTGTGCAGCGGCAGTAAGAAAAGCAAATAGAATATTAGGAATCTTTTAAAAAGGGACCGAGAACAAGACAGTATTGCCTCTATAGAAAATCATGGTACGCCCACATCTTCAATACTGCATACAGATGTGGGTGCCTGATCTCAAAAAAGATATATTGGCATTGGAAAAGGTTTAGAAAAAGGCAACAAAAATTATTAGGGGTTTGGAACAGGTTCTATATGAGAAGAGATTAAAGAGATTAAGACTTTTCAGTTTAGAAAAAAGAGATTAAGGCAAGAAACAATAGAGATCTATAAAATCATGACTGGTGTGGAAAAAGTGAATTAGGAAAAGTTATTTACTTATTCCCACAATATAAGAACTAGGGGTCACCAAATTAAATTAATAGGCAGAAGGTTTAAAACAAACAAAAGGAGTTTTTCTTCACTTAGCATAGTCAAACTCTGGAACTCCTTGCCAGAGGCTGTGGTGAAGGCTATGACTTTAACAGGGTTCCAAAAAGAGCTTGATAGATTCATGGAGGTTAGGTCCATCAATGGCTATTAGCCAGGATGGTTAGGAATGGTGTCCCTAGCCTTTGTTTGTCTGGTAATGGGTGATGTGATGATTCCCTGTTGTGTTGCCTCCCTCTGGGGCATCTGGTATTGGCCACTGTCGGCAGACAGATACTGGGTTTGATGGACCGTTGATCTGACCCAGTATGGCCATTCTTATGTAAAATCCTGGTTTACAAGGGAGTAGTCATCCCCACTTTTCTTTATGGGTGTGAGTCTTGGCTGACATACCAAAGCCATCTTAATTATCTGAATGGTACCAAGAGTGCTGCCTTTGGAAGCTTCTCTGTATCAAATGGGAAGACCATTGCACCAATGCCAGCGTTTGCTCTGCAGCTAACATCACCAGCGTTTACATGAGGATTATGAAACGTCATCTTCACTGGGCTAGTCACTGAATGTGGGTGGCTAATACTCGTCTTCCAAAACAAGTCCTCTTTTCTCAACTTAGTCATAGTTGATCTACGGAGGACAGAGGAAACGCTACTAGGATAACCTGAAAGTATATCTCAAGAAGGGAGGAATTAACTCCATGAATTGGAAAAATCTGATTGGTTATAGACTGCAGTGGCATCACATCATACATGAAGCCTCAGCTGGTTTTTAAAGAATCTCCTTACTTAAGAGGCTGAGAAACAGCAGAAGAGGAAGGAAAGTGTATACTATTCCGGCCAGCAGTTGTGCTCTTTCCAAGCAACCACCCGACACACAGAAAAACCTATAGAGCACTAATTGGGCACTATCTTAAGTCTCATCAATAGCTTTCCCTCTCTCAAATATCATCCTCATATGAAGGAATAGCTGACATGACAACAATCATTTAAGCCTGGATATTGCAGGTTCCTCAGTGTAGGTGGCCTTAACGGAGTCAAGGGAGCTTGCCTGAACTCATCTGGAGCTCATCATGGAAAAATGGGAGTACTGGTACAGTAGTTGCAGAACTGGCACCTTTAAATTTGAGCTGCAATAGTAATAGTGATTGGTAGATTATCAGCTAAACATGAGCTCCCAGTGCAACAGAATGGATACTGGTTACTGCTTTCTGTCTGGAGACATAAAAAAATTATTTGGAAATAGTTGGTCTCATTTAAATGGAATGATACAGTTTTTAGTCATTTTAATAGCATTACTGACATTAATTCTGTAAAGCTGAAATTCTGTAAGGAATATTGTAATAATAGTAATCGTGCCCTTCAGGAGTTAACATGTAAGACTATCCTATGACAATAGAGGGCAGACTTTGATAACTAGGAGTCTGTATGCAGTATTTATAGAGTAGATCAAACCTCTGTATCACAAACACTGTAACTTTCTCTAAATTCACTATTGGACGAAGCAAACTCCACCTGAGAGCAATCAAAGCAAACTCTTTTTAACACTCTCTCCACTGCCTTTTGTATAATTTTGTTTTACTCTACGCATGAAAAGAAGATAAAAAATACCTTTTACTTCTAGTGTGGGTTGTCAGCTTCTAGTGTGGGATGTGGGTTCTGCATCTTTGACAATACAGAAAATGCTAACATTAGAGGACTGTTTGTGCACAGGTAGAGCTATCATTTGATGATGATAAACATCAAAGACTTAATACCACATTGAAATTGATGATATAATTTCTTGGGAGATCAGTACTAGAAAGATCAAATACCAAATCTACTTCATTACATTTTTCATCACAATTTATTCTTAATTTGATGAAAAATATAGTAAATCCATACAGTTAATAAACTGTCTATTGAAATGCTATCTGTATTTTGAACATATTTTTAAATCTAATTCTGCAAAAAATTGATTTTTCTCAATTTGTCCTGCAGCCAATGAGATTATCACTCTTGACAAACCAGAGATAAATAAGTGGTGTTATAATATATTTAAAATGAGGTAGAATTTCATCTGAATTAGTGAGAAGATGGGATGTCCTTTCAAAGGTGTGTACTCTGATTTAGTGAAACACCACAGCAAACATTACACTATGTTTAAAACAGGCTGATAAACCTTGAAAAAGGTTCAAGAGACACTGTCAGGTTTAATATTTCCTTACCTATGTTAACTGTTGATTATCAAAAGCGGATTTTTAAAATGACTGCACCTTTTTGTTCGTTGTTTTTTTTGTTTTGTTTTGTATAAGATGAACAGTGAAAAATCTAGTCAATTTTGCTTTGTTTATAATGGCTTCTAATCTATTTTCACATTCTGGCTTCAATGTCTATTAAAGAAATCTGTACATATTAGTTGCAAACATTGTTGAGAGAAGTTTGTTCATTTTAAAAACTTGTTTCTATTCAAATTAATGAGAACATTTGTATCGGACCAACACTATTCAAATCCTACATAAAAACCTACATAAAGGTCAGATTTAAATGGATAACTCTCCTTTAGCAAATCAACATATGTTGGTGAAGGAGGGTATTTCTTTATATTGCATTCCACCACTACCCAATTCCAAAACTCTTGTTTAAAAATAGAAAATAGAAAACTTTACTCAAGGGCCCTATGGGTTACTTCCATCACTTTGTACACTACCAATCTCTGTCCTTCTACATATGGCCATGTCACTGCTGCATTTTTTAATCAGAGGGGCATCCTTGAATGTGGGAGACATTTGTGTCAGTTCTTCATCTTTCATTAAAGATAGGAAAGCAGACATTTAAAAGAAAATGTAGCGTATAGTGACTTATATAATTATGGAATTAATAAAATGGAACTTTTGGAGTTGCCTGTCTCTTCTTACTTAAGTTCTCATTATAGCTCCTATCATAACCAGTTACTAGCAGCTTGCTGTTTCTATCCCTATAAGAAAATGTTGCAGGCGTAAGGTATAGTAATTATAACAGAATCGTGGAGATGCCTTTAACAAGAGCTATATTCATATTTTACTAAACTGAATAGAGTTGCTAGCTCAAAAGTTACCCATCTCAGCATGTAAAGGTGTGTCACCTTACTGATGTCCATCATCTCAAATTGCTAAAATAACTTCAATTGTGTCTATATCAATTATACAAATAGCAAGTTCTTTTATTTTAAGTGTTCTTTGGCTGTTGCCAGTTAGTCTTCCAAACTCAATGATCCATGTAGAAAACAATATCTTCTTTTATTACTGTTTTGTTGGTATAGAGATTAACTAATTTCAAATAGTTTTTAATAAAATACACCAGTTCTATAACACTTATTTCCTACATCCTATCCATTTTGAATTGCTTCTAACACTGTTTTAGATGTATTTTAGATGCATTACTATTTTCATGAGACAGAAGTTTTGCAGATGACAAAGTTGATGAATGAAAGGCCATGTCCCATTATTAAAAATCCAAAGAGAAACTAATTTCTCTGCAAGTTTCTACTCCTTGTAGTTACTATTTAAAAACAAACTTACAAACACAAGTGGCAGAAAGTGTTTAAGATTTTATTCCTCCACCACCACAAACACTCAGCTCTAAAGAGTGAAACTGGATATAACTTAATGTGTTTTGCCTACAGATATTTATCAGTTTTCTTTCTGGTGCAAAGAAACGTGACGCTGACAAGCAGATTTCTAACACAGTTCGCACTCTAATTATTGTAACAAAAACAGAGCCATATATCTCTCAAATGACAGCTCTGCCCTGTGCCTGGTTTCTCAGCGCCTTGGGGCACTTTTTCTCTTAACCTCCTCCGGTTTTCCACCTCCACCTTCTTCCCTCCCTCTTTCTCTCCATTAATTTGTGTCTGTCTTGCCAATTACAGATAATTCGGGTCCCCCTTTTTAGCCGTAGAAAGAATCTCTCGCCCTCTCCTTAATTCTTGGATTTATGAACTCAGTTCCCCGAGCAATTCCCAATGTTGGTCTCCTCTGCTCAAGGAAGCATTTTGCAGAAGCGGCGGTAGCCTGGAGTAGTTTCATTCATTGGAAGTGGGAATAACTCCGCGTTAAGGATGAATGTTAAGGCAATTTCCCCTCTCCCCTTGCCTTGCTTGAGGATTTAGGTAGGAGGAAAGATTCCCCTCGTTGCGGGGCACTGCGCGGACAGGGTGTATTACAACCCAACTTTCCTCCTTGGGGCAGGGGGAGACTCCCCCTTGAGAGAGAGATGATCGGGCAGGACATGTTAACACGCTGGGAGCTGCCTTTCCTAGAGACTCTGCACCCTCGTCTGCTTTACACCGACCCTGCGCTTGCAGGACGCTGTTCCCCTGCTGCGAATGGCACGATGGAAAGCAGCGTCCGGGCGCCCCCCATTTGTTGCTATCTCCCCCTGGGGTGTGGGGAGGGCTTCGCTGCTTTTCCCGCGACTTCCCCCAAACAACCTGTTGCAACTTGCGTTTTTCTTTTCTCACTTGACTCGGATGATTGGCACCCCTTGTTGGCCAATCCCCGCCGACGGCCGCGCTCCTTCAGGTGGTTATTGGACAGTATGGGGGGAGGCGGGATTTCTCAGCGTTCCCTTGCCGGGGCGATCTGGGGGGAGTTTATAACTCAGCCTGTTCGCCCGGCAGCTGAGCGCGCTGCTGCGGCTCGGGCCGGGGGTTGCTGACAGGATTCGCTTGGCTCGTGCTCTGCAAGCGGGGAACATGCACCGGGGCCGCCCCCCGCACGGACACGCACGGACTTTGCTGCTGTTGCTGCTGCTGCTGGCTGGCGGGATCCGGGCGCTGCAGCCGGGCAGCCCCGCGTTTTCCGACCCCTCGGCGCTGGGACCCCCGGAAGGCGCCTCCATCGTGGTGGCCAACCGCGGGCTGCGGGTTCCCTTCGGCCGCTCCGCGTGGCTGGACCCGCTGCGCGACCTGGTGCTGCAGGTGCAACCGGGAGACCGCTGCCACCTGCGCGTCTTGGACGAGGACCCGCTGTGGCTGCGCCCGGGCCGCCTGAGCCCGCCGCGCTTCCCTTGCGACTTCGGCCCCGGGGAGGTGACGTACTGGCACCTGGGCTCCCGCAGCCCTGCCCGGGACCGGGTCCGCCTGCAGCTGCGCTACGACTCGCCCAGCCGCGCCGTGGTGCTGCCCCTGGTGCTGGAGGTGGAGGTGCTCTTCGCCCAGCTGGAGATCGTCACCCGCAACCTGCCCCTCACCGTGGAGAGCCTGCTAGGCACCAGCAACGCGCTGGACGGCCGCAGCCTGGCCTTCGCCTTCCAGCCGGGCAGCCCGCGCTGCAGGGTGGGCGCGCTGCCGGGGCTGGGCGGGCTGCCCCGCTACGGGGAGCTGCTCAGCCCACCGGCCCTGAGCTGGCATCCGTCGGCCGCCGGCGCCCCGGCGCCCTCTGCCTGGTGGGAGTGCGAGGAGTTCCTGCGGTTGGGGCTGCGCTACCGGCACACGGCGGCCGGCCGCTCCCCGAACCGGGACCTGCTGCCCATGGTGGTGGAGCTGCGGGAGGCCGGCGGCGCGCTGCTGAAGCGGGAGCATTTCCAGGTGCTGGTGCGGATCCGGGCGGGCGCCGAGAACACGCCGCCCCGGCCCAGCTTCGTGGCCATGCTGATGATGGAGGTGGACCAGTTCGTGCTCACCGCCCTCACCCCGGACATGCTGGCGGCCGAGGACGCCGAGTCCGCCCCGGACCTGCTGCTCTTCAACATCACCTCCCCCTTCGGGCCGGGCCAAGGCCACGTGGTCAGCACCGACGACCGCAGCCTGCCCATCGCCTCTTTCAGCCAGCGGGACTTGCGGGAGCTGCGGGTCGCCTACCAGCCGCCGGCGGAGGACTCGGCCCGGGAGCGCCTCTTCGAGCTGGAGCTGGAGGTGCTGGACCCCGAGGGCGCGGCCTCTGAGCCCTTCGCCTTCATGATCGTGGTGAAACCCATGAACACCCTGGCACCTGTGGTGACCCGCAACACCGGTCTGGTGCTCTACGAAGGGCAGTCGCGGCCACTCTCCAGCCCAGGCCCCAGCCCCAGCCTGCTCATCAGCGACGAGGACGACCTGGAGCAGGTGCGGGTCAGCGTGGTGGCAGGACTGCGGCATGGCTACCTGGCCCTGTTGGAGGAGCCCCAGACCGGGGAGCTCCAGCCTCGCAAGCACTTCACGGTGGCTGAGCTGGTGGCCGGACGAGTCATCTACCAGCACGATGGCAGCGAGTTTCCGCTCAGCGACAACCTGGTGCTGCGACTAGAAGATGGCGGTGCCCGGCACCGTGTTGAATTCCTCTTCCCCATCACCCTGGTGCCCACTGATGACCAGCCACCCCTGCTTAATGCCAACACAGGGCTGTCATTGGCCGAGGGTGAGACAGCCCTCATTCCTGCTCATGCTCTCAGCGCCACTGACATCGATTCGGACGATGCTACACTGCGCTATGTGCTGGAGTCTGGCCCTGCTGCAGGGCAGCTGCTGCTCCGTCAGGTCCAGCCACCGATGAGCTGGGAGGGTGAAGATGGAGGCTCCCTCTGGGGGAGGGTGCTGGACTTATCTGGGGACCCCCCAATCTATGAGAGACTGGTGAGTGAGTGGCTGCAGCAGGACATTGTGGAAGGGCGGCTTTTCTACCGGCACCTTGGACCCCACAGCTCTGGCCCCAGGGTGTTGCTGGACCAGTTTGTCTTTAGAGTCCAGGATGACAATGACCCACCCAATCGCTCCGGGCCACAAAGCTTTGTAATCCGGATGCATCCGGTGGACCGCCTGGCCCCAGTGCTGCATGGTGGTAGCAGCTTGCACCTGGTGGTGGCTGAACAGCAGGTGACCCCTCTGCGGAGGAAGCACCTGCGCTACACAGATCAGGACTCTGGGGACAGGGAGATCCTCTACACCATCACCCAACCCCCCACTGACACAGACTCTAACTACCCCGCAGGGATCAAGGGTACCCGCCTGGGATCCCTGGTACTGAGTGATGACCACTCAGTGGAGGTGATGCACTTCACCCAGGCCCAGATTAATCACCACAAGATCTCCTACCGGCCCCCACAGCAGGAGCTGGGGGTGGCTCCCCGCCTGGCCCAGTTCCAGTATCGTGTGGAGGATGCAGCTGGAAATGCTGCTCAAGGCACCTTCACCATCTACCTGCAGCCAATAGACAACCAGCCGCCTGAGATCACCAACAGTGGCTTCACTGTGCATGAGGGGGGCAGCCATGCACTCAATCTGGTGGAGCTGGACGCCAGTGACACAGACACTGAGCCCACTCACCTCCAATTCACGCTGACCCAGGCTCCCCATCATGGACAGTTGCAGCTTTCTGGGCATAGCCTGGCCATGGGAGCAGCCTTTGGCTTGGAGGATATTAAACATGGCAGAGTGGTCTATGTGCACAGCGGTGCTGAGTCTCACAGTGATGCTTGCAGCCTGGATGTGACTGATGGGGTCCATGTGGTGCCCATTACACTGAAGGTGACAGTGCACCCTGTAGATGATGAGGTGCCCACTTTACGGCTGCCTGCAGGGACACTCGGCTCTTACTTGGACGTGCTGGAGAATAGTGCAGCTGAGATCACCACTAACGTCATCCAGGGCACAGATGAGGATACAGATGACCTGATGCTGACTTTCATTGTGGAGGATCCTCCTCAACATGGGGATATCCTGGTTCAGGGCATGCCTGCGGAGAGGTTTTCCCAGAGAGACCTGCTGGATGGGGCTGTGGTATATGCTCACACGGGTGGTGAAATAGGGCTGCTGCCCAAAGAAGATACCTTTAACCTCACTCTGTCTGACCTGTCTGAAGAGTGGAGTGTTGGGGGTAATGTCGTTCAGGGAGTTTCAGTTCTGGTGACCATCCTTCCTGTGGACAGTCAAGCCCCAGAGGTTTTGGTGGGGGAACACTTTATGGTAATAGAGGGTGAGAAAAGGGTCATTACACATGCCCACTTAAAGGCTGAAGATGTGGATACACCCACTGATGATATTCTGTGCACTATAGTTGCTCAACCCACCTCTGGTTATGTAGAGAATATCTCTCCAGCCCCCGGGTCTGAAAAATCCAGAGCAGGTACAGCTATAAGTGCCTTCACTTTGAAAGACCTCAGGCAAGGGCACATTTATTACGTTCAAAGCATTCATAAAGGAGTGGAGCCTGTTGAAGACAGGTTCACTTTCCGCTGCTCTGATGGTATTAACTTTTCAGAAAGGCACTTCTTCCCTATCATCATTATTCCAACTAATGATGAAGAGCCTGAAATCTTCATGCGAGAGTTTGTAGTGATGGAAGGCATGAGCTTGGTTATTGATACTCCCATCCTCAATGCAGCAGATGGGGACATCCCCACTGATCAACTGACCTTCACTATAACTAAGTTTCCCAAGCATGGCCACATTGTGAACCAGTTGATCAATGGGACAGTCTTAGTGGAGAGCTTCACCCTGGATCAGATAATGGAGAGCTCCAGTATTATCTATGAACATGATGATTCTGAAACAAGGGAAGACAGCTTTGTGGTGAAACTCACAGATGGTAAATATGCTGTAGAGAAACCTGTGCTCATCATGATTATTCCTGTAGATGATGAGACACCCAGAATGGCCATCAATGATGGGCTGGAAATTGAAATAGGGGAGACTAAAATCATCCACAACAAAATACTAAAGGCTACTGATCTAGATTCCGAAGACAAAACTTTGACTTACATTATAAGATATGGGCCAGGACAAGGCCTCTTACAAAGAATAAAGCTTTCAGGTGGTGTTGAGAATATCACACTGGGAATGAACTTTACCCAAGATGAAGTGGATAGAAACTTAATTCAGTATGTGCATTTTGGCCAAGAAGGTATTCGGGATCTTATCAAATTTGATGTGACAGATGGGATAAATCCTCTCATTGACCGATACTTTTATGTGACCATAGGTAGCATTGATATTGTCTTCCCAGACGTAATCAGCAAAGGGGTCTCTTTGAAGGAAGGAGGAAAAGTTACACTTACCACTGATTTACTGAGCACCAGTGACTTGAATAGCCCAGATGAGAACTTGGTTTTCAGTATTACCAGGGCTCCGGTTCGTGGCCATCTCGAATGCACGGATCAGTCTGGGGTACCCATCACAACCTTCACTCAGCTCCAATTGGCAGGCAATAAAATCTACTACATTCACACCTCGGAAGATGAGGTGAAAATGGACAGCTTTGAATTTGCAGTGACTGATGGCTATAACCCAGTGTTTCGCACTTTCCGAATTTCCATTAGTGATGTGGATAATAAAAAGCCAGTGGTCACAATCCATAACCTGGTGGTGAGTGAAAGTGAAAATAAACTAATAACCCCCTTTGAACTGACTGTGGAAGACAGAGACACCCCTGATATGTTGCTAAAATTTATTATCACCCAAGTTCCAGTTCATGGTCAACTCCTGTTCAATAACTCCAGGTCAGTCACATCTTTTACCAAATTAGATCTCAACGAAAATCTTATAAGCTACAAACATGATGGTACAGAGTCAGCTGAAGACAGCTTCTCTTTCATTGTTACAGATGGGACCCATACTGATTTCTATCTTTTCCCTGACACTGTGTTTGAAACAAAGAAACCCCAAATAATGAACATTCGGATAATGGCTGTGGACAATAGCGTGCCCCAAATTGTAGTGAACAAAGGTGCCCCTTCTCTCCGTGTATTGGCCACGGGCCACTTGGGTTTCATGATTACCAACAAAGTGTTCAAAGTGGAAGATAGGGACAGCTTGCACGTTACCCTCAAGATCAGGATTACAGAGGCTCCTCGCCATGGCTTCCTTATCCACCTGGGAAAAGGCAATCATAGTATCACTCAGTTCACACAAGGTATTTCTGTGTTTGGTACTCTCTCTCTTTAGTGCACTGGAAACATGCATGCAGGAATGAAGTATATTGAATTCTGAAATACTTGATTCCAGAAAGAGGCTGTTTATGGAATTGAGGGCCTGTTCTTTTTTTTTTTATATGTATTTGTAATCTTGTCCAGGGTCCAGAAAACAGCAACCAATTGTAATTGGTAGTATACAAATAGAATGAGGGTGCACGGGTGAAGTGATAACCCAGGATATTAGAAAGTCAGGTTAGGTGGGACAATATCTTTCATTGAGCCAAGTTTTGGTAGCGAAAGAAACAAGCTTTCAAGCTACACAGCTAAAGAGCTCTCTCTCTTCCTAACAGAACTTGGCTCAGTAAAAGAGAATATAGGCGAGAGTATCTCTCTAGTAGCTATCCTGGTACCAGGATAAACAGCACTGCAGACAAAAACAGAATAAGACAGTCCTTGCCCTGAAAATTTTACAATTTAAAGAATTCTGAATTCTGTATTCATTCTGAGTATACCTTACTCAAAGTCTTAGTCTAGCTACTCAGTATGAGTACAGGATACATGATTGATCCATAAAACATTAGAAACTTGTAACTTTTTTCATATCATTTTCCTTAGAAAGATACTAATGGAGCAGTAAACTATTGTTAACTATCATATGTAAGGCACTAGTCACATACTGCCTAGGTTAAACTTGACATAGTTTAACTTCATCCCCAAGTCCAGGGAATAAAATATCTCATGACCCCCTTATTGCTTATTTGCACAAACTTTAAATCATAAGATCTCTCTGGTAAACTAAGAGGTAAGAGTTAATATAAATGTTTTAAAGTGATGTCAGTGCTGCTTGGTTTTCTTAAACTGTAGTAGATAGCATAATTAGGATGGAAATGACCATATGCTTCATGTGCTGAAATAAAGCCTTAAAACAAGGCTGTGGAATAACCTTCAGTCAAAAAGAACGAACTGTCTATTCACTGGGAAACTACCAGTATTATGTTATTAGTTTAATTGGCTAAGTAAAAATGAAATGGTGCTTCTTGGAGCCTTAATTGGTGTAAGTTTGTTTGCTCAAGTTGCAAATCCAGCAAATAGGCCTCACAAATCTTATAGTGTTCTACTGAATGCTAAAGGTATCCCAAGTCTGGCAGTGATAGGCAAATCTTAACAAAAGGCCCAAAATATTGCAGGAAATTCAAGCTGCCTAAATGGTGTTAGCGAAGATAGCCGAGGTATAAAGAAACATTTCCAAAGATGATGTGTTAGGACCTTTTGAATTGGTATCAGTGAGAAGTACAGAGGAGTAGGTAATATGCACTTTACTTCATGTGTATTTCTAAGAGCAAGCAGCATTTCAGATAAGCAAAGAGGTTCATTTGTGGGAATACTGACAGCTTGTTACTGCCTGCCACTTGTGTGGCCCACCCATCTCATTTAATAGCTACGTAGCCCTCTGCCTTCTGCACTCTGCATAACAGAAGAATGGAGCATGGTGGAGGAAGACATAGGATATATAAGAGACCAAGGAATTAAATTTTGCATGCTGTACTGCTCAGGGTGTATAACCATGGTGCCATATGATTAATTGCTGAATTCCAATTTAAACAGCTGCTGCTATCAGGGAGTTCAGGAGTTTCTTCCCTCCGTATTTCTCTGCAACAGACACATACTCTCCGGTATCTGCACTTGGCCTTTTCTGCCTCCAAAATTCCACAGTTGCTACTACCTGCTGTCTCCAACAACAGTCCTGATGGTGGTAGTGCTAGTGTAGTTCAGGCTTCAATCAGGCATCAGTATTTTTAAGTGCACTGTATCTATCTCTGTTCATAGCTGGTTTATACGGCTTGTTTGCTAAAATGTCAGTGGTCTCCCAAAAGCTTGCTTGCAGTAGTGCTACTGCCGGTGGACCCTGGCAAGAAAAAAAAAGCCTAGTGCAGATCGGGTCACATACACGTGTCAGACTGTCATAGCTGGGAAAGCATGTGATTCTAAGAGCAGAGAGGAGGGAGGCAAATCTGGGAGGTGCCTTCAGGTGTTGGAGGAAAGAACGTGGGAGAAAGAGGTATGGGATGGGGAAGGTAGCAGTTTGGGGAAGAAAAGGAGCAGCTCCATAGCAGGGCAGTGAAGAAAACTCCGGGCAGAAAAAGGCATTGGGAAAGACGTGGGAGGAATGCCTGGTCAGGGGCAGCAGTCTTGCAAAATTGGAAGGCCTAATCAAGTGGAGAAGGGTGACATCAGCCTTGCTGGGGAGAGGGAACGGGGAAAAGCTCCACTTATAGAGAGGTGCAGGAGTAGGGAAAAACAAAGAGGTAGCAGCTATGTGCTTTTTTCTATGGAAGAAAGAACATTGATGCTTCCTTTCACTGCTGGTGTCCCCTTCACATGCAGGGTCTGTGGACAGCAGTATCAGTGCTAGGGAGCTATGACTTCTTGGCTAGACTTAGAAAGCTTAAGTTTCAGCAGGCAGCGAGAGAAGCTTATTCAGACCTATAGAGTGAGAAGCATGGACAGAATTCTGGGTCTGATTCAGTGATGCCCTGACCCTGGTGTAGCCCTTTATATCAGCGTGAAGTGAGTAAAACACTACCAGATCCTGAATGGTAGCCTTTTACACCCTTATTAACGCTCATGCAGCACTGTGATAAGTGCTCATTCAATATGCAAGGCAACTGGCTCTCTTTCTTTCTGTTGGAACTCTCCCATCTGTGAGTACAGGTTTTTTTTAGCCTGTCACAAGTCATTTTTCACAGAGATAGTTTCCTGTTACTGACTCCATGAGTCTCCTTCTGCCATCTATCTCATTTTTTTTAATCTTCTATCTTTTCCCTTTTTAAGGACCCCATCTTGCAACACACAGAGAACCTCCTGTGAGGAGCTGAATGCCCTCAATGTTCATGAATGTCACTGGTTGCTGATAGAACTCAGCCTGTTGCAGGAGGTATGCAGTGCCTTGAAGGCATTGGTTTCAACCTCTCTCCTGTCCCCACCCCAAAAAGGGTCATTTTATTGCCATGAGGCCTCGCCTTAGAAGTTTAGCTACTGGATTGTGAACCAAAGGGGGGGGGGGGGACACTACTGCCCATGGTTTTTTCACCATCCCTAAGATGAGCCTCCATAGATGTATGAGTGAACAAACTGATCTCATAGAAGGAGAGAAGTTCTCTGATTTGAGAGCTACTGTGGTTTAACAGCAGCTGCCCCAGTGGGAAAGAATTTTAGCCACACAATAACTTTTTGTTTTATATTTGGGAAGGCTGTTATTTCAATAGCTGCTAATATTTTACTAAATGGTAGAAAGAAAGTCACCCAAATATTTCAGATAAATCGCAGACTCCAGTTACAAACTCCAGAGTAGTAATTGGACACACCAGCTACTGAAGGAGTTTGCACTGACAGTTGATGATCCACTTCGCGTTTTTTCCCTGTTATATGGCTTCTTTTGTTCAAGTACAGAATGTAGGTTGGTTTGGGTTACTAAACGAAGTTGAATATTTTTGTTAGTTACATTAGCTAGCATCTTGCTCACATGAGTAGTCAGTGAACTAGGTATGTTAAAATGCGTTTATTCTGGTAAATGTGTACCTACTGAAATTTTCAGAAGATACATGTTTACACGTGGGGGTGTGGAAGGCGGCTCCATAGTAGCTGGCTCCTGCCTACCCTCCCATGCTGCTGCCTTTGTTTTAGTTCCCAAAAGAAGCCCAAATACCATGTAATATTTGAAAAATTATTTAAAAAATCCTACTTTCTATTACTCTAGTTGTTTCAACTTCAAAGAGTCACATTTTGTTGCTTTATTTATATGTCAGATTCAGCAGTGCCGGGGGAGGGAGAAAGATGTGTTGTAACTGTGAAGGTTAACTGATAAGCCCACCGTTTACACTATCACATCCCTATGGTAAGCGTCATTGGTCCATGTCGCGTTTACAAATAATAATTAGTCACAGGTAAATTAAAAGTTAGTAGAGTTGAGCCCCATGGTAATAAGTTCCAATAATGAGAAAGCATAGAGTATTGTTTCTCGCTCTCCCTCATACACTTACAAATATTAATGTAGTATAAAAAGAGAAAAAAGGGCAGCAAGATAGGTTAAAAAGTTGCCAAAACAAGCCCAACTATCATGTTTGAAAATGTATTTTAAAAGCCCTACTTTCTATTACTCAAGTTGTTTCAACTTCAACTTGCTTTATTCTTTTCTCTCTTGCTTTCACATAGCTTGGTCTAGGCTTGCAAGGATTTTAAAAGTGGACAGTATATGAAAACAAAAAAAACCCCTTCCTCGGGCAGTAATTTCAAACCCTCTCTTCATTCTACTGAGGACAAAAATATTTACTCAGAAAATTGCTTATGCATAATCGCACAATACTGATCTCTGCAAGTCTGGGCTGGAATTTGTTCATAGAAGATATTTATTAAGATTAGATAATTGACTACGAACAGGGGAACAATGTTAACAGACTGCCAGGTCTTAAACTGTATGTAGCTTTTAATTAGCTATATTTTTCAAGGTATTGAATGTGCATAGTACTATATAAGCGTTAAGTATTATTTTTGGCACCTGCTCAATCCAGTGTGGTTAGCTTTGATTATTAAGACCATGATCTGCAGCTTCCGGGCATGCCAGTGAGTAGAAGCACAAGGAGCCCATCATGGAAAAATAGTGCACAATCTGCTGGGGCACATGATACCCCAGAGTGGGCAGAGGACTGCAGATCTGTTGCCTGATCTCTAAATCTAATGTACCTGCCAGCAGATCTGTCATTCTACATGAGGGATAGTGAATGGGTTGCAATCAGGATTCTTAATCAGAATTCCTTCCTGAACTCCCTTTGATGTGGTGTTGCTCTACACCTTTTGATATTGAGACAAATGCATTTGAAAGCATTATGTATATATGTAATAGTGTGTGATATTATAAAGTAGACATACAGACAAATCTGTTTGGCATAATTTCCAATCAAATTTCCAATCTTGTGTGTCTAACAGATTTATAGAGGGGCAGCCATGTTAATTTGTAACTTTCAAAACAACAAGTAGCCATGTGGCACCTTAGAGACTAACAAAAATATATATAGTACCATGAGCTTTTGTGGGCAAAACCCACTCAAGCTCATGATACCATCTACATTTTTTGTTAGTCTCTAAGGTGCTGCAGAATTATTTGTTGCTTTTTAAGCTTTGCCAAAGAGAATACTATAGGATTGCAGAACAGGACACAATTCCAGAAATTGTTTAGCTGAGGTTGTAGTCACAAAGGAATGCATGACTTCTTGCAGTGATGTGAATAACTTAGTTGGAGTTGAAAAGTCTCAGAGGGTAGCAATGTTAATCTGTAACTTTAAAAATGAATGTCCTGCAGCACTTTAGAGACTCACAAAAATACATATAGCCTCATGAGCTTTTCTGTCAGATATTAGAAATCGTAACACACATAAACCTGTAGGGGAACATTTTTACCTGCCTGAGCACTCATTAAGGTATTTAAAAGTAGCCATTTTTCTGCAATGGAATTTCAAAATCTAGCTACTGAGAGAGAGTGCAGAATTGACCTTTATATATAAATCTGACACTGTTTCCTTTGGTCTGAATAAAGACTTGAACTGGATGGCCCATCATAAACAAGCTTTCCTTATATTCAATGCCTCATTGACATCAAAAGCTAAGTATGGGACATTAGTCTGTTTAGCACTGGCACTACAGTTGACTGGTACTCCCCCCTTCTTTTTTTTTGTTATAAATGCTGAGAGTCCCCCTTTTTTTCTCCACTCAAGCTCATCTGAAGAAGTGGGTTTTGCCTATGAAAGCTCATGATACTGTATATATTTTTGTTAGTCTGTAAGAGTATGTCTACACTACCCTCCTAGTTCGAACTAGGAGGGTAATATAGGCATACCACACTTGCAAATGAAGCCCGGGATTTGAATTTCCCGGGCTTCATTTGCATAAGCGGGGAGCCGCCATTTTTAAAACCCCGCTGGTTCGAACCCCATGCAGCGCGGCTACACGGGGCACGAACTAGGTAGTTCGAACTAGGCTTCCTAGTTCGAACTACTGCTACTCCTCGTGGAATGAGGAGTAACGGTAGTTCGAATTAGGAAGCCTAGTTCGAACTACCTAGTTCGTGCCCCGTGTAGCCGCGCTGCACGGGGTTCGAACCAGCGGGGTTTTAAAAATGGCGGCTCCCCGCTTATGCAAATGAAGCCCGGAAAATTCAAATCCCGGGCTTCATTTGCAAGTGCGGTATGCCTACATTACCCCGCTGGTTCGAACTAGCGGGGTAGTGTAGACATACCCTAAGGTGGCACATGACTATTCGTTGTTTTTAACTGGAGTTGACATAGCTTAGGCTGACTTACTGTTCCTTCGTGATAGAGATGTAGCCGTGTTAGTCTGGTGTAGCTTCAATAAAAAACAGGACTATGTAGCACTTTAAAGTCTAACAAGATGGTTTATTAGGTGATGAGCTTTCGTGGGCCAGACCCACTTCCTCAGATCAAATAGTGGAAGAAAATTGGCACTGGGACTGACCCACAAAAGCTCATCACCTAATAAACCATCTTGTTAGACTTTAAAGTGCTACATAGTCCTGTTTTTTATTACTGTTCCTTCACTGTGTTGCATTGAAGGGAGATATTCTTCTCATTCCGTTGGAATACCAGTCAACCAGAAAGTACTCTGCAGTAGAGTTAGTGGGTCTTCGCTAGACCTACTAAATTGACCCTTGCTTCAACGATCACAGTAGTGCCGATCAACAGTAAGTGTAGATATAGCCTACGAAAGTGCTAATGCAGCCAAATGAGCTGTGGAAAGTGAATGTAAGTTAGCTCACATAACTCTAATATGTATTTAACAAGCTGAAAGACTCAATAGATGCTTTATTTAAATATAAAATTTTGGTAAATGTTATTGTTTTAGGAGCTATCCTGCAAATCTTTATGGGGTGTTTGGCTTTATGCATATTCATTCCATTCACTTTATTACAACTACTTGTACATGTAAAGTTAAGTACTTGTGTAAGTGTTTGTAGGATCAGAAGGTTTGGAGTTTTTTTTGGTTGCTATATTGAGATAAGGATATTCACTTGCACCCTCTTTATTATCCAATTAATTCTTTGTTTAAATACAAGTAAAAAAATACTAAAAATGTAATCTCTTATATAGTCTTTATTTAACATAGAAGATGCATGTCTGGGTTTTGAACTATGCATGATACACAGGGACACGTAATTTCTAACTAAAATGCTTTTGATATGTTTTTACGAACCAGTACACATGTCCTGACTTGTGGAGAAATTTGTATGACATTTGAATTCCACTTAAAGGCTGTTGCTTTCCAAAATTTTGTCAAAAATTGTTTATGATATGATGCCCCATACATTAGAGAGAAACAAAAGACTTTTCAGAGTCAATGACAAGGACAAGTTTGTATTTATTAAAGAATTCATGTCACTCCATAAAGAAATCAGAAATGACCATATTAACAAACAACTTTTTTCTATACTTTTGTTTATTTTGCTGGAACTGATGCTCCAAGATCTGTTACTAAATAAGTTGAATTGTCTCTTATTGAAATCTCTTCTGTCTAATGTAACTGAATTTGTCTAAGTTTTTCAGTGTATTGCTAGCATCTGAGCACCTCTTTAAGTCATATTCTATGAGGGCTTTGCATTGGAGGGTGTTTATTTTGTTCTTTTATCAAATATATATCGTTTGGAAAAACAGGGAGCTTTTTTTTAAAAAAAACCCTGAGTTCCATTAATACTGAAATCTTCTGACTCAAGAGTATGTCTACACTGCAGTGTAAGAGTTCTGTTTGCACTCAGTCTGAATCCTACTTTCCTCCATGTACACACCAACTATGCTAACTCAGGGCTCAGATCCTTGGTCCCAGAACCCCACAGGATGGAGGCCTAAGCCTGATCAAGCCAGGACCCAGCATTCAAGTCCTATTGCTTTTGCAACATAGACACAACCCCATGGGACTTGTGCTATGGGAGTCCACCATAAGTATCCCACAAACCCATGGGCTGATTTTCCTTGTTCTCTGGACAGTCACATTTAGTGGATAATGATGATTTCCCACACGGCACCAGGATTGAAATCCTTGATTGGCCATATTTTGGAGGGCATTATGAAATCTGGAATATGGGTGGTTTGATTGAGACCAGATAATGAATTATAGTCTCTCAAGTCCCAGGTTGGAACTCAAAGATTCAACAATTCTTAACTAAGGGTAACAGATGAGTGTAGGGTAGGGCTACTCAACTTTGGAAGCCCTGGGGACCACAATGATACTCACAGCACATGCCGAGGGCCGCAACTTAATTGTGGTTGCATATGCATGCAAATATATATGCAAATATATGCAATAACTTTTCACATTGATGGGTATGAATACAAAGATTAAGGCAAGACTCCACAACATACAGGCCCCGTATAAGTCAGTTCTGCTGATATTAATAAAATGCAATATTTACTCGATTTCCACCCACATGACAGCACTTTTAATGAGCAACGACAGTCCAGGAATTTCACTACTAAAACACCTATCAATGGAAGACCATTATATTGACTTGCTGTTGTGGAGCATGTTCCCAATGGAAGCCATGTTCAAAGGATCCCACCTATGAGCTGTGTGTTGAGCCCCGTGTAAACCTAAACTGCACTGCGGGCCGCAAACAAATGGGCTGCGGGCCACATGCGGCCCATAGGCTGTGTGTTGAGTAGCTCTGGTGTAGATCACTAGTGGGGAACCTAAGGTCTGGGATCCTGATGTAGCCGCCACCTTGCCTGGATCCGAGCCCTGAGGCTTGGGGCTTTCCCCAGCATTGGGGAGCCCACAATGGTGAGGGGTGGGGGTTTTTGTTTCAGATTTGTGTATAGCCCCCAACTAATTTTTCTGTGGGTCAGTGGCCCTGACCCAAAAAAGGTTTCCCACCCCTGCTATATATGCTCAAGCCCTAGGTTAACAAATCCAGTGTTTTCTATTCTTCTAACTCCGGGCTAACAGAGTGAATTAAGATGTCTGGTGAAGAAATTAATGATAACCACTAAGTGTTTCTATTTGTATGGTTTCTGTTTTCATGTAAATTAAAATGTGTTTTGTCTTGACATTTTCCAGCTGATATTGATGACATGAAGATATGTTATGTTTTAAGAGAAGGTGAAAATGCAACAAGTGACCTTTTCCATTTTACTGTTGAAGATGGTGGTAAGTCCTTAAGTTCTAGAACAGCTTTCTGTAAGTTGAACTACCTTGTGCAGATGTTGAATTTAATTACAGGTAGCTCATGAAACATGTTACTTCACCAGCTTCGGTGCTTTTTTGGTGTTGTGAACTGTTATTGTGTCTACCAAAAGTTCCTTCAAAAACTATATGAAATTACTAGTCTGTTAAAAGGGTGAAATCTTCATGTCCCACATAAAGCTCAACCTATTAGATTTTATACAATTTTCCTTCATATTCCCAACAGAGACTCACTGTTGCAGCATATTCTCTGTGCAATTACTTCCTCAATTTATGAGCTGCGGTAGTAGCTGCTGCCCTTCAGAAACTACATGTTGTGGGTCCTGGCCACAGAACCCAGTACCTCTCTCTGCAGTCCACATGACTATCCAGCCCAACCAGTGAACCAAATTCTGTAATGAATTCTGGTCATGTACCACTTGCGGCAGGTTGCACATATGTAAGAGGAATTTTAGCAGCCATCATGGACTCAATCTTTTCGGCACACAGGTTGTGTAGAGTCCCCGTTCTGCTGCTTCTTCCCCTCAAATCCATCAGGAGTTTGGTCATGTGCAGGATATTACTCAGGATGATCAATAACAGATGAATTTCAGTAACAGAATTTCAGGGAGTGGGGGAAAGATTTCTGTTTAAAATGTATCTAACTATTGCTCTTCAGCGAAAGTGGTTTACCAGTATAAAACAAATATTGATACAAAAGTTTGGAAATAGTATGTGTGAACTTGGCTAACTTATTATCAGTGAGTTACATTTTAAGAAATGACCAGAGATCTTTCTAGGTGTAGCTAACCCTATGGCACGGTAGGTGATTGTTAAGTTAGGATGCTTTAGTAAGTTTTCCAATAAATTAAATTGCTTTATATGTGAGCAGTCATTAGTTTTAACCAATTTAATTTAACTCTAAAACCTTTTTTTCAAGAATAAAGCTATTTTGACCCTCATTGGAATCAATCCTTGTTAAACTGGTTAAAACACTGGCCAAACACTGGTTAAACACTGGCTGCAGGGGCTGTTCTGGCCCGGTCCTGATGCGCCGTGAGCAGTGGGGGCTGTTCCCATCAGCCAGACCCTCCGGTTACCTGGTAAGCATGCCAGTAAGGCTTATGCTTACTGGGTAATAGTTTAACCTTTTACAACCCTACCCCTCACACACTCTAAAAGACAAGAAGCGCTGTCCATCTAATAACCAATTGCTGTAGCAGTCTCTGAGCTGAAACTACTCAACTCACCCGCTCTCTAGTTAGCAAAGTGTTCCAAAGGAGGATGGCATTAGCCCTGAACCCATCTTTGGGGGCCTGTGGAGTGGGGCCAAGGCACTAAAGGTGAGGGGTGCCCAGTGGCATCCTTCTGGATGGCACAGGGTGTACGCCTTCCGTCGTGCCAGTTATCTGCCTAAGAGATGGTGTCTCCTGAGGTACAAATAAGACTCTTGGAATCTGAGGCCAATTTTCAAAATGTCATTGCTTATCTTTACTGCCTCATTGAGCCAAACATAAATGAATTATTTATGGCATCAGGCTTATTTTCCCCAAATATTTTAATTTAAATCAATGCCTAGATTAGAGGAATGAATGGTTAAGTACAGATATATGCATGAAACATGGTGTGAAACACAATACCATAGTACAAGTTGGACCTCTCTGGTCTGGCACCCTTGGGACTTGATTGGTTCTGAAAGGGGGGATTTGCTAGACCAAGGAAGGTCTCTCCCCTCTAGTCCCATGCTGCCACCGGCTTAGGGCTCCACCCATCCCACTGGGGCTCTCTAGATGCTGCCAACCCTGCTGCTGCCAGGGCTGGAGCACCATGGCTAGAGCCCCACAGCTCAGGCAGAAGCTCTGCAACTGCCTGGCTCCCCAGCCAATGCCACAGCTCCGCATCTGGGACAGAAACTCCACAGCCGGGGTCGTAGTTTCACAACAGGGCCAGAGCTCCCTGGCTGCTGCTGGGGCTGGAGCCAGAGGTCCCCATTGTTCTGTGAGTTTCCCGCCCCCTCGCCCCACACACACACACACACTGGACTCCTGGCTGAATTGATGATGCCCCCTATGGCGCTCCTTCCCTGTCATCAGACCTCCCTATTCCTAGGCTCTGTGGTGCAGGGACATCCTTGTTTCAGACCAGGGAGTCCCAGTTAAGAGAGGTACAACCTGTATTGTTATGGCAAGAGTCCCCCAAAGGGGCTGTTATACGTAGGCTCCCAAGTTCTTTTTCTTTGTATGAGCAAATATCCAACTTCAGGAAGACTGGCTGCATGCTGGTATTAACTTTGTTATGCAAGGCTCTGAATAGCGGGAGCTATGTGGGCAGCTGGAGAATTTTTATTTTCTGTCTTAATCTGTGAGTGGAATCAATTTGCTCCCTGGGACATGGTCAGTGGTGATGGGCAGTGCTTCCTCATGGCCAAATCTGCCTCTGTAGTCTGTGGATACGTTGTTGGTGTGTATGTGTATCGCTATGTCACTGATTTTTCTTTTACTGGGAAGCCAGGTTTCAAAGTCCTGGACATCTGTTGCTATTTGGCAGAGGGGGCGACAGTATTTCTTGTGTCCAATTGTAACCTGTAATAGTATGATTTTTGATAATATAATGCATCATTGTACTTCAAAGCTGATTGTTGATTTTCTAACCCTTTGGGCATTTTCAACAGGGCACTACCAGATGCATTATCACATTAGACACATCTTAGCTAGGTGGTTAGCTAAGGCCAACATTAAAGTTGTAGTCTTTATTTAAATTGTGGAAAACATTGATTTATATTGTATTTCAACGTATTTTGTGAGGAATGGTTGTCTAAAGAACTTGGAAGGGATGCAATTTGGGACTGAGACACTAATAATTTTCTTTGTTTGGAATAATAACTAAATAATACTAGCAGGCTCTTAAGATCTAGCAGGCTCTTAAGATCTATAATTTCATCTGATGAAAAAAACAGAAACTTACCTTTTTAAATTTCACCCTTCCTCAAAAAGACATCAAAGCCTCTGTTGGTCAGGTTGGGTAGATTTTTGGCCGAATGTCAGTGGTTCAGAGACATTTGTTTCCATATTCTTGGTGCAAAGCCAGCTATTTCTGAAAGAATAAACACTACCTTAAGGAATAAAAGGTTCAGTACAGAATATCCAATCACACAATAGAACTATATGCTTCAGTTTTCTCCTGTCTTTATTTCTGTCTGCTGAATTCGCATTGCTTTTTAAATCTTGCAATAATAAACATGGTTGTGATGTCTATTATACACTGCCTAAGGTGTAAAAAGAAGGAATTCTCTCTTCCCATGGGAACCCTTAATTCTAGTTGAGTTATACCACAGTGTGATCAGTGAAATCAGTCTGAATACGACTTGATCAAAGAATGAATGTTTGTTCAAATTACTCTGTAAATATTATTTTAGGTAAGTCAAAAGTGGTATTGAACAAACACTTTCAAAAGTAATGTTCTCCTATAGGTGGAGCAGAGTTGTGCTTACTATGTTTGGAAATTCTTTGGGGGCGGCCTCTTAAGACAGCAGGTTGCTTAATAAGGGTGGTCTTTAGGATATAGTTTATTGTTCTTAGCAAAAGAAACAAATACACTGTCTCTGATATTGTTATGTGCTAACTGTATTGAGGTTTTAATTGTGGCAACTCTGCAGTCTCTGATTTATTGTTCTCTCTAGTATTGGGATGTGCTAGTATATAATCTTGTGCTTATGTGAAATCCCATTGTCCCATTGATATTAAAATGAGTGCGCATTGGTGCTGGCCAGTGGTCCATGCTTGCTGAGCCTGGTGCAAAAACTGGGCTTTGGGTAAATATGTTTGGCACAAGCGCCACAGTTGCACTTTTTTCTTTTAATCATGCACACTGTGGTGATAGGTTGAAAAAAAGTTGCAAAAACTTTTCTCCTCTTATGAGCAAACTTTTAAACGTGAAGCGTAACTGCCTGAAATCCCTTGACATATTAAAATTAGCAACAAAGGAACCAACATTACCAGAAAGCAGGAATGAACACAGGAGGCAGAAGTAATAGTGGTAGGAAGAAATGGAAATGGGAATCTAGAGTGATGGTTGAAGTCCTGGACTTTACCCATATTGTTATGAGTACCTGTTTACTCCGACTCCTATAATACACAAGTATATTTATTGAATTGCAGATGGAGAGTCAACCTTATCTAACACGTCTAAGCCTTGAATTGATATAAAACAGTCTCTTCGGGTAACTTATGGATAGTATAATCAATTTATGACAGGGTTTAATAAATATGAAGCTTTACAGTGTTAAAGAAGTTGAGATAAACTGATACATGATGCCCTCTGTATATGTGTAGAATTCACATTCAACTGTGCAAAACGGCACTAATCCACTTGGAGTGAAAGGTAATTCACAAATTCATTTCAGTGTGTTGAGACCCCGTGCTTCTTTCAGAAAATTCCATGCCATATCTCTTTATCCACTACATGGCACATTCTTGCGTCTTAGATAAGAAACAACTGAAGTAAATACGTGGCTGATAGTTAAGGACCGTATTCTTCCTTCATTTTATAGCCAGTGTGCTTCAAATTTATTTTATGTAATCTTATGTGAATGTGGAGCTAAATGTCCGTTTTGTTAAACCGTGAAAAATTCTTTTCCTCTTGGGGTTTGATGCCTGTCTTAGGAAACATGATACTAGCTAAGTACTAGCTCTTGCTTCTTGAATGTTCTCGATTTTCATTTTCTGTTTCTCAGCAGGCTAAAAAGTCACATGTGCAAAGAAAGATGTGCTTATAAGGTGGTGGACCCTCTCTCAGCATGGCAGAGGAGTTTAAGACATTATTTTAAAGACAGAGAGACAAGAATACAGGAAAGGATGGAGGCAGCATAGAAAGGAATAGTGAAGTGACTAAAAAGAAAAAGGGAAGATATCACTTAGTGCACATACAGCTTCCTATATTTCCCCACACTTTGCCACAGAAAAACTATCATGGCTTCTGGGCATGAGAGAGATCCTATCTGGGAATATTTTGAAGAAATTTGTTGCCTGGGGAAATATGGAAAACATGTCAAGTGTAAGCAGTTCAAGAAGAATATGCAGGGCCCAGTTGTAAGAATGAAACATCATAAAGAAAGCTGCTTATTGGGAGAAAATGATGTGGATGAAGATGTGGAAATGGCTGAATGGATCAACTGGCTAGTAACTTGAATTATTCATGTTGCAACGCATCATTCTTCAAGACTCTTTATGCCTTTTAGTATAAGTCTGATTTGACAAATAAATTCCCAATCTGTTGCTTTGCTAATTCTCATGGCTTGTTTAATTAGCAAACTAGGTTTAGAATCTATCACCCAAATATACAATACAGAAATATGCGGTAAGAGAAATCTAGAGTTGTCAATTGCCTCTGAGTGTCATTTTCTTGTTTTATATTACATAATACATGCCCCTTATTTTGGAACATCATGGCCACAGGCCATAATGGTGATACCATAAGTCTATTCCCTATCTTATTTTAGCATCACTCAGCTTGTCCAAGAGAACCTCATCCTATACTTGTTCTCTCAAAAAACAGAAGTTAGTTCAATGGGGATTACTCCAAAATTAAGCACAGTCAGCCTTAGCTTTTTTGGTAAGCCAATTCTTTTGTGTGATTTAAATGTGTTTTAAATTAAGCATTTACATTGCCTTGATTTAAATAATCCACCCATGTTAATTTGATGGTAACCTTGTTGCTAAATTGTTCATCTCTTGGTTGGCCTTTTTATCGTGTTGTCAGGTGTCCAGTTTTGAACTGGACAGTTCAGTATTTGAGCTTTCTGTTCGGGAAACAAATTGAGAAAATATAAATGAGAAAATATAAATGTCTGGTATTTTCTAAATAAGATGTAATGTAGATTGTGATGTAATGTCAGGTGTGTCCGATATTTTTGTTAAACCACCTGGCAACCCTACCTTTTAATGGCAGTGGTTTCTGGTTTGCTTCCTCCTAATCATTTGGGGTATGTCTAGACTACATGCCTCTGCCAACCGAGGCATGTAAATTAGACATACTAAAATAGTCAATGGAGCAGGGATTTAAATATCTCCTCCTTCATTAGAATAAAAATGGCCACCGCATTGTGCCGGCTCAGCTGTTTGTCAGCACAAAGCGGCAGTCAAGATGGAGAACAGTTGGCAAGGAAAACCTTTGACAACCAATCCCTTATGCCTCGTGCAACAAGGTTTACAGGATTGGTTGACAAAGGCTTTCCTTGCCGACTGATCCCCGTCTTGACTGCCGCTTCGTGCCGACAAACAGCTGAGCCGGCACAACACGGCAGCCATTTTTGTTCTAATGAAGCGGGAGATATTTAAATCCCCGCTTCATTCACTATGTTGGTATGTCTAATTTACATGCCTCGATTGGCAGAGGCATGTAGTCTAGACATACCCTTGGTGTTCAGAGCACATACAAACAGAACAGAGGCCCTGGCTGGAGAGATTCAGGTGGTATGTCTCATTTAACCTGGCTGAGAATTTTTCAGTGAAATGTTTTTTATCACAAAATGGTGATTTGAGAAAGCTGATTTTTTTTTTTTTTGTGGGAAAGGGGCTGGGAATTTACTCTTTAAAAATACAATTGAAAAAAAGTTTGAAAGTGCCAAAACAGAGTGTTTCAAGGAACTTACATTTTTTTCGGTTGAGAATATTTTTTTCTTTCAAAATGTAGCCTCTTTTATAGCAAACATGTAAAAAGATAAAGTTGAAATTAAACATAATGCTTCAAAATTATCAAAAGAAAATATTTTATCTGACCCGGTCAATTTTTATTTTTGTATCACAAACATTTTTAAAATTGGCTTAAGAACATTTTTTTAAAATCTCTAATTCTCATGGATGAGAAAGCTGTTTCCTGCCTAGCCTTGATCTCAATCTCAGTCCTCATCCTCAGACTGTTGTAGTCTCAGAACTGCTTCTTACGAAGATCCCTCCTTCTTCACAAGCTATATGGTGGCTGTGATATGGTGCCTTGAGTGAAGAATGGGTTACCTAGGGAAATGCTGGAATCTCCGTCTTAGAGGTTTTTGAGTCCTGGTTTGACAAAGTCCTGGCTGGGATGATTTAGTTAGGGTTGGTCCTGCTTCGGGCAGGAGGATGAACTTGATGACCTCCTGAGGTGTCTTTCAGCCATAGGATACTATGATTCTATGAATGATTTTGAATAGGGGAGCAAAGATTCCTATGGTTGTACAAGGAATGCTGAAGATCCCCAGTGAAGGAGAGAAATGAGAATCTCTGATTACAGTTCTCTTGAGCAATCTTTCTGTCTTTAAGCCAAAGCCTTGGAAAGCCAAAGGCTGGTTAAAAATGGCACTTTATTTAAATCATTAGATAAATATTACTTGAACTCTTCATTCAACTCTCTAAATACCTTAACGCTACAGCACACTTGCCTATTTACCATTTTGTTAAATCCTCATAGAATCAAGGAACCTTTCCAAGATAAGTCCGTTAGTTTTAAATGCTTAATTTACAAACCTGTGGGTAAACGTCATAGACTGTTTCCATATATGTTTATACAAGAAATTATGTTAATAAAAGAAACACTGGTCTGCTACTGAGATCAATCTTCCATTATTAAGCTTATAAAATATCCCTATTTTGTCTGTATCATAACCCTTATATAAACATATGGTGGATTTTCAGTGCCTTTCCCTAATTTGTTAATTATATATATATATAATGGATGTAATTACAGGAAACCTCAGTCTTACAACGGCCCGAGTTGCAACCCCCCCTCCATATTTAGGACCAGTTTTGTAAGTGTGAAAGGGGCCGAACCCCCTCGACTTACGTCCTTGGCCTGTATTTACAATGGCGGACAGTGCCTATTGTAAATGTGGGTTTGAGTTACGATGCCCCCGACTGACCCCAACTTGCGACGCTTCCCGAGGAACCGATCGCGTTGCAAGTTGGGGGCCACCTGCATAGTGATAAATAGGAGTCAGTGAATGCTATTTCTTCAAAGCCACAACACTGATAAGGCTTCCAGTATGTGGTATAATAATAATTTAGGAACGGTTTTGGACTTGTATAAAAATACCTGGAAGTTTTTAAAGACACTATATGCTAAAATAATGTTAAGAATTATTTGCAGTAGCCTTGCTAAACTCTCTTGTGGGATTTGGGCATGTCACTCATGGAAGGAAAATTCAATTACATTTATCTTTGGCATTAAAAACTGGGGCATCCTGTGTTACGCTGGTGATACATTTAGTCACTTGGGCTGTGTCTAGACTGGAATAAAACACCTGTGACATTGAGTCTCAGAGTCAGGACAATTGACTCAGGCTTACAGGTCTTGGGCTGCGGTGCTAAAAATTGCAGCGTAAAAGACTGGAGTGAGCCCTAGCTGAAATGTTAACACTGGAATTTTTAGCCACACACCCCATTATCCTTGAGCCAGTCAATTGAGTAGGTCAGCTGCAGCTGGAGTATCGACCTTTTATTGTAGGGTAGATGTTCCCTTGCTGACTGTTCAATAGGATTCTGTTCTGTTGCCAGCCTTGTGGCAGCTGTTTTGGAGTGCAGACAATGTTCCATATGCCACATTTCTCGCTGTAAGCTTTGCCAGAATATTTTGATAGTAGCTTGACACTACCGTATAAAAACATCTTTTCTATAACTGAATCATTGGGTTTTTTTGCTCATTGTTTTATGTGGCTGAACTGTGAAAGCTAAGTAAAGAGCTATATAGAAAAAGGACACAATAAGGGATGTCCCATGTCCACTGTAAGTAGGTGATTACAGTGGGGCATGTAGAGGGCTCACTCCAACTTCCGTTAAAGTCAGTGGAAATACTCCTGTTGACTACAGTAGAAGTTGGATTAGTTCCGTTATCCTATTAAAGCCAAATTTTGCTTTCCGTTCTCACCTGAGTAGGCCCATTGATTTCATTGATAGTATTTTGGTGAGTGAAGTATCAAGATTTGGCTCAGATAATACTCTGTACTCTTAATTTCTGTGCAAACATGAACTATTTAACAGAGCTGGCCCTAGATGTTTTGCTGCCAGTGTAAAAAATATTTTGGTGTTCTCTGAGTAGCTGAGTTAAAAAACAAACCCAATGACAACAACAAACAGCAGTGAAAAAAAAAAGTGGTGGGGAGGCAATTGGAGGAACAGAGCCAAAAGGAAGGAAAAGTGCAAGTGATGAGGTAGCCCTGTGGAAGCTGGCTGCACTCGTGCATGCTCCTTAAGTAATTAATGTAAAAACTAAGCTACTGACTAGTTTGTTATTATTCATGAAAAGACGTGGCTAACAGTAAAAATAATAAAAGCGATAACCAGTAAAGTGAGGCCAAATACAGGTATTACGTGATTAAGGAGCGACATTAGATTTAAGGTAAAAAATTGAGACGGGGGATAAAATGGATTACTGGTGACACGAGAATTTACAGAAAGTCGTTAATGCCTGAAAGGAGTTATAATAAGGTTGTGCAATAATACCAGGGCTTGGATACAAACATTTTTGACTGAGCAGCCTAAGAAGTACTGGAGAAACGTAAGATGAGAAAAGAGCTGTTGGCTGAAGTAGACAAGCTTCATCCTTTCCTTTTGCTGAGGCAATTTGGTTGTGTAGTATAGCACAATGAAGGGTACAGAATGGAGCTATGACTATTCTTATTTATTACGTTAGTCATCAATTAATAACCTAAGATCCCTGAATTCTGACCCTAATAATTTGCCAAATTCTGTATCTACTGAAGACATTAATACAGAAAGTTATTTAGTCTTATATTGGTACATGTGGCCTTTCTGAAAAGTTTGTGAATATATAATTTGATTTTACATAGTGTAACTTCAGAGCCATCTTAGAATTGTAAGTTTTCTGACAAACACAGCTAGTGATTCTTGATCTACTGGATGAGATATCTTAATTTAAATAATGTGGAAAATATGAGTATCTGTTATTATTAAGCATATTTATCTTTTGACATCATAATAACTCCTCTTTGTGGTGGTTTAATATCATATTAGCAAAGACCATAAAATGGGTTTACTGCCTCTTTAATATCTTTATTCAGATTCTTATTTGTATCGCATCATGTGACTTATTGAGTCCTCCCTGGTTAGCCTCCCAATTTAGCTTTGTGTGTTGGCAGAGTTTTGAATGGAATGTAGCTGATGCTAATAGCCTTTAATTGAGAGGATGGATTAGTGCTGCTCTTTGGAAAGACACCAGCTATCTGTCTGAGGAAAAAGAACCAGATTCTGTAGGTGGTCTTGCTTACAGGCAAACACTCGCTATTGATGTGAAGGGGGAGTGATGATGTATGCTAGAAGTCAGCCTTTGTTGCATTGACTGGGAGCAGTGATTCATGGCCAATGGGAGCTACAAGTGGCTGTACCTGTGGATGGACAGGTAAATAACACTGGCGGCCTGCCAAGGGCTAACTCTGGTGACCCATATCTGGTCCGAGGGCCACTTATTGCCAACCCCTGTTGGCAATTTAATACCTAATATACTTTTTAAAACATCCTTTTTGTTACTCTTACCCCTGCCAACCATGAATTTTTCCCTGCTGGTTTTAAAGCGTCTCTTATCATACTAGGAGGTCTGTAGGGGAGCTGGTTAGGGCTTCCAGATTCTATGCTGTCTCTGGCCTCAGGTGCAGGTCAGAGCAGCATGGGAATTGCTATGAACTGAGCTAGCTGGCCATGCTCCCCAGGGAACTGTATGCTCTAGTTTCTGGAGAGTCATTCTGCATTCTGGCCTCTCCACTTGTATGTCCTTCCACATCCTAAACATGCCGCTCTGTTGCCCTGAATTACCACCTGTTCCCTGGGCTGCACTGAAGAAAGCGTAGAACCCCTCATCTCAGGTTTATATCTCTTGGGGATTTCCCCAAACTAAGAGTATCCACATCTAAGTGCCTAGGGTCAGATGTAGCTTTCTTAATGTAGGTTGAACCTCTCTAGTCTGACACCTTTGGGAACTGACCAGTGCCAAATCAGAGGTTTTGACTGACTGTAAGAGGTCAATATTTTCTAGCAGCATTACCAACACTTCCACTGCTTACTGGGCTCTGGAAGATCTTTGGAGGTAAATTAGAGCTAAATAACAGCCCTGAACACTGAGAGCCAGGACTGGTGACTATAAACTTTATAGGACTGTGGGAAACTTGATGACACCCATGATACCTAGACATCGAGACCTTTAATCCTTTGGGAGCATGGGCAGAGGATGAAGTTTGGGTTCATGAAGGCTAGTGTCTGTCTCATCCTGTCCCTTCTGCCTGATGTCACTCCCCTTCCCCAGCCCCAGGCCAGCTGAATGTCCTAAGTCCTGAAGCACTGAGCATGTGGCAATCTGCCCACCCCTTGATGGATGGGTGGCATGGCTTTCAGCCCTGGAGTACGAGGTGGGCAGTGGGGACTGCCGCCTGAGCCCCAGATTGCTGGGTGGGAGGCGTGTCTCCCTCCAGATCCTGATCACCGTGCAGGTGACATGTGCACTGGTTCCAGCTGTCCGGAGTCCCTGGCCACATGCCAGCCCCAGTCCTAACTCAGGGTTCCAGGCACAGAAGAAGACTACTAGAGTGCTAGAGCGAAGCAGGAGAGTATCTGGGTGGAATATGAACAGGGTTGCACAGGGCTGTTTGGGAGGCAGAGCCTCCCTGGACCTTTGATACCCACTGCCCATGTTTGAGTGGGAGAGGACCCCTCTGGTCTGAACCAGCAAAACTGGACCTGGTTTGGGAAGACAGGTAAATATGAATTCTTTTGAGTGGAGAAGCTATCTTGAATGAGAACCTGTAAGCCGGGCCTGGGCAAAATACCCTCCATGGCCAGATTCGGCCCGTGGACATAGCAAGCAATCTCAGGCAGGCTGCTGTTGAGAAAAGCATCCATTGTGCGGTTCTGTTTGAACAGCTGTGAGCCCAGGAGAGGGAGGAGAGGTTTCTGGCCAATGGGAGCTGTCTGTTGACAACAGGCAGCTTCCAAAGCACCCTCCTACCCCTCCCCTCAGGCTCCTAGCTGTTCAAAAAACACATGGCCCCTGCAGTCAGTGCAGGGGTGGGGCAGACATGGAGTCTACTTGAGAAGGCTGCTGGCTGGGAGTCGAGCAAGTAGGTCTCCCAGCCAGAGTCTGCCTCTAGCACCCCAACCCTTTGCCCCCCTACTCTACATAATCCAAATCGTCTCCCCCCCTCCTGCCCTCATATTCCTTCCCAGATCCTGCACCCCAATCCCCTGCACCAGGTCATAAACCAAACCCCTGTAACGCAGTCTTCTATCCCAAGTCACAGGGCAAGTCACAACCCCCTCCTGCCCTAGGTCACAGCCCAAACCCCTGCACCCTAACCCAGGTCACAACTGCCTCCTTCACCCAAACTCCCTCCCAGACCCCAGACCCTCTCCTCCCTCCCAATCGCTTACTGAAAGCTCCTTTCTGCACCCAACCTCCATCCAGACCCCAAACCTCCTCCATTAATATGAAGGTGTGGCCCTTGACCACTTTCCAAATTCTTGAAGTGGCCCCCTATAAAAAATTATTGCCTGCCCCTGCCATAACCTGAGATAAAACTTAAACAGTAAATAGTCTAGTAGCACCTTAAAGACTAACAAAACATATAGATGGTATCATGGGCTTTTGTGAGCTCAACCCATTTCTTCTGATGAGACAAGCTGAGCTATTACTCATGCATGTGCTTGAAGTTAACCACATGCTTAAGGGCCTTTGCTGGATCTTGAAAGATGCAAAGTGTTCTGGCCCACTCAACTGTGTCATGTACTTCTGGAGAAGGGAAGAGATTAGTTTTATTTAATACACATGCTGTATTTGGACGCAATGCAAGTTCTCACACTAATAGTAGGGCATTTTCTTTATAACTGGTAACTAAGAATTTTAAAAGAGAAAGGTGCTAGGAGTAAAGTTGGGAATAGCAAAGTGAAAAAATCATCATTAGCATAAATGAAGTAATCTTTTTATTTGGATTTGACCCAGATGGGAATTTCCTAAACTGGCATATTGTAGTTTGGTTGTCTACACAGGAATCTCTTCAGTTAATCTTCCTTTTACAGACTGCTCAATAGCTAATTAGTTTTTGGTTTTAGTAACAGAAGGAATTTTGTTAAGAAAAAGGCCCTTAGAAAGCTCTATGAAAAGAGAGGGTTTTTTTCTGTTTTTTTCTTTCAGAAGGATTTCAGGTTGTTTTATGGTAGAATCAGTAGTAAAACATTAATTCTTTAAACTGGATAGAACATTTCCCTGTATGTTTGCCAGGATTCAAATTCCAGTTGTAATCTAAGTATTAGCACACACCTTTTGTCACTCTACTGTTTAACACACATTTTCTTGGAGATTGAAGGAATGCTGTAATCACACCCCTTGCTGTTGGGGTAAAGCTTTGTATTTAGGGTGGTGTGTATTATTTAAAGCACTAAGGATGCCGTTGGTGCAAATTTAGGGCCGATCCAATGGTAAAAACCATCGGTAGCCTTTCTAAGGAGTTTAGCATGCTGTGGATGGGGCCTTTTGAATGGGATTCACAAAGATATTTAGGCATGTAATTCCTGCTGAAATCAGTGAGAGTTGGGCACCTAAATATCATTATGAATCTACCCTTTAAGTTCAAAATGATGGCCCATTGAAGTGAATGGGAAATTTGCCTGGTCTTCAGTGGGATCAAGGTCAGATTTTGTGGGAATACCATTTCCCATAGCTAGATAAATATCATGATACTTATTTAAGTGGAGCAAACAAACACAAACTTTTGGCTTTGAGGGACTAAACATTTTCATTTGTTGCATCAGTAAAATGTGTCTTGTTCAAGCCAGGTGTTTGAGCTTATGCTCCTTGAACAGTGGAAAGGCTCCTGCTGATTTAATGTCCTTTGGCTGAGGTTCTCTGTGCACAGTTCAGTCCCAGAAGGTGCCCAAGCCAGTGTGGCACTGAGAGCATTGTGGGAAGAGGATGTGCTGACCTCCTCTGTCACAGCTGTGTTGGAATGACATTGATAGGCTCCAGTGGGAGATGGGCCCAGCTTTCCTGAGACAGAGTTGCTGTAGCATTGTAATTTGGAGAAGAGAGACAAATACAGGTTGAACCTCTCTAATATGGCTGGGACCTGACCAATGTCGAACCAGAGAATTTGCTGAACCATGGGAGGTCAATATTGTCTAGCAGCATTACCAACATTTCTGTTGCTTACTGGGATCTTAGAAGACATTTAGGGTAAATTAGAGCTAACTTACAGACCAGAACATTGAGAGCCAGGACTGGTGGCTGTAAACAAACTTTATGGAACAGTAGGAAACTTGGTGACATCCATGATATCTAGACATCTGGCTCACTAAAATCATGTCGAATCATGGATGTTGCTGAACTAAAGAGTGCCAGACTAGAGTGGAAGCCAAAGGGCCCAGAGCTTTATCTTATGCAAAGGAGGGAAATGTTAATGCATTAGCTATTCCTATGTATTTTTTTCCTAAAGATCCACTGTAACTACAAAATCATCTGTCAGTTATTTATCCCAACTACTGCAACTTTAACTGCAGCCCCCGGCAGCAGGTCAGAAGGAAAGATTTAAAAAAAAGGGGGGCCAACTTTTCACTTTTCCCAGCAGCTGGTGGCAAAGCAGGGAGCCCAGCAGGGGGCTGGCATCCTGGCGTGAAGCCAAGCTGGGGTTGGTGTCTGGCAGCAGGGGCCAGCTGGGAGCTTAACAGCAGGGTGGCCAGTGGCAGGGAGCCAGGCTGGCAGCTGGGAGCAGAGTCAAAACCCAGAGATTTGAGGTTTGAGCTAGGGATGTCAATGTGTAGACAACTACACGATTAACCAATAAGCCTGGGCTTATCAGTTAATCCTGTTAACTACACACATTTCTCTCCCCCCCCCCCCCACTTGCTACATCTGTATCAGCAGACTCTGTCCGAAGGGAGCTCAGACACCATGCAGACAGGGGCTGCAGCCACCTCACACTGGTGCCTCTGTCTCAGATTTTTAAACCAGGTCACCTTGAGGACTGCCTTCTGTTTGCCATTCCACGCGGCTGCCTCTGATACAGAGGCAGCATCACAGGGTAGCAGAGAGATTCCCAAGAGTGGGGTCGGGAGTGCACTGGGGACTATTGAATAGTCATGTAACCGCTAAAATTCGATGGGGTTACACGACTATTCAATTATATGCTGTCTAGCATCCCTAGTTGAGCCAGGACAAATTTCAAAGATGGAAGATGTTTTTAGACAGATTAGGACTTTTAGCAGATAACGGTCTTCTTCACTCTTTGATTAAGGCCAAAGGGCTTGTGTCCAGATAAGTACTAGTAGTATAGTTCAGCAAGTGAGCAAGGGATTGGAAATGAAGGGTTGTTATTAATTTGTAATTTTTAGTTGCATCCATGATAGTCCCTTTTTGAAATTCATGACGAGAGAATCCTTACACTAAATTGCTCATAACATTAGAACAGATAGGTAGGTACAAGTTTGGGGAAGGAAAAAAATGGCTTTGGAATTTTTATACATATCAGCTAGATTCACCATACCATGGCATTCCAGCATGGCTGGAATCTTTAAGATGGGCTTAAATGTGGACAGGGCAAGGGACTTACCAATGAGTTCTGAGAATTTGTGCAATTCAAAGAGGGCCATGTGAAGGAAGACATGAAAGCCAATGTATTGTATTCTAATCCCAGCTCTGGCCATCATTTGAGGAGTGTCATTGGGGAAGTCACTTGACCTTCCTATGGCTCAATTCTACATTTGTAAAGTGGGGATAAAATTTATCTGCAATGTCTCACCTTGATGGTGTTGCCCGTATAACTCTTTGAAAACTAAAATTACTATATTCAATGTATTTATCTTTAACATATTGCAGAAAATGCTTAGCTGGTGTTTTTACTTCATTGTATTAAATGGAGCTATGAAATTTATCATCATTGATGACCTGCCACATTGTTTTTAATGTTTTACTATTTTATTAAAGAGTAAGAAATAACAAACTCAATGGTTAAGATACATTTTTTCAAGTAATTTCACTGAGACCGTCCTTCATCGGTAACCAGCAAAATGTGATTTTTATTTATTTCAACAATAAATACGCTGTCCCAGAATTTCACCTTTATAACCACCAGAAAGAAGAACAATGGTTTAAAAAAAAAGCATAGCCATTTGACAATCTGCTTTATATCTGTGGGTACCTGCATCCACAGATGTGGATGCAGATATCCACTGCTCATTTTTGCAGGCACGGATTTGGATACAAATTTTGTATCCATGCAGGTCTCTTTTTCTGTGTACCTGTTGCTACTGAATACACTTGGTAGCAATGCACATTTTGTATCCTTAGCCAGTCAGGCTCTGACAATTCCTTCTTCATGTGTCCATAATGATAACCTCTCTTCAGAGTTCTTAGTGTTTTTCATTAAGAAGTTAAAAAGCAAAATGATTTATTCTCATTTTTACTTTACTGAATGGAATGATTACACGTATGTGGAATGTATGCATTTTGGAGGAATAGCCCTGTAAAATAAATTTCCATAGCGTTCCAAGTTTATCACTAATCTCATAGTTCAGGGTGGGTCAGAGTAAATCATATTTTTTCCAAGATGCATTAATGATCTGCAAATACTTGCCACAAATTTAGAAAGGGGGAGCAGGGACAAAGATATTTCATGGGATCTGGTTTTGCTCCTCATTGAGCCCCCCGCGCTAAGTCCTCTAGAACAGCTCACACATCAGCTGCTAAATGTGTTTTACTAATCCCACTGTCCAGGCAGCCAAGATAATTAAGTTTCTGTGGAATGGCTTTTTGTTACTTCCGGAGTGCTTATAACATATCGAAAGAGCAAAAGAGGGCCCCAAAGGAATTTATAACTTAGATTTACATGTCAGGTTAGTAAAATTGTTCATGGTAAAGCCTTAGTAACTGCAAAGTGAGTTCAATAATGAGTGAATGCAGTTTTACATCATTAGTTCACAAGCTGGTTTTACTATTGTTTAAAGGGGTTCCCAAACTTTTTGACACGGGGACCAGTAAATCCATTCATGAACTTTTGGAGGACTGGTAACATTCATTTGCATATTTGCATATTCATTAATCAAATGATGAATATTTAAATGAGTTGTTTCTGGTCCTCCCAAAGCCCCCAGTGCCAGCTTTAGCAAAGCTTTTTGATATGGTCACTCACAATATTCTTGCCAGCAAGTTAAGGTATATGGATTGGACAAAATGGAGTGTAAGACAAACAGAAAGCTGGTTAGACCAGGGTTTCCCAAACTTCTTACTTTAGTTGGAACCATTTTTTTCCATTCTGTTTTTTGCAGCCCAAATATATAAACTCATAAAAAACAAAATGAGAAAATATCAGACACATAATGTGTCTGGTATTTTCTTATTAGGTAAGTTTTATTATTACTAGATATATCAGTTTGTAGTTTTGAACAGCCTGGCTGGTAAATGTGCTCAGACTGCATGAGTGTGTCTACCAGCCAGACAGTTTGCAACTACTTGAGGGGTGTGGGGGGGGGCACAATAGAATCCCCGGGCCAGACTCACTCGTGGTTTGGGGGGGGGCAGAGGGAGAAAAGGGAGGCAGCGCCCCGAGATCCACATATGGCCGGGTCAGTCCCGCTCCCTACTGGCTGATTCGTTCCTCCCGTTGCGCCTCCGGCCAGCCCCAATTCCCCCAATCCCCTCCTGGACAGCCAGTTCTCCCCCGCTTCTCCTCCCAATCTCCCTTAGCCAGTCCTGCTGCCCGTGTCCAGCCCAGCTGCCGGTGGCCGCTTCTCCCCCACCCCCCCCCATCTTCCCCGGCCAGCTCCCTACCCCCGACCTCATGCCCTCTGGCAGCCCTGCTTCCTCCAGCCCCCCAATCTCTCACGGACAGTCCGGATGCCCCAGGCAAGCCCTGCTTCCAGCAACCACTTTTCCCCTACTCCTCCTCCTGGTCTCCCGGCCAGCCGCCTGTCCAGCTCTGCTTCCTCCGGCTGCCACTCCCCCAATCTCCCTGGCCCACCCCGATTCCCCCATTCAGTGCTGCTTCTGATGGCTGGCTCTCCCCTCCTCCCCCCTCCTCCCCCGACCTCACCTAGCTACGCATTTGCCGGGAGCCGGAAGATCCAGCTGCAGACTCTGCCCAGGCCGGCCAAGGGCTTGGGGGACCCGGCGCCACATAGGCACTCCAGGAGCCCGGAACACTTCGGCAACCACGCTGAGGCCCGGTACTTTTTTCCTGTGGTCCAGTGCCAAGCCGCAGCCCATAGTTTTGGAAACACTGGTTTAAAGGGATCTTTGAAGGCAAAAACACTGGGTCACATCTATTTTTAAGCAGAAGTCACTCCTGACAGGAACTGTGCCTAAAAAATATAGGGCACAGTTTTAGAAAATACTCCTCTTTTTGCTTCAGTTGAAACAGAGTTTATTCAAACTGAAATCATTTTAAAGATCTAATTTTTCACCATTTATACTGTCTGTCAACATTTGACATTTTTCTCAGGTTCCACAATTAAACTGACTGATTAGCTTTGCTAATTCATAGTCTTTAGCTCTTTATAGTGTTTATTATGTACTACCACGTTGTCTTGTGTTGGCTTATCACTGACGGGGAATTTTTTTAATATTTATTTTTATTGAAATGTCGATGTATTTTATTAGGTGATCCTATTTACATGTAAAGTCTTTGAGGCAAGACTGGATCTGGTTATAAGGACTTGATCCTGCAAACATTTACATAATTTCACTCAGCCCCTTTTCCGTATGCTTGATGATACAATATTTTACTTACATGATTACTTGTCTTGGAAAGATTTAATTTTTATTGGTAAACATCAGTAAACATCCATTTCATTATGCACATACACTCCATTAAAATATTTCCATAAATCATAATCAAAATTTGTAGATAGGGAGCATAAGAAAAATGCTGCTTGAGAACTTATTAGTGTTTGAATTAAGGATATTGACATACATTTTGACATGTGAAGTTGACCATTTGAGTTTTAAAAGGTTACAAAGCCTAAAATGTTTGAATCTCAATGTCTGCTCTCAATAAGCAATTATTGTCTGACCTGTCCATAAATTCCTACAACCGTGAAAATTTAAATTGATAAAAATAGAAAAAAATGCTTAAAAATTAACCTTGATAGTATCCATCAAAATGACACAAATTTAATGTTGTCAGGCTTAATTTCATACTATTTCTCTGTAGATTCTTGGCTTCATTCAGTGCACAAGACAGATCCACAAGGGGGGGACAAAAAGTGTAGTGGGCAACAATAAATCTGGCATTTCATAACTTTTGAAAGTTTTATTTTGCAACCTAAATAACATTATTTTGACATGCTTTAGGTAACTTCAGGTTCACTGGCACTTGTTGGCAAAAATTTTGTCTTAGGCTGTGTCTAGATTACCTCCCTCTTTCAACAGCGGGATGTAAATTAGGCACTTCGAAATTGCAAATGAAGCTGGGATTTGAATTTCCCCATGCTTCATTTGTATAGTCACGTAATGGCGCGGTCTTACTTTCGAAATAGCACTTTTTTGAAAGAGCGCCATTATGTGATTATGCAAATGAAATGCAGGAAATTCAAATCCTGGCTTCATTTGCAATTTCGAAGTGCCTAATTTACATCCCGCTGTCGAAAGAGGGATGTAATCTAGACATACCCTTAGAGAGAGAGAGAGAGAGAGAGAGAGAGAGAGAGAGAGAGAGAGAGAGTGTGTGTGTGTGTGTGTGTGTGTGTGTGTGTGTTTTAACACCTCTGAAAGACAAACGTTTTGGTGCTTAGTTGCTAGTGTAGACATAACTTTAATATGGGTTTGTTCAATTTTGACTTACGTGAGTGTTCTATGCACCCTTCTTGCATGGTATTGCCTCCACTCAGTTTTGTGTTTTGTTTAATGTATGTCCAGAATACTTCTGGTTTTATAAGATATGTGGAAAATAGGTCTTGTCAAAGAATCCTGATTTTATTTTTTGAAGCATTTTTTGGCTGAAAAAAATATAACAATGTACTGTGGAGATGTAATATATTTAGTCCTTGATAAAGTGTTTGGTTTAGAACTGCATGATATTCTGATTTAAAAAATCCAGCACTCGACTACAACAACAAAGCACATGTTAAATGCATTAGAAATGCCTGAATAACAGCTTTCAGAAATAGATGAAGGCAGGGCTGGATTATCCAATAGGCAGACTATGCACATGCTTAGGGCACCAGCAAAGCAGGGGCACCAAAAAAAATTGATATTTCAAAAAAGGCATTGAAGTAGTCATCATGGGAAAAATCAGAACTTTGTTAAACTTCCTTACACTCCACTACACACTCTTCCCCCATTTTTCTGTTCTCTTTTTATTACTTATCCCCACCTAAACTAGGGGGGCATCCTACTAACGTAGAGGAATGATTTTGAAAGCTTTGAAGACATATCAAAAGATATCTTGCCTGATGCTAACTACAAAGAAGCCCAGTCCCACAAGCGAATCAAGAAAAAACAAGCAAATGGTAGCAGTGCAACAGAAACAGCATTGAATCCTAGAGACAAATTTTGCATATCTACTTACTATGCTATAATTGATACACTTGAAGCTCATATGAAGAGGAGAGGTGAAGTTTACAAAGAAGTATCAAGTAGATTTTCTTTTCTAAACTATATGGACTTATCTGACGAACAATATTCACAAGGTTCCCAAAAGCTAGTTGACTCATATCCTGTTGACTTGAACATGAATCTCTGTGGAGAAGTACGGCAGTTCCACTGTTATATGAGCGCAAAGTTTAATGAAACAAAAAATGAAATTCAGTCACATTGATCTTCATGACACAATATTGAAAGACAGAATACAATGTGTATTTCCAAATGTAGAGATCACACTACGTATTTTGCTAATATTGATGATTACTAACTGCTCCGCAGAACGCTCTTTTTCTCAGCTGAAAAGAATAAAAAACCCTCAGAGAACGACAATGTGTCAGGACAGACTTGATTCACTTACCCTATTGTGTATGGAAGCGGACATGCTTCGTCGAGTCAGCTTCGATGAACTAATCCAGAATTTTGCAATCAGAAAATCTAGAAAGAAGCTATTTTGATTTCAGCATACATGTAAGTTTTGTGTCGTTTCTAAAAAATAAATTTTTATTTTATGGTATAGTATTGTTTTTATTTTGAATTAGAAATGGGGGGGCACCATGATCTTTTCAGTGCTTAGGGCCTCTAAAGGTCTTAATCCGGCCCTGGATGAAGGGAATCATCACTGAATGTGCAGTTATTCAAGTGAACTTCCTCCGGCATAGTTTCTAGGCCTGACAATATTCAATATTTTCATCAATGGTCAGTAAATATAATGACATTGTTGATCAAATTTGCAGATGTCACACTGGTAGAATGGTAAATAATGATGATAAGGATAGGGCAATCATACCAAGAAGTCTAGATTGCTTGGTAAGCAGGCCCATTCAAACAAAATGAATTTTAATACAGCCATATAAAAGATTGAGTAGCTAGAAAGAAAGAAAATAGGCCATACCTACAGAATGGGGACTGTAGCCAGGAAATCAGTGACACTGCAAAGGATGTACGGGTCAGAGTGGAAAACAAGTTGCTGCAAGACTGTTTGTTGTTTTTTAAATTTTTCCAGTTACAGACTAACACAGTGGCTACCCCTGTGAAACTTTCAAACAATTGAACGTGAGCTCACCGTGCAAGGCTGGGACAATAATGGGCCAATACGATCCTTGTACGTATAAAATGAGAATAGTAAATAGAAGCAGGGAGGTGATTTTTCTTTCTCTGTATGTGGCATTGATGAGACTGACACTAAAATAGTCTGTATCCAGTTCTGGTGTTCACATTTTAGAAAGAGAATAAGAATGCAGAGAAGACTCACAAAATGAGGGCTGAAGAAAATCTCTTAATGTGAGAGATCTAAATAACTCAGTTTGTTCCCTTTAAGAAGATTGAGAGGTGACTTGATTACAAAGTATCTTCATGGGAGAAAATATTAGATACTTAAGGGCTCTTAAATCTAGTGGAGGAAAGCATAAAAAACCAACAACTAAAGCTGGCAGTTAAAACCAGACAAGCTCAAATGAGAAACACTGTGCATGTTTTAGCAATCATAGAATGATAGGTTTGGAAGAGACCTAAGGAGGTCATGCAGTCAGGTCAGACTAAATGATATAAAGGTCTCTACTGGTTGTAAAATCTAATAACCTTGCTCGTCTTTGAAGCAAGGTTCTGTAGATAGAGTTGCTTGACAGGCTTGATCCTACTTTCAGTTGAAGTAAACGGCAAAATTCTTATTGGCTTCAGTGAAGGACTGGGTCCAAAGTACACAACTTGTGCAAGTCTAAGCCCTCTCGTAGTATCAGCACTATTTTCAGATTGTACAATTTTTTTTCTTTTAACAAACACAGAAAATTCTTTCTTAGACTTCTAGTGAAACTTCAGAGTTATAAACACCCATTATAAAGGGTAGGTCTACACAGCGGGGCTAAAGTCAAAATAAACTAAGGAACTTGAGCTATGTCAATTGCGTAGCTGAATTCGAAATAGCGTATTTCGGCTTTTGGCGCTGTCTACATAGCAGGAAGTCCTATTTAGAGCACTCTTCTGCTGACTTCCCTTACTCCTTGTAAAATGAGGGCTACAGGAGTTGGAGTAAGAAGTCCTCCAGTTCTACATTGTGTCAAAAAAATTGCTTGCTGTGTCGACACCGACACTGTTATTTCAGAATAACTTGAGTTATTCTGAAATAATGCTGCTGTGTAGGCATAGCCAAACTGACCAGTAAACCACACATCTCATTTGGAACTGGAAGTACACATCAGGCCTCAGCAGAGAACAAAAAAAAAAAAAAAGAAGCAAACCAAAACAAAGCCACAAATAGAGTACAGTGCTAAACATCAACTACTAAATGAAAATGAAAGGAAAGCAGCATTTTTTTTCTGAATAATAAAGTTGAACTTTTGAAAGAAAAATCACAGTGCTCAGTTACATACATTTCAGACATGGGTGTCAGGTGAAAGCCCAGTTAGGGAAGGCAAGACCCAGCCCCACCCCTTCTGCCTGAGGCCCAACCCCTGGAGCCAAGCCCCACCCACCCACACCCCAGTCCTGCCTGGCCATATAGAAAGCCAGGTTCTCATGATGCCCGTGGCCTGGCCTTCCCCAGTGGGAGGGGAAAGCCATGTTCTCCCCTCCCCCTGACAGGGCTGCTGAATTGGACTGCCTTCCCTGGGGGCGGGGAGAGCTGGGCTGCCATGTCGCAGTCTCAGCCTTCCCTGGTGGCAGACCCAGCCTTAGGCAGTTGATCATGTAGGCAGTTTTGGGAAGTTTACCAACCACCCATGATTTCAGAGCTACAAACAACCTCCATTTCCAAGTTGTAACTCTGAGATTCTACTGTATAATGAAAACCTTGCTGCCATTTGGTTGGAAACTCAGAAATCAGGAAAAAACAGTGTTACAGTTGAATGTTCGTGTTACTGTTTATGTGTAGGGACCCTTGTCATAGACCAGGATCACATTGTGGTAGGTGCTGTATGTGAAATGTTAATTCTGGCTTTTTATGACCTTTGATACAGTCTGTAAATAAATGATTTAATGGTATTTCTAAAATATGATATACTAATGTTTTCCCATGCTCATGAAGTGGATTTTCTAATCTGAACTTTCTTAACTTTTTTCCATGTAATTATTTGTATGATATTTTAAGAGAATAAAATCTACCTTTTCCTGCTAAATTCTAAAGGAAAACCTATTTAACAAATACATATGAAAGTTATTTAAAGGATACTATTAAAAACTATGGATGTAAAATCCTGTTTAATTGGTTAACCGGTTAAATGTAGTGTTTAACCAGTTAACTGGTTAAAGAAGAGAAAGATGGGGGGGGGGGGGGAGGGGAAGCATTCCAGTCACCTACAAGGTTGAAAGCAATCTACACAATGCCTACAGCCTGCCTCCAACCTACCAGCATGAATGCAGTGTGTGTGTGAGTAACATTACGAATCTGTACTAATAATCAAAGGTCAGCGCTGCTCAAGTTCACCCTTTGTCCAAGTTTATTCCTTGGCTGATTCCAAGGACAGATAGCAGCAATGTTCTTAAAACTTTCATGGCAATACCCTGTTCACTTACTGTAGGGTAAATCTAGAATAAAGTGTAGTCATCCAGAGTTACACTGATAGAAAGGAAAGCAGAATTTAGATCCATGTCGTTTATCTTTCTGCTTAGAAAAGTGACTCCCCTTTGTGTACCTAGTAGCTAAAGTGGCACATTTCCCGCTCAGTCTGATCAGTATACTGCAAATCCAATTCTGAACAAAAGACCTCAAAAGACAAGGCAGTAATAATTTTATCCTCATTCAGTGCTGCCACGGTGTTACTTAACACCCGATGAAATGATATGGACTGTTTCCTGCTATGACCAGGCACCCAAGACCACCAATTTATCTCATGTGGCCCATCAATTGAAAGAGGGCAATAACTTTCATTCTAATTTATTGTTTAATTGACCTAAAGGCAAGAGGCTTTGTAACCCACTGTTACTATCCTGAGCCAGCCGGGATCTTGACTATATGTTGCTAGTACATTTTTAAACAGGTCATCTTTCTTTTCTGCCCTTCTCCTGCTCTTTCTTGTATACAACTGAGGTTGATTTAATAGTTAATATGGTGTCTTGAACTTGGAATTCTTGTCATGCCTTAACTAGCATTCTGCTGGAAGAAAAGGAGGGCTTTATTTCAGTGCTCAGCTTTGCATATACAATTATTTCATCAAACTTTGTTTATAGATATTGTTCAATCAGCTACCTAGATGAGTAGGAGATACAGCATTCTGGTTTTAGGCAACAATGTGTTGTAAGTATATGAATTATATTTATCCTTTATACTGAGGAGTCAGAGTTTCAGTACAGATTTCATGGAAAACATGGGGAAGGGTTAAGATGGGGGTGATGTCGTTTGATATTTAAGAAATACTTTTGGAACAACTCTTAGCTTTCACTGTTCATAACATCATAAGCTCTCAGGTCCAACCCACCTCTCCACTGTAAAAATTGATAAGAGGTCATCAAGAAGCTGATAAATGAAGGCTTGGCGTTTAAGAGTAGAATGAAGTATTTGGGGTGGGTTTCAATGTAACATAGTAAACTTGTGCCTTCGTTTTAGCAGCCTTTTCTTCAACAATAAATGTTGTTTAACTGCAAATTTCACTAAAAGGGCTTGAGATATGTGTTTCACAATCTCCTAGGTGAAGGACTGAGATTCTTTCAGAGTGAACAACTCCTGTCCTCTTCCCCTTCCTTAAAGCACTATCCCTCTGTGAATCTCTGCTAGGCTGTGCAACTCAGCACCATCCTCCACTCAGGGCTGTGTTAAATGACTGTGAATAATGTCTGTTAATAGGATTTGGTCAAGTTAGCAGGGCTTGCTGTTTATTACTATATAAGGACATTTTAAAAATGGAATTAGTAAACAAAAATGAAAGCCATGGTAATAACTTTGAGTTCTGCTCTCTCTCTAATAAAGGTGTAACAAAAACTGGTTAAGTTTTTTATGTCTTTGAAGTTTTGATTTTTGCAAATCAGACTAGCAACACAGTAATATCAATTTTATTAGAGTTGGTTATTACAAATAATAGTTCACATACCCTTCTTGAAATTTCATTTCAGAACACAAATACAGTACTAGAGAAGGACAAACTTCTTTTTATTATCAATTTTTGTCCAATTCATCAGTATATGTGGTTTCAGTCTTCTAAATGTAAAGGTTTAAAGTTACTAGTTCATGTCAATCCCCAAGTTTTCAATATGTTTAATACATTACCTTTTAGTAGTTTTCATGCATCAAATATTTGCATAAAAGAAAATACATGTATTTTGTTTCAAAGTACCTGTTCCGATTAGATTCATACACTGTGGTGTTATCTACTTTTCTTGTCTACAGACAATGGTAGTGCATTAATGACCTTGCCCGTTGTGGTTTTAGGATCTGTCAGTGCACCAGTGACCTCGTGAACTATAATTCTGTCATCTGTGGCTATATATAAATGACCTTGTCTAATTCTAGTTTGTGCTGTGTCTCCCAGCGTAACAGTTATTTCTGCCGTGGGTCTGAGCATCTTCTTGTTCATATATATAGCTTTGTCTTGAAACTACTGATTTAGAACTCTAGTCCCAAAGGACTTTTTTTTCGTTTACGAAAAAAATGAATTAATGTCTTTTTCTCTTCCAAAGACTCTTTTATAATAGCAATGTGGTGCACTACACAGGCCCTTCTTAAAACCATTTATGATTTAGATTGATTATTTGAACAGGCATTTACCTAGCTCAAAGTCATGCTAATTTCAGATGCAATTTAAGTGGGAATTTTGTTTGCATAGTTATATATCTAAACTTGTTGAAAATCTGCATTTTAGTCTTGACAGTTTCTCAACCTATATTAGCATTTCACTGAAAGTTTAAAATGAATCTATAGTACAACAAATTAAAAACTAAAAGGAAAATAGTTTGAGAGACACATAATTAATCTACATATGTTGGGTAATAAATATGTGGTACTGTCAAAGATTTATGTGTCCAAAAAGGAAGTCCTGGAACAAACTGAACAAACTAATAATCTGAAAAGCACCAGTTCGCCAGGACTGGATGATATATATCCAAGAGGAATTTAAAATCAAGTGTCTGTACATCTAACAAAGCTATGCTGTCTTTAAAATAAGCTACTATTACCGAAGACTGCAGAGTGGTAAATTTGTATCTGTTTTGGGAGGTGAGGATAGGGAAGTGAAGGCACTACTGGGGTTTCTGGGATGTATTGACCAATGGGGTTACTGTAGTACCAGTAGTCAGGTTGAAAAGTAATTTAAATTAGAATGTTAAAATACCTGCATGCATATGAAAGAAACAGGCCAACAAAGCTTTGCTAATCTACTAGAATTCTTTTAGTATGTAGAAGAATCTGGTGGCTAAAGAATGATTTGACATACTTGCTTTAGATTTCCAAAAGTCTTTAAAGTCCTTCTCAAGTGGCTGTAAAGAAATTAAATAATTGTAGAATGGCTGATAAAATTCTGTCATGCATTATAAACTTGGTTAAGAGTCATTAATAAAAATAATAGGAATCAATTTTTTCTTCTTGGTAAAGGGTTAATGTTGGTGAGGAATGGTTGTATTTAATGTAGTCAATAATGATCTAGAAAAATTGAACTAGAAACTGGAAACATTTAGTGCGGTCAAAACCACTGAAAACTATAAAGAAGTTCAGAGGACCCCAACAAAGGCAGATTAATGGAAAAATCAAAAGCAAGATTATTTCATTGTTGATAAAATCCAGGTAATGAAGATTAGAAATAATTTGAACTAATGCACATTTGTGAATTCAAACCTTAAAAAAAAGGCTGAGCATCATTGTGAACAGTTTGTTTAAACTAAAGCATCTATTCAGTGTGCAGCCATGAAAAGAAAAATCAACGAAGTATTAGAGTACATAAGGAAGGAATGGATTTGAAAATAATTTGGAGAGTATTTAAATTGATGGGATGCTCGCACTTGGGATAAGTTCAGTAGTGGTCACTCTCAGAGATGTAGGGAAAAAAGAGGGGTCCGAAGTTGAGTGACAGAATAATTAGAAATATGGAAAGAAAGTCTTGTGTATGAAGAAATGAAAAAAATAAGAAAAACTTTAAAAACAACAAATAGTCTGGTAGCACTGTAAAGACTAACAAAACATGTAGATGGTATCATGAGCTTTCATGGGCACAACCCAGCTCTTCAGATGACTGGAGTGTTGGATGTCCAGAACCAAGAATAAATGGGGGAAGGAGGCGGGGGGGGGGGGGGGGAGGGGAAAAATTGGAGGGTGGGGGAGAAAAAGAGGCACTGGGCAGATAAGTTTCAAAGAAAAAGCCGAGCCAATCTGTAACAGGAAATACTGAAAAACAACAGGTAGTCTATTAGCACAGGAGAGGACATGATAGATATACAAAATAGTGAAGAGTGTAGAGGCGGAAAATTGAATGTGACTGTTTATAATTTCTGATTATACAAGAAAATAGGGACAACCACTGGCATTCAAAAATATAGAAATATTTTTTACATGTCACATAAGAAACCTGTGGAACTTATTGAGCTAGCAAAGGATTAACATTACTATGGGACATGGAAACATCCAAAATTACATGAGCTACAATAAGTTTTTTCTTTTTCTTTATTGTTTTTTAAAGGCTGTAACTCTCAACCCTGCATGCATCGCTAATTGAACCAGCCACTAATTGATGGAGCTTAGGAAAACATTTCCCCAGTAGTTTGTGATTATGTGTTTGTCCACCATGTAGATTCTTGCATCCTACACTGTATCCAATGGAATAGTACAGTTGTACATAAGAACTGGTCCAATAGTTGGAGTCCTACCAAAAAGAGGAATATACTAAACTAACTGAACATTATCAATATTTTAACTGTGACATTAGCCTGTCTAAAATCTTGCTTCCCATAGAACAGTGTTTTTGATGCACTGCCATGTTTCTTTTCAAACTTGAAAACTCATTCAACCTATTTAATGACTTTCATTGCATTTTTATTGTTGTTACTTCCTGAATTGCATGGATGAAGCCCAAATAATTAACCTAATGTGTTTGTCCAGAATATCATATACCACAGTGATTGGGCATTTATGAAGTCCTAGTTAGGAAAGGGCAGACTATGCTGTTTGATTTCAGTTTATATCAATATAAATCAAGAAAATTTCACTGAAGCTCTGCGCAGTCAACGTGTGTAATGTCCTTAAAGATAGGATTAAATTGTGTTTTACCAACTTTGTGAACTTAGGGCTATTGCCATTACAACCTGTTTCTTTAAAAACAATAACAGCTCCAAAATGCACACTATATGATTAAAGCAGATTTAGTGTAGTGAGCTGGTGGACTTCATGGAATCTAAACTTTTTCTTTGTCTTGACTGTCAATGTGATAAAGCGCTTTCAAGTACATCAGTCATTCTTTTAATCTAAAACATTAAAAAGAACACAGAGATAATTGTCAGTGGAGCAGAGTACTAAGAAAGTTATGATGCAGATAAAAGAAAATGGGAGTTAAGCACTGAAGTTTACAGAATTGTAAGTCAAAAGACTTTATGTGCTTCTTTATAAACTTTAGGTGCATTTTTTTCCTGTGTGGTATGAATATAGACTACTTGTAGGTGAGGCTCATTGTCGACTGGGCATAGTTATTTTGTGTAGATTACACTTATAGGAAAGTTTAAGAAATTAATCTATGTAATAGAATTGTTTATTAATGTTCTTGAAAAAGGGAAGTAAAAGAACTGTTTTAAATTTGCAGGATTTCAACTTCAAATATTCATTTTATTGAATAATTGCCACACATAGTAAATTTGAATAAAAAACTCATAAAGTTTCTATTATTCTTTCTGTAAGTAATTTGAATTTGTGATTTGTAACAGTAAACATTTTCTTTGCACTAAAATGACCGTTGAATAGGCAACTCGATTTTAATTTTGTTAGCATATTTTTTATGAATTCTAATCATAACAGTGATGACTTTTTCCAATGAAAAAAAAATTATTTAAATTATTTAAACCTTTCACCCAGCATAGTCTGGTTTAAAAAGTAGTGTATTCAGCTAATTTAAGTGGCAGGATTGTTTATGCAAAATTTGGTATCTATGGGTAATTGTGAAGTATGACTTTATTTTGCACAAACAAACTCTTCCAAATATGTGATAGATGCCCCTCATAACAGGTTTGCATGCACAATGCCTCATGATATATACCTATCTCATGGAACTGGAAGAGATCTTGAGAGGTCATTGGGTCCAGTCCCACGCCCAGACCAGGTACCATCCCTGACAGATTTGCCCCAGATGGCTCCCTCAAGGATTGAATTCACAACCCTGGGTTTAGTAGGCCAATGCGCAAACCACTGAGCTATCGCTCTCCTCCAAGTAGCACTGAAATTAAGGAAGCAGAAACAATTTTAGTGAACCATTATGATTGGGAAAATCTACTTTCCTGATTTTTTTTCTTAGTGGAGGAAGCGTGATTTTGTGATGAAGTTACTGAACTGGGACTTAAGAGATCTTAATGTTATGCTATGCTACAGACTCCCTGTATTGACCTGGGCATCTGTAAGATGGGGACAATAATACCTGCCTTGTAAAGCACCTTCAGAGCTATCTGAAAACCATTGTGTAAGATCTGAGTACTGTAATTATTGGGCAAGCCACTTATTTCAGAGCTTTAATTCCACACCTGTAAAATGGGGATAATCCTTTCTCCTACCACGTTTGCCTATTTAAAGGCAATGTGCTTAGGGAAGGGATTGTCTCCTACTATGCAGGTATAAACATCTTAGCACAATGAGAACCCAGTTTTTGTTTGTACTGACATTTACACACATGGCCTTGAAAATATATTTTTTCACTTCTTGGATTATACTAGTTATTACATCAAGACAGAAAAGCTTCACGCTGTATTGTAAGTGATCAATATTTAATTTTATATGGATTGGACATGATCATGTACAAATTTTAAAAAGAAAAGTGTGTTTAATGCAAAAATATATTCTTTAAACCTTTGAATTCCTAGCAATAGGAAACATGCTAGATCATTCCAGATGCGCCAGTACTTTAATTGTACGCTGATAATATGACATTTTATTCAGCCTCACAGGAACTATAGTTAAAGCATTGAGTATATAAACAGTTTGCACATTTTCACCTGCTATGAAGCAAAAGGCATTCCCACGCTACTTTAAATCATATCCATCTGAGTTTAGACTACCAGCTGGCTTCCATATTCAACATAAACCAGACCAGTCCCCTAATAACCACTAGTTCTATGCAGTGAATAGACCTTAGAAGTGGGGGGTGGGAGAGGAATCACACTGAAGGCTGCTGTAGGAGTTCTCAGGATTTATTAGCATTTAATACCTGGTTCTTGGTGAAACAGTTGTATCTGATGTGTTTGAACATATAGACATTTAATGCTACATAGACATTTAATGCTATTAATTGCTCCATATTCCTATGCAGAGCAGCTGGTAGAATTATGAGACTCATGAAGATGACAGACAATTTTAATTTTAATCTTTATGAATGAATCAGAGGTTTAATTTTCCATCACTATAAAATTTAACTGCCTCTCCAGATTTTATTGTATCCAATTTGTTGGTGATTTCATTGAACAGTATGTACCATAAAAGTCTCATAGGGATAACTGTGTTAGTCTGTAACTTTAAAAAAGAGTGATCTTGTAGCACTTAGAGACTAACTTAAATATATATATAGTATCATGAGCTTTTGTGGGCACAACCCAGTTCTTCAGATGAGGGGAGCAAAAAGGAGAAAAAAAACAATATAAAGCAGAAAAAAGGGAGGGGGAAGGAAAAAAACAGTCAATTATAATGCCTGTGCTAAATTAGGTTAATTGAGTGGGCTGTAAGTGTCCCATACTTAGTTTTAGATGTCATTTGGGTGTTGAATATAATGGCCCATCCAGTTCATGTGTTTGTTCAGTCCCTGAGAGAGAGTGTCAGATTTGCATATAAAGGCCAGTTCTGCAGTCCCTCTCTTACTTTGTAGAAGAATGGTTTCTTTTAAATCCATTGAGTGCCCAGGCAGGTTAAAATGTTCCTCTACAGGTTTCTGTGCATTGCCATTTCTAATATCTGATTTGTGTCCGTTAATTCTTTCCTGAAGAGACTGTCCAGTTTGGCCAATATACATGGCAGAGAGGCATTGCTGGCACTTGATGGCATAGATCGCATTAGAGAATGAGCAGGTGTATGAGCCTCTGATGTAGTGGCTTATGTGGTTAGGTCCTGTGATGTGTCACTTGTATAGATGTGTAGACAGAGTTGACAATGGAGTTTATTGCAAGGGTGAGTAAGATTGAAGTGTGATGTGTGGTTGCTGGCGAGAATTTGCTTCAGGTTAGGGAATGTCTATAGGCAAGGATTAGCCTGTCTCCCAAGGTCTGTACAAGTGAGAGATCATTTTCCAGAATAGTTTGTAGATTGTTAATGATGTGCTGGAGGGGTTTATTTTGAAGGCTGTAGCTGATGACTAGTGGTGTTCTGTTATTTTGATTATTGGGCCTATCTTGAAGAAGCAAGTGCCTGGGTACTCGTCTGGCTCTGTCAATCTGTTTTTTCCCCTTCCCCAGGTAGGTATTTAAGTTTTAAGAATGCCTAATAGAGATCCTGTAGATGTTTGTCTCTGTCTGTGGGATTGGAGCAAATGCGGTTGTATCTTAAGGCCTGGCTGTAATCAATTGATTGTGTGATGTGTCCTGAATTGAAGCTAGGTAAGAATAACGATCGATAGGTTTCTGGTATAAGGTGGTGGAAATTTGCCCATTGTGTAATTGTACTGTAATGTCAAGGAAGTGGATCTCTTGTGTGGACTGGTCCAGTCTAAGGTTGGTGGTGGGGTGGAAGTTGTTGAAATCCCTGTGGAATTTTTCAAGAGTCTTCTTCCTGTGGGTCCATATGATGAAGATGTCATCAATATAGCATAAGCAGAGTAAAGGTGCTAAGGGGCAAGAGCCGAGGAAATATTGTTCGAGGTCAGCCATAAAGATGCTGTCATATTGTAGGGCCGTGCAGGTGCCCATAGTTGTACCACTGACTTGAAGATATAAATTGTCCCCAATTTGGAAATAGTTGTGGGTGAGGAAAAAGTCACATAGCTCAGTCACCAGGTGTGCAGTGGTATCATTGGGGATAGTGTTTCTGACGGCCAGTAATCCATCCTCTTGTGGATGAAAAGAGCTTCTACATCCATGGTGGCCACGATGGTGTTTTCAGGAAGATCGCTGATGCTCTGTAGTTTCCTCAGGAAGTCAATGGTGTCTCAAAAGTAGCTAGGAGTGCTGGTAGCATAGGGTCTGAGGAAAGAGTCAACATAACCAGATAATCCTGCTGTAAGTGTGCCAATGCCTGAGATGATGGGATGTCCAGGATTTCCACATTTATGGATCTTGGATAGCAGATAGAAAACTCCTGGTTGGGATTTGGGGGTGGAGGGTGTTTGTATAGAGCAGGGTCCCAGTGTGCTTGATGCTGTACAAAAAAGAAAAAAAAGAAAGTTCCTGTTGCAAAGAGCTTACAGTTTATGCTTCATAATGAAAGAAATTAAGCCTCAACTACTGATGTTGATCAAACTGCATATTTCTCTTTAAGGCATAGAAACAGTTCACAAAGAAGATAGACCAGCGGTTCTTAACCTGGAAGTAATTACTCCTCAAGGAGTAATTTGGCATATTACAGGGGGTAACAAGTTTAAAATACAATAGCTGTTCAATTTTGTTCTACATAATGTATGAGAAAACAAAATACAATAAAAATGATTAATCATAATTTTCTTTTTGTCTATTGCCATTTAAAATAGGAGGAGGGGTAATTTTGGTTTATTGGTTAAGCTTAAGAGTCAGTGTCAAAGAGGTTCAGAACCACTGAGATAGGCTAAGTGTTAACATTTTACGTATGTGAGGGGGTTAATGAGACTTCTAAGGCTACGTCTACACTGGCCCCTTTTCCGAAAGGGGCATGTTAATTTTAAAGGTCGTAATAGGGAAATCCGCGGGGGATTTAAATATCCCCCGCGGCATTTAAATAAAAATGTCCGCCGCTTTTTTCCGGCTTTTAGAAAAGCTGGAAAAGAGCGTCTACACTGGCCCCGATCCTCCAGAAAAAGTAGGAATAAGATCCTCCGGAAAAGGGCTTTTTTTCCGGAGGATCGGGGCCAGTGTAGATGCTCTTTTCCGGCTTTTCTAAAAGCCGGAAAAAAGCGGCGGACATTTTTATTTAAATGCCGCGGGGGATATTTAAATCCCCCGCGGATTTCCCTATTACGACCTGTAAAATTAACATGCCCCTTTCGGAAAAGGGGCCAGTGTAGACGAGCCCCTATTGAAATAGTGACAAAGCTCTATGACCCCATTTCTATAACTATGAAGGAAAAGTGCAAAGATGTTGCTGTAATATACTAAGAAATTGTAAGATTTTTGTGCAGACATGCTGTCTCTATCCTGTCTCTCATTTAGGTAATGAACAAAACTTAGCCTCTGGTTGTTTCTGGAGAAAAAAAATCCAGAAACATTTCCAGCTGGAGAAAGACAACTTCATTTGTCCTCAGGTGTTTGCATAACTTCCTATGCTTATTTGCATTTGGTGTTGAAACGTTTTTAACCTGTGATCCAAGTAATACTAGATAATAAAACCTTGGACTTTGCATAAGAAAGAATAATGGGACTCTTCTGTTTTTTTTCAGATGATGTAGGTAATAGAATACCTTAAGGGTAACTTTTATACAAGGAAGATATTGAAATGTTAAGTGATTATGTCTGTTAATCAAGGTGATGTCCAGATGGAAATAAAACAACACACTATTCTGTTATATTTTTTGATAAGCTGATTTAATATAAGATTACGTTTTACTCTATTTTTAGAGATGTTATTTCCAGTCCTGTGTTTTTGGTTCACAGAGTCACTTCAGCCACTCTTTATTCCTTGGTGGGGGTTGCTTGATGCTATGTAGGGATTCCCTTAGAATGGAAGAATCCTCCATTGGAGATTAAGCCCAAATTATGATTGGAACATTTCCATGCAGCCTTAGACCTGGTCTACAATAGGGGATAAATTTGAATTAAGATACGCAAAGTCAGCTATTTTAATTGCATAGCTTAAATCGAAGTATCTTAATTTGAATTTTGGTGCCATCCACGTTGCAGGAAGTTGAAGGGAGAACACTGTCCCTTTGACGTCTCAAACTCCTTGTAGAAGCAGGACTACTGGTATCAACCGGAGTTCCTGCCTCAGTTCGAATTAGTGTGTCTTCACTAGACCCGGTAATTTGAACCCAGAAAGATCAACTACAGCTGCTTCGAACTTATCTGTAGTGTAGATGTGGCCTCAGTGAGGCCAGAGCTCTGCCTATCACATAATGGGTTTAACTTTTTTCAAACCAAAAGCTAATGTTGTTATTGCTACTGAATTGCTCTAACCATGTAGGTATTGACATTACTTCTTACAGAGACCCATATCCTACAGCAGTTACTTAGTTTTTACGCTTAACACTTTTTTCCAAGTCTATGACAGTTTTGCTGTAGGCAAGGACTAGGTCCAATCTGTGTAATGAAACTATTCAACTCTGAAAGGTCAAATTGCAATAGAAAATCTTTGAAATTTATTTCTTGCTGAAATTTGTCCTTTGTAGTCTGACCTTACAGTGTTGAATATTGTCTCTTAAAAAAATAGTCTATCTAAATTTCGAGAGAGCGTGCTGCTCCTGGGTCAATCAGGGCAATATATGATTGACTGTGGTTGTACTTTGAGGAACTGAGAAAATAATTTTAGTGTAGTATTTTTTTCATAGAAGAGCTATTACATATAAGGAGTGTCCAATAAAAAATTTAAATCTTGTGTTCGGCCATATCCTAAGGTCATTAATCAGGCAACAATTTCCAGTGAAATAAATGACTCCCATGATTTCTGTGGCAGATTTGAATAAGGAATGAGGGCAATATTCTCAAAGTGTCTAAATGATTAACTTGGGAGCCCAAGTCCCATTGACTTTTAGTGAGACTTGGGTTCTAGCATCACTTAGATGCTTTTGAAAAATTTTACATTCAAAAATAAAATAACCAAAGTTTAGAGGAGGACTTGAGATTAATTATGCTGTAGCATTATAGATCAGGTCTGACCAAAGGCCCATCCAGCTCAGTATCCTGTCTTCTGACAATGGCCAGGTGCCCCCAGAGGGAATGAACAGAACAGGTAATCATCAAGTGATCTTCAAACTAATTCCTGGCTTCTGACAAACATAGGGTAGGGCAGTGGTCTCCAACCTTTTTAACCACAAGATCACATTTTGAATTTAACTACAGTGTAAGAGCTCCCTCAAACCCAAATATCCTTGCACCGTCTCCTTCGTACCCCTTCTCCGAGGCCCTGCCCCTGCTCACTCCGTCCTCTTTCGGTCCCCCATCATCCCTCCCTTTCACCAGGCAGGGGCAGAGGGTTGGGGCACAGGTTATGGTCTTGGGCTAAGGGATTTGGAGTGTGAAGGAGCTCTGAGCTGAGCCTGGGGTTTAGGCTCTCTAAGAGTATGTCTACACTACAAAGTTAATTCGAACTAACAGACGTTAGTTCGAATTAACTTTGATAGGTGCTACACTAGCGCTCCGCTAGTTCGAACTTAATTCGAACTAGCGGAGCACTTAGTTCGAACTAGGTAAACCTCATTCTACGAGGACTAAGCCTAGTTCGAACTTACTAGTTTGAATTAAGGGGTGTGTAGTGGGAAGGGGTGCTAGTGGGAAGCTAGCCCTCCCCAGCTTTCCCTGGTGGCCACTCTGGCCAACACCAGGGAAACTCTATTGCCCCCCCTCCCGGCCCCGGCCCCCTTAAAGGGGCACGGACTGGCTACAATGCCCGTGCCAGGTGCAAGCCTGCCAGCACCCAGCTAGCAGACCCTGCACCTGGCACGGCTCGAGCCAGCCACCCGCTGCCCCCCAGCCCTCCCCCTCTTCTCGGGACCAGGCTGGCGGCTCCCGGGAGCTTGCCCGGGACCGCAAGAGGCGGGCACCCGCCTGGTCTAGTGCCGACATCATGGACCTCATCCACGACCTCCGCACTAGGCATAGGAAAGTGGCCGTCTAGGGCACGAGAGCTGCCAGCCTGGCCACCCAGGAGCAGGTGTGCATGAAAATCAAGGTGGTCCACTGAGACCCCCGACCCTGAGCCCTGAGCTTACAATGGCCGTCCTGGGTCAGACCAAAGGTCCATCTAGCCCAGTAGCCTGTCTCCCGACAGCGGCCAACCCTAGAGACCCTGGAGGGGATGGACCGAAGACAGTGACCAAGCCATTTGTCTCGTGCCATCCCTCTCCAGCCTTCCACAAACTTTGGGCAGGAACACCACTCCTACCCCCTGGCTAATACCACTCCATGGACCCAACCTCCATGACTTGATCTCACTTCCTTTTAAACTCTGTTCTAGTTCTAGCCTTCACAGCCTCCTGCAGCAAAGAGTTCCACAGGTTGACTTTTTGCTTTGTGAAGAACAACTTTCTGTTACTAGTTTGAAGCCTGCTACCCATTCCTTTCCTTTGGTGTCCTCTAGTCCTTCTATTATGGGAACTAATGAAGAACTTCTCTGTATGCACCCTCTCCACCCCACTCATGCTTTTATAGACCTCTATCCTATCCCCCCTCTTTTCTAAACTGAAAAGTCCCAGTCTCTTTAGCCTTTCTTCATATGGGACCTGTTCCAAACCTCTGATAATTTTAGTTGCCCTCCCCTCTCCCACCCTCTCTCTTCCCCTCTCCCACCTCCTTTTCCCAGTCTCTCCGAGTTTTGTTCAATAAAGAGAGATTCTATTTTTGACCACACGTTTTCTTTATTTTGTACATCAGGAAGGGGGGCTAGGGAAGGGTAAGTGGAAGGAGGTGAGGGAGGAATGGGGTACGAGCCCCCGAGGGGAGGACTGGGCTGGTTCTTCGGGCTTCTCCTTCAGCCCCCCAATTGCCCCCTCTCCCCAGATGGCAGCCTGCGGCAAGTGTAGCTGGTCTGATGGCCGAGTGCTGTGATGTGCCCAGTGTGGGCACTCAGGGCACTCCAAGCCAGGACTGCTTTGCAAGCGGGGCACCCCTGAGAACTGTCTGTCCGGGGTGGGGGTCGGGTCCCTTTAAGCACAGCCCTCGGCTAGCCTGAGGCAGCAGCTCCACGCTCTAAGTCCTCATCTGATGCCCTGCCGGCACTGCTTCCGGCCATCCTTACTCCAGTTCAGGGTCCACTTAATGTGGACATGCTAGTTCGAATTAGCAAAACGCTAATTCGAACTTGTTTTTTAGTCTGGATCCGTTAGTTCGAATTAGCTTAGTTCGAATTAACTAATTAACTAAGTTAGTTCGAATTAGCGCTGTAGTGTAGACATACCCTAAGGGAATTTGGTCCAGGGGGCTCAGGGCTAGAGCAGGGACTTGGGATGTAGGAGGGGGGTTCATGATTAGGGCAGGTGTTTGGAGCTGGCTCCAGCTGGGCCCTGCTTAGCTCCACTGCACCACCACACAGGAGCCACACCTGACGTAAGGCAGGCTCACACCTGCCCTGGCCCTGCACCACTCTCAAAAATAGCCAGCAAACTCCCTCCATCCCAAGCCCTGTTGTGCACACCAGCTCCTTCCCCACGTTCTGTGGTGATAGGATACATGGTGGAAGAGGGGGTACCCTGACATCAGCACCCCCACTTCCCTGCTTTGTACCCCAGGCAGGAGGCTCCTGGGGAGTGGCAGGTCCAAGGCAAAAGGCAGGAGATGCACAGCAGTGGTGGGAGAGGCAGCTGAAGTGCTGCACATGATAGCTTATTGGCCAAACCAGTCAGGATGACCTGTCACAGGCTCCAAGATCTACCAGTAGATCCTGATCTACTGGTTGGTGACCACTGGGCTAGGGATACCATCCCTATTCATCCTGGCTAATAGTCATTGATGGGCCAATCCTAAATAAACTTATCTAGTTCTTTTTTGAATCCTGTTGTATTTTTGACCTTCACAACATCCTCTGGCAAGGAGTTCCACAGGTTGACTGTGCATTGTATGAAAAAAAAATCTTTTTGTTTATTTTAGACCTGCTGCCTATTGATTTTATTTGGTGACTCCTAGTTCTTGTGTTATGAGAAGGAGTACCAGTAATACTTCCTTATTTACTTTCTCAAAACCCGTCATTATTTTATAGCCTTCTATTGTATTCCCCTCTAGTTATCTCTTTTCCAAGTTGAAAAGTCTTATTAATCTCTCCTCATTTGGAAGCTCTTCCATACCCTTAATCATGATTGTTGCCTTTTTCTGAACTTTTTCAATTTCACCATATCATTTTTGAGATGAGGCGACCACATCTGCATTTCTTAATGATTCCCAACATGATTTGCTTTTTTTGACTACCACTGCACATTGAATGGATGTTTTAAACTTTCTTGAGTGGTAACATCTAATTTAGACCCCATTGTTTTACATTTATAGTTGGGATTATATTTTCCAATATTGCATAAAGCAACATTGAATGTCATCTGCCATTTTGTGCCCAATTGCACAGTTTTGTGAGATCCTTTTGTAGCTATTTATAGTCTGCTTTGGACTTAACCATCTTGGGTAGTTTTGTATCATTTGCAAATTTTGTAAATCTTCTATTGTGGTTTTTAGGAGATAAGTAAATTTAAATAACTGATATTAATAGCATCATGTTTTGTGTGTGGGATGGAAGCAAGTAGTATAACCTTCCCAAAATATTTTTTAGTGTACTGGTAAATAGTTGAACTTGATGCATCCACCACAGTGGTTGGAATAGCTTTAACATGAAGTATATTGTTGCCCAGAAATAGCACCTTCTTTTAATTTTACTCTTGCTTTCTTTTGGTGGCTTAAGGCGTATAAACAAACCTTGAAAGATAAACCTTGAAAGATAATTTTTAACCCTAGAGTTACCCATTCATTAACAAAGCTGGAAGGCAGGATGCATTAAGTAGTTATTTCCTGACATCAGAGAACTTTGCATTTTAGATATGTGAATAACAAATGGTTCTACGGGAGGGGAAAAAAGAAGCATGAAACTAATGAATAGCGAGAAAGTGATCAGAGAAGGTTGGTCCTAGAGTAATAGTTTACTTCTGGCAATTATCCCATTTATGTAATTTAAAGTTTCCAATATATTTTATTTCATCCACGAATGTCTCCTAGAAGCAGAAACACTAATTGAAGGGACTGATTATTTAACCTTAGTTCTCGTGTAGTCACATAAACATTCTTAAAGGGATGACAAGACATGAAAATGTAACTATTTTCTTTTGAAGAATATTTCAATCTTAATTTTAACATCTGTGTGTGCCTTATGCTAATAAGACGGCTAAGCAAAAATCCTGCTATCCATTTAAAAAAGTGTAGGGCTTGTCTTCACTGCAATGCTGGCAATGTAATCTACTTCATGCAGTTCCTGGTGTTTAGCTGCTCTCACTCAAGAGGAGTTGACCTGATGCCTGGTATACACTAGGAAACTATTTTGACATAACAGCATTGTTCACTCATGAGAAAAATCCACCTCTGTGTGCATTTAAGTTCCCATGTGGATAGTGCTGTATCAATGGAAGGATTCTTCTAGCTACCACCTCTTGGGGAGGTGAAATGCCTGTGCTCATGGGAGAATCTATTCTAGGGATATTAAATATCGAGTAATTAACTAATGGAGTTATTAACTCATTTTTGCATTGACTACTCAATTGGTTGATAGGGTGTCTCCGCCTCTGAAGTGGGCTGTTGCTCCACTTCAAATGTGAAAGTGCTGTGTGGAGCCCGGTGTTAGCTGAGGACTCCCCCACTGCCGCTTTGAAATACCATGGGGAGCCTGTGGCATTTCAAAGCAGGAGCATTGCATGGAACCTGGAATCAGCGAGGGACTCCCCTGCTGACCACCATATCCCTGAGGACCTGCCACTTTCAAACGTCATGTGGAACCCGGCATCAGGCTCTTGGCAGCGTTTCAAAGCGGCAATGACGCAAGGAGCCTGGGATCAGCGAGGTGTGGAGCCCGGGGTTTGGCCCCAGGCTCCATGCAGTGCTGCTGCTTTGAAGTAGCCCCTTTTTCTGATAGTGGCAGCAAGGGGGAGAGCAACTAGTTGACTAGCCTATTGACTATCCGATAAGCATTTTTTTATTGGACAGTCAAATAGTTGTTTATGTCCCTAATCTGTACTGAAGTACTTTAGCAGTCCAGCTTCACTGCTAAAGAGGTGTCACTGTAGCCTTTCAAGTGTAGATGAGTCCTATGTGCAGACAGGTCAAGTTAATTCTGCAGTGAGGACATAAGGAGTGCATGGCGCAAATAAAGTGTGTGAGATTAGTGAATAGGTTTCTCAGTGGGGGAAGAAGAGAAGTACTGTCCACATTTTAAATATTGGTCTCAGGCACAGAAAAGAGAAAGTTCAATGTATTACAAAGTATGAAAGCCTCCACTTATTTGTGATGCCTCAGTTTTGACTACTTGAGACATGCAGAGCAGCAATGGGCAGCGTAGGCTAGAGACTGGGCTGAATGAGTGACCCTCCTTCACCTCAGACTACCAAGATGATCTCCCAGAATAGGGTAGTTTTGTTAACTGCACTTGTGTACCTAGAATTTGTAGGGTGCGGTCATTGAACCATAGCAGCACTTGGATGCACACAGCGCTTTGAGAGGGAGCACACAGCTCTCACAGTTAATGCGTTTATCTGCATGCACTTCACTTCATGTGCTTTTGCTTTTCATCTGTGTCATCTGTGTCAGTAAGGGGGGGTGGATGGGAAGGAATTATGCAGACAGAAACCAGCAGGATCTGGCAACCCTGCACATGGGCAATGATAAACAAAATGTCTCGAGGGCCACACACAAAACTGCATGGGCCACAGGTTTTCCACCACTGATGTAGAGCATAAGACTTTTCCAGAGGTACTGAGACCCCTCAACTGCCATTGACTTCCTTTGAAGTTGTGAGAACTCAGCATCTCAGAAAGTCAAGTTGCGTATGCTCAAGGGTGGAAAATTGTGGGCCAAAGTGACCTATCCAAGGCAGAGCTGGGAAAACAATGCAGGTTTCTTGACTTTTTATTTTACCCTTGAGACCACCCTTCCTCTCCATACAGAGGGCACAGATTTAAGTTGTTTTTTCAGATCACAGTGAACACCGAGTATATCGTAATAATTACTTACTAATTATTTGCAAGGTGCAGTTCTGTCACCCATGCTGATTCTAAAAGACAGAATCCTGTGTCATCTGAGAGAGACAGGGTCGTCTCTGCCAATATGCAACATACTTTACCACAAGCAGGGGTCCGGCACACTCACACACTCCTCAATGGCAGCAGGATGTGGGGCAACCCAGCCCCAGCCTGCTCTACTCTGCTGCCATCTCTCTGTTTTCCACCACAGGTGAGTGCAGGGGGCAGTTCCAGGCCTTCCCCCAAGCTCCCTCCACCAACAATGCAGCTGTGAGATAGGGGAATATAGTAAGCCGGGGCCAGGTTGCTCACTCAGCTTCCTGCCTCTGCCAGTGAGTGCAGGGACAGGCCTGAGCTCTGCTTTCTTTCTGCCCTAATCCTGTCCCCCCACTGCTTCTTCCCCCTTGAACCGCAGCAGTGAGCACAGCGCCTCCAACTCTTGGAGGGGCCACCCTCCCTCCACCACAGGGGTCTGCGTAGGGTACATGAAGAACACATCTTGTCACTGATGTTACAGTTTCCCATTCAGAAGCACTAGTGACATTTACAATAACACTTGGAATATGGGAATCTCCTCCCTCAATATTGAATCATTACACTCATGCTGCCTGTCTCTATTTCACTAACTCTTTAGATTACTGGAGTAGACAGCCATAGTTGGAACAAGACTGGCAGGAAAGGGGGAAATAGAGGGTGCTATGTCAAGTGTGTGTTCTAAGAAGGCCTTACCATCCCTAAATATTTCAGCGACCAGTCTTCAAGTTTGGTACGTTGTGACAGCATCTTTGTTAACATTTGAAAATAGAAACTACTGAACTGATCTAGCTCCATTAAAGACTCAGTTAATGCCTTTTTAGTGTCATCACAAGTCTGGTCCTCCTTTGTCAGAAACTGAGTAATTTTCTTTTATGATTCTTCGAACCCTTGCTAACTCATGACTGGGAGTGACCAAATTTTAGCTTGAGGGTTTTTTTTAGCTTGAGGCTGGCGTCACGTGTAGGCTAGCCATGGGGCTCAGTTTGCATTTTATTGTTGCAAAAGAGCTAGAGCTCATCTGTACAACAAAGAACTGATTCAAGGTTATATCAAGTTGAAATCAGGATTGATTTAAATACAGGAGATAGCAGTAATACCTTGAGCAGATGGAAACTGTGGCCTGCAAAGACAAATCAGTTTGGAAAATATAATACCACAAAGCCAATTTTAAGAGAATCATTACAAATACAGAATACACCATACTCTTATTTGTATGTGTGATCCTATGTGATATTGCCGTACTTCTTTTTTGTCACTGTTTTTTGCTGGCCGTCTTTCTCTGGCCCATCAATCCCTCTGAAGCCAGGGGTGCTGGAATGCAGGGCATACTTCGCCCCCTCTCTCCCGCGCACTTCTTACTGGTCATACATGGAGTGATGAGGGAAGAGGGTGGAGAGAGGTGAGGCGGGGTCTTGGGGAAGAGGTGGGATGGGACAAGGGCTCCGGAGAAGGGGCGGTGCAAGGGATGATATGGATGGTGCACTTTGCTAATGGTCTTTTTTTCTCATGAATAGAAACTACTTCCTTCTCTGTTTTTGACACAGATTTTATTTCAAATATCAAGGAACAAAATCTAAGACCCAATACTGAGGTGTTATTTAGCCCTTACTTAGGGAGAGTTCCCATTGACTTATATGGCTGAGTAAAAATATAGTCAGGACTTCAGAATATGACCCTACATAAATAAATCTTATGACGCCTCTTTATAGTGCAGCTTGTAACTATCAAAACTATCCCTTTGAGAAATGTGGCAAGATTACAGGTCAGTCATGACAAATACATTGTTAAATAAAAACATATGTGACACAATAAAATGTACAGCATAAAATTTTACTGTCAGTTTGCTTAGTGCCTGAAACTGTTTAATGACCATTTTGCGAGACAGATAGTATTTGCACACTGTATTTAGTTTCACCAATTAATCAGATCATGTCAACTGGTCTCTTCCTTTCCCCTTATTGTATGTCTGCAGTAAAGTAAGAAATACACAGATTCTGTTTGTGATAAAATGTACAAATGTCAGTACAATGCTACTTGGAATGGAGACAGGAAACTGTATCTTAGTATCATTTTTCTAAGCTAGGATTAATGTAATAATGTTGTATTTCTAGGAACTGTATACAAATCACTGTTTTAAACAAGGTTTTGAAGATTGTAAGAATTTTAAATCCCAACCAGTTTATATAAGAACAGATGCGCAATCTGTTATACAGTTATCTCTGAGAAAATAATGGAAGAAAGTGAGAAACCTACAGAAAATATTAGTGACCAGGCAACATGGCTTGAAAACCAAAGGTGATGATCTATTAATGTAGTCCCATGACATGTTAGAGGCTAACAAATATATATATATATAAAATGTATATATCTTTTTTATGGGTAAGCTGCACTTTGTCAGATAAATTGGAGTAGAAATAACAGAATGCAAGAATCCAAGTATCTGTCAGTTTTATCCAGGAATACTCCTAAACTACAGACTGAACTGACTGGAACTGGTGCTCTTTCGAGACATCCCTTAACCCTTATGGAATGAGGGTTACCGTGATGCCGAAAGAGCATGCTCGTTATTTTGAAAAATATTTTTAAATAATGGGCACCTTGTGAAGACACAGTTAGCTATTTCGGGATATCTTTAGTGTGCCAAAATAGCCGTGCAGTGTAGATGTACCCTAATTGTTCATCATTACAAGCAGAATGATCACATTTAGCCCCTGGAAATATCTGGTTTACAGAAAAACATTGATCTTGATTGTTAGTTAGGTCTTCTACAGAGTGGCTTGTCCAAAATGCAGTTTTTTTTAAAGGACTAAAATGTCCTTTAAAGGGAGAGTGATGTCTGCTCTTCAGCCTTCACTAAGAGGTAATTGGCTTTTAGCTGATACAGCAGAGCAGCAATGGAGAATTTAGATTAGTGAGTGGGCCACAGAGGCCCTCCTTCATCTCAGTGGGCCGCAAGATTATCATCACCAAGATGGTCTCCCAGGATAGAGTAGTTTTGCAAATTACACTGGCATACCTAGAATTTGTGCTGCTCAGCTGGCGGGTGACTCTAAGCACGGTGCTCCCTTGCAGGACAGGGGTAGACTTTGTGTGCTCTCTCCCAGGCTCTGATTGACCTGGGGGCAGGGGAGGGAGTACGCGAAGTCTCCTCCCACTGCCAGGAGCACGAATGCCTAGAGGGAACCATCAGCTATTCTGAACAGCTGGCGGTGCTCTCTGTCGGGGGGGGGAGGGGAGAGAGAGCAAAGACTTCACATGCTCCCCCACCCACAGACTATCAGGGTCTGTGGGCGGGGAAGCACAGAAGTGTCCTGACCTCGCCCTCGCCCCCGCCCCTTCTGCCTGAGGCCCCGGCTCTTCCAGGGTGGCCAGGACCACTTCAAATATTTCTGAAGTGGCTCCCGGACAAAAAATTATTGCCCATCCCTGCCATAGTATGTGCTTGTCTTGGATGCATTGGGTTCTATTTATTAGTTTATTTAAATTTACTGAACTCCCTCCTCTTTCCCTCTATCCTCTCAAAGGTAGCAATTCTACATTTGCTTATGGTGCAAACATCAAGTGATTTTTTTTTCCTCTCCAGTGATGGCCTTTTTGCAGAACTGGAGTTAAAGAGATCTGGCTTCTCCTCTTGCCACAGAAATCTTTGGAAATGTTGAGCAAGTTGCATCTTGGTCTTTCTCTAAACACAACTAATCTCTCTTATTGGGTACTGTGACTACTCTCAGCATCTTCATATTTAAATATTTTACAAGATTCAGAATTAAATGTTCATAGGTATATACTCTACCTTACAGTTCAGTATGACTTGTTCCATTAAGGAGCTTTGACTACTGAAATCGGGCCACTTTATTTAAGTACGTAATTTGGGCCATTAAAGTTTTAAAATGTTTTTTCTAGGTTTCCACTGTGCCTTTCTAAGAGTCTGAATGTCACTGGAGGAGCACAGAGAAAGAACCTGGACTTTCTGACTGGAAGTATGACATGTGCTCTCCCTGTATAGTTGCAGTCAGCAGCCAGTGTGATGATCATATCCCCTTTGCAGATCCTAGGAGAGATAGCACTTCCTTGTCCATGTGTTGAGAAAGCACAGGAGTTCTGGGTCCCTGTGTATCTACCAGTACCATCAAGTTTATTATGCATGATAAGAATCTTAAACTTCACCTAACCCTTCAGCCATGTCATAACATGGTCAAAGAATGTACTGGTCTGAAAGAAAACTATATTAGCTGTTCTTCCTTGACATTGGCTTGTTAACTATTCCTTTAGATTAATGAAATTTAAGGTCAGAGGGAAGATTTAATATTGTTATTTCCAGATTATGTAAGCAGCAAAGTTCCACTAGCAAAGAATGCAGTCACTTTGCTTTCATCAAAACCTGTAGGGATTGTGTGTGGACAAGTTCATAAAACCATATACCTCTGTCCAAATGAGAGGCGTTACCATAAAAAAGGGAAGCTATCCCTGTGTGTTGAATCTTGTAATAAGATAAGTATTATCATCTTATGGAAATATTAATAAAAAACCCAAACAAGTGTAACCACCAACAGACAGATTTGAACCCGGGATCTCTGTAAAAGAGTATAGGAGCCTCTACCCTCTGAGCTAAAAGCCAGCTGGCTCCTAGCCCATGCTGTAGAGGTCTCTTGATCTTAACTGTTGCTGTGATCTAGGTACCACTTGCCCTGCTCAGTAACCACACTAGTTGTGTGAGTTACACAAGCTACTAGCCCATAAAATATTGTCACTTAACGTTTGTTTTGCCTTTTTTATAAAGTCTGAGAGTATTACACTCTCAAGGTCCCTTCTCTCGAGGTCCCTTCCAGTCCTAGTATTCTGTGATTGATACACTGGTAACATTGTCTTCATCTGCACATTGCACAGGCAGTAGATGAGCCAGTTTTCATAGGATACGTCTAGACTACATGCCTCTGTCGCCAGAGGCATGTGGATTAGGCTACCAGGCATAGGAAAATGAAGCGGCGACTTAAATAATCGCCGCTTCATTTAAATTTACATGGCTGCCGCGCTGAGCCGATCAGCTGTTTGTCGGCTCAGCGCGGTAGTCTGGACGGGTGGATGTCGACATCAAAGGCATTTGTCGACCACCCAGGTATGCCCGATAAGGCATACCTGGGTGGTCGACAAATGCCTTTGATGTCAACACCCGCGCATCCGACTACCGCGCTGAGTCGACAAACAGCTGATCGGCTCAGCGCGGCAGCCATGTAAATTTAAATGAAGCGGCGATTATTTAAATCGCCGCTTCATTTTCCTATGCCTGGTAGCCTAATCCACATGCCTCTGGCGACAGAGGCATGTAGTCTAGACGTACCCATAGGCTGCCTGACCAGAGTCACCCAGGATGCCCTCTCCTGCAACTTCACAACAAATCAGTCTCGTGGCTTCAGATTTTGTGTTGACAATATGATGTAGATAAATGTGAAGTACACCAATCCCACTGGGCCACCTTGTTATTCTATAAGTGCGGTTGTTAGCAGTAGCATGCTCAGGGAGGATGGGGAAGGAGGGACGCAGCTGCCACTACACTTTCTCAGGGTTCTACATATGTATGCAAGCCTTGTCATCTCCTCGGGGCGGGGGAGGTGTGGCGATGTGGATATTGCACCATAGCTCAACAAGGTCTCTGTTGGATTGGTAGTGACAGAGTCCCATAACCAAAATCCTCTGCTTTTATGCCTGGAGATTCCCCCTCAAAGAATTCTCTGCTTGGTGGTGGTGGTGGTGTTGGCAAGGATTTCCCCATAGAAGGAGGGACAAACCTGCCCCTTACCAATCCAGGATGGAAACTTTTGCCCTCTGCCTCCCAGAAGGCAGTTCTGTATGTGGGGCCAACATGTAAACTAAGTTATTCGGAAGGTGGAGAGGAGAGATGTGAAGCATGAATCTATTGGGAGGTGGCAACATAAACCTTTTTGGTAGAGAGTGGGTGCAAAAGGGGCCAGAATTAATGGATTTATTGGCAGAGGTGAAAACTTTAATTAATCTTGTGTGTGTGCTGGGAAGTTGTGTTAATAGTTTTGTGTGATGTGTGCCCTGGGAGCCAGCAGTAATTAAGAGTGAAAGGTGCAGCAAGTCAGAGACCAGAATCTCAGACACCATGGGTCTGTCTAGACTGCATCCCTCTGTCTTGCAGGAGGCATAAGGGATCTGTCAAAAAAGGCTTTCTTTCTCGACAGATCTCCCTCTAGACTGCCGCTTTTTGCCGACAAAGTGCTGAGTCTGCAAAAACTGCAGCCATTTTTTATGCAAATTAAGTACAGGATATTTAAATCTCCGCTTCATTTGCAATGTCAGCCTGCCTAATCTGCATCCCTCTGCCAGCAGAGGGATGCAGTCTAGACATACCGTCAGTGTAGGGACTCTTGCAGACCTGTGGGATGGTGCATGTGTGGTTTAGTGTACTTCAGCCTTGTAGTAGTCCAAGGGATTTAATATATTTTTACCATTGTGGACACACACTTATTTTTATTTAAACTGAAAGGTTGGATTCTGGAGCACAACACAGAATATATACAAAAAAATTGCCAGTAAACAAAGTCATTGTAAATCTGCCCGATTCCAACTCCTGGGTGCTGTTATGGAGCATGGTCCTGGTAAACAAGCAACATAGTGTCTTCCCTGCACAGCTCCTCTCCCTTTGCATCCCTTGCAGGGAATCTTGGACGTGAGCCTCAAATGGTGTAAATAGTCATAGCTTCATTGTCTTCAATAGAGCTCTGACCGCGTACACCATTGGAGAACCCATATTCTCTGGTGTGGAAAGGATTGTTGTGTCCAAATTGCCATACTGTGCCCATTGCTGTTGCATCTGAGCATCTGCAGCTAGTACATGCAGTGCACACTGAAGAATCTTAGTACAAAAATGTACATCTTCTGCTTTTCTTTACAGTCTAGACAGTGCTTTAATATTTAAATATTGTCGTAATAAATGTCAGTTGATTTGTTAAAAGTATGTAATGCATAGCTGTGTTACTGTTTGCAAACAATAAACTTTCTAGCAGTTTTCCACAATTGCTTGTAGAGATGGGAAAGTATAAATGTGTATACTGTTAACTGATGACCCTGGGCTCATCAATTAACATGCACAGTTACAGGCAGACCACCCCAACCTGGATGGTATGCACAGGGAGTTAGCTTTTAAGTTACACCCCACATGTATTGGCTCCCATGGAGCCACTTGCCCCCCATCCGCTGTGCTGCTGCCGCTATTGAAGTCAGCGGTGAAGGGGGGAGCATGCAGCTACATGGGAACTGGTACACCTGGAGAACCACCTCCCTCCGACCAACCCCCTTGTGTAACCACTGACATTTTCAGTGGTTACATGTTTACCTGAATAAATACATTTAACGTCCTAAATTGCTTGCAAATTTTTAAATGCAAATGAGGAATTCAGCTTTGAATAGGTTTTTTCATGTTCAATAGTTTGTACTTATCTAAAATGTATATTCTGCAGATAGATTGAGTTTATATTATTTCTGTTCTATAGAGGTCAGATTTAGGATTCAATTAGTTTTTATTCTGCATTAGTGACATTGGTGTTAACATTATTAGTCATAGTAGATTATGTGCTGAAGATTATATTTACTATAGTAAATTCAGAGCAGAATAAGATAAACTGAAATGAAAACTGAACGTGAGTTCACCAATGGTGTTTGAAATAGAATATAAAGTAAGTCTAAATATGGAGAGTGATAGTAGAAATTATTTTTACTAGGCGCATGAGTCTTTATACATTCTCATATTCTATTTATTCTAGCAAAAGTCAAAGAATATAAATATTGGGTAAATTACTGTCAAATTTATATAGCGATCATAGTTTTGATCATGCCTTTGTTGAGGCTCTGAGTAGTGTAAGCTGTTGTTTAACATGACATTTCAATTTGGTAATGAAGTCATTAAGGGATCAGCACTGTTTTCTCTTGTTCTTCCCACCATTCAAGTTTGCTCAGCAGTTAAGGATTCAGAATAGTTTCCATTCTTATCTCCTGTGTTTACATATTCAAGACATTTCTAAGCATTTGTTTTTGGAACCAGTTCTGCAATGGTGATCCAAACTAGCTAGACTGCCTTAAGAGCAGTGTTTTTCAAAAATTGGGTAAAATCTCACAAAATTTTGTTGGCGTTGACACCTCTAAGGTACGGCTAGACTGCAGGGTTTTTTGGGGAAACCAGAGGTATCCTGAAAAAACTCCATCATGTCCAGGGAACGCGTTTGCTCTTCCGCTTTTTTTTGCGGAAGAGCAAACATGCTCTTTCAGAAGCCCCTGTATTCCTCGTTCTACAAGGAAGAAGGGGGCTTTCGAAAGAGGGGAGTTTTCTGACATTTGGTCCAGTCTAGACGGGCCAAATGCCGGAAAAGGTCTCTTCTGACAAAAGAATTGGAAAAAGGTACGCAAAATGCGGAGCGCATTTTGCCTAGCTTTTTCCGACAAACAGATGTAGTCTAGACGTACCCTTATGGAAAGGGTGTCAGATTTTGAGGTGAAGTCCAGAGCAGTGAAGGCTTGTATCATCACCTGCCTGGTAATTTTGAGTGCCTCACAATGCTTTGCTGGCAGTGCAGTGAAATGTTACCATGAAAGGGGGGAAAATGGTCTGGAAGTCAGTTTTTCAGTTGACATGTGGTTCCCACTATGGGAAATGTTAAAATTATCTGGGATAGAAATACCCACCTCACGATCTTTCACTCTAGCCAGAAATAAAGCTCTTTCTTCATATGTCATATACCTCAAGGTGGGAACTGAAGGCAGGTTTGCAGTTGTAAATTGAAATGTCCATGTTTAAAAGGTTGCTGAGACGACAAACAAGGGCCTCTTTCATATCAGCACACGCCGAAAGTTAGATTACAGCAAATGTGTCTGAACTGAACATGAGTTCTTGAGACTGTCCTTTCAAGTTTCATTTTACCCCCCCTTTGCTATGTAGAAATTCTCCATGGTTCCCATGCGTTTCACCATAAGGACTTTTGTAGAGCTAACACTGAGAGTTGCACATTAACCAAATAAAGGGGAAAGTAAGTGTTTTTCCATGACCATATATGGATTGTGGTAAAATGCTTTGGGCTCATAAACTTTCCAATGAACTATACAACGTAACTTTGTGTATGTTAAGTGTCAACGAACAGAGATATTATTCACACTTTGGCCAGGTACAGAGTCTATTGTAAACTCCAGGATGAATGAACATAATAAGAGATCAGAATCTGTTAGAAACTTATTTTTTAACAAGTAATTTTTCAAGGTCTAAGTGTGAATCCAGTAAAATCTAAAATCAGGGTCACTAAAGAATAGGCAGCATTTGTAAGTTCACTGACATAAGTCTAAATTCTCATCAGTTTAGGTTTGGGTCTACTCAAAAAGTCATACTGACACAAGTCTTAGTCTGGATGCAGATATAGGGGTATAAAAGTGCTATGCACCATTTAACCAGAATTTCTGTTCCATGTGACTAGGCAACTGGTCTGCTTTGACTGCTGCTTACCATGATGACCAGTTTTGACTTGTTTCTTTGTACTCCCCATCCCTCTCATTGGTTTCTTATATCTAATGTTGTCTCTTGCTGTATATTTAGAGTGTAAATTTCTCAAGGCAGAGGCCATTTTTCGTTCCATGCCATGGTGAGCCCTGATCAATGACTGGCTCCCTGGGCACAATTAAGGTTGTTAAAATGCGATTATCTGGCTAATTGTATCGGTTTAGGTTAGTCGATACAGTGTGTATCGATTATATGACTAGTCAGTAAGTGCTGATGTGCAGAGCCACAGCGGAAGTAGTTCCAGGAGCCGGCTCCAGAGACACCCACACTGCTATTCTGCATTTTAAATGTGGTAAGAGCTGTTGGGCTTTTACTACATTTAAAATGCAGAGGCACAGTGATCAGCGCAAGCCGGGACTGCTCCGTCCTGGGTCGCACTGAGTCCAGCAGCTCCTGTTCATGGCAGACAGTCCTGTGTACTGTGAACAGGGGCTGGTACTGGAACAGCCTCTGATTGTGGCAGCTAGTGCTGGCCACCTGCAGAGGCTGCTCCTCCCCCCAGACCTTGCTGCCTCTCTCTGACAGAAGCACCCGGGTGGAAGGAAGTGACTAGTCCAGTGGCTACTCGACCATCCGATAAGCATTTGTTTATCAGATAGTCAACTAGTTGCTAACATTCCTAGGCACAGTGAAGTGCAACTAATAATAATAAATAATTGATAGCAATGGGATTATAGAGTTGATGAGGAATATAAAAGTTTTAAATGGACATGAAATGATATTAACAAATAGAGGGTTTAATATTCTAAACTAAAACCAGAAGGTATGTGTCAGCTTCAGAGTTACAGTTAAATATGTTTTAAAACAACATCATAGAACCTCACCTGCATTTCTTATTTTGCTGAGGTTTGAGTTCAAAGGTGTTTTCCCTCCAACACTGAGGAAGTAACAAGCATCTCAAGCTGTGTACCAGGAATGCAGGGAATGCAGCAGCACCTGCTTCATTTTGTGTGCTAATGATGTTATCAACTGTTGTAGAAGAAACACAGAACTCGGAGCTCAGGTCTTGGCAGGTAGAAAGCTTTTCAGCTCACCTTTAAACTAGGACGATAAACATCCTTTATACAAGTTGTACATGTCTATGCTAACTGAAATGTTAAAACTTCTTTTAAATCCCTACCTTTCCCAAAAAATTTAAGAAAGTAGAATGGATACTGAACTCTCAAAACACCCTTTATACTTCCTTTTCACCTGCTCCTTTGATGTATTTTGGGAGTAGGCTGTTGACACTGGGCTGCAGTGTTGGAGAATTCCCAACTTTCACACTAGCATTGAATCTTTGCTTCTGAATTTGAGTAGAAAGCAGTTTTTCTCCTGCATATAATTTCCACATTTTGATAACAGCAAATTTAGATATTTACAACCTGACTTGGAAATTCTGAGGGGTGATTTGGGTAATTTTACCAAATAGTCACCTTGCCTTCATATATATGGATGTTGTATTTGTTAGAAATATACAGTTTTGGGCGGGAGGGTATATGGCCATAATATCAGTAAAAATCCTTATGATTTTGATGTGAAGATAGTTTGGGTAAGCAATTATATTTCCTTTTTCAGTGGATGTTCACCTACTTTTCCTGAGCTAATGTCCCTAGATAGAACAAAGTGATACAAGTTTATAATGCATTAAAAGTGAACCCTTTTGTTGTCTTTGTTTTCTGTATCAAACCATCTAAACCACGGGTTCCCAAACTGGAGGTATGTGAAGAAATTCCACGGGGGGCATGAGGCAACTCAGCCCCACCTCCCCCCGAATCTCCTCCTCCAAGTTTTGCTGCTATTTTTGTTTCTCATCCCCCATCTGTTCCTTTTTTTCCCTCCCTTAACAAGTTTTGCTGCTATTTTGAGGGGGGTGGGGCGTGAGGGTTTCTCAAAAATCAAAAAGGGGGCGTGATGCTGAAAAGTTTGGGAACTACTGATAAAACAAAGGATATTTTTTATTTTGTCTTTTTTTGTCAAAGTTAAGTCACCTGCCAGGGCTACAGTTTTAGGGTTGGCATAGCTTTAATAGGATCAAAGCAGCCACAAAGGAGTTTGTCTGATCAAATAATATTAAAAGTTAAGTACTAAAGATTGCCCAGCACAATTAATCTGAAATAAATTAAAAGTAAATGTTAAATGAAAGTGCATGGAACTTGTTCTCTTTCATGTAGTCTGACATTTTATTTCTTGTGTTGCCAGAACAGTTAGGGAACCAACATTCAAACCCTTTTAAAGATGTGCTCTTAATAAGAGACCAGTTTGATCTTTTTGACATGGAGGAAAAGTGTAGTTTTCCAACAAGAATTGAGTGAAACAAGAGTGAAATAAGACTGTCATCCAATGTATACTGTGTTTTGCAGAGTAATAATTAATCCATATTTGCATATGTTCCCTTTAAAACTCTGAATCGAAAGTTTCAAAATCTGGATTGTCATCTGATAATGATGGAAATGCTTTTCAAAGATGCAGCTTTCAGCAGCCAAGATTTAAAAGTGTAAACTTGAGCAGTTGAAGATTAATTACTTTTTGAATAACTATTACAAAATAATAACTACAAATTAAGATCCCCAATTCATGTGGCTAACTTTACTTCACATTTCTCAGATGTGTATCCATGTTAGTCTGTAACTTTAAAAAACAGCAAATAGTCCTGTAGCACCTTAGCCCTGGTCTACACTAGGGAGTTATTTCGAAGTAACTCCCCTTATTTTGAAATAAAAAGCAGTGTGTCCATACTTCCAAGCCTGTTATTTCAAAATAATGGGCTGTTTATTTTGAAATAATAATTCCTGCTTGTCATGAGAAATATAATGCTTATTTTCAAATACTTATTTCAAAATAGCAGTAGTGTGGATTCTCCACTCCTGTTATTTTGAAATAACTACTTCCCAAAGTCATTCAAAGTAATAATCCCCAGTGCTTCCTGGGGCTCTTAAGAGTACATCTACACAGCAACATTATTTCGAAATAACTAGCGTTATTTCAAAATAACTTAGTCCACGTCTACAAAGCAGGCAGTTATTTCAAAGTAATGTCGAAATACTGTCAAGCTGGAGGACTTCTTACTCCAACTCCTGTAACCCTCATTGTACGAGGAGTAAGGGAAGTCAGAGGAAGAGTGCTCTATTTCAAAATGAGTGCTGTGTAGTTGCTTCCAATTTCGAAATAAGCTATTTTGTAATAAGCTATGCAATTGATGTGGCTCAATTTGTGTAGCTTATTTCAAGTTAAACCCTGCTGTGTAGACTAAGTCAAGAGAGCACATCCACATTAAGGGAGACTGCCTTGGACTAATTTTGAGGCTTCCCTGTAGTGTGGACACAATATTTCAAAATAGTTATTTCTGGAGTTATTATTTTGAAATAAGTTATTTTGAAATAATTTCCTAATGTAGACATGCTCTTAGAGACTAACAAAAAAAAATGGGTTTTGCCCACAAAAGCTCATGATACTATATATATATATTTGTTAGTCTCAAAGGGTACATCTACACAGCAGGGCTAAAGTTGAATTAAGCTATGCAACTTCAGCTACGTCAATTGTGTAGCTTAAGTTGAAATAGCTTAACTCAGCTTTTGGCACTTACTACACAGGAGGAAATCGAAGGAAGAACACTCTTCCTTTGACTTCCCTTACTCCTTGTGAAATGAGGATTACAGGAATCGGAGTAAGAAGTCCTCCAGCTCACCATTATTTTGAAATAATGGCTTGCTGTGAAGATGCACTCTTTGTTGTTTCAGAATAATGTCAATTATTCCAAAATAATGCTACTGTGTAAACACAGCTTAAGATGCTACAGCACTACTTGTTGTTTTTTACTTCACACGTGTAATGTAAAGGTTTTGCAGGACTGTGACTAGACTGATAAAATGGAAAAGTAATTTAACGAAAGAAAAATTATATTGTAATTGACTTTTAAAATAATACAGTATATAGAATACAATAATTTTGATTAATAAATATGTGTCTATTATTTACTCTGTTTGTGAGGATATAACATGCTTTTAAAAATATGACACAGAGTAGTTAACTTGGGATCTGTTCTCAAAAGTTATAGGCCATATCCTGTTCAGTACTAAAAGAACTTTCAATTGCAACAAGTTCCCTCATCAGGCTCTTTAATTACAGTAACTATTTTACCTATTAATCTGCGTGTGATAAATGTGTGTGGCACTGTTTTACAAATATAAATCAGAAGAAAACTACACATATGGGTGTTAACAAAACAAGAAGAGCTAAACCCGTTATTCTTTGAATGCGTAAAATAAACCTCGCATTCATTTCCATGCAGAGTCTGCTGTTTTGGGGAAGTTGTCTGGCGCCACAAAAGGAATTAGGTTTGCAGTTTGAAAAGATATCTCAAGGCAATTAAGTTTATTTTAAGAATGCACTGCCAGAGATCTCATAAATTTACTTATAGCCAGAGGCTATGCATGCATGAAACCTTACTGAGCCAGGTGCTTTTCTTTTTCTTCTTCAGAAGGAGTCTCAGGGTGTGGATGCCTTTGGGGGGAAAAAAAACACATTATGCCCTAGGTAAAATGGATATTATTTAAAAACATATGTGATGGTTAAAATCGTGCAGTTTACTTTTCCTTTTTGATTACTCACAATAGATTTTAAATTATTTTGCCAATCTTGGATTAATAATACTTAATAAAAAACCTGTTTCTTCTAAAAGAGTAAAATTAATGTAACAATTATATCAATACAAATTTAAATGTTAGCTTAGAAATATTTCTAGTTACAAATACAGGTGCCAGTGCATCCTGGTATTTTCTTTTCTTTATTTCTATAGGTCTGTTTATTCTTTTCATGTTGTGACAAAGTTAGGGTCTGATTATACAATGTTTTGAGTGTCTCTGTTGGGGTGCTAAGAACCTTTAGCTCCTTTTGACTGTATGGGAGATTTCCATGACACCCAGTGAGGAAGTATTTTGGGAAGGATCCTCTGTATGTGCAATCATGCAGATTTAATTTGTAAATGTGAATAGATTGTTATTAGCTAATTAGATAATCCATAAAGGACCTGATACTGTCTGGTGCTGAGTTCCTTCAACTACCAGTGAAATTCAATTACCTGCAGTTAAAGATATGCTAGTAGATATTCAAGTTATAGTGGTACCTATGTACTAATATGACAGTATTTGAATGCACTTCTATATAATCTTTCTATGTAATTTAATCCACTAAGGCAGTTGAAGCCTGATAAAAAGCCCATTACAATCAATGGCAATTTTTCCATTAATGTCAGTGGATTTGGGATTTGGAATTTATATGCTGTTCTCAGCTCCTTACCAGTAGCTTTACATATGCTTTTGCATTTGTAAGTAGTATAACAATCTTTGTCGTCTTTGGCTACAAAAGTTGACTAACCAATATATTAATTCTTTCGTTTACCCAACTGTACCTTCTGTGAAATGGCTAAACGTTATAGTACTGAAGCCTTTTTGATTTAACTGTATCCAAGCCCTATCTTCTCACACACTGACTCTTCCATTGGCCTTTGGCCAGAGGTTGCGAGCACATAGCCAAGTTGCAATGTGTACCATATACACAGTCTTTGAGATCATTTGGTCTGTTCGACAGGTGACCACACCAGGAGTGTCTTCCTGCCCCCTGTCTCCATGTTAAGCAAACTCTTAGTGGAATCTCATCCCTGCATGTAGAATTGGCCTCTGTACGGTTCTCTGCTTCTCAGCTCTGTGATGATCTCTGTATCTGTGGAGTAGGTTCCCTCTGAGCATTGCGTCTGCTTTCTCATAAGTTCCTCCTGTTCCTTTGAATCACTTGTCCTTGTTTCATAATCATCTTGTCTGACCTGGGTGTTACAGCATCCCTCGTGACTCCTTCAGTCCACTCCTTGTGGTGTCTTTCTAACTGTTAGATTCTCCCAGGCAGGCCTATTTCAAGGTCAGTAGGTTGTTGGCTGCTGGGTCATACTCTAGTACTTGCTTCCTCTGATTGTTGTCTCTCTTTTTTTGGCAGTGTCTATATTTTTCTGGCAGCAACCAGCTTCACTTCATAGGGAGCAGGGTTTGGGTTCTTTTGTCCCCTGAATACCTGGTCTGGTTTGTTTTGGTACATGGGTAAAAGAGTATTTGTTGCCGGCAAGAGTAAGTCTCAGGTCCGACACTGGGTTCTCAAAGTACAAAAACACGCTGCACAAGAATCTGTCAAACACAAGCAGTTTATTTCCAGACAGACTTTAGCTGTACCCCTTAACTAAAGAATAACATGATAGGAAAAGCGGCGTCTTACGTCCCTTCTGCAAGCTGAAAACTGTGTTTCAGCTGTGGACGAAGCGGGAGATCGTCAATGCTTCCGAAGCGCTGGTACCAAAGCCAGGTGAGGTCTAAATTGCTGTGTTCTGGTGCGCTTTAAATACACTGTCTCTGCGTTATTTTGCATCTTGGAAATTTCCAGGAGTTACTTATTACTTGCTCATGTATGGCTTAGCTATTAACTATCGATCTGGTACTGATCTGGTTTTACTTGTCCTTTGACCTTGTTTACATGATCAGTACCAGCGCAGGACATAGGACAGGGCAGGCGGGGCGGCTACCCCGGGCCCCGCGCTTCAGTAGGCCCCGCACCAGTGCCAGGGGCGGACTGGCCTGGTGGGATACCGGGAATTTCCCGGTGGGCCATCCGCCGAAGGGCTGGCCGGCAGCTGCTGCAGGAGGAAGGGGGGGATTGTGGTGGGGCGCCACAGCCCCGCACTTTTGAAATTCCCTAACGCTGGCCAGTACGGGCCACGTGGGGCCGTGGGAGTGCATGCGTGGCGTGCTGAAACGCTGTGCAACTGCTGAGAGGGGAGATGCCTGGGCATGGCGTGGCGTGGCGTGGCGTGACGCCACGGCCCAGGACTTTAAAACCGCGCGGCCCAGCGTTGCACCGCACAGTTCGGCACGTGGCCTGGAGCCTGGGCTGAGGCCACGGCCGCCCTGCACACTGGAAGGCAGAAGGTGGATGGCAGAGAAAGGGGCTTGCGCTGAGGGGAGGGGGGCAGGTCAGGAGAAGAAAGAGGAGGAGAGACAAATGCCAGGGTGCCAAGTGGAAACAATGAGGAAAAGGGCAAGAGGGGAGGTGTTAGTGGAAGGGGGGACAGGGTGATGCTGGGAGAGGAGGGTAAGGGCATTGGGAGCTAAAGGGTGGTGGGGGAGGTGCTGGGAGAAGGCTTGAAAGGAGGGGTAGGCGTGAGGAAGGCAGGGATGGAGCAAGGCATGTGTGAGGGTACAGGAGCATGAGGGGAACGGGGGCAGAGGGTGGTGAGGGGGTGGGCATCAGGGAAAAAGAGGGCAAAGGGTGCAGGGGCAGTGAGAGAAGGGGGAGGCACCAGGAGGGTGCAGGGATAAGGGAAGGTGCAGGTGCCAGGGGATTCTGGGGGTGAAGCAGAAGGGCAGACACCTGCAGGGGAGGGACCAGCACCAGGAGGAGAGAGGCAGGGCAGGTGTATAGAGGGAGGTGTTAGGAGAGGGGATGAGGAGGGGGTAGCTCACATAATCAGTGTGTGGGGCTACTGGTGGAGTGGGCACGGGGGGGACCCCTTTTTTTGTTTTTTCTCCAAAGGGTGGGCCCCGCGATATTGTGCTGCCCTGGGCTCCGCAAAACTCTCATCCGCCCCTGATCAGTACATCTGGGTAAACAGGATTGTTATGTTCCTGCCCTTATCTATAACTTATTTTTGCTACACTGATACAATTACTTATCTTAAATGGCGTATGTTCCTAGAGGCTTGCTTCTGGCTCATCAGATATAGGGAAAAGGAGAAGGGTGGAGTGCATGCCTTACCACCCCTATACTTGCACGTATGCAGTTCTTCCACAATTAACCCTTACAGTATTCCTGTGTTCCAAAAATGCTGAATCTGAATGAGAAGAAACAGTCTCGTGTAATACTCTCTTAATTGTTTTCACATCTTATTCCACCTTACCATTACTCTGTCGGTGTGCTGGGGAGGAGGTGTGGGGGTTATACTCCCGTTTTTGTGAATATTTCTTGAATTCTTCCAAGGCAAATTGGGGTCCATTGTCAGGGATTACAGTGTCTGGGATGCTGTATCTTGCAAAGTGGGCCTTCAGTTTGCCAATTACTTGCTTGTTTCTTGCGTTAGGCAGGACTTCAATCTTCCAAAGATTTGCATAGTGCCCTCTGTAATCAAGACCTGCTTTTCTTTGAAGATAAATAAATCTGCTCCCACATTTTCCCATGGTCGGGTGGGCAGCTCATGTGATAACAGTCTCTTTCTGCTAGTGGGTGTCACATGTCAAGCAGGTATCACACCCTTCCATCATTCTTATGCCCATCTGAGAGAGCTCTCAATCCCTAGGTGTGATGCATCTGGTTTTTTTCATGATATCCTTACATAATGAGGTGGGAACAACCGTTCTCTGTCCTTGAAATATGATTCCCTCCTGCATACTCAGCTCATCCGTAATTTGAAAATATGGTTCTGCTTTAACCCGTATCAGACTTATGTTGTCTGATATCACTTTCCTGACTGTTTGTATAAATGTAAAAGGCTATGGAAAAGGACATTCAAATTGAATGTCCTTTTCCATAGCCTCTTAAATTTAGATGTTGAACTTGGAAGATAGACAAGTTCTTAATAAATTCTGTGTCAGTCTTCTTTCCCCAGCTTGCTTATGCAGTATATATATTCCCTGCTAAGGGGAGGAGCTAACACCTGTAGTCATCTGGGGCACTATCTGATCTCTATGTAGTAGCATTGGAGTCTCATCAACATGCACTGCAGTCTCTTTGGATGTTTGCTTACTGAGCTGCCACCTCAAGGCTAGAGATTGCTCTGCGGGCACTCAGGTCCTGTAGGCCCTTCTTACCAGTTCCTTAAACACATCACGTAATCTCCGTTGTGGCTCACAGCTCGCCTTTCTGAGGGTAGTTTTATATCAGATAAAGCTCACGCAGACCCCAGAGTCCTTAATCACAAAATAATCCTAACAGTCCTCCATGAATCCCCAACAATGAGAGCCCCAAATCACAATTCAACAGTTAATACCTAAGTCTGGTTCTTCTGCCACACCCAGAGCTCTTCCTCTGACTGGCTCTTAAACAACAGTGTCCTAGGGGTTTTCCCTGCCTGGAACTCTTAATTCTTGTATTCTAGTACTACAGGCAGTCCCCGGGTTATGTACAAGATAGGGACTATAGGTTTGTTCTTAAGTTGAATTTGTACGTAAGTCGGAACTGGCTCCAGATTCAGCCACTGCTGCTGAAACTGACCAGAGGCTGACTACAGGAAGCTCGAGGCAGACTTGCTCTGCCCCCAGCTTCCTGGAATCAGCCACTGATCAGTTTCAACAGCGGCTGAATCTGGAGCCTGGGACAGAACAGCTGGGGCGCTGCCAGGTAGGTCCCCCCAGGACCAACCCGGCAGCACCCCAGCTGCTCTACCCCAGGCGTCCGCAACAAAATCCTGGACTGCTGGGGGGGGCGCACTAACTGCGCCCCCCCCCCCAGAAGACCAGGGAGACCCGGAGCAATGCCGCGGGGGCGGCGGGGTCCCGCGCCTCTGCGACTTTGCTCCGGGTGTCCCTGGTCTGCTCGAGGTGTCCCTGGTCTGCTGGGAGGGGTCCCCAGCAGACCAGGGACACCCCGAGCAAAGCCTTGGAGACGGTGGGGTCCCGCGCCTCTGCGGCTTTGCTCCGGGTGTCCCTGGTCTGCTCAAGGTGTCCCTGGTCTGCTGGGAGGGGTCCCCAGCAGACCAGGGACACCGCGAGCAAAGCCGCAGAGGCGGCGGGGTCCCGCACCTCCAAGGCTTTGCTCCGGAGCATAGCCACAGAGGCGAGGGACCCCGCCGCCTCCAAGGCTTTGCTCTGGGTGTCCCTGGTCTGCTCGGGGTGTCCCTGGTCTGCTGGGAGAGGTCCCCAGCAGACTAGGGACACCCCGAGCAAAGCCTTGGAGGCGGCGGGGTCCTGCATCTCCAAGGCTTTGCTCCGGAGCAAAGCCGCAGAGGCGCAGGATCCTGCCGCCTCCAAGGCTTTGCTCGGGGTGTTCCTGGTCTGCTGGGGTCCCCCCCCCAGCAGACCAGGGACACCTGGAGCAGCTTTTCTCACCCTGGAAGATGCGGTGGCGGGACCACTGCGAGTCTGGGTGGTCCCACCGCCCGCGAGTTCCGGGGCGAGAAAAGCCCCGTTCGTAAGTGCGGCTCCGACATAAGTCGGATCCGCGTAACTCGGGGACTGCCTGTAGTCCATTTCCTTGGCATTTGTTCACTCTAATCCCCTGGGAACAGGGGATTTTGAAGGGGCCTTGCTGCGATTGTCTCTAGGGGCTTTGGTCTGATTCCACCATTACTGAGTGGCCATAGAGGCTATGTCTATGCTACTAGATTATTTCGGAATACGTTATTTGGAAATAATAACTCCCAAATAACTATTTCAAAATAAGCTTTTTCCTCTTCACAAACAGGAGTTATTATTTCAAAATAATAAGCCCATTATTTAGAAAAAATAATGGGCTTCAATAGTGTGGATACTCTCCTTGTTAATTTGAAATAAGGGGAGTTATTTTGAAATACTTCACTTCAAATAGTTTTTCGTCTGTTTTGGGGAAGGAGTAAGCCCCCAGGGGTTCAAGGGCTGATGTGAAGCTTATGGCAGTGGTAAACTTCAGAAGGCTGCAGAACTCCCTGCCTTATTTCCTAATAAGTTAAAGTAAAAGTTTTGCTTTCCTACTGTTTTGCTTCCCTACCTTGTCCTGCAAGGCCAGATCTGCATACAGCTCTAACTCCTCCTTCCGCTCCTGGGGCATCAAACCAAGTTCCATGGCTCACGGTGTCAGCTGCTGCACTTCAGAGAACTCTCAGCTCAGACACTGCTACCATGTTCCATTAGCAAAGAGATATGCTGAATGCAGATTCTGTTGAGCAAGTGGGACTCTGTTAAAGCCTGTGCACTACTCTGTCTATCTGGATGAGTTCTGTTTTTCAGGTGTCCTGTCCATGGCAGTCTCTGCAAGGAATGATTCCCTGCTTGCTTAGTTGAATTTGTTTACTAGGATCCAGATTTTGACCATTTCTTTGCATATACCTTTATAATTCTCTTTCTCATCTTCCACACATTTTTGTGCATTGCAAATACACAATATACTTCAAATTTAAAAGATTTGCTCATATATTTGCTGATACTGAACATTGACAAGTGTAGCCATTTAAAGCTTGTTTCTAAGTTGTAGACCTAACCCAAAGAAAAAAAATTGCAGTAGCTGTAGACAGCTATCTATTCTTCATATGTCAAGCACTGTGGACACCCAGCAATTATATTCATTCAGGCATAAAGTAAGGTTGTGATGAGAGGAAGTGTATGTTGTCTCCTGAGAATCTGAAAATCCATTGTTTTGAGATAGGAATTAATTAGAGGTTGGGATTCTTCTCTACTCTGAAAATATATTGAGTTGCAGCAGCATATATGAAGCAGACTGAGTTCGGAAGTGGAAACGTCAGAGGGTTAATTTAGAGATGGTGTTTCATGACAGCATGTGAAAGGGACTTGTAAAGATGAAACCGTTTTATGTTTCAAATGACACTATCTGACTCACCTCATGTTAGAGATGGTTAAAATCAATCTCAAAACCCCATTCAAAGGAGCATAAATGTATTGGGTTTGCGTGTATATTTTACTAATGCTATTAAAATTTCTAGACCAAAGAAAAGCAATTTTGTAGGATATGTAGGTTCTAATTATGTTCAACAGCAGACAGACAGTGGGTGGCATTGAGCTCCAACTATGAAAAATGAGCATTTGTTACCTATTCTCTAAACATTTCTTCTGGAAAATTCTTCTATATATGGTAGGAGAAATGTTCATTGTAGAGCTGTGTTTTCTTTCATTCTAACACATGGGCACAACACCCATAACATACAACATTATAGTACTGTAGAAAATCATTTAAAATAGACTGAAATATAATTTCTAAACTAAACATAAGAAATCTACTATGTATTTCTCTGCAGTGGACATTGGTCAGAACTGTCTGGGGTTTGATAAACTCTGAACACAGGAAAAGAGAACTGGCATGAAATTATATCAACCCTGCAGGTGGTTCCCCCTCAGATAGGCTCCTGAGATCCCACTTCAGTTGATATCAGTGAGGTTCCATGAAGACCTAATGATCCAACTTCATGGTGTTACGTGAAGGAGTGAGGCCATTAGCATGTAAATCAGGTGGAGAAATACACTTGAATACACTGTAGTGATACGTCAATTATTTGTATCTTGTGGCAATAAATATTAATAAGAGGAAACTGAGGAGGAATTTAAAGAAGCAGACAGTTTTAAAATGGTGCTCCTATGATCAGTCTAGAACAATGTATATATAAATCAAAAGTCAATTAGCTTAACTAGTGAGGCTTGACTGAAGAAGTGGAGATGAAAATGGTTTGTAAAAGTTCTGGACTTGGAGACAGGAAGTGCAGGGAACCTCTTACAAGTAAATTGGAAATCATAGTCTTTTTAGGGAGGACAAAGATTTCTGTATTTTTTTTCAGTTGTTACTCTTAATCAAAAATTCCTTTGTGGAAATAGGGAATTAACCTCATACTGATATATAATAAAATCTAACACGTTGTATTTGATAAACAACTCTGGTGAGAGACACGGGGCTTCACTGGAAACAAAGGGTGAGATGTCTGTGCAGATCAGTTAATGGTCAGAGGCAACTGATTTCTAAAGATACAAGTTTTACTTTTTTTTCCTGAGGCTACGCATGACAGATTTAACTTGGACTCAACTGGGGATTTTCCCTTCACCATACTTCACTTTCACACATTCACAAAACTTTGTTAGTGGCACTAATATACTTTAGTGAGCTATAAAGCAGATCTCAAGTGTCTCTTATTGCACATTGCTTCCCCCAAGATAATTGCAATGAAAAAATAAAGCCATGGGCAGTCACAGCAATTGCAGTATGATGGTCGTTCAATCCCTTCCATTCAGCCTAATGGCACCTGTTCCTTTGTCCTATCTTGCTGTCTGTGTGTGTTGACCACCTGAACAGAAGTGAACTTCCAATCTGTCTCTGCTCGACATCCTACTTGCAGTTTGCAATGTACCTCGGTACAGTTTCTCCAGCCGTGGTGGGCACTGTTCTGCTTTATCAAAGACTTATTAAGGAACCTTTTAGTAGATTTCAAACACTCCATTCCAAACCTGTATTTCTAGTCCAACTTTTTGATAAGTCTCAGACACTGCCTTAGTACCTGCAGTTGAATTTTCATTAACATCTTGTTAGGCTATTCTAAAAGTTCAAAGTGGGTAAGTTAATATCTTTTATGCGATCAATTTTTGTTGGTGAGAGAAACAAGCTTTTTTTTCTACCTACGGACTAGGTAGTTCGAATTAAAGCTCCTAATTCGAACTACCGTTACTCCTCCTGAAATGAGGAGTAACGGTAGTTTGAATTGGGAGCTTTAATTCGAACTATCTAGTCCGTGCCACGTGTAGCCACGGACAGGTAGTTCGAACTACGGGGCATTTAAAAATGGCGGCGCCCGGGAACATGCAAATAAAGCCCAGGATATTTAAATCCTGGGCTTCATTTGAAAGTTCGAATGCCTACATTAGCCAGCCTAGTTCGAACTAGAGTGGCAGTGTAGACATATCCCAGGAGTGAATGCTGAGGATCTGACTTAAGGGTTTTATCCTGTATTTTTCATAGATTTATTTCCTTTAAATGCATATAGCCACCTTAGATACGCTGGTGCATCAGAGGAATCAGAAAGATGTTCAATCTTCAAAGCATCTTCTTCAATAAGAATGTTATTTTTTTAACAGTTTCCCCCATATCGTAGTAGAATGATTAGTTTCCTCTTCACTTTTTTTTTAACATAACTTTTTGTATTTGGTAATTGCAAATGGAGATGCTATGTGACTTGATTTTTCTGGAAGTGGCCCTGCTAGAAGTAAAGAAACGTTAATGACTAATTTAGCATCATGCTTATTTAAATGCATTGGTTTTAAGCATAATCATATTTACACCATAGAGGGCAAATTTCATTTAAGTCAAGGGAATTTTCAAGAACTACATCATTGTAACTTGGCCCTCAGCCCTTTTGTTTAGTCTTAAAATCACTGTGGTAATGGCTCCGCTCACTAACCCTCTGATTTATTTGTATTGCAAGCACTCATCTGGGAGAGGAATAAAAGCAAAACTGTCACTGATTTATAGTACCTTAATTATTTGCATAGCAGTTTGGCTTAAACCCAAGGAACGATTGGTGAGGAACACAAACTTCCTAAATTTATTTGTAGATGTTTATTTTATTATTATAGGCAACACAGATAGTGAATTAAAGCTTGAGGCCAAATGAAGATTGCATAGTCTACCTTAATTCTGTCATTTGTTTTCATTTTTGAGTGTTTGACTTTAAAACCTTAATATTCTTTCAACATTGTTTTGGTTTTGATGTGATATTTCAGTATGCTTGAATGGAACATGCATAGTCTCATCCTATTCTGAAAAGGATTTGAAATGAAAATAAAACTCTTTTGTTCTCAGAATAACCTTTGACATTTTAAATTATTTGTATATTTAATTTAATAATTTATGCACAAAATACTTAAAATATACAATTTTATAAATAAATTGTTGTATACATTTATAATCTGTCAATTATTATAGTATAGTGCTGCTCATTTAAATAGAGTTAACAACGTTGTGTATTATAAAAGTAACAATAAGCTTGAATAAGTAAAGTATTTGTTGAAGGCCCTTTGGAAACTTCACCCACAGTTTGTTTGCCTCCAATCAAGTAGTTTAAAATGTGGAGTGTAATGTAAAAAAGAGTGGAAATTAGGCTATAAAATGTTTCATTTTAGTCTTTCCTGAACTTTTTAATTCCATGTTTAATCTAACCTTATGTTTCCAACAGGGTAAGTTTTACCAACATTAAAAATAAAGACAATAAATTAGTTTGGTAGCTGGCCAATTAGTTTTTTCCATGTAAATGTTTTTCCTTGATACCACTTTTTTCTTTCAAGTAATAGTTTCTTTGTGTACAAAAACATGTGCCTGTATACAGAGGTTTTAGCTATTTAAAACAGTGAACAGGAAATTTAAGAGACCCATTACAAAACTACTACTAAGCTGTTTAAAACACCGTGTAAAAGCCTGTGTCTACAAGACAGTATTAAAAATATCCCCATCCATTTTTGTCTTAAAAAGTTAATAAGGGACTTTATCATAGAGATGTACTTCTGAAAAGGTGATTAAGAAGTCATCAAGTACAGCCCACTGCACTGAGGCAGAACCAAGTAAACTTAGAGTCTCTCTGATAAGTGTTTATCCAACCTTCTTCTTAAAAACTTCCAGTAATAGGAATTCCACAGCTTGCCTAGGTAACCTATTGCAGGACTAAACTACCAGTTAGAAAGTTATTTCTAATATCTGCCTTAAATCTCTCTGGCTGCAGACTAAACCCATTACTGCTTATTCTACCTTTAGTGGACATAGAAAACAATTGATTATTGTCCTCTTTATATCAGCTCTGAACATATTTGATGACTATTCATAAAATTCCCCCAACCTTCTCTTCTCCAGAATAAACCTGCCCAGTTTTTTGCCTTTCCTTTAAGAGAGATTTTCTTAACCTTTCTTTATTTCAATACTCAGCTTGAGTTCTGTGATCAGTTCTCCTCTGAACTGTCTCTCATTTGTGCACATATTTCCTAAAGTGTGGCACCCAGAATTAAATACAGCACTCCAGCTGAGACCTCATCAGTTCTGAGTAGAGCTGGACAATTACATTCTGTGTTTTACATATGACACTTTTGTTAATACACACCACAGTTATATTAGCCCTCATTGCAAATGCAACACATTGACTCTCATTGAATTTGCGATCCACTGTAACCCCATGTCAGACAGCTATGTCACACAGCTGTATCCCCCGGCAGGGCTCAGGCCCTTCCACTCAACTGGACCCCAGCCCAAGGCCCTGTTAGTGACTTGTTCGCACCCCTGAGTCAGACTCCCTCTGATTGCCAGTACCAACTGAGCTGAGCTGCTCTTTTTTATATTAGTGCAGCCTGAGCATGCCCAGTAAGCTAAAGGGGTGTGTGGCCTCCTCTGCCCTAAGGGCTGGGTTAACCCCCTCCTGATGAGTGCAGGATGGGTATGCCCCATCTCACCCCAAGATCCTAATCAGCAGTAATATCACTGCTATTTATTCCCCATTTTGTAGTTGTACCTTTCATTCTTTGTTTCTTAAGTGAAGTACTTCGTGCTTGTTTTTATTGAGTTTCCTCTTGATGAATTCAGAACATTTCTCTAACTTATCAAAGTCATTTCAAATTCTAATACTGTTCTCTAAATTGCTTGCAACTCCTCCTAGTTTGGTGTCATCTGCAAATTGTATAGTATAAGCTTACTCTCCACTTCATTATCCAAGTCATTTATGAAAATTTTGAATAATACCAAACCAGGAGTGATTTTGCAGGAGCTCACAAGACACATCATCCCAGGTATACTGTGAACCATTGGATCATTACTCTTTGCGTATCTTTCCACTGTGTTTGTGCCCACTGTAATTTTTTTTTTTTTTTTTGCTTATGAAAGATAATGTAATGTGAACTATGTCAAAAGCTTTATTGAAATAAAAATATATCACATCTTCTGGTTCCTTGCAGAGAAGGAAAAATTTTTTTTTTTTGGCTCAACAAAAATTTTTAGCCCGCGTATTTTGGGAGAGCATCCCTACTTACGGCCCGCAGCTGTTTTCTTTGGAGTAATATGGCCCCGCCGCTTTCCGAGTTGTGCAGGCCTGATTTACACCTTTCATATTGGCTCCTCTTCTTGAAAAATTGCCAGCCCTCCTGAACTCTTTCTGTTAGTATTTCTTCCCATGTGCCTACCTACCAGTTCTCTGAGTTTTGTAAAGTTTACTTTTTTTCAAGTCCGCTGTCCTTATGCTACTGCACTCCCTCCTTTCTTTCCTTCCAGTCATGATATTGACACTGAAATTCACTGAGCTAATTGAATCCTGTTTAAGCTGAAGTAAATACTGGCTTAATTAACACTGAAAATATAACTGTATTTGAGTTTTAACTGTTGTGATCAATGTATAAACACTGTACAGCAATTACTGGTACATACATTTGTTAGACTCTCCTCTCTCCTAAACTCAAAACTCTGGTCATATGAAGAAGTGGGCTGTGCCCACAAAAGGTCATGATAACCATCTACATGTTTTGTTAGTCTGTAAAGTGCTACCAGACCATTTGTTGTTTTTAAGTGTATCCACAACAATTGGTAGAGTTCAAAGGAACAGTAATAATAGGGTAGTAATAATAGGTGACTGCAATGTGATACTCTGTTTTCCTTTCATTTACATAGTACAGTAGCTTTCACATTTTTTTCTGATAGCACCATAAAGTACATATAGAGGCTTATCTGGGGAGCAGCGTGGAAGTAACTTAAAAGGCTGTTTGTTCAAGAGAATAGAGTGGAGCACATTGAAAAAAAAAACCACACACACTTCCATTTGTCCATTCTTACTGTAGTTACAATTTGTATGAACTAAAACACTTAAAAATATTTCTCTACAATCCAATACAAGATATTTTATTTTCAAATTATGTATAAAAATCTTAAACAACTGTTGCAAAGACAATTTTCTGCTGTTCATTCTGCAGTTATGCCTACAAATCTTGTCCTTCAGCAGCACCTTGTGGGAGTGGAGCCAGAGTATGTACTCTCACAAGAGCAAATAGCCCCAGCAGTCTGTTGATAAGACAGCATTTTTGCTCCTCATGCTAGCTATATATTTTTCCCATGGCTATGCTGATCGCTGCTTTTATCTTGCTCTATAAATGAAGGGGCCCATGGCAAACAGACTCTACCATGACCACTCAATATTGATGGTTTCTGAATTTTTGTCTCTTGCAGTCAGAATACCCGTATTTATTTATAACCAGACATTATGTTGTCCTTTCACCAAGGGTAATCTGTAGAAGATGGAGGTAAACTGTACCTGAGAAAATAATGCTGTGCTATATTTTATCATTGAGTAATGTTTATCTGTTTGTTTTTTGCTTGTTATATAAATAAATAAGCACATGCAACCTGCATGTAGCTTTCTGCCAGTGATATATATGTTGCCTCCATGCAACTCTTATCTTTCCATTTAAAAATAATTGTGTTCTTATGTAACCCTTGAAGGTGTCATCGGTTTATAGATGTTTCTTCTGAAACACTTTAGGCTACATCTACACTACAGCTCTGAGATTGATCCACCTGTAGATCAACGCTCTGAGATTGATCCACCTGTAGTCAGTGTAGTGAGTCTAGTGAAGACCTGCCAAATCAACCACAGATCACACTCCAGTTGACTCTTTTACTCTACCTTAGACAAGATGAGTAAAAGAAGTCAATGGGTGAATTTCTCCCATCGATCCCTTCGATCATGTTGACCCCACAGTAACTTGACTCTGTGGTATATTGATACCAGCTATGTTATTCACATAGCTGGAGCTGTGTAGCTTAGGTCAACTTTCTATGGTATTGCAGATGTAGGCTTATTTTAGATCTCTGTCCGGTCTGTCTTTTTCTATAGTGCCTGTCTTCACCATATCTAAGTGCTATATTATTCCAGTTGCATAACCCTATAAGGCCATATAAACTAGTTGCATGTGAGTGTAACTAGTGCTAGGCATGGCGGAGGCTCACACCCAATTTGCAGGTGTGGGTTATACAGATGCTTGTAGTTGAATATGAAAGAAGTTAGGCAAATGTTTTCCCCTTTCCAAGTATTGGTTCTGCTCCTCTTCCTCTTAATCTGAGTCACAAAAGTAGGGTACTCATTTTACGATGAGCAATCTAAGCATTATCCACACAGAAATGGGAGGAAGGGTGCTGTGGAAAGCTCTTTTCATTAATGAGTGTGTAGATATGATCTTCAACTTGATGGCTGTGTCATCAACATATAGAACTGCCAGCCTTTGTGGGCGGCACTGCCATACTGGACTTCACTCGCAGTGTCTGAAGCCATGGCAGTCAGGCTTGCAGAATCCCAGACTGTTCTTAGGAAGTTGTTGTGCTGCTGCTATTTTGGGGAACTTCTGCACTCAGGATTTCAGTTTGCTTCCATGCATGTGATAGTCAGTTGTGTGATAGGATTGTGCCATGTCACAGACACTGTTAAGGGGTATCATCTGATCTGTAAGTATAGTAATTTAAATTTCAAAAAATCCTAGTCTGCTGGGTGATTCAATCTGGGGGCTTAATCAGTAGAATATGTATCAATTGAAAGTCTCAGAAGAAAATAAATGCTGGTGAATCTATCACACACGCATGTGTTTTCTCAGATTCATGGAAGTAACAATAACTACCTGCAGTGCTCTAAATCACCTTAAATTAAGTATGTAAATCATACTTTTGTGAATAAGTCTAGAGTTATTATTTCATCTGCTTTTGAAGTGTATCTTGCATATAAGAAAGACATAATCTTTCTCAAACCATTTGCTGTTAAGATGTGAAAGCTGTATCATAAATATGTTATGTAACACATACCTGTCATATAATCTGTGAGGCAAAAAGGCACTGCATTCAGTGAACAAAACAGTGATCTTTCAAAGCAGGCCATATGGGTAATGATTAATTTCCTAATTAACAGGAGTTAGTCTCTTTTACAACTTTGGAGTTATTTGTCAGAAATTCTTTTGGAATAATTGTGGATATCATCTCTGGTTTCTTAAGATAATACATGCCTATCTTTGCTTGGGGCACTCTGATCACTTCTCAGAAGTTCCACATAATACCTTGTGCAATCTGTGTTTCGGAAGTACAAACTCAGCCTTGAAAACTTTAGGATCATTCATTCATTTGTTGAAAATACAGGGAACTCAAACAGCATTTTAATTAAAACTCAAAATCATTTAATTGACCCATATTCTAATTTGAACATCACCTGTTTGTATGAATCTAGCATAGAATTTGTTTCTGGTATACGAAATGTGTCCTGGGCTACTTCATTATTAATTTGTCTCGCTGTTAAACTGCCACAATGTTAGGAATTTGAATTTTCAGCTGAAAAGATATGGCTTAGGTAGGAGACATTAATTTGCATTACAGAGAGGAGGAGATGATGATGAAAAGAAAAGAAAGGTAAACAAGCATTTATGTTTCTTTTTTTTTTCAGGAGGCAATAAGCTGAAGAGCCAGCATTTTCGCTTGAGCTGGGCCTGGATCTCTTTAGAGAAGGAATATTATTTGGTAAATGAAGACTCTAAATATCTAGATGTTGTTCTTAAGCGGAGAGGTTACCTGGGAGAAACTTCTTTTATTAGTAAGTTCTAAACCTATAAATTACTTTTGAGCCAAAGACCAGCAAGATTAGCAAAATGTGTCACAATAAATTACATTGGTACTATTGGGTACTTATCCAATAAAGCTACATTTGATCCATTGTACACTGAAAAATAAAAATGCTTAAACTAAAGCATGTACAACACAAATAATTTAATAAATGTCATTTTATGCATGTTTATATTGTGTACAGCACACCTGTAGAAAATACTTTATTTGTGACCAAATATCTGTTAGCCTACTGAATGGAGCTATGATCTCTGATTCTGAGAAGAGTTATTATGCAACTTTCTTAGAAAATTTGGCCCAATTATTCTATACAGGGTCTGTCATACAGCGTATCGGAAGAATGGAAAGAACAAATTTACCCTTTTTACAGTACGATTTGGTACATGTTATTTCCAAAGGATAGGCCATCGTATGGTATCAGAGAATATAAATTGTGTGTTGTATCTATCCATAATTTTTCTTGAACTTACCAGTCCACACATTAATCTGACCCTTGCTACTTTCTGTACTTTCTGTGCACATGAAATTCCCTTGAATGTCAGTGGGAGTTTATATACATAGAAGGACTGATATGTCATATGAGTTTGAAAGAAGCATATTTCTGTGTTAAAAATCTACAGGCAGTCCCCGAGTTACGCGGATCTGACTTATGTCGGATCTGCACTTACAAACGGGGCTTTCTCGCCCAGGAGTTCGCAGGCAGCGGGACCGACCAGAGCGCAGCGGTCCCGCCACCTTGACCTCTGGGGCGAGAAAAGCTGCTCCAGGTGCCCCTGGTCTGCTGGGGACCGTTTCCAGGAGACCAGGGACACCCGGAGCAAAGCCTGGGAGGCGGAGGGGTCCCGCGCCTCTGAGGCTTTGCTGTGGCAAAGCCGGGGAGGCGCGGCACCCCGCCGCCACTGCTGCTTTGCTCCCGGTGCCTCTGGTCTTCTGGGGACCGTCTCCAGCAGACCAGGGACACCGGGAGCAAAGCCACAGCGGCGGCGGAGTCCCGCACCTCTGAGGCTTTGTCACAGCAAAGCCTCAGAGGCGCGGGACCCCTCCGCCTCCCCGGCTTTGCTCCCGGTGTCCCTGGTCTGCTGGAGACGGTCCCCAGCAGACCAGGGACACCCGGAGCATAGCCGGGGAGGCGGAGGGGTCCCGCGCCTCTGAGGCTTTGCCACAGCAAAGCCGGGGAGGCGCGGCACCCCGCCGCCGTTGCTGCTTTGCTCCCGGTGCCTCTGGTCTGCTGGGGACCGTCTCCAGCAGACCAGAGGCACCGAGAGCAAAGCGGCAGCGGCAGCGGGATGCCGCGCCTCCCTGGCTTTGCCACAGCAAAGCCTCAGAGGCGCGGGACCCCTCCGCCTCCCCGGCTTTGCTCCGGGTATCCCTGGTCTGCTGGAGACGATCCCCAGCAGACCAGAGGCACCGGGAGCAAAGCCGCAGCGGCGGCGGGTCCCGCGCCTCTGAGGCTTTGCCAGAGCAAAGCCTCAGAGGCGCGGCACCCCGCCACCGCTGCGGCTTTGCTCCCCGTGTCCCTGGTTTGCTGTGGGGGGGGGGGGGGGGCGCAGCTAGTGCGCCCTCCCCCCAGCAGACCAGGCTTTTGTTGTGGACCCTGGGGTAGAGCAGCTGGGGTGCTGCCGGATTGGTCTAGCAGGGACCTACCTGGCAGCCCAGCTGTTCTGCCCCAGGCTCAAGATTCAGCCGCTGTTGAAACTGATCAGTGGCTGATTCCAGGAAGCTGGGGGCAGAGCAATTCTGCCTCCAGCTTCCTGTAGTCAGCCCCTGGTCAGTTTCAGCAGCAGTGGCTGAATCTGGAGCCAGTTCCGACTTACATATAAATTCAATTTAAGAACAAACCTATAGTCCCTATCTTGTACGTAACCCAGGGACTGCCTGTACTGTAAATCCAGACTAACTCCACTGATTTCAGAGAAGCTATGAATGAGGTAAGTCAGGCTAGAATTCAGACTCATCTTCTTAATCAGATTGTTCCATTGAGATGGAAATAGAGGGACATTCTTGGTTTATAGAATAGTAATCTATGAAGGAGACACTGCAATAGGCTTATATACTAACCATTGTCTGATGGATTCTTAGGTTAGTGACTCTCTTGGTATGTCTAGTCAGGATAAAAACCCAGTGGTTGGTCTAGGTCAGCTGATTAAGGTACTGAGGCTGAAAAATAACTGTATAGCCATTTTGGCTTGGGCTGTGGTGGAGGGTCCCAGAATTCTAGCTCTAGCCTAAGCCTTGAGCGTCTACACAGCAATTTTTAGTTCCAAGACCCATGGCCCCAAGACAAATAACCTAAGCTGGCCACCAATACATCCTTGTCCAGACTACAGTTTTTTTCGAAAAAAAGTGGCCTTTTTCTGAAAAACTTCACCTGTATCTAGACTGCTGCCGTGTTCTATCGAAATTAAATCGAAAGAAGGTGGAGGTTTTTTCAACAGCGGTAAACCTCATTTTACAAGGAAGAATGCCTTTTTTTGAAAGAGCTCTTTCAAAAAAAGGCACGCTTGACTGCAAACAGGGCTTTTTCGAAAGAGAGCATCCAGATTGCCTGGGTGCTCTCTTTAGAAAAAGCGGATCACTTTTTCAAAAAACGTTGTGGCTGTCTAGACGATCTCTTTCGAAAGCTTCTTTCGAAAGAAGCATGTAGACAAGACATACCCCTGGTGTAGATGTATGCTCTGTGACCACAATTGGGAAGGGAGAAAAATGGTTTTAATCATAGTTCTTCATTTGTTCACACCACAAAACTACAACTGTGTTGAGCACTTTTAGCATGATTGAAGCTCCACAGACTTCCTAGCCTAATACACTGTGGCTGGTCCATATCACTTATTTTTTTTCACCCACAAAATGTGAAATAAGTTACCCATGTTACTCTCAGACCATAACATTAATTGATCTTAGCAAAAAGAAGAGTTTGGGGATTCGATTCATACATAACTGAAAGTTCATATTCTCTCCTTTGCACAGTACTAATGGAAAAACTAAATTGCGGAATAAAAGATTGATCTTAATGCAGACTCCAATATACTACTGTAAAGACCAAACTTTTATTCTCATGCCCCTCCTTACTAGTAATGGAAGATGGGCTGGGGATAGCTCAGCATGGGAATGGAGATGCAGCTCAGGCTTGGAACTGGACTCAAAGCAGAGGTGCAGAAGGGGCTGGAGCTGGACTGGGGCCAGAGTAGGGTTGCCAAGTGTTCGTAGTCTGGTATTTGCACGCTCTGTCTGGTAAAAAAAATATCAGAAAATACCGGACATGTGCAATGTCCAGTATTTTCTGATTTTTTCAGCTGCGCACCAGTCGGAAGCCTGGCATGGGCAGGGGGAGCGGCTGGGAGTCCCAGCAGGGAGGCGGCACCGAGATTGCTGCCAGGAGCCCTCAGTCGGTTGAGTGTGAGGAGGAGGTGGAGCCTCCTCCTCACTCATGCGTCACCGGGAGCCTGCACAGGACAGGCAGCAAGTGCCCAGGTCAGTTCCACTCCTCATCGGCCAATTTGCTCACCCCTCCCCCACTTCCCATCCTGATCTTCCCCAGCCAGCCCCCTGTACCCTCCCCAGCTCTGCTTCCTGCCAGCCAGTTCCTCTTCCTGATCTCCCCCGGCCAGCCACGTTGCCCCTCCCCCCCCCCCCATTAGCTGTTTCCAGGCCCTCCCTTCCCGGGCAACACCATTCCCTTCCTGGCCGGTCCTCCCCCTTGAAACGTGTCCATTTTTTAAAATTTTATTATTATTAATTTTTTAATGACTACCTGGCAACCCCTAGCAATGATCCAGGTTCTTAGATTCTTAGAATCTTTTTTTTTTTTTTTTGCTCAACAACTTTGGTCCCCCCATCCTCCCTTTTTTTTTCCTTCAACAAAATTTTTTCCCGGTGGTCTTTTGGCGGGTGGGGGGGGGAAGGTGTTCGTTATTTTTGTTTCAGCCACCTGGCAACCTTACGGCCAAAGCAGGTCTGGAAGGTGCTCCTATCTGCCACCCATGGGCCTTACTGTAAGCCCCTCCCCCCTCAAACGTTCCTCTCACCGTCTTAGGGGTTGTGCCTTACAGTCAGGGAGCCACTGATCTAAATGCTGCAGACACAACAATTGTACACAAATCACATATATTTGTGTGTGTGATTAATTGCATTTAATAGCTATGTCTCTGCAGCATGTAGGTCAATTAAAATGTGAATATTTGAATTGATAAGGATTGGTCACGCAAGCACAGCAAGCAATATTTGATTTTGGCCTTAAACACAAAGAATTCACACATATTGATTCTGTGACCAATGAAGGAATGCAGAGTTTTCACTAAAGACAGGAACCTATCTTTTTTGGTTGAAGCCATTTATTTTTAGCAGGATACTAAAGAAGAGCATCTCTTGAAGAACTTACATTCATAAAAATGTGTGTTTTATAAATAAAGACCAAAGAATTTGCATTCTTGCTTCCGTTAAATCCTAAAACAGAATTAAGACTTTTCCTGTAAGTTTAGGAATTAAAGTTTGGTTCCTGTGCATTTGTTTTGTAGAACACAGAGGGTAGAAACTATTAAGACAAACATTGACATATATTCTTTACCGGCCACTCTGCGGTGAACTGTCGTGATTGAGTAATTACCAGAATATGCATTAAGAATTGCAGCAAGTAGATTCATTTTCTTCAGTCAGTGTTGGCAGTGATTTATCTAGGTGTTGAAAACTGCTCAGAGTGGATGAGGAGTGAGAAGGGGGGAAATGTGCTATCATCACATTCTACAACCTCACACATATTTCTGGCTTCTTTTTTGTATTATTAGTCTTATTCCAATTCCCTTTGCCCTGGCAGTCATAATACATTTGGACTCTGAAATATTAATTTTGCACAGGTTCAGGTCAAAGCATGTACAGGACTTAAAACTTGTTATAAGAAGAAGAACAGTTTAAGGCCCTGATTCAGCAGGGTACGCTTCAAGCATGAGTAGTCCTACTCAAGTCAATAGGACTCATTCATGCTTAAAGTGAGGCAGGGTCTAAAAATTAACTTTGCTACATTCTTTCTTTTTTTCTTTCACAGAGCAAAGAGTACATCAGAGAATGATATATTATAACAGGAGTGTTGGAACAGTTTTTATAGTGGGAGTGTTGAGAGCCACTGAACCAAATTGCAAACCCTGTAGATGCAGAAATCCAATTTAAGCCAACAAGTGCAGAGGCATCCCAAACACTGCTAGTTCCAGCATCTGTGTATCATAATAAAGGACAAGTTAAAGTTTGTTGATTAGTTTAAATTGTTGATATTGGTTAATAGGTATTGTTTTCATTCAAGGAAGTAACCATACAGATTTGCTGTCTGACCTTTTCAATAACAGTATGTACAACATTTTCTGTTTCTGTAAAGGGGAGTCAGTTTAGTTTCTGAACACTTTGGACTTTGATTTCCATAAGGAACTGATCCCAACACTGACTGGTTAACTTGCATCTCACTAATGTAAACCTGCTAAGTGTAATTCCATGATTGTAAAAGAATGAAGAAGTTATTAGGGGAAATTCTTATCCCCTTCTTCTGTCTCCATATGCAGAGTAAAGGGGCTGGAGCAGGGGTGGGCAAATGGGCCTCCACAGGCCGAATCCAGCCTGCCAAGCGGGTGGATCCGGCCCGTGGAGGCCCTGCTGCTCTCCTGCCTCCAGGCCAATTAGGACCTGGAGGCAGGGGAGCACACAAAGCTTCCTCCTGCCCTGCCAGAAGCACATAGCACTTTGAAGTGCCATGCGCTGCTCGCAGGACGGGGGGAGAGCGGAGGAGGCTTTGTGCGCTCCCCTGCCCCCAGGCCAATCAGGGCCTGGGCATGGGGGAGCTGTGTGAAGCTTCCTTTATCCTGCCCCAGCCCTGCAAGGAGCCTGCAGCACATCAAAGAGCCATGTGCTCCTTGCAAGGCGGGAGGAAGCTTCCCTTGCTCCGCTACCCCTAGACCCTGATAGGCCTAGGGGTGGGATAGCCCTGCCTCTTCCTGTTTAGGTCCTGCCCCTTCCTGTTTAGGCCCCACCCCTTCTGGGTGGCCTGGGGCTACTTCAACAATTTTTGAAGTGGCCCCTGGACAAAAATTATTGCCTGCCCCTGGGCTGGAGCCAAGGAAAAAGCCCTGGATCTGTCAGAGAGAATTCCCAAAGTGGGAAAGATAGCTGCAAGTAGTATTTTGAGGACCTCCAAAGAAATCTTATTGTGGGGTGGGGAGACATTCCAGTCATGGTGATAAAGGCAGGGATATGTGTCAGAGACAGCTTTTACAGGCTGTCTAATATACACTAAGGTTCCCCAAAAAGCTCAGGCTCAGGAAGGCACAAAAATGACTTAGATACGTCAGACCCACAGCCTCCAGGGCTGTGAGTTCTATGCTCTAAGGCCACATCTTCATTTCCTGGATGATTGACACTACAGCAGTTAATCTTCCAGAATTCAATTTAGTAGGTCAAGTAAAGGCCCTCTAAATTGAATGATGAGGGCGTCTCTGTTGACGCCAGAATTCCTACTCCTCATGAGGAGCAAGAAAAGTCAAAGGGAATGTTTCTCCTGTTGACTTCCCACTGTGGAGACGATGCTGAAGGTCGAATTATGGTACGTTGATCCCAGCTACGCAGTTAATGTTGCTGGAGTTACATATCTCTATTAGACCAGGCCTAAGAAGCAAGGTGCTGAATTTCATCCCTTGACTTTGCTGCCTGAATTTGACCTGAGTTGAACATGAGAAGTTTGAGATTAATGGTGGCCATTATATAAAGGCTGAAACAAGATGATGTCACCAAAATTAAAGCTATTGTTGTGGTACTGTCACTGTATTTCAAGTTTCATCACAATTCATTGTAATTTCTTATGTCTAATCACTGAGACTTTCCCATACTCATCTTTCAAGCTAAAATTTTCCATGCTTAGTCTCTTTCTGAAAGTGATAAGTATGAGTGTCCATTTGTGTGCATGTGCATGTTTAGAAAGTTAAAGAAAAAAGAGTTCAGAGATTTTTGAGTTGCTGAGAATCCATTTTAAAAAAACCAAGAAGAAATAGTTTATTTGAACTGTTACGTAGCTGAAACATCCTGGGGCTAGAAAAGCTGACATTTAGCATAGAGGGTATAGAATTTACCAGCAGTTAGTTTTCATTTGGGTGACAGTCTGGTTAATCTGTGTTTATCTGTGCTGGATGTTCCAACACAAATTAGTAATGGGGTTATGTTGGGTGACTCTTATATATCTATATTTCTGAAGATTTACCCAACAGCCCAAACCCTGTGGTTTAATACTCTCTCTTGGGAAAAATGTGTATTTTCTATTGTTTTTGAATAGCAAACCAGTAATAATTCTAGGTCAAACAGGAATTAATTCAGAGAAGTATTATGGCCTAAGTTGTACAGCTCCAACAATGGTCCCTTCTCACATGAAGATCTGTGAATGACAGAAAAATAGAACTGATCTATTGTTAATGGTCCTACTTTCTGTTTTTCTTGTCAGGTATTAGCACTAGAGATGGTACTGCTCAGAAGGATAAAGACTTTAAAGGAAAAGCCCAGAAGCAGGTGCAATTCAATCCAGGCCAAACATTAGCTACATGGAGAGTTCGGATTTTGAGTGATGGTGAACATGAGCAGTCTGAGACCTTCCAAATTGTGCTTTCTGAGCCTGTCATGGCTGTCCTCGAGTTTCCTGAAGTGGCTACAGTGGAGATTATTGATCCAGGAGATGGTAAAGACATTTTAAAAATGTTATTCTTAATCTGCACCCATAACTACAGAGGAAACTGTAAGAAAAGACTGATACTATGATTCTTTTATTTTTGAGGACAGAATTAGGCATCATCCTGATGTTTTGTCATTAATTGCATTCATCTTAGTGGTGACTGGTTTCTCTGAAACATTTGCCTTACGACTTCAGGGCTGCTGGCTCTACAGGAGTGGAAAATGCCCCTCTAGAGCTGAGTGACAGCTGGGGAGATTGACCAGGGCTCACGGACCAAGATAAACTTTCCTGACTGATGCTCCTCAGCAAAGCGCACAGTTTTCCCTACTCAGCCATCCACTCTTGAAGTAGGGGATGAGCAAGTTCCTTCAATGACAGTTGAGCCTCCCAAAAGAGTATAAAGATCCTGCTCCAGTTCCTCGTGCTTAAGGAGCTCTGCATAGGTTGCTGCTGCCTGAGCAAGTACTGTATATAGGGGAGTTGTGTGAGGAATTGTGGTAGCAGTTGAAATTTAGGGAAGAGAAACAATGTTAGCATGCATGTACAGCTGGTTTATTTTCAGGCATAAATTGGACAGCTGAGGTGTGGAGAACAGATAAAATGACTGTTGAATGTAGGTGAGGAGAGAAGTGATAACAGAAGTATATGCTGGAGTAGCAGCCCTGGTAACATTGGGAGGTTTTTCTTTTGAACTGCTTCCAGACACTTGAAGCAAGTGGCCATGGGCACACAAAGACGTCAGTAAGGAATCTTGAGAGAACCAAAGACTGCAACACATTGTTTTATATAGTCTTTTTCAAATTAACACTTGGAGGTGGCTCTACAGGAAAAAAATGTGTTCAACATTTGCTAGTTTTAAATTTAAAATATATCAGAACCAGCGGGTTATCTTGCATCCCTATTTAGTTAGAGGGAAGCACATCTTATAGATCGAGTTCAATGTTAAATCCAGTATATTGAGGATATGGAATTGACTAAGCATGCAGTTTCTGTGACCACCAATGGGAGCTCTGTCAGCATGGTGTGTGGTCCATAATCAATGCCAACTCTCCATTGCCATTTTCTGTATAAAGCAAAACACACAAACACGGCCCTGGGCAGTTTTCCGTAATCCAAATTGTATGTATAGGTCTGGGAGGGTTTGACATGTGAATGGAGCATGGTGTTTGTCATTAGGAGAGTAAAAGGAATTCATATGGTAAGAGAAGGAACTCAGGGGTGGTTTGGCAACTGGAGAGAGGGATTAGGGTTGGATGCTCAACTCATCTTTCAAAATGTTACAGGATCATGTATGTGTAGGTGCTGTAAGAGCCACTGAAGTCTGATTATGCTCATTTACTCAGATGGTTCAGCATTAGATACTAAACTAATGAGACCCTGCTGAAAGCTTAGTTAGCCCTTAGCAAGTGGGGAGGTCAGTTGTGTTTTACAATGGGAAGGTATTAAATAAAGAATTTTTCATATGCTAATTCTAGAGAATATAAACTCAGTCAGCATGAGCTATAGGCAGCTATCATAATACCACAAGTTTTAGACAGTTTTCCCAAATGTTTTTGCTACCACCACATATAAGATTTGTTTATCTGTTGTATGGAACTTTAAACAATACAGTTACATAGCCATACTACAAACATGGAATGCATAAAACATATTGCATCTTTAGCAGGTTTTCCTTACAATGTATTTTTCTGCATTAATTTATTTCCACAGAAAAAAACAGTTTTTACAGATTACACTGCTATTACTTTAAAACTTAAAAGGTTGATATGTTGTCATATTTTTTTTTGTCTTTCTGAAGTAATAAAAGCAAATAGATGTTATCAGACCAGTATTACAGTTCTTTATAGCAGCCTTTTAACCTTCTGTCATGCTTGCAGCATTTTATTGCAGAAAATGCACGGTGGGACATCCTTTCAAAGAAATCATACTAAACTTTTATAAAATTGCTTACAAAAATATAAATAATACAGGCAGTCCCCGACTTACGTCGGATCTGCACTTACGAACGGGGCTTTCTCGCCCCGGAGCTCGCAGGCAGCGGTCAGCCACCTCGACCTCCGGGGCGAGAAAAGCTGCTCCCGGTGCCCCTGGTCTGCTGGGGACCATCTCCAGCAGACCAGGGGCATCGGGAGCAAAGCCGCAGCCCCGGCGGGTTTGCTCGCAGTGTCCCTGGTCTGCTGGAGACGGTCCCCAGCAGACCACGGGCACCGCGAGCAAAACCGCAGCCGCGGCGGGTTCCCGCGCTTCTGAGGCTTTGCTCTGGCAAAGCCTCAGAAGCGCGGGACCCCGCCGCGGCTGCGGATTTGCTCCCAGTGCCCCTGGTCTGCTGGGGACCGTCTCCAGCAGACCAGGGGCACTGGGAGCAAAGCCGCAGCGGCGGGGTCCCGCGCCAGAGCAAAGCCTCAGAGGCGAGGCAGCCCGCCGCTGCGGCTTTGCTCCCCGTGTCCCTGGTCTGCTTGGGGGGGGGGGGCGCATCTAGTGTGCCCCCCCACCCCCAGCAGACCAGGCTTTTGTTGTGGACCCTGGGGCAGAGCAGCTGGGGCGCTGCCGGTTGGTCCTGCAGCACCGCTCTGGGCACTACTCGACCAACCCGGCAGCACCCCAGCTGCTCTGCCCCAGGCGTCCTGATTCAGCCGCTGCTGGTCAGTTTCAGCAGCGGCTGAATCAGGACGCCTGGGGCAGAGCAGCTGGGGTGCTGCTGGGTTTGTCCAGTAGCGCCGAGGAGCGGTGCTACTGGAGCAACCCAGCAGCACCCCAGTTGCTCTGCCCCAGGCGTCCCCAAGTCAGCCGTTGCTGAAACTGACCAGCGCTGACTACAGGAAGCCCGAGGCACAGTTGCTCTGCCCCGGGCTTCCTGGAATCAGCGGCTGATGAGTTTCAGCAGCAGCTGACTTGGGGTTCTTAAGTTGAATCTGTATGTAAGTCAGAACTGGTGGTCAGTTTCAGCAACGGCTGAATCTGGACGCCAGTTCCGACTTACATACAGATTCAACTTAAGAACAAACCTACAGTCCCTATCTTGTACGTAACCCGGGGACTGCCTGTAGTCATTTACATTCTACAGAATCATTATAGCAGTTGGAATTTAAAATATGGAGTTGCTTATATGAAAGCAACCTTGATTGAATTACATATAATCTTTGCTGAAATTTGTAAGCATAAATGGGTATTCTGTGTCTACAGCTATCCATTTCTCTAAAATTTTGATGGACATAGAAAATAGTCTGAAATCCAAGGGTACCATAAAAGCCTGTTTATCGGAATGTAGATTAACTAGAATTTTTTTGTTTTCAGTTTGTTCAATGTTTTATTTGCTCTCTCTGAAAAATAGGAAGTGTTATTCTTACACCTGACGGTTTTTAGGAATTTTGAAGAATGCTTAAAAAAAATTTTCAAAGCTAGTGTTGATTTTTTTCCTGTCTGCCCTTCTGGCATCCAGAAGGAAATAGCTAACTTTAATTAACAGAATATACATTCTCAGCCAAAAGAGCAAAACTAGTTACAAGGAAAAAATATGCCTGCAGCACTTATTCAGATAAGAAAAAAGGAATTCCAGAGAACATGAAAGAGAAGTGTATTTATACATATATAAGCCCAAAGAGATAATGGACATGTCCAAATTCTACATGTTTTACAGGATTTTCTGTGATCTCAAACTAATGGTTAGCTTTCTTTTGCAGTCTGTTTTGGTTACACTGTTTCAAGAACAAACAAAATTAGGGATCACTCTTTGACTGGTAAATGTATAACGATTATAAAATTAAATAATATTTGTCTGTATTACTCTTTCACCATGTGCTAGCCATTGTACAGAGTACAAAGAGATGGTCCGTGCACAAAGGGGCATATTACTTCATATAGTGCGGAGTTAGAGTGAAATTCACAAAGGACCCAGTCCTGCATCCTAAGCACCCCAAATGTCAAAGGACTAACAGATGTTTTGGTGTGCAATAAAGTAAGAATGATCTTAACGAACAGCCATCATGGAGGATGCTGGAATGAATGTGTGATGCTCAGTAGTGAAACTTTCACGTCTAACAGCAATTACATATAATTGTCTAGAAATCACTAGAAGAACTTGGATAAAATTCTGGTGCACAATGGAGGTGTGGGTGTAACAGTGGGTGTAACTGGTAGGTGTAACAGTGAATCACATGATTCACCCCATTACAGTAATTAAATCCCAGAGAGTGGAACTACTTTTGTGATTAAGATCTACTTATTTGTAAGGGCTTACATCATCAAGCCTTGGTTCTGGCATTCTTTCTGACTGCAAAATGAAATATTGAAATATTTTACTGTACCACTGAGGAAAGAGTGATTTGTTACACTGTGGGGTTTTCTGAATTCATGATGTGGGGATCCTCTAGGTATTTGTACTGTGACTCTTTGAGTACATAATGTAACACAAATAAATATCTCTGATCTCTGCAGAATCAACCGTTTTTATTCCTCAGTCCATGTACACAATTGAAGAAGATGTTGGGGAACTGCTCATTCCTGTCAGAAGAAGTGGAGATGTGAGCCAGGAATTGATGGTGATCTGCTATACGCAGCAAGGTAACAGAATCTAGCTTAAGTGACAATAATAAACAAAGTTACAATAATTATTATTTCTGTCTGCAGAATATGAAAATGATTTCCAGTACTGGTAATTACTTTCTGCTTATATAATTTCAAGCAGAAAGGATAGTGTTATTCCTCTTTACTTTGTCTTAAATGCTATGTAGTTGTATATTGTTAAATAGATGCCATGTTTCAGCATTTCTGAATCAATTCTTCTAAACTATTCATCTTATGAAAACTTGCAATATTTCAACATTTTGTCCTGAATTTGGAGGAAAGTAAATGTTGAAAGACTTTCCCAAGGGACAGAAAGTCCAGCTTTCAGTCAGTCCTAATTCTGAAACTGGAGAGACCTTTGATTAAAGATATTTGGTTAATGTTTAGTTTGTAAAACCCAATGTGTTCAGCTTTTTGGCCACCTTTTTCAACTGACAGGCGTTTTTTTATACCATGGTGAGGTACTTAAAATTAAAGCCTCTAGCTGAGGACATTATAAAATGCTATTTCAGATCTATTATAGAGCCTATGTTTGAAACTCCCCTCACCCACTCAGCTGCCCACATAGCTGAAAGGTTGGTGATCATCAAGTTAAAGGCACAGAAACGGGGTGGTGATTTGAGATATTCATATATCAAAAGAAATCTGGGTAGTCAGAAAAATTAATGCTTTTCAGAAATCAGCTTGACTACATAGTTGTCTTGCAGGAGAATTAAATGAGGTGTATCTGCAGCTTGTAATGAAATGCTGAAAACAGGACATACACTGCAGTGCTGAGTATTTAAATATTTCTTTTTTCTTGTTATTGCCAAATAAGTGTACATTTACCAAGTGCATGTACATGTACATGTCTTTCAAGAACAAGAATATCTACTTGCTTTTACAGCAGAGTATTTTTGGAAAACCATAACACTTTGAAAACCATTTTCTTCTTAACCAAAAGTTTTTTGGCTATGTTGTGCCCTTGTACTTCACACAATTCCCAGTGATTGACATGTTAAAGGGCACTATGTTTTTCATATGAATTGCACTGCATAAAACCTCTCTCTTTTGTATGATGCCTTATTTATTGGCAGAAATATGTAATATTTTGTCAATACATATTTGGATTACTTATTTTAGTGCAAGTTGAATGGTAATTTTTTTGCAACATTGTAATGTAGATGATACATCAGTTTTGTATATGGAAGTTCCAAAGAGATATAGTTCGTGCACAGTTCTTTGGGAGTGAAAACAAAGATTGCCAGAATTTGTCTCTAAAAATGTAGCTGGAAAGAATTAATACTGTGTTATTTAAGCAGTGACTTTGTAACATTTTTTCAGATGAGAGAAATAATTTGTTTTATTGAGCATAATGAACAATAGTCTTCATTTCTGGAGAGGGGGATTCTTTTTGCTGTCAAGACTCTGAAGAACCCCACAGTACAGAACTGGTAAAAATAAAACAGAGTTTAGATTTATTGCCGTTAGGACCGTTTCTAGACCACCTTCTTACAGAGAACTTAGTCCAATTCCCCTCTAAGATGCATTTGAGGGTGGGGAATCATTCATTTGTTCTTAGTAAGCTTGTTCTGCTGTTAAGAATTTATGTTGTACATCATAATAACAATGTAGCTTTAGGTCAGGGGTTCTCAAACTTTACTGCACCATTACCCTCTCCTGACAAAAATTACTAAATGACCCCAGGCACGAGGAACCAAATCCAAGCCCCGTTGCCTGAGGGGGAGGGAGCCTATAATCTGTTCTCCATCACCAAGAACTGGAGATGAAGCCTATGCCCTGTTGCCCTCAATCTGTGGACCTGAGTGGTGGGTTTGAGTTTTGGGTTCGGCCTCAGACTCCAACAAATCAAATGCCATCCTTGGCGGCCCCATTAAACCTGGTCATGACACAATTTTGTGTCATGACCCACTCTTTAAGAACTATAAATATTTGCGTTCGGGAAGAGATAGTAAACTGTTGCTTCAAGGCTTCAGTCGGAAGAGTTAGAAGGAAACTTTCCCTAGCTATCTACTTCACTCTCTTTTTAACACCTTTCTCACACTCAGCTGATAATGGTATCTCTTGGAGAAAAAATGCCGAGCTACATAGATCACTGGTCTGATTCAATATGGCAAGTCTGATGTTTCTTTGTACAAGCACTTAAATACTCTGCAATGGATAAATCTTATCAGTTTAAAAATAAACAGGAATAAAAAAGGCGAGCTAAAGAGAATAAAATTCAGCCTTAGTAGGGATTCTTTAAAATTATTACCAATGCTTATTTACTTCTGTCTCACAGGAACAGCAACTGGCACTGTCCCAACATCTGTGCTGTCCTACTCGGACTACATATCCAGGCCTGAGGACCATAACAGCATTCTCCGCTTTGACAAAGATGAACGAGAGAAAATGTGCCGTATTGTCATCATAGATGATTCCCTGTATGAAGAAGCTGAGACATTTGATGTTCTGCTGAGCATGCCTATGGGTGGAAGAATTGGTTCCGAATTCCCAGGGACTCAGGTTACTATTATTCCTGACAAAGATGATGGTAAGACTTAATTTATCAAATGGTATTATCAGTGTAGGACAGAAATAGCATATAATATGACCCTCCAATCACAATGTAAGAGCTGGGTTTTGCAGACTTTCTGTGTCTTCCACTTGACACAGATGCATGATTGTGGCCCTCAGAAGTTTTTAAAGCACAATTAATGGGATACTATTTTTTTGTGTTTTAAAATGGTCAGTATTGTTATTATAAACCTCAAGAACATGGAGCCATTGTAAAATTAGCTAGGTGTTGAGAATTCATCTTTCTACCTTCACAGATTTCAAAGTTTCTTAGGGTATAATCTGGGATGTCACCCCAAATGGAAATAAATGATGTCTGGTATCCGTGATTCTTACTCTTCCTAGTATTAGGCGGCTGTTGCCTCCTAATAATCCAGAAGAGTCTTGTTACAAAATATGAATACAATCAATTGTCAAATGTGTCAGAATAATGTTCAGACTTTGTACCAGGAGACTAACACAATGCTACACTTTGTTTCAGACTAGAGAGTGATCCATGACTCTACTTTAAAGGAGCATTCACTAAAAATATGTGATGGGAATGATGTAGGCATGGGGAAGAAGTGGGAGCACAAACTGACACCAGCTTTTGTAGATAATGCACATGAAAATGAATGCAGCCCAAGGCAATGTCTTCTTTTGTGCCATCTTCACAGCAGTAGAAAAGAGTCCCAGGTAACATGGTCCTGGCCTTTAGAGGACTCTACTCTGCGCTCAATGAGTTTTATGGGCTTGAGTGAGTCAAAAAACCCTTTCCTCACTCAGGAGGATTATTCTGCTGTGAATTCTGTGAAAGGAATATTGTGAAGTTTCCCTAATCTCCTTTAGAATGCTTTTCACTGTCACATAGTGATATGGCTTTGTGTCTCATGAAAAAGGGTATCCTTACCATACAGTACAGTGCATGTTCTGTGTAAGGCTGATCTCAGGATAGCTCATTATTATGTGCACAGTGGTTTCTCAGTAGTGAAGGATATAATTAGTTACCTGTTCAAAGCTGAAAACTGATGTCCCTTCTAATTACACCATGAGTACCAAGTCTGCCTGGAATTTCTAATGTGTGACCCTGTGACCGAGAGGATTTGTTTTCAGTGGGGAGGGGAGGGAGATAAGGTAAATACATGCAACATTTGTGAGCTATGGCAAATTGAAAAATCCAGGAATTGCACTTCTTGTAAAATTTCTTAGAGTTGATTAGTTATGTCATATTTCAAATATAAGATGACATGGAATGTTCATACTTAGCAAACTTCGCTGTCCTGGGCCTACACTGATGTCTTGGAGCATTTTTGTAATTTTAATTAGAAAATATCTGAAAAAATAACTAGGGAGGAAGAATTTTGCTTAGTCTGTAAACTTCACAGCCATTATCTGACGGAATAATGTTGGGAGTTGGGACCTGTAGTTTTCAGGCTTATTAAAGACTCCATGCAAACCAGATGGGTATATCAGCTATTAGATATTTGGACTTCTTAAAATTTGAAAAGAAAGCCACGGGCATCCCCTGTAGAGATTATAAAAAAATGCAGGATCTCCTGTACCAGTTATCCTTACTATACAGCATTGTGCATGTTCTGTGTAAGGCTGATCTCAGGATAGCTCATTATTACATGCACAGTGGTTTCTCAGTAGTGAAGGATATAATTAGTTACCTGTTCAAAGCTGAAAACTGATGTCCCTCCTAATTACACCATGAGTACCAAGTCTTCCTAGAATTTATTCTATTTATTGTGACCTTGTGACAGAGGGAATTTTGTCTCTCATGGAGGTTCTAAACATTGACTTCTGTGGCATCTCCACCTGAACTTCTGAGGACATTATTTATCATTTATCCCCATGTGGGGAAATGTTTAGAATGATATAGTCTCTTGTGTTAAGTGCAGCTGCAATTTAGGCAAACACTTTAACACACTGCTCATATGCTATCTGTTACTACCTTCAGAATGACTTTGAGTAGCTAGCTAAGGAGGTAACTCAGATCAAGTTACCTTATATATTGGCCATGCGCTAAAGAAGGAATTAAAAACTGAAATATTTATGTTAAATAAATATTTAACATCAGTAGTCAAAAACAATACACAAGAGCAGTTTGTTTCCTATACCATCTCAGTTTTAACTGTAGAGTTCACTGCATTCATGAATACTATTGCTCCAATCCTGCCAGCATTTACACACATGACTAGTTTTACTCATGAGTAGTCTTGCTGATTTCAATAGGACTACCCATATGCACAAGTGTTGAAAGGATGGGAGCATTATATTACTAATGCAAAATAAGTGGACATTCTACATTGGCAGGCAAAAGAAAAGCAATAGCTGTTTTGGCTGCTAAAAGATAAACTTTCTGTTTAGGTACAAGTGTTCCTAGACACATCCCAATTTATCTATCACAGCCTAATACGTTGCATCTGGCACATCTGAAATATCTTATAGGCCATCCCACACATAGGTAGCTGCATGATGCTTTCTGTGTGAAAAACTTCTCCCAGAACTTGCAGTCTTTTTAAAAAGCTGGCAATAGTTTATTTAGCACATCATTTTTCTGTTTAGAGCTTGACAAAATCTGAATGCACTGTTAAGAAGTACACTAGGGGGATCGATTCAGGAGTATGCGGTTTTTTTTTGTCTGACTTGATAGTGCCCTTTGTTTAATATTTCGTAGGTCACCAAAGATGTACCATTTTAGAAAGTAGCATAAAACGAGGCATATAATTTAAGACACATTGTTATTATTCTGGATGCTGCACCAAACTCCTGTTAATTATGCATGGCCTTTTGATTTGATAACAAAAGGCCACATAAAATAAATAAAATTTTCTCTGGTTTTGTAATATTATAAATTTAACTGAATCTAAAACACTTCTCTAATGGAAATGCGGGTAAGGCTCTGAAGCATTCATAGTAACCTATGAAGTGCAGAAACATTATCATACTAAATCCTGTAGTCAGCCAGAGTCCCATTACTAGACATCTGCAGGAGATCTGGAGCTATATTATCCTTATTGTTTGTTTGGTAATGGGATTTACATTTAGATTACAAAGTTTCTTTGGCCAAAGGTTACAGCCTCTCATTTTGTACTGATTTCCTCTAACACTGTGACTGGATTAGCATTATGCATCAATGTCCGGAGGTCATAAAACACAAACAGGAAAGGTCAGAGTTTAATAATACTACATCAGGTCTTTCCTAAGGAAGTCAAGTCAACACTAGAAACTTTTTGCTTATACCTGCTGGCATTCAGTGCAAGTTAATTAGGAAACATTCATCTTTAAAACCTTTAATCAATTTATTTTCTATATTTTTCTTTCTAGTGCGTGGTCAGAACAAAAATGTGTAAAGAAGTAATTCTAAATGTGACAAGTACTGGTATATTACAAGCTGAGGAAACATGATTTTAAAATCTACAGCACTGTGGGGATATTTTTACTTTGAAACTAATTTTGCCCAATATGACACATACTTGAGAACAGAAAGAGAACACAAAAATTAACCAAAAGAAAACCAGACCAGATCCTCTTCAGATGTCAATAGCATATGGAATTGTTTGTTTCATATGCTACCACAACTGAAATGTTAAATAATAATTACATGGATCTGTTTGAGTCAGAGATTAAAATTGAAAATCATAAAATGCAGAAGGAAGTGCAGTAGATGTAGAAATATACAGAAAGAATATGTACTTAAAATTCCAAAGTAATAAATACAGGCAGTCCCTGGGTTACGTACAAGATAGGGACTGTAGGTTTGTTCTTAAGTTGAATTTGTATGTAAGTCGGAACTGGTACATATTGTAGGGGAAACTCTATCCAAACATTTCTCCAGAGCTCAGTTGTATTCTCCCACACCTCACTTCCCTCAGTCCTTTATTCTCAAGCTGAGATGTCTGCTGAGAAAAGCCGCTCCGCGTCTCCCTGGTCTGCTGGGGGGGGGGGGGGAGAGGTGCTAGCTTCGCGTCTTCCTGGTCTGCTGGGGGGAAGCAGCTAGTGCGGGGTTGCCTCACCCCGTTTGTAAGTAGGGATCCGATGTAAGCCGGGGACTGCCTGTACTGTACTTCACTATGTTTAACACTTGTGGGAATAAAGGGAATCAAGTTTTTCTGCCTTTGGCAGAACCCCTTTCTCCCTAATACTATAAACAACACAGTGATTTTCAATGACTGTGTGTGTGTGTGTGTGTGTGTGTGTGTGTGTGTGTGTGTGTGAACTCACACACACACACCATGATCATAGATATGAAGTTTAAACTTTGAACTAAATATTTGACGGATGTGTCCTTCATGTGGAAGTAGAGAGCTGGTAATCAATTGCAGAAAGGAAATATTGTACTATTTATGACCCTGTAGAGGACTTACCAGAAGGCTTAAAATATTTAAAGTCTAAAAGAACCAAAAATAGTGCCTAAAATTTCGGGATATTCCGACATTTGAATGGAAAAATCATGTGCTTAGCCTACTTTTGATAGCCAGTCTATTTAAATGGTCCTAAGAAATCCATCTTTTAAGTAAGAAGGGTGGCAATGATATGACAATAATAAATAAAGTTGTAGAATGTCTTCAAGGTGTAGTACAATAATAATTTAGGCACACTTTAAACATTGCCTGGTTATTGCTTATAAGGGACACCACAAATACCATTCATATGCACAACACTCCTCTGCATTCTGTTTGGTATTATAAAGACAGTGTGGTGTTTTGGATGCTGCTTTTATTTGTTAGAACTGGGAGCACTGGCTGATGGGAATCTGGAAGCATAGGAAACAGGAAGGAGGGGGGAGGAGATGGGCCAGGCCTAAGTGAGAGCTACAGAGGGGAGCAACAGCAGCTTTGTAAAGAGGTTTCACCTTTGATAAATAAAGGCCTGTTGAAGTTTGTTACTACCTTGCTTGCATGATACAACATTTTGGAGACGAGGATGGGATTTGCCTGAAGGTGTGGCAGAAACATTTACAATGCACCTTATCTGTTCTGGAATATGTGCAGTAGTGACTTTGTCCACTCTCAGCACAGTAACATCTGGTATTTTAACTGCATGCACCTGTTCATTGGACTGGTACTGCGGCATACCTTAGCAAAATGCCCAAACTTTTTGCAATGATTGCACTGAGCTTCTTTTGGAGGACATCTTGTGTAGCTTGCAAGGTGTTGTGGGGATCCACAGAGAAAGCAGGCTTTTGCTGTGCTTTGAATTTGCTGATTCTGTGGTTTTTCATTAGTTTTCCCCTTGTGATTGTTTGTCTGCAGCAATAGTGGACTTTTCTGCAAAGGAGTTATAGCCTGGACTGGGCCTCCTGTATCCATGCTCATTATTTTGGCTTCTGCTATAGCTGACTCAATCTGGGTAGCAATGGTTATTGCTTTTTCCAGTGTAAGTTGTGGTTCTACAAGCAAGCGTTCCCTTACACGAAACATGGTTGTTTTCTCAATGAGCTGGTTTCTAATCATCTCATCTGCCATATTCCCAAAGTCACAAGTAACTAGGGGTATGTCTACACTACCCCGCTAGTTCGAACTAGCGGGGTAATGTAGGCATACCGCACTTGCAAATGAAGCCCGGATTTGAATTTCCTGGGCTTCATTTGCATAAGCGGGGAGCCGCCATTTTTAAAACCCCGCTGGTTTGAACCCCGTGCAGCGCGGCTACACTAGGCTTCCTAGTTCGAACACCGTTACTCCTCGTGAAAGGAGGAGTAATGGTAGTTCGAACTAGGCTTCCTAGTTCGAACTACCATTACTCCTCATTTCACGAGGAGTAACGGTAGTTCGAACTAGGAAGCCTAGTTCGAACTACCTAGTTCGTGCCCCGTGTAGCCGCGCTGCACGGGGTTCAAACCAGCGGGGTTTTAAAAATGGCGGCTCCCCGCTTATGCAAATGAAGCCCAGGAAATTCAAATCCTGGGCTTCATTTGCAAGTGCGGTATGCCTACATTACCCTCCTAGTTCGAACTAGGAGGGTAGTGTAGACATACCCAATCAGACTCCTCAGAGAAGCAACATACTGCATTATAGTCACCCTGGTTTCTGCTCACGCTGGCGAAATCTGTAGTGATTAGCTACTACATTGACTTTTGGCACAAAAAAGTTCTTTAATGCAATGAGTGCAGGCTCATATTTATCATCTGTAAGGGGAAAAGTGTAAAATACACGCTGCCCTTCTGCTCCAAGGCAGTGGATTAGCAGAGCACTCTTTCTTACTTCAGAACTCTCTGTAGCGCTGATTGCAAGTAGATAAGTCTCAAACATATGGATCCAGGCAGTAAAAGCAATTGGAGGCTCACCTGGCCTTTGCAGAAAGGGTGCAGGTGGGTTCAGAGGCAGAAGATCCATCCTCGTTGCCAAAAATGTTGTATCATGCAAGCAAGGTAGTAACAAACTTCAACAGGCCTTTATTTATCAAAGGTGAAACCTCTTTACAAAGCTTGGGATTGAACTAAAGAGGGTCGTTTTGTTGTTATAAATATGGATTTGGCGCAATTTCAAGCTCTTGGGACCTCACTATGTTAAGAAAAACAGAAAGTGAACAGCATTGATCGAGCACAGGAAAAAGGATGTCATGAGGTTTTTTTTTTCAGTTTAAGTTTTGGGGAGGTTACCACCATGCTGAGTGTTCTTGTTTTCTTCCCCAGTACTTAGTGCTTCCAAGAGAACACACTGCCCCTCTCCAGGACATATGAAAATTCTTCTTCCCTTATTGGAACTGCTGAGAAACCATACTGTTCACAGCAGGAAGGGCATTCAACAGATTTGTTCCACTTCACTCACATAAGGCTGGCAAACAGCCATTCAGAGTCCTCCTGCTGAACCTGTTAAACATTTCAGCACCATTAATAAGCAGGCAGAGGCCACAGACTTGTATCACAGCGTGGTTTACAGTTTATATAACTTGTTCATAAAAATGAGAACATTAACCCTCAGACCATCCCTTGTAGGGGATGGAAGTTTTGCCCCCATTTTACAGAAGGGTAAGCTTAAGAACTTTCCTGAGTCTATTAGTGCTGAACCTGAACCACTATCTGGCACTCATTTTTCAAGCAGTTAAACTGGTTGAAAATTTGAAAGTGGAAGGCAGCTTGAATGAAAGTGATCATGAAATCATAGAGTTCATGATAATAAGGAATGGTAGAAGGGAGAACAGCAAAATGGAGACAATGGTTAGAGACAAAGGCATTTTTTAGTAAACTGAGGGTATGTCTACCCTTCAGAATTTTTTTGGAAAAATGGATGTTTTTCTGAAAAAATATCACTTACATCCACTCTGCAATCACATTCTTTCAGGAAAAAATTGAAAGAACAGAGGGGTTTTTCTGACATTGGTAAACCTCTTTCTATGAGGAAGAAGCCTTTTTCCAAAAGAGCTCTTTCAGAAAAAGGCATGTGTGGATAGGGAAGAGGGAGTTCTTTCGAAAGAAGAGGAAAAAGCACAGATGCCCTGGTTGCCACTCCGTCCATAGTAATGACAGCTTAAATGCGAGATAGCATACATTCAATGTGGATACTATCTTTTGAAAAAGCAGATCGCTTTTTCGATGCACTTTTGCTGTGTAGATGCTCTCTTTCGGAAGATTTTTTTTGGAAGATCTCTTCCAGAAAAGCTTCTTCCGAAAGAAGCCTGCAGTCTAGACATAGTCTCAGGGTATGTCTACACTACCCCGCTATTTTGAAATAGCGGGGTAATGTAGGCATACCGCAATTGCAAATGAAGCCCGGGATTTGAATTTCCCGGGCTTCATTTGCATAAGCGGGGCGCCGCCATTTTTAAATCCCCGCTGGTTCGAACCCCGTGCCGCGCGGCTACACGCGGCACGAACTAGGTAGTTCGAATTAGGCTTCCTAGTTCGAACTACCGTTACTCCTCGTGGAAATTCAAATCCCGGGCTTCATTTGCAATTGCGGTATGCCTACATTACCCTCCTATTTCGAAATAGAAGGGTAGTGTAGACATACCCTCAGAGAGCTGGTAGGTAAGCTCCCATGGAAAGCAAGACTATGAGGAAAAACAACTGAAGAGAGCTGGAAGTCTTTCAAAGGGACATTATTAAGGGTCCAAAAGCAAACTATTCTATTGTGTAGGAAAGATAGAAAGTATGGAAAAAAGACCAGGTTGGCTTAACCAGGGGATCTTGCATGATTTAAAAATCAAAAAGGAGTCATATAAGAAATAGAAGCTAGGTCAAATGACAAAGGCTGAATATAAACAAACAACACAGGTATGCAGAGGGAAGATTAGTAAGGCAAAGGCACAAAATGAGCTCAGTCTAGCTAGAGACATAAAGGGTAAAAGGAAAACATTCTATAAATATATTAGAAGCAAGTGGAAGACCTAAGGACATGGTAGGCCCATTGCTCAGTGAGGAGGGAGAAAAAACAACAGGAAAATTGGAAATGGCAGAGGTGCTTAATGACTTCTTTGTTTCAGTCTTCACCAAGAAGTTGATAATGAAGGGATGCCTGACATAATGAATGCTAGTGGAAATGGGGTAAGTTTAGTAGTTAAAATTAAAAAAGAACAAATTAAAAAATTACTTAGAAAAGTTAGATGTCTTCAAGTCTCCAGGGCCTGATGAAATGCATGCTAGAATGCTCAAGGAGCTGATAGAGGAGGTATCTGAGGCTTTAGCTATCATCTTTGAAAAATCCTGAAATTTGGGAGAGATTCCAGAAAACTGAAAAGGGGCAAATATAGTGTCCATCTATAAAAAGGGAAATAAGAACAACCCAGGAAACTACAGACCAGTAAGTTTAACTTCTGTGCCAGGAAAGATAATGGACCAGGTAATTAAGGAAGTCATCTTCAAACGTCTGGAAGAAAATAAGATAATAGGTAACACCAGCATGGATTTGTAAAAAACAAATGTCAAATCAATCTGATAGCTTTCTTTGATAGGATAACAAGTCTTGTGGATAAGGGGGAAGCAGTGATGTGGTTTACCTAGACTTTAGTAAGGCATATGATACAGCCTTGCATGACCTTCTTCTCAATAAACTAGCGAAATGCATTATATATGGGGCTACTATAAGGTGGGTGCATAACTGGCTGGATAACCATTCTCATAGAGTACTTATTAATGACTCAGACTCATACTGGAAGGGCATAACAAGTGGAGTTCTGCAGAGGTCTGTTTTGGTACCAGTTCTGTTCAATATCTTCATCAACAATTTAGATGATGTCATAGAGAGTACACTTATTAAGTTTGCTGAGGATACCAAGCTGGGAGGGGTTGCAAGTACTTTGGAGGATAGGGTCATAAACATCTGTAAACACTTGGAAAGTGGCAAGGTGATAGGGAACAGCCAGCATGGATTTGTAAAGAACAAATCATGTCAAGCCAATCTGATAGCTTTCTTTAATAGGATAACAAGTCTTGTGGATAAGGGAGAAGCGATGGATGTGGTAAACCTAGACTTTAGTAAGGCGTTTGATATGGTCTCACATGATATTCTTATCAATAAACTAGGTAAATACAACTTAGATGGGGCTACTATAAGGTGGGTGCATAACTGGCTGGATAACCATACCTCAGAGAGTAGTTATTAATGATTCACAATCCTGCTGGAAAGGCATAACAAGTGGGGTTCCGCAGGGGTCCGTTTTGGGACCGGCTCTGTTCAATATCTTCATCAGCAATTTAGATATTGGTATAGAAAGTACGCTTATTAAGTTTGCAGATGATACAAGCTGGGAGGTGTTGCGACTAATCTGGAGCACGGGGTCATAATTCAAAAAGATCTGGACAAATTGGAGAAATGGTCTGAGGTAAATAGGATGAAGTTTAATAAAGAGAAATGCAAAGTGTTCCACTTAGGAAGGAACAGTCAGTTTCATACATACAGAATGGGAAGCGACTGTCTGGGAATGAGTACTGCAGAAAGGGATCTAGGGGTATTAGTGGACCACAAGCTGAATCTGAGTCAGCAGTGTGATGCTGTTGCAAGGAAAGCAAACATGATTCTGGGATGCATTAACAGGTGTGCTGTGAGCAAGACACGAGAAGTCATTCTTCCATTCTGCTCTGTGCTGGTTAGGCCTCAGTTGGAGTATTGTGTTCAGTTCTGGGCACCGCATTTCAAGAACGATGTGGAGAAATTGGAGAGGGTCCAGAGAAGAGCAACAAGAATGTTTAAAGGTCTAGAGAACATGACCTATGAGGGAAGGCTGAAGGAATTGGGTTTGTTTAATTTAGAAAAGAGAAGATTGAGGGGGGACATGATAGCAGTTTTCAGATATCTAAAAGGGTGTCCTAAGGAGGAGGGAGAAAACTTGTTCGTCTTGACCTCTGAGGATAGAACAAGAAGCAATGGACTTAAACTACAGCAAGGGAGGTTTAGGTTGGACATTAGGAAAAAGTTCCTAACTGTCAGGGTAGTCAAACACTGGAATAAATTGGCCAGGGAGGTTGTGGAATCTCCATCTGTGGAGATATTTAAGAGTAGGTTAGATAAATGTCTATCAGGGATGGTCTAGACAGTATTTGGTCCTGCCATGAGGGCAGTGGACTGGACTCAATGACCTCTCGAGGTCCCTTCCAGTCCTAGTATTATATGATTCTATGATAAGTCAAAATGATCTGGACAAACTGGAGAAATGGTGCTGTGAGTGCAGGGGACTGGACTTGATCTCTTGAGAACCCCTCCAGTTCTAGTATTCTATTCTACGTGTAAGGGGACTGTTACCCCTTACTAAAACTCTGTGGGAGTTTTTTGGTTTACCAGCTTCAGAAGGGGAAGGGTTCATGAGACTGACAGACCCCAGAGACAATGGAAAGCAGTCAACACTCCAGCTCAGCCTGACTGACAGGTTGTAAGTGGGGATTGTTCTGGCTCTGTCTCTGAACAAACAAGCTGTGTACAGAAGAGGTCCTGCAAAGACAGAGAGCTGAAAGAGGAGTACAAGAAGAAGTCCTGCAGCGACAGAACCAGACACAGACTGGCCAAGCAGTGCAGACCCTGTGTTGAGCAGCAGACTGGCAGTGCTCAGAAAGCCAAAAGGAACAGAGAAACAACACAAGGAGCTGGAACTGGCCAAGCAGCACAGCCTGCAGCCGGATGTGGTGAGCTACTGGGACCTGCAAAGTGTGGGGAAAGGCTCTGGACTGGGAGAGGGGTCTGGCCACTTAGAGACTGAGGCTGTGTGGTCACTGCCAGTGCAAGTGTGTCCAGCCTGCAGCCCCTTGCAGCACTTCCAGGGCTTCTAAGGAAGAGACTGTGAACTGTCCTTACACTCTGCAGACTGCTGTGTTGATGTCCCTGTGCTACAGAGCAGGGCTGTGTGTTCTCATTTAACCATTCTCATTGTTTCTTATTCTATTCTCTTTAATCAGTTGATGTTTAATAAATTGTATTTGCTTTGAACCTTATGAAGTGATCACTGGGCCAAGAAGGCCTGCAGTGTAAAGAGAGCACCTCGGAGTGGGGACACCCTAACTCCTGCCCCTAGTGATTACAAGGTCAGGGATTAAGCCCCAGGAAACCTGGGCCCAGCCTTGTTGGGGTTTCAAGGGTCTGCTACTCAGGAGAGTGGAGGGGGAGCCCTCAGGATCAGGGAGCCGTGGGGTAAAGGAAGTGGGAGCGGGGACTCAGATCCTTTCGCTGGTTCATTTCACCAGGGTGTATAGAAGCCAGGAAAGTTCCCCACAAGAGCGGGACCATTCCCCCGCTTACATACGATTCTATGTACATATCCCTAGAGTAAGCAGACAGTATTCATGAGCCACCAGCTATTTGTCCACTTTTTTCTGATTATTAAAATAGCGAACGTGATTCTTTAGCAGGCCAGAGCAGTCCTTGCCGACATCTTCCATTAATAACCTGAAATGAGGCAGAAAATCCACAGTGCAGTATCTGACCCTGAGTACAAGCTTTGCATTAAGTATGGGCATGAAAAACTCTATCACAGAATCATAGAAATGCTGATGCAGAACCAAGTAAACCTAGATCTCCACTGATGAAACCACAGCCTTGGTAACTTATTCCAGTACTTAACTATCCTTATCTGCGAAGTTTTTCCTCATATCTCACGTACACTTCTCTTGCTGCAGATTAAATCTCTTTGCCCAGCCTTGAGTAGACACAAAGAGCAGTTGATCCCCACTCTCTTTGTAACAGTGCTTTAATATAATTGAAGGCTGTTATTAGGTCCCTCCCCTCAATTTTATTTTCTCAAGACCAAACATGCCCAGATTTTTTACCTTTTCTCATACGTCACATTTTCTAAATTTTTATTTTTTTCTTGCTCTTCTCTGGACTCTTTACAGTTTGTCCACATCTTTCTTAAAGTGAGGTGCTCAAAACTGGATACAGTACTCCAGCTGAGGCCTTACCAGTGCCAAGCAGAATGGAACACTCACTTTTCAGATCTTACATACAGTGCACCTATTAATACATCCCCAAATATTAGCTATTTTTGGCAACTGCATCACATCTTTGATTCATATTCACTTTGTGATCTACTGTAACCCTCCCAGATTTTTTTCGGTGATACTACTGTCTCACCAGTTATTTCTCGCTTTGTAGAGATGGATTTGAGCAGAGGTGGGGAACCTTTTTGGGGTTGGGAGCCACACAAAATCAGTCAGGGGCCACACACACAAATCCCTCACTGATGTGGGGCCTGACTGAGAAGCAGAAAGACACTCATATTCCCCTCACACACCAGAGCCTGGGGGGAGGGAGGGCAGCCTAGGAGATTTTATGTGCTTGAGCCCCATGGTGGGATAGCGGCGGGGCTGGAGCACCAGCACAGGCTCCTCAATACAGGAGGGGGATGAGCCTCGAGGGCAGATCCAGGCAAGTGGGAGGCCACATCCGGCCCCTGGGCTTGAGGTTCCCCACCCCTGGATTTGAATTTGCCTTCACAAGTGCAATACTTTGCCCTTGCCTTATTAAATATTAAATAACTAAATTTCAATACAATATTCTAGACCAGATCATCAGCTGATATACTTTAGCATAGCCTCATTGATTTCAGTGGAGTTATGCCAATTCGCATTAATTGGAAGTTGAGCCTTCCACCCATATTCTAGTGCCTCATTCAAATAATTCATTTGCAAAGAGAGAAAATCAGCCCTATATTATGTGAATGCAAAAATGCCCCAAGTAATTTCACTACTAATTTGTGCATTCAGGTACTGTTATGGGTATGCAAATACACTTGCCATGTGCAATCAGGAAGTCACTGTTTAGAAAAATCAGCCTACTATTTTCTGGGATGAACTACTCACTTCAAACTCCCAACATCATAACCAGAAGGAAATATACCTACAGTTCCTATTCAGAAGCCCCCTTTTCAATATTGTTGGCTCTTTTCAAATGCATAATGAACTTTTAGAATAAGTCCCAGCCACCTTTTCATCTGAAAATTCTTTAGATAGCCATATCATTGTCATATACAGTCTTTCAGTTAAGATGCTATAAAAATATAGACTGTGTCACATTCTATGCTCCTATCTAATGCTATTGACTTCTGTGAAGTTACACAGTTTGTAAGGCAATCAGAATTTGCTTCTTTATCAGTCATTCTTTTACTTTTGTTTGTTAGTTTCAGTTATTTTAGTGCTTATGAAAGCTACTGAAATGACTCCATCCTCATTAGGGTTTGACAACAGTTCAATGACATCTTACTATCAATGATATCAAAGGCTGCTGGCCATGAAAAGAATCTTTGCTGTCAACATGTCTTCATACATGGCTAAGAGGAGATCAGCTGGTGCACCTAGTGAATATTCCATGCCAATACCAGTCCTGTTATCACATCCCCTTTCAAGTCTTTTCTTTTCCAGACTAAACAGATCTAATCCTTTCAATCTTCCCTCATAGCTCATGTTTTCTAGACCTTTTTATTACTCTTTTCTGGACTTTTTCCAATTTGTCCACATCTTTCCTGAAATGTGGTGCCTGGAGCTGGACCTAGTGGGTACGTCTAGACTACAGGCTTTTGTTGACAGAGGCTTTGTCGACAGATACTGTCGACAAAGCTTCTGTCGTCAAAGAGCGTTTAGGACTACATCCAGTTCTGTCGACAAAGCAAGTTGCTTTGTCGCCATGAGAGTGTATTCTCAAAGGACAGTGTAGATGCAATAATGCCTTCTGTCGACAGAACTTTGTCAACAAAAGGTGTTATTCCTCGTAGAATGAGGTTTACCGCCGTCAACAAAACTGCTGAGTTCTGTTGAGAGAACTTGGCTGTAGTGTAGACGCAGGTTATAGTTTTGTCGATAAAAGTCCACTTTTGTCGACAAAACCCTGTAGTCTAAACACACCCTAGTTGAGGCCTAATCTGTTCAGAATAGAAGAATTCTCATGTCTTGCTTACAACACTCCTGCTAATGCATCCTTGCATGATGTTTGCTTTTTGACTCATATTTAGCTTGTGGTCTACTATGATCCCTGATTCCTTTCTGCAGTACTGCTTTCTGACAGTCATTTTCCATAATGCTTCCCTTGTCCCCATAAAGAAGCACTATCTCGGTGGAGATTAACAATGTAGTCAGTCCCTTTCCCACTAGTCTTCACAAAAATAGAAAAGATTTAGGTCTTTCTCATAGGTGGTAGCACCAAGCTACCCCAACAGTATTTGTAAACATTAGTACCTTTGAGGATTAAGCCAGAGGAGAGATTGATGGGATCGATATTGGAGGATAAAAAATTATCATAACATCTTCTCAAACAATCAATAAAGCGGTTAGTCAAGGAAAAAATCATCTTATCCCATCCAGGGACAGTCCATCAAAACAGGTCCTTTACTCCCTCGGGAAGGTGGTATGCCACATCCTCAAACTGAATGAAACAGTGATAAGTACATGGGAGATGAGTAATATCCATCTATTCAACCTCTAGTGCCATTTCAAACACCAGGGGCAGACAGCTCAACATTAAGATGATTGTGAATAGCATAAGAGTTAGTGCCATCTGTCTGGAGGGAGCGTAAGGCAGAAACAGGTATGACTTTCTTCATCTAATACAGCTAGGCTGTGTCTACACTGGCACGTTCTTGGGCAAAAACTGCCGCCCTTGCACAAAAACATGCCGCCTGTCTACACGGGCCACGCGTTCTTGCGCAAGTAAACTGACGTTGTACTGTAGAAAATCAGGGCTTCTTGCGCGAGAACTCTTCCAGAAGAGGCCAGTGTAGAGAGGCAACATGAATTTATTGCGCAAGAAGCCCCTATGGTTAAAATGTGCATCAGAGCTTTCTTGCGGAAGAGAGCATCTACACTGGCATGGATGCTCTTGCGCAAAAGCACATTTCTTGCGCAAAAGCACATGCCAGTATAGACGCTCTCTTGTGGAAGAGTTTTTGCACAAGAACTTTTCTACAAAAGAGTTCTTGCGCAAGAAGCTGCCAGTGTAGACATAGCCTCTACAGTTTTAGAATGCTGTTGTTTTTAATTTTCCACTGGATGTGCCATTCCAAAGCCTTTATTTTATGCTGTTTTCCAGCAGTTAGTTCCTTTCAGATAGATGATGTCCTACATGCTTCATGTATCCATTTTGTATGCAAAATATCTACATAGCCCCTACTCTTTTTCCCACTCTTTGTCAGATGGCTAAACTGACCAGTGAAAAAAATGGAAGGTTGCCAATTTATCACACAAGCACTTCTCCAGGGTTCTTCACTAACATTTTATTATTAGAAGTATTACCCATCTTCCCCATGAGTGAAGCAGACTAAAAATGCCCCATGTATAAAGGAAGAGTTGATAATTTAGGAAGTTACTGTTGGCTGCCTATTGCAGTAATATATTAACATCATATCTCACACTGAAGGGTATCATAGAGTTGGAATTTGCCTTTCTTACAGCAGCTGTTACTGTCAGTGATTTTATATGTAGATAGTGTTTTTTCTTATCAATGATTTTATATATAGCAATAACTTTTTAAAATTGGTCCCTTCCAGAGATAGATTTTGAATAGATGCTTCTGGGTACTCCAAATTAATTCTGTTACCCTTACACCAAATATAGAAATACTCACAACCACATACCAGGAGATTTGAGCAGACCCATATAGACTCTATGCCTCTAACTAAAGTGGTCACGAGATAAAACTGTGTGGTAGTTCTGCTATGTGATGTTATTTGTAGGGCTGATGGATCACTGTGATATTGGAAAGTTCAGTGAGGTATATGCCATGCTAAGAGTTCTCTGCCATTAGGTACAGTCCTAAATATATGGTGGACTCTGTCCATATTTCAGCTTGTTCTTTTTCGAGGACATCTTCAGAATTCCTTGGGTCTAGTTAATAAACATTTCTGCAGGGCAATATTCTCTATAATTTTCCATCTTGCAACTAAGTATGTTGATAGTCTGTCATTTTATTGATCATTGGTATCTGAAACGTGGGCTTCAGATGATTGAATGCTATTAGTACAGTTCTGGACATTGACTATCCATTGCTTAACATGCTTTATTATTGTGGCCATCTTATCATCTATAGAATTGGCAAACTTTTTCTGTAGTTTTGTCCATAGTGATGAGTTGTAAGTACAGGTTGAGCTTCTCCAGTCCGGCACCCTGGGGACCTAATCGGTGCTGAACCAGAAACTTTTCTGAACCATGGGGAGGTCAGTATTATCTAGTAGCTTTACCAATAGTTCCACTGCTTACTGGGCTCTTCGAAGACATTTAGGGGTAAATTAGAGCTAAATAACAGCATAGAACACTAAGAGCCACGACTGGTGGCTGTAAACAAACTTTATGGGAAAATGGAAGGCTTGGCCACGCCCACAATAAGCAGACATCCTGCTAACTGATCATGCTGAACCTTGGAGGTTGACGGACCAGAGTGCCAGGTTAGAGAAGTTCAACCTATATTTATAACAAGTCCCCCAGTGCACATATCTGAAGCATCTTATTTCATTACCAGAGATCATGTCAGTGTATCACAAACTTGCTTTTTCACATATTATGATATTTTCCCTACTGCTTTTCAAAGTCTTCCAATAAGATTGTAGAGATATTTTGTTTTTCACACAAAACACAGCTTGTGTCTTTCAAAACAGAACTTTGTGGAAGGTTATGTTTTGCTTTATTGGAGTTCTAATGAGACTTAGTCTCATGGAATATGAATAGTTCCTCTAAAGATCTAATTACCATCTCATTATGTGTGTCAGGGTAGCTGTTAGCCAGAGCCAATGGTGCTAGAATGCTTGGGGAGAACAGATGCAAGTGTTTACAATGGTACTGTGTGTTCCTCAGCATGCTACTTCCACTCCTCTCTGTAGTATGGAAAGGGCAGAGAGGAGGTGAGGCTGATGCCCTGCCCTCTCCCTGATTCCTTTGCTAGTGCTATGTCAAGTGCCAAGAAGGACTAGAATAGTTGACTGATGCCTATGACAGGTGCAGGGACATGGAGGGTTTCTTGAATTCTCTTCTCTTCGATCCCTGCCTTTTCCCTCCTCCCTCACCAGACGTACACGCTGTAGGAGAAGAAAGAGCCTGAAGCATGGGCCTCATGCTTGAACCAAAGTAAGTAAGACTTAAGAATGGCCATACTGGGTCAGACCAAAGGTCCATCTAGCCCAGTATCCTGTCTGCCAATAGTGGCCAATACCAGATGCCCCGGAGGGCAGAATCACAACAGGTAATCTCCATGTAATCCTTCCCCTGTCACTCACTTCCAGAGAAACAGTGGCTAGGGATACCATTCCTACCCATCCTGGCTAGTAGCCATCAATGAACCTAACTTCCATGAATCTATCTAGCTCATTTTTGAACCCTGTTAACATTCTAGCCTTCACTGCATCCTCTGGCAAGGAGTTCCACAGGTTGACTGTGCGCTGAGTGAGGAAAAACTTCCTTTTGTTTGTTTTAAACCTACTGCCTATTAATTTCATTTGGTAACCCTTAGTTCTTATATTGTGGGCCTCACTTCAAAACCCCTTTATGCTGTTTTTTATAAAGTACAGTTTTTTATAAAGTACAGCTCCGACTTTTCTACCCAAAGTTGTCTCCCCTTTTCATGTCAACCAGACTATATTCCAACCTGTTTTCTACTGGAAGCCCCAAACTACTGATAGGAAGCAGGGTCTGCACTGCCTGGATATTTGGCATGATCTTGCATTTTATATAGACAGAACTAACTCATTTAGGAAGTTGCCACAATTCTTTATTGCTCTCACTGAGAGGATGAAGGGCCTGTCTATCTCCTCTCAGCAATGCTCCCGTTGAATCACGTTACGATTTAAAGAAGGTGCCATCCCTTCCACTGTCTGCCTATTCCACCAGAGCCCAGACCTCTTCATTCTGATCCAGAACATCTGCAGGATAGCAATGTGGTCATCTGGGCACACCTTCAGGCTGTACTACATCATCAAGCAGCACGCCCAGGATGATGAAACATTTGGCAAGTCGTTCCTTGCTGCAGACACTAGATGATTCTTTTTACTAATATTTGAAATCTCCTGAGCATTTTCTGTAAGTGTATATGGGATCTGGCATGCAGGCTACCATGACCTCAAAGCATTAGGCCTTGTCTACACTAATCCACCCCCCTCCCCATGTTGATCTAACCTACCCAGCTTCAGCTACATAAATAGCATAGCTGAAGTCGATGTACTTACCATGTTGTCTTCTGTGCAATAAGTACTCTATAGTCAACTCCAGCTACTCTTCTTGTCCTGGTGAAGTACCAAAGTTGGTGGGAGAGTGCTCAAATGCAATTTGTAGCATCTAAGCAAAAACGATAAATCAACTGCTAGTGGATTGATCATTGCAGCATTGATCCACCATGTAGTGAAGACAAGCCCTTAGATTTTTAGCTCTTTGGGACAGGGACCGCTTTTTGTCCTGTGTTTGTACAGGGCCTAACCCGATAGAGACCTGGTCCATGACTGGGTCTCCAAGGTGGTACCACAATAAAAATAATAATAAAGCTAAACCACCCTTTTGCTTCAAGATAGTTAGACAAGTTACTGTAAAAAATCTAATAGGATTCCATGTTTGTGTGTGAGTTGTTTTCATAACAAGTCTGCTCAGTTTATTGCTAGCAGTACAGTCTTTTCCTGAGATCCAAAAGTAAAGATGTCCTCTTCCTAGCTAGTGCATCATCTATGCATTGCCAGCCAAGAATCAGGCAAAGCATGGCACACATTTTGCAAAAAGTAGAGCTTTTTTTTTTTCATTGCCCATTGTGGTTGGTCATATTTTGTCTCTCTAATGTATCTGGTATGTTGTTTTAGAGGCAGAAAGCTTCATTAAGATTAGTATTTGCATTTATTTCTTTTTATATCTGTTGCCTTTAGAAGATATTATTAAGTGTAGATGTGCTTTTGACAGCTTCAGAAGTTTGATTATTCTGCTTGAGTGCTGGTTAATGTTCTAATTAATATATACTTTCCATTCTGCTGGATACAAGAACAAAACACAGATTTAATTTCCTTATCAGAGGCCATTGGGAATTAAATTCCCATCCACTCACCTCTAATTACTCTAACTGTATGCCAGCAAAATCTGCAGTCTTCAATCTGTGTTTGCAACATGAAAGGCTTTCCCTTATTTCTGAAAGAGAAGTCATTAAATGTGCAATGCTCTCTATTCAGCCTGATTACTAGATTAAAGATCTACCATAAGTGAGCCCCAATCATGGGGCAGCATGTTTTCCAACCATAGCGTGTGAAACACAATGCCTCCCTGTTTGTAACTTGGCTTTGTGGCTTCCCCTGGGGAATTCCTAAAAGGACTTACAGGAAATTAACTACAAAACATTAGTAAGTATTTGGTTCCTAGGATGAGTAACCATGAAAAATGTGTCTTCTGTTGTAGATTCATGTCTCAAAATGTGTAAAATCGCCAACTAACTTACCACCAGGAGCAACTCCAGCTGAGGAAAGAGAGAATATTTTTTTGTCCTATAGATTTCCCAAAGCAGAAAGAAATGAATAAATATTATAAATGTAGTGACCCTGATGGTGGAATAATCTGTTGCAGTTCTAGGTGCTGTGTTTCTTTTTTCAAGCCAAGTGGGCCAAAGTCATCCTAGGTGTCTCTCCTTGTTAGGAAGTGGAGTCACACTGCAGATGAACATGGCTCACTCCGGTTTTGAACAGTTCCTAAAGATGATCAATCCATGAACGCTCCGGTCATCTGAAGAAGTGGGCTGTTCCAACAAAAGCTCATGACACCATCTACATGTTTTATTAGTCTATAAAGTGCTACCGGACTATTGATTGTTTTTTCAATTTACCTATACAGACTAACTCGGCTACCCCCGAAGTTTCATTCCATTATGATTAGTGGCACAGTGTCTTCTGCTGTTGTGAAAAACACTAAGGACTAGATTCACAAAAGGTGGTAGGAACCTAAATCCCAGAACTAGGCTCCTACTCAGCAGACACAGTGCCCTGTAGGCACCTAAAAAGGCTCAGCATCTCTGTTTTTGCAGTAGAAGTTCCCTCAGCATCTGTGTTTCTGCCTCTCTGCCTCTCTGCATGCACACTGCAGCTCCACACCAGGCTAAGGATCCAATAACTGAGACAAATCCATCTAACTAGCCTGCCGGTCCCAATCCGGTAAGCATACTCAGAGTGTGCCTGCTGGATCAGGCCCCTATAAGGTTATACAACTTACAGCCAGTGGGAAGTTTAGACTACTCACCTCAAATGTGGGAAAGCTTTGCTTCAAGACTCACCTCGCTCAAGGGACAGAAGGGATTTGAACAGGGAACAACACCTCTAAAGTGAATTCCTTAGACCACATCACCATTGCCAGAGGACTGATGCTCTGGCAATCGATCTTCCAAGGTTCAATTTAACAGGTCTAGTAAAGACCCACTAAATTGAACTCTGGGGGCGCTCCCATTGGTGCCAGTACACCTCACTATCACAAGAAGTAAGGGAATTTTCTCCTATTGGCCTCTTGCTGAGGGGTCACCCCAGAAAATCGGTGCAAGATATGGAGACTCCAAATATACAATTCATATAGCTGAAGTTGTGTATCTTGCATCGATTTTCTCCACCTATGTAGATCTGGCTTTAGCCACTGAGCTGTGGGATATTGTGATGGGGGCTTCCTCTGTCTCTCCGGTTGAAGCAGTTCCACTGTACATAAATTATTTTAAAAAACCATTGGAGCAGGTGGCCTGAATCATGGGTATCACACCTCTCAGCCACTGCTATAAGCAACAGAGTCATTATCATGCTCTGGCCCAATGACTCTTCTATATTGACAGTCATTAACATTTTTGCGCTTCAGTATACACAGCACCCTGTACTAGCAGCCATATATTTTTCCAACATATATATACCCTGAGGAAAACTTGATTAGGTCATGAAATTTAATGGGTCTGACTTTCATCTGCTTGCCTGCCGTTAGAGTCTTAGGGGTTTTTTTCCCCTTCTTGTAACCTCAACACTCCTTGTACACATATCACATGTTGTCAAAATTCTCCTCTGGTTGGGAAGACATAAATTAATGTGACATCTAATCATGCTCAAGAATTCCTTAACACCATGGGTTTTTGCCTGTGAATTGACTTTGTTCTCTTCTTTGCGTTCAGGGAAGTGAAGTTTAAATTCGGGGTTTGATCTCAAATGTCTTGTATAGACTAGCACAGTATTGCATTTAGAATATGGAGTTGTTTGTTCCTCCTTAGGTGGTCATTAAAATCTAATGGTAATGTACTGCTGTTCTGTGACACTTTGCAGACGGATCTGCTGGTCTTGCTATTGTGAAATAATTCCACGAGGCAAATCATGAAAAATTGATGTCAATTGGCTTTTACTAGGACAGCCTCTAATGTTAATAGTACATGAAAATGTATGTGTATAGGACTTTATATATTCTAACGACTGTGGAAGGTAAGGCGTGTTATCCTGAAACTGATGCACAGAGATGAAGTGATTTGTCCAAGGTCACAAAATCATTAGTAGTGCTTATTAGGGACACAAGATTTCTCCTTAGAGGTAGCATAGGGTCCTCAGCCCTTAGCAGTGCAGTGTATGTAGGTACAAAGCATTTTTCATTGTTAATTTGCTCTCTGAAAAAAAGAGGAAAAATACAGATAAATCTATCACTATTAAAAGAGATAACTTGCCTCCTCCTCCATTTTTTGCTGTTCTTTCTTGTAATCTTGTGGGGTTTAAATGCTAAAATAAGGACAGTACTCAGGAGTTTGGAATGTGAAATATGATTGATTTCAGTCTAAATGTTAATCGTGGAAAATCAAATTGAGGGTTTTCTCCCCATACTTAGTGGGACAACCTTTCACAAAGCAGTTCACAAAACTGCATCATGTTCCGATCTGGTCTGGATAACTGAAATTTTCATTTTAACCTTATTTACAGTCCCGTTATCTATCTTCACCTTTGTCTGCTTGTACTGAAGTGAGAAATGCAAGGAATTTATTGGCTAGTGAACAAGGTCCAGCTATGAATAAGGTTAATAAGATAACATGTTCATCTGTACACACACACTCATACCCACTGGTAACTAGAGTTGAAAGTGCAGGAAGGGAATGAGATGTGTGATGTGCAGATTTATCTCCCGCTGGCCCAAAGTATGTAAATTAACACTTATAATGCAGTTTTCCATTAATGTAAATTTTACCGTATAGAGTTTTTTAAATGCTTTATTATGCTTGCTGAAAAAAAGAGCACTGTTCTCTTAGGGTATGTCTAGGCTACAGGCTTTTGTCGACAGACGCTGTGTTGACAGATACTGTCGACAAAGCTTCTGTCGACAAAGAGCGTCTAGACTACATCCAGTTCTGTCGACAAAGCAAGCCGCTTTGTCTACATGACAGTGTAGACACAAAGGACAGCGTAGATGCAATAATACCTTCTGTTGATAGAGCTCTTTCGACAAAAGGCATTATTCCTCGTAGAGTGAGGTTTACTGCTGTCAACAAAACTGTTGAGTTCTGTCGACATTATGTCGACAGAACTCGTCAGTAGTGTAGACCAGGTACAGTTTTGTTGACAAAAGGCCACTTTTGTCGACAAAACCCTGTAGTCTAGACACATCCTTACTGATGTTCAGCGAGGTTTTATTCTTGTGGTTGTTACCCTTGAGATAAGGAGTGGTATGCAGCATTGTAAGCTGTAGTTTTAATAATTTCTAAGAAAACGTGTGTTGTTTCTGTGTCTCTTATGCTCCTTCCTGCTCTCTTTATGCATAATACTGCATCTGGTTTTAAATTAGATTCTAAACTCTTCAAGGCAGATACTGTTCTCTGACACTGCACAGACCCAAATTGAGAAGGTGCGTAGGGACTTTATTCCTCAGGAAATTCTGCACCAAAAAATGAAAATTGTGCCCACCATATTTTAAAATTCTGCAAATTGTATTTGTTAATAGATACAGCATGGAATTGGGAAGCACAGGGAAATCACTCTGTGGCCCCTTCCATCTCAAGACAGGGACTCCACAGTGAGGCTGTACCTTACCCTAACACGGCTCAAGGGCTGGCTTGCTCCAGAAACATACTGGAGCCCTGCCCCTTTGAGCCAGACTCACCGGTTAGGGACCAGCAGTCTCAGCCTACCCGGATGTAATCATAGAGGGGCTCAGTGAGCATGGTACTCAGATGTGGAGTAAGTGCATTCTGTGTGGGGCAGTCGGGTGCAGGTGGCTAAGTGAGGGATCTGGATGCACAGGGATCGTTGGGGAGTTCTGGGACTCTGCAGGGGGTCCAGGTGCAGCTGATTGGAGCTCATCCGAATGAGGGGGTCACATGAGGGGCCCATCAGGGTGATTCAGGTGCAGGGAGTGGGGTTCACTGGAGTGGGGGTTTGATGAGTCTGCTTAACAGGAGAGCCTCAACTACCCTTCTGTTGAGGGCATACCTCATGCTGGGCTCCCATTTACCCTTTCTACTGCCCTGCTATATCCCTTCCCCACCGTCCCCTCTCATTCTTTTCTCCTGTGCCCTCTCCCCCCACCCCCTGCCCTATCCCACCCTCTTCATTCCCCACCCTTCACCCCATTCCTCTTTCCCCATTTCTCCCACCCCATCCTGCCCTTTTGCCCTGCCCCAGTGCAGGAACTCACTGTTGTACAGAAAACAGGATGGCTCCCAGGAGACTGAAAGGGGAACTTGATTGTCACTAGGACACAGGAGGTGGTATCCAAGTAGCACCCTCCTTCAGCCAGGCAGCTGTAAGCTTTCATAAAGGGAGAGAGGCAGCAGCACATGACCTGGCATGCCCTCATGCCTCTCGGATGTTGGGAGCCAGTCCCTTCAGCTATGCCAAATGTACGTCCCCAGCCCCTTTCCCCCACTCCTACACCACCAGTACAGCTTCCTTTTGCTTCCCCATCATTTTTCATGGAAGCAAAGAAGTCTGTAGGGAACATGAATTCTGTGTACTCAGTGGAGCAGAATTCCCCCAGGAGAAGGAGTTACTATAAAAATAAATAAATAAAATGTGTGTACACTCGTTGTAATTCAGATGGGCTGAAACAATATTGTATTTTTAAATGGATATTGTCTTTTACTTGGAAGATCAAGTACCTGTTTCCAATGGCCCAGTCAGCAAGACACTTAAGAAGGGTGCTTAACTTTAATCCTGAGAATAACCTTATACCAGTACATCAAACCACTAAGTCCCATTTTACTTCAGATGGACTTTATCACATGTTAGTGTGGGGTTAAGAGCACTACTAAATAGAGATGGAAGTACTCATAAGAACATAAGAGTAGCCATACCAGGTCAAACTGTTGGTCCATCCAGACCCAGTTTGAAATTATGGGTACTCTGGGTGGATTGCCTCCCCACCACATTTTGAGATGGCTTCAGAAAGGGCTCACCGTATCTACTAGTTTTTCTTTTAGCCCCCAAAATGTCAATTTTAAATTCTGCAAGATTTTAGGCAGAGTTTAATTTTTACTTTTTTAATAATTTTGATGGATAATAGCATATTTATTTTAAATGTTTTTTTAAATTTTTATCTATTTAAATTTCTAGTGTCAAGAAATTATGCGTGGGATCAGGCAAGCAATTATTTAACGACAATAGATGTTGAGATTCAAAATATTAAAACTCCTGTAATCATTAAAATACTAAATGTCAACATCACATGTCAAAATATACAAAGTCAAAATTCTTAAATAAAAATCTAAGACGTTCTCAACAACATTTTTCTTGCTTTGCTTAGCTATAAGTTGTAATTATTGATGGGAATATGTTTTCATCAGTTTACGTGTGTGCAGTAAAATGGATGTTGGCCAACATTTGCCAGTAAAAATATAATCCTACTAAGCTAAAACAGAGTGGAAGGGAAAATCTGTAAGAGCATTAGATCTAATTAAAGTGCTAATTAAAGTGTCTACGATGAATGATAATGAATTTTATTTACTTGTATAGCACCACAAATTTATGCAGCATAAAGAACACAGCATGTAAATCAAATATGCTGTAACTGAAACAAAGGGGGAAATTGCTTACCAGGAAGGCCTCATCAAAAGCATGAACATATGTCGATCAATTAAAAGGAAAGAGTTGCACCTATATCTTATCACTAGCCTTGGTGAAAGGCATAAAGTTTTATACAAGATTTGTAGATTTGTCTTGTGAGGTCAGCTGTAGCTGCTGTTTTGCAGACATTGAGGGGACAAGGCCATGTGGTATATTTTTCTACAATATTGTTTCTGCCTGCATACCATACTTACTTTAACTTGTTTAACCACCTTACCACCTTGTTTTCATCATCGCAGTACCTCTGGAAAGTAGGGAAATGTTGTCAGCCCCATTTTACAGATGGAATATTGAGGGACAGAGAGACTTCTCATGATCATAGAGGTATATCAGGGAGTTGAACTCTAGCCTCCTGGTGCCGCTCATCTCCTGTCCTAACCACTGGACGACCCCTGTTCTTGTATATGTTTTTAATTTTGTTTATATATGCTTAAAAGTAGGTTCTGAAGGAAGGAGCAAATTTCAGTAATCTTTAATTACCTTCACCTTTTTACCAGAACCAGCCTTTTACTTTGGAGATATTGAATACTACGTTGATGAAAGTGCTGGCTTTGTTGAGGTGCATGTCTGGAGAACGGGGACTGATTTGTCCAAAGCTGCCACTGTTACAGTTAGGTCCCGCAAAATGGAGCCAATAACTGCAGAGGGTGAGTGATCATTTTGCTCTAGTTCCCTTTTAACATGTCTTAACATGGAGCACTGGTACATCCAGGATGGATTCAGTCCTGAAGGCTTCTGATCTAGCCCTTGAAATGGCACTGAGAGCCACAAAGTTGGACATGCCAGACTTGGTGTTTGCTCTGAAACGCCTCACAGAGGTAAAGAAATGCATGTGTGTGATGTTCAGAAATGTGAGGAGACCTTTGTGCCCACATTATCTTGCATGCTAGTAAGTAAGGGGAAAAGTGAGCATGACAAGGAACTGAAAAAAGGCATGGATGGGTGTTTAAATGAAAACCAGTGAATGGAAACCACGGCTTTATCCTGGAAGGTGCAGGCTGCCCTCAGCTACCATGAATTTCATTAAACATTTAAGCTGTTCAGCATGTCACATGGTTTTACTGAGATGCATATGGCCCATTTTTAGATTGTACAGTCACTCCTGTTGCTAAGCTTAAGTAAGGGCTTGTTCAAATATGTTGAAGATCTGTACTTAGAAGGAAATGGAAGCAAGGGCAAATTGTGCATTCCAGCCTTCCAGTGGTTTTCACAAACTATTATCTCCCACACTCAATTGCTCATTGTCTCCTGATACTGCTAGGCACACAGTACTTGCCAGCCCACCAGCATGCAGTACAGTATGTCTCCCACTCCAGACACAGATTTAGAACTTGATTCTGTAAACCTGAGGATGAAGACGCTGGGTATGTCTGCACTTGGAACTAGGGGAATGATTCCCATCTTACACAGACATACCCATGTGATAGCTTGAGGAAAGTGCACTAAAAATAGTAGTGTAGGTGAGTCTGCACAGGCAGCCATGAGTGGCAACATGGAATAGTTGTCCTAAGTACAAACCAATGGGGTCCAAGTAGGTAGATACTCAGCACAACTAGCCCATATGCCACCTACCCGCTGCCCATGTCAGACTAGTTCACAGATACTTTTAGTGTGCCAGATCAAGGAAAAAAACAACAAATGGTCTGGTAGCACTTTATAGACTAACAAAACATGTAGATGGTATCATGAGGTTTGGTGGGCACAGCCCACTTCTTCAGATGACCGGAGTTTTCTGAGTATGTCTACATGAGCTGTGAGTTGAACCCCCAACTTCACATGCAGACATACCCTCAGAATATTTATCCGCATGCCTAAAGGATCAAGTTCTAAATTGGAGTTTGGAGTTGGACACATAGGGTACGTCTACACTACATGCCTCTGTCGGCAGAGGCATGTAGATTTGTTTATTCAGCAAAGGTAAATGAAGCCACGATTTAAATGATCGCGGCTTCATTTACATTTACATGGCTGCCGCGCTGAGCCGACAAACAGCTGATCAGCTGTTTGTCGGCTCGCCGCTAGTCTGGACGTTACCCCTGTCGACATCAAAGCCCTTTGTCGGCAGCCCCGGTAAACCTCATTCCACGAGGAATAACGGGGCTGCCGACAAAGGGCTTTGATGTCGACAGGGGGAACATCCAGACTAGCGGCGAGCCGACAAACAGCTGATCAGCTGTTTGTCGGCTCAGCGCGGCAGCCATGTAAATGTAAATGAAGCCGCGATCATTTAAATCGTGGCTTCATTTACCTTTGCCTACAACCCTAATCTACATGCCTCTGCCGACAGAGGCATGTAGTGTAGACACAGCCATACTGTATTCAGTCTGTCCGAAACATGGCATTTTATGCTAACGTGTTCTTTTGGTGTGGAGAAGTCATGAAGAGTCCAAATATTTTTCCTAGATAGTTACACTGAGCGTGAACAGGCATTAGTGTCTAGTTACTGATATAATCTTAAAATACTTTTAGTTGTCATAAGCTTTGCTGTTATGACGACCTTGACAGGAAGACAAAAAGTCTTGGTTTAGTATTAGTATGCCTTTCCACATTTTGTGCGTTCTCTTGGAAAATGAGATTATTAAGATGCCTACAAATCATGTTCATTTACTTTATTTCTTAACTATTATTTTGCATGATCTCTTGGGTGGACCTCACCCTATATATTAAACACAGTTTTCTTTCAGAAAAAGCATAACAGCATTGTAGGATTTTACAGCCAGACTGTGTTTCACAGGATCACTGGATAACCTGTTCAATGGGGTGGGGAGTGGACTTGTATTTGTTTCCTTCAGCAATGTGTCCAAAAGCTTTTAGTCTCTTTATTGGAGTAATAAAACAGATTGTACAGTGATATCACAGCAAATGCACAAAAGTCCCCTTTTTCACCTCAGACTTAGGTATAACAACCTCATTCACTTCCCTCTAATCTTTTTTTTTTATTCCCCACTTAATTAGCCTCATTAACACAGGTCCTACAATTGACAGGTACTTCTTTTGCTGTTATATATATTTTGGTTTCTGTCATTTCCACTCCAACTCATCTGTTGAAGTGGGTTTTACACACGAAAGCTCATACCACTTTATATTTTTGTTAGTCTCTGAGCCCTGGTCTACACTAGGACTTTATTTCAAAATAACACCCCCAACTTCGAATTTATAAGTGGAGCGTCCACATGAGCTAGTCCATTATTTTGAAATAACAGGCTGCAGAATTCAAAATCTGTACTCCTGCTTTTCATCAGGAGTAATGCTAATTCCAAAACAGTTATTTCAAAATAATGGTAATATGTGTGCTTCAGTGCCCCTATTTCGAAATAATTACTCCCCAGAATAATTTGGAGTAATTATTCCCCAGTGCTTCCTGGGGCTCTAAATCCAACGTAGCATGTCCACATTAATGGAGCCTGCTTTGGACTAATTTCAAGGCTTCCCTGTAGTATGGACACGCTAGTTCAAATTTTTAAAATCGGGAGTTATTAAGTTGAATTTACTAATTTCAAAATAGTTTCCTAGTGTAGACATGGCCTAAGGTGCCACAGGCCTACTCACTTTTAAGCAAACCTAGTTCACACTATCTTTGACACTGAAGTATGCCAAACCCTACTTGACATTGTCTGGATGTAATTTGACTCATCTGTCTTTGTCTTGGACTTTCATTAGCCACTGGCCAGCAGGATCTAAAAACTGTTTGCCTCCCATTCTTCTCCGCACTGAATTTTCATTCTTCTTATATACCTCATCTGTACATCCATAGTAATTCTTCTTAATCAGCCTCTTGGATGCTCTGCTTCCCACTTTTACATTGTCACATAATTTGCTGCACTTTTGCCTAGGATTATAGGCAAATTATTGGATCCTTATTCCAAAGAATCTCCTTCATTTCTGGGGTTTCTCCAAAAATAGTCTGGTTGGTCACAAACTCTAGTTTGCATTTCACTTACAAAGGATTTACATCTGTATAGCTCCACTCACTGAAATGGATTTATTCCTGATTTTCAACTGGATAAGTAAAATTAGAATCAGACCCTCTTCAAATGCCTTGTCTACACACCAAACCATTTTATTGCTTTGCAAGACTGCAAAAGATCTAGAGAGTTTTAAATGATAACATCAAAAGTATTAACATCAACAGCCTGACTCTAGATCTCTTATTTTTTTAATTAAATATTGTGAAAAATAGTTCCATCAGTGTATTCAGTTTTATGTTTTGTTTCATTGTGTAGCTGGGGTAGATTATGTAGGCATCAGTCGGAATTTGGATTTTGCCCCGGGAGTCAACATGCAGAATTTCCGTGTGATCATTCTGGATGACCTTGGACAGCCAGTGTTAGAAGGAATTGAGAAGTTTGAGCTTGTGCTGCGAATGCCTATGAATGCTATCCTTGGAGAGCCAAGCAAAGCAACCATCTTCATCAATGACTCAGTCTCTGATTGTAAGTAATAATTATTTTCAAAGGAAGAAAAATGGTGTTTGCAATGCAATAGATCATATTTGTCTTCCCTCTGAGTCCATATGGAACCGATGTCCACTCATGGTGTTTGGGAACGCTACATGACTGAAGTTGTGATCTTTTGGATAAGATGTAAAACTTGGCTCCTGATCACTTGTGGTCATTATTAAATTCCTGGGCATTTACTGTTCTACATGTCTCTCAGCTGATTATAGTGTCTTCACTTATGTTCCTAAAACCATGGGGAATGTAGGACATGTGCATAAAGATAAATACATGTATGCTAGTTTTATACCTATGTCATGTTATAGACAAAAGTTGTAATATTCCAGATTTATAGCAGTGTGAGATCAAAATCAGGGCCATAGATTGTAGTTCTATAAAGCAATTGTGGGGAAATAATCGACCCATTAAAGGCAGTGGAAATTATTCCACTGACATCAGTTGGGCCAGGATTTCATTCTTTGAACTGTGGGAAATGTGCTAAATAAATCAATTGCTACCTCATGAGGAGTCTGCCACATCATAACCCTATATAACATGGTGACACCATCATATTAAAAGGAGTGGAGCCAAGCATTCATCATTTTGAACATTTTCTTTTTTTCTTTTGTATGTGTCTGACTAGTGCCTAAGATGCAGTTTAAAGAACCAATATATATTGGCAATGAAAATGATGGACAGATTTCTGCCATGATATACAGGAGTGGGGATATTCACTACACATCTACAGTGCGCTGCTACAGTAGGCAAGGTTCAGCCCAGGTAATGATGGACTTCGAAGAACGTCCTAACACTGACAGTTCCATCATCACTTTCCTTCCTGGTAAGCCACAGTTCTTTATTAGAAACCTTTATTCTGTCAGAATTGGTTTTGCTTTAAATCATGTGGATTTTTCTCACAGCACATGCCATACAGTCTGCTTGGGGAAGCAAAGCTGTCTTTCCATTGACTAGACAGAACATGGGCATTGGGCAGCACAGCATTCCTCACACCATCCCACCTTAACCCTGAACTAGAGGAGGATCATCTATAGCAGTGGTCACCAATCAGTAGATCGGGATCTACTGGTATATCTTGAAGCCTCTGACAGAGGATCCTGACTGGACACCACTCCTGTAGCTCCCATTGATCAAAAACAAGGAACCGTGGCCAGTAGAGCTATGGGCTCAGTGCCTGTAGATGAGGGGCAGCACAAAGTGCCAAAGAGCCACTGCTGTGCATGCCAGCTGCTTTCAGAAGTGGTGCAGGGCCAGGGCAGAGGAAACCTGCCTCAACTCCATTGCTCCACCACCCAGAAGCCATCTCGGTTAAACAGTGCCCAGCCAGAGCCTGCTTCCTGAACCCCTCCCTGTTCCTCCCCATAACCTCCTCCTGAACCCAGCCTCCTGCCCAGACATGAGTCCCACTGCATCCAAATTCCTTCCCAGAGTTTGCACCCAGAAACCCCTCCTGGACCCCAATTTCCCACCCTGGGCTCAGCCCGGAACCCCTCCAAATCCCTTGGCCCAAGACCAGAGCCTGCATCCCAACCCCCTACCCCAGCCTGGTGAAAGCGAATGAGGTTCAGGGAGGAAGGGGGATGGAGCAGGGTGAGGCCTCGGAGAAGGGGTGGAGCAGGGGTGGGGCCTCAGAGAAAGGGTGGGAAGGAAGTTGGGCAAGGGTATTTGGGTATGAGGTAGATCTTACATTGCACTTACATTGAAGAAGTGATCTTGTGATTAAAAAGGTTGGAGACCACTGATCTATAGAAACACAAAAGATATCCTTTTGCAAAATTCCCACCACTAGTCCTAACAGGTGGGTCCCCTTGCTGTGCTACAGCCTGGAGCAAATTCAGAGCTGGATTAATATCACAGAGGAAACCCTCTAAAGCTCTGGCCTCATTAGACAGACCATGAGCAAATACAGTGATCTGCCTCTGCCTTTTTACTGCGTAGGGGCAGAGCTAAGTTAATTATTGTTCTCTGATGTTTCTCCACCTTATTCCTCCCTGTTTTTTCTGTGTCGGTGTGCCTGGATGGCTCAGAATATTGCATCCAAAGAAAGAACCTAAGGAAGAGTCAAGGCTGCACAAAGTTTAAAATGGGGTTTCAGTTACAATATAGAGTTATTTCTAGTTACAATGTATTAACCGTTTAAAATAGGGTGTTAGTTACCATATAAAAAATTACAACAACAGATTCTTACAAGGCATTTCCTAACAGGCTACTGACAAATTCATCCCAAAGTGGTTACAATTCATGAAGTTACATAACGTCATATTGGTAGATTAGTGATAGAGATGTAGCCGTGTTAGTCTGGGGTAGCTGAAGCAAAATGCAGGACAATGTAGCACTTTAAAGACTAACAAGGTGGTTTATTAGATGATGAGCTTTCGTGAGGAAGTGGGTCTGGCCCACGAAAGCTCATCATCTAATAAACCATCTTGTTAGTCTTTAAAGTGCTACATTGTCCTGCATATTGGTAGATATAATTCATTAAAAGAGCAATTTAATTATTCAGCCCTACATATTGGCATTGTTCACACTGATGTCATATTTATGGTCAAAACATACAATAAACTGGGCCCGCTACATTTATTTCTTACACTGGTTCTCACTCCAAAACCCACTGAGAAGAGGGGGGCGCTGATGTCAGGAGGTCCACTCCTCCCCCCACTTGCATTGTGATCTAGATACGAGGATATTTATTCACACCTCTTCCACTGACATACCAGATGGCCCTGAATCAGTTAGAACTAAAGGCTCAAAGTAATCATTAATTTTAGGCACATGTTTCCTGGTTGCTGAACTTGAGACACATAGCTTCTGATCTTCCGTGATGATAGGCATCCACTTCTCCCATTGGCATCAGAGGGACCTAAGAGGGATGTGAAAATCAGCGTGGCTGTCATAAATTAAAGTAACAAAATTAGAGGCTGTTCTTGAAAATTCAGGCTTGAAACTTCCAGTTTCTCATTTTCCACCTCTATGAATGAGGATAATATTCTTCCATCTCTCAGAGGAGTGGGGAGTGTTGCTGTTACTGTCATTAGTTATTATAAATTAGTAGAATTTATCTGTGGGTCCTACAGTTTGAGAGCAATGCCTGAAATACATCTAGAAACAATGATAAGTGCTGCATGGTGTTTTAATGTCTACCTAATGATTCCAGGTGAGACTGAGAAACCTTGCACCCTCATTCTTGTGGATGACTCTCTGCATGAAGAAGAGGAGGAACTGCGTCTGGTTCTTGGTACTCCACGAAGTGACTCCTTCTATGGTGCTTCTATTGGTGAACAAAATGAAACCCTGATAAGGATCAGAGATCATGCAGACAGTGAGAAGTTATTTTTGATCCTACATATACCGTTTTAACTTTGGCACTTAAAAGCTCTGGTGCACAGCATTAAACACTTTTTTTCTGTTATTACAGAGGCCATTATTAAGTTTGGTGAGACCAAATTTAGTGTTAGTGAACCGAAAGATGCAGGGCAGCTGGTGGTTGTGAAAATTCCAGTGCTTCGTCTGGGAGATACTTCAAAGGTTTCCATTGTAAGGGTTCACACAAAAGATGGCTCTGCCACCTCTGGAGAAGACTACCACCCTGTGTCAGAAGGTATGAAGAGAGTCTCCATTTGCCATTCAGATCAATATTGCATCCTATTGATTATTTCAGTTACAATTGTTGTACAGTAGTTAAAGGGAAAAAAGGCATTGTGAACTTTTAAGTTTTTAATACTTTTTAGCAGCATTCATTAGTGCCTTTTGCATTAATAAGGCCATAAGAATGGAATTTCATATTCTTTATGTTTAACTCACAACAATCTGTAGTAGCACAGTTTTTGAAAGAAAGCATTACTGATTCTGAAGTAACTAGTCACAAGTGTGAAATGCTTTCTTCTATTCCCTACTTCTGGAATAAAAACTGTAGGGAAATAAAAGTTCTAGATTGAAATTTTGAATGAGTATCATGCCAACAAAGTTAAGCCAGGAGAATAACTGACAAGTAATCTATAAAATACACTGCTATGTCTAGACTGCAGGCCTCTTTTGGAAGAAGCTTTTCCAGAAGAGATCTTCCAAAAAAGCTTCTGAAAGAGAGCATCTACACAGCAAAAGCGCATCAAAAAAGCGATCTGCTTTTTTGAAAGATAGCATCCACACTGAATGGATGCTATACTGCATTTAAGCTGTGATTGCTATGGATGGAGTGGCCACAAGGGCACCTGTGCTTTTTCCGCTTTCCTCTTCTTTCAAAAGAACACCCTCTTCCCCATCCACACACGCCTTTTTTCGAAAGTGCTCTTTCAGAAAAAGGCTTCTTTATCATAGAAAGAGGTGTACTGATGTTGGAAAAACCCCTCTGTTCTTTTGATTTTTTTCAAAAGAATGTGATTGAAATGTGGACATAAGTGAAGTTTTTTCCAAAAAAACTCTGCAATGTAGACATACCCTGAGTTAGTACCCAAATGCTGTATCTCATAGATGTGATTTGCATATTTCAGTAGGAAAGACAAAGGGCGAGATGAGGCAAAAGGACCTGAAATCGGGATTATATGGATAATTTGTATACAATACCAATGCTTTGGGAAATAACTGGAAATATGTGTTGGAGTAAACAAGAAAATTGGTAGAAACAGGCAGCAGCTTGGAACCACACAATCTAGCTGTGGCCTTCTGATCTAGTTTATGTGTCATAAGTCTGAAATAAGAGTCAGAGGGTCACATAACTGGTTCTTCACTGAACTGATAGACCCTGAAGATTGTCAGATCTGATGTGCAAAGATGGTGGAGGGAACTCACTCTGGGCTTGGAAAGAAGTGGGGAGCAGGGAACGTCTCTGAACAGCACTGAACCTGATTCTCTTCTACATGCCTGTAGTAGACAGAAGGGCCAAGGATGAGGTACAGCCCAGCAATCTTCTGGAAATCAGCATGTTACTGGAGAACTCTCTACTACCCTCTTTTCTGGTATAAGTGATCATGTAATTTACATCCTCTGTGGCCTGAGCAGACACTCTGGACATCAGTCAGTCAGGGAAGTATCTGGATGTCTCACTGAGACAATTATTAGAGAGTCCCCTAAGATAATAGCACCCAGAGGATCACAGACATCCTGAGAACTTACCTGAAATACATTTTTAAGCTAATAGAAGAGAACTATGAGTCTTTTGCATTGTGTGTTAAGTCAGAAGACTAATTTTTAATCAACTGTTTTTTAATGTTTGTGCAGATAACAAATTAAAAAATCCTTCAGCATTCTGCTTTGGAGGCCTAAGATGGGGCTTTCCAGTTGTTGCTGGAAAACCATTCCATGGTCATTCTGTGGATGCACAGCTACTTTACTCGCTCATCACCTATGGAATTTGGCAGCAACACAGTGTGGTTGCTGGAGGCTCTGGGACTAGGGTTTGTCTTTTTAGCTCAGGCCACCAGTGGTGGAACAACATGGCAGTTCAGTTTCTTCAAACCACTTCGGTTTATAACTTTAATTCTTATTGGTTTTCATGCAGCAGTGACTTCATTTCTGTTTCCAGTGCCTCTTCCCTTCTCCTAAGGTGGAGAATCAATGGGCTAATGAGGTTCTAATTCTCTGTCTTCTTCAGTACAGCACCTCGCAGGTAAGCTTTGCCTGTTCCCCACTGCAGCAGCAGAGAAGCCCTGAAACTATTGAGCCAAGTCCAATAGGCAAGTTTTTGGGAGTTCAGAGAGTGAACTGTGCCCTGTTGCATCCAGAAGCCATCAAACTTTACGAGGATGGGATATGGGCTTGGGAGAAGGAGCTATGCTCTGATGATGCAAGCCATCAACCTTCATGTTGCCTGGGGAGAGTAAGCTTATGCCTGGCTACCTCAAGCTATTGGCCTTCACAGTATCGGTCAGCTTTGAGTCAAACAGTCATGTAAAGCCTCAACCCCTATCTGAAGCCATGACTTCACCATAAGAGGCTCAACCCCACAGAGAGGGGTCCCTTTCACAGCCTGCTCAGAGGAAAGTCTTGCAAACTCCAGAGAATTTTGATCTAAAAGAGGCTAAAGCAAGTGCCACCTTTGTAAGGGAGAAACTTGTATTGTTCATATCCACCGCTGTAACTGCGGCATAGCTGAGCAAAACAGATCCATGACCACATGAGTTCAGACCAGTGGGTCTATTGAGTCCATCATCCTGTCTGTGGCAGCATCACACCAGTTACTTCAGAAGAAGGTAAAAGAAATCGGGTAGAGAGTAGTCATAGAGCTCAAAAGGCAAGCTTCCTCCTACCTCTCATTAGAGGTTGGCCTATGACTGAAGGAATGTCTATATCCTTCCAAAACTAGGGGTTAACCAGAGGTCACAACTTCTCCTCAGTAGTGGAATTAATGTCAGGAAGGCAAAGGGAGAACAGAAGTCCTTTTCCTACTCCTCCAGTGGCCCAGAAAGCATGTCAGACTTAAAACAACCAAGGAACCTCTGTTGCATCTGCAGAAACATCAGACCTCTTCAAGCAAGAACTCCTTTGTATAGACACAGATGACCTACAGTAACAGCCAGTTAATGAAAGAGAAGTGTGATTTAGGGGAGTTTCTCAGAAGCTTCATTAGTACTTTTTAGTATGCAGGCAGAACTAAACCTGGAAAATTTTGGTCACTGATCTGGCAAAACCTACTTTTCTGATGCAAAGGAAACTGAAAACTCTTGTACAAACAAGAACTGCCTCTAATGCTATGAAATAAATAATAATAGCAACCACTAAGCTCTGGGGGGTCTCGGGTACACTCAAGTTGCTTCTGTAAATTGTCTGATTTGAGTCCCACAACCAAACAGTACAAAAAAGGGCATAATAGCCCCAGTAGCATTCTTTAGGCAAACATCTCTCTCTCCCCATCTGATGATCATCTGGTGTCAAGATTAATCAGTGACAGATAAAACCAGTGGTTGGCCTTTCTAGTCTCCACTACTTCAAAGGGACCATGTTTGAAATTAGTTCCTTTATCCGTATAGGAGCCACACTTCTGTTGGAATGAGGAAAAGCTTATTCTTGCAGCTCCAGAAACCTTTCTGTTCTAGGTTTATTCTTCTTTCCACAATTCCTGAAAATTAGTTCCCCATTATTTTGTTTCAACCCTTAGGCCTCCTGTGAAAGGTGGTGGCATAAATGGACATTACTGGAGTTCTAAATGGATATTTCAAGCATATGGAGTATACATGCCACTCCTTAGGCCCTGTTCACTTCATTTTTCATAATGCCAAGGCCTTAGGAACTCCCAGTTGCTGCAGGTACAATGTTAAAATCCTTCACCCATTGCTGTGCTAAGCAACTGAGAAATTATTTGTTGAGATGGAGTCGATGCTCCCTCAGCAAATTCCCTAGGGTTCTTATGGAGGAAAAGTATGAACTTCATCTGAGGAAGATTTGCAAGTAGGTGTCCGTTCTTGTGCAAAGACATGCATTGGTAGGAAGATGTTGCTGGATTGGTTCTTACTCTATATTGTGAGGTAGGATTTCTATTTGCCCCATTATCCTACGCGTAACAATAATTTTAAAACTGTGTTTATCCTTTGATGCCTTCCTTCTGTGATTTACTGCTGCCACTTCCCATGAGAAGAGGAAAGAAGAGAAGATGTGCAACACAATGAGAAATTTCTAAGTTGAAGTTGGTCTATAAAATCATGACTGGTATGAAGAAAGTAAATAAGCAAGTGTTATTTACTTCTCATAACACAAGAAGTAGGAGTCACCAAATGAAATTAGTACACAGCAGATTTAAACAAAAGGAAGTATTTGTTCACATGACACATAGCTAACTTGTGGAATTATTTGCCAGAGTATGTTGTGTAAGTCAAGACAAAAAACAACTAGATGAATTCATAAAGGATTGGTCGGTCCATCTGTGGTGGGCAGCCAGGATGGACAGGGATGGTGTTCCCAGCTTCTGTTTGCTGGAAGCTGGGAATGGACAACAGAAAATGGATCACTTGATGATTATCTGTTCTGTTCACTCCCTCTGGGGCATCTGGCATTGGTCACTGTTGGAAGACAGGATATTGGGCTAGATGGACCTTTGGTCTGACCAGTATGATGATTCATATATTATGTTCCTATTTGTGGGTTTAGAGAACCCAACCCATTCAGCAGCAGGGACAAACTTTACATCTCTGACTGGATTATCCCAGGGAAATGCCACAAGTCAAAACTCAGCAGTTTCTTGTTCCTTATACAGTGTGTCTACTCCCATAGAAAACATAAGGGTCCAGTTAATATACATTATTAATATTCTATTTATTTGTATTATGTATTTGTTGTGTTTGAATAGCGTAGACTAATTTATTCAAGTCACGTGAACATATCGGCTACGTCTACACTGGCCCCTTTTCCGGAAGGGGCATGTAAATTTCAGGAGTCGTCGTAGGGAAATCCGCGGGGGATTTAAATATCCCCCGCGGCATTTAAATAAAAATGTCCGCCGCTTTTTTCCGGCTTTTAAAAAAGCCGGAAAAGAGCGTCTAGACTGGCCCCGATCCTCCGGAAAAAGTGCCCTTTTCCGGAGGCTCTTATTCTTACTTTGAAGTAAGAATAAGAGCCTCCGGAAAAGGGCACTTTTTCCGGAGGATCGGGGCCAGTCTAGACGCTCTTTTCCGGCTTTTTTAAAAGCCGGAAAAAAGCGGCGGACATTTTTATTTAAATGCCGCGGGGGATATTTAAATCCCCCGCGGATTTCCCTACGACGACTCCTGAAATTTACATGCCCCTTCCGGAAAAGGGGCCAGTGTAGACGTAGCCATGTAGTTTACAAGACAAGTGTTAACTTTTGCAGTTCTCTGTCATGGCAGAACAGAGAGAATCTGGAGCAGCAGATTTATTTTTAAAATGTCTTATTGTATTTTTAGAAATTGAGTTTAAAGAGGGTGAAACACAGCACACTGTGGAGATTGAGGTGCTTTTTGATGGCGTTAGGGAGATGAGAGAGGCCTTCACTGTTCACCTGAAACCTGATGAGAACATGGTGGCAGAGATACAGGTAATACAAACTATTCAACAGCAGTTCTCTGGAAGACATAAAGACCTCTTATAGCTGTTCATCATCATTGTTCTTCAGTTGGGTTATAATTAAGAGCCTAAAATTCCCATCCAAAATAATTCACCTTCAGTAATTCAAACAGACCAGTGAGAGTTTGTGCAACTGCTTGTCTTGTAGCCGTGTTTATCTTAAAATACTCTGCTGCTGTATCCCCCTGTCTGGTTGCTCCCAGCCAGCACATGAACATCTCTGTGTAGAACCACCCAGATTCAGCAACTCAGATGCCAACAGCATGTTTGTTACAATAGAACCACACTCTGATCTCTACCAGTGATCAGGCCAAGTGACCCCCAACACATCCCCACCTCTGAATGTTCCCAATCTTTTTGTCCTGAAATGTCCAGCCTTTTCCTGGAACGTTCAGAGGAGTAATAAGGTCTGTTCTTCTTCGGGGATGTCCCCGCAGGTGCTCCGCTATGGGTGCTGGGCTTTCCCGGCACCGCAGACGGAGATTTGTGATAAGCAGTGTTCGGCCGGACCACGCATGTGCCACGAGCTCGCGGCTTTCACTCTGTGTTGGTTTAGAATGAAAGTAAAACAAGTGTATTTGATCAAAAAGAGAAAGATTTTAAGTAAGGACATGAATGGGTAACAGTGAGGGAGGAGCTGGGAGCAGGAACTGGCCATCCTTCACAGTGAGAGGGAGGGGCTGGCAGTAGGGAGGTGGGATGTGGGAGCAAGATTCCACTTAACCAGTTAACTGATTAACCAAGATTTTACATCCCTAGTTTTGAGTTGAACTATAAGGGATAAAGCTGGAAATAGTGACAAACAAATAAAAGTGAAAAATGCTTTCTAGTGACCAGGACTTACCCTGAACCAAAACTAGTTTTGGTAAGATTCTTAACACACCTCCTTCTAGCAAGATAACTGATATCTTCCCAAACTTATTCTTTGTCCCAGGCTCAGGATGACCTCATGAGCCATTCTTCACTTTTTGTGGCCCACCTATAAATATGGGCTTGCATTGTTTTTGGTCACTTCTTACTTCTTTGGAAACAGGGAAATAGCTGCTTTCCCTTCTGTCAGGGGAAAAACTTGTTTCTCCTTTTGTTAGGTCATACTTAAAGCGTTATATCAGCAAATATTCATAATTTCTCATGGAGTGTTAATACATACATTTCAGAGTGATATTAATCCCCAGGGTGTCAATTATATTAATAAAAGATGTTACTGGATATACTTTTATAATACAGCAATAAAATATACTATCAGTTAATTCAATTGCTTATCATTCAAGGTTCAGCTCTTTGCAAGAAGCTAGCTTCCCCACCAGCTACATTGATGGTTTTATTGACCATTTATATAAATATGCGTCATTGTCTTTGCCTGATAACAAGCACATCCACATTCCTCTGTCTATGGCAAGCTGTGTTTGTACGTTGCTTGCCAAACACAATTTAGGAACATAATTCTAGCATGTATCCATATCCCTTTTTTGTATATACTCTGTACATACACCACATAGGAATATTAATGATGATGTGAGTTGCTAGTTTTCAAATGAAGTGTTACATCTCACTATCTGGGCAAATATCATGACCACAGTGTTTTAGGTGTATGAGGAATGTCTGACCTGACAAGAGCGCCTGACACAGATTAGAGAACCACCAGTAGGCCTCTTGGTCACCCCTGTATAATGCCATAAATATGAACTATTAGCTCCCAATTTTCAAGCGGCAAAGATGTAGCCATTATTAGAAGTTATGGACTGCACGGACCCACCAGACATGTGATGTTTTAAATAACTCAATCTGTGGTGATTCTGTCATTTCCCTTGGGACACTATTCCACAAGCTAAGAAATGCTGCTGCTGCTGCTGCTGCTGCTGCTGCTGCTGCTGCTGCTGCTGCTGCTGCTAAGAAAGATTTCCTGATAAACCTTCAGTTGCCTTGGTTTTGTACATCTGTGCTACAATTTTTGTGTTTGTATATGAATTACCAGACAGCCAAGGCCATTGTGTATATTGAAGAAATGAACAGCATGGCGGATGTCACCTTTCCTTCAGTCCCTGAAGTTGCATCCCTTTTGATATATGATGATACTTCTAGAGCCAAAGACAGAATTGGTCCAGTGGCTGGCTATCCTGTTGTCTGTATCACGGTGAGTATCAAGACGAGAGTAGGATTGAGGCTAATAGATGCGTAACTTCAAAGAAACAGTGGAAACTGGAACTGCCTGAGGGAAGTGGTGAAGGGCTACTAGGAAACAGAAAACCATTTTTTCAAATATTTTCCCCCTGATGGTAGATAATAAATGTCTCTAGAAAGTATTTTTTTATTAAGATGGGATATGTGTGTTGCATCATGAAAAGTTGTTCACTGCCAATACTATGTGTGCTACTATATTTTCTTTATACAAGATGCTTGGGTAAGTAATATGAAAACATTTTTGTAAAAGAAAACCTATGAAATATAGGAATGTAGATGTTAAAAATTGAAACTACATGTAAATACTATTTTTGATCTGACTTTAACATAGTTTTCTCTACCATTAACTGCATGTAAAAAAGAGTTTGGTTATACATAATTATAGCAAATAAACATATTTTTTTAAAAGTTATACTTCTAAAAAAAAACACTCAAAAGTCAGCAAGCTGCCAAAATTAAAATTCACATACAAATTTGAGTCTTGTGTGCATACAATACAGTTCAAGGCTGGATTCTCAGCTCATGTTCCAGCCCTTTCCTGCCACAAATCTGCCTTGATAGGGCAGCAGGGGATTCCCTGTTAATAGGGCATGGCATAGACCCAGTGTAATCAACTCTGCGTCAGACAACTCTCTAGTACAGGGGATGTCTGAGTGCAGGAAGGAATGTGAACAGAGAACAAGCTGCACTTTGGCAGCTCCTGCTGTTATGAGTTACAAGTGAGTATAAGCTGTAGTACAGAAACTGCTCTAACGTGGGTGGTGGCTAAATCAATGTTTGGAGGGAAAAACAATGACAGAAAGCTATCTTTCACCCTCCTACTCCTCTTTCCTGGGCCAAACATAGCTTGGCCAGACTCAAAGGCTATGTCTAGACTGCATCCCTTTTCCGTAAAAGGGATGCAAATTAGACACATCGCAATTGCAAATGAAGCAGGGATTTAAATCCCCCCCTCTTCATTTGCATAAGCATGGCTGCCGCTTTTTTCCAACTCGGAGTTTTGCCAGAAAAAAGCGCCAGTCTAGACGCGGATCTTTCAGAAAATAAAGCCTTCACAGATCATGTATTGTGTGACACAAGGTTTTCTTAAATCACCATAAAAACTTCAATGCTGTTTTGTTACACATATGCGATTAGAACATTGAGCGGAGGGAAAGGTGGGAATGGTCAAAATCAGACTGAGTGATAGCACAGGGTAGCTCTCTATCCTTAACTTTCACTTTTAATATGATGCTTTTGTAGTGCTTTTGTTCCACCGTGGCTAAAGCCAAGTTTTATCTGAATTTCCTGGGCATTTTCATACTTCCCGACTGCTTTCTTTGTCATGAAATAGGTAAGATCATTATAACTTGTCTGACTTTTCCCACAGGCTTGCAATCCTAAATATACAGACTATGACAAGACAGGTTCAATATGTGCCAGTGAGAATATCAATAACACGCTGACTCGATACCGATGGCTGGTTAGTGCGCCCACTGGCCCTGACGGTGTGACCAGTCCCATGAAAGAAGTTGACTTTGATACATTCTTCACTTCCTCCAAAATAATCACACTGGACTCCATTTACTTTCAAGCTGGCTCTCGGGTCCAGTGTGCAACTCGTGCTGTGAATTCAGATGGTAATGAAGGCCTGGAGCTCATGAGCCCCATTGTAACAATAAACACAGAGGAAGGTAATGTATCCATTAATGATAGCAAAACTTACAGCCCACACAAAAAATGACTTTCTCTCTTACTTAATCAGCCTTCATTTATGTGACATCTTTAACATCTTAGTATTGCCTATTCTCTAGTCCTTCATGGAGCCTTCTAACATCAATAAAACCTGAACTTCTAATGTAAAAAAAACAAACAATAAATAAACTATATATTGAGAAGGCTGCAGGGAGAATGGGGAAAGATAAAAAAATCTTTTAGGTCTTCTGTACACATCAGAAAGAAACTTAAAAAAAAAAATTCTTCCCTTTGCTGAACATCTTTAAATAGCCTTCCACATGACAAATCAGTCTTTCATATTTTAAGTCAGATAAAATGTTTAAGGTCACCCTAAAATCAAAGATGATTTTTTTTAATGTGGTAGTTGACAGTCGAAACAGAATGCCAAAATGTTGCATCATATAAATCCTATTTCAGATTATAACAGTTCTTTTTGTCATCCCTGGTCCCGTTAGTGCTACAGTAACTTTTATTTATTTTGTGTAATAGACCATTTAAAATAGACAAGATATCAAGTTGTCTAATCTGTACTTGAATTTGTCACATTAATTCCAAGTGCTTGGCTCTTTCCTGCTAAATATTTACAGTTAGCTAGTTCTAATTGCTACTGAGTAAGGCATCTGGAGATTTGAATCTGTAGAATGTCCACTTAGTTACTTGGCCATAAACTATGTATTGCATTTTTGGTTATTTTTTTTCATCCACCCTCTTCTAACATGTTGCAACACTGAAGCAAACTCACAAAATAAGGATCCACCTTATCTCCTAGTGTGTTATGTAATTTATAGACAGCTCCTTTGTGTGCTGGAAACTTCTGTCATGGTGAACTTTTTGCAGCTGATGGCCCTGAGCCCTTAGGGTATGTTTGCAAACTAAGCCCTGGTCTGTGGTACCCAAGCTTTCAGACTCAGTGTTTCCAGGTCTGTGCTTGAGCAACCACACTGCATTGTACATCTGAGTTTATAATTGCTGTACCCTGATGTTCTAGTGCAGCTGAATAGCACTATGTAGACGTTGCGACTTGGGTCTGTGACTCGACTTGCATACACGCTGCATCATGATAGAGTTTGAATCCAGGTCACAGCGGGATTGAGGTCCTAGGACTCTGAGTCTTGAGTGCTTGCTGGCCTACGTCAACTTGATTTGTATGTTATGGGAGGGAGACTTGGTCTCAAACCTGAGTTAGTGTCTGGGCTCAGTATGCAGAGTAAGCATATCCTTTTTTACTCCAGCATCACCCCAGAGTGAATCAAGGGTATGTCTACACTGCATTGTAAGCTCAAGCCTGTGGGACTACAGCTTGTGGACTCAGTGTTTCCAAGCCTGTGCTTGCTTGTCCATGTTGCCCTGTAAATCTGGGCTTATTTTGTTGGACCTGAGTCTCGCAGTTATGGTCATGCATCCATACTCTTCAACACAGATCTTTTGACTCAGGTCTGCAGTTTGAGCTGCATCCACATTGCAAAATGACAGGCACTGGACCCAAGTCACAGGAGGAGTCAGATGCTCACCTACCCCTCTAGCAGAGTCCTAAGACCAGGATCTTGAGTGCTTGCAAACTTGAGTCAGATTGATTTGTATATGGAAGGAAGGGCCATCTCCACTGAAACCCGAGTCAAAGTCTAGATGGGCTTAGTGTGCAGTGTAGACATCCCCTACATCAGCATTTTGTATTGTCAAATGTAAATCCTTCAAAGACAGAATGATGAGGAAAATTTAACTGCAAGTTTACAAGTAGACATTTGAATTACCATTTTCATTATTTGTAAACAGTTCAGTATCTTACTATGTATTTTAGAAATATGTCTGTCTGTCTGTCCATATGTTAGTCCATTTGCTCGGGCAGCTTTTCTCGGGTCTCCCTGGTCTGCTGGGGGGGGGAGGGAGCGCAGCTAGTGCCCCCCCCGCCCCCAGCAGACCAGGCTTTTGTTGCAGGACGCCTCGGGTACAGCAGCTGGGGTGCTGCCGGGTTGGTCCTGTGGGAACCTACCGGGCAGCGCCCCAGCTGTTCTGTCCCAGGCTCCAGATTCAGCAGCTGTTGAAACTGATCAGGCTGATTCCAGGAAGCTGGGGGCAGAGCAACTCTGCCTCCGGCTTCCTGTAGTCAGCCCCTGGTCAGTTTCAGTGGCAGCAGCTGAATCTGGAGCCAGTTCCGACTTACATACAAATTCAACTTAAGAACAAACCTATAGTCCCTATCTTGTACGTAACCCGGGGACTGCCTGTATGTGCAGTGAAAAGGAAACTTAAGATTAGAGCAAGGCAGAGTGAAATAATGTTTCCTCAACACAAAAAGTAAAGTTGCTTTTTCACTTTTCCATTAGGTCTTTGCCAGCCCCGGGTACCAGGTGTGGTTGGGGCAGAACCATTCTCTGCCAAGTTGCGCTACACTGGCCCAGAAGATCCAGACTATGCTAATCTCATCAAACTGACCATCACAATGCCTCATATTGATGGTATGTAAAAACTTTATCCATAAGCCACAGAGTGTATGTAAAATGCTGTCATGTCATGCCTCAACTCTTATTTTAGCAAGTGTCTTAAGTAGTCAGAAACTCAGTGTAATCTCTCAAGGTATGTCTGCACTAGCCCGCTAATTTTGGAAATTGTCTAGCCTGGAATAACTGCCCGCATCTACACATGGCAGAGAAGTGAGATTCCAAGATAAACCCCTTAGTTCAAATTAACAGTTAAACCTCATTCCATCTCGGAATTGTGCTTCTTCGCCGCATGTAGACGCGGACAGTTATTCCAGTCTAGTTAATTTCCAAAATGGCGACCGGACGGGAACATGCTAATGAAGCGCAGGATATTTAAATCCCATGCTTCATTTGCAATTTTGGTTACCCTCATTAGCCTCCCTAGTTCAAACTAGGGGGCTAGTGTTAGACGTACCCTCAGTGTTTATAGTAGTGGAGAAATATCATGAATGTGTCATTTGAACCTGCAATAGTGCAGTATGTCATAGTGATATACATGTGATGTGAAAAGTCATCCCTGAATTAGAGTCTGATTAAACCACGTGGACTGGCGAATCATTGCTGTGCTAGGCTCTAATCAATCCGCAATCTAGGAATTCTCAGGGCAAGTATATGAGCCTTTCAAGAGACTCAGCAGCTCAGACTACTCAATGACAGTCCAGGGCTTGGAACCCTTCTATGCCTGATGGTGGCAACAAACTCCACCAGCCTTAGCCTGCTCTAGATCTGGTCCTAGCCTGCTGCCGCTTTGTTCTGACTCTGGCCTTCTTCCAACGCTGCACTGGACTCCTGAATCCAGTTGTGATACTTACTCCGCCAGCTCTGAGCATGAAACTCAACCGCCATGGCGTCAGCCACTAAACGTGACCATCACCGTTTCCGGCAAGATGTTCTCCTTTTATTCTTGTTCATTGATAAAACTTAAAAAACAATGCATGGTCCTGCTGCACCTTAGACACTGGCAAAAAAAAAATAGATAGTATCATGAACTTTCGTGGGCACAACCCACTTGAAGTTTGTTTATGTTACATGGAATCATCACTGGTACAATGGGCATCTCAACCTTCTGTCAACAGTTGTGCATGAACTAGTTTTTAAATTTAGCTTCAATGTAGAGTGGCTGGAGCAGACATCTAGAGGTCTTTTTCCAGTTTTGCAGCCTGCCAGGGACAAGTTACTTCCCTAAATGTACCTCAGTTTATTCATTTGTAAGCATGATATAATTGGTTTTACACATTTCATGGAGGCTTTAAGAGTCTTTAACAAATGCTTTAAAAGCATTTTAATGAATGGTGATGCATACAGTGGAAACTTACTGAATTGCATGAATGTTTATTAAATCAATTAGTTAGTTCATAAGTAAACAAATAAATCCAGAGAACAAGAAAACTGCACCACAATATGCATTTTGCAATTTTTATTTTAATAGCTATTACTTTTATTTTATGATGAATTGTAATAATATATAATGAATGCATTATGACATAATTTATCCAGGATAACATCTTATAATGAGATCTCAGGTACAATTTTAGAAGCACTTAAGTGACTTAAAAAGTGATTTAGGCACTTAATTTTTACCAAGGTCTCATATTACTAAATGTCATCTTTCTGAACATCTCTCTGCTATAAAAATGTAAAGGATTCCATTTTCATTTAAATTTAAAGGGCATTGGCTAATGAGGGACTCCTGCAGATTCAAAGCACAGGCTAACACATCTGCTATAGTGTATAAGGTGACTGGCAAAATTTAGAACTGACTGCTAAAATGTAGTTACGGTGCAACTAATTACCTGTATGTCTTCCAGGCATGTTACCTGTAATCTCCACAAGGGAACTGTCCAACTTTGAGTTAACCCTCAGCCCTGATGGAACTAGGGTTGGAAACCATAAATGCTCCAACCTGCTGGATTACACAGAAGTGAAGACTCACCATGGTTTCTTGACTGATGCTACCAAAAATCCCGATGTGGTTGGAGAGACCATTCCTTACCAATACAGTGCATCAATCAGAAGCCCCAGTACTTTACGCTTCTACCGCAGTCTGAACCTCGAGGCCTGTTTATGGGAGTTTGTCAGCTATTATGACATGTCTGAGCTCCTCACGGATTGTGGCGGCACCATTGGCACAGATGGACAGGTACCGCGTTTTAACTTCTTTTCTGTACAATGGTCTCAAAAAGAACTAATCCAGTTCAGTAATTTCCCCTTTGATTGACCTGTGCTATAATAAGTGACTTACAAATAGCATTTAATTAAGAATTAAAACCTTTTCTTCCATAGATCTGCCCTGAACCTGATTATTTTATAACATTATCAATACCACCAAATACCTGTAAAAATAATGGATGAACTTCTGACTACAGTGAAGCTACTGGCAAAATTCCCCTTGACTTCAGCATAGCTATGTTTTCATTCAATACATTTGCATCTTTTACATTTAAAAGTGTAGTAGAAGGCATCCCACTTCAGTCCTACTGTGGAGTGAAGCCCTTCTGAAAACCTTGTGTTTTGAAATCAAGTGAATCTTAGCTCATTTCTAGTACAGCTTTTGAAGTAGGGCAATATTAAATATAGACAAAATACGACCTGTTAAAGCAGCATTAAAGAGGAAGGAATGAAGGCTGACCCTGTACGCTGATGGCAATTTTTTATGCTGCCATGTGGGAGGTTAGGGTTTGGCACTCTGCCTGCTCACAGGAGCAGCAGGAGTTGTGAGTGCAGACAGCTTTCTCTGCACTCCAAGGAAGAATGTGTGCTTCATATCAGTGAACAGAAACCCCCTCCGGCAAGAAGCTCAGAGAAACACCACCAGTTTTACATGTCATATGGTGGTTATCATTTGGAGCCAGGAAAATGGAGGGAGGGTGAAAGCAGGAGAATAAGGTTTCCATCAGGGAAAGGATTTCTACAAGTCTATGGCAGTACTGTGAAGGAGGCAAGGGGGGGCATGCATCTCCTCTGGCATTGTGACAGCACAATCACATCCCAGAACTTTTCTGTACCACAGATTGCTTCATAAGCCCAGACTGCCTCAACTCAACCCCTGAATAGAGCACTGCTGGCTGTGAGGAGTAAGCTTGTTCTTTCACAGGAAAGGCCAAATCTTGTCTAAAACAACAACATAACTGCTGCACCCTCCATCCCTTCTCTAGGGTAATGCTACATACTCTGTAAAATATACAGCTAACACCAAGTGCAGCAGTCCATGTGCTTAGCCGCGCAAGCCTCTGAGGATGCATCATCCCACCATTCAGTTCTCTGCCTGGCCTCACACTTATTACAGAGTCCAGTTCAAGGTCTCTCTTTGGATATTCAGAGACCTCCATGGGAGCATCCTAGGAATTCCCTTCTTCCTTTGCAACCACATCCTCCACCTTAAAACTATCAGCAAGAACTGGGAGTCTCGTGAGTCTCGGATGCAAAACTGGAATGGACCTAGACTGCAGAATTCATTCTTAGACGATAAGAATGATCACAGACCCCCACTTTCAGATCCAAATACAAATTCATGTCTTCAGCTCAGCTTTCCTGCAGTTTCTGAGCTCCTGCAGAGACATACAACATACACACTAAAGCCACACATTCATTTCTTCTCTCTCAAACATACACACTCACACACACACACACAATATGATCATTAACACATAAACAAGCACAGAAAAACTCCTGTAACCTAATCAAGCTATTCCCTCCTCCCCCGTAGAAGGAAGACATACAGATTGTTTTTAGTAATATTTTTCTATTTTAAAATACTTGTAAATAATTCAAGGATGAGGCCAAATATTGTAGATTGGTAGAAGATAAGATGCTTTTTCTGTATAAATATAGCTGGAAAAAATAAGGGACATTGTTGCTACTCATTTTTAGAATATTTATGAAAGGAAGTTGTATATTCTAACTCAGGGTAAAACGTGGCACTTGCTTCAAGCTCAGGAAACATTTTGTACTGTAGGTAAGAATCATGATTTTTAAAAGTGTGTGTGTGTGTGAGAGAGAGAGAGAGAGAGAGAGAGAGATCATGAAGCAATGAAGTCATTGTTCGGTGCCTTGCAGGGTGTAGTTAAAAGAGTATGGTGCAAATATTGAACTGAATTGCCCTCCTCCCCCATCTTAACACACTTCATTGCCTTCTTCATTTTTAATTCTTGTGGGAGTTTGGTGTTTATCTTCACATGACCCTCTCCAGCTGAGAGACTAGTTAGTCAGTACTCTATCTCTGCAGTTGTCACCATTGTTGCTTTTTTCCCCTTCAGCTAGCAATTAATAATCCTCCTTTGTGGGACGAAAATTGGTAACTGCAGCTTTCACTGTGCTTGAGTTCTGCAAGGCAGAATGTAGTAGATAAGGGAATGGCAAAAACATTTTAACAATAGTACACCATCCACTGCTCCTACTAAGTCGTGATTCTTGTTTGTGCAAGGTTAGCATATTGGTAGGTGACTTGCCAACTGGTGAAAAGACTGTATTGTGTGCGTGATGAGGGAGATGAGGCAGTGTTGTCAGTGGACTGGTCTTGCCCAGTTTTATTTCCCACACTATGTGGGGCATCCACAGACATGATGCAGATGGGCTGCTAAGCCCACAGCTTTTCTTTTGGTGTTCTCTCTCTGGGAGGGAACAGTCTGTCCTGGGACTGCTCTGTGTGAGGATGAGAGCACAGATTCCTTCAGTCGTTATGATGCCAGGGAAGAAGGGTTCTTTCCAGCCCACCAGGCACTCTTGAAGCAAAGAGAGATAAGAGTACTTCATAGAGTTTTTCAGGGGGGCTGAGCACGTACAATTTCACAACTGATATTAATGGAAATTGCATGTTCTCAGCCGCTCTGAAAACCAAACCACTTTTACTTAAATGTCTAAATGTGGATTTAGCTACCTACATTTACAAGTCTACTTTGAAAATTAGACCTTGGTCTCCTGGAACTACATCAGATTAAATTAGAACTGTTCTCTGGCTAAAACTGAGGTCAGTCCTTATGATTAGCAACAGTTTTCTTTGTGCCAAATTTCCACAATCCAGTAGTCTGAAATTCAAGGTATATAAAGTTAAGTATATAGATCTGAGTCACTTGGAAGTTGCAAGTAATAGATATAGGTTGGGTGTTACCCATATACATTCCTTAAATACGTCACAGCAATGTTGTGAAGCTTATTTAATTCATGACTCTGAAGAGCTTTGTGAAAGATACTAAAAAGAAAGGAAGTTAAAAATGGGGGAAGGAGGTCTAAGAAAAGTTGGTGACCCTTTTAATATTTAATTTATATAGGAAAAATCAGCCTGGACTTAGTTGATAGAGCATAAAGTATTATCTGATTGTGTTTCCTCCTGTTGTAATTTTATTCTGTAGCCAGACAGTTTGTGGTTCTGGCCACATGTTTATTTGTGGAACTTTACTTTCTCTGGTTCCAGTCCATTACCAGGCTTGACATGGTGACTCAAGAAAATTATCATTCAAACAAATGTTATTAACAACAGCAAGTGAAGTAAAGTGTCTGCCAAAAACAAGATGAAGAACATACATTAAAACCCTTGAATGTACAGATTGGTAGCTTGAAGCTACTGTAATTGAAATAATTGAATACAGCCAAGCAGTTGTATTTCACTTTGCAAACAAGAGTCTGCTTCTCGCCAGGGTCTGAAAACCTTTTCCTTCCCATCTATGCAGCTCATATTTAAAGTGCAGATGGTGTCAGCTGAGTTGTTTAGATAGCCCATATAAAAATTCATTTAAAAGCTGTCACTTTACTACCTTGAATTGTATATGGCAGTTCATGAAGTTTCATTCTACAAAAAAGTGTTTTCCGATCATCACTAGATCTAGCTTCAGCAGCTTTGCACCTCAAAGATGCAAATTAGTTTTCCTGATAAATGCGCTAAGCAGTGTAAGTTGCAAATAAAAAGAAATGAATATTTTTGTGACAGTTTTTCAAGCTCAGCTAGCATAATCAACTTGTGATTTTTCCTTAAACAAGCCAGGTTCCATAACAAGTCTTTTTTTTTTTCTCCTCAGCTGTTTTTGTAAATAAGTGAATTCAGTAAGGGGTGAAAAGAGAAACTGCTTTATAAAGTGAATACTTTGTGGATGCATGGGCACCAGCTGTACAACAAAGTTAAAGGTTAAACATTTCAAAGGGTCTCACATGTCAAGACTGCCTTCCATTCTCCTCTCCATTCATATTCTTTTAAACAAATCTGCTTTGCATTTCACCTTTGACTCACCTGGCCAGCTCCCTTCCTGGGGCTGACTCTTAACTTTAACAAACTGTTATTGTGTAAATAAGTGGTTGATAACATTGTTAAGCTTGCATGGATAAATCGCAGAGATATATGCCACAAATGCAATAACAAATTCAGGACAACTTGGAAGACAAAATTATAGTTGGTTAAAGATCCTGTTTCACTGAGAAATATATTACAAAGAAATGCTGCTTGCTTCTAATTATTTTTCCTGCTCTATACACATGCCAATCAGAACACATTCTCTTTAAAGGGTACATCTAGCTATTCCACATCTTTTGAACCAGCCCGTTATTTCAAAATAGATTTCAAAATAATGGTCTCTATTCCGACATCCCTGTAACCCTCGTTCCACGGAATAGCAGTTTATTTCAAAATTAGACTGAAAAAAGATACGCAATTTGCGTAGCTCAAATTGCATATCTTATTTCGTCCTACAAATGCAGTGTAGATGCACCTTTTCTGTCCTTGTTAGTATTCCAGTGATCATGTAAAAGATTGAAACTATGAGCAAAATATGCCTCAAATATACCTGAAACAGAGAATGCCCTTTCTGATGTACATTTTCTCATGTAATCTGTCCTGTGATAGATTTGGCACTGAAATATAATTGTATTATCTAGTAAAGTGTTCAAAAGGTAACCTGTAGAAATAGTGTGGGGAGGTGTTTCTTCTTTTTGTAATCCTGGCATGGGAATTGTCAATGTTCAGAAACTGACCTCAGGCTCATTCTGGTATTTCAAATTGCAAAGGAGATTTGTAAGTCTACTGTCTACAGTGATGAAAGGCATAAAAAATTTACTTTGCTCACTGCAATGACTTTTGTAAACAGCTGTTACAATGATTTATTTATCTGTAGATTTATCAGGTATTGGTAGAATGCATTTCTTGTACTGCTAGGAGCAGCTCCTCTGTTCTGTTTTCCAGTCATGACATGGTTATAAAGTATAGACACAATAGTATGGTTATAAAGTATAGACACATAGTTATAAAGTATTAGACACAATTTCCTAGATCCCACTGCCCCCTCTCTCAACTTTGAGCATGAGTGGGTACGTCTACACTGCAACACTATTTCAAAATAACTAGCACTATTCCAAAATAACTTAGTCTGCATATACACAGCAGGCAGTTATTTCAAAACAGTGTCAAAATACTGTCAAGCTGGAGGACTTCTTACTCTGACTCCTGTAACCCTCATTGTACAAGGAATAAGAGAAGTAGGAGAAAGAGTGCTCTATTTTGAAATAAGTGCTATGTTAAATGCTCCCTATTTTGAAATAAGCTATTTCAAAATAAGATACGCAATTGACGTAGCTTAATTTACGTAGCTTATTTCGAGTTAAGCTCTGCAGTGTAGATGCACCCACAGTGAGCTGTGTATAGCTACCTCAGCAGTGTAAGGTTAAAAGTCATACAACGTTATGAAAAATTATTCCAGAAGTTATATTATTTTACTGCTAATGAATAAAACTCTGATAAAGCAATTGCTGAGTTTACTGGTATGGAATACATAGATATATAATGCACCTGTTCTGTGTCTCCGTAACATTTAACTGATACTTTACTTTTATAGCTCTCAGTTAGCCTCCTTCTTTCATAAGTCTCACATCAAGTTAAAATAGGAACAGCTTTCATTAGCCTATAGACACAGTGCTAAAAAATGGAAATATCACAATGGAAGAAATGTTTTCCATATTCAAGTGAATGGTATATCCCAAGCAGAACTGGAAAAATGGGGTTTCTCAAACTACAGGAAATGGTTAGTTAATTTCTTTGTTTATTTGTTAGTTTTCTATCCAGATTGGAACCAGAAATATTTGGATTCTGTTCACTGGCAAGTCAACTTGTTGTCAGTGCTCTGTAACACTGGAAAGCGTAGGCTTTCACTCAACAGGGACCCACAAACTTAGTTCCATCAGTAGAAATGAATGGTCTCCAGTACTGAGATCTGTGTCCTGTAGATTTAAGGGGGAGAAGGAGGAATGCAAGTTTATATTGTTGCATAGAGATTACATTAATTAGTTCATATACAGTATACATGGATATCTGACATTGGTGCATACAGCTCAGAGAAAGGTGTAATAGAAAAAGTAAAATATTGGTCTGTGCTTTTTTTTTACAACTGGTAATTGAATATATGTCAAACCTTTTTTCCACGTTAGCACTTCTGGATACAGTAGAGTGTTTTAACCCCCCTCATCACATACTAACTGTAAGACTTTTTTGGGAGGGAGGGTGCTATACAAACATGTAAATGGAATACAAAAAAAAACTCATATGTAATATGAGTACAAATACAAAAACTCATATGTAATATCAGGATAAGGCCACTTAGCCTGCCAGATAGTGAGGTGTTTAGTTATACAAGCAAATGGGTTTGAATCCTGACACTGTGCCAGGAAATGTCAGAAATGCAAGGTTACCCCTGAATCAAAGGCAAATCAAATCTCTATGGAGCCATACCAGAGACTGTGTTTGTCTTAACCTAAATGAATATTCTGTTTTATTGCCTTGGAACAATGTGCCAAATCTGTGTCCATGGTAATTCCATTGAAGTAAATGGCGTTACCTCAGGGTGAACTTGGACTTATTTGTGTAATACATAGTTGACTGAAGGAGCAACATTTTCTGTCTAGGAACTTCTTGGCATTCAATAAACCTAGAGAGGAAATCTCTTTTCTTGATTCAGAACCAACAAAGGAGCATTAATCTTAACTGACTGCAGCATCTACGATTAGCTGTGAGGCAACTTTATTGCATTGTAATTTAGGTTTCATAAATACATATTTCAAGATTAGTTGTGAGGTACTAGTAATGCCATACACCTTATAAGCATATTTTCCAATTATAGTTTGAACCGTGAGGCAAGTTTTTTTTTATCTGTAGACCAGATTATAAAGACTGGCTAAGTAGTAATTGAGCTGTCGTGAGTCACGTAGCTGGATGACCCATGTAGGCTTTTGCTGACTCTTAGCTCGGATTTTAAATACAAACATTTGGAAAGGCCTTTTACTAAGAAGGATATCTTTTAAAACAGGAGAAAAAAGAAGAGACTCTACTTTTCATCAGTGTCCAGATGGTCTAGAGTTCAAAATACTAATCCTTTTTAGAGGATGACTTCACAAGAAGATAGGAGACAATACAAAAGGAAGGGTGGGTTGTGTTGGGGAGTTTTTTGGGGTTGTTGGGTTTTTTTTATGGCATAATCAGGGTAACAACACTTTTATCCCCCCTGCCTCAATAACAGAGAGACTGGGGATCCCACAGTGGCCAAAGTGACCATTTGGGCTGCTGTGAGCACATACTAGACGAGGTGGGTGTGTCTATGCAAATTGGGATCAGCCCCTGAAGTCTCTTTGCACCACTCACAACAGTTCACCACCAGATGTCAGGGTAGAGCTTACCCTGACCCCGCTTATATCAGTGATCTATAACTTCTGTTTTTTTGCTTATGCATTAGTACTGTCTGTACTAGACTATATTTCATTACCATGTACGGAGACGGACCTTTGGTATGGCAAATCAGGGCAACTGCTTTGGGGGTGCACACTTCAGAGTGTGTGTGTGTGTGTGTGTGTGTGTGTGTGTGTGTGTGTGTATGTGTGTGCAGGGAGAGGGACAGGTGCGAGGTTAGGGGTTTGGGGGGCTCGTGATGGTAGTGAGGATCAGGCTGACACAGTCAGGAAATGTTTGTTATATTTCTTTTTCTTGTTCAGCATTGTGGGACTCGGTTCAGCCTTTGACAGCCACAACTCCAGCTCACTCCACCCCGGCTCTTGGTGTCGCCCACCGCCACACTGACTGCCAACGTCCTAGTGCCACCACAACATACTAGCACCAGGCTGACTCCATCCATTGCCCTTCCGCCCTGCACCCCTCCCTTTTCCTGGATCCCTGAAGTACAGGGGGTTCCCGTACCCCAGCACTGGTGCCACCCTGTAACTTGCCATTGTCTCTTGCTCCCCAGCACTGTTGTCTGCTCCCCATACCAGATTTCACCTGTATAAAATGTTACGGGGGTCCATACAGGGTGATTTGTCCCAGGCCCCACACCTCCCCGGGGCCAGCACTGACCCACTACCTAACTAACTGATTTTGAAAGGTCTGTTAGCACTTTATAGACTAACAAAACATGTAGATGGTATCATGAGCTTTCGTGAGCGCAGCCCACTTCTTCAGATGACCGGTCATCTGAAGAAGTGGGCTGCGCTCACGAAAGCTCATGATACCATCTACATGTTTTGTTAGTCTATAAAGTGCTACCAGACCTTTTGTTGTTTTTTAAGTTTATCCTGTACAGACTAACTCGGCTACCCCCTGAAGTAACTGATTTTGGTCTTTATAGGTCCTCAATCTAGTGCAGTCCTACGTGACCTTGCGAGTCCCCTTGTATGTCTCCTATGTTTTCCATTCACCTGTGGGTGTAGGTGGCTGGCAGCATTTTGACCTACAGTCTGAACTTCGGCTGACTTTTGTGTATGACACTGCCATCTTGTGGAAGGATGGAATTGGCAGCCCGCCTGAAGCAGAGCTCCGTGGTAAGTATTCAGACATCCTTAATTTTTACTTTCACTCTATTTCTGAAGCTTTAGGTTGCTTGTAGCAGAATAATTTTTGAAGCAATTGTAATGTAAAAATATTGCTTTGTAGCATGCATGTGAAATAATCATTTGCAAATAAACTGCCATTGGTCAGCCATTCTGTTCAATATTCTAGAGAGATTCTCTGATTTTAAAAGTCTAAGCTTGTATTCAGATGTGTTATTGCATTGAATGGTGCTGTGATATTTTTCAATCAGCTATGAAAAATCATAAAATTCCTCTTTTCTTACATATTGATTGAATTTTAGGATTTATTTTATTTTTCTATTCCCTTCTCACACAAGCTCTTTTGGGTAATAAAACTTTTAAGTAACACAAATTCATTATTTTGCTAGCTATTAAATATTGCACAGTTAGAAGCAATTTAACTTTAGGGAAAACACATGCATTTAATTGTCAATGGTCGCATAAGTCTCATAAAAGAAGCCTGCTATATGCCATAATGATAGGTATAATACATATGTTAAAGTATAATGGAGAGATAAGTGATAAGGTAATATTTTTTATTGGACCAGCTTCTTTTGTTAAAAGACAAATGCTTTTGAGCTTACACTTAGCACTTTTTCAGGTCTAGGAAAGGTTTTCAGATGGTCCAAACACAGTGTGATAAAGAAAACCAAGGCACTTAGTTTCAGAACCTGGGTCGACTGACGCAGCTTTATGGGACTCATGTGGCAGGGCTGTTTTCCTTCACCACCGTAGGTGTGATGCTAGAGACAGAAGGGGGGAAGGAGGGTGTTTGTCTCTCCTTTTCTGAATTTCATTCTCCCTCTTGACAAACATTTCCAGCAGAGACCCAGGACACAACAAATCAACGTGAAGAAGGAAATTCCATGCTGTTTCTTTGCTAAGATGTAGATATTTGTCCCTGTCCCTTTCCTTGCCAAAACATGGGCACTTAGTTGGTAATGGTTGGGGTGATCACCTGACTGGGGTGTCACCTTGCTCTTTGTCTCTAAGAAACCGGGTCACCAATTCCTCAGACTTCTCTGGGAAACATATTTCAGACATGATTTCAGCTTAGGTCCATAGCTTTGCATATAATGTTGCTAGGTGCACTGTGTCGTGATTTTATTAATCAGCAAGGCATACCTTGTACAACAACTATTACATTCGGGTATAGGGTGTGAACACAGGTATATTCTGTCAGTCCCCTCAGCAGCTTCAACTGTTCAGATTGGCTACGGCTACACTGGCATGATTTTCCGGAAATGCTTTTAACGGAAAAGTTTTCCGTTAAAAGCATTTTCGGAAAAGCACGTCTAGATTGGCAGGACGCTTTTACACAAAAGCACTTTTTGCGGAAAAGCGTCCGTGGCCAATCTAGACACGCTTTTCCACAAAAAAGCCCCAATCGCCATTTTCGCGATCGGGGCTTTTTTGCGGAAAATAAATCTCTGCTATCTACACTGGCCCGTTTGTGCAAAAGTTTTTCAGAAAAAGACTTTTGCCCGAACGGGAGCAGCATAGTGTTTCCGCAAAAGCACTGACAATCTTACATGAGATTGTCAGTGCTTTTGCGGAAATTCAAACGGCCAGTGTAGACAGCTGGCAAGTTTTTCCGGAAAAGCAATTGCTTTTCCGGAAAAAGTGGCCAGTCTAGACACAGCCATTATGTTTACCTTCCCTCAGTAGAGACCCCCAAAGAGAGGCCAGCCTGAATCCCTGCCTGAACTCAGTGGTCCACATAAGTCTAAAGAGTTGCACCAGAAACGGTGAAGCTGGGTTGTGGTCTTCCCTCTATCTAGATGAATGTTACAGTTGCCACTTGATAATATATGAAAATTGTATTGAAATGTGTAGCTAGCCTAAATCCTTGCTGTTTCAGGGCAGCATGGTTTATACTTTGGAAGACAGTAGGACCCCATCACATAAATTCCTACTTGACAGTCACGATGGCAAAACCCACAGGATGTCAGAAGACTGCCTGCTAAATTGTTGTGTGACTTGTCAATGTGAAATAAAAGGATGCAAGTGTTTTATCAACCCTTTATAATTTATTAGCCATTTGCATGCTGAATAATCTGTGCTGCTTGGCCTCTGCCGGCAGGTTCTCTCTACCCAACCAGTATGCGCATCAGTGAAGAAGGGCGTTTGGTTGTCAACTTCAAGACAGAAGCACGATTTCATGGCTTGTTTGTGATGTCTCATCCTGGTAAGTCAGTTCTGAGGTCTGATGATATAATATTCATAGTTATGAGTTTTACACTGTTTATTCTCTTATTCTTGTACTAAAATCTGGATCTTTTTAATGTGCTGTGCACATCAGTGGTTTTCAATATTTTTTTTTCATTTGAAGACCCCTAAACAATTTGAATGAAGTTATGGATCCCTTTTGAAAATGTAGACATAATCTGTGAAAATTCCCCCAAAGGTTCACATACCACAGGTTGAAAACCATTGATCTGTGCTCATAAATTCATAATGCAAAAATGAATTTCAAATACATCATACCATATCCACAGCTTATGTAAATTAGGATAGCTCCACTCATATATCATATGAGGATCTGACCATTGTAGCTACCTGTCCAAGAGTAGAAAAGAGTGTGTGAACCATATCTTTCTCTTAATAAAATGCTCGGTGGCATTTAGTCATATCTGAGGCTTTGATCCTGCAGTCTAATCCATGGAGGTTGGCCCTTGTGCTTCATTCCCTTCAGTTAAACTGCAGATATAAGGGTCCATCTGCACAGATAGGGTGCATCAACACAGCAGCATTATTTCGGAACAATGGCCATTATTCTGAAATAACAGTGCCAGCGTCTACACAGCAGTTCCATTATTTCAAAATTAAATTAGAAATTTATTTCAAAATAATGGAAGGTTTATTCCGATTTCTGTAAACCTCATTCCATGAGGAGTAACACCTGTTCCGAAGTAGCTATTTCGGAATAGCAGTAGTGTGGACGCTCCACTGCTGCTATTTCAAAAAAAATAGCTCTTCCCCAGGACCATTCAAAGTAATTATTCCCCCATGCTTCCTGGGCTCTAAATCAAGGTAGCCTGTCCACATTAGGGAGGCCTGCCTTGGACTAATTTTGAGGCTTCCCTGTAGTGTAGACATGCTATTTCAAAATAAGCTATTTCAGAGCATTTCTTATGGAATAGCTTATTTCAAAATAAGCTTGCAGTGTAGATAGATGTACCCATATATTGCAAGATTGGGGCCCAAGTTTATTTCTGGACATGAATGCTAAAGATGAACAATATATGAACACATTAAACCTCCCAAACAAGATCATATACAATGGTGTGTTGAAGGAAAAAAGCCTCAGTAATGCAATTATTTTAGTTTAACCAAGTTTCATTAACCAAAAAAGCTGCTTAATAGCAATTTCACTCTTTCTTTACTTTCAAAACACAAACAGCATTTCACATCTAGGGCAGAGCTGAAAGAGTTACAGTGCCAGTAGACATTTTTTTACATTCCCTGAGTTGGCATTCCAGGTTAAAAATAGGAAGGATTATAGATCTTTTTCCATTCTGCTCTCCCTGTTTTGTCTTTCTCTTAGATTTAATCTTTGCACAGCTTTGGTTTCCTAGCCCCATAAGAGATTGTTTAACACATTTTTGAATAAGAGTCAAAAAGGCCCAGCTGTGTTTACTATAATTAGTTTTGTTTGTTTCAGTTAATACCAATGCATTGTAAACGTGTTAGCATCAGCCATCGTATTGTAGTATTGAGAATGCTTTTCAGGTTCTGAGAATTTGAGGCTAGACATTTAAACTGACATGCTTGTGTGTTGACATCTTTCTAGCCTCCTCTCTGAGCTCCATGGTTATGTCAGCTGATCACCCAGGCCTGACATTTGGCCTCAGCCTCGTGCGCAGTGAACCAACATACAACCAACCAATACAGCAGTGGAGCTTTGTTTCAGATTTTGCGGTAAAACCTCAGCCTTCCCTTTCATGGTTTGCTCTGTCTCCATTTTTATACCAACCTGTTCTGGAATTGCCAAGTTTCTCCTCTGCTTTCAACAGGTACGAGACTATTCTGGAACATACATGGTGAAGCTGATAGCTTGTACCACAGTACCTCACCAGGAGTACAGTATACCAGTGATCTGTAATCCTAGAGAGCCAATCACATTTGACCTCGATATCCGATTCCAACAGGTACCATCAAGGAATTTTTTTGCATGGTTTTAACTTCAGTTCTAAAAATGTCTTTGGTAGTCACGAAGGCTTCTGTACTCACACTCCTGGAGGCTGGAGTCCTTTTCTAATCCAACGGAATGGGCAATGGAAATGAGGATCACTCATGCCAGCCCTCCAGGGTGATTCAGTCTTGACCTAGATAGAGGGACTGCTGAGGGAAAGAGAGTATATCTCTGCCTCAAGACCCAGGTGATCTTTGGCCACTCTGCTGTGACAACTAAAAGGAGCCGCTATTTCCAGTTTTGGTTGTTGCTTTTGTGGTGTATAACTTATCTTCTGGAGACTGGACTGAGATCCCCAAACTGTATCAACCTCTTATAGGCACTAGTCTAGGAATATTGACAGGTAACACTTAGCACTGATTGCTATGACCTTTAAGTGCTTAGCATAGGTGGGTGAGCATTATCCACATGTTACAGAAGGAGAAACCAAAAGTGAAGTTAAAGAGTCAGATTGGGACAGGACCTTTTTCCATGAATAGTCCCTCTGAAGTCAATAAATACAGGGAAAGAACTATTTGCACAGAGTGGGAGATTCCTTTATTTTTTTCCGCATCCTCTGTCCCTCCTTCTTCCACCTTAAAATTCCTTCTACACACCTCCTTCAGGGAAGAATTGGGATCTCAGCTGCACGGGGATGTACAACCCTGTGCATAATGTCCCCAAATCTTTCCCTTTCTTTGTGCAGGCAGACATCACAGTGGATTTGCTAGAAGAGGTCCTCTGGTCCCACCGAGGTGGGGGCAGGATGTGTCCTTTAATGAATTCCCACAATGTTCTACATCTATACAAAAATCTGTCCATCTGCAGGGATGATAACTAGCTATAGGTGTGAATGTTAAAGATTAAAAGCAAGTAAGGCAATACTCCTCTCTCCTCACATAGTCTTTACGTGTTATATTATTGAGAACCTTTGCTTAAAGTGTTTTCAGCATAAAAATATATGCTTACACTGCTGCTGTAATAACCACAAGTCAGTCAGTGTGTAACAGCAAGACATTAATATGAAACTGAAAAAAACTGTATAGACTTATAAAAGGATATGTCAGGAGTATAGTCACAGCTATACACAGTTACATATAGTGTTAATGGGAACCACATAGATTGTTATGCATTTCCTATTAACAGTACAGTAAATTGTATGGCTGAATTCCAATGCTACTAGCTGAAAATACACTTCCAGTTTCTTATTCATTAGACACTTACACAGTCTAAAAGAAAAGTTTGGTCCTGGCACTTTTTATTTATTTATTTTTTCACTTGCTTGTGGGAATAAGCTGGAACACAGCTGGGTGAGTGAGGCATTTGACTGTTGTACCTCTAAGTCGTTAGAGCATGAAGCCTGAATCCATGCATTAAAACTGAAAAATTCCAAACAAATCGGAAAGGAATGTCTTCTATAAACAGTGCTGTTAGGTTTCATCTCCAGCGAGTAGCAGTTTGGCCTATAAGGAGATCCTCAAATCTTGGTTGCCAAATCCTGCTGCTTTGGTATCTTGGAGTCTGCTCTATGGGAAAGTGGTTCAAGAGGAATGAGTATGTCAATTGCATAACTTCTAGTGGTTTTTCCAGTGGGATTTTTATGACTCAACCTCTCAGCTTCACACAGAAGCAAGTGAGAAGCTTTACATTTACTGTTTTGAAAAAAGGGGACTCCTTTTTCGTGGGTAAAACCCACTTCATCCAATGTGTACATTCAGTGAAGTGGGTTTTATCATGAAAGTTTATGCCCAAATAAATCTGTTAGGGTATGTCTACACTACAGTGCTATTTTGAATTAATTTAATTCGAAATAGTTAATTCAAATTAAGCTAATTTGAAATAACACATCTATACACAAAAACTATTTCGAAATAGCACGTCCATACTGAGTGGACCCTGAACCGAAGTTAAGGCTGACCAGTGCCAGCAGGGCATCAGGTTAGGACTTAGTGTGTGGGGCTACTGCCTGAGGCTAACTGAGCTTCGTGCTTAAAGGGACCCTACCCCAACCCTGGACAGACAGTTCTCAGGGTTCCCCGCTTGCTTGTCTACCTTGATGAGGGACAGCAAAGCAGTCCTGTCTTGGAGTGCTCTGAGTGCCCTCACTCAGGACACAACAGCACTCTGCCACATGGAGCTGCCCCTGGGCATGCCGGTGTGTCTCATGGGGTCGTTGCCATCAGCCTGGCTGCACTTGCTGCAGGCTGCCATCCGGGGAGTCCATCGGGGGGCTGTCAGGATCCAGGAGGCCCTAAGGGAGAGTGTCCACCCCAAGGAGCCCTCAGAGCCTCCCCGGCCCTCCCCACCGGGGGCTTGTGCCCCATTCCTCCCTCATGTCCTTAGATTTACCCCTTCCTAGTCCCCCTTCCTGATGTCAAATAAAAGATACGTATGTTCAAAAATAGAAACTGGGTTTATTGAACAAAACTGAGGGGGGGAATGAACCTCTGGGGAGACTGGGAAAAGGAGGTGGGAGAGGGGAAGAGAGAGGGTGGAAGAGGGGAGGGGGAAACCTGGGAGGAGGGAGCTGGAAGGGAGAAGCAAGGGGAAAAAGGGGGAGGGGAAGCTCAGGGCTCTCGCCGGACCAACTTGACTTTCATGCTAACCTGCTCCTGGGTTCGCATATGACTTTTGGTGGCCAGTCTGGCAGCTATCCTGCCATAGATAGCCGTGTTCCTCCATCTAGTGCGGAGATTATGGACGTTGGGGGCATCCCCCCCAAACCTGAATAAGGTCCATGATCTCCACCCTGGACCAGGAAAGTGCCTGCCTTCTCCAGCCCCTGTCAGGCTCCTGGGAGCTGTCAGACTGCTCCTCCACTGCGATGGAGGGCTGGCTGCCAGTGGCTTGCTGGCTCATGTTTTGGGGCCACTGGATCAGGGGGATGGGGGAGAGGAGAGTAAGTTTTCCTGGTTGTGCCCAGAGTGGCCACTAGGGCTCGCTGGGAAGGGCTGGAGGCCCCCTATTTCGAATCAAGTGTCTACACAGCACTTAATTCAAAATAGCTATTTCGAGTTTGGCATTACTCCTCATAGAATGAGGTTTACCAAATTCGAATTAAAGCCTCTGCTATTTCGAATTAAATTCAAAATTGCAGTTTGCATGTATAGACGCTATTAAAGTTAATTCGAAATAACGGCTGTTATTTTTAATTAACTTTTCAGTGTAGACATACCCTTAGTCTTTAATGTGCCACGGGTCTCCTCACTGGTTTTGCAGATACAGACTAACACGACTACCCCTCAGTGACTAATGTTAATATTAATTAATAAATGTCTAGTGTAAATAAGTGTCTTTTCATGATAAATGTATTCATAGAGGTGAAGACATAAGGCAGATTAATGACCACATGTTGAAGATCTTTATGCTGTATTTTAGGTCAGTGACCCAGTTGCTGCTGAGTTCAGCCTAAATACCCAGATGTTCCTGCTCTCTAAGAAGACTCTCTGGTTATCTGATGGATCGATGGGATTTGGGCAGGGGAGTGATGTTGCTTTCACAGAAGGTAAAATTGTACATAAATGATGGCTAGTTTATGGGACATCCCTTACCTACCACTGTGTTCCACTCTGTCACGCATGTCTGTCAGTCAGAACAGCCTACTACCTAGTGTCTTTCTGCTCTTACAGTGGTAATTGACGATGTTGCTGGTCCCCATTCAGGGTTAGACCTATTCAGCTCATTACTCACTTGTCATATATATAGTAGCCCAATGTCTGTGACTTTGTAATGCTGAAATGTTGGCTGTTCCCTCTGGGTGGCGCTATTGCCTCCCTGGCTGTTCCTTCTGGGCGGCGCTGTAGCCTGAGTCACGTCCTTCGCCTCCCGCCGTGGCACTCGGCTGACTTCTGCACCGCTCAGCCAAGCTGCTGTGGGGGAGCAAGCGACGCAAGCGGCCGTTTGGGCGCCGTGGTCCCCATGCAGCACAGGGAAGGCGGAACCCAAATGGCTCCGCGGTTCCCTGAGTGAGAGGCAGGAGGGGGAGGAGAAGAGAAAGAGACAGAGAGAGACAGAGAGAGGCAAGAGGCAGAGGAGAGCTGAGAGAGAGAGGAGGAGGAGACAGGAGGAGGAGAGAGAGAGTCGGAGTGAGGAGACCACAGGCTCAGGAGAGAAGACCGATGTGGAGGAGAGACCTGAAAATCCTGTCTTATGATGGGCTAATTGGCTAGTAATTAATAATACCAGTTTCCACATTTCAAGTATGTTACAAACATGACTGATCCTCTAACAGCATCCCTAAAAGGTAAACTGTCCCAGTTTCGGGGTAACTGTACCTCTATTACCTTCTCCTCTCTGCACCCATGGTCCATGCCAGGAGAGCCTAGTCACGTCTCTTGTTTCCAGCTGTCACCTGTCTCTAGGCACAGAGCATAGTCCCACTCCCTTCTGACTGGAACTTTTAGGGCTACCCAGGTCCCAGCAAGCAAGTCTGAGTAACGGTCAGTGTCTGTGATTTGAGTACAAACAGTGTATTATCAACAGTTACATGATACCATGCCATTCTAGCTAAGCAAACATGATTATTTTAAGGTAAAAGCATTATAGAGAAAGCATATAAAAACAATAATAAACAGCTTTAAGCACCCACTGAACATACCAGGTGTCACCCATCAGTCTTATGGAGTCATAAGAGGTCAAAGTCTTTCCAAACCTTCCCATGAACAGAAGGTTCTGTTCAATTGCTGGATCACAAAGAGAAGGTCCCAAGTCTGTCTAAATTCAGCCTGTGTATGTCTGAAGCCCTTTCTTTGTCTGTTGGTTTCTGGAAAACTATGTAAGCTACTCCAGAGGGGTTTCCAACCTGAGTGATTCACCTTAATTACACCGGTTTTGGTGCCTGGAGGAGCTGCAGTAACCATCCCTTATGCCACTGCATACAATCTCTAGCCCAGAGTGTTACAGTGTTACATAAAGTGAATACCATATGTGCCCCCCCAACACCGTGTCAAGTATTTGACACCTAAGTGACTAAGTATTAATAGTCCTCTCTGCGCAGATGGGGAAACCAAGGCGGATTAATTGATTTGTCCTATCAATGGAAATCAAAATTAAAACTGAGATTAGTGCCCAGGAATTCCTGCTTTCAAGGTCTAAGTTCACATCGCAAGGAAGGGCAGCCAGATCCAGCAAATAGTGTTGGACTGGGACTCAATAGACCAGGGCCTTATCCACTTTTTTCCACTGATCTGCTGTGTGCCCTTGGCATATCCCCCAACTGATGTCTGTCTTAGTTATTTAGAATGTAAATTCTTCAGGTAGGAGCTGTCTCTTACTGTGTGGCTGTACAGCACTTGTCACAATGGGATGGTAGCCTTTGTCAAAACCTTTAGGATCTCCTGCAATGCATATAATAAATAACAATGCCACATATCTCTCTTCAGAGAAATTCACAGGGTTTTGATCACTCTGATGTTTACATTTGATTCTTGGACATGGATTACCATAGTCTGCTGCTAACAGTACACTTCTGCTGTATGTTTTTCACCGCCCGGGCCAGCAAATCTTTTTTGAGTTTAGCAAGCAAAATCTGCCTTAAAATTTGGCAGGCAGCAGAAACTCTTAACAACTCCATATGTCTCTCCTCTGTTTTGGTAAAGTTAGGTGTAAACAGATTTAATCAAGTATTAGGAGGCCAGTGTTGAAAAAACACCACACTGGAAACAGAGGAATGATTTCCCACAGAATCAATGTCATTTTCAGAGTGCCAAGTGCTGCCCATCTAAGTATTAGCAAGTTCTTATGCCCTCTGAGTAAGGTCCTGCTGACATATAAGAAGGCTTCTTGCTATTCCAGACACATTTTTAGAAAAAAGCAGGCTGCCGTCCAAAATGGGACAGGGGAGAGGACAAAAGTGGCTCTCTGTATCTTTGCTTCTTGTGGCTTGAGTCCAGCAGCACTGACCTCAATTCTGAGCTGCTCCAAGGGCTGCTTTAAGTTATAGTAGCCTTAAATGGCTGTCTTTGCTGGCCCAGAATAGATGGAGTACAGTGCATTCTAGCCACACTTCTTCCAGCCCCTCAGACAAACCCCTAAGCTGGGTGCTCTGAAGGAAGGTACTCTAGGACACCAGCCATGGAATGCATCCCACTCCCTACTGCTGGTAAGATTCCTGGTGGGAAAATCCACCTGGGTTCCAGTCAGTTCATGTTTCTAGAACAGTGTAAAGGGATTGGAATACAGCTCAGAACTGAGGCCAACGTTTTTAAAAGGCTTGTTTCTTTTAACCTGCTATTTTACAGTATATGTGTCTGACCATCATCTGCTAATCTGACTTACTCGGATACTTGATTTACAGAATGATGTCTCTGAAACAATGCTTGCTTTCAGGTGATATTATATATGGTCGTGTGATGGTGGATCCAGTACAGAACCTGGGTGATTCCTTTTACTGTAGCATTGAGAAAGTTTTCCTGTGTACTGGAGCAGATGGATATGTACCCAAGTATAGTCCACCAAATGCAGAATATGGCTGTCTAGCTGATTCTCCATCCCTCTTATATAGATTTAAGATTGTGGTAAGTGTTCTGCTTTTAATCAAAATCACACGTACTTTTTTTCAGATTTTCACAAGGGTCTCTTGAGAACATACCTATCAAGTTCCATCGAGTTTCTACTTCAGTTCTAGTTTAGTGAAGCTTGGTTAGGGCTTAGTATTGTTATGCAAGACTAGCTTACAGCCAGGTTAATCCCTCCAAGGACTCTCGTCACTTGTGGAATATCTTACAGTTTGACTTGTCAAGATAACTCTGCATGACATGTTGTTTGTATAGTCTTATATGTTTAAGCTTGGAAGGATTTGATTTTTATCAGTAAAAGCTGGTGAACATTAATTTCACTGTAGGCAAAATAAGAAAAATGCTGTTTCAGAATGTATTAGAGTTTGGTTTAAGGATATTTACTTTATGTATTTTGCCATGTGATGTTCACAGTTTGGGTTTAAAACTTTAACTTTTAACTCTCAATATATATTGTCACTAAGGGTACGTCTACACTGCAACACTATTTCGAAATAGCTAGCGCTATTCTGAAATAACTTAGTCCACATCTACGCAGCAGGCAGTTATTTCAAAATAGTGTCAAAATAATGTCAAGCTGGAGGGCTTCTTATTCTGATTCCTGTAACCCGCATTGGAATAAGGAAAGTGAAAGAGTGCTCTATTTCGAAATAAGTGCTGTGTAGATGCTCCCTATTTCGAAATTAGCTATTTTGAAACAAGATATGCAATTGACATAACTCAATTTGCGTAGCTTATTTTGAGTTAAGCCCTTCAGTATAGACAAACCCTAAGTGATTTTTGTCTGATTTGTCCCATGATTTCCCACAACTGTGAAAATGTAAATCAATAAAAATAGAAAAACGCTTAAAAATAAACAACATATAATCCATCTAAATTATAAAAAAATCATTGAAATCTTCCAAGCCTACATATATGGTACATTTCAAAACAGGAAAACCTGCACCAGAAGTAACAAGAACAGAATAACTTTGGTTTTAGGAATAGGTAATTCTTTTTATTTAATAAAAATAGTGAGGACTTTGTCAACACCATTCAATTGAATGAGATTTTATTGATACAATGAGCTATATGAATGTCAACAAAGTGTAGGGTGTCAGTTGGGGCAGGTAGAACTATGCCCTGGTTTTTGGATTTGTTCTCCTACACCCATTACTGTTATTATCTATTCCTGAACTGGTGGAGATGTGTGGTGTGTGACTGTGATGCCACCTCTGCCATCTCTCTCATTTCTCAGGCACAGTTTTCCCTTGCTCCTTTTAGATATGTCAGCACCTGCTATGTGCATTACCTGGGCTGCCCTGGCAATAATAAGCAAGCAATGGCTCTGGCTTCCAGATAGACCTCTGGGTACACATTTAGAGAAGAAGAGGAGTCTGCCTCTCAGCTGAGACTACTCTTTTCATTCCAGGGGCCTTAACAAGGACCCTACTATAGCAGCTTTTTCCATTACATTTTTCCCAGCTTTCAATATGTTTCTTTCTATTTACAAATAGCAGAAATACCTGGTGTGGCCCGGGGAAAATATAGTAAAAGTTGTGATGAATGAACTACATCAATGACATTAATATAGCACATTTTATTGGAAATACTTCTCTCTTATATACAGGCAGTCCCCGGGTTACGTACAAGATAAGGACTGTAGGTTTGTACTTAAGTTGAATTTGTACTTAAGTTGGAACTGGCGTCCAGATTCAGCCACTGCTGAAACTGACCAGCGGCTGACTACAGGAAGCCCGAGGCAGAGTTTCTCTGCCCCGGGCTTCCTGGAATCAGCCGCTGATCAGTTTCAACAGCAGCTGAATCTGGACGCCTGGGACAGAGCAGTTGGGGCGCTGCCGGGTAGGTCTCCGCAGCGCCGCACCTCAGCGCTGCGGTGACCAACCCGGCAGCACCCCAGGTGCTCTACCGCAGGTGTCCCCAAGTCAGCTGCTGCTGAAACTGATCAGCGGCTGATTCCAGGAAGCTGGGGGCAGAGCAACTCTGCCTCGGGCTTCCTGTAGTCAGCCGCTGGTCAGTTTCAGCAACGGCTGACTTGGGGACGCCTGGGGCAGAGGAGGTGGGGTGCTGTCGGGTTGGTCCAGTAGCGCCAAGGAGCGGCGCTGCGGGACCAACCAGCAGTGCCCCAGCTGCTCTACCTGGTCTGCTGGGGGGGGGAGGGGCGCACTAGCTGTGCCCCCGCCCCCCCCGCAGACCATGGAGACGCGAGCGGCGGGACTGAGACGCGCCGCGGTGCCGCCGCCCGGGTCCTCCGCGGCTTTGTTCCGCCTCTCCTTGGTCTGCTGGAGGGGTCCCCTCCCCCCCAGCAGACCAGGGAGACGCGGAGCAGCTTTTCTCGCCCCGGAGGACGCGGGTGGCGGGACCTCGGCGCGTCTGGGCGGTCCTGCCGCCCGCGTCCTCCGGGGCGAGAAAAGCCCCATTCGTAAGTACGGATCCGACATAAGTCGGATCTGCGTAACTCGGGGACTGCCTGTATTACTTTATGAAATTAACATAGCTAGTGATGTGCTTACAAAACACATTTACATTTAACTCATTTCTTAATAACAAAAGATGTGGTGAATGAACTACATAGATTACGTTAACATAACATATTTTATTGGAAATACTTTTTCTTTTATCATAGGGAAAGGATCTCGTATTTGCAGTTTATGTGACATGCTTAACAGAAGAGTCCAGCAAATGCCTATGATCAGGCGCTACTAAAAGCTAATTAGTGGTCCAGTTGGGGATCTGCGGGCCCATTTGGAGCACTGGGGGAACTGATTTTGAGATATAACCAATCCAGTTATTGAAGTTAGGAAATCAGTAGTATCCATTCAAAATTTTGTGTTTCTAGCTCTTACTGTTTCTGAGATCTTTTGGGACAAACTAACTAACTAACTTTTGGAAATATAAGAAGAAGATGATTTTTCCTAGAGATTATATAGTGTCTCTCAGAATAAGTGAGAAGGGTTGGTAAAATTCCTCACCTTCACTTTACAGTGCTTAAACGTTGATCTGTGGGGAATCATATTCAAAATCTTGAAGGAAGAACTTTCTATCTTCTTTTCATGTTGCACAATACCCCAGCAGTTGTCTGTGAAAAAAGAAAAGGGATACCTAGCCCTCTCTGAGAATTCCGCCTAGCACTTAACCCTAGTGATTGCATGGGACATCTCCCTCACACTTGTCTGCAGGGATTGAGTCACTGTGGGGGCTCAGTCACTGGGTGAGAAAAACCTAAAAGGGTTAAATCAAATATTGGGTTTCCTTAGGAATTGAGCCCCTCTTGCCATGGCACAGAAATCTCCCCTGACACGGGAGAATTCAGTGAAGGGAATACACTTAAATTTGATGTTCCACATCACTTATCTCCTGTCATGCTCCTGAGCTGGAACAGCAGAGGAAGGATTACTGGACAGATCTAGAGGGGCTGCTTCCAGGAGCTCTCCATGGTTGCCCAATGTAGACCAGCTGTCTGTTCACCTACAGACTGAGGGCAACATTTTCTAAAGCACCTAAGTACCATTTTCAGAAGTGATTTACTCTCCTAAGGAGCCTTGGTCCCATTGACTTTAAATGAGACTTATGATCCTAGAGCTACTTTGCTGCTTTTGAAAACTATATCACTAGTCAAAATAGACGGAAAATGTAGTCCTTGCCAGATATCTGCTCCATTTCCATAAGGGTGTCAGTGAGGTGTTTGAGCTGGCAGAAGATTGTGCAGCTCATCACAGAAGCAGTTTTCTTTGTGATGGCCAAGATCATCAAGTTTGAGGGTGGGGGAGGGGAATTAGGCATTGAGGAGAGAATCATTCAAGCTTAAGATATGGGTGTCTAAGGGTATGTCTACACTACTACCCTAGTTCGAACTAGGGTGGTAATGTAGGCACCCGGAGTTGCAAATGAAGCCCGGGATTTGAATTTCCCGCGCTTCATTTGCATAAAGCCGGGCGCCGCCATTTTTAAATGTCCGCTAGTGCGGACTCCGTGCCGCGCGGCTACACGCAGCATGGACTAGGTAGTTCGTACTAGGCTTCCTATTCCGAACTACCGTTACTCCTCGTGAAAGTAGGAAGCCTAGTCCGAACTACCTAGTCCATGCCGCGTGTAGCCGCGCGGCACGGAGTCCGCACTAGCGGACATTTAAAATGGCGGCGCCCGGCTTTATGCAAATGAAGCCCGGGAAATTCAAATCCCGGGCTTCATTTGCAACTTCGGTTGCCTACATTACCACCCTAGTTCGAACTAGGGTGGTAGTGTAGACATACCCTCAGGGTATATCTACACAGCAGCATTATTTCAGAATAACTGACATTATTCCAAAATAACAAAGAGCACGTCGACACTGCAAGCCATTATTTCAAAATACTGGTGAGCTGGAGGACTTCTTACTCTGACTCCTGTAACCCTTATTTCACAAGGGCTACGTCTACACTGGCCCCTTCTTCGGAAGGGCCATGCTAATTTTGAATTTGGGAATAGGGAAATCCTACTTTGAAGTAGGAATAAGAGATCCTCCGGAAAAGGGCTTTATTCCGGAAGATCGCGCCAGTCTAGACGCTTTTTTCCGGCTTTTCCCCAAGCCGGAAAAAAAGCGGCGGCCATGTTTATTTAAATCCCGCGCGGATTTCCCTATTCCCAAGTTCAAAATTAGCATGCCCCTTCCGAAGAAGGGGCCAGTGTAGACGTAGCCAAGGAGTAACGGAAAGTCGAAGGAAGAGTGTTCTTCCTTTGACTTCCTGCTGTGTAGACAGCACCAAAAGCCGAATTAAAGCTATTTCAACTTCAGCTATGCAATTGACATAGCTGAAATTGTGTAGCATAATTCTACTTTTGGCCCTGCCTTACAGCCTTGACTTTACAGCCTTTGCCTATTCACAATTTAAAGGTAATCTGTGAAATGAAAGAGGAATGGGTTTCTGCTTGTTTTTATAATGATATGTAAAGAAGGATTGAAAGGATTTTTACTTGAAAAAAACTGTAGAATTTTCCTCCATTTTATTTCTATGGCAAAAATCCTCAGGCAGTAAAGAAATTAGTGCTAGAAAGATGTAATCACAATATTGCTGAAGAGCACTTATTTCCTTAGGAATGCATTAGATGATGTAAAATAGCATGTGTTGATTATGTTTCTGGGAAAGTTGCATTTCCATGTCAATATAAAACCCTCTCCCTTTGTGGAGGTGAATGTGCTTTTACAAACAGAATTATATTTTCCATTTCATCATTTAGGACAAGGCTCAGCCAGAGACACAAGCCACGAGCTTTGGAAATGTACTTTTTAATGCAAGACTAGCAATAGATGATCCTGAGGCAATTCCTTTAGTCAAGCAACCCGGCTCTGATGGATTTAAAGTAGACTCAACACCACTGTTTCAGGTGAGCACTCTGTGGATCAGCCTCAAGAATCTAGGAGGATTATTTCCTTCCTAAACAAGGCTTCATACTCTATTTTCAACTCAATAACCCAGATTTTTGTAATAAATAAATTATATATGACTAATCTAGCAACACCACTATATTTATTTGGTAAACCATGTTCAAATAAACATATACAATAAAATATGCTTTGACTTTCCAGTACAGAGCTGGAAGGGGATCCCTTGCAAATACTTATCTGATTGGCTTTCACAGCCAGGGTAGCTTGTTGGAAAATTGTGTTGCTGCTTGGTTTTGATTGGCTCCTGGCCCCAGCCTCATCTAATCAGAAAGCTTGATCAGTAAAATCAGTGATTTGGCTGAGGCTCAGCATGTGATGTATGCTGTACTCCCTGCTGGTTTTTATCCTAAGGGTGAAACAAGACTAGGAGCAAAATGGGCAATTGAAAAGTGTAAGGGGTATCTGATGTAAGTTGGATGACGTTAACTCTGAAGACTCTCTGTACTGTTCTAAGAATCTAAAATAGAGTCAGACATCATATAAGAAAATATTTGATTATAAGAATACTGAATGTGAGGGTCTGTAATCTGGAATTAGGTCACCAACAAGGGTATGAATCTGGAGTCACTTCATTGAAGTCAGTGAATTTTCATAGGTGTAAACTAATATAAGTGAGAATAGGGTCCAGAATATTCATGCAGCTCCTTGTGTCTTGTTTTTGTGGGATTTCCCCTTGTTTTGTGCACTCAGGTACTATGCACACTTCAAAGTTTAAAATTATTTATAACTTAGGATAAATAAGTGACTTATACTTGACTCCAGCCCTCGATTGGGAGGGTAAGAGAGGGGTGGAGGAAATCTAGAGAGAAAAAGTTCAGGGAGAGCGACAATGGGGAGAACAGTGGATGAGGATTGGCATGGAGCTGTGCTAACTTCTCTTGGAATTGAAGTCTCATAGAGAGATGAGGTGAGAGAACTTGGAAGGGGCACACAGGGTAGGGGAATTCTCATCCAGGTAACCTTCAAGGGCTTGATGCAACTCCCAACAAAGTCAGTGGAAAGAGTTTCACCAACTTCAACCAGAGTTGGATAAGGCCTTACATGCACCTCATAAAACCCTTAAAAGCAGGGCTCTTCTCCTCTAGACTTCATACACCAACCCAACATAAACTTTTTCATGATTAGTAAAAAAAAAACTGGCAAAATCAAAGAAACAGTTCCTGAGTTAAGGGTAAAAGTATATTTCAGCAAAGTCCAGCTAACTAAAACAGTGTCACTTTCTGTTGGTACAACCATTCCATACCTTCCAAAGCACAAAACCCTTAACATGTCTAGAAATGAGCAGGTGAGGAATCCAACTACTTCCTCGGGGCCATATCATCTTTCATTCACGTTCAGCCTCTTGATTTATGCAGCCCATGCAACTTTTACTTTCCCCCTTTAACATTTGCAAAAGTTATACAAAGGACAAAACAACTAATTACTAGAAGAAACACTGGGGAGCCTTATTCTTACTGTTGAACATTTTAAGCACATGAGGACTCCCATCTGCTCACCCATGTAAGTAACGGTTTCAAAATTTGGCACAGAGAGATTATAAATTCCCATTTGCTATTTGCAGGTTCTGTTTCCAGTAACAATCTAGTAATTTGTTCTGCCTTCTTAAACTGACCACACAATGGCTGTGTCTACACTGGGCCACTTATTCTGGAAAAGCAGCCGCTTTTCCGGATTAAGCTGCAAGCTGTCTACACTGGCCGCTTGCTTTACCGGAAAAACAAAGATGATCTAATGTAAAATCATCATTGTTTTTCTGGAAAAACTATGCTGCTCCCGTTTGGGCAAAAGTCCTTTTCCGGAAAAACTGTTCCGGAAAAGGGCCAGTGTAGACAGCACAGTAGTCTTTTCCGCAAAAAAGCCCCAATCGCGAAAATGACGATCGGAGCTTTTTTGCGGAAAAGCGCGACTACATTGGCACAGATGCTTTTCCAGAAAAAGTGCTTTTCCGGAAAAGCATCCTGCCAATGTAGACGCGCTTTTCCAGAAATACTTATAACGGAAAAACTGTTCCGCTTTAAGCATTTCCGGAAAAGGGTGCCAGTGTAGACGTCGCCATTGAGAATGGGAATAGATAATGGCAGACAGGTATAGGGAAGGTAATGGGGGGGGACAAAAATAAACTGAAGGAAAATAATGCTGACTTGGGGTGTCAGGCAGTAAACATAGGTTATTAAAACTAGATATGGAATAGCCATGAAATGCCCTAAAGATTATATAGGTGAGGTAACATCTTTTATTGGACCAACTTCTGTTGATGAAAGAGATGAGCTTTTGAGCTACACAGAGCTCATGTTCAGGTCTGAAGAGACCTCTCACATTCACCAACAGAAGTTAGTTCAAAAAAAGCTTAATCCACTTTGGCTCTCTAATATCTTGGGATAACATGGCTACAACACTGTGACCATGAAATGGCCTATTCATTGTATGCCCTCCTCCATCTGCAACAGGTAGCAGTGAAGGCTGGCTATTGGGTGGTTCAGGCTCTACGCCTTATGTGTAGCAGATGGCCTGATCACCAGTTCCTGCTGGGTTTCTAGGCAGATTGGCATGTGGCATTTCAGGGGTGCTGGTCAAGCATTTCAGAATGAGATAGTGAAATAGGTTGCCACTTACTTCTCTATTTGTATTAGTTTTTGATCACTTCATTGAGACAGGCAATGTTAAACAAAATGTTGTGTTTTCTAGGTGTCTTTGGGTAGAGAATGGTACATACATACAATCTACACTGTGAGATCAAAAGAAAATGCCAACCGAGGGATTGGCAAAAGAAGTGTGGAGTACCAATACCACTCTTTAGTCAGTGGTGGGAATCCGGGGAGTTCGGTGCAGATACGTCAGAAGAGAGACGTCAAAGAAGCTCCAGACCTTGCTAACGAAATTGGCATTGAAAATAGGAGAGGAACTAACATTCAACATATAGCTTTGGACCGCACCAATAAGAAACAGATCCCACAAAGAGAAGTTACTGTCAATGGACTTCTCCCCAGGGAGCTGAATAACAGAAAACCAGAGGTCAACATAGTCACAATCGTCGGTGGAGCTGCTGCCATTTTATTGGCCATCAGTTTAATTGCAATTATTATTTTGCTGTTAAAGCATAGACAGAGCTTAGAGAAGAAGGAAGTCACAAAGGGGCCAGGGAGCAGGGAGCCAATGATGTCCCCATCCAATCACACTAGTGACAGCTCTGAGGTTTGATTCCAAGACCATGGGATTTGAACCTTCCTCCAGAGTGCCTCAAAGATAAACTTGAACTGCTACTTGTTAGCAGAAGGTAACCATCATGCGTGAAAATTAAAATATCCTATGGTTCTGACTGTACTTGAAAATACTGATTTGTGCTCTTGCTACAATTTTCAGACATAAACGAAGAATCCAACCCAAACCTCCTGTTTTGCACAATAGGCAATCCCAATGTCCTCACTAAAGTTAAGCTGCATTGCAAGAAATTGCATCGCAAGGGAGATATTTTTGTTGAGTTTTTTTAGAAGAAATTATCCAAAGGTGCTGGGGGGTCTCTCTCCACAATACAAAAGGAAGTGTCTTATTATCGTACTCTTGTCTACTTGGAAGGTGCAATGCTGATACTCTCTAGGCAAGTTCTGAATAGTTTCTCACAAAAAATCTTCCTTGCTCTTGTTCTTATTAGTCTCTAGAGTGTGAAAATCCTCCAGCCTGATTCAGCCTAGTTAGAAGTCCTTTGGCCTCAGTTAAGTTGTATCCCTTGCATTTAACTGATATTTCTTCCAAAGACAACTAGATTGGTCACATCACACCTGAATTACACGCCAGGATGCATTACACATTCTTAGTGGGGAACTCACAGTCAGCTATTTGATCCTACTTTTTTTTTCTTGTTTTGTTTTATTTTTTCCTCCTTATTTACGATTATATAAAACCAAAGAATACGGTAATGTCCAAAAGAAAGTTTGATTGTTACAAATGCTGGGCAGTTATGTCCTCTTACTCTTACAATGGGTTATAAAAGTATTTGTACAGTAAATTGTATTTGTCAGTGCACATCCAATGGTGGGAAATGCATGAGTTGGTAACATTTATGTCTCTAAAGGAGATATAATGTTATACTTAAAATGCAGACGACAAGGTTCTGTCCGAACTGAGGCTATGAATTGTGATGTAGAATTCAGTGCTTTTTAGGCAGTTACCACGTTACAAGTGGCAACAATGGGAAGAAAATACAAACATTTTATGGGAGCAAGTTGTATTTATTAAGTTGAGGCATAATCATTGTGCTTCTTGAGAAACATGCAGTTTTATGGGTAACTTTACTTTTGGAAGAATAATTCTAACTATCTGTCTTTTTGGTTAAGGTAATATGACAGCAGCATGTTCTGCAGAAGACTGGATCAATGGTGCTTCATTACAGTGTTTATCCAGTTAGGGTCTGATCCACCCAAAAAGTGTCTCTGCAGCTGCTGATCCACAGAAACTCTCTTATCTCCACACTCCTGGCCAGTTGGCCTTGCTTTGAGACAGCGTGCTGCCTCTCCTACACTGTCAGAAAGCAGGAGCAACTCCACTGAAGTCATTGGAGTTAAACCAGGGTGAGCACAGAATCAGGCTCTTTGTGCTATTTCTACAACATCCTCTTTCTGTACTGTAGACTCACAGAACCCTTTTTGCTCCGGGGTTACACTGATGTAAGTCCATTGACTTCATAGAGCTTACTCTAGATTTGTACCAATGACTGAGATCAGAATCTAACCCACAATTCCTTATGGGTTTTTCCTAATGGGCTGTATGATCTAAAGACAATGTCAGCGGTCTCTGTGTCTATCTACACTGTGGGTATCCATAATTGGCCTGTGTCCAACTTACTCAGACTCACAGGGTATTCAGTTGTGGTGTAAATATTCAGGTTTGGGCTGGAACCTTGCTTCTAGGACCTCATGAGATGGGAGGATCTCAGCTTAGCTGCAGCCTGAGCCGCAACAATTAAACAGCCTCTTAGTCTGAGCCCTCACAAGCCCAAGTCAGCTGGCACGGGCTAGCAATGAGCATGTAATTGTGATGTAGACATATCCTAAGAGCTAAATTTTACCTTTCTCCTCTTTAAATAAGCCAGAAAACATATTGGCCTTCAAATATTGCCAATAATTTCTGGCCTGAAATAATGATTTGCAGATGCACAGAAACCACCCCATGTATTATAACTTTCTCCCACTAAGTTCACCATTGATTTGCCGTGTGTCTAATGATGCTGTGTCTACAATGGCAAGTTATTCCGGAAAATCAGCCGCTTTTCCGGAAAAACTTGCCAGCTGTCTACACTGGCCGCTTGAATTTCTGGAAAAGCACTGATGATCTAATGTAAAATCATCAGTGCTTTTCCGGAAAAACTATGCTGCTCCCGTTTGAGCAAAAGTCTTTTTCCGGAAAACTGTTCCAGAAAAGGGCCAGTGTAGACAGCACAGTAGTGTTTTCCGCAAAAAAGCCCCGATCACGAAAATGATGATCAGGGCTTTTTTGCGGAAAAACGCGTCTAGATTGGCCACGGACGCTTTTCCGCAAAAAGTGCTTTTCCGGAAAAGCGTCCTACCAATCTAGACGTGCTTTTCCAGAAATACTTTTAATGGAAAACCTTTTCCGTTAAAAGCATTTCCGGAAAATCATGCCAGTGTAGATGTAGCCATGGTGTTTTTGAAACCTGCGTTACAACTCATGCCAGATAGATCAAAGATTTAACTGGCAGATATCTTCTGCTTTTACCTCAAATTCAGAAGTAGATAAGTATCAGCAACAATCTAGAGGCAAATATGCCTTTGTGTCTGCATACCAAGCCCACTGAGATCAATGGGAGTAATGCCCAGTCAAATGCAGAATTTGTTCATTGGGTTCTACATGTACAGAGGACCAGCAATAAATGACTCTATATAGTAAAATGGAATGTATGTAAATAATAGCATGTTTCAATATTTATAATGGGCCAGTTTTCTAGATGCAGAGAAGTAATGTTTAGAAAGTTATTATAAATTTAGAAATTAGGGATTTATCACTACATCTATTTTTCTGCTTTCGAATGTTAAGAAATAGGAATGCCGTTTGTTAACACTGATACAGGATCTTCTTCTTATTCCTTTTATGAAGTCAACCTGGGACCCATTTATTGTACAAGCCAAATATTGAGCCTCTTAGGCACTGTAGTAAATTATTTTAAACAAGCCCAATGTAATTATCAGGGCTCAACAAACTGCGGCGAGAGCTACTCGCCAGCCCTGCACCGCACACATGCCAGACCGGCACTGCACATGCGCACAGCACCGGTGAATGGGGCACATGTAGCGACCGTAGAAACGGTGGTTTGTCGAGCCCTGGTAATTACTAATTATTTAGAGAACTATGTAACAGACCACAGTTATTTTCATAAATAAAAAGCAGCATAGCTCCCTTTGTCCTGATTTACACTAGGGCTGTGTCTAGACTGGCCAGTTTTTCCGGAAAATCAGCCGCTTTTCCGGAAAAACTTGCCAGCTGTCTACACTGGCCACTTGAATTTCCACAAAAGCACTGACTTCCCACTGTAAGAAATCAGTGCTTCCTTGCGGAAATACTATTCTGCTCCCATTCAGGCAAAAGTCCCTTTTGCGCAAAGCTTTTGCAAGAAAGGGCCAGTGTAGACAGCTCAGATTTGTTTTCCGCAAAAAAGCGCCGATCGCGAAAATGATGATCAGGGCTTTTTTGCGGAAAAGCACGTCTAGATTGGCACGGACGCTTTTCTGCAAAAAGTGCTTTTGCGGAAAAGCGTCCGGACCAATCTAGATGCTCTTTTCCGCAAATGCTTTTAACGGAAAACTTTTCCGTTAAAAGCATTTCCGGAAAATCATGCCAATCTAGACGCAGCCTTATGGGAATTTAGTTCAAATTTATAAGCGAAGCATACATACTACCAAGCCTGTTATTTTGAAATAACGGGCTTCTTAATTAGAAATCCAATCATGGGGACACTCTGGTTCAATTTTGTTCAATCAGGAGTTATTAAGTCAAATTTACTAATTTCAAAATAGTTTCCAAGTGTAGCCGTGGCCTTAGAATGCTGGCTTGGTAACTAACTGAGCAGTTATCCAATTTCAGTTTTTCATAAAACTAGGGGGCTGCACCCCCTGCTTGCTATGCTCATCAGCCCCCCTCTCTCTGTGGGAAGGCAGCCTCATCGCCCCACCCTCAGCCACCTGGCTGAGGTCACAGCATGGCAGCCTTGGCTCTCCTGCTCCTCACCCCACCCAACTGCTGGAAGGAGGTTAGGACTGGGCCAATGCCAGGGCAGCCCCGGCTTTCCCCTTGGAGCACCAGGGAGAGGGGAGAAGGGAGGCCGTGTGATGGAGGGTGGAGGCAGGCAGCAGGACACAGTGAAAAAATGATATCACTCTGTCATCCTGCAGGAAACACTTCTGTATATAGAGAGAATTTTGTTGGAAATTAGAGCATCTAGGGTTTTTTTTAAATACACTATATAAAACAATATAGAATTAAAGCTGCTAATAAAAAAGAAAAAAGCAAACATTGAACAGATAGACAAGTATGATGCATGAGATCAAATTCTGAAATCCGTTCTTGCAAAACTCCCATTGGTTTCAGAGTAAGGTCTGCCAGATTTGTGCCATATTTAACAAATTGGATTTCTTAGAATTCAGCGGGTTATAAATGCATCAGTAACAGAATGCCTTTTTATTATGTCTTCACAATTTTGGATTTCATGAAACTCATTTGAGGCCTATTAACGTTTGCCCTTCTGCTTAAAGAGGGGCTTTGTGTATAGTAATTTGAATAAGTGCCTCATTTCCAGTTATTGTGCACAGATACATTTATATTTATCTATACACTCAATAAACTAATTGTGTATATTTAACCTACTTACAGATTTTTGTACTGAGCCTACTTTCCCATGGAGAACTTATACTACCAGCAGTAACAGCATTTGTTAGGACTTTTATACACTGATTGATGTATTGTAATTTGTTGTTCGGAAGCATATAGATTTTGTTACCCTACCAGAATGATTTGCACCCATATTTATTTGAAATTACTTGTTTGTTTATGGCTGTTGTATTTGACATTCATATCTGGGGGGAAAATTAAAGCTATTTCCCCTTTTGGTTACTAATGAAATATTTATATATGAGTATCAGACTATTGGGAATGGCCAGTAATATACTAGTGGGATAAGTGCTGTAATTTGTAATTCAGACAGTCAAACAAATTTACCACAGTCTCCAATAAACCCTTTTTATTTCACTCTTCTTGTGTCTGTTTCCCAATATGAAATGAGTAGTGCAAGGTTTGTTTGCTTTTTAATTTAAGAATTGTGGTTTCATTCCTGGATCGCAAGAGGAATGGCCAATGAACAATGGATGGTTCATATCTAGTGTTGAAGAATAGGAGTGCCTAGACAGAGGGATAGGCAAAAGTATCACACGCGCTAGGGACCAATATATTTTTACCACAATCACTGAAATACTCACCACAAAGGTGCCTGTCAGATCCCTAGTGCTGGTCAGTGCAGCAATCTTCAATCCATTAAAAATATGATTTTTAAAGTAGTGCTCCTCGAATGAGGTACACGATGGAAGAAGCCATCAGTGCAGAAGGAGGCAATAGATGGCGGAAGAACCTCACATGCACAATGCCTTTTGAACTATGCTTGGGTTTAATTCCCCTCTTTTCCAGTGGCAGATTAAGAGAGATCTCAGTCTGGAATGAGTCGCATTGTGGAGCAATGTACCAACATTGCCATATTCAGGCCCTTTGTAGGCTTGATCAGTTACCTAGCTTTGTGCTATCTGACTTTCCTGTACGTTATTAACACACAGGCAGCAGTGGGCTGTTTTCACAAGACCATCACTCCATATCTGCCCTCTCAGTCCTTATCCTCCAAGGAAACCTGCATAACACCTTCAAAAGCTGAGCCGGGGAGCTTACATTCGTAACTTTGCCAGAAACTGAAAATTAGACTCGATAGAGACTGGATTTATTGATTTATCACAATGCGTAACCCAGTATTCCTTCTTTGTCCTACAATTCCAGTGGTATCGACGGCTTGAAAAACCTCGGTCTTTTGCAACATGAATTAACGCTTCATGCTAAACAATTTGTTCCACTTTATATTTAGCTGTGCCACTCTGAATACCTTTCTCAGACCTTAAGAAGATCTCTGTGTGAGCTCAACTGCTTTTCTCTTTCACCAACAGAAGTTGGTCCAATAAAATAAATTACCTCCCCTACCATATTTATCTATATCTTTAGGCAGAATAACTCTCTAGATTTAGCCTTTATATCTGATACTTAAACTGGGAGAGCAGTTTTGCAATCACTTTTTAATTTATATTCTTTTTGGGGGTTTGGACCTCTTACTTATTTCTCAGAGAATTGATCCATCCAGGTAATCACCCCTCTTAGGTAAGTGTCTGTTCTTTGATTCACCCAGGTAATGAATGGATCAGTTAAGAGACTTTTGAACCACACTTTTTGGGCCACTATGTGAGTGAACCTCCAAGAACACATCAGTTTTTTCTAGGTATTTGACTATTGTTTCTTGCACATTAAAGGTACTGGGTCTTAATTCTTCTCTGATTTACACTATTGTAAACCAGTGGAAACTCCACGGAGTTTCACCAGTGGAAACATTCAGACCCAATGTGTATTTCTGTGCCACAGATCTGGTATCCATTCCACCTGTCTTTGGGGGAGAATAAAACTTGATAGTATTCTGGAGTGAAAGGGGAGGAAAGTTATCAACTGTCACCACCCTTCTGTCTCTAACAGCTGAGTTATCCCCACTTCACATCTATCAAGATCCCTTGTAAAGGAAAGCTTGGCAAGGTGTGATTAGTCAACAGACTTTCTCTGTGCATATCTCTGCATGTAGCTGATCCACTCAGGCTAAAGTTGAAGTGCTTAGGGAGAGGAAGGTACAGGGGTACTGCCAGGTCCTTTTATTTAGTCTATCTGTATGCTGGTTTTTATTCTCCACTGTTTGTAATAGAAGGTTGGGGGGGACAGGGAAATGTCCTAGCCTATCAAACATTTTTTTACATTTTTTTCCCTATTCTTTTTTATTCCTGGTGTCATTGAAATGATCTTGAGTATAGTTGGGTGCTGCTGCAGAGGAACACAAACATTAAGTCTCTTCACAATAGAAGCTAATGGGGGAGGGGGGGTTGGTTCCTTTGGCAGCAGACAAGGGATTTTGAAAACAGAATGCAGAACTGTGCCTTTAGGCACAATCCCTTTGCATCAGGGATGGGGCCATATAGTGTGGGAGAAACTAAACTATTATTGTCACCAGTATCTATGCTATGTGTCCTCTGCGATGAAATAATTGTGATGTGTGATGCTGCAGCATGCCTCAACTTTTACATCTTCAGCTACGTCTAGACTACATGGCTCCGTCGACAGAGCCCTGTAAAATAGTTTACTCGGCATAGTCAATAAAGCGGGGATTTAAATAATCCCCGCTTCATTAAAATAAAAATGGCCGCCGCGCTGTACCAACGATCAACCGATCTGGCACAGCACGGCAGTCCAGACGTGGCGCGGTCGACAAGGGAAGCCTTTGTCGACCACTCCAGTAAACCTCGTTTCACGTGTCTATAAGTGAGATGGAGATGCCCTTCAAATTTCAAAGCTTGTCATGGGTGCAGAATGCAGCAGCCTTGTTGTTGTTCTCAGTGCCGACTGAGAGGAAACATACTCTGCTTGGTCAGGAAAGCTCTTGATACAGTGAAAGCTTTAGTATCATGGAGATATAAGGGGTTGCCAGTTAACTGAAGGTGCCAGATAACGAAGTTTGTTGCTCTGTCCCCACTCCACGCAGGCTGAGGAGGAAGGAGGTGCCTGCTGATATTGTCAGCCAGCAATGCTGGCTATCAGAAGCCCTGCAACATCTGGCCACACGGGGGGAGTCAGGCACACATGCCCGAAGACACAGCAGTATTGTGGCTGGGGACAATGGCAGTTAACAAAGTTTTCTGATTAACAGGGTGGCGGATAACAAAGTTTCACTGTACAAGCCCTTTGGATTCCACTTGTTCTATTAATTCTTTGTCTGCAGAAAAAGGGAACAGCCATAAGTTTGTTACCATAATAATCACTGTCACTCTACTAATCCCAAAGTCTCTGAGAGCTAAAAAATGAGAGAAGGTGTGTCCAGGTCCCATCAACCTTAGCCATACATCAGAAACCCCAGGGTACCACTAGCAAGACAGTGCAGCTGCCAACCAAATGCTTCCCAGGGGAAGCAATCCATGCCAATACCCACAGAGTTGAATCTTCACAAGTCTGCCTGCATGGACAGTTTTGTCTTTTACCGTGTTGCCTCTCTGCTCTGCCAGTGAAGCCAAACTTGGTCAGTCGTTTCCAATTCTCTCACAGCTGACTACCACTTGGAATGCCCGGCCAGGTTGCTATCCTCTTCTCCTTCCAGTCCCTTCTCAAAACCTACTTCTTCTGCAATGATAATATCAATGACTGACCCAGGAAAGTGAAGGGTAAGAGCAACTGGATAAAGATGGTTTTATTTACTTGGTTTTAAAATGTACAGAAAGTAGGTTAAAATGAGTATTAAAAAGGTGTCTATTTTACACATGCTCTATTTCCTCCACCCTTTGCAGTTCTGCCAGTTTATCATGAGCCTCACTTGGTGTGTTTCTTGAATCACCAACTCCTGGAGTCTTGGAAATATGTGAGACTCTCAGCTTTCATTTTTAATAAAATAAAAGTTTCTTGCCCTGATGGCTGCAAAGACTAGATTGAAAATGGGATCTGAGAGTAATCCAAAGATTCGAAAATCAGAAAGGTAAATGAAAAGAGCCCTAATGCATATGTTAATATCATTATTTTAATATCAATTTCAAGACTGTGAAGGGCCAGCCTCATGATTTGTGACTATATGGGCTGGTAAGACTGCATATGTTTCTTGTCTTAAATGTTTAACCTTTAGAGGGTTAGGGATTGCCTTCCTCTGTATGTGTTTGCTGTGGCAGCTGGAAAAGAGTCCTAATGGAGCATTTGATCAGAAAGAGGTCAGCTTGACTACATAGAACTAGGAATGCATCAGTCAGTTTTGGGATCATTAAGGTTAATTTGACCAAGATGCTCCTGAGGTAGAAATGACATTGAAATTCCCTCGGGACTTTCTTAAGGGTGGGAGTTCAGCCCTAGCACCTCCTGAAAGAAGCTGACTGTGCAGCTGGCCATCACCACCTCCTGCCAGATTTTGTCACTCGTCAGCTGCTACCATATATCAGATGAAGTGACATAAAATAATGTGAAACTCTCCCAGTTGGTCCCTGTGCACAGGGACAGGTTGTAAATCAATAACAATACTTTGAAAAATAAGTGCTTCCAAAATTCCCCACTTAAGTGCTTAATCCACCAGCCTTCTCTCAACATGCAGCAACTGCAGCTTTTCCCCAGCCCTTATGATGGCAGCCGGGCAGATGGACAATAACAGCTGTGACAAAAGGCTCTTTCTGTGAGGTTCTATTTTCCCAGTTTTGCTTCCGTTTTGCAATTGCTGTGAGGCCTTGTCGATGTCTCTAATTAATATAGCAGCATGGAAATTCCTCATATCGAGGGCAAAGGTAGCACACTGAAATTGGAACCTGTATCAGACAGTTTGTTTGCTTTTGAGTGCCATGGAAGCTGATTGGCTCCCTGATTCCAATCTTTTTTGCAAAACCCCAGACATTTTAATAAAGCCTCATTCAGCTAACGTATGAGATTAAACCTTAATCAGGAGCCTGGGAAGCAAGTGAATTTGGCTTGTAAACAAAAAAGAGACATCTGCTGTAGGACAGACTCCAAGATTTCTGAAAGCAGCAGCAGAGACAAACTCACTGAACAAATATCATGAGCTTTCACTTCAAACCCCACAAAAGCTCATGATACCATCTATATATGTTGTTAGTCTCTAAGGGTATGTCTACACTACCCCGCTAGTTCGAACTAGCGGGGTAATGTAGGCATACCGCAATTGCAAATGAAGCCCGGGATTTGAATTTCCCAGGCTTCATTTGCATAAGCGGGGCACCGCCATTTTTAAATCCCCGCTGGTTCGAACCCCGTGCCGCGCGGCTACACGCGGCACGAACTAGGTAGTTCGAACTAGGCTTCCTAGTTCGAACTACCGTTACTCCTCGTGGAACGGGGTTCGAACGAGCGGGGATTTAAAAATGGCGGCTCCCCGCTTATGCAAATGAAGTCCGGGAAATTCAAATCCCGGGCTTCATTTGCAATTGCGGTATGCCTACATTACCCCGCTAGTTCGAACTAGCGGGGTAGTGTAGACATACCCTAAGGTGCTGCAGGACTATTCCTTGGTTTTTAAGTTTTTCTAGTTACAGACTAACTCAGCTACCCCTCTGAAGCTTTTGAACCAATATCAGCATGAATGTATGTTTTAACTTCTCTATAGCCACCCATACTTCTGACTCCTGAAAATGGAACCAGGGTCAAACTGGGCCAACTCATAGCAGCACAGCCAGACAGTAAGATGCTCCACAATGCTTTTCTTTTAAAATAATGAAGGTCCTAGCCCTTAGGTTGTCAAATTTGCCTTCAGAATGTGAACAGAAAATGTTTGGGATTCCTAGTGAATGACCAATAACACTGGTAAGATAAGCATCTCATGAAAGGTTGACCTAAACTTTTGTGTGTGAGAGAGAGACGGGTGGGGGGGGAGGATGGACCACCACCAGAGGGGACAAGAGGATGGCTTGAGGTTGCGTGGATAGTTAACTGACTCCTTCAAAAAAACTCCTGGGCTGAAAAAAAGGAGGATGCAGTCACAGTTCCCAAACTAATCTCTTGGGGTATGTCTACACTACCCCGCTAGTTCGAACTAGCGGGGTAATGTATGCATACCGCACTTGCTAATGAAGCCCGGGATTTGAATTTCCCGGGCTTCATTAGCATAAGCGGGGAGCCGCCATTTTTAAATCCCCGCTGCTTCGAACCCCGTGTAGCGCGGCTACACGGGGCTCGAACTAGGTAGTTCGGACTAGGGTGCCTATTCCGAACTACCGGTACACCTCGTTTCACGAGGAGTACCGGTAGTTCGGAATAGGACCCTAGTCCGAACTACCTAGTTCGAGCCCCGTGTAGCCGCGCTACACGGGGTTCGAAGCAGCGGGGATTTAAAAATGGCGGCTCCCCGCTTATGCTAATGAAGCCCGGGAAATTCAAATCCCGGGCTTCATTAGCAAGTGCGGTATGCATACATTACCCCGCTAGTTCGAACTAGCGGGGTAGTGTAGACATACCCCCGTTTTTCTAAATTTTATTTCCCATGTGTGACACCTGTTTTGAACCCACATCCTTTTAAATGCAGGCTGGCTGACACATATTTAGGTGACAAACACTGTAAGGGTCAGCTGAAGTCAAATGTAGCTCTTGTTAAAATATTCACACAACATGTATTTCAGTTCCAGTGGTAAAAAGGGATGGGGGAGGGGGGGCGGGAGTTAAACCAAATACACATCCCTTATACCATTTGCAATACAAACCTTTCAGTCTTGAAAATGGAATTGAGTAGAAACTGACCAGTCTCTATTCATTGTCTGAAAAAAAACACAGTACAAGTTGGGAGTAGTAAGTTAGATTTCTAAATTTCTTTCATTTTTAATGAAGTATTGTTAATAGCAGAGCACTTTTATCTGATCTATAGCTTGCCTTTATGCCGTTGCTCCGAGTCTAAGCTAAGCCATTAACACACCTACCTTGGGTGATCAATACCACTCACTGTTCTTTAAAAATATTACACCCTAATTACAGCTTTTCTTTCACAGCTCATACCCGCTCTCTTTCTGATGATCAACTAACATGGATTCACAGGCTCTTCTATAATCACACTCTCTATTAGGACCCAGCCCCTTCAACACACACTGTCACTAGATGATTACCAAGATAGAAGGACAAACTCACATCCTGGGAGAAGGAAGGGACAAAAACAAAGGGGACAGTTGCCCCCAGGTCAGGAGATTCAAAGGGGTCTATAGCTTCAGGCCAACATTGCTACTACTGTGCAGCCAGTAATACTATCAAAGAAGGAAATTAGATTGGTCTGATGTAACATATTCTTGACATATCCACATAGGCTATATTTTCTAAACTTGTTATCCTCAAAGTGCTTACAAACAGGCTGATAACTAATTTGGTTCAGTAATTTTCCAAGTATTAAAATGCCCTAGTCATCTTTCTCCTTCTGTTTTCCCTTCTTCATTCCTCTAGGACCTAACCTGTCCTCCAAGAGCTCTCAAAGATAATCAGTAAGGCAATGTCTAAACTGCAATGCTATTGTGGGATACCGGAGCACCCCAAAATAGCTATCCTGTGTCTTCACAGCAAACCCATTATTTCAGTCTTGCTATTCCGACATCCCTGTAAACCACATTCTACAAGGAGTAAGGGACAGCACTTTGTTTTGAAATTTGGCACTGTGTAAACAGCCCCAAATGGCAACATAACCTATTTCGAAATAGCATCGAAATAAGATATGCAATTTGCATAGCTCAAATTGCGTATCTTATTCCGAGTTACGGTGCAGTGTAGATGCACCCTAATGGTTCCAAGATTGGTCTCCAGGGTGCATTTCATAAGGCTCTACCAACTTAAATACTTCTAATTTAAAATTAAATATTCTTAAACCTGTTCTTTCCCTCTCTTGGCTCCTCTTACTTCCCCCTTACTGTCATGATCATGAGGGGTGGCCAGCAGCCTGGGGACTAAGGGGTTAACTGTGCCTAGCCAGGTAGCAGTCAGTCAATAGAATCATAGAATCATAGAATAATAGGACTGGAAGGGACCTCGAGAGGTCATCGAGTCCAGCCCCCCGCCCTCAAGGCAGGATCAAGCTCCGTCTACACCATCCCTGACAGATGTCTATCTAACCTGTTCTTAAATATCTCCAGAGAGGGAGATTCCACCACCTCCCTTGGCAATTTATTCCAATATTTGACCACCCTGACAGTTAGGAATTTTTTCCTAATGTCCAATCTAAACCTCCCCTGCTGCACTTTAAGCCCATTAGTCCTTGTCCTGTCCTCAGAAACCAAGAGGAACAAATTTTCTCCTTCCTCCTTGTGACACCCTTTTAGATATTTGAAAACCGCTATCATGTCCCCCCTTAATCTTCTTTTTTCCAAACTAAACAAGCCCAGTTCATGAAGCCTGGCTTCATAGGTCATGTTCTCTAAACCTTTAATCATTCTTGTCGCTCTTCTCTGTACCCTTTCCAATTTCTCCACATCTTTCTTGAAATGTGGCGCCCAGAACTGGACACAGTACTCCAGCTGAGGCCTAACTAGTGCAGAGTAGAGTGGCAGAATGACTTCACGAGTTTTGCTTACAACACACCTGTTGATACAACCTAGAATCATATTTGCTTTTTTTGCAACAGCATCACACTGTTGGCTCATATTCAACTTGTGGTCCACTATGACCCCTAGATCCCTTTCCGCCATGCTCCTTCCTAGACAGTCGCTTCCCATCTTGTATGTATGGAACTGATTGTTCCTTCCTAAGTGGAGCACTTTGCATTTCTCTTTATTAAACCTCATCCTGTTTACCTCTGACCATTTCTCTAACTTGCTAAGGTCATTTTGAATTATGTCCCTATCCTCCAAAGAAGTTGCAACCCCACCCAGTTTGGTATCATCTGCAAACTTAATAAGCGTACTCTCTATCCCAATATCTACATCATTGATGAAGATATTGAACAGTACGGGTCCTAAAACAGACCCTTGAGGAACTCCACTTGTTATCCCTTTCCAGCAGGATTTAGAACCATTAACAACAACTCTCTGACTACGGTTATCCAGCCGTAGTCTGGATCTATAGAAATATAGATAGAGATTTCAAACTGAGACAAAGGAATTGTTGGGTTTTCCCTCCTTTGTCTCTGGGCAGTTGACTCTCCAGATACTGAGGGGGACAGACAACATGTCCCTCTCCAAGAAATGACTCTTCACCATCTGTAAGTAGGGCAAAGTCTAGATAAATCCATTAGGTTTTATTGTTTTATGGTTTGGGAATGGGAATCTGATATCTGTGCATTTAGAAATGGGTTTTCCTCTCTTTTGTAACTAAGTTTTGTTCCCATGGGAAAATTCCCCATGAGTTTATTAATTGGTGGTTCTTACCATCTAGCCAATCTAAATATGCTTGTCACAGTAGTATTGTTTTGATAATAAAAGTTCTTTTTTATTAGCCTGGTATTGGTTCAGTTCTGTGTCCTGGAAATCTGTGGGATCTGCATGCCTCTGGATAGGGGATAGCAGCCACAGACTGCAATTTGTATTTTCTCATTTCTTTTTCAAGCGCTTTGGGAAAAAGAGCTTGGGGTACCCTGGGGTTGGTTTCAAGTGTGCACCCCTGTTTGTGGGTTCAAAAGTACTTGATGGTGGCAGCAGATTTTTATCCCCAAAATCTACGTTTTTAGGATTTTGGGGGGAAGTTTTATACCAAAGCTGGAAATATAAGGTTTTGGGGTTGCTTTTACAGCCCCCACTTCTGCATTAATCATGCCAGAGTGGGAAATCAGCCTTGAAAGCAATTTGCATAGCTCAAATTGTGTATCTTATTTCAAGTTACGGTGCAGTGTAGACACCCCCTTATGGTTTCAAGATTGATCTCCAGGGTGCATTTCATCAGGCTCTACCAACTTAAATACAGGCAGTCCCCGACTTACGCAGATTACGCAGTTACCAACGGGGCTTTTCTCGCCCCGGAGAACACGGACTGCGGGACCTCGCGGTCCCGCCGCCCGTGTACTCCGGGGCGAGAAAAGCTGCTCCGCGTCTCCCTGGTCTGCAGACCAGGAAGACACGGAGCAAAGCCGCGGAGGGGCTCGGGCAGCCGGGCAGCCCAGGCGTGCCTGGGCTGTCCCGCCGCCGACTTCCCCCGAGGCTTTGCAAAGCCGCGGAGGGGCTGGGGCTGTGGGGCAGCCCAGGCGCGCCTGGGCTGTCCCACCACCGGCTTCCCCCGAGGCTTTGCAAAGCCTTGGGGGAAGCCGGCGGCGGGACAGCCCAGGTGCACCTGGGCTGTCCCGCTGCAGGCGTGCTCCAAGGCTTTGCTCCCCGTCTCCCTGCAGACCAGGGAGACGGGGAGCAAAGCTGTGGAGCACGCCAGCAGGGGGACAGCTCAAGCGCATCCGGGCTGTCCCGCTGCGGGCGTGCTCCAAGGCTTTGCTCCCCGTCTCCCTGCAGACCAGCAGACCAGGGAGATGGGGAGCAAAGCCTCGGAGCACGCCAGCAGTGGGACAGCGCGGCGCGCCTGGACTGTCCCACTGCCCGCGTGCTCTGAGGCTTTGTTTCGCGTCTCCCAGGTCAGCAGACCAGGGAGACGGAGCAAAGCCGTGGAGGACTTGGGCGTCCCGCCACCCCCGTCTCCCTGGTCTGGTGGGGGGGGGGGGGTGCAGCTAGTGCCCCCCCCCCCCAGCAGACCAGGCTTTTCTTGCCTACCCCTGGGGTAGAGCAGCTGGGGGCTGCCGGGTTGGTCCCGCAGCACCGCTCCGGACCAACCCAGCAGCACCCCAGCTGCTCTGCCCCAGGCGTCCCCAAGTCAGCCGCTGCTGAAACTGACCAGCGGCTGACTACAGGAAGCCCGAGGCAGAGTTGCTCTTCCCCAGGCTTCCTGGAATCAGCCGCTGATCAGTTTCAGCAGCTGCTGACTTGGGGACGCCTGGGGTTCTTAAGTTGAATCTGTATGTAAGTCAGAACTGGCATCCAGATTCAGCCGCGGTTGAAACTGATCAGTTTCAGCAGCAGCTGACGCCAGTTCCGACTTACATACAGATTCAACTTAAGAACAAACCTACAGTCCCTATCTTGTACGTAACCCGGGGACTGCCTGTACTTCTAATTTAAAACTAAATATTTTTTAACCTGTTGTTTCCCTCTCTTTGCTTGTCTTCCTTCCCCCTTACTGTTAATGTGATGTGTGTTACGTATTTATTCACTAGTTTATTAGTTCTTCTTTCTTTCTAAGTAGAAGACCTACACTTTATCTTTCTCTTGCTCCTTAATTATTTATAGAAACTCTTTTTATTGCTGTTTATGTCCCTTACTAGATGTATTTAATTTTGTTCCTTAGCTTAGCCTTTCTGAGTTTGTCCTTTCATGCTTTTCTTTTGTACTCCTCCTTAGCAATTTGTCCACATTTTATAAGCTGCACCTATTTTACACCAATAGGGCAACTTCAGCCTTGCCGTTAGACTTGACTTCACTGGTGCAGAACCTGCTGAAGCCAGAACGGAATTAGGTCTAATATGTAAAGCCTTTAGGGATTCAATAGTTTCACAACACATACCAGAGGGTATGTCTATACTACCACCCTAGTTCGAACTAGGGTGGTAATGTAGGCAACTGGAGTTGCAAATGAAGCCCGGGATTTGAATTTCCCGGGCTTCATTTGCATCTCGTCGGGCGCCACCATTTTTAAATGTCTGCTATTGCGGACTCCGTGCCGCGTGGCTACACGTGGCACGGACTAGGTAGTTACTCCTCGTTTCACTAGCCTAGTCCGAACTACCTAGTCCGTGCCGTGTGTAGCCGCGCGGCACGGAGTCCGCACTAGCGGACATTTAAAAATGGCGGTGCCCGGCTTTATGCAAATGAAGCCCGGGAAATTCAAATCCCGAGCTTCATTTGCAACTCCGGTTGCCTACGTTACCACCCTAGTTCGAACTAGGGTGGTAGTGTAGACATACCCAGAGTTATTTTTAAGGCTTAGTCTACACTGCAGGGTTTTTGCTCAAGAAGCCTTTTGTGGAAGAGTTATTGCACAAAAACTTCTTGCGCAAAAGCACATCTAGACCTAAAAGCACATTGCAAAAGTGATGCGCTTTTGCACAAGAGAGCGTCCACACTGCATGGACTCTCTTATGCAAGAAAGCTCTAATGGTCATTCACAGAAATGGTAATCAGATCACCTGTGCTTTTTCCCATAGGGGTTTCTTGTGCAAAAACCCCTCCGGAGCGTCCACACTTGCCTTTCTGTGCAAGAGCTGTGGCACAAAAAGGAGCTGTTTTGCACAAAAACCTTGTAGTGTAGACATAGCCTAAGAGTACTTATTAGCTTTTTCTCTTTGTAATGGTTTGTTCCTCTCAGTAACCCTGAGCCAGTATATGCACTCCTGGAAGGGCTCTGCTTACACTATAGCCCTCTGGCCAGAAACTCCAACAAGGAAAGAGCTCACAGTTCCCTTTGTGGGACTCTGCTCAAAGACCCTGAGTGATCTTGGCTCCCCTCTTGTTGGGAAATGGTGGTGAAGGAGAGATGCCTTCCAGGCAAGAAAAGGTGCAGAAAGCAATAACAGCAGAGCTAAGCGGACTCTTATAAGGCTCCACCTATTTACCATCTCCTTAAAGCAGAATCACTAAGCTGGGTTAAATGTCTCCAGGCAGGGCAAGAGGTAGACATGTGAAATTTGTTACTTGGACTGCCCTTACTTGCTGATCCAATGGTGATTGGAGCTTGGGGATTGGGTGAGGTGGAAGTGCGCATCTACACAGCAGGGCAAAAGTCGAATTAAGCTACGCAACTTCAGCTACATCACTTGCGTAGCTGAAGTCGAAATAGCTTAACTCGGCTTTTGGCGCTGTCTACACAGCAGGAAGTTGAAGGAAAAACAGTCTTCCTTCGATGTCCCTTACTCCTCATGAAATGAGGGTTACCATGAGTTGGAGTAAGAAGTCCTCCAGCTTGACATTATTTCAAAATAAAGATTTGCTGTGTTGATGCACACTATTTTATTCCAGAATAACACTGCTGTGTAGACATAGCCTATGGGACCTGTGGGATATTCTCTGGGGCAGGAGGGAAGGGAGTTAAATGTGCTTCTGCCAAAATTGCATTGAGGGGGATATTTTACTTTGGTTTATGACTGTGTTCCCTTCTTTTCCTTAATAAGGAGTCCGTTGTTTATATACAGTCTCCCAGTGGGGAGTGGGGAAGTTCTGCCTGTTACGGGCATGCAAGGAGGTTGTATTTTGTTTTCCTGGCTGTCTGGGTGGAGGTTCAAGTTGCTTTACTTATGTGCCAAGAGGAACTTATGTGCCAAGAGACAGCTGCCTTTAGCTTATAGTCAGAAGGATTACTTACACACAGACTGATCTGTTACATGAGTGCAGTCACATTTTAGAGTGACTCAGGAAACTCGTACTAGAATTTTTCCCATGGGGCTTTATTCTCGCTTACCCATCAGCCATCATGAATACTTCATAGCCACCTTTTCCAGCCAGCTGGAAATGCCTTCTGCATAAAGCTTGTGACATGAACCTAGCAAGTCCATCTCCACCACCTTACCTCCAGTCCATTACATAGGGGTTATGGCAGAGGAATAAGAAGAATCTGTCCTTTCCCAAATGACCTGAACGATCTTAAAAAGCTAGTGTTAAATTAGGGCAATTCTGCTTTAAATGGCAGTGGAGTCTGAATGAGCCTCCCCCCCTTATTTCGGGAATGTGGAGACCATAAGGGTGGTTTAAAGTCACATTTTCACCCTTCCCCGCCTCTCCTATCACCATCGTTGTTCCTGCATGGAGCAGAATGCAGCTACAACCTAGAACAGGGCCCTTAGTCTTCAGACTGCCACTTTCCCAGAAAAGCTCTCGGGAAGCTTTAAAATAGGGACTGCTCCACTGTGCCAAAGTGGGTTCTCCCAGGTGATACAGTTAATGGAGCAGGGCTGAAGCTGGTCTCTAAAGGGTCAAAAGAAGTCTCAGTGTGGGCAGGGCAGGGCAGGGCAGAGTGAGCTATAGCATGAAGCTGCTAGGGGAGAGAGTCCCCTGCAGTGGTCCCAGAGCAGCAGGAGTGTGTCTGGGTAGAAGGCCCAGCTGCAAGTTGTGTTGATCCTTTGGGGGAAAGGCAGGCTAAGCCTGATGTCTTCTCCAATTGTTCTGAAAGCAGAAAAGGGACAGGCTGAACCACAGAGAGAAGGGGACTGTGCCCAGCTTAAGGCCGTGTGGGAGATTTCTTTTGTGTGTTTTTTTAACTTTGGCTGTGTCTACACTGGCATGAATTTCCGGAAATGCTTAAAACAGAACAGTTTTCCGTTTTAAGTTTTTCCGGAAAAGGAGCATCTACACTGGCAGGCTGCTTTTCCGGAAAAGCCCTTTTTTTCTGGAATAACGATTCCAGTGTAATATAGCTTGTGTGGAGTAGTTCCCTATGGGATGCTATTTCTCAGATCAAGAGCAACTTTGCTCCATGTTGTGGGACAATACAGAGCAATATGGAACTGCCTTGCTGTATTGTGTATTCTTCCTGGCCATGTCAGTCCTAGCACATTAACAATTGGAAGCTAATATGACCAATTGGTTAGTGCTGATCTTTGAAACTTATTGCCAACCGTGAGGTCCATGACATCAATCTGATTCAATCATTGCAGTCAGAAACTGCCCCTTCTCTGTAGTGTACAGACTTTCGGATTTATTGCAACTCGCTTGTCTTTTCTTCTTCTATAAGACTGAGCAATCCCAAGCATTGTTTCAAGCTGGGGACCAACCAGCTAAGTAGTAGTTCTGCAGAAAAGGACCTGGGGGTTACAGTGGATGAGAAGCTGGATATGAGTCAACAGTGTGCCCTTGTAGCCAAGAAGGCTAATGGCATATTAGGGTGCATTCGGAGGAGCATTGCCAGCAGATCCAGAGATGTCATTATTCCCCTTTATTTGGCTTTGGTGAGGCCACTTCTGGAGTATTGTGTCCAGTTCTGGGTCCCCCACTACAAAAAGGATGTGGTTGTTTTGGAGAGGGTCCAGCGGAGGGCAACCAAAATGATTAGGGGGCTGGAGTATATGACCTACGAGGAGGCTAAGGGAGTTGTGTCTGTTTAGTCTGCAGAAGCGAAGAGTGAGGGGGGATTTGATAGCAGCCTTCAACTTCCTGAAGGGAGGTTCCAAAGAGGATGGAGAGAGACTGTTCTCAGTAGTGACAGATGGCAGAACAAGGAGCGATGGTCTCAAGTTGTGGTGGGAGAGGTCCAGGTTGGATATTAGGAAAAACTATTTCACTAGGAGAGTGGTGAAGCACTGGAATGGGTTACCTAGGGAAGTAGTGGAGTCTCCACCCCTAGCAGTGTTTAAGTCTTGGCTTGACAAAGCCCTGGCCGGGTTGATTTAGTTGGGATTGGTCCTGTCTAGAGCAAGGGGGGCTGGACTTGATGACCTTCTGAGGTCTCTTCCAACTCTATGATTCTATGAATTCTATGCTCATCACCTAAACAGCCCCTTGTGGTTGGGGTGCCTCTACAGAGCCCCACCTCTGTTTTCCCCTGAAATGCCACATAGTTTCTCTTCTAATCCCAGCCCTTCTTGGGGTCTGGTTAACTAACATAAAGGCTGTGTCTACACTGGGCCTCTTATTCCGGAAAATCAGCCGCTTTTCCGGAATGAGCTGCGAGCTGTCTACACTGGCCCTTGAATTTCCGGAAAAGCAACGATGCTCTACTGTACAAAATCAGCCGCTATTCCGGAAAAACTATTCTGCTCCCGCTTGGGCATAAGTCCTTATGCTCTGTTCCGGAAAAGGGCCAGTGTAGACAGCCCAGTAGTCTTTTCCGGAAAAAAGCCCCGATCGCGAAAATGACGCTCGGGGCTCTTTTCCGGAAAAGCCCTTTTTTCCAGAGGCAGGTATAAATATGCAGGCCAGAATCAGGCTGGAGATGACAAGGTGGATCCAATCAGGGAGGATGAGACCCACTTCTAGTAGCTGATCTGGAGGTGTGAATTCCAAGAGAGGAGAAGCTGCTTTTGTAGTTAGCTAGCCATTCACAGTCTTTGTTTAATCCAGAGTTGATTGTGGCAAACTTGAAGATGAACTGTAGCTCAGCAGTTTCTCTTTGAAGTCTGGTCCTGAAGTTTTTTGCTGCAGGATGGCTACCTTTAGATCTGCAATTGTGTGTCCAGGGAGATTGAAGTGTTCCCCTACAGGTTTTTGTATGTTGCCATTCCTAATATCTGATTTGTGTTCATGAGTGAACATGACAGCAGAATTTGGCCTCATTTTCTTAAAACTGTGATTAACATAACTGTCCACTGGATGGCACCGTTATTGCACACATATACAGTTCCTCAGAGAATGTACATCTTTCTGATTTACTTCTACTGCTATTTAATTTATGCAGCAACCTGATTACAGACAAACACGAGAGGATCCCTGCATCCAGGAATTTACATTCTAAATTACTAATGTATTTCTTGGTAGCCTTTTTAAAAAAAAAGACTTGAAAACTATAGCTGAATACACAGAACACTGGATGCTCATTTGCCAGATCTTGTGCTGGTCTATACTTTCCACAGAATTAAGCTGCAGAACCCAACCATGGCAACTATAAGATTTTCAAGTAATTTGGCTTGAAGGACAAGGCTGATGTTAAGCAGCCAGAACAGTACCTTCTGTGCTGTTGACCAGACCTTGATGAAATTGCCTCCCACCAAACAATACAAACACAGCCCTCTGGCTGTGGTCTGGAAGACATTTCTAGCCCTCTCCTGTACTCTGTTAGAGTTACTGAGCAAAATAATTTTAGATTTAATTCAGAAGTCAGAAGTTACAGCAAAAAAATCTGGCAGTGGTAGAAATGTACATGATGAGATGTTTTAGAAGCTGGTTTGTTTTTTTTACTGTGAAGTGTCTTTTAAAACAATATGCAGAATAGAGTTGCCTGAGTAAAACTAGAAGGTCAGAAAACTCAAAAGGTCAGGGTACTCTAACAGCATTACATTCGCCGTATTCCATGAATGAATTGTTTAATTCATGTGAACTTTGCCCTTAAATGAAAGTCATTAATGCAGTGACATTTATATCTTAATCATATAGCTTTTAGGGATGTAAAATCCCATTTAGTTACCCAATTAAATGTTAAGTTTTACCAGTTAAATGATTAAACAGGGGTGGGAGGGCTCTCCAGCCTGGCTGCTTCCACTTCCAGCCCTGTGTGAGGCTGCTGACTCGCATCTTGTGTGGAGTAGGGGCTGCTCTTGGATGCTGGTTTATCATTACCTGGTAAGGATTACCCATTAAGGGTGGTGCTTACCAGGTAATCGCTTAACCAGTTACCTGTTCACATCCCTCATACTTATGAATATCCATATTGTACATGGGTGAGAGAAGTTCCCTTCAGCAATGTTAATTATGTGGTTTTGGATAGTTAAAAGGTTAACTATACAACCTTTATGCTACATCCATGTTAGTTTCCTTTCTTTTAATTCTTCTCTCTTATTTTCTTCCTTCACATTCCCCACTTATTAAGGGCAGCATTTAAGTCTTAATTAGATTCTGAGATTCACAACTCATTAAAGTAAAAGGGAGGGAAAGGGAGGTGGAAGGGATTGTTTGCTTGGAGGCATTTTTGCAACTCTGGGTTATCCTGGCTGTGTTGTATTTGGCAGGGGAACAGACAGGCTCTCTTTTGTTTTTGTTTTGGCTTGATGAGGTAGAAAAAGAGGAAAGATGGACTTAGGCACTCTGGGATCAGCTTCTGGCTCTAGCAGAGGCATGTGACCTTGGACTCATCATTCAGTTTAAAACAAATGTGTTTCTGTTTCTGTTTCAGTTTCAAAAAATCTGCTTTGGGGGCATCAGCAATTCTCTCCTTCCTGCAAGAGCTTTGTTACATGGGGGTACAGGACAACTTTGCTGGGCATTTCAGTTTTGTATTGTTTTTCACGCAAATTGTTCTAACAGCTGCCATTGTGTATTCACCCAGAATAGCCCTTGGAGGAGAGGCAGAGAACAATATAGTGAAAGGGCGGGCAGATGAAAAGAGCAGCACTGCCCCGCCACCTAACAGCTAGACATGATTAGAGGAGAAGAAAAGAAAAGCTTTTCTTCCTCCCTTCTGTCCCTCTCCCCTTTTCCACTACATACAAGTTAACCCTCAGTGAGGCTAAAGGAGAAGCATCACGTATTGGTGAGACACCAGTTGTTACTAAAAGTACAGGTATGTGGATGAGTGTGGGGGTACAAGGAGATGTTGCACTTCCCCCCAGTCAGTACCTACATGGGAGCCCTGTTTCTCATATCTGCCTCTAGCTAGTAGAATCTTTTCTTCTCTGCACACGTTCTGGTGGAACATTCATAGAATACAATACAAATTTAAGATGGGATTCTTAAAGGGACCTGAAAGAATTATGCACTCAACTCCCTCTGATCTTCAGTGGGAATTTGGCACCTAATTCCTTTAAGGGTCTATGGAAAATCCCAGTTTAGTCCCTGGCTCATTAGTCTGTCCACTTGAGTTAATCCATTTTGGCTTTTAAAAATGTCACTAATCTCTGCCATTTTATAAGACCTTGAAAAATCCAAACACAAATCTCTGTTTTTATTGCAATTGAGCATAAGTATTAAAGCTCAAATATGGACTAACCTTAGTGTGCACAATATTGTAAATATTCTACTTGAAAGAATGAATCCCCACATTTTAATCCTGACATCACTAGAGCCCTGCAAATCCATGCATATCCATTTTGTATCCACAGTATTCGCATCCATGGATGTAGATGCGAATATTCACAGCTCATTTTGCAGATATGGATTCAGATGGATACAAATTTTGTATCTAGAACCCTCCAAATTTGCAGGTATTCACGGGTATCTGCATCCAGCAGATGTCAATACTGATATCCATGGTTGATTTTGCAGATACCAAAGTGGATGCAGATCCAAATGTTGAATCCACGCAGGGATCTAGACATCAACGGTTGTTTTTACAAGTTTTCCTACATCCCAGTTCCATTAAGAATTTCTCTTTGGCAAATCTAATTGAATAGGTCACCAAGTCCATGGCCTCCTTTCCAATCTTAAGGAAAATAGTATGGGTCATCAAAAATGTGGAAAGCATGAGGAAGAACTGAAGTTGTGTTGTGAAACTGACAAGGTTGTTTATCTTAGTGATGTACCAGGCATCCAGGGCTCATAGGTACAAAGCAGTAAAGCAATGGGTTATATTTGCTTTTCCCTCTTTAAAAGTATGTTTATTCTTCTCAGCAAAGATACTTAGGAAGGGTAGTGTGCAAAAAATAATGTGGGGGGAAAGGTCATTTCTTCAACAGGAAAATCAGTGCGAATCTCTTCTCTACAAAGGAACTATTTATTTTCTTACTTTCTCCCCTCCTTCTGTCTGCCTGACAAGCACTGTGCAAGGGCTCAAGGTGGCTACACAGAGCATCACCTCTGTCCACCTGCCTCAGCACAGAGCGGCTGGGGCAGAAGTGCCTCTCGCCACTGGCTCCAGCGCGGAGCTGACAAGGCAAAGGTGCTGTGGCAGCTCTGTGCTAGGGCTGGCAGGGACAGATGTTTTCCCCCCAGCTGCTGGAGCTCCCTGCTGGAGCTGGTGGGGAGGGATGCCTTTCCTCTGGCCACAGCAGCTCCATGCCACAGCTGGCGAGGAAAGGCCCCTCCATGCTGTCAAGGAGAAGCCCCTCTCCCCTAGCCATGGCAGCTCCATGCTAGGGCCGGAGGAGTGCACCTCTCCCCCAGCTGCAGTGCCCAACCAGGAGCTGCCCCGAGCGGCTGTTGCCAGAGAATAGGTGCCCCTTCCCTGGCCCCCACCCAGTCTAGCCTGCCAGGCGGACAGGCTCCCTTCTCTCTGGCCCCAAGCTGTTGTGGTGAGAGAGAGATGGGGATAGTTCTCAGTCTGCTACACTTCAAACCATTCATCCTTGGCCCCACCCCAGCACCTGCACCCCCAGGCAGAGCCCTCACCCCACCCCACAACCTTCTGCCTCAGCCCCTAGACCTCTTCTGCAACCAACCAAGGGCACCATTTCAGAAGAGCAGAGGGGGCAGCAGCCGTGTGTGGACGAGGATGCGACTTGCTTTTCTTCCCAGTCCCCTGACTCTCAGGGAGTGGAGGGAAACTACACAGATGTTGTGAATTACTTCTCTGCCCTCCCCAGCCAGGAGTGAGAGGCATGCACACAAGCCCTGTGCTTTCCCCTCGCTCCCTGGTAATCTGGGGATCAGGAGGGAAAGTAAGCCATGTCTGGGTATGCACAGCTGCTGCCCTCTCCCACCCTGCTCTCCTGAAATGGTGCCCTTGATTCCAACTCCTCGGCGACTCCCTCTCCACGCACTGTCTTTGTGCAGAATGACTTTTGTTGTGTGAACATTATCTCCATATTGGTGCGCATAATGGAAGTCATTCTGCACATGGACATGAATAATAAGAAGGAACACTCCTGGGTGCTCAGCACGGGGCAGTAAGACTCCAGCTGTCAGCAGTCCTCACCCCTACCCTCTGCTCCATGCTCAATTTGAAAACAAGGACCCTACCAGCAATGACACTGACAGTTTCATCTATCTCATGGCTCCAGCTGTCAGCCATCCTGGCAGCCAACAGCTGATACAAATAAAAACAGTGGCTATGCAGACCAGACTACATTGGCCTAAACCTTATGCCTCTTCTCAAAGTGGATTCATTAAGCCAGCATAGCAGATGAGCTCCAGCAGTGGGAAGAACAGGTGTGTATGTTTACATAGTTAGGTCCATATGAGCTACCTTATGTTAACTTTATAGTGTAGACATACCCTAAGTTTCTATGTGCCACAGATCCTGTTAAATGAGAATGGTAGCATTCCTTCCTTGCCTATCAGGGGTGTTGTGAGGATAAGTATGTTAAAGACATAAGTGCTTTGAGGTCTACTGATGGAAATTGCCATATATGAGCACGGTGATGTTTTTCAATTGAAGTAAAAAAAAATTTTTTTCTAGGTGCTAGTGCTGCAAATTAATGCCGTGATCTAAAAGTCAAGCCTGGTTCTTTTCCTGCTCATGCTTGCAACAACACTGATATATTAAAGATGTAGATGGGACAAATGCTAGTCAGACACTTCATGGTTAATTGTGGTGCTGTATGAGCAGAAATTAGCCCATTTTTGACTTGTAGAGCCCAGGCTGTTTTTGAGGGGCTTGCAGTGGAAAATATTTTTTTTTTCAAGAATTTAAATTATATCTGTGGAACCTGTGAGTTGATGAGAGAGAGCACATTTTGGAACCCTTGCCCAGAATCAGTTTTTAGAATAGAGGTGCAAATCATGTTCTTCTGTTTAAAAGCTTTTACGATTCTAACATTCAGAAATGCCAAATATGAAACATTAAGCTTCTGTTGTTATCACTTTCTCAGAGATTGGTAATGGGGATTCAATAGAAAATTCACTTTAGTGCTTAATTTTAAAAAGTACATTGAAATAATGTTCTTTGTATCCTCACTACAGGTGCAGGAAAAGCAATTAAAGGAGATTAAAGCCAAGTTTGGTGAACTGATTCAGTTCTTGCTTTATGAGAAAAAAATGCTTTTGGAAGCTACAGAATAGAAAGCTGTTGCTATCCTGAAAATACAATGATAAATGATTAAGTGAAAATGAAGTTACTGGAAGAAGAGATAGCAGATGCTCAGGGAAAATTATCTCTCATCCAGTGGAGGAACGCCATTTAATTTTTACTTGCATCTGAATCCCAGACTGTTTAGTGTCTGTTTAGTGTCTGGACTTTGACTCAACAAATGAATCAGTATTATGGTCAGCAAAACCTTAGCAAATTGGTAAATACTAAAGAACATTGATTTTGGAAGATATACAACTATTTAAAGAGTTGAAGTCCTTCTACTACCTTGTTACAGTGATATCCAGTGACAGTATAGGTTCCAGAGAATGTCAGTTGCTTTTTTTAAAGGTGACTTGCAAAGGAACTTTGTGTGTTATGTTGGACATTCCTGTGCTATCTAGATTGGGAGAGTCTATGGTGTTGTAATGAAACGATAATATAAAAACAGACCCAGAGATGGAAAGTTAAGCAGCCAAGAGGAGAAGGCATTTCTGTTCTAGGCTATGTCTAGACTGCAAGCTTCTTTCAGAAGAAGCTTTTCCGGAAGAGATTTTCCTGAAAAGCTTATTTTGAAAGAGAGCGTCCACGCAGCAAAAACACAACGAAAAACTGATGTGCTTTTTTGAAAGATAGTGTCCACATTGACTGGACGCTAACTCGCATTTAAATTGTGATTACTCTGGATGAAGTGGCCACCAGGGCACCTGTTATTTCCTGGAAGCCTCTTCTTTCGAAAGAACACCCTCTTCTGTGTCCACACACGCCTTTTTCCGAAAACGCTTTTTTGGAAAAAGGCTTCTTCCTCATAGAATGATGTTTACTGCCATCAGAAAACACCCTCCATTCTTTCAAGTTTCTGTTGAAAGAACTCAATGGCTGTGTGGACCCAAGTATTGTTTTTCTGGAAAAATAGCCATTTTTCTGGAAAAATGCTGCAGTGTAGATGCACCCTAATTGTACAAAACTCTTCTGTGCTGTGCAGGTGCACAAATCCCTTCTTAAATTGAATAATTCTTTTCTACTTTAGAGAAACTGTGTCTTTGTTAAGGCTCCAAGATGCCTCTTTGAGTGAGACATGAAATTTTTTAATGCCAAAAATGAAGCAGGGATGAAACCTAACAGAAGAAATATCTGGACTGTCTTATATATCTATTTGTCCTTTGGGATCCTAATGGAGCATAGGGCCTCCACACTCATTCTCCATCTCTTGCGATCCTTAGCGATAGTCTTGATTTGATCCTATGTTAAGCCAGCTGCTTTTACTTCGTCCAGGAAGCTCCGTCGCCATGTTTGTTCAGGACGTCCCCTTTTCCTCTTTCCCTTTGGATTCCATTCTAGCGCTTGTATTCCATGTGCCAATCGTCATGTGTTTCTTTTGTGAAAGCAGCTTACTCTTGGGGTGTCTGGGGTCAGCTAAGGGTCATCAGGACGACAGCGTCCTTCCGGGTTTGATTCTTGTATGTCATAAGCCTCCGCTGAGGAACCCTTGGTCTTCCCTGGACTGAGATGATTTTGAACGATGTAGAGGTTTCTGTAACATAATATTTTTTACGTGGATGAGTTGTTAGTCCATTGCCCAACCCCCAACCTGGAGGACCAGTGAATTGCATTTTGTCTGATCTCTACCCATCGACCTGTCCAGCTTAGGTGGCCCTACCAGGAGCACTAAACTCCCGCCAGCATAGCTCTGAAAGTCCCTAGACATGCAAGTCCCCCACCACATCAAAGTAGCAATCCCTTTGGGGGGTGGGGTCTTATACATAAAGATGCTAAAAATGGCACAATAGTTTTGTTCAGCTTTCTAAATATTCTGCTCCTTATATTCTAAATATTTTGCTCCTTACCTCCACTAACTTTGGGATTGTGTGAGGATTAAGGTCCAGTTCCACATTCATAAGACTTCTTTATTTTTAATTCTGAAAGACACGGTTTAAACTAATATGGATTTCCCTACTAACCCTTTCAAAGCCTTGAGCTGATACCTAATAAACTGAGTTGTCTACGTAAACCCAGGGTCTGTTCCCATATCAGTGTTTTTGAGCACCTAAATTAGGATGTACAGATGTGGGCATTCAAATGTAGATTACTTTTGAAAATGTCCCATGCTCTTTGCAGCTGGCACTACATCAGTGAAGACTCATCCTGGGACACCCCACCTCTCCCCACAAAAGGAGCTCTTCCAGATCATCCAAAGGGAACCTTTACAAAACTAGTAGGACATATGTCAGAGCTGCAAGCTGTGCATCTATCATGCTCTGCCCAAAGTTCTGCAAATTAAGTATAGGAGGGTTCTGCCAGCTTCCAGCTTTAGCAAGATGGTCCTTTCCTGCTTGCCTTGGGCCAAGGGACCTACTGATCTTGTGGCACCATCAGTTAGTGTAGCAGGAAGACTTTTCATTTTAAATGATTTTACGTAATGCATTTTAGTTTAAGGAGAGTGTGGAGTAGTTGACCACTGTGAAGCAAATTTCATGGGTACTGAGAAATTTCATGAGGAGGAACTAAATGAGCTTGGAATGGGGTCTCCTTGGTCATTAGAGAGTGGGTCCCTCCTAACAGAGCAAATTTTGCACAAATGGACATGGGACAGTTGTAGTGGTTGAGATAGTAAGTATCATTGACTTGCATTGACAACAAATACAGCCTTCAAATTCATTGACAACTGCCTTTTAATACCTGTTCCAGACATATATTTTGTTAATTAAAGGATCAGACTTAAATGTTCTATGCTGAAGGACAGTTTATCACGAGAAAATATGGGCAGTTCTCCTAGGGCCACTTTGTGTTTTTAGTTGTCAGTGAATCAGATGGGCAATTTTCCCTTTTCTTCTGTCAATAAAACCATGTTTATAACTCAATGTTCCGGGAATGGGCTGCTAACATTAGACCTGATTGGTGCTTTTAGCTAACTCTTCTGTAATGCCTTAAGTAAAGAAATGGTAACAGCACAGTTAGGTGCCAATTATTTCTGTAGATTTAAATGGCATCAGTCTTTCCAACTCTACATAGAGTTGTTCCCAGGTCCCATGAAGTTCACATCTCAGGAGAAGTGCACTCCAACTTAGGATGGGATGTACACTTTGTAGGATGGGATCTACACTGTAATCACAGTGACTTGTCTGTATGCTGTGGCCAAGCGGGTCTCTCTTCCCCTTTCTGGGGCTGAGCTGAAGCAGATACTGTAAAATCTCGAGTATAATGCACGCCAATGTATAATGTGCATCCTGACTTTTGAATCTTAGCATAATGAAAAAAACTCCTATATATAATGCGCACCCCACTGTACATCGAGCTTACCTCAGATATTTTCTTTAAAAAGGCCAGGAGCCGACCCACCAGCACCAAGCCCCACCTTGCCCACTTCCACGAGGAGTACAGCTAGTTCGGATTAGGAAGCCTAATCCAAACTAGCTACTCCGTGCCGCGTGTAGCCGCGCGGCATGGGGTTCGAACTGCCGGCATTTTAAAATGGCACCGGCCGGCTTCATGCAAATGAAGCCCGGGAAATTCAAATCCCGGGCTTCATTTGCAAGTGCGGTATGCCTACATTACCCTCCTAGTTCGAATTAGGAGGGTAGTGTAGACATACCCGTATATAGCGCCTATGTATAATGCGCAACCTGACTTTGACGCTAAATAACTTGGGAAAAAAGTGCGCATTATACTCAAGATTTTACGGTACTTGTGTCTCTGCTTCTAGTTAATGGACTTAGGATTAGAGTCACAAAGTACTGATGGGGTCATGCTAAGAGTCACAACTTAGACAAATGAACCCAACAGCATCCATGACTAATGAATTGCTCTGTGGCTTAGGTAGGAGATTGGCAACTGAACACCTAGTGGGCAGTAGTGGTGTGCAGGCATGCAAGCAGAAACATAGGTGCCTTGGGAACTTCAACTACAAACAATTAAAAGCCAACTGTTTTCAGGTGCCTACAGCAGTTTTAAGGAGTTTTGTGAAGTGCAGCAGAGCCTAAAACAATGATTTAGGTGAGTAAGTCTGGGCTTTAAGTATCTAAGTAGTATAGATGTTGACTCATTGTGTACTCTTGGATGGAAAAGAAATAGTGGGTGCTTAGCCCCCAGAATCAACTGTTTGGTGGTGCCCCCGATGAACTAGTTGAATAACTGCATTAAACCTTGTTACATAACTTCATTCAAAATAAAAACAAAAAATGCAAAACTTTAGTATCTGTAAGTCCACTCAGTCCTACTTCTTGTTCAGCCAATTGCTAAGACAAACAAGTTTGTTTACATTTATGAGAGATAATGCTGCCTGTTTCTTATTTACAGTGTCATCTGAAAGTGAGAACAGGTGTCCATATGGCACTTCTGAAGTCAGAGTTGCAAAATATGCTAAACATTCACGTGTTCCTTCATGCTTTCGCCACATTCCAGAGGACAATCTTCCATGATGATGAAACTCGTTAAAAAAGAATGCATTAATTACATTTGTGACTGAACGCCTTGGGGAAGAATTGTATGTCTTCTGCTCTGTTCTACCCACATTCTGCTGAATATTTCATGTTATAGCAGCCTAGGATTGTGGCCCAGCATATGTTCATTTAAGAACACTTTCCCATCAGATGTGCCAAAATGCAAAGAAGGTACCAATGTGAGATTTCTAAAAATAACTACAGCAATCAATCCTAGTTTTAAGAATTTGAGTTGAGGTCCAAAATCTGAGAGGGATGAGGTGTGGTGCATGCTGTCAGAAGTCTTACAAAAGCAACACTGAGGCAGAAACTATGGAACCCAAACTGACAAAAAAGAAAATCAACCTTCTGCTGGTAGCATTTGACTCAGACGATGAAAATGGTCCATGCTGCTTTGGATCCTTATTGAAAAGAACCCATCATTGGCATAGATGCATGTCCTCTGGAATAGTGCATGCAGCATGACAGAACACGTGAATCTTTAGCACATCTGGCCCATAAATACCTTGTGATGCTGGCTACAACAGTGCCTTGAGAACTAAGGAAGTAAATATCATTTTAAAAAGTTAACCATTTAAATTATTTTAAAAAATATTTTGTATGAAAAGGTTAACCAGTGAAGGTGAGGGAGCTGGGATCAGGTTCAGATAGAGTGGTGGGGGCTGTTCTACTCTCCAGGGGTCCAGCTGCCTCCCAAATAGCATATAGAAAGTGAGGGAGGGGGTGGAGCTGGTGTAATGCCAACATGTAGAACTGAACCTGGAACCTATGGAGCTTAGTCCATGAGCCTCGGTAGCTTGAGCTAAAAAGTCAGCTGGTGCTCAGCGAAGGCTGTAGAGCAAACTCATTCTTTGTCACTGTAAGTGGTCTCAGTGCCACTCCATGGGACAGTGTACCACACCCAGAAAGTGTGTGGGTTACAGTGGGATCCGAGAACTTATTAATCCATTTACACACATTTTAATTCTGAACCATTCTTCAAGGTTATTGATATACCTTAGGACAGTTCAATCTTTCCAAACTATTGTACCCCTTTCAGGAGTCTAATTATCTCATGAACCCCACATTTTGCCTCATTAAAAATGACTTGCTTAGAAAATCAGGCATGAAAATACATGTCACAGCACACTGTTACTGAAAAATGGCTGACTTTCTCATTTTTACCATAGTCTTATAAAATAAATCAATTGAAATGTAAATAGTGTTCTTATGTTTCAGCATATAGTCTATAGAGCACTAGAAACAAGTTGTCTGTATGAAATGTTAGTTTTGTATGGGTTTGCTAGTGCTTTTAAATGGAGCTTGTTGTTAAATCTAGGCACATAGCTAAATGAGTTGATGTACCCATCTGGGTTGACGTACCCCATGTTAAAAACAACTGCCTTACTGACATGTCTGCTAATCTCACTAACAGTGATTGTCCTGTCAAGGACATTGAACTGAGCCCTGATGACAGCTAACCAGATTTGGGAGAAAAAGGACTAAAGCAAGATGAGAAAAAAGAGGATGTAGAACTCCAGTGCATCCATAAAGTGTGATGAGATCCAACTGAAGGGATGTCTTTAATTTGTGCCTGTAGTAAACATTTGTCCATATCACAACCCCAGCACATAATCTGGTATGGTTCAGTGCAACCCTCAGGCTTTGCTCAGGAAGTCTAGAGTGTGAGAGTTTGAGAACCGCAGGCCTGAACAGAGTTGCATTGGCCGAGTTCCATTGTGAACATTGCTGAGTGTGTGTCCATGCTATACTTGGCTGTAGTCAGTGTTTTCCATGTTTTCATAAGCACTAGATTCAATCAGTGTTTAAACACAGTGGAAAGAAACTTTCTTATTAGAACAAAGTTATTCTCCGATAGAAAAAAGCATTAGCCAGCACTGCTTTATTCTCCACTCAAAATGAAGAATTCTCTTACTGCAATTGTTTTCTTCATGCTATCTTTTTCATGAAACTGGTGTAAGGACTGCATTTTCAGAACTTACACTATTGAAGTAAGTATGATATTATGATAACTTCTCTCCACATGATTTTAAACAATTGAAAATACTGCAGCTGCAAAGAATCTAGGAAACAGAGTCTAAATAATAGCACGCAAAGTCTTGATTAGTGCTAGAATGTGCATCCCTGGGCTATATTTTTACATCTCTGGAATCTTATTTCAATATTGATTGCATAATATTGAGGGTTATTAATGAGTAACCCAGGACAGAGACTGATAATTAATGTAGTCTGTGGTCAACCCACTTCTAATCACCGCCATTTCAAAGGAAGGTTATTAATGTTCTTCTGATAGATCTTTCTTGCAGCAAGGAAATTTATATTGTAGAGGTTGTCGATGGAAAGACTGGTATTTGTGCTGGGCATTTGTGCATTCTTGTGCATCACGGAACAAGCACCATCGTAAGTATAGTGCTTATTAATTTTCTGCTTAATGACAAGTACCATGGGGAAGAAAATATAGCTAGATAACACTCAACTCACTGTTTCTTCACAAAACCCAGATTTTAGTCTTGTATTACTAGCATTTTAGGGAGGCAGGCATCTGGATGAAGATGAACTATCTATAACTCAATATATATATGATGGAAACTATACCTGTTGACATACAGAAGTATTTGGGGAAATGGATAGTGTAAGACACCATCTGATGTTCGGTGCCATCAACTGAAAATACATGTTTTTAAGTGTAAATATGCATATTTATATAGTGTTATTGGTGTACTACCTCTTATTACTTCCAGATATGTAAGCGTGAGCCTGTCTAACTTTGCTCTCTATGAAATTGGCATTGGTAGTTATGATTAGCCTACAAGGTCTGTCCTTTCCCCTTTTGCATGTGAGATGAGTTTAGGGTAGGGCTGGCTGTGGTAATTCAGGGTGGATAAGACTTGTGAGGAAGGGGTTAATTGATTTCTATTGTATGTATGTTAATGTTGAGTTGGTTTGGTCTGAGGGAATTCACAAATTTGTTTGTTTAGTGTTTTTTGAAAAATTTGCACTGGGCGGGTGCTTTTTATTGATTGTACAAAAAAATCTACATCACTCTATAATGAGTCTATTCTCTCCGGTTTTAGATTTCTTATTACTGCACCAAATGTGGTACATGTGGGAGAACATGAGACAATAACTGTTCAAGTACACGGAGCACAGAGCTCTGTCAAACTTACAGCATGCTTCAAGGATGAGATAAAAAATGAGCTACTATCAGACATGACTGTCTTTACCCTCAACCAAGAGAACAACTATCAGGAAATAAAAAAAATTATGGTGAGTCAACAATCGAGATAATATCCAAAAGCTGTCTTATACAAATCTGTTAGCAGCCATATCATCATGAGCTGGGGTGTTCTGAAATCACTATGTCTACACTGCAGACTTTTGCCAGCAAAGAGTATGCTAATGAAGCACTCATTAGCATTTGTCACGCTGTCATTTGCATATTCTCTACCTATGTTTTTTGTGCAAGAGCAGTGTAGATGGGTCCCTTTTGTGCAAAATCATTATACCTCCTTTTTTGAGGCATAATGATCTTGCGCAAAAGGTTTTTTTGCACAAAATGGACCTGTCTACACTGCTTATTTTTTCACAAAAACCTCTTGTGCAAAAAGCATCAGCAGAGAATATGCAAATGACAGCCCAACAAATGCTAATGAGTGCTTCGTTAGCATACTCTCTGCCAGCAAAAGCCTGCAGTGTAGACATGGCCTGATTAGATGGGGCCACAGCTTGGATAGGAAAACTCAAGCTCTGTTTGGAGTGGTATTGCTGGTTTAGATGGAAGTACAGGTTGAACCTCTCTGGTCCAGGGACTCACTGGTCCAGCAACATCCGTGGTCCTGCCTGGGGCTTGGAGCTAGCCAGGGAGCTAGGAGCCTAGTGGATCTCAGGGTCGGTGGAGCCCGGCAGTGGCCCTGGGGCTAACTGTGAAGCCGTGTGCTGGGGCTGGCCATGGAGCCCGACAGCACCCTGGAGCAGCTGAGCCCGGTGTCCTGGGGCTGGCCATAGAGCCACATGTCGGGGATGGCTGTAGGGCCTGGAGGTAGCCCCAGCACTGTAGAGCCCAGTGGCAGACCTGGGGTGGCCGAGCCCATTGGTGGTGGTAACCACAGTGCAGCACAGCCCATTGGCAGCCCTGGGGAAGCAGAGCAGGGCTGCCAAGCCCAACATCCCAGGGCTGGCCACAGAGCCTGGTGGCACCCCAGGACAGCTAAGCCCAGCAGCAGAAGTATCTGGCAGCGGCTCTGCAGCAGCAGCAACAGCAGCAGCCCCAGGGCAATAGAGCCTGGCAGCGGCCCAGGAACACCCAAGTCGAGCATCACAGGGCTGGCTGCTGAGCCTGTTGGCAGTGGCACAAGCCCCAGGGAAGTGGAATTCAGTGGCGATAACAGCGGCCCTGGAACTGGCTGCGGGATCTGGCAGCACCCTGGGACAGGGGACATGGTGTCCCAGAGGCAGAGAACCTGGCTTCAGAGCCAAGAGTCAGGAGGGGAGCCCAGTTGGGTCTGCTGATGGACCCGGAGAGTCCAGAGTCCATCAGCAGAGGGGTCAGAAGTGCATGGTTTCAGTGGGCTCTTTGTGATGATAAGTGCTGTGTTCTGTGTGGCAGGTAGACTCAAATTCCTGACCACTTTTGATTTATAAAGATTCTGTAATTTTTTTTCATGAGACTGGAACATTGGCCCTGGCATCTTAGCAAAGTTAATTCACAGTTCCATTTAGATGAAATGGTCGTCTTCACTTTTATTACTGAGCACTTGTCTAGACTTGAACCACCCCAGCAGCACAGCTCAGCCACTGCAGCTACAGTGCTTCAATGTCGACACTGCCTATGCCAATAGGAGGGATTCTTCCATTAGCATAGGTAATCCACCTCCCCAAGGGATTGTAGCTAAATTGACAGAAGCATTCTTCCACTGACCTACCACTATCTACATGGGAACTTAGCTTGTCTTAACTATACCTCTCAAAGGTGTAGATCTGGCATACTTTGAGCAATGTGGTTATGCTAGCCTAATTTTCTAGTGCGCACCAGGCCTAAGACTGTGGTAGCCCCCACAGTGTGATAGGTACTTTCCAAACCCAGGAGAAAATACATCTAAGGGCTAGGATGTATGGTCTTCTAGTCTAAAAACATATGACATTGCAGTGAGCAGTGAGTTAAGGAGATGCCACATTACATCCCAAAGCCTGTTTAGTATTCGTGGCTGTTGAAATAAGTCCTTAAAGTTCAGAAGAATTAAGATCTGGGGTATTGTTCTGGATCACTGCAGGGAAAATTACATTCTGTAAAATTCAGATTTGATCTAAATATTCCTAAAGTTCAGAGCTGCAGCTTTAGTTTGAAGTCCTTTCTAGAAAAGACATTTGGTGACACTTATTAATCTGCACCAGATAATGCTCTAATCATATGCCCTAACTTTGAATAAATAAAGGAATATGGGGCGATATTAGAGCAGCCAAATGGCATAGTAACAAGAATCTAATACATATTTAGGATAAAAACTAATTAGGTTTTAACTATATTTAAATTGAAAGCAAGGTGTTTTAAGATCTGGGAATCTAAAGAATACTAGGGAATATTAGGGTACGTCTGCATTACAGCGTTAATTCGAGTTAACTTAATCTGAAATAGTTAATTTGAATTAATCTAATTTGAATTAACACATTTACACACAAAACCTATTCGAAATAGAGTGTCTACACTGAGTGGACCCTGAACCGAAATTAAGGCTGGCTGGAACCAGTGCCGGCAGGGCATCAGGTTAGGACTTAGTGTGTGGGGCTGCTGCCTGAGGCTAACTGAGCTCCGTGCTTAAAAGAACCCGATCCCCCACCCCGGACAAACAGTACTCAGGGTACCTCGATGAGGGACAGCAAAGCAGTCCGGTCTTGGAGAGCCCTGAGTACCCGCACTCAGGACATCACAGCACTCAGGACACCACAGCACTCAACCACATGGAGCCAGAGCTGCCCCTGGGTATGCCTGGGCATATTGTGGGGTTGTTGCCATCAGACCGGCTGCACTTGCTGCAGGCTGCCATCCGGGGAGTCCATCGGGGGGCTGTCAGGATCCAGGAGGCCCTGCAGGAGAGTGTCCACCCTGAGGAGCCCTCAGAGCCACACCGGTCCTCCCTACTAGGGGCTCGTGCCACATTCCTCCCTCACGTCCTTCCACTTACCCCTCCCTAGCCCCCCTTTCTGATGTCAAGCAAAAGACACATACGTTCAAAACTAGAAACTGGGTTTATTGAACAAAACTGGGGGGGGGGGGAATGAACCTCTGGGGAGACTGGGAAAAGGAGGTGGGAGAGGGGAAGAGAGAGGGCGGGAGGGGAGGGGGAAACCTGGGAGGAGGGAGCTGGAAGGGGGAAGCCCGGAGAAGAAGGGGGAGGAGAAGCTTAGGGCCCAGGGTTGAGGGTTTCGCTGGACCAACTTGATTTTCATGCAAACCTGCTCCTGGGTTCTCATGTGGCCTTTGGTGTTCAGGTTGGCAGCTATCCTGCCATAGATGGCTGCATTCCTCTGTCTAGAGAGGAGATCATGGACGTTGGGGGCATCCCCCCCAAACCTGAATAAGGTCCATGATCTCCACCCTGGACCAGGAAGGCTCCCGCCTTCTCCAGCCCCTGTCAGGCTCCTGGGAGCTGGCAGACTGCTCCCGGAGAGGGGTGGAAGACTGGCTGCCAGTGGCTTGCTGGCTCATGTTTTGAGGCCACTGGGTCAGGGGCCCCCCAATGGCCACTGCTGGCTCTGGGCTGGCAGGTTTGGAGCAGGCACTGTGGCCAGGGTCTACCCCTTTAATGGCTCTGGGGCAGGGGGGAGAGGAGAGTAAGTTTTCCTGGTTGTGTCCAGAGTGGCCACCAGGGCTTCCTGGAAAGGGCTGGAGGCCCCCTATTTTGAATTAAGTATCTACACAGCACTTAATTCAAATTAGCTATTTCGAATTTGGAGTTATTCCTCGTAGAATGAGGTTTACCAAATTCAAATTAAGCACTCCGCTCTTTCGAATTAATTTTGAAATAGCGGTTTGCATATATAGACGCTATTAAAGTTAATTTGAAATAATGGCTGTTATTTCAAATTAACTTTGCAGTGTAGACATACCCTAAGGGAGTAAATTGTGTTTTTAATGCCAAAGAAATATTAGTCCCAAAACAGAAATACATTTGAGAACCCTCTGTATAAAAATTGTATGATAAACCATAAAAGTTATATAAACTCTTCAGCTATTTCATGGATACTCCAATCAGATAAACATCTTATGGCAAATTCTCAGCTGCTCTATGTTACCATAGTTCCTTGGACTTCACCAGAGCTACACTGAATTATATCAGGTTAGAATCTAACACTGTTCTTCTATTATATTCAGGTCAAGCCTGATTTGATGCCAGAAGACATGTTCAAGAAAAGAAGAAAACCATATATTCTGCTTGTCACGGAAAGCAAAGAGCTTTTTAAGGAACATGCTCAGCACACTCGCATCCTCCTGTCTTCCAAGAAGGGCTTCATTTTTATTCAAACAGATAAACCTATATACACACCATATACAAAAGGTTTTAAAAGTGGCACTTTTTAGAGGTTAAAAATGTTATGAATCATCTGGTTGCTCTTAGAGAAAATATTAATGGGAAAATTCTTCACTTGATGACAAAAACTTCACTATTTCCCCCATCCATTTGAGCTTCCAGCAGCTGTATAGGCTGCTGCATTGTGACACGGCCCTGAGTAGTGGTGCAAAAGGGCAAAGAAGTTTTTGTTCTTTTAGCCCCCTTAGAGAGGGGATCAGGGCCCAACAGACTCTGGAACTTCCTCTTCAAGCACACAGCAACGACTCTCCTCAGGAAAAAAATTAAAGGGGGGAGGGAAAATGCTCTCACAGAGCTTTGTGACGGGCCAACACCCCCTCTTAGTGATTATGAAGAGACAAAGTGACCCTGGATTAACTTATAACACAGAGAGTTCAATGTTATATGCATTTTGGTTGCAATGATTAAGTGCCTGTTATGACACTGTAATGCAGCGGTTCTCAGTGTGCCAGGACCCCAACGTGGGTTGTGACCAGTGTTTTCTGTAAGCCGTGCACTTGTGCAGCCTCTCAGGAGACATTCACATGATGCCCAGCTGATAGAAAAGAGGCCCCAGATAGGTTCTTTTGTTTCTACCGGTAGTGCACATGCACATGCCTTGGTGTAAATAACAAAATATTCTTCACATGGATGGAAAAAATCCACACATGGATGGAAGACATTAAAGGGAACATGGGGTTGTGATTCCATTTTAATGGGATCACCAAGGCTGGCTTAGACTTGCTCAGGGTCTGGGGCCAAAGCCAAAGTCTGAATCCTACCACCCAAGGCCAAAGCCCAACTCCCACCACCCTCAGCAACAAAGCTCAGGTTACAGGTCCTCTCCCCAGGACTGAAGCCCATGGGTTTCAGCTTTGGACCATCACCCCCGGACTTTGGGTAGCAAAAGGGCTTGGGCAGACTCAGGGTTTGATTCCTCACCCCTCTCCTGGGATAGTAATTTTTGTTGTCGGAAGGGGGTCACAATGCAATGGAGTTTGAGAACCCCTACTATAGAGGAAGCAAACTTACTCCAGGAAACACATTTGTCGATATTTAAATTGCTTCATATGGTGTAACCTAAAAAGATAATGGTAGTTTTTTATTACTTTTCTCATTATTTGATTTGCATTCCTGAACTGACTGATTCCATTAGTAACATGAAAATATAGAATGTATATTTTAGAAAGGTACAATGAAATCCTCAGCTTTACTGTTTTTGTTAACTAGTTAAGTACAGGATCTTCACCTTGAACAATGCAATGAGACCTGCAAATGAGAAGATTCAAGTCAATGTACTAGTGAGTATTTAAACTGGGGTAGGTAATTTTCAGGAGGTTCAAGAGTGAGGCTGGTTCCAGTGATGGCTTTTGATGGTGTCACTGCACTTTTGTTGACAGTTGCGAGAATCTGGTTAAAAAAAAATTCTGGCTTCTGAAACCTCCATAAAGCTGATGTGTTTCTGTGGTGAGAGTGGAACCCACACATCTTCTGGGTGTGGTCTCTGTCCCTTGTAGTGGCACTTAGACCACTTACAGAGAGAAAGAATGAGTTTCCTTTACAGCCTTAACTGAGAGCCAGCTGGCTTTTAACTCAAGCCGTATAGGCTCATGCACTAAGCCAGTGGTTTTCAAACATTTTTTCTCATTACCCAGTTGAAGGAAATTGTGATGTCTGTGACCTGTTATGATATGACTAGAGTGTGAGCTCTGGGGTGGGACTGAGGATGAGAGATTTGGGGCATAGGAGGGGGCTCTGGCTTTGGGGAGAGGGTCATAGCTGGAGTAGGAGGGCTTACCTTCAGCGACTCCCCATCAGCAGTGCAGCAGGGTTCTAAGGCAGGCTTCCTGCCTCTCCTTTCACCACAGACCATGCTGTACTCCAGAAGGAGCCTGCAGCAGGTTCCTGGACAATGGGAGTGTGGAGTTAGAGCTCGGGGCAGGGGCAATGTGTGGAGCCCCAGTGTGTGGAGCACTGTGCACTCTTCCTCCCCCTCCCCCTCCCCCTCCTTCCCTCCCCTTCTCCCTCCACCCCCCCCCCCCCCCCCCCCCCCGCCACCTAGGCCTGCTGCCGGCAACTTCTGGGGCGCAGCGCAATCTGCAGTGCCAGAACAGTCATGTAGCTTTCCTTAGCACTCCCATTGGTCACCCGATCCCCCTGCAGCAATGAGACCTAGTGCCTGACATTCCTTGATCCTGTACTGGATCATGACCCTAAGTTTGAAAACCACTCTCCTTAGCTCCAGAGGTCCCAGGTTCGGTTCAGCCTGTCGGTGTTACAAGAGCATTTGTCCACTGACAACCAAATAGAGACCATCAATTCATTTCATATGGCCACTGGACAGCTATCCTATGATGACACCTTTCAGTCCTTACCAATCGGGTTCAAACTTGAACCTGTAAGCAGAAGAGAAAGGCTCTGTTAGTTTCTCATCTGGATCTCATGAGGAGAACTTTGTAGGGCAGACAGCAGAGAGAACTGTCAAGGCAATTTAGTGTTTCACTCAGAAGTAATTCTTCTAGCCAGAGGAGCAGTGGTGTATGCTGGTTGTGAAGGGAATCTGATATAGTCCTTCTTGTCTAAAGTGGACTATGCTGGTGGGGCAGGAAAGTGGATTCCTAAGGGAAGGAAAAATGAGAGCAATCTTACTGTTTCCACTCCCCAAGATCTAGTTGCAAACTTCAGTTCATGACACAAATGTTTTGTTCTGAGGATATGAGCTGTAGTTTTGTTTTGTTTTTTCCTCAATAGAATTCAAAAGGAATGGTGGTTAAAAAGTCAGCGTTGCAGACAAAGCCGATGACCAGTGGAGATTTTATGATACCTGACATTGCAGAGTAAGTTACTGTGGCATAATCTTTGTGTCTCAAAGATTAGAGCAGGGGGTTTCCACATGCTGTCCTTGTCTGAAGACACCACTCCTGCAGCTCCTACTGATCAATAACAGAGAGCCATGGCCAGCAGAGGCTGTGGGGTCAGAGCCTGTAGATGAGGGGCAGCATATGGAGCCATGGCTGTACATGCCAGCTGCTTTCAGGAGTGGTGCAGGGCCAGGGCGGGCAGGAGTAGCCCTTCCTTAACTCTGCTGCTCCATCCTTGGGGCAGCAGATCTTACTGATCTTATTAACTGGGAGCACCAGATATTTATTCTAAAGATGGCTACAGAAATACACTGTTTCATTTTTATAACAATTTCCCCTTTGCTACTAAGTGTTGTTTAATTTTGCCATCCTTTGTTAGAGCGGGGAGGTGAATATAGCACAGGGTGTGTTACAAACTGTGCAATTCAGTCGAGTTTGAGAGAGATCAGATGGATTTTAACCATCTACGGAAAACTACAACAGGATCTAAACCTATGATCTAGGGATGTTAAATCGTGATCGATTAGCTAATCAAGTAGTCAATGGAATTTCCATTAACTATTTGATTAGTCGATAAGGGGGGGGCACTTGTGACCCTCACTGTGGCTCTGCAATTTAAATGTAGTAGGGGCTGGGCACACAGCAGCCCAGCTTCTACTACATTTAAACTGAAGAACCACAAAGGGGTTAGTCCTCGTGGGTGGCATGAGCCAGGACTAAGCTCACACTGGCCCCGGGAGCTAACTCTACTGCAGCTCTGCCTTTTAAATGTAGTAGTGACTGCTGTGGCTCTGCCTTTTAAACGGCTTTTACTACTTTTAAAAGGCAGAGGCATAGTGCAGGACCCAGTGTGAGCTGCTTCAGTCTCCGCTCATGCCGGGTTCCCCGCTGCACCTCTGCCTCCCCTGCTCCTTCTCTGGTGCTGCAGAGACAGTGCTGGGGGGAACCGGCATTTAAGCTGCTTCCCTCCACTTTGCTGCCTCTGATACAGAGGTAGCAAGGGGCTGGGGGAATGAGAGTAGTTGACTATTAGACTAGTTGTTTACATCCATAACATGATGATAGGCTACAACTAAGTAACTAAAGTCTCACTCCCTGCTGGGTGGTCTGGTGAGACGTTCCGGCCCTGGGCAGATAAATTGATTTCTCTGTGTAGTGTCTGTCACTCCATCACTCACCACACAGACAAGCACTACGTATATCCTATGCTACTCATGCACCCTGCGATGTGCACATACACAGCATGTCTCTACTTGTGCAACCATTGCTCTCCCTATCACGAGAAAAAAATGACATTAAAAATATAAAGATTAAAAACAAGAAGAAGTAAAGGTGCCTTGCCCTGGAGTCACAAAGCATCTAAGGGTGTGATTAATAAGGAGCCTCTCCAGTTCTTTAACAGATGAAGGAAATGTTTCTCGTTTGGCTAGATTCAATGACATTTGGCAAGAAATGTTGGCCCAGGCATGTGTGGCCCTGAAATCTCTGTGTAAGACAAGGTTGAGATCAACTGCTTAGTGCTTATATTGTGCTTCTAGATGTATTCCAAATTATTAAGGCCCCATTCAACACACTGCTTAATTGTAATCACATGCTAAAATCCCATTGACTTCAATGAGACTGAAGTACATGCTGAATGTTAAACGTGCTTAAAAGCTAAATTACTTAGTGCTCCTAGCAATGAAAATTGACTCTTGTGAATATATAGTTACGATCTTCTTCATATGTTGTTAGGGGTAATCTGTGTTCTGTGTAGTTTGCAACAAGGTAATTTATTGGCTTGTTCCTCATACTCTCCAAAGTGTCTATTTCAATCCAGACTTCAGTGCATCAGAGAGACATGGTCTCCCCATCAGCAAAGGGAAATTAAAATGAAGGAGATACATTGCTGAGGGTGTGAGAACAAAGCAGAGACTGTCCTTTGGTTTCAAATGTTGGGGTTTCCCCCCCCCCCTTAGTCTATTTAGCAATACGTTAAATATGTTTAAATTACTTTGAAAATCTATTCAGTGATAGAAACTTACCTCTGTTTATCTGAACACTAGGCCTGGCAACTGGAAAATCCTGGCTTGGTTTGATGGCTATGAGATGTCCAATGGTTCAGCTGAATTTGAAGTTAAAAAGTATGGTAAGTTCAGGTTTAATTGGGAGCACGAGTAGGTAAGGTTCTGGCTATATCTCAGAGAAGTATCTGGTTGTGTTTAGATATTAGATCTTCCATATAATGGCGGGACAAATGGGCGTGATAGGCACTGTCCCTAGTAGGAGGTGATGGAGCAGCACTTAATGGGATTATACACCTCTCAAGGAGGTGTAATCCCTCGTTGAGTTCCCTGGTACATATTTTAGTGTGCAGTCTCCACCATCCATTCAATATGTCTGAACTGGTGTGTGGGGCCACATCTGGGTATGGAAATTGTATGGCGGGCTATGAATGCTCACAGCAAGGCCCTGTCCCTGTTCTCTAACCCAAGCGATGGGTGGGTGGATCAGGGAAAGCCCCTGATCCTGCTCCCCAGCCTGAATACTGAGTGACCAGGCAGAGTGGGATAACCGTTCTCAGAAAGTAGTTATGAACAGTACACAATCCTATTGGAAGGGCATAACAAGTGGGGTTCTGCAGGGGTCTGTTTTCGGAACAGTTTTGTTCAATATCTTCATCAATGATTGGCATAGAGAGTACAATTATTAAATTTGCAGATGATACCAAGCTGGGAGGGGTTGCAAGTGCTTTGAAGGATAGGGTCATAATTCAAAATGATGTAGACAAATTGGATAAATGGTCTGAGGTAAACAGGATGAAGTTTAATAAGGACAAATGCAAAGTACTCCATTTAGGAAGGAACAATCAGTTTCACACATACAGAATGAGAAGCGACTGTCTAGGAAGTAGTGCTGCTGAAAGCGATCTAGGGGTCTTAGTGGACTACAAGTTAAATATGAGTCAACAGTGTGACACTTGCAAAAAAAGCAAACATGATTCGGGGTTGCATTAACAGGAGTGTTGTGAGCAAGTCATTCTTCCGCTCTACTCTGTGCTCATGAGGCCTCAGTTGGAGTATTGTGTCCAGTTCTGGGCACCACATTCCAAGAAAGATGTGGAGAAATTGGAGAGGGTCCAGAGAAGAGCAACAAGATTGATTAAAGGTCTAGAAAACAAGAGCTATAAGGGAAGACTGAAAGAATTAGGCTTGTTTAGTTTAGAAAAGAGAAGACTGAGAGGGAACATGATAGCAGTTTTCCAGTATCTAAAAGGTTGTTACAAGTAGGAAGGAGAAAAATTGTTCTCCTCAGCCTCTGAAGGTAGGATAAGAAGTAATGGGCTTAATCTGTGGCAATGGAGGTTTAGTTTGGACTTTAGGAAAAACATCCTGCCTATCAGGGTGGTTAAACACTGGAATAAATTGCCTAGGGAGGTTGTGGAATGTCCACCATTGGAGATATTTAAGAGCAGGTTGGCTAGACATCTATCAGGGATGATCTACTTGGTCCTGCCGTGCGGGCAGGGGACTGGATTCGATGACCTCTCGAGGTCCCTTCCAGTTCTAGTGTTCTATGATTCTATAAGCACTGGACCTCACTCCCCAGAGCAGAGCAATTAAGTTTGAGGGCTAGATTAAAAGCTTCAGTGGGTGACATGAAGCCACAAACCATAGTTTGCCCACTCTTGCTCTACTCCCTCCAGAGTGCCTTGTGCCCCAGGAGATGCATGGAAGAACAGCCTCTACACTTGGCTAAAATGATCCAAGGAAGTTTTTCTTCATTCAGCACACAGTCAATCTCTGGAACACATTGCCAGAGTGTGTGGTGAAGGTGAGGAGTTTAACAGGGTTCAAAAAAGAGCTAGATAGATTCATGGAGGTTAGGTCCATCAATGGCTATTAGCCAGGATGGGTAGGAATGGTGTCCCTAGCCTCTGTTTCTCTGGAGGTGAGAGACAGGGGAGGGATCACGTGAGGATTACCTGTTGTGTTCCCTCCTGCTGGAGCATCGGGTATTGGTCACTGTGGGCAGACAAGATTCTGGGCTGGATGGTCCATTGGTCTGACCCAGTATGGCCGTTCTTATGTTCTTATATGTGAGCTGCTTGATTTGAGGAGAATTTTCATCCTCTCATCTCTAGGCAACCCTGTAAGGTCTAATCATGACCTGACCCCACGCTGAAGTTCTTTGATGGAACTGGAGAATTTAATAATGAATGTACTCTGGTGAGGAACAACCGGCTCTAAGGGTATTACTCAGCCAGCGGACCTGAGTCTGATCTCACATATATTTTACATATGCAAAATGCCACTGACTTCAGTGGATATAAATCAGAATTTGTGAGATCGGGCTCCTGTCCATAGTCTCTGTCTCTATGCCACTGTAACAGTAGCTCCAGCGATTGGCTAGCAAGAGGGCTATCAAGGCTTGCTCGGCTTTTGCCTAACACTTCATTGGAGACTGCTACGTTGTCCGCACATCTCTCAGTGCAGGAACAAAAACTGCCAATTTCCCCAAAGGTTTGTGCATTACAAACTCTCAGGAGTTGAAGGCACATTCAAAATGGGAACATTTTTACACATGATCTTTATTTTGTGTGCTTTTTTGTGCAGAACTGCCATCTTTTGAAGTCAGACTTGTCCCATTTGAACCATATTACCATATTTGGAACAAGACCTTTACTTTTGGTATTTATGCAACGTACGTACATTTGAGTGGTGTCGTTTTGTTTTGTTTTGTTTTGTTTTGTTAATGAGGCTTGGAGATAAAAAAATAAATGAGCTCTTTCATAGGCAATGCTATGACCTACAGATGAGGAACTGAGGTGCAGAAGCCCAAACTACAGTACTGTTAACATAACTATGTTGGCCTGGACCAGTGTTCCCTCTAAGCTGTGCAGAAGCAGAGCTTCACAGGCGATTAATCAGCCTCGCCCAGTCAGAGGCTCAGGGCTCCCAGCATGGAGCTGACTGACTGGGTGAGGCTGATAAAACATCTGTCAAGCTGTGCTGCTGTGCAGCTTAGACGCAACACTGGCCTAAACTGGGGAAAAAGTGCTTCCTGGAATGGGAAAAAAGACATAATTATGCTGGCAACCCCCCTTCCCACATAGACAGCTATCCCAGCAAAAGGAGTCCTTTTGCCAGTATGAACTGTGGCTCCACTCAGAGGCTTTGCTGGTAGCTCTATACTGGTTTAGCCGTGTCATCAAAGCTTTTGTAGTGTAGACTAGCTCAGGGATTAAGTGATGCACCCAAGGTCTTCACTTTGTATGTCTACGGCTTTGTATATGAAGCTGTCAAAGATTATAATATGTATAGGGTCAGTTACTGGATCTGTAATTCAGTTCTAAATAATCATTTACCAAGGCACAATATTAATTCATTTCTAGGGCAAGGGACACTTTTGTTTCATGTTCATTAACAAATGCACATTAGACTGCCTACTTTGTGGATATTACAATCATTATTGCTGCTTCTTTCTTTTTCCTATTAAAGGCACTCGTATGGAAAAGGGGTAGATGGTGTGGCATACGTGCGATTTGGCATAATGGAGAAAACTGATAAAAAAAGTTTTCTCCCAGGCCTGGAACAACAGCCTTTGGTAAGTACAATGTGTGAAAATTTATTAGTGTATATCAGTGGCTCTCAGACTTTAGCAACCAGAGGACCCACATTTTGATGTACAGTTTTTCAGGGACTTTTTAACCCTCCCACTCAGCCCTTGCCTCATCCTCTTCACTGAGGCCCATGCCCCTCCCCCAGCCCTTCTCTTAGACACTGCCCTACTCATTCCACACCCCCCTCCCCTCCTTCACTCTCCCTCATCCCCACTCACTTTCACCAGGCAGGGTGTTGGGGCACACAAGGGGTTGTGGACTCTTGGAGGGAGTCTGGATATGTGAGAGGGTGCAGGCTCTGGACTAGAATAGGGGGTAGGGATGCAGGCTGTACCGGGGAGTTTGAATGTATGGCATGGTGCGGACTGCCATCTCTGGGCTTGGGCAGAGGGCTGTTGTATGGGAGGAAGTGTAGGCTCTGGAAAGGAGTTTAGGTGTGGGAGGGGGTGTAGGTTGTGGGCTGTAGAAAGGGGCTGAGGTATAGGAGGAGTTTAGGGGGTTAGCGCTGATTTCAGGTGGCTACTGACTGGCACATCCCTCTGGCAGCAGCTCCTAGTCCAGTGGGGGAATCCAGGGGTCTCCATACACTACCCCTGCCTGTAGCTACCATCCCTGCAGTCCCATTGGCCTAAGTTCCTGGCCAATGAGAGCTGCAGAGTCAGTACTTGGGGCATGGACAAGAATGGCATGGAGTCAAGATCCCTGCTCTTTCCCCATCTTCCTAGCACCTCCTTCACAGCAGAGAATCCCTGGCATGAAGGAAGTGCTGGGAGAGAGGAGGAAACGGGGGTGAAGTTTTTCAGTGAGACCCACAGATCCCTCTGGAGTACCCTTGGGGACCCCCAGGATTCCATGGACCCCTATTTGAGAAAAGCTGGTGTATATTATTGAATATCAAGTCATATTTAATATCAAGTCATTGATGGCAAGTCCTTTTATGTCAGCAGAGTTCAATATTGTTGAAGTTCATGGAAATGTAATAGCAAATGGCATTAAAACAATGAACCATGTATACTGTAGCCACTTCACTGGAAATGTAACATAACTTTTAAATCTAATACTTGTCAAAGCACCAAAAGCAATTATATTCTTTACCTTGATTTTAGATACAAAATGGAACAGGAACAGTCACTTTAAGTACTACATCTTTGGAAGAAAAATTAACACAGAACATTACTGCTCTGGAAAGGCATTTTTTGTATGTCGGTGTTACAGTTATAGAAACTGCAAGTAAGTAAACTAAGCATTTCCTGATGTAATCCACAATATTTTCATTGGTCTTTTCCCAGGACAGTTCTTACTGAGTGAAATCTTAGTCCGGGGTGCTTGTTTTCACTGCAAAATTAACACAGGTCCTTATCCAGTTGTCTGCACACATGGTATATATGCTGCAGGCTTTAATATGTGCTTTTTATACTTGTTTACTCCTCTCCCACACATCACTATGCACACACAGTAACCTTAGCATGTGCTTTTTTGCCTTGAATCCATGTTGGCTTGCACAGCTGAGGGATGGCTTAAAGCTAACAATTTCCTGCGTGCTTTAAACTGTCCACTTTGCAGGAAGGATACAGCCAGGGGAGCTGACAGCCTGTGCAGGCCCCTGGGTAAGGTATACAGGGGCCTGGTTCTGTGCTCCCAGAAGGGGTGAGGTCTCAGCCCTCAGAGCCATACAGAGCACATAGCATGGCACTCTGGTGGCAATCTAAAGGGCTTGGGGATCCAGGCCCCTTTGAATTGCTGGGTCCTGGGGCAACTGCACCATTTGCCCCTACCCCCTCCATCAGTGGGCCTGGATACAGCTGTAACTAAGCCTGTGTTCAGATAGTCCTCCAGTGCCATCCCATATTGCTGGGTACTATATGTTCCAGGTCTTCTTGTTACTTCCTACTTTCCGCCCATGCACCAGAAGCTGCTTGCCCATCACCATTTAACTCTTCATTCCACTGAGCCAGCTCCATTTCCGGCTCAGCACCGCTCTGCAACAGAGCTCTAGACCCTGCTCAACAACCAGCATGCTGCTAGCTCTCCAAAGCTGCACACCATTGTTATGTCGTGGGGAGTTTCAGAGCATAGGAAGAAATCAGTGGAAAGGCAGAGAGCTGGAGTAGGTGCAAGTGTCCATTTTATTGCATAGCACAGAACTCACCAGAACAAGCCCAGACTAGCTGGGCTGACCCCAGTGACCTACTCAGTTACCATAACAACAAGATCTATATCTACAACCCAATATACAACAACCATGGTTCTGGTTAACCAGCGGTGTGAGAACATTGGGAGCAACACTAGAAATCTCCATTTGTCTAAGAACATCTAAAAGAGGCTAGTGAAGATGAGACTGCTGTTCAATGCAGGTAGTGCATTAAACACCTATAGATCTGTTACCTAAAGAAAGAAACACCTAAAGACCTACTACCCAAATCACTGTTGCCAGATAATAGATATCCTCATACTTGCTATAACGTGGTCTGAGTTTTAACATTGTGGACCCCATTATTCATATAATGACATACATAGCTGATGACATCTATTCAGCAGGGGCTGATCATGGGAGGAAGTGTCAAAAAGGTGTTACTGAACCGTTTCTTTCTCTCTCTTCTCTCTATCCACACTGAATATTAGCTAGGAATGTAATCGATTTTTTGTAGCAAGAAGGGGACCCAGCCAAAATCAGTGAATGATAATCCTGGATAGGTGGTCTGGGTAGGAGCTAATTGCCAAGTTATCAAGGTTTGAATCTACAAAATAAAATATCAAACAAGCATGTTAGAAGTACTTGCCAAAGTAGAAAAGTCTCCTCCCAGAGACCTCAGGCCTGATTCTTCCACCATTACATATACTGAGTAAGACCTGCTTTTCAGAGTACTCCCAATGGAGCTAATTGTAGAGAAAAGAATCACTCAAAGCAAGTGGTTCAGTCAAGCCCGCAGTAAAAAATGAAGCTCTTGAAGTGACAGAGTCCATCATCCTTACATCGAGTAATACCTTCAACAGTACTACTAACAGCATATCAACAGAAATATTACCTGTCTGCACCCAGTTTACAGAAATGCTAAAAATATTAGCATTAACCTAAACGTTTTCTGTTCCCCAAATTAGTCTCTGCACTGCATTTTCTCTGCAAGGACAGCAAGAAGGAATGTGAGCAGCAGGTGTAGGATGTTCAGAGGGGAAGGGAAAACTGCAATGTATACATGACAGAGGGTGGAGAGCAGGAAATAACAGAAGGATGAGAGATACACAGTGGCAATGTAAAATGTCTATAAACCCATCTTAACTGGCTATGTGGCTGCTTTGCACAACTGAAGAGCAGCCGGAGGATATCAGGGAATGCAAGGTCAAGAAAAGTGATATTCCATTATAAACTAAGCCATGAGTCTTTGGAAATGAAGTCTTAGCTTCATTCACCTCTGTTGCACTTTAGTTTTCTGCTTTTGTGGATGACGCTTTAAGATTTGTGTGGGAAGAAAAAAGGTCTTGGGTCATTAAAGGTGTTTTCTATTCATAGGTGGTGAAATTCAGGAGGAAGAACTCAGTAATGTGAAGTTTGTTAAATCTCCTTATAGTGTCGACCTGTCCAAAACCAAACAATATTTTGTGCCTGGAGTACCTTTCACCATTGTGGTAAGTAACACTTAATTTGCAATATCTCTTTTCGTCCATTAAAAAAGACTCATCTAGCAGCTGTTTTGCCCATAGAATTCTCAGTTGCTTCCATGGGATTTCTTTGTGAAGTGTACCTGTCTGGCATAGGCCCAACATGTTACTGGCTATCTGTGACATGGGGGGGGGGGGGGGGGTTGTCCACTCTTGTAGAACACCCTCTTGTAGTCCTGTGTTCACTCTGTTGTTACATTCACTCTTTGCTCTGTATGTGTGTGTGTGTCCGTGCACGTGTGTATACCTCAGTTTCCCCCAGCCACTGCATCACTCTCTACATGAGAAGTGGGAGGCTGGTCATGACTCACTGCAGAAGTGTATTGGGCCCAGACACCTGAGGACCAGACATAGGAGATAACAACTCCTGCCCAGGAAGGGAGACAAAGGATAGGTGGGGCTGACACCAGACAAAGGATAGTTCCTAGGGGAAAGAGTCAGTCTCAGCTGGGCTAGGAGGAAAGAAGGATATTAGAGCAGGAAAAGGGGGGAGAAGGGCCCGGGACCCTTTCTCCCCAAAAGGAATAATGCTGCCTGCTCTTGGTCCCTGTGTTAACATCAGTCTTATGCTATGCTGTGTCCTGGTGAACCAATAAACCTCACCCTAAAAAATAATTGAATTCTCTTATTAATCCAGATTGTTTTAAATAAAAGTTTCTTTTCATTTGCCTTCTGGCTTTTTGAGCTGTCAGGGTTAATGTTTTCAAATTTTTCTGCACAGTTATCATGACTAGAAACTTACTCTTTATGTGTATCTGTCTGTCTGTCTTTATTGACAGTATATTGTAGAGTAGACCTGTACAGTTGCTGGGTGTGGGTGGGAGCAGTATGAAACAGGGCTTGCCCCTGAGGGAATTCTGCACTAAAAAAACCAAAATTCTACATATTTTATTTGTCAAAATAACACAATATGATTGCACCAGTTACAATTATCTTGGTAATTTATTTCAAAATACCTGTCAAAAAGTATGTCTGTAACAAAAGAGACAACAGAAAAGATTCTGACTGACCCCTAGACTCTCTCCTAAACAGTCAGGCACATTTACTTATATCTTCATGTGTTTCTGAACCCCACTCAGCCACCCCCTTCCCTTGTCTCCAGGGTTATGTCTAGACTGCAGGGGGTTTTCGAAAAAAGTGGCCTTTTTTAAAAAAAAACTTCACCTGCGTCTAGATTGCCACTGAGTTCTTTCGAAATTAAATCAAAAGAACGCAGCAGTTTTTTCGACAGTGGTAAACCTCATTTTATGAGGAAGAGTGACTTTTTCAAAAGACCTTTTTCGAAAAAAATACATTCTTGACCGCAAACAGGGCTTTTTCGAAAGAGAGCATCCAGATTGCCTGGGTGCTCTCTTTTGAAAAAGCGAATTGCTTTTTCAGAAAAGTTGTGGCTGTCTAGACACTCTCTTTTGGAAGAAGCTTTTTCAAAAGATTCTTTTGAAAAAGCTTCTTTCAAAAGAAGCGTGTAGTCTAGACGTACCCCAGGTGTCTTTGCTCCCCCTCTCCATGAGTCTGCATCCCCACTAAACCACCCTCGTTCCCTATCTCTATGTGGACCTGTATCCCCTCACTCCCCATCCCCATGTGGCCCTACACCTCCTCTCAGCCATCCCTCACCTCCATGTGTCTCTAAATTCCCCACCCATTGTCCCAATGTGTCCCTACCCCCAATTCCCAATCAGCCAACATTCCAGGCTGCCCAATCCCTAGCCCTTCTGAACCAATGGCTATGTGATCCCCCAGCAGCCCATGTGCCCTCCTCTGTCCATCCCTCCCATATCCCATGCCTCCTCATCTGGACCTATAGGCAGAGCCCTATGAGGAATGCACTCTCTGCTGACTCCCAATCAACTGCTGACTGCTACTACCAGTGAGCTGGCTGTGGCTGTTGTGGTGCCACACCACCCCCTGTTGGGCAAAAGACGTAACTGCAGCATCTCTTCAGCCAAATGGATATTCTGTGGGGGAAAAAATATTTGCAGACTGCAGGGCACATGAATTATGGCCTTGAGCAGTGGCACAGAGTTCCCCCAGGAACATATGCTTAGGACAGGTCTGGCACAACAGGTAGTTATCCAATAACAGCAGATAACAAGATGAAGCCACCTCCTGCTTCTCTCTCCCATTGGTCCAATTTCCAAATAATAATTTTAAGAGTTCACTAGGGGTCTATGTCCCCTGCTCGCTAAGCTCACCAAGCCCCCCCTCCACCTCCAATGGCCACTTTCACAGCCAGAGAGCCTGTTAATAGAGCACTGAGCCCGGCTGCGCTCTCCATGGCCCCAAGTCACTCATACCCTTCTCTGTGCACACCACACCCTGAATGCTCTTGGCACATCCCTCCCGCTCACACCCTTCAATCACCAGCCAGTCCCCCCTGCTCCTGCCCCACTCGCCAATAAAATAGTCCATGGCCCACATCCCACCCCCTCCTTCCAACCATAGCTCCACCTCCATTCCTACACCCACCATCTTCCCTAGCCCCCCCATGTCCCTCCTTACATCCCTACTCCCACCTCCATTCCTACACCCACCCGTCCTCCCTAAACTCTTCCCACCCCACACTATGTATCCCTACTCCTACCTATTTCTTCCTAGAGTTGCCAGGTGTCTGGTTTTGAACTGGACAGTCCAGTATTTGAGCTTTCTGTTTGGGAAACAAATTGAGAAAATATAAATATCCGGTATTTTCTAAATAAGGTGTAATATAGATTGTGACATAATGTCAAGTGTGTCTGGTATTTTTGTTGAAACCATCTGGGAACCCTATTTCCTCCGTATTCCTACACCCCCACACTGCCCATCCCCCTGCCTCCATTCCTATATCTCCTCACCCTACCATCCCCTCTCACCACACCACCCATCCCCACATACACCCTTATCCCCTTTCCTCCCTTTCCATGCATACCCTGACCCCTCCCATAAATAGGCACCCTAACTAACAAAGAAGTGGCACTAAGCACACAGGAATTTCTGAGGGTGGAGGGCTGCTCTGGGTGCTGTGACAACAGGATCTGGGCAGCTGCCTGGCAGAAAAGGTGGCATTGCTGAGGTGCTAGGGAGATGTCTGTAGGCAGAAGAAATGGAAAGGAGGCAGAGAAAGAGGCTAGAGGAAGGATTAGACAGTGGAGTTGCCTTTGGGATGCCAGGTTGAGAAGTGGGGATGGGAGTCTGTGAGGGGGCAAGAGAGGGGCTGAGGACACCCATGGATGATGGAAAGAGGGCTAGGGAGCCATGCAGTGAGGGGGGTCTTCGGGTGCCACCATGCAGAGGCAGGACCCCTCTACCCCCACTTGGCCGTGTTGGCAGCTGCTCTTAATGCTGCTGGGCCCCCCTCTGTGATGCCTCAGGGGTTGCTGGTCTGCAGTGGTGGTTTCCACCAGGGTGGCTCGGTACAGAGACAGCTGAGGACACAGAGCGCAGAGCCTGCCTCCATTCCCGGGGTGAGTGGGCCACGCTCCAGGTCCTGCATCAGCTGAACCAGCCCCCTGGCTCAGGGAGCTGAGAGCCCCTGCTTGGGAGGAGCACGGCCCTGTGGCCCTCATCCCTGAGCAGCAAGCCAAAGCTCAGCCTGCCCCATGCACATGGTCACACACCGCAGGTAGCTGCCAGAAGGGGACATGGTGCAGTTGTTGCTTTCCCTGAGCAGGGAGCTGCCAAGGCTGGCCAAATGCACAGCCAGTGCTTCCTCTTGGCCACTGGGCCCTGCACCGCTTCCCCTGTGGGCCTGCTTCTGCATGACACCTCAGGCCCTCTGGCCCGGGAAGGCCCCTGACATGCCCAAGTCTAGCTGCCCCAGAGCCTCTACCTGGGGTTTCCCCTGCAAGCAATGGTGGCGACACTGCTGCAGCCCCATTACCTGTGGCAGGCTGATCCAGCTGCTGGATGAAATTGCTCCCTGCCCTGGACACTGTTCAGGGATGAGCAAAGCCGCCTGGCAGCCCGGCCTGGGCAGATTCTGCCGCCAAAGGGTCCTGCCCACTCAACTCTGGCAGCAGCCTTTTGGGAGGCAGAATCTGCCCAGGCCGGGCTGCCAGGCAGCTTTGCTGGTGCCCGAACAGTGTCTGGGGCAGGGAGGCCCAAAATATCTTTCCTTGTTTTAAGATTTTATTTGTATCCTGTCATTTGCCTGTGGAAATTTTCCCCAATAGGCCTCTGTGTCTTCTGCTGATGGTTCACCTGCTGCTGCTGTGTCTGTTACTGCAACTCTGAGCCGAGATGGAAAAGACCCAAGGAAAAAGACTGCACTTTCTAATAAAGAAGGTGTAGTATCGTTTGTATTCAACATTCCTCGTGTGGCACGGAAACTACAAATAATGGTAAAAAAATTGTTGGACAACCTTTCACAACGTTTTACGGAAAATGAATGCCCACAATGGTTTTGACGGAAGCTGCAAGTCAACTGCAGCATGATTCCTTATATCACATGGGCACCTTTAGAAAGAGTCTATTGAAGATGTTACAGAAAGTAGGATCCTGATGCTGCAAATCTTTTTGCACCTGAATAATTACATTGATATGATTGAAACTATTTCTCTGCTTTAGGATTCTTTGCATTGGCAAAGGTTGACTGACTCATGCCCTAAAATTGTACTGTAAATTAGTTAGCTAAAGTGTAATCTTCTCAGAGCAGGGATCAACTCTTTATTTTCCCTCAACGTACCTGTGGTGCAATGTATGTTAAATACTAATAACAGCCTCAGAGGGGTAGCCATGTTAGTCTGTATCTGCAAAACCAAGAAGTGCTGTGGCACCTGAGAGACTAACAGATTTATTAGGGCATATGCTTTTGTGGGTAAAACCTACTTTATCAAATGAATTGGACTGATGATGATGAACTGTCTAATTCATCTGATGAAGTGTTTTTACCCATGAACACTTATGCCCTAATAAATCTGTTAGTCTCTCAGGGTACGTCTAGACTGCAAGCCTCTTTTGAAAGAGGCTTTTTCGAATGAATATTTCGAAAAAGCCTCTTTCGAAAGAGAGCGTCTAGACTGCAATCACTTCTTTCGAAAAAGCAAGTCGCTTTTTCAAAAGAGAACATCCAGGCAGTCTGGATGCTCTCTTTCGAAAGAGCCCTGTTCGCATTCAATAGTGCCTTTTTTCGAAAGAGCACTTTCGAAAAAAGGTGTTATTCCTCGTAAAATGAGGTTTTCCGTGGTTGAAAAAACTTCCACGTTCTTTCGATTTAATTTCTAAAGAACGTGGCAGCAGTCTAGACGCAGGTGAAGTTTTTTCAAAAAAAGTCCACTTTTTTCGAAAAAAAAACCTGTAGTCTAGACACACCCTTAGGTGCCACAGGATTCCTTGTTGTTTTTACTAATAACAGTGTATTTATGCTGGGTTTGTGGTAGGCAAATTTTGTCAAAACATAGCTTCCACTTTCACAATTGGCAGAAATGAAGGAAAAATCCTGAGGTCACTACAACATTTTGTTCTTGGGCAAACTCCTGAATTCAAATGGTACATCTATGCTTGGGGAGGTGTAATGTCTATCTTGTGTAAAGACACTTGCTGGCTTTGAGCAAGTTAATATGCATTGTAACTGCAGTGGCATGAGTGGTAGGAGAGCTTAGTCACATGAGCAACCACCTAGGGCTTCAGATGGGATTATATTCCCATGGCTAGACTATCCTGCTGTCTGTGCTACTGCAGCTGCACTTTTTGGAGCATGCTAGCTTAACAAAAGCAAGTGTGCATGCATTTACCCAAGCTAGAAATTGCACCTCCAGCTGCAGTGTAGATGGATTCATAGTCAACTTCTGATGTCAGTGGGGCTGCAGGCAGGACTTATTTGTAGTACAGGGTTCTAATAATAGACATGACTTGATGCATACCAAACAGGGAAGGGGTGAGGTGAGACATGACAAGGGGCAGATCTATAAGATCACACAGCAACTTTGCATAGTCATTTGTGAATTTGAATGGCTGCTCATTTAATTTTCAAAATACTTATTATTAGTCATTATTAAGCCACTTATTGTGGGAGTCACTGAGCAAGGAAAATACCAGAGACAAATATAGCAACAGCAGAGTGAGCAAAGAGAAAAAATAAGGTTATAGAACTTTTTCTTGTTTTGAAATCATCTGGCTTTACATACAAGCTCCTAGACTTAGCGCATTGTGGTGACTCTACTCACCTTCTTGTGCTTTCCAGGTGATACATGAATTAAAGTGATGCCTGATATTGTCTCTTAATTGGCATGCTGTTTGCTCTCTCCATTTCTTTCTTCACAGGTGAAGGCTGAAGAGGGGAAGCCTGGCATGGAATCAGCCGGAACCAAAATCACTGCAGAGAGATACCAGTCTGCGACCCAGAACTACCTTAGTATCAATGTCCCACACAATGTCATAGCACCTGGAGATACTTTACATGTTACCTTGAACGATATCCACCACTCCAGAAGCAGTAACATTGATTACTTCTATTTCTTGGTTAGAAATAGGACTGTGACAACAATACTTTGTGTTAGAACCAGGCCAGCTGACAGGGGACAGACAAAAGGGACAACTGCCTTGGAGCCTGGTAATACAAAAGGGCTTAGAGCTCCTGGCCACCCCCACCGCTACTGAGGGAAGTTCCACACAGAGCGCTCTGGGCAGCACTGAGGGCTGGGGATGAGGCTGTGCTGCAGTCCAGGTAGTGCTGAGGGCTAGCTGCCCCAGCCCCACCCCTTCTACCTGAGGTCCTACCTCTTCCAGGGGTGCAGAGCAACCTCCCTCGCACACAGGCCTGGCGAGGCTATCACCCCTGCTGGTTCAAACAGGTCGTTTTACAGTTTATAAATGTACACAGTTGACATTTTTCAGGCTGGGAGAAAAGCATTTTTACATAACATGCAGATTTTGAGGTCTAGTGAAAAGAGATAGAGATCTATACATGTGGCGTTTTTAGATCTTTTGTGACATCCATGAACTCTTAATTGAAGTGAATGGTACTAGATTGAAAGCTTTGAAAATAGAAGTCCTGGGGAGAAAAAAATGCATGATCTGATTTTCCTAAGTCTGGGCCAAATTTATACCCAGTTCTAATAGCTCTGAACTTGGACCTTAACACTTGCAATAAGCCCATATTTTTCTTTCTTAAACTTTAGTCTTCATAGTCCTGAATCTCATTTACACTTGGGCCTTTTTACATCACTCTTTCAGTGTAGAAGGGCCTCAAAGTTGGCAGACGTTCATAAATAAGAATCAGACAGTATGGCTTTGTCTACACTGCAGGGTTTTTGAGCAAGTAGCTTTTTGCAGAAGAGCTCTTCCGCAAAAACGTCTTGCGCAAAAGTGCATCCACACCTGAAAAGCGCATTGCAAAAGTGATATGCTTTTGCACAACAGAGCATCCACACTGCATGGACCCTCTTGTGCAAGAAAGCTCTGATGGCCATTCACAGAATGGCCATCAGAGCATCTGTGCTTTTTCTGATAGGCTCTTTTGCTCAAGAAACGCCTGCAGAGCGTCCACACCTGCCTTTTTGCACAAGAGTTGTAGCGCAAAAAGGAGTTATTCCTCATGGGGAGAGGAATAACTCTACCGGCAAAACCCTCTGTCCTGTCAATTTACTGTAATTTTTTTTGTGCGAAAACACGCTTGAGCTGTTTTTGCGCAAATCCCTTGTAGTGTAGACATAGCCAATGAGTTTAAAGTGCAGCCATGTTGCTAGCATCCTTTCATATCTTGCAATGTTTCTTCCAAATATATAGTTCTAATTTTGCAAGCAAAACTATACTTTTTAAAACTTACCTAGGATCCAAAAGTCCAGCTCACCCTTTCTAGCTAATGCATCATTATCTGCAACTGGAACTGGCCAGGATTTTTTTAGCAAAACATTTTTCAGTGGAAATGATCTGTCAAAACTGACACTTTTCACAGGAGAGGGCCAGGGCTAAGTTACACTGCGGAACCTCGCCAGCCCCTGGAGTTGCCCATGATTAACTGCATGATGTCTCCCATGGAAGTCAGTGGCACTACCCATTAGCTATGAGTTGTGTGCTGTTCCTCTTTGAGGTGCAGCCCTCGACATCACCCTATGAGTAGTACCATTAACTTCAGTGGGAGAACTTATGGGTGTGTCTAAACTACATGGCTCCATTGATGGAGCCATGTAGATTAGGCTGATTGGCAAAGGGAAATTAAGCCGCGATTTAAATAATTTAAATAAATTTAAATGGCTGCTGCGCTGAGCCGACAAACAGCTGACCAGCTGTTTGTCGGCTCAGCGCGCTAGTCTGGATGCTCCCACGCTGACCTGAAAGCCCTTTATTGACCTCCCTGTTATGCCTCGTAGGATGAGGTTTATTGGGGAGGTCGATAAAGAGCTTTCATGTCGGCAGGGGAGCGTCCAGACTTCCCCAATCTGCCGACAAACAGCTGATCGGCAGAGCGGGGCAGCCATTTAAATTTAAATGAAGCTGCGATTATTTAAATCGCAGCTTCATTTCCCTTTGCCGAACAAACAAATCTACATGGCTCTGTCGACGGAGCCATGAAGTTTAGACGTACCCTATGGGGCTAAGCGCTACTCAACCAGAATAAAATTTATCATAATCTAGTCCTAAGTAACATGATTATTAAGTTTTCTATTCCTTTTATGTGACACAGATTCTGCCATAATTGCACAGCATTTGATTTGTTTTGTATTTGTTTTTGAATTGCAGGTCGTGACAAAGGGAAAAGTTGAGGTTATGGGAAGGGTCCCGTATGAAAATAAAATAATCACCCTTAATGTTACTGAGAAAATGGTGCCGGCATTTCGATTTATTGCTTACTACTTCATTAAAAATCAGGGCCACAGCGAGATTGTGGCTGATTCTGTGTGGCTAGATATTGTGGATGCCTGTGAAGGAAAGGTAATGACAAATAAAAGGATATTTGTAGAGAACAAAAATAGAAAAAAGATGAAGAAGGTGGGATATGATAGAAGTACAGTATATAAAATCATGGCTAATGTGGAGAAAATGAAGAGGGAAACAGTATTTATCGTTTTTAATAACACAAGAACTTGAGTCACCTGATGAAATTATTTGGCAGCAAGTTTAACACAAACAAAAGGAAGCACTTCTTCACACAGATTACAATCAGCATATGGAACTCATTGCCATGGGAAGTTGTGAAGAGCAAAAGGACAGCTTGTTTCAAAAAGAATTAGACAAGTTCACAAACACTAGATCTATCAAGGGCTATCAGCCACTATGGTCAGGGATGCTCCAGTGTCCTAATTCTCCAACTTCCAGATGTGAGTCAACTAAAATAAATGTCATGGAGATTTTTTGTTTTGACCAAAAAATGCCTGTTCTGTTGAGGAAAAAAGTTTTGCTGAAAAAGGGACAAAAGCTAGTTTAATTCAGCATTTATTAATAATCCTTTGGTAATTCCATCATTACCACCATCATATTCTGACTACACAAAGGAACTACATTTGAGTGGTCCCTTGTAGTAATCCTTTAAAAGTCTAAACCAATTCGTTATTTGAGGGACAAATTCTGCTCTTGTGTACTTGATTTACACCTGTGTAACCAAGAGCAGAATTTGGCTCATTAATTGAAAGGGAGAAAGTGGATGTGGGCAAAGAGAAAGTGAAGTCGCAAATTGTTTTAGTTTAATTAACTTTGCAACATAAGTAAGCTACACTTCATTAGTTTTATTTCACAGTGGTGGGGTTTTTTTAGCTTGCTTTGGAAAGATATTAAAATGGCAGATGGAATTGTTTAAGGTCCTGATTCAACAAAGCATTTAAATGTGTGCTGAAATCTCATTGTAGTTAAGCACGTGCTTTTCTGAATCCCTAAGGGTATGTCTACACTGCCACCCTAGTTTGAACTAGGTGGCTAATGTAGGCATTCGAACTTGCAAATGAAGCCTGGGATTTAAATATCCCAGGCTTCATTTGCATGTTCCCAGGCGGGAGCCATTTTTAAATGCCCGTACTTCAAACTACCTGCCTGCGGCTACACGCGGCACAGTCTAGGTAGTTTGAATTAAAACTCCTAATTCGAACTACTATTAAACCTCCTTGCAGGAGGAATAATGGTAGTTCAAAGTAGGAGCTTTAATTCGAACTACCTAGTCCGTGCCACATATAGCCACGGGCAGGTAGTTTGAACTACGGGCATTTAAAAATGGCGCCCGCCTGGGAACATGCAAATGAATCCTGGGATATTTTAATCCCGGGCTTCATTTGCAAGTTCGAATGCCTACATTAGCCACCCTAGTTCGAACTAGGGTGGCAGTGTAGACATACTCTAAATATTTAAAGAAAAACTCTTTTCACACACACCAATTTCCACTGCTCTTCGTGAATGCTGTCCACATGTATCTGAGAACAGAGTCTTAATTCTTCACAGCTCTGAATGTCTTGAGCTTTCATTATAGCAGTTGGAGTAAAGGACAGTCAGCTCTGTTCAGGATCAGCCCCTTAATCTTCATCTGCTTACAAACATGTACTACAAATATATTGCACTAGATAAATGTTAGCAATGTGAAATGCAGAAAGCTTAGATAGATGTTACCTATATTGCTAATACCCCATTCACATCAATGCTTGATATTAATGCTAATGAGAATATAAAATTCTGTTATTTAAACATTTTGCCTTTAGATTAAATTGAGAACAAACCAGGAGACATATGAACCAACAGATATGGTACATTTATTGATTGACACAGATCATGCAGGAACTGTTGCCTTAGCTGTGGTCGATACTGCAGTTTTCATTCTGAACAGAAGGAATACGCTTACAGCCAAAAAAGTAAGTGTGTTGAAAAAGAAAATAGTATGTGTCATTGAGTCAAATAGTGTTTCACAGGAGATTAGAGAGATCTGAATATAATAAATGAGTAGTAATCAAAATATTATTCAAGACATTGCTTATTTGGGAAAATATTCTTTCTTATTTATTTATAACATATTGATAACCAATTCGCATAGGATTTGCCAAAGCAGAACAGACCAGTGGTGTTTCCACTCTCGTATGGACAAAATTGATAATACAGAGAAGGGCCATGAATAAATTCAATTATATCCCTACTAAAATGTAAGATTCCTTTAAACTCAGTGCCGGGTGGTAACCAATACTTCTGTTTGCATTGTTTTTGCATATGGCCCAATAACAGGATATGACATCAGTATAAAGAAAAGAATCACTACTTTTGCAATAGTGCGCCTTCCTTCAATGCTACCATATTTTATAGGTCTTTGAAGCGATGAATTCATACGATCTTGGATGTTCAGTGGGCGGAGGTGCTAACAGTGCTCAAGTTTTCACTGATGTGGGCCTGGCCTTCATATCAGACACCATTCAATCACATTTTAGGCAAGGTAAATGAAGACCTGCTTCCTTTGCTTTAGAAATGTTTTGTGGTAGAATAAGTTCACACTGAATTTCCAGGGTTAGATTTTTAGACCTTGTATGGCACTGTATTGTTGCTCCATTCAGAGGCACCCCTTCTGCATGGTCTTATTATTTCCTAGTGTTCATTCCCCCATTTTATACTGTGTGTGTTCATAGTTCATATGCAGGCTGCACTCTTGGGGCTGCTCATTTGGCATTTGTTGTACACTGGAGTATGTGAGGGGACAAAGGCATGGTAAGCCGGCTTTGCAGATTATGCATCCTCTGGGTGCCAGGTCTCCAGCTGGTGCCGAAGAGCAAGTCAGAGCCTCAGATATTATTTTAACCAAATTCTCTTGCTCTGTTTTCCTAGGATATACGTGTTCTCATCCTACCAGAAGACAGAAAAAGTCATTGGATTTTCACAAGCAAATTTCAGGAATTGGTATGGCCATTAATCTTCAGTGGCAAGAGCCAAAGCCTTCTGGGTCAGAGTTGAGAGGACTGTGGAGCTGGGGCCTGGAGCCCTTGGGGTGAAAGGAAGGAATAGGAAGGGGAAGGGCATCAGGAGCTGGACCTTGCCTGAGAGATTGGGAGAGGTCTTGATTGGGGGATAAACACTAAACTCTGCTACCTTTCAGGGTGTAATCAAGTGAAATCTGTTGTCTTTTAGAGGACACGCAGTGCTAATTGTATGCCATTCCACTGTCTCACCCATTATGCCAATGTTCTGCTTCAAAGCCTGGCTGTTTTTGGCACAGGGTGTTCCAAATAACAGAAGTGTCAGTAATTTAAATATACATGATCTGAACAAAGCATATTCAAAAATAATTTTCCCATAAGTCTATCATATGAAGGCTGTTGATACCTGTCGATTTAAGAAACAAAAGTTTTATCCCGGGTTTTCCTGACTTTCTGAAACTGCTTCAGGAATAAGAATAGTGTCATGAACCACTCCCCCTAAGACCTCTAACCCTCACCGTGGGCAGATGAATTTTTGAACCAGAACCATATTAGACATAACAACTAACTATGTAGTTTTAAAAAGTGATTTTTGTGGATGTCCAAAGTCATATAGATCAATATGCTGGAAGACTCAGATAAATGAATGATACCCCCATAATACTGAATGGGGGATTATAATCTTAATTCTTTTTTATCTCTATGAAATCATGAGACTTCATTTATATCGCCATGCTAGAGATGAACTTGACTTACAGACAAGAGCATGAAAATAGCATGGGAACTATCAAACCTGATCCATCTAGGGCTGAATATTCCTCTTTCACAGATCCCCCCCCTCCCTCAAAATCTGCGCTCGTGGCTAGAGAAAGCCAGTTGCAGAGTGCTGATGCCAGGGATGTCTGCAGTGTGCCTTTTGACAGCCCAGCCAGTCAACATCTTGGCTGAAACGATCGGTGAACCAATATTTTCCTGTTTGTGGGCATCAAAAAACAATCCAATCACTGGGTCTAAAGTTCCCTGAGGGTATGTCTACACTACCACCCTAGTTCGAACTAGGGTGGTTAATGTAGGCATTCGAACTTGCAAATGAAGCCCAGGATTTGAATTTCCCGGACTTCATTTGCATGTTGCCAGGCGCCGCCATTTTTAAATGTCCTCTAGTTTGGACTCCATGACCGCGGCTACACGCGGCACGAACTAGGTAGTTCGGAATAGTGTGGAACGAGGAGTACAGATAGTTCGGAATAGGAAGCCTATTCTGAACTACCTAGTTTGTGCCACATGTAGCCACGGGCACGGAGTCCGAACTAGCGGACATTTAAAAATGACGGTGCCCAGCAACATGCAAATGAAGCCTGGGAAATTCAAATCCCGGCCTTCATTTGCAAATTAGAATGCCTACATTAACCACGCTAGTTCGAACTAAGGTGGCAGTGTAGACATACCCTCAGATACTGCCTTGACTTCCTGGTGGCTCCTAACTGGCATCTTCTCCCTTAAAGTCTGACATAAAAGAAAGCTTCTCCAAGTTTCCTCCTGTGCTTGGGAAGGCTGTTTCTGCCTTGCTCTGTTGTTCATGTACTACTCATTCACATTCCACTCCTAGAGAAAGATGGTCAGCTTGTTTAGGAGCACCCAAATGTCAGCAACATAAGCTATGCATGACCCCTACTGAATTATTGAAGCTATCTGGCAAGGGAGCTCAATTTTCAGTCAGGAAAACGTCTGCTCTCAGTAGAAAAAATTAGGTTAGCCTAAAACTGTGAAACGACATGTGGTAGGTGTAAGATGTTAGATCTGAGTGGCCACGCCACTGTTCTAACTTGTCTTTGTCCTGCTACTATGTATGAAGGATGAAATGCACCCCTCTTGCTGCTTCTGAAATGTCTCAAATAAGTATTCTTATGGCACTGCTTTGTAGATGAGCAAGCCATCAGAAACATACCTCCAGAGCAGGAATGGCAACAGCCTTCAGGCAATGTGCGGGGGGCTCAGCTCCAGGCTCCATCCCCCAGAAGGGGTGGAATTTTGGGCAGAACGGGTAGAGCTAGAGGTAGCCAGCCATCAGCACTGCCCAGATCTCTCCCTGTCTCCCGGAGTGAGAAAGGGCCTGGAGCTCCAACTGCTACTGCAGTCTCAATCGTGGCAGCAGAAGCCCAGAGCCCTGGACTTTTAAAATCACTAGAACCTGGGGCAACTGTCCCCTATCCTCCTCCCCATCGGTGGGCCTGCTCGTGAGCTCTAGAAGAAAACCAGTAGCAGAGACACCAAATTGAATTGCTAAGTAGTCACTTGACTTGTCTTTTGAAAACACTTGTTTCCATAAATTCTCAGCCATGTCACTGAAATAGTATTGAATTTTAAAAGAGCCTCTTTTCAGTTTGGTGGCTGTTTCATAGATTTATAGATTCCAAGGCCTGAAGGTACCATCCAGTCAGACTTCCTGTATAACACAAAATAATTCTCAGTGCACAGCTTTTAGAAATCATCCAATCTTGATTTTAAAATAGTCAGAGATGAGAATCCATCATAATCCTCAGTAAATAGTTTCAATGGTAAATTTTCCTTACTATCAAAAATATTTGTCAGTCTGAATTTGTCTAATTTCAGCTTCCAGACATTGGATCATGTTATTTGCTAACTTGAAGAGTGAGTTGTTAAATACCCTCCATAGATGCTTGTAGGTTCTAATCAAGTCATCCCTTAGCTCTCTCTTTCTTAAGATAAACAGATGGAGTGCTTTGAGTACATCACCCTAAAGCATGTTTTCTAATCCTTTTATCATTCTTGTGGCTCTTCTCTGGGACATCTCCAAGTTATCAACATTTTTCTTGAACTGTGGGCACCAGAATTAGAGATAGTGTTTCAGCAGCAGTCTTACCAGTGCACAATACAGGAGTAAAATAGCTTCTCTCCCCCTACTTGAGAATCACTTGTTTATGCATCCTAGGATCTCATTGTCACCGTGTCACATTGCAAACTCGCATCAGCTGATTAGCCAACCCCAAATATTTTTCAGTCAGGCCACATGACTTTTGTACCTATATTAATTGGGCAGGAGAGTATAAACTTTTCTATAACAGTATAAATCTACTGTTGTGTGACTTGAGTTTTCTCAGGAAAAAAATCCTTAGGTTTGTCTTTCAGTGATAGATGTCTGGCTTCTAAATTTTTGGTGCAATCTTCCATGACATTTATTGGATCTGCTCTGCATCCCTCTCTGGGACTGGATTCTATGCTTTGGGAAACAATACTTTGTGCTCTAAGAGTGCATCTATACTGCACCCGTAGCTCAAAATAAGCTACACAATTTCAGCTCCGCAAATTGTGTAGCTTATTTTGAGTTAAGTTCAAAATAGCTTATTTCATAATTTGGCGCTGTCTACACAAATTTCAAAACAAACCGCTATTCCAAAATGTCCCTTAATCCTCATGGAACAAGGTTTACAGAGACGTTGGAATAGCAAGTCGATTATTTTGAAAGCTACTTCAAAATAACGGGCATGCTGTCAAGGCACGGAATATGCTCTTTCGGAATGCTGGAAGTATCCCAAAATAGCACCACAGTCTAGTTTTGGCTTTTCAGCTCTCCAAAGGGGATAGATTTTTCATGTTTAGCAGCACCCCACAGCTATGAGATATTAGAATGTACAAATCAGGGGGTGTAATATGATGATTGTCACTTTTACTCTTTATCTTTATCTGTGTGTAGATTGGAAAGGAAATGGGAAGAAATGTTTTTATGGCAGTGTTTTGGGGTTTTTTTTATGGTAGTCATTGAAAACATTAAAAGGCTAAGCACATTGGAAGCATTCTCATTGGAAATGAGCTAGCAGGCAGATTACAGGTGAAGATGTTAAAGTGTATGTTTAGTTTATTAAATAATTCTGTTGTTAGTTCCATGATAGCAGAAATACTGTAAAGGAATCGTATTCACGCAGAGGAGAATAATCCTGATCACTGAAAATCACAATCTTAATTTTTTCTGTATAAGAAAACAAACATTTGATAAATGTGTCTTAAATAAGAGTCCAATCCTGCACTTATTCACTTCGGTTTAAGTCAGAGAATCCTGTCCCCAATGACTTCATGGACTAAGCTTGAAGGAAAGATAAGATTGTAAACAATATAGGGGAAGGGACCGTCTTCTGATTCTATTTTAGTACTATACAATGCCTAGCAAGGTGGGGCCCTGGTTCAAAGTGAGGGTTGCTATGGCTACTGTAAAAATAGTGATAGTGACTTCATCTTACCACAATAATTAATAATAATGACATAGCTGAGGAACATTATATATGATTGAATATCACAAAATTTATCAAAGTCTCTGCAACACTAATGTCTCTGTAATTTTGTTACAGCTAGCAAATACCAAGATGATGCTCTACGAAAGTGCTGCCATGATGGAATGAAATTAAATCCAATGAGGTTTTCTTGTGCCAAAAGGCTAGCTAGAGTTATTGGTTCAACACAATGCAAAGAAGCATTCAAATACTGTTGTGAGAGGGCTCAGTATCTCAGGAAGGAGCTGGCAAAGAAGAAACTAACTTCTAAACTGGCAAGAGGTAAGGAATTTGCCTTTTAGTAATATACCCTTTTTTAAAATGAATTGTGTATAGTCACTTCTGGGGGCGGGGGGGAGGAGTTGCTTAGGGCTTCAAGGAAGAGAAGAATCACATAGGTAAGTGTTATTCTCAGGTACCTGCGGCATTGCAATGCCTGAGACTTTTGCCATGCTAATCTCATAAAATCTGTAGAAGTTTCATGCCCCTTTCCTAGACATTTCCCTATCTTCCAGCTTACTCCCATTTACATTTTCAAGGCCCCCAGCTAACTTTCACCATACCACAAATACTACCTCCCACCCTTTTGTGAAACATGCAAACAGTGAGAGCAAGGAAAGCAATCCAGAATTGTTGTGTCAAATGCTGAGTTTAGTAAGCAGGTTTGTGCACTTAATTCCCCAATGGAAACGACACCAAACTGTAAATGTAATTTAACTAAGAATCAGTCTTGCAATTTACTGACCACTGACTTAGAAGCTGGGAATGGGTAACAGGGGATGATTAGCAGTTCTGTTCATTCCCCCTGTGGCTCCTGCCATTGACCACTACCAGCAGAATACTGGGCTAGATAGACCTTTGGTCTGACCCAGTATGGCCGTTCTTATGTTCTTATGACTTTGAAAATCCTGCCCTTCAATGTGCTGAGCCCTTGAATGTCTATTGATGCCAACACTCCAATACTGCAATGTTCTGAGCACCTGCTGCCCTTGAAGTTTGTTACCAGTGGTTTCTAGGCAGTACATCTATGTTCATGTTAGATGGTGAAAAGAACAGATCTAGCTCCGTCCAAAAGTCAAGCAGAGGTGTTCCACACATAAGACGTTGGGATAGATTTATCCAAGGGATAATGCATTGTATGAAGGCTTGAGTTTGTCTGAGTATAACTAGAGGCAATGTATACAATGTAATTCTCCATTATATGCACACACGCATGCATGTGTCATGGCTGATTATGGTGGGATACTGGAATGTGCTTATTATTAGTTTAACTCTGCTCCCCTGGAAGTCAATGGGGGTCTTCAGTGGGAGCAGAGATAGGACAAAAACAAAAGCTTTTGAATCCCCTCCCAAAATGTTTTACAACCATTTTTTTGATGATTTATGTGTAATTTACAAAGTTTTGTGCCCCTTTCCTAGACATTTCCCTATCTTCCAGCTTACTCCCATTTACATTTTCAAGGCCCCCAGCTAACTTTCACCATACCACAAATACTACCTTCCACCCATTTGTGAAACATGCAAACAGTGAGAGCAAGGAAAGCAATCCAGAACTGTTGTGTCAAACGCTGAGTTTAGTAAGCAGGCTTGTCATGGCACTGATTGTGAGCCTGGGTCCCCCGTACCCTGGTACAGTCACTTACAGTTGTGCAAAGGAAAGGTAAAATGTCCCCAGTCTCATTAGGAAACACTTTGCATCCATCCTCTCTACACATGTGTCAGTGGCTACTGATGGTGCAAAACAGAGGAGAATTAAAGCCTGTGAAGTCTGATTCTGCTCACCTTACTCTCACTGAGCAGTACTGTCTCTCTAAATAGTCCCAGTGGTGTTAGTCTGGCCTTTGTTTGGGGGGGGACGCATTTGGTAGCACATCTCTGCTCACTCAAAAGAGCTGTGGTATTAATAGTGAGGTTTACATTACTGCTTTCTTAGCAAATAACAATTTGTAAATTAATGTTAATTACCATTTAGGTTAATATTTTCATTAGCATAGGAATACAGGAATTGCCAGACTGGGTTAGAGCCAGGTCCATCTAGTCCCATTCCTGTCTCTGGCAGAGAGGCAGTGCCAAATGTTCAAGAGGAAAATGTAGGAACTCTGTAGTAGACAGACGTGGGATGATCCACACCCCTCATAATGCCTCTTCCCATTGTCTAATAGATATTGACATAATCCTTGGAGCACAGAGCTTAATATGCCTTCAACAACATTTTCCTTGTCATGAATTATGACAAATCTTGAAATGTCCAATCCCTTTTTTATTCTTGTTTGGTTCTTGGCCTCCCTAACTTCCTGTGGCAGTGAGTTCCCCAGTGTAATCACCGGTTATATGAAAATTTTCCTTTTTTTTTCTATTTTGAATTGTCCATCTTAAACTGTCATCTTGTTTATCTGTTATGAAAGAGGGAGAGCAGATGCTCCCAGTCTACCTTCTCTACACCATTCACTTTTTATATACTTTTGTCGTGTTTCTTTCCTAAACTAAAATGTCCCAGTCTTTCCAGTCTTTCTCCCTATGAATTTTCTCCTGCCCCTAACCATTCACATTGTCTTCCTCTGATCACTATCTAATTCTTCAATAACTTTTTTGAGATCCTGCAATCTCTACACTATATTCCAAGTGATGCTACACCATGGATTCCTTAGACAGCTTAGCATCTTGTTCACTTGTTTATCTGCTGCTGTGCACTGAGCAGAGGTCTTAACTGAGCCATCCACAATATCAGTTAACAAGTTAATCTATTTACATGTGCTGCATACTAAGCCTGATCCAAAGCCCACTCAAGTCAGTGGCTGGATTCCTACTGTGATATGGCTCTGATTCCCAGCTCCACCTCTAAAGCAGTTATGTGTCCTCAAGGCTTTCACTTCACCTCTCTAGACCTCTCTTGCCTGTCCGACACAATGTTGGACTATACTGATTCTGAGCAGGAAGACTGAACTGCCTCTCGCTATGTATTTGTACAGTGCTTAGCACAATCACAACCCAATCTCAGCAGTGTCTCTAAGCACTCCTGTCTTGCAAATACATAATAATCATCATTATCATCATCATTTCTGAATTAATTTCAATGTGTGTTGACTCACGTCTTTTGTATGCAAGCACTTTGAAGGGTTGTCTACACTATTGAGAAGATCAAAGCTGCTGCAGTCAATCTTCCAGAATTCAAATTAGCAGGTCTAGGGCTGCCAGTGCTCCTGCTTCTCACAAGAAGTAAGAGAAGTCAACAGGAGCATGTGATCCCATCAACCTTCCACTCTGTGGATGGCACCAAAACACGATTTAAGGTATGTTGATTCCAGCTACATAATTAATGTAGTTGGAGTTGCGTATCTTAAGTCAACTTTCCCCGTTAGTGTAGACCGGGCCTGAGGAACTTGCTACCTTGTGGCACTATGAAGTTCAGGCAGAGATTTTTTTTTTCATTTATCTCCATTCTGCCCCTTCTTCCCAACATGTGTTTTCTGTCACGGTGGCAGCCAATTTCCTTGAACAATTCTATATGTCATCATTGATTCCTTTCAAAGCATGATTTGTGCCACCAATGTTCTCTCCTCCTCCTTTCATGCCCCATCTATCACAGCAGTAATGAAGAAATAACTTCACTTATGACTACAGTGGGGATTTTTTAGATTGACAGCATATAATTCCCCAGTTTGGAAGGAAGAATTAACCTTTTGTTCAGTGTCAATCTTTAGTGATTGCCTGTTATCTTTCCGCATTTTTTTTCAGTTTATGGGATCAAAACCAGACAGAAGCTTTTCTCAGTTATTCATCATATTAATCCTTTTGTCTTGTCTCTCTGACAACTGATTCTCCAGGTTAGCAGTGATAGGCATCAGGGAACACTTCAAATTTCTGTTTTCCAGTTGCTGATGTTCAAGAAGAAGATGTGTTTGATGAAACTTCAATCAAGTTACGTAGTGTCTTTCCTGAGAGCTGGTGGTGGGACACTGTAGAAATTAAAAGCCCTGGAGAGCATAGGTAGGTACTGTATTATTTGTTCAGGTGAATACACCTATAATGTACCCATAAACGTCAGTGTTCTGTTGAATTTATTACAGAGGAATTTGGACCTGCTTACTGTGTGCCTCCTCCACCATTGATATTTTTTCCTGTCAGTCTTCAAGATTTAAGGAATGAACGTGTTTTCAAAACCATTTCATATATTTCTCTTAATGCCTTACCTCTTGCCTTTTTAGGATGACAAATGTTATTCCTGATTCTATAACTACTTGGGAAATTCAAGCAATAAGTGTATCACCTCAAAAAGGTAAAAACCCTATTGGTAAACTATTGTTCACTCTGTACTGATGCTTGAATGTTGACAACATCCACACCTTCTAAAAGATGTGCACTAACTCAGCTAAATGCAGACTTAATTCAGAAAGCACAGAATGGAATTTTATGGTATGTATTATGCAGGAGACCAGACTAAACAATTGTCATGCTTCCTTCTGGCTTTGAAACCCTAAGAACCTTTTCATTTTAGCTTCCAGTTACAGAGTGATGGCACATGCCATAATAATAATAATGATAAATAAAATGCATAGTACTTAGAACCTAGGAGTCTTTCACTTTATTTAATGATGCCTGGCTTCATATTCAGTATTGGGAGCAGGTGCAAAAGGAAAATTCCAAAGGAATCATATTAAGAAGATTGTAACTTATATGTGCAACATTATCATTGGTTTCGAAAAAAATAATACGTAACATTTTGCATCTATAGATCTCAACATGCTTCACAAAGGAGGTCAGTGTCATTATACCCATTTTAAAGATGAGGAAACTGAGGGTACGTCTACACTTGCACCCTAGTTTGAAGTAGGGATGCAAATGAAGGTGACTGAAATAATAAATGAAATAGGGATTTAAATATCCCACGCTTCATTAGTATAATCTTACCTGTGCTCTTTCGGAACTCAGCTGTTTCGAATCAGGAAGTGCACTCCGGGCCACGTTAGTTTGAATCAAACCCCTTGGTTAGAACTAATGTTACTGCCTCATTTTTTTGAGAAGTAACGTTAGTTCAAACTAAGGGGTTTGATGTGAACTAACGTGGCCCGGAGCGCACTTTCTGTTTTGAAACAGCTGAGTTCCGAAACAGTGCGCCGGTAAGATTCTGCTAATGAAGCGTGGGATATTTAAATCTCCACTTCATTTACGAATTCGGTCGCCTACATTTGCATCCCTAGTTCAAACTAGGGTGCAAGTGTAGACATACCCTGAGATACAGAAAGTTGAAGTGACTTCCATGAGATTACCAAGCAGGCAAGTGGCAGAGCTGGGAATAGAATCAAGATCTTCTGAGTTCCGGTCCTGTGTTCTAGCTACTAGGCAACACTGAAGCATAGATTCAGAAGGATTCATTAGATCAGCAGATGTGCTCTCCAGTACAACACAGACCACAGAATTTCACTCAGAGTCATTGTCAGAGCGTTTAAAGCTAGGAGACACCAGATCTTCTCATCTGATCTCCTGTGTCCTGGGGAGCCACCGAATTGCCAGACTCGTGGGCAAGGTCGGGGAGGGGCACTCCATGCTCCCAGAAGGGTGGGACCTTGGGAAGAAGGGGAAGGGTGGACAGCCCTCAGTGCCACCTGAAACATGCCCCTCCCATCCCACCAGCTCTCAGCACAACCTGAGGCTCCAATGGCGATTTAAAGGGACCAGAGCTCTGGCTGCCACTGCTGGGAGCCCCGAGGCCTTTTGAATCACTGGGTCCTAGGGCAGTTGTCCCTTTGCCTTCCTACTATGACAAAGGCCACCAGTACTCACACACTCAACTCAACGACAGAAATCACACCAAAGTGTTACAGCCCACAGGGCATTCGATTATTTTGTGCCACAGGAAGAGAATAGGAAGCACTGTGGTGCACCAGTGCCCGAAGCCTCAGCAATGGCAAGTAAATCTGGGTTTATACAGCTACTCCTGTACTGAGCCCACATTCTCCACCAAGTGTTCTAAGAACATGGGATTTGCCAACCAGATCAAATGCAAGACCACTGACGTCTCCAGTTGGGTGTACTGTTTCCAGATTTGCTAACCCAACCATGAGTCCATACTTGATGGCTTCAGAAGTAACAGAACAAACCCACAAACTACCCAGCCAAATGTTGAGTGTTGGACGTAGCAGTACAAGCTTCTCATGGTCTGGCATATACAGTGTGATTACCATTATCAGGATCTTAGCTTGCACAACCACAGACATAAGCTGCCATATGTGATGGCTACAGAGACTTCATTCTCAATTTTTAAACACCCAAACTCAGTTCCATTCTTGTACATTTATTGTAAAAGCTTAGTTAATTCAGGCATTTTCAAAGGTCTTCCACAGATGCCTGCACCGAGTTTAGGTAGCACTGCTGTTCCAAATGATCATACCTTTTAATGAAAGTGTTAGTGTAGGCCCCAAAAGGATTGTGTGCATGGACCTTTAAAACTATCCAGTCACTCTGTTTTCTACACATGAAATGTCCCTTTGCAGTGTCAGGAATTTAGACCTTTATTCAGCAAAGAGTTTACTGTGTCAAATTTTAAGCCCTATTGGTGTAACGATTACAACAGTACAGCACGACTATAAAGCACTGCCCAAGAGGCACATCTATACTCATCAGAAGATTGATGCTCCAGAGGTCGATCTTCTGGTGTTCGATTTAGTGGATTTAGTATAGACCGTAAATCGAACACTGAGGGCAGTTCCTGCCAGCATCCAATACTCCTCCTTTTGCGAAGAGTAAAGGAGGCCGATGGGAGCATTTTCTCCTGTCGGCCTCCTGCAGTGTGGATGCTGCCCTGGCTCGGCTTAAGGTAAGGTAAGTTGCGTGCCTTAAACCAACCTTCCAGGTTCAGTGTAGACCTGGCCAAGAAACATAACAGAAAAGGCATTTCCTCAGAACCTAAGTCAAGGTCTGTTAAATATTTTCAAAGAAAAGGGAGTGTTGGAAAAAGCTGAACAACCTTTCTGCTATTTATTTTAATACTGTGTGAGGTAAAGTCTGTCACTCCTTTGTGCAGGTAGAGGAACCACTGTAATTGTTCATGGGGAGAAAGGTACAAGGAGACTAGTTAGGGGCCCTGCAACTTCTGTATGCCACCCAGAATACAAAGCGACATCTGCCTCCCTTTATGCAGCTCTGGCTGGGGACTGGAGGCAGGCCAGGAGTGGGGAAGGGTTAATCTGATGCATCCATGGTGAGGTTGCCAGCATGGCTGCAGAGCTGATCTACTGCTACTCTATCTACAGTCTTAGCAAAGGACTCCTAGACCTCCAGGGGACTTCCAGTACCATAGCTGGGCTTCATGCAGGATAAATTAGGACATACATAGGTTTCTGAATGGCAAGAAAGGAGCATGGCTATTTGTTCATTTTTAATTGTAACATCTTCATGAGTGCCTAAACTAACAGCACTCTAAAAAGCTGACATACCATGATTTTGCTGGCTCTGAATTCCAGCTTTCTCTTCCCTCAGGTTTCTGCATAGCTGACCCCAAGACCTTTAAGGTTTTCAAAGATTTTTTTTTATCAGTAAGGTTACCGTATTCAATTAAGCGGTATGAACAGCTGGAAGTAAAAGCAGTTGTCTACAACTATCTTTCTGAAGATCTCCAGGTAACATTACTGTACATTACTGAACTGTATGCTACCAATCCTTACTTCCCTTGTCAATCTTCAGCTACATTGTATGAGTTGGCCATACTTGCCTAGGGTCTTCTGTGCTTTGTAGAAAGGTACAGAGTTAGGCTATAGGGAAGACTGTTGTATTTCCCCTGTTTCCTCAAGCTTTGGAGACTACTAGATAATAAAATTACTGTTTATGTTACATGTTTTGAAAGCAATGAACAAATGTTCACTAATTTAGCCTTATATCCTTCCTGTAGGCAGATGATTACCATTAGCCCCATCTTAGAATAAGCAGCTCCATCTAAATGGTCTAGCTGGGAGGCCAGGAGTTCTAATGGATTTGCTATTTTCACTGTTTATATCTGTCAGGTTATCTATTTCCTTGAGCAGTGGTGTAATAAACATTATGACAAGCATTTCCTTGTTTCAATAGGTGACGGTGAAGATGCACGCAGTGGATGGTGTGTGCAGTGCAGAGACAGCGCAAAAGGATGTGCAGCAGAAACTAACTGTGAAGGGAAACTCAGCAGTGCCTGCCTATTTCTCAGTAGTTCCACTAGTTATAGGGGAAATTCCAATTACTATTACTGCCTTTGATCCAATTTCAGGGCACAGTGATAGTGTTAGGAAGAACCTCAAAGTTGTGGTAAGTATAACAGTTTTTGATCAGCTCAGCTGTGGAGCAGAAATTTGATGGTTCCCTTTCTGTTTATCTCTATTTTGTTAAATATCCACATAATTGTGTGCATGGAACTCACAGGAACAAAATAGTGCAAGAATGTAGTGACTAGAATGCATGTTGCACAAGAAAAACACTTTATTCTGATATTCAATTGGGACTACAATTGCCTTTTATAAGGTGCGTGCACAGCTGGTTGGAAAAGAGTAGTTATCAATGGTTCTCAATCAGTCTGAAAGGGCAGATTAAGTGGGGTCCTGCAGGGATCCATCCTTTGTTGGTTCTGTTCAGTATCTTCATAAATGATTTGGATAATGGCAGAGAGAGTACATTTATGAAGCCTGTGGATGATACCAAACTGGGAGGAGTTGCAAGCACTTTGTAGGATTAGAATTCAAAATGATCTTAACAAACTGGAGAAATGGTCTGACATTTTCAGGATGAAATTGAGTAAGAACAAAGGGAAAGTACTACATTTAAGAAAGAAAAGTCAGTTGTACAACTGGGAAACGACTGCCTCGGAAGGGGCACTGCAGAAAAAGTTTTGAAAGTCAGAGTGGATCAAAAACTGAATACGAATCAACAATTTAATTCTATTGTAAGAAAAGCAAACATCGTTCTGCAATGTATTCACCGGACTGTTGTAAGCAAGACACAAGAAGTAATTCTTCTGTTGTAATCTGCAATGATAAGGCCTCAGTTGGAATATTGTGTCCAGTTCTGGGCACCTTGATTCAGCAAAGATGTAGACAAATTGGAAAAAGTCCAGAAAAGACCACAATAATGATTAAAGGCCTAGAAAACATGACCTATAGGAAAGATTGCAAAAACCTGGATATGCTTAGTCTGGAGAAGAGAAGACTGTGGAGGGACATAACAGTCCTCAAGCACATAGTACATTGTTATAAAGAGAAGAGTGATAAATTGTTCTCCTGCAGGAGATGCTGGGAAGTCAAAAAGGAAAGCAGTCATTTATGGTAACTTTCTTCTTTTTTGCTGGAAAAAGCACTATTGGGCCTATATGTTCTTAATTACTTCAATATCAACACAGAAAGTCTATGGTGGAGCAGGGAATGGAAACTAGGTCTCCCAAATCCTAGGTTAGCACCTTTATCAGTGGCCCATCCTTCAGAGTGACAATGCTCAGCACAAAGTCTTCCATGATTAACACACAGTCTGGAATTCCACAGTGTCATGATAACAGGGGCCACATTCCAGTTAATGAGATTAAGAACATTGGCACATTAGAATCTTATCACTGAAACAAGGCCATTACTTGTCTCAGCTGTAATTTGTATGAGTTTTTTTTATGGGCAGCATCTTTTAATTGTTTATTTTTTTAAAATAATGGATGGAAAGGAAATGACTCTAATCCCAGACAAAGCTCTTTATTGACCCTTTCCTCTATAGAGTGTGTGTAAAGCTGAGCCTGCCTATGGATTGTAGAGGTACATTTCACATGCTAAAAATAAATATCAGAGCTTCACATTTCTAGTTTTTAGTAAAATGTTCATCTGAAAAAATGATGTTTTTACTATGAAAAAGATGTAAAAATCAGTAATCAGCTGGCATATTTATGGACTTAACATGCTGACTCAAAGTACCTTTTATTACATTTGTTCAGAAATCTCTATCCAAGAGAAATTATTGCTGCCATCTATTAGTCAAACATTATGTTAGAGATTATAAGTTTTTAGCAGTTAAGTCCTCAGGATGCAATAATTTGCAGTGGGGTTGACCTAATCTTTCTTTATTGTGCAGAGTGAAGGCGTTTTACAGACAGAAGAAGAAACCATTTGCATTAATAATAATTGTAAGTTAAAGTTTATTTTTTTAAGGTTTCCACCATTTTTAGTCTAGTAATTTGATTTCCACATACTTTACAATCATCTAGACTAATAGGATCATAGGAACTTCCAGACTGGATTAAATCCTAGGCCCATAAGGTAGGGATGTTAAATTTAGATTAATCAACTAATCGTATAGTCGATGGAATTTCCATTGACTACTTGATTAGTTGATAAGGGCACCTGTACCTTTGAAATGTACCAAGAACCCCATGGCTTCAGAGGAAAGTAGAAAAATCTTATTTAGAGACTCAAAGGGGGTCCCATGTTAGTCTGTAACTTTAAAAAATAGTAATCCTGTGGCACCCTAGAGACTAACAAATATATTAGGTCATGAGCTTTCATGAGAAACGTCCATTTCATCAGATGAGTTGGAGTGGAAGTTTCAGAATCCAGAGTATATATAACTGGAAAAGCAGTATGGCCATTTCTACACTAGGAAACTGTTTCAAAATAATGAAATTCAACTTAATAACTCTTCATTTTACAAAATCGAAATAGAGTTGAAATTAGGTCCGAGTCAGACTCCATTAATGTGAACGTGCTATCTTGACTTCGAGCCCCAGGAAGCACTGGCGAGTAATTAGTTTGATTTACTCTGGGGAGCAGTTATTTCAAAATAGCAGCAGCAGTGTCCATACTACCGTTATTTTGAAATAACTGTTTCGAAATTAGCATTATTCCCTGAGAAAAGCAGGAGTATATGTTTTGAAATAAGCATCTTCTTATTTTGAAATAATGGGCTTGATCATGAGGACACTCCATTTATACATTCGATCTAAGGGGGGGTTATTTCAAAATAAAGCTCTAGTGTAGACTAGGACTGAGGGACATGCCACCAGGAAATAAGCAAAATTATGGTTTTGGAAAAAATGTAAATACAACTGTTTACCCTGGGCAATTGATTTGTTTGTTTGTTCCTCTTCTGTGGCTCAATGTTCAAAAAAATTTTATTGCCTATCCTTATTTACCAAAATGATAATAACTAGCAATGCAGCTCCAGTTACTTCCATACAATATTTTTTTCCTCTGAAAATAAATCTTAATAATTTGGCATGTGTCAAAATATTAAAAATTGAGAACAAAATTTCACTCCAGATGTATAGCTAGATCATGCCCTCCTTACTCGGGCTACATGTACACTGCAGCACTGTTTCAGGATACCAGAGGTATTCTGCGTCTTTTGAGTGCATCTGTTATTTCAAAATATAATGAGCTCGCTATTCTGACATCCCTGTAAACCTTATTCCACGAAGAGTAAAGGACATTTTGGAATAGCGATTTATTTCAAAATAAGTGCTATGTAGCTATTTCATAATTGGCTCAAAATGAGCTATACTATTTGCATAGCTCAAATTGCATAGCTTATTTCAAGCTTTGGGTACAGTGTTGGTGCACCCTTAATGAATAGTATCATTAACATAAATGGGACTGACTGCTTGTAAGAGGAAAGATGCACAACTTGGCCTCTCAATAAGTTATAGTAGAACTCTACTGTCAGTTGAATTGTTTGATACTAAAGTTGGGCAGAAAGGCTTTGGACAAATAGATTCTTCTTAGAAAAATACAGTTTGGGGTCTGTTGGAACTCTTTGGCTACATCTACATTGCACTTTCTTGTGCAATAACATATGCAAATTAGCTGTGGCAATGAATATCACCACACCTCATTTGCATACTTAAGAAGCCACCATTTTGCGCAAGGGGCTTTTGCGCAAGAAGGAGCCATCTACACTGCTCTTTCTTGCACAACACCCCCCTCTTACGCAAGAGCCGTTCTGTCTGAAAATAAGCGGCAGTGTAGACTGTTCCTTCTTGTGCAAAAGCCCCTTGCGCAAAAATGGTGGCTCATTAAGTATGCAAATGAGGTGCAGCGATATACTTGTGTAAGAAAGTGCAATGTAGACGTAGCCCAGAGGAATTCAGCATAAAGTTGCTGAATAGTTTGAACCAAAACCCATTGTTGAGCTAGATTCACAAAAGAGGAGGAGAAGGTAGCTTTGGTCCAGGGACTAAGTATCTTGTACAAAGCTGAATAGCTTCAACAGGAATGATTAAGAAAAACTAGTCTCAGAGTGCCTTGCTGCCCACTGATTAGAGCACCCACCTAGGAGGGGTGAGACTCAAGTTCTAATCGTGTTTATGCATAAGGCAGTGTAGGCCTTGACCCTTCATCTCAGACATTCCAGTTGAGGTGCACCTCCTCTTCTGGCTTTGTGACTGGTATGTCCAAATTTCCTTACTTTTCATAACAAATTTGAATCTATTTTTTGTTTTGCCAAGAAAAGTGATTAATTTCCAATTTTGTCTTAAACGAATCATTTTACTTTGTGTGTATGTGTGTGTGTGTTTGGTTTGGCCAACGAATCAAAATATTGATTAATCACAGTTCTCTGGTTGTTAGTAAAGTTGTTTCTTGGAAACAAACAGGAAGTGCGGCTAAAAAAAAAATCTAGGTGTATACAGTACAAATCCAGTCTGACAGCCATCTAGTGACAAGGTGAGTGAGGCAATATATTTTATTGGACCAGCTTTTGTTGGTGAAAGAGACAAGCTTTTGAGCTTACACATCATTCTTCTTCAGGGCTGGGAAATGTACCCAGAGTGTCACAGCTAAGCAGAAGGTGGGATAGGTTGTTTAAAATAAGTAATTAATGGACATATTTTATGGACCATTCAAGGCAAAGTGGCTCATTAACACTTCGTCCAGTCATAGGTGGAAAGAAGAAAATAAAAACTGGCAGGGAGGGTGGGAGTGTTAGTGAGTTATAGGCATGGTAATAAGCCATAATTCAAATAGCTGTATTTAATCCATGATTTATAGTGTCTAGAAAAAGTATGAAATTAAGCTCCTGGGCTCATCTTTAGAAGGTGTTGTACAGATTCCCTTTGAGGATGAGGAGAGGTGTGATATAGAGTGATTGCTTTGTGAAAAGTGATCAGCCATGCATGGTGTGGAGTTTTTGTCTTTTATCATTCTCCATGTGAGTTAATTTGAATGATTGTTGGGTTTTCCCCAAATGATTGTTATTGAGGCATTTAGTGCACTAGGAGGTACACCGTATGTCGTGACAGTCAAGTATTGGATCCCCGCATCGTGAAAGGTGTAATATGTGGGGTGCTGATTCCTGTGCCATCTGCCTGTGCAGAGCCGAGACAGCACATAGACATTGGTCATCACAGCAGAGGAGAACTAGCTATGGGTTTTGTGCCTGGTGCCACTTTGAGTTGGTGTGTCCTCATCTGTGGAGAGCTTGCATCTGATGATTAGCTTAGAGAGGTTGGGGGTTGTTTGAAAGCTAGAAGAGGGGATTCAGGGAAGATTTCTTTTAAGGTGTGCCTCCAGGAGATATCAGTTGTAAATGTTTAATGAGATCCTGTATGGTTTGGGTGTGACGTGGTAGGTGACAACTAGGGGTGTTTGATTGGAGGCGGTTTTATTTCTCTACTGAAGCAACTTTCTCTTGGGACATTTGGATGATCCATGTCATGATGCAATCTGCTATCATGTAGGTAGACTTTCATTGTGATACTTTCATAGCCAGAGAAATGTTAACCCTTTGCTGATGACATACAGTCTATCAAGAATAATTCATCCACTTTTTTTTTTTTTTTTTTTTGCATCTCTGATCCCTTCTTAAAATGGGAACAGTCAACTAGCGAACAGTCAAAAAGTTTCTCATGCCAGCTCTTACAGGCTCTGATTCAACAAGATGCTTAAGTGTGCATTCCACTTTAATCATCTAAGTAGTGGTTTTGAAGTTCCATTGCAACTACTCACATGCTTAAATGTAAGCATGTGTGTAATACCTTGGTGATTTAGGTACACTATTATCAGCTCTTCATGTTGCTTCTTGTCTGTAACATTTCTATTGTAACTGCTATATGCATTGTGAGATATTGGTATGAAGGATATGTTTTTAAATTAAATTGTATTGGATAACACTTAAACAGTTCTCATGTATATCTTCATTTCCAGTTAGAAGCCATGTTCTTGACCTGAAGAAGCCTCCTGATATGATACCAGAGTCTGACAGCCATGTCTTTATGAGTGTGAAAGGTAAAAATAGCCTCCAGAACTTATAATGATAGTAATGCTGTCAACTGATGCATCAGGTTCATAAACTGATCTCTCTAAACTGTTCTGAAATTTGATTTGTCCTTTTCATATGTGTTCATTTTTAAAGTGTATCCTTAAGGTATATATGGTTGTGACAATTTTCTTCCATTATTTGATCTGAGGAAGTGGGTTTGTCCCACGAAAGCTCATCACCTAATAAACCATCTTGTTAGTCTTTAAAGTGCTACATAGTCCTGTTTTTTGTTCCAGCTACACCAGACTAACACGGCTTCATTTCTATCACTATTCTTGTTGAACTTGGCTTTGTGAATTGGTGCATAGCCAGCCACCTCAAATTGGTAATTAGAATTCTTCAGGAGTTCCATCATATTCAAGGGATCAAGGATCCTCCAATACATAAATTATATCCTGAGATGATGTTTCAAATCCAGAAAACCTTAATGGCTTGTAATACAAGGGCATGTCTACACTGTGCTAAAGGGCCCACAGCACAGCTCTATCTTGCCCAAGTCATGGGCTGAGGTGCTATAAAGTGTCTTTTCATACCTATGGAAAGTATAATCCACTTTGAATTACATCCACACATCGCATGGCAGATGTGCTTTCTTTCTCCATAAATGGAGGCTGAGAGATGGAGACACAATCCTAGTTCTGACTGTGGAAACAGATTTCAAACTATGGAACACTTCATCAATCAATGTGTCAAATGATCATCTGTCAGTGGTATCTCTTCCATCTTTTCCATGTCACCTGAACTAATCAATTGCATTGCCAGACTAGACTAAGACATCTACTATTGCTTCTTTGTTAATAATATGCCATGCTGCTGGCCCCACCTATAATCACTTATTTTAGGGTTATGTTTATTCTTATTTTTTACCCTTTCCAAACTTTAAATGCAATAATTTTGGTCAAATTTTTGTTGTTGCTACTATAGGGGATATAATGGGTGAGTCCATCCAAAACTGTCTAAGTCCAGCAGGAATTGATAAGCTTATCAAAGTGCCGACCGGTTGTGCTGAGCAAACTATGGTGACAATGGCTCCAGCAACGTATGCCATTGAGTACCTGGATGCAAGTTCACAGTGGATCAACTTTAAACCTGAGCGGAAAGAAGAAGCCTATAACATGATTGCACAAGGTATGCCAAACCTCCATCCACTTCGCCCACCCCTGTTATGCCAGGGCCTGGCAAGCATCCCAGATTTGGGAGGGAGTACAAATGACTTAGTTACCATATCAACCTAACTATAGGCTCTGAGTGCTGTGTTGCACAGCACAAAATCTAACCCATGAAGAGTAATGATGGAAAATAGACTTTTGTTTGGTGGTTAACTGAATGGATATATGTGGCCTTGTATATCGGTTACCAAAGGTCTTGGCAAGACAATTTATTCCCAGCACCATTAGATTCTCTGTATCTGAACAATGAATTAGATTGCAGCACAAGCCTGATGTACGTTCCAATGTGTTGCCCACATGTGACTGGAAAACAGAAACACTCTGAACCTGAGGTGTATGGTCAAACATCATTTCATTCTCTTAGCAGCTGTATTTGTCGACAGTCCCACAAGGAAATGTGATGCTATTCTATTACTAGTGATTAATTATTATTAATAAACCATTGTTCTACTGTGCCGCTTATCAAGTGATCATAAAGAACTTTACAGCGATTAGGATCACTCTTAGATTAACTGTGGGAAAATGAGACGTAGAAAATGAAGTGACCTGCTCAAGTCAATAACAGAGCTGGGAATGGAGCCCAGATCTTCTAACTCCCAGTTATGTGTCCAATCTGCTACATTGTACTCACTCTTTTGTGTCTTATTTTGACCTCTTGTATCTCAAGGAAGTGGCAGTACTTGGGGATGGATTTTCAGGGACCCACCAGGAAGACATTTCTTGGGATCCACAAATGCTTGTAATATTAATGCCCTTGTATGCCAACTCAAAACTCATGCTCTCTGTCCTCTATTTTATTCCGAAAGATCTGCTGTCCAATCACACACACACGCATACACAGCAAAAGCAAATGAGCATACAGAAGCAGTGGAGTGAACTTCCATGTTAATCCAAGTGTTGCACGAAAAAACAAAACAAAGTACATCCTACAAGCCTATGTACAGTAATATTCTTCATCAATACATTTGATTGCTTATGTAGGTTACACGAGACTTCTTGAATTTCAGAAGGAGGATGGCTCTTACGGAGCATTCAAAACCACGCCCAGCAGTACATGGTAGTGTATACTCGTAATCACCGGTAGTTGCTGTGTTTTTATTCTAAAATGCTGGTGTTGCCACTCAGTGCATCAGAAGTTGGCTTTTGGGATCAAATTGTCAAACTGAACCCATATACTTGAGTGCATCTAATATGTACAGCTATATTAGCTCCATACACAGCTATGTGAGCAGGATTCAAGTGTGCACAATCAGTATTTGCAAGTATATGGATGCCTAAAGTTGGATTCTTTGGATTTTTATGGCCAAATTGTTTTTATTGTTAATAAAGTGGGGCTTTTTTTCTGGACAATTTTCAGCGAACAGTTAATGTTGATATAATTAGCATTGCTTAATTAAAAATGCAAATACCTGTGCAGACACTTCTATATATGTTTAATACTGTATATATTGGTTTAATTTGAATTCATTGATGCAAGAAGAGTATCAACACAGGTGTGGTCTAGTTTAACTATTGCATTAGAAATTCACACTGCTTGATAAACCAGTGCAATCTGGTGTGTAATGAGGCTGTCTTCATAGATGAGACTGTCTCTGTCTGTCTCTTTGTCTATAATATAGAGTTACACTCGTGTGTATCAGGACAAAATTGGGTCCAGTGCAGGAGTGAGTAATATTGTGTCTTGAGGTATGAATTGCACTGAGATCCTTCAGTCTTTCTTGATGTATGTCTTTTGGTATTGCCCTGTAACTATTTGATCCATCAACATTATATGGAGCAGTGGCTTGTGTAAAATTGTATTAGTATCTCTTCATGTACTAGTTAATGTTAGTGAACCACAAGTATAAATGAGTTTAGAAAATGAAACCAGCATCTTTTATACAGGCTAACTGCTTTCATTGCTAAAGTGCTCACAAGGTGCCGAAAATACATCAATGTTGAAGACCGTTATGTACACAAAGCTGTTTCCTACTTGCTTGGACAACAGCAGGAAGATGGCTCATTCCGTGACCCTCACCCGGTGTTGGACAGACATATGCAGGTTAGTTGTTGGTATAAAAACCTGTTCCCATATGGACCAGATCTTCAGGTGCTGTAAATTTGCATAGCTGTCTTGAAATCCTTGGGACAATAATAATTTATACCACCTGATGAGGGGCCCCAGTGTTTTGTTTTGTTTTGTTTACCATCCCTAGCCACTGATGCTTCCCATATAATTGTGAGGGAGGGAAAAATCAACAGCTTGTGGAGAAAAATATGTTTAACTCTAAAAGGATGAGTATTTGGGGTGGATTAGGGAAGAATAAGGACTCGTTCCAAAGGCACAGGGTGCAGCAAGAAACCACAAAATAATTCACGATCCAGAAAGAAAATGCCTCACAGGTGAAGACTCGGGGAACTCAATTAGTTCAGTTTATTAAGAAGTCAGTCAATTATAGGGTATAAATACCTTCATGAGGAGAAAATACCAAGTGCTAAAGGGCTCTTTAATGTAGGAGAAAAAGACTTAACAAGAACCAATAGCTGCAAGCTGAAGACAGATAAATTCAAATTAGTATCGCACACATTAACCAGGACAGCAATTAACCAATGGGACAAACTACCAAGGGAAGTGGTGAATTCTCATCTTCTGATGTCTTCAAATCAAGACCAGATACCTTCCAGGAAGTTGTGCTTTAGACAAGTTATCGGGCGCACTACAGGAATAAATGGGGGAAATTTACTGGTCTGTGTTACAGAAGGTTAGAGCAGAGGATCTAGTGGTCCCTTTGGACCTTAAAAGCTATGAATGAAAAAATACTTATGTGTTAGAAAAAAAGTGGGTCTTAGAAAAATGGAAAAGAATGTTATGGTGGGAGTAATACCAACGAGTGTGTGATCATGTGGTGGTGTTTATTTTTCATACAAAGAAACAAAATTAGAGTTGCTTGATTAAATAATTAAACAAACATGTCTATTCTGAAAGCTTTACCATGCTTAACCTTCTAGGGTGGAGTTGGAAACGATGAAGAGCATTTGGCTTTGACGGCCTTTATAACTATTGCCATGCAAGAGGTCTTGGGTGCTCTCAATGGCTCTAAGTCTTCTGACGTGGTAAGAAGCTTGCATTTCTTTTATTCTTAAATCTTTCATTGTCTTTTTACTTGCATTTGTTTTCTGCTGGCATGTGTGGTGCATTCTGTTCAGCATCATAGAAATTCTTGAATATGTCCTTGGCCTTATCTTCACCCTGAGACTGCATGAGTGGCAGAACTCTTCCATTTGCTGGGCCAGATTCCGCTCGAGTTACAGTTGAGAGAAATACAGCCACAGCACCCTAGTGGCCTGCTGGAGTAGTACAAAACAACCACCACATTTCCTCCACTGTGGGGAAACTGCACAACCCCCAAAATACCTCCTGCAGACTAGTGTGGCTGGAGGATACATTGATGCAATACATCCCTTTGGCTGCCTCCACAAGCAAGCTTCTCTGAATCCCCTGGCAGATTTTAAACCTACTGTCCTCCAGGGTAGGGCCAGAGAGAAGCCAGATAACAATATCTTCTTGGGTGCACCCTTTCTATAGTGCGAGAGGAAGAGTTGGCCCAAGAAAATGTGATTCTACACCAATTGGATGAAGCAGGCCCCATTGTCAGTGGCATGCTTATGAAGTGCTTTGCATTTCTATAACTCCTTCCACTGTAAATGAAACAGTCCTCACAATGCTCCTGTGAGGATGGAAATGATGCTATCCCCACTAAACAGATAGGTATACTTGAATACCAACATTATAAATGTAGTTACAAAGTGATGCCAGGAATAAAAGCCGTGTCCTTTGAGCTTCACACATAATAATTATTTGTAATCCATGCTGAGGGAATAAAATCATGGTTCTAGGTGGCAGAGGAACAGAGGACTATAGTAATTGTCAGACTTAATCAAATTAGTCTAGTATCCTGTTTCAACAGTGGCCAGCACTAGATGCTTCAGTGGTCAGTGCAAGAAATCTCTTAACTCTAATCATTAGAGACTGGCATAACCCTTGAATCATAATGCTTAATCTCTGTTCCGGATCTTATGTTAGAATCATCTATTATACTTCTGTATAGTCTTGTTATCTATTTTGATGACTAACCCCTTTTTGAATCTTGCTAAGTTTTTGGCTTCAATGACATCCTGTAGCAATGAGTTCCACAGTTGAATTAGTCATTGTGTGAAAATGCATTTCCTTTAATTTGTCTTGAATTTGGCATTAATTAATAATAATAATAATCCCAGATCTGGAGGTCCATATTCAGGCAAACTTCCAGTTTTGTTAGAGAAAGGATTAAGTAAAAATTGAATAATAAACTCAGGATCTGGCCAGACAATTTTGGTTAGCACTTATTCCGAACTTTACAAATTTAATGCATTGGAAGAACATTCATCTTAAAGTGTCTTGATATTGCACCCATTCCTGCCTGCACCATCTTCCAAGCCTTCTTCTCTCTGACAACTAGGATCTAGGAACCATTGCAATCAAGGAATAGAGGTTCCTCCTCTTCTCTCCCAGAAACTAGTTGTATCTATCAGGGAGTTTCAGACAAGAATTGTGTACTCCTTGTAAACAGAGCAACTGTAACTCCAATAGCCCATGTATTTTAGTATAGGAGAGCCAGTGCTCATCTCAGAAATAATTTTGTTCCCTGCCAAAATCTTCAATTCTTTTGCATTATTCTTAACCATTAAAGTTATGAGGGTCACCTCACTCCCATCTGGTTTACTTTAGAAATAGCTGTAATATATTGTTATTATTCATAGAAAATAGGGCTGTCAAGTCATTTACAAATTTATTGCTATTAATCAGGTGATTAATCACACTGACAATAACAGAATACTATTTATTTGAATATTTTTGGATGTTTTCTATGTTTTCAAATGTATTGATTTCCACTTCAACTCAGAATACAAGTGTACAGTGCTCAATTCATATTTATTTCTGTTACAAATATTAGCAGTGTAAAATTGTTCAGGCAATTGCTTAGAGAAATAAGTTTGTTTACATGATGTTGTATACAATGTCACCTGAAAGTGAGAACAAGGCACTGTTGTAGCTGGCATCACAAGATATTTATATGCCAGTTGCACTAAAGATTCATGTGTCCCTTCATGCTTCAACCACCATGCCAGAAGGCACACATCCATGCTGGTGATTGGCTCTGCTTGATAACAGTCCAAAGCAATGCATGTTCATTTTCATCATCTGAACAGATGCTGCCAGCAAAAGGTTGATTTTCTTTCCTGGTGGGTTTGGGTTCTGTAGTTTTCACATCAGAATGTTTCTTTTTTTAAAACTTCTGAAAGCATGCTCCATTCCTCAACCCTTTAGATTTTGGAAGGCACTTCTGATGCTTAAAACTTGGGTCAAGAGCTATAGTTATCCTTCAAAATCTCACATTGGTACCCTGTCCGCGTTTTGGCAAATCTGCAGTGAAAGTGCTTTTAAAACAAACAACTTGTGTGAGGTCATCATCCAAGACAGCTATAACATGAATGTTTTAGTACAGGCAGTCCCCGACTTACGCGGATCCGACTTATGTCGGATCCGCACTTACGAACGGAGCTTTCTCGCCCCGGAAGTCGGGGCAAGAAAGCCCCGTTCGTAAGCTGCTCCGGTGCCCCTGGTCTGCTGGAGACCGTCTCCAGCAGACCAGGGGCACCGGGCGGGTTCCCGCGCTTCTGAGGCTTTGCCAGAGCAAAGCCTCAGAAGCGCGGGAACCGCTGCTGCTGCCCCTTGAGACCCGGTGCCTGTGGTCTGCTGGGGATGGTCCCCAGCAGACCACAGGCCCCGGACTGAAGCCGCAGCCGTGGGGGGGTCCCGCGCCTCTGAGGCTTTGCCAGAGCAAAGCCTCAGAGGCGCGGCACCCCGCTGCCGCTGCGGCTCTGCTCCCCGTGTCCCTGGTCTGCTGGGGGGGCGGGCGCAGCTAGTGTGCTCTCCCCCCCCCCCAGCAGACCAGGCTTTTGTTTTGGACTCTGGGGCAGAGCAGCTGGGGCGCTGCCGATTGGTCCTGCAGCGCCCGTGGGCACTACTGGACCAACCCGGCAGCACCCCAGCTGCTCTGCCCCAGGTCCTGATTCAGCCGCTGCTGGTCAGTTTCAGCAGCGGCTGAATCAGGACGTCTGGGGCAGAGCAGATGGGGTGCTGCTGGGTTGGTCCAGTAGCACCCCAGCTGCTCTGCCCCAGGCGTCCCCAAGTCAGCTTCTGCTGAAACTGACCAGCGCTGACTACAGGAAGCCCCAGGCAGAGTTGCTCTGCCCCGGGCTTCCTGGAATCAGCTGCTGATCAGTTTCAGCAGCAGCTGACTTGGGGATGCCTGGGGTTCTTAAGTTGATTCTGTATGTAAGTCAGAACTGGCGGTCAGTTTCAGCAGTGTCTGAATCTGGACGCCAGTTCCGACTTACATACAGATTCAACTTAAGAACAAACCTACAGTCCCTATCTTGTACGTAACCCGGGGACTGCCTGTACATGGGTAAAATGGAGAAGGAGACATAAAATTCTCCCGCAAGAATTTCAGTCACAAATGTAATTAATGCATTATTTTTTAACAATTGTTAACAACATGAAGCATGTCCTGTGGAATGGTAACTGAAGCATGAAGGTGCATACGAATGTTTAGCATATCTGGAACATAAATTTTTTGCAATGCTGGCTACAAAAGTCCCATGAGAACGCCACGTCTCATTTTCAGATGACATTGTACATAAGAAGTGGGCAGAATTATCTCCTGTAAAGGTAACAAACTTGTTTGTCTTTGTGAATGGCTGAACAAGAATTAGGACTGAGTGGATTTATAGGCTCTAAAATTTTCCATTCTTTTGTTTATGAGTGAAGTTATGTAAAACAAAGTTCTATATTTGTAAATTGCACATTCACAATAAAGAGCTTACTTTATATAAAGAGAGTACTTGCGTGAGGTGAAATGAAAGTTGCTATTTTCTTTGTTTATATTTTTAAAGTATGAATATTTGCAATAGGAAATCATATAAAATGAGCAGTTTACACTTTGTATTTTGTGTTGTACTTGAAATCAACATATTCAAAAATGAAGAAAAACATTCAAAACACTTAATACATTTCAATTGCTATTCTACTGTTTAACAGTGCAATTAAAACTGTAATTAATCATGATTAATTTTAATCACAATTAAGTCTTTTGAGTTAATCACCTGAGTTAGCTACGATTAATTGATAGCCCTAATTGGAACTCAAATCAGTGTTTCCTTTGTGCTGGTTTTGTACCTCTCTCCAAAGTGATCCATTTTTATTTCCACAGAAACGAGGTATTGAAAAAGCTGTCGCTTATGTGCATGGACAACTATCACCTCAGCTGAACTTCTACTCTGTTGCAATCTCTGCCTATGCTCTGTCTCTTGTGAAACACAATGGCTTAGAAGCCAAACGGGCAGAACAGATTTTAAGAGAAATTTCTACATTTGATGCAGGTACTAATAATTATTCTTGCAATGATATTTCTGTTTTTAAGTGCTCATTCCAACAAAAGTGCTTGGGGGCAACAAAATTAAAACAAGATCAAGTGCAATGCAGCCAACATGTTTAAATGTAAGTAGTCTGCAGATTGCTAGCTCTAGGATTATTGGAATAACAATTCTACCTTTCTGTTATCCCCACAAACAATCTTAGGACTGCACTGAGCTGGTGTTGCATGTCTTGTGATCTATAACTTCTTGGAAAGTTCATAGTGATCAGTACACTAAAATGATTTGATTTAAGTCAAAACTTAGTTAGAAATTTGGATTTTTAATAACCTTTGATTCCCATACCTAACTATATATATCATCAAAGTGGTGGTGGGCTCTGAACTGGGTGGAATCATTGCTATGAAATAAATGACCTATGGGTTTTTTCCCCAAACTGACCTAAATTGAAGTAATTTTTTGGACAATATCTTCCCTGAATTGATTGAAGACTGAGTGATTGTTTCAGCAATGCAGCAGCGCTACTGGGGAAATGGTGAAGATGCTGTTTCTATAGAAGCTACTGCTTATGCATTACTTCAGACATTACTCCAGAAGGATATCAATTATGCAGAGCCTATTGCTACCTGGTTAACAGAAAAACGGAAATTTGGTGGCGGATACTGTTCTACACAGGTATTTGGCTTTTTGTTGGATCTCTACAATCCAGGCATCTCTCATTTGGCAACATCTGTGGTTCAGCATCCATGGGTATACCAGAGCTGGAGCACTCATGGGGCAAAGCTGGGGGACTAGCACTCAGCAACTCTTCCCCCATCCCTCCAGAGCTTCTGGAGCACTGCAAATAGCTCTTTTGCAGCATTCAAAATCGGGGTGGGAAGGGGAAGGTTGTTGGCAAGCGCATGCTTGGGGGAGCGGCAGGGTAGTTGCAGAGCTTTGTGGCTGGTGGCCAGGAGCACAGCTCCACAGCCAGTGGCGGGTGGCCATAAGCACAACCCAGTGGCTGTGGGTCTCTGTTGCTGGTCACGGGGCTGTACTCCTGGCCTGTTGGGCTGCACTTCTGGCCCCAACCCATAGGGCTCTGCAGCCTCTCTGCCTCTTCCCCTAAGCACCTCCCCCATCTCTACTCCATCAGTGCCAGTCCCTCTGCTGTTGCCAGAGCAGAGCCCTCAGTCAGTGACAGCAGAGGGGCCAGCACTGACCTCTTCTGGTCTGGCAAATTCTCTGGTTTGGGACCAGTCAGGACCTGAGGGTGCCAGATCACGAATTTCAACCTGCACTGTAAAAAGCAAAACCAAAACCCCCTTGCATGTCCAACAGCAAGATAAATATTTCTGTGAGTCCAACCAGTCTTTTATAGATGGTCAGGATCATAATGTTATGGAATGAAACTCCATTTCCCATTGGTAGCAAGTTGCTTATTTTGAATTGAAGCTCACAATGAACCAAGTCCTGAAGTCCTTAAGTAAGCACCTGAGAACTTGGCCCCAAGAAAGAAACAATATGGATTAGTGAGGGCTCCATGGCTTTAATGGAGCTACAAAGATTTATAGCCATTGGGGATCTGCTCAAAAATGCTAATAGAAGAACCTGGAAAATATGGTGAATGGATTGAGGGGATGATGATAGGTGGAAACTTCAAAGGGAGAACCTCAAAGGACCAGAGATCTAGAAAGGAGACATGTGGATGAGGAGTTACTTACCAGAGCCATGTAACGAGAGTATTTGTCTGTTGCTGAAAGATTCCAATGTAGCTGGTATTCATTTGCATTTCAATCTCACATAGGATACCGTGGTGGCCCTGGAAGCTTTGTCACAGTACAGCATACAGACAATAGAAAACGATCCCACCATTCTGAATCTTGTGTTAAGCCTACCTGGAAGGCACGAGAAGCACTATATTAATGTGAATAGCAACAAGGTCCAGATTCAGGAAAAACTAGAGGTACTCAACCTTTCATTGGTCTAAGTTGTGCTACTTCTTAATTTGCAAACAGAAGGCAGGTTTTCACTTCTCAGCAACCTTAATGTACTTACTTTGGTTGCAGTCAATTTTCTGTGTAATAATCATATTTAGCACACATAGGCCCCTTTCTGTCTCTCCCAATGGGAAGGACCACTGCAGCCCTCTGTTCATTCAGGGTTGTCTTAGGGGAGGGAATAGAGAAGACAGGTCTTCTACTCTGACCATGAAGTGACACCTAAAAAAACGCTCCCATCTCCTGCCACAAGGGTGACTTTAGTGAGGTTGGGGAAGACATCCCCCATAGTTCCTTGAGTGACAGTGAACTGTTACAATCCTTCATTAGACTAGACTCGTATAGAATCTAACCCATGGCAAGAGGGGCACACCTTCTAACGAGGTGCAGGTTACCCAGGTCTCAGACAACAAGACTCTCAGGGATCACAGGAAAAAAGGCAACTTGAATAATGGCCTCAGTGTTAAATGTCTGCTGTTTGGTTTGCTTTGCAGTTTGACCTTGGGAACAAAGTTGAAGTGACTGTAAAGGGCCAAGGAAATGGGACGCTGAGTGTAAGAAGGAGCTTGGAAGCATATATGTTTCATTTTATTTTTCTCTTTCAAAACGAAAACGGTGCTAATTCACCCCTCTAGGCATCTGCCCCCTGTCACTTCCAATTACACACAGTCCAGGCAGCCTCACCCCTTCCCAGATCCTGCCAAACAGTAACTAAACAAAGCAATCAACACCTTATGCTGCCAGAGACTCTGTCCTTATGCATCCCTATCCTCCTGGAAATCCCTGGAAAATAGATGCACAGTGCTCTGAAGGTCATAGGTTTTGCCTGGTTTGGACCCAGATGCAGGGGAAAATTCCATATTCTATGGAACCTCGTGGAGTACAACTTGGTAGCTATTTGTTATACTGAAATTACTTCCATTGAGCACTTCCACTAAGGGCTGCTGGTGGGGAATGAGAAGGGGGTCTTTGAAGTGGGTAGGCTCCCATCCATTTGTGTCTTTGGATGTTGCACAATGGTCCTGTCATTGTTGTATCCACTACACTCATCAGGAGATAATCTCTAGCTATGACTACTTCCTGAGCTATGGGTGCAATTCCCTGCACATGTACACAAACTTCTGATAGCTCTCATAGCTCTGGTAGCACTGATCGCTGCATTGCCAGCATGACTGAATCATACCAAGTACAAACCTGTGGATGAATTGCTACACATCCGGTTGGTTACATTCTTCGTTATTTAAATGAGCTTTTACAGTTCTCTCTTCTTCTTTTAAGATACAAAAACTATATTATTCTGTGGAAACAAAGAACGGCATCTGTAATGACTTGATTCTGAAAGTTGAAATGGAAGGAAATGTCAAGTATTCAAGTAAGTGAAAAGAAAACAGAGTATCTTTTTTCAAAAGTGTCAAATTTAGCTAAACACTGATGGTATCCTATGGCTTTTTGGCTGATTAGAATGGACATAAACATAAAAGAATGGGGAAAGACAAAGATATATACTATAGTACCTTCAGAATGATTTGTGTTTTTTATTACATTTAGGGTGTCTAATTTGTAATATTTTAATAATTGTTTTATAAAACCTCACATGACTTTTGGAGGATGCTTAATTCCTAGGAAGCAGTACTGCGGGAAAGGGATCTGGGACCATAAGCTAAATATGGGTCAACAATGTATCACCATTCTGGGATGTATTAGCAGGAGTGTTGTAGGCAAGACATGAGAAGTAATTCTTTCACTCTATTCCACTCTGAGTAAGTCTCCACTGGAGTATTATGTCTAGTTCTGGGCACCACTTCTCTGGAAAGATACAGAGAAATTGCAAAAAGTCCAGAAAACAAAATGATTAAAGGCCTAGAAAATGTGACCTGTGAAATGGAAAGAATTGAGTTTGTTTACTGTGGAAAAGAGAAGACTGAGAGGAGACATTATAACTGTTTTCAAGAATCTAAAATGTTGTTACAAAGAGGAGGGAGAAAAAATATTTTCCTTAACCTCTAATGATGGGACAGGAAACAATGGGCCCAAATTGCAACAAGAGAGGTTTAGGCTGGACATTAGGAAAAATTTACTAACTGTCAGGATGGCTAGGCACTGAAATACATTGTCTAGGAGGTTGTGGAATCTGTATATTTGGAGATTTTTTAAGATCAGGTTAGACAAACACCTGTTAGGGATGGTCAAGATGGTGGTTGGTCCTGCCGTGAGGGCAAGGGACTGGACTTAATGACCTCTTGATGTACTTCCAGTCCTAGTAGTCTATGATTCTATAGTGAGGCCAAATAAAATGAAGTTTGTAAAGGCAGTGGCTGAGCGCACAGAAGAGAACAATCACCAAGCTTTTCATCCCCCAAGTATGCATGGGTCTGATTATGTCTAACATCCCCAGATGCTCTGTACTCTGAGGAAGAGGACTATGATGAGGAGGAGGACCATGCTATGGAAACCAGAATCGATGAGCTCATAAGCCCCATAGAATGGTTTGACATCCGCAACAGAAGGAAAAGAGAGGTGTCTGTTCCCAATAAAACAGAATCATTACGATACAAAATCTGTGTAAGGTAGGTTTGGGATTAGGTTTGGGATTAGATTAATCTTTATTAGCAAGATTTCACGCTCTTGGTTAGGAAGTTGTGGTCATATACATCTCTCTGTTGTCTTTGTGAGTTCAACCTTCATTGAGAAATACCTAGACATCCTGGAAGTACACATTTGAATCATGGCATAATGGCTCAGTTCTTCTTCTTCCAGGACAGTAACGCTGATTTCCATGCAGGGTCTGAGTATGGACCATTCACATGAGATCTTAAACACCAACCTCCTCTCTGGTGTACATAACAGTGAAGAATAGTTTGTCTGTCTGCCTATTTGTTTTAATGAAGGGTTTGCCCCAGTGTTGTTGATATGCCAACTATTCAGCTAGCTGCTGCCCTCCACCGCTGAATTGGTTGCACTTCAGCAAATGTAAACAACACAATAAACTGCACCAATGGGGAGAGAAACTCAGTGAGATTTGTGTTGTTTACAGATTTTGGAGTGCTGGTGTGTGGCTTGTGTGAATAACATCCATCTCCCTTTGGGTGTCATATATTCTCCCTCGCCCCCCGGCACTCAATAATGCCCTAGAAAAAAAGAGCCCTTTTATTATTGTCTGGTGATGTATCTCCAAAGATAGACCATCTTTTCCTGCTGCGGTGAAGAGAGTGGAGAGGAAGACTGGCTCTCAGTGCCCTGGGCTCCATTGGAACCATGCAAATGAAAATAAACTTATAAGCTACGTCTACATTGGCACCCCTTTCGGAAAAGGGATGCTAATGTAGCACTTTGGAATAGGCAAATCCGCGGGGGATTTAAATATCCCCGGCGGTATTTGCATTAACATGGCTGCCGCTTTTTTCCGGCTTGGGGAAAAGTCGGAGAAAAGCGCCAATCTAGACGTTATTCTCTGGAAAATAAAGCCTTGAAAATAGGAATAAGAAATCCTCTGGAAAAGGCTTTATTTTCCGGAGAATAACGTCTAGACTGGCGCTTTTCTCTGGCTTTTCCCTAAGCCAGAAAAAATTGGCAGCCATGTTAATGCAAATACCATGGGGGATATTTAAATCCCCCGTGGATTTGCCTATTCCAAAGTGCTACATTAGCATCCCTTTTCCGAAAGGGGTGCCAATGTAGACGTAGCCATAGTTGTGTAGTAAAGGCACTAGATCCCAATGGATGAGAAGGGCTTTTATTAAGGCTGCTGTTTCACTCTTCTCATTCATGGTGGCTTTTAAGTAGCGGCAGCTCACAGTTTCAGGGCTTTATAGCTTGCTTTTGTTCTCTGCATGTATCAATGTGGTTACTGAAGCATGTACATGTAAGCAAAAAGGCGAGTGAGATCATATTTTTATAGGATCAACTTCTGTTGATGAGAGAGACAGGCTTTTGAGCCATACAGGTCTGACCTCAAGACGAGCTCTGTGCTGCTGGAAAGCCTATCTTTTTCCCCACAGAAGTTGATCCAAGAAAAGATGTTAGACCTGGTCTGTCTAATATCCTAGGGCCCCTACAGCTACAACGGTGGGAGGTGAGGGCACTTAGTAGCTCATGAGATCAAGGTATGAAAATGACACTTTGAAGGGCCTATCAGCATTGCATTGTGAGTGGTAGGCTGCTCATTGATGTTCTACCGCTGTTATGGAGCCACCTACAGGATTATGTGCATATGCTTGATAGCTATGGACATGTGGGGATAAAGTGGCTACCCCAGTTGTCCCCTTCATAATGCTGCACTGCTTTTTGGAGAGATGCTGCCACCTCTTCTGTAGTCAAGCCCAGCCATGGGGAGTAAAGAAGATGGCTCCTGCCACTCTCTTTTGCAAAGGGGGGATGCCTTGTTGTTTGCTAATCAAGAATCAGGAAAAGGCAGAGCAGGCAGAACAGTGTCCCACATTGGATAGGGCTGCAGCAGCCATTTTGCTTGCTCCCACAGTTAAGCTAGGACTGCATGGCAGCGGCTTCCTGAGAACCCCCACTTCAGAGGAGCTGGATGGTGGTAACAACCATTCCAGCAGGTTACCTGCCCTGCTGGAATCCAGCTCTTCCACTGCTACCTGCAGAGTCTTGGGAGTAGTGACAGCAACAAGAGCGGGAGGAAGACTATGACTCACCTTGTTCCAGGGCATTGCTGGGTGCCAAGGCCAGTGGCAATGAGTAACATGAGACTCTTCAGCGTAGGGGTGGCCAACCTGTGGTTCCAGAGCCACATGCAGGTCTTCAGAAGTTAATATGAGTCTCTTTGCATAGGTACCAAATCTAAGGCTGGAGCTACAGGTGCCAACTTATCACTGGGCCATAACGTGCTCACTGTTCAACCCCCAACTCTGCCCTAGGCCCTTTCCCCCTAAATCCTGCCACTCCTACCCTCTCCACTAAGCCTGTCTCATCCATGCTTCCCCTTTCCAAGTGTCTCCCACAGACAGAGAGCTGATCACAGTGGGCAGAAGGAAAAGGAGAGGGAGGTACAGACCCATGGGCCTGCCAGTAGGCTGGATGTGCTGAGTGGTGATGGGGAGATGATCAGGGCTGGTGACATATAACTGTTGCTCTTTGGCAATGTGCATTGGTGAATTCTGACTCCTTTTCAGGTGTAGGTTGGCCACCCCTGCTTCAGTGGCTTTTAGGGTGTGTGCTGACCTGGACTGTCCTCCCCAGCGCAGCAACAGAACTTCCCTGAATTGTGCTACAGTGCACTGCACACTCACAATCCAGTGTGGGTTTAAGGGGTCGTGGTTACCGAAACATGAATGATCAAAGAGCCACTGTCATTTGTAAAGCACAGTGGAATAGCTCCTGAAGAGAAGCACTGTGTAAATGTAAAATACCATCATCATCTGTGGCTTCTTGAGGATGGCTCAGCAAAAATAACCCACCTTGCAAGAATTTGGGAGAGGAGGGCAACTGAAGTGCATTAGAAAAACACGGCTGTTGCATTTTTAGGAATTTAGTCTCTAGACATAAATTTAAACTATTTATTTTCCTGGGTCAATCGGTTTAAATAAATGCATGCTAGGAAAGCTTTGGTTTGTGCTCATTAGCAATAGGAATCAGAATCTATTTCATCATCACCAGGTAGGGATGGCCAAACAAATAACAAAACATAAAGGTACAATGTAGAGAGACAAGGTGTGGGGAGGTAATATTTTTAATTGATCAATTTCCAATGATGAGTGAGAGACAAGGTTGTTGGCTGAATATAAGATATTACCTCACCCCACTTCATATTTCTAATGTCCTGGGACTGACTTGGCTGCAATATCACTGTACACATTGTACAATGTAATAATTTACTGACAGCAATTTTCTCTAAAAGTTCTACAGGTCCCAATATACCAAAAATGTCTCTAGTTGATCTTTCACTTTTAAGTGGTCTGGAACCTGACACAGCTGAACTTGAGCAGGTGAGGAGAATTTCTTTCATTGACATCTGTAATTTAATGCATTATTTTTGCACTGTTTTTGGGGAGTCCATGTTTATCACAAGCACAAAGGGAGTGAGTTTGTAGCCCCACTTTTCTTAAGAGTTTACAGAATAATAAAGTTGACACTGAGAATTGAGACAGATGTATTTCATTCTTTTGACTGTGGCAAGAACCATACGTGGCTCTGGATGTATGCAGCAAAGGAAAATCTGAGGGCACATCCATTGCACGTCCCTTCTAGAGGACTCTTTGCACTTTGGCTAAGTCTCTAATTTTGCAAAGTACATAAGCAGGGCTTGACAAACGGCGACGAAACCTACTCGCCAGCCTCTCACTGTGCATGTGCAAGACCTGCATTGCTCATGCGCGCGGTGCCGGTGAACAGGGTGACCGGCTGAAATCTACTCTCCACGGACGAGTAGATTCAGTGATTTGTCGAGCCCTGTACATAAGCACATACTTTAAACATGTGACTATTAGGGTCTAAATCTGATATTGGAATGATCTCAGTTGGCCACTTTGACTACTGAGGTTCCTTCCCTTAATTTGTGTTTCTCTGCTCTGGCACATAGCTCTAGGGATGGGGACAGCCGCATCAGAAAGTTCTGGAGCTATTCTTGATCATCCCAGGTTTTCATGACAGTCTGGTCCCACCAGTTGGTGCTTGTTGGATGGGTCCCAAAACTGTTCCTCCCCTAAGTGCACTTGTTCCATGAATAGGTGCTTCAGCATTTGCTGTCAAGTCATCCTCATTTGAGTTGGTCTTGAAAATACAACAGGACCAATGAAAGTGGTTGATAATTGGATAGAACAGAGCAAATTGTGGGCATTTAACCCCAAGCACCCATAATTCCATGAGAGGTATATTGCCCAGTGACAATGTTCCATAAGGTAGTACATCTGAAGATACCATGGAGGAAATTGGGATGCCTACCAGTAGAGTTGCGATGTGGATAAAAGGCACTGGCAGAAGTGTTTGAGCATGAACACATTCTGCCAATAAAGTCTTGGTGGTAGCTCTGTGCTCACAGAATTTTTACCAGTACAGTTTGAACCTCTCTAGTCTGGCACCCTCGGGATCTGACTGGTGCTGAACCAAAGAATTTGCTGGACAGAGGGAGGTCAATATTGTCTAGCAGCACTATTAATATTTCCACTGCTTACTGGGCTCTTAGAAGACATTTAGGGGTAAATTAGAGCTAAATTACACACAGAACACGGAGAGCCAGCGCTGGTGGTTGTAAACAAACTTTATGGGACTGCAGGAAACCTGGCCACACCCATGATAAGTAGTCATCCAGCTAACTAAAACATGTCAATCCACATAGGTTGCCGGACTAGAGAGGTTCAACTTGTAAAGCTTTGTAGCATGGAGAAGGTGTGCGCCCCTCCCACTGTGTGTTCTACCAAGGCTGCATGAGTGCTTTAGGGTTAGTGCAAGTAAGGATACATAAGCTGCGAATTGTACCACCAGCTCACATAGAGTAGATATACACTTATTTAGGGAATCATTACTGTTGTGATAGGTGGCTTACTTGGTGACTTCTGAATTTGTCCTACTAGATTTTTTTTTAAAGTGGTCCATAGTTGTATACGGTGTTTGGCTGCTTGAGTCAACTTGAATCTTAGTATTTTGTACTCTTGTCTTATGACTATGAGATGTTCATGATATGTCCTTCATAAATGGATTAAATAAATAAAATACAATAAAAATGAGCAAACAGTCCCTCCATATATTTATTCAGAAAAATGCCTAGGTCCTCCACCACATAAAAGAATAGCAGACCAAGTTCAGAACTGTTCATGTGAAGGAAGACTCGGCCAGTCCAGCACTATCCACACAGCTGGGCAGTTTAAAAGAGCCAACATAAGTCAATACTGATTTTAAACCAAGGTAAAAATTATGTTTTTGTTTTTGCAGTTGGTTAAGTCTGCAGACCAGTACATTGACCACTTTGAGTACAAAGAAGGAAAGGTTTTGCTCTACTTTGGAGAGGTGAGTGAATCCTATATGACTTTTCCGAGTCTGTTAGTTGATACTATAAAGGAGAGAGTATGGTCACAGACAGAGTTTCTAAATCTATATATTGTTGGTACAACTGCTTAGATCAAGGTAGACCACCCAGACTCAGGATGGCAGTGTACCATCATGTATTAATGAGAAGATATTTGGAAAGCAATGTGTATCCTTAGGCCTTTGTAGTACCCAGAAAGATTAATTCCATGTTCTAGACCAGGACTTTGGAACAAAGTAGTGACAAAACCCCTACTGAATCCATTCAAGCCATGGCAATTGCTAACATTTGTGAGGCCCCAGGACCCAAATCCTGCAAAGCAATGATGCAAGTGCATAACTTCAGATACGAGAGTAATCACATTACGGACAGTGAATCAATTCATGTGTGCAAAATTAAGTCTGTGCCTTGCTGGAGCAGGACTCGTGACAAGAGAGGTAAATAGGGGCATCCTCAAATTAACAGCCTTCTGAGTACCTGCAATGCCCTTGGCCTGCTTGTAGTGTCACTTCACAAGCTGATTGCCTCCTTCAGTCATTTGAGATGCTTCATATCCTTAGGAGACACTCAGAAATAGATGCCCTTAGCAGGTGATTTACACAGCAGGCAACAGCAAGAAAAGAAATAATTAAGGACAAGGCCCAAACTGGATGAGAAAACAATTAGATATATTAGTGCTCCTATGGCTGACAAAGTGATTGTGTTTATGTGAGGTTCATAAATGAATGGGGCCCTGTGTGATTATGTAGTTCACATGGGTCTACAGCTGTCCCTTAGTTCTGTAAAATAAACCAGTGCATTTTGGGATGCTAGGCCCTGATCCAGGAAACCCTGTAAGGATACGTCTACACTGCAACACTCTTTCGAACTAACTAGTTCTATTCTGAAATATCTTAGTCTGCATATACAGAGCAGGCAGTTATTTTGAAATAGTGTCAAAATACTGTCAAGCTGGAGGACTTCTTACTCCAACTCCTGTAACCCTCATTGTATGAGGAGTGGGGGTATATCTGCACTAGCACCCTCGTACGAGCTAGGGAGGCTAATGAGGGCGACCGAAATTGCAAATGAAGCACGGGATTTAAATATCCTGCGCTTCATTAGCATGTTCCCGGCCAGTCGCCATTTTAGAAATTGACTACTCCAAAGTACCTGCCCGAATTAGTTGTTATTCCTCCTGCAATTAGGTTTACCAGCTAATTTGAGTTAGGGCTTTAATTCGGAATCCCATTTCACTGCCGTGTGTAGACGTGGGCAGTTACTTCGGGCTAGTCAATTTCTAAAATGGCGATCAGCCGGGAACATGCTAATGAAGCGCAGGATATTTAAATCCCGCACTTCATTTGCAATTTCGGTCGCCCTCATTAGCCTCCCTAGATCGAATTAGGGGGCTAGTGTAGACATTCCCTAAGGGAAGTTGGAGGAAGAGTGCTTTATTTCAAAATAAGTGCAGTGTAGATGCTCCCTATTTCAAAATAAGCTATTTTGAAATAAGATCTGCAATTGACATAGCTCAATTTGCGTAGCTTATTTCGAGTTAAGCCCTGCAGTGTAGACACACCCTAAGCATCTATGCCTGTTCAGGATGACTTCAGTGGCACTATAAAGCAAGTGCTCTCATGAATAGATACTCTCCTGAGTGAAGGTCTCCCACCTGCTTATTCTTTAATAGCAAGCCTTTAACATGTCTATTCAAAGCTCCTGATAATGTGGAAAAGAACAGTCTTATGCAATGTGGCTGTGGCAGCCAGTTAATTCAGCCATGCTGTCAGAAGAAAAAAGTGCTCAGCAGCCTATATAGGAATGAATAAATCGGGGCATGGCTGAGGAATATTCATCCTCTTTTTGTAATAAATGTTGTTCTGGATTCTTTTTTATTGCAGCTCAGTAATGGAACTGAACCAGACTGTGTGTCATTTGGGGCTAAGCAAATCAATCCCATGGGTCTAGTACAGCCAGCAAATGCCATACTTTATGATTTTTACAACCCAGGTAAGCTGACCCAGGGGTATAGAAAAAATTAACATGAACCTATTTGGAAAGAGCAAAATGCCAAGACTGATTTTTTCCCTTCTGTCCGTTGAGCAGAAACCCTGGCATACTGGAATATGATGTGTGAGTCAGTTATTTTCTTACACTGCTTAATGAAACAACTCCCCTCTGAATAAAGATTGGTAATGTCACAATGAGGGAGCACTTTAACAGAGATCTTTTCAAGAAGTGAGCTCCTGATATGCATTTATTACAGGAAATACATATTTTACTTATATGGATTTGTTTAAGAGAACTTCTCATGCTTGCGTAAGATCAATCTCCACAGATCACACAGAGCACCAGCAGCAGTAGACAGAACTTACCCAAATTTGCCCCAGGGTCAGCTCTTAGGACAAAAGCACAGATCCTCAGAGGGAGTTAGGTGCCTAATGCAATACACTGAATAAGAGTGAACTGTACTTGCAAAAGAAAGGTACCATGATGTGAGGTTGCACAAAGGCCCACTTCATGTGGAACTTTAAAACAGTAAGGGTACGTCTACACTTGCTCGTTAGTTCGAGCTAGGTAGGGTAATTAGGGCAAGCGAAGTTGCAAACGAAGCCCGGGATTTAAATATCCCGGGCTTCATTTGCATGTTCCCAGGCGCCGCCGTTTTTAAATCCCCCTTAGTCCGAACTCCGTGCCCGTGGCTACACGCAGCACGGAGTAGGTAGTTCAATTTAAAAATCCTAATTTGAACTACCGTTACTCCTCATTGAATGGAATGAGGAGTAACGGTAGTTTGAATTAGGATCTTTAATTCGAACTACCTACTCCGTGCTGCGTGTAGCCGCAGGCACGGAGTTCAGACTAAGGGGGATTTAAAAATGGCGGCGCCTGGGAACATGCAAATGAAGCCCGGGATATTTAAATCCCAGGCTTCAGTTGCAACTCCACTTGCCCTAATTACCCTACGTAGCTTGAACTAATGAGCTAATGTAGATTTACCCTAAGGTTGTTAAGTTCTTTTTCTGTTTGGGCTGCCCCTGCAAGCAGATGAGGATAGCAGAGAACATGAAAATGCCTGAGCTCTAAAGTGCAAGCAACCACTTAGGGCCCAGTCTAAGCCGCCATCCTGGTATGTTTAGACTCCGACCTTCCTCATCTGCTATCATTCTGAGCATAATAATAATAATAATAATATATATTTTATATATAGTGCCCATATATAAAAAGGGAAATAAGAACAACCCAGGAAACTACAGACCTATCAGTTTAACTTCTGTGCCAGAAAAGATAATGGAGCAAGTAATTAAGGAAATCACCTGCAAATATCTGGAAGGATAGTAACAGCCAGCATAAATTTGTAAAGAACAAATCATGTCAAACCGATCTGATAGCTTTCTTTGATAGGATAACAAGTCTTGTGGATAAGGGAGAAGCGGTGGATGTGGTATATCTAGACTTTAGTAAGTCATTTGAAACGGTCTCTCATGATCTTCTTATCAATAAACTAGGCAAATATACCTTACATAGGGCTACTATAGGTGGGTACATAACTGGCTGGATAACCGTTCTCAGAGAGTAGTTATTAATGGTTTACAATCTTGCTAGAAGGATATAACAAGTGGAGTTCCGCAGGGATCTGTTCTGGGACCAGTTCTGAAAGAATTGGGCTGGTTTAGTTTGAAAAGGAGAGGACTGAGAAGGGACATGATAGCAGTTTTCAGGTATCTAAAAGGGTGTCACAAGGAGGAGGGAGAAAAATTGTTCTCCTTAGCCGCTGATGGACAAGAAGCAATAGGCTTAAATTGCAGCAAAGGAGGTTTAAGCTGGACATTAGGAAAAACTTCCTGTCAGGGTGATTAAACACTGGAATAAATTGCCTAGGGAGGTTGTGGAATCTCCATCTCTGGAGATATTTATGGACAGGTTAGATAGACATCTATCAGGGATGGTTTAGACAGTGCTTGGTCCTGCTATGAGGGCAGGGGACTGGACTCTATGACCTCTCGAGGTCTCTTCCAGTTCTAGTGTTCTATGATTCTATAATGAAAGGACTAGATCTGCAGCTGGTGTAAGTTGACCTAGGTCCGTGGAAGTCAAAGGAGCCTTGCTGATTTACACCATCTAGCTGATAGAAAGATGGCTCATAGGACAAAGGTCCTTAATAGAAATTATTTAAAGCTTGTAAATTAATGTTTACTGTTTCCATTTTTAAACAGATGTTTTCTGCAGTGAAACAAAGAAGAAACAGGGGATTTAAAATTAAACTGATTATTCAGTTGGAATCCAAACAATCAGTTCCCTTCCCATATTATAGATTTAAGGCACTGCAGTTGCTTACTCAGGTAGCACAGACGATCCCTTAGTGCACTAGCAAAGTTTGATTGCAAAGATGAAGTCTGCAACTTCTGTTCGTCGCCACCTTTTCCAATGTTGTTTTTCTTCTTTAGGGAGAAAATGCAATGTATTTTACAATGCGCCCAGACATAGTGCCATGTTAACCAAACTGTGCCATGGAAAGGTTTGCCAGTGCGCTGAAGGTAAGGGATGGATAAATATGATTGAATCAGTTCCAAAGAAATTCATTCCTTCATAGTAGCTGTTCATAGATACAAGGCCAGAAGGTCAATTATGATCATCTAGTCTGACCTGCATTACACAGGCCATAGAACATCATCCCATACTATCTGCACCAAGACTACCATAACTTCTATTTGAAAGCTGTCCAGGCTTCCTTTAAAGTTTCAGTCCGATAAAAAAGTCCACCACATCTCAGGTACATTGTTCCAATAATTAGTACTGCTGTGTTAAAAAATTGTGTCTTATTTGTGAATTTGTTTACCTTTAGCTTCCAGTAATTTGTTTCTCTCAAGATAAAGTGGGATTGCTGACTATATATTTAAATTGTTCCATCTAGGTCCCTGTCCAAAAAGAAGAATGACTTTCAATAAAGCCATGACAACGGATACACGTAAAAGCTTTGCCTGCTACCAACCTGTTGTAGACTATGGTAAGGCATGTGAGATGTTTGTCAATATCTTTAAAACTTGGTGTTTCTCTATAATGGTAAACTCTCTAAATTGAATCTCTCCTAAACTGGGCAGAATTTCTGTGTCTGGCTTGGAGTCTGTCTGGAATGGGGAGAGGAGTGGGTACTAGGGCAGGCATTCTGAACAAAGGAGAGGAAAGGAAAGGTTTCTAAAGAATTCATCTGGGCTCGGGAGAAGGGCAGAGAGTTGATGATGGGAAGTCTGGCTGGGCAGGGGTTTTAGGGTAGGAATCATACCAGTATGTTACTCTGGTTCAGAGAAGACTGGTGATATTAGAGCCTCTGGCCTCACGGTCCCTAGTGTTAGGTAATAGTAAGTCCTATTTTTTATATAGCAGTTTTCATCAATAGGTCTCAAGTGGCTTCACAACCTGTAGTGTATTTTCTTCACGCACCCCCGTAAGGGTAAGGAAGCACTGCACAGATAAGGACTGAGGCCCAGGGAGGTGACATGACATGCCCCAGGCCACTCCCAAGACTGCCATCTGTTGGGAATTGAACCTACATCTCCCATAGCCTAAACTAATGTCTCAGCCACTGAATTATCCTTTTCTTCTGGTAGGAAGGGATAGCAAAGAGTGGATGACTCCTAGTTTTCTTCCTTCCAAAACTTGCTGAGCTAGCTAATACCCTTTGTATATTAATGTGTGTCTATGGCTCCTTTCTAGGATATGCCGAGCACAGGAGATCCTGGAGAGAGACTCTGGCTCAGCAGCTTTAGTGGTCTACATATGAATTCAGTGGTAGGACAAAGGTAGATCTTTCCCAGTGCAGCAGTCCAGGAAACCTACTGGTATAGACCGGTCTGTGTCCATGTAGAGGATAATGTTACATTTGGCAGGGTGGGTTCAATCCCACAAACTCCTGATCAGTGTCTGCCTAGCCAGGTATGTTCTAGATGCACATGGTGTCTTTCAGTTTTGCAGCCCTCTCATGTACCACTTGGTAGCACTTCTGCCGCTGTGCTGAAAATCACTTAAATACGTCTACACTGCAGGGTTTTTCCGGGATATGGAAAAACTCCACCGCGTCCAGGGATTGCGTTTGCTCTTCCACTTTTTTTTTTTTTTTTTTTTGCGGAAGTACAAACGCACTCTTTTGGAAGCCCTGTCTTCCTCATTCCATGAGGAAGAAGGGACCTTCCGAAAGAGGAGGCCAAATTTAGTGTAGATGGGCTAATTTCAGAAAAGCCTCTTCCGAAAAAAAGTCAGAAAAAGCTACACAAAATGTGCTCTGAAAAACAGCTGTAGTGTAGACTTTAAATGTATTTGATTTTCCTTTCTGTATGCTATTTACCATTTTCATCCATCCTCACACAATTACTGTCCTGTTGCAGCATACCATGTAAAGATCCTTGGGATGATCCAAAAGAATGCTTTTGATTATTTTGAGGCCAGAGTCCAAAGAATCCTAAAAGCCTGTAAGTATAATACTTTGTATTCATTTACAGCAAAATCTGTCTGTCTCTCAGTAAGGTGTTTTTTTCCCCTACCAAACCAGTAGCATTCTCAGGACAATAATACACATTCCATAGTTCTGTTTTCTGTGTTTTAACAGAAATGCTCTGGCACTGTACTAGAGAATAAATGAAAAATCTGTTTGTTTTAAAAGCAGGACAGAGATAGAGATTTGCTAGTAATGAGGTACAATCATACTAAAAATGGGTGAATATCCACAGGTTTTAAGTTGGAATTCAACTTAGAATAATCATACAGGCCCTTGAAGCCTCTTTGAGTCTGTAAAGTAAGGCCGAGAATCTTATGCAAGCAGGCTTTCTAGTGAGATTCCTGGACTTTCACTCCTGTCCCAGCTAGGAGAACCTAGAGACCTACCTGCTTTTCCTCATGCTGTTTCAGCATACTGTCAGTTCCAATCCCATGGGAAATGAAAGTGGTGAAAATATATCTAAACATTTAAGAGACACCAAAATCTTTGGCTCAAAGGAACCAGTGAATCTTTCCAGAAGACTGGAAGAATAAAATGCTACCCACTAGGAGCAATACATATTCCCTTTCACAGAGAGAATACCCATGGAGAGAGAGTTTGATTATTAGATTTTTTTTGCACGTCTTGCATTCCAGATTGTTTCTCTGAAGGGAAGGAACTGATCTTTTCTTCTCATGGTGGACAGAGTTTGTTACTTACTAGCTTTATATCAGTTGAAAAGAACAAGGATTTGTCTTACAGATAGAGGATCAAATATTTCTCAAGGTTTTTAGGTTGTCATGTAGGATATGTCGAGACTGGTGGGTTTTTCCGGGATTCCTCCGGTATCCTGGAGAAACTCCACCGTGTCCAGGGAACGCCTTTGCTCTTACACTTTTTTTGCAGAAGAGCAAACATGCTCTTTCAGGGAGCTCTGTATACCTCATTTTATGAGGAATAAGGGCTCCGCCGAAAGAGGAGGCTTTCCCGCCATTTGGCCCTGTCTAGACGGGGTCAAATGGCAGAAAAGCCTCCTCTGGAAAAGCAATCAGAAAAAGATACGCAAATTGTGGAACACAATTTGCGTAGCTTTTTCTGATGAAAGCGTGTTGTCTTCTAGTCCTAGCCATAGTGTGATAGTATTGAACTGTACTGCTGTTGGGCATGGTTAGACCTATATGATCCAGTCAGTGTTTCTGGTCTTTTAAAGGCTTCTCTCAGATTCATTTCCATGTGACAGGATGAGCACTGTACACAGTGGTGAGTGCTCAGAGCCAATAGCTGGATTATAAAGTCCAATTAGCTGATGAACTATAGAGAATAGCCCTTCCTGCCTGGATTTTGTACCTGTAGTGAGAGAAGAGATTTTTCTTTGCTCCCATTGTTGCAATCACACAGTCCTGCAGAAAAATTGAAGCCAGGGGTGGGAAATACTGGACTGTGGGCTGGATCCAGTCTGCTAGGGACAGCTCCTGAAGACCTCTGCCACTATATTCACCTGCATCATTGTTCCTGGCCAATTGGAAATGCAGGAAGTGGTATCCTGGTCTGTGCCACTTCTCGCCTCTCTCATTGGCCAGGATCAGCGATCCACTACCAACAGGAGTTGCGATCACCAGTATCTGTGGCTGTGCAGGCAAATATGGTGTTGGTAGCTCACCAGGAACTAACCCTATCTCTGGCCTCTTGCTGCCCCTTGTGGTCATTCTACAATGCTCCCTCCTATCAAGCGCCTCCCTTTTATGAGAAAAAAAAATCAAATGCAGGCACATCCCATTGTCCTGACACAAACAAACCCTGACCTTGCTTTAAGTTAGATTAAGAGGAAGCTCCATACCAAATTTGGTGGTCCTAACTCTTGCCACTTAGAAAGAGTTCTTGAACAAACGGACTCACAGATGAATGGACACAGACAAATAGATGCACATTTCTGAATTATATAGTAAGATTACTGGATGTGTTCTGGATTAATATTTGTAACATGCTCTGAGATCCTCAGGTGGACTGCACTTTGAAATGTAATATCATAGGCCGTATCCAGACTCAGGGTTTTTTTCGGGAAAAGTAGCCTTTTCCCGAAAAAACTTCCCCTGCGTCCAGACTCAAGCCGCGTTCTTTCGAAATTATTTCGAAAGAACGCAGCTTTTCTTTCGATGGCGGTAAACCTCATTTCACGAGGAAGAACGCCTTCTTTCGAAAGTTCCTCTTTCGAAAGAAGGCGTTCTTCAATGTAAAGAGGCCGTCTTCGAAAGAGAGCATCCAGACTCGCTGGGTGCTCTTTTTCGAAAAAGCGGATTTCTCTTTCGAAAGATTCGCCTGCAGTCTAGACGCGATCTTTCGAAAGAGGCTCTTTCGAAAGATGCTTTTGAAAGAGCCTCTTTCGAAAGAAGCCTGCAGTCTAGACATAGCCATAGTGGTAAATGGTGAGCAGCTATTCCTGATTTTACAGAAGAACAGAGATGTGTAGAAATCGATAGGTTTAAGGATTCTAATGGGGTCTCCTGCAATGGAGGCTAAATAATTTAGCAAGCGCTAAACAGCCAAAAACCAATATTAACCTTGGAAGCTTAAGTTTTGTTACCTAATTATTTGGAAGAGAGTGGAGGGGGATGAGTGCTCAGGACTGAGGGCCATTACCACAGCTTATTGGTTTCATTAGTAGATTTCCACATCCTTCACTGTGCATGTGCAGTGGTGATGCAATAATGACAAATATTTTATGTGCCAGAGGGTACAGTGAGTGCTGTCAAATACGTTTTAATAGCCATCAGCCTTGGTACTGTTTACAGGTTCATTAATAAAATGCCAGAACAAAAAAATCTGCTTCCAATTTGAAGTGTATGTGATAAGAGCTAGACCAGGAGTTCCCAAACTTTTTGCTGGCAAAGCCTCACTTTAATGAAGTCTTTCCGGTCAGGATGCCAGACAGCCTGCAAGACACTATTCTGAAGAGCAAAATGGCATCCTCCACACAGCAGGACTTCATAAGCACCCATGCTTCACAGAGGATGCCGTACATGGAAGACATGCTGTGGGGCACAAAATGGTATCCTCTGCACTGTAGGGCTTGTAGCATTCCCCATCCGCTGATAGTGCGACTGCACTTGGGGAGTCATGAACCACAATTTGGGAATTGCTGGGCTAGACCCTTCAGTGGCCTACACCCTGGGTGTTATTTACACCAGTGCCAAGCAGCTTACAAAAGAATGGAAATAGAATACACTTCCTTTGCATTGAGTGTACATGACGCCACAGGGTGAGGGTGCTGGACAATCTGTCCCTGAACATTTTGTTTTACCATTGAAGAAAACATAGTTCTTATTGGGAATACTAAAGACTTTTTTCTTTTAACTAAGATCAGACAGAAGCAATTTATGGCACTTTCTTTGTTTCCACAATAGCTGGTGATAAAACCATCCAGACAGGTGATCTCCGGCAGTTCTTAAAGCGTGTGTCTTGTGAATTAAAAGTGGAGGCTGGCAAGCAATATCTTCTGATGGGGAAAGATGGGCAAACCATTGACTGCAACAACAAGTGAGTAAAGTGTATACTTTGCTGACAATAACATGGCAAGGTCTGTCAACAGGTACTGAACTGTGAGATGGCCTGTGAGTCAGATGTGCCAAGATCTTCTAGGGAAGTCTGCAACTGAGGAATACTATTGTTATTAGCATGATACTTTTATAAAGGATTGGGCCAAATTTCGGCACTGATTCTGCTGCCCTTGTCCCTCAGCAAAGGCACAGGCGAAAAGGCCATTGCACTGAACAATGCAGCTGCATTGTTTTTAAACAGTCACCTGCTTAGAGCCAGACATGCATACTCTGGAGGCTCAAGGTAGGCTGCTATTTTTGAAAACCTGGCCCTGAATCCATCATAGTATAACTGCATTAAATGGGGAATGGGAACCTTTCTGAAGTTCAGTATCTTGAGAACCCCTTGAATTATGTTTGTGTTGGGAGAACAAATTTGAATGTGTTCTTGTTGGGTTTTTTTAACCACACTTTCCCAAAAGGAGAACACCCTTTAAAATAGGAAGCCTGTGCGAGTGTAGATGAAGCAGATGTTTGACTCGGGAAGAACTGTGTAAAATTTGTCGGCCAAGTTCTGGGGCTACTTTCAGCCTCATCCAAAGCCAATTGAAGTCACTGGACAGGCTTCCATTCTCTTCAGTGGGCCTTGGAGAGCGCCCCAAAGCATTTCTTATCAAATAAGAGGCTATTCCCTATTGTGCTTTGGTAACCCACATGCCTACTGGGTGTGGTTCACTATCCCATGTAGTGGCACTTAGACCACTTACAGAGAGAAAGGATGAGTTTCCTCTAAAGCCTTAACTGAGAGCCAGTTAGCTTTATAGCTGTCCAGTTTTAAATAACTGAAGCACTATGACTTTTACCATCTTTATGCTTCAGAGGGGTAGCCAAGTTAGTCTGTAACTGGAAAACTTAAAAAACAATGAATGGTCTAGCACAGTGTTTCCCAGTTTTATTTGGCTGAGGAACCCTTTTCAGCTTTTCAAAATTTCAAGGAACCCCTAGGTTTGTCAAGCAAAAAAAAAAGGGGGTGGGGTGGGGAGGAGAGAGGGACCCACCAATTCATGACCCAATACCCCCCCCCCATCTCCTTTCTGTGAAGCCTCATCTGCTCTGTTCCCCTCCTCTCCATCACTTGCTATATCCAGCCCTTATACTTGTCTCAACCTAGTGAGTGAGGTGTGGGGTGGGAATGAGGGATTTGGGTGTGGGAAGGGGTGAGAAGTACAAGCTCTGGGAGGGAATTTGGATGCAGGAGAAAGGGCTGTTGACTCAGGGAGGGGGCTCTAGGCTGGGGAGTGTTGGGTTCAGGTGGAAGGTTGGGGTGCTGAGCAAGCCAGGGCTTGTGGATATGAGGGTGCAGGAGTTTGGGCTGGATATGTGAGGGACTCAGGGCCATAAGGTTGTGAGTATGATGGGCTCAGGACACAGATTTGTGATGTGTGGATGGTGGAGGAACGTTGTGGCAGAAGACTGAGGATGTGGGGATGCAGGAGTGTGGGGATGTAAGAGGCTCAGGATGGGGGTTCCAGTGTATGATAGGCTCAGATTTGGGGTCAGGTGGTGCAGGAGTGTTACGATGTTGCAGTGAAATGGGGGTTTGGTCCCAATTGGGGGCTTGTTGGCCTGGCTTCATTTTTAAATAAAATATTATGTCAAACTCAAAAGGTTTAGCATTGTCTTTATATGTGAGAGGGGTGAGGAACCTGTTTTGAGTCAAAGGTCACTGACCCACAGAAAAGTCAGTTGGGGCCACACAAGTGAGATGCAAAAAAACAAAAAAAAGCTCCTCCAAAAACCCCCAAGCCTCACTAATGTGGTCCCAAATGTGCTGGTGGGGGTAGGGGACAGAGTACTAGTGGGTGCTGGGGAGAGAGTGCTGCTGGGTGGAAGGATGCTGGCTCAGGTGGCAGGGTGCTGGGGCAAGGTGCTGGGACAGGCAGGTGGCAGGGTGCTGGGGTCAGGGACATGGTCCTGCTGGGCACTAGGGTGACTGGCAGGGTGCTGGGACAAGGAACAGGGTGCTGCTGGGTGCTAGCGTGGATGGCAGGGTGCTGGGGCTGGGGCCAGGGCCAGGGCCAGGGTGGTGCTGAGTCCTGGGGTGTGAGGCAAGGTGCTGGGGCCAGGGCGGTGCTAGGGTGGATGGCAGGGCTGCCAAGGAGCGGGATAGGGATGGGGTGCAGGATCTGGGAGGGAGCTGGGGGGCAGAAGGGGACAAGGTCTGGGAAGGGTGCAGACCAGATAGGTAGGGTGCAGAAGCAGGATGGATGTAGGGTGTCTGGCTACGAGGGAGAGTGCGAGGAGGGGACTTGGGTAGGAGTTGGACCTCCCTGATCTGGCACCCTCTAGACCTGACTGGTCCCAGATGAGGAATTTTGGACCAGGGGAGGTCATTTCAGGACTCCTGGTCCCCCCCCTTCCCCACTAGGCTTCTTTGCACCTCTATCCCCTGCAACCAAACTAAGCTGCCCACCCCTGCTGGTTCCCTGCACTTCCCCCAAAACCATCACTCACAATCCAAGGGAGTGCAGCACCAGTTCCCTGCAGCCCCTCACAGCCCAGCTGAGCTGCCCGTCTGTTCTGTAAGCCCTCCCCCATCCACCTCAGCCCAGCTGAGCCCTGCACTGGTTCACTGCATGCCTCCCCCACAGGACTGCTGATCCCCGTTTCCCTGAACCTCCTCCAAGCCCCACAAAACTGCTGAGCCAAGAGCTGATTCCCTGTCTCTCCCTCCCCTTGTGTCTAGCCCCGGTTCCCAGCACCTCCCTCCTCCTGCAGTGAAACTGAGCTCTGAACTCCACACACACACACACACACACACCCCAGCCCAGCCCCCCAGACCTCCCCACTCTGCAACCCAGCTGAGCTCAATTTCCCTGCACCTTCCCCCAAACCATGTAGACATGCTGAGCCAGTGCTGATTCCCTGCCCCTGCCTTCCTCCCTCCTCCTGGCTGTGTCTACACTGGCACGATCTTGCGCCAAAGCGGCCGCTCTTGCGCAAAAATGTGCTGCCTGTCTACACTGGCCGTGTGTTCTTGCGCAAGTACACTGACGTTCTCATGTATGAAATCAGGGCTTCTTCCACAAGAACTACAATGCTCCCACTCAGGAATAAGCCCTTTTGAGCAACTATTCTTGTGCAAGAGGCCAGTGTAAACAGGCAACATGAATTTCTTGAGCAAGAAAGCCCTATGGCTAAAATGGCCATCGGCACTTTCTTGGACAAGAGAGTGTCTACACTGCCATAGGTGCTCTTGTGCAAAAGCACAGCTCACACATGGAAGAGTGGATGTGTTCTTGCACAAGAAACAACCAGTGTAGACATAGCCTAAGAGTTTCCTCACATGAGCAAAATGAATTTTGTGTTGTGCACCAGTATTGAGTTCATGTGGATTGTTTGGATGTGCTACCCAAGTTAGTAATAAATATTTTTAAACCTCTACCTTTTCCCTCTGCTGCCATGTCAGCTCCCCTGGTGCCTGCTGCCCCCCGACTCCTCACCCTCCTCTGCTGTCCTGACTCCTGCTCTTCTCACTGTACTCAGCCCTCCTGCAACCTGCCCCCCTCCACCAGCCATTCTCTCCTCCCTGTGCCCACTTCTCCAGTAGCCCCACTCTGATCATGTGAGCTACCCCTCCTCATCCCCTCTTCTAACACCTCCTTCTACACACCTGCCCTGCCTCTCTCCTCTGGTGCTGGTCCCTCCACTGGGCAGGTGTCTTCCCAGAATCCCCTGGCACCTGCATCTTCTCTTACCCCTGCAGCCTCCTGGTGCCTCCCCCTTCCCTCACTTCCCCTGCCCCCTTTGCTCCATTTTTCCCTGATGCCCACCCCTTACCACCCTCTGCCCCCATTCTCCTCATGCCCCTCTGCCCTCTCACACGACTTGCTCCAACCCAGCCTTCCTCATGCCCACCCCTTCTTTCAAGTCTTCTCCGAGCACCTCCCCTTACCCCTCTAGCCCCCAATGCTCTTACCCTCTCCCCTCCCAGCATCACCCTGTCCCCCTCCCACTGACACCTCCTCTCCCCTCCTGCCCTTTTCCTCATTGTCTGTGCTTGGCCCCCCTGGCAATTGTTTCTCTTCCACCCCTGTCCCTTTGGTGCAGCGGTCCCCAACCACTGGAGGTTGCCAGGTGCCAGGGGGTGTGGCCGTTCGCCCGCCAGGCGCCAGAGGGGGGGGACACTTGTGCGCCCCGGGGCGGGCCCCCCCCAAGTGCCACGTGCCCGGGGCTCCCCCCCCCAGAGCGCGGGCAGCCAATCTGCAGCGCTCCCGGAGCCGGCGCTCATCTTCAGGGAAGGTCGCGCATGGCAGGGACGGGTCCAGGGGAGAGACACTCTGGGGCCGGGCTGGGAGGACGCTCGCGCACGGGGTCAGGACCAGCTTCATGCTGGCTAGCTGGCTCTCTCTCTCTCTTTTTCAGAGGGGGCGGGGGAGCGCTGGCTCCTCGCGGAACCCCTCGTTGTGCTCCGTGGAACCCCAGGGTTCCGCGGAGCACCAATTGGGAAACACTGGTCTAGCAGCACCTTAAAGACAAACAAAACATGTAAATGGTATCATGAGTTTTGTGGGCACAGCCCACTTCTTCTTCAGAAGTGGGTTGTGCCCACGAAAGCTCATGATACCATCTACATGTACCATCTTTATGGTCATCTACCACTAACCAGCTGTATATGTGCTCAGAGTCTGCCTATGTCTCCTTACTTCAGTTTTATCCCATTATTCCTCTATGTACCTCCTTGTACCTCCTTAGCAAGACCTCTTTCTGAGCTGGGGAATCTCAGAAATTCTGGTTTGTGTGATATTTTTCCCATTTCCCTTCACTACAGTTTGAACCCCCCAAAGCTCAGGATTAAATTTAGCTCAATCTATCACAATTACCTTGGTTTAAATCCCAAGCCATATATCAGCCAGGACTGCCCTAATCCAAAGCTTGTTCCGATTTGAGAGAACCATTTGCTGAGACCAGACTAGGTTTCATGTTTGCTGTAAAACTGAAACCAGGCAATGTTCATCTGGCCTAGGGCCAGATTCATGGCTGGTACAACACCATTGACCTCAGAGTTGTAAACCCAAGAACAAATCAGACCTTCAGGGTTTATAATTACTCTTCAGATACTTTAGGCAAACTCTGTTTCAACACTAATACCTCCTTTGTTATTACAATTATTACATAGGATGCAGTACTTCCTTGATTCACACACTTGGATAGAGGAGATTCCAGATGCTGACACATGCAAAGCCACCATTCGCCGGAAACCTTGTGCTCAACTCCATGATTTTATGAATGAATATGAGATAAAAAAATGCATCGTTTGAAACTTGGTGTCATATAATTTACCCCATATCTGTTACTGCTCCTCTTTCCCTTTTCTGATATGGCCCATGAAGCATTAAAGTTCTAGGAACATGTAACAGATCCAGTTTTGTTGCTGTGTGTACTTCTGTGAATAATTGGCTGCTCCCTGAATGGGATTTATTAATGGACAGGGATAGTGGTGGTATTACTATTTCAAATGCACAAACCTTTCCTTGAATCAAAGAGTGCATCTAGACAGCACCCTTCTGTTGGAATAGCACCAAATTTCAAAATGAGGCACTATTCCGACAAATCCCTTAACCCTCGTGGAATGGGGGAATCAGACAACAAACTGATTCGGGAACTAGTGGGCGCTTTTAAAGATGTGGCATTGCTATTTCAAGATACTTCCGTTATCCTGAAAGAGCAATGCAGTCTAGATGTACCCAAAGACTACAACCTGATCAATACTAGGAAATTAGGCCCACATAACTACAATGCACGGGGTATAAAACATTCACACCTCTAACCAAAGGAGAGACGAAGAAAATTGTTCCTACACAACTGTTGCAGTTGCCATTAATTGCTGTGTTTGTTGTCTGATTCCGGCTTGTAAAGCAATAGCTAGAAATGTTTCAGCTGTACCATTGTAGTGTAGACTTTACCTACAGTAGAAAAGGGTAGGAGTAGGCTGAAATAGCTTCAGCTCTCAGAAATGAGGATTTTTTTGCACCTTTGAGAGATGTAGCTGTAACAAATATAAATTCCTAGTGTGAGCTAGGAAGTAGAGCCCTTAGAAATATATAAAATGGATGATTGTATCAGGATGCCCTGAGAGAGGCAGATATCCGTGAAAACAATTAAGGGAGTAGATGATTGACCTATATATACAAAATAAACACATCTTTGGTCAATTAGAAACCTGGTATAGCAATTATGACTTTCTGGATCAGTCAATCAGGGTATCTTAAACATTCAGGCTACGTCTACACTGGCATGATTTTCCGAAAATGCTTTTAACGGAAAACTTTTCCGTTAAAAGCATTTTCAGAAAAGCACATCTAGATTGGCAGGATGCTTTTCCGCGAAAGCACTTTTTACGGAAAAGCATCCGTGGCCAATCTAGACGCGGTTTTCCACAAAAAAGCCCCAATCGCCATTTTTTGCGGAAAACACTACAGTGCTGTTTACACTGGCCCTTTTGCGCAAAAGTCTTTCGGAAAAAGACTTTTGCCCGAACGGGAGCAGCATAGTATTTCCGGAAAAGTACTGATGATCTTACATAAGATCGTCAGTGCTTTTCCGGAAATTCAAGCGGCCAGTGTAGACAACTGGCAAGTTTTTCCGCAAAATCACATGATTTTGCAGAAAAACTTGCCAGTCTAGACACAGCCATACAGTAAAACTCCAGTGGTCCGGCACTCCTGGCATCCAGTGGTCCGGCATCCAGTGGTCCGGCACTCCTGATGGTCCAGCACCATCTGGAACCCAGAAGTGCTGGACAATTGGAGCTGCTCTGCTCCCGGTTTCCCCGATTCAGCCGCTGCTGAAACTGACCAGCGGCTGACTCCGGGAAGCCCGGGGCAGAGCAGCTGGGATGCTGCTGGGTTGGTCCCCTAGCACCACCCCTCGGCGCTACGGGACCAACCCAGCAGTACCCCAGCTGCCCTGCCCCTGGCTTCCTCAATTCAGCTGCTGCTGAAACTGACCAGTGGCTGACTCCGGGAAGCCCGGGGCAGAGCACCCGAGCTGCTCTGCCCCGGGCTTCCCAGAGTCAGCCGCTGGTCACTTTCAGCAGCAGCTGACTCGGGGAAGTCTGGGGCAGAGCAGCTGGGGTGCTGCCGGGTTAGTCCCGTAGCGCTGAGGGGTGCATCCCCTCCACTCCACCCTAGACTCCTCATAGCCCCCCCCTTCCAATAGTCCAGCATATTTGATATTCCGGCACCCCCTGGGTCCTAAAGGTGCCATATTATCGGAAGTTTACTGTAATAAGGCTTTTCTCTGACTCAGCCAATCAGGAAAAGGATATTGAGGAATTAGAAGTGAGGGAAGTATTCAGATGAGGGTGATAAGAATGAAATTGGACACAGCAAATTGCTCATAAAGCAAGACAGATAAGAAGGGGAAGTGATGAAAACATAACAAATAATAGCTGGGTTTGAGGAGATACATTCTGTTCTCCCAGGCTCATAACACAAGGGGACAGTCAATGAAATTAAAAATGTGGCCAACTCATCAAAGGAAATACTTTTTCAAATCATTTGTAATTCGACTGTAAAACATACTGCTACACGATATCATTGAGGCCAAAATCACAGTAGCATTAACACACACACAAAAAAGAGTGTTGGCCATTTATATTGTTAACAAGAATATCCAGATGTTTAATCACTAGTGCTAACACAAACTTTAGGAAAGTTTTGAAGCTAATTCTCCTGCTTTAGGGTTTAAGCCAATCTCTAATTAGTAGAGATCAATGTCAGACGTAGGAGGGTGGGAGGACACAATCTCACCCTACAACTGCTTGCTTCAGAGTTCTCCTACCTTCTGCTGAAGCATGGGGTATAGGCTGCTATCAGAAACAGGATCTTGGACTAGATGGATCCGGGCAATTCCCATGTTCCTTTCCAATGTACGCTAGCAGCAGTAGCCCTTTGAGGCCAAGTGGACAGATCTCTCAGCTGTTCTCCAGGGTCACTCCTTTCACTCTTTTTTTTTTTTTAAAGTCAGCTGCTATGGCTGTGAAGGAAAACCTCCAAATGTGATCAAGTGGCAGGTAACTCAAGCTGCGTCCTAAATGTTGATCTCTAAATGTTGGATATAGGCACCTAAGTCTTTTTGTAGATATAATCCCCAGGTTATAGGAGTTACTTACATTACTTGGTGGTTCCAATAATGATCAAAGAATACCTCATTCTTCTCACCATGATGCTTGTGTTTTCAATGGAATTGCTATAGATTTACTCCAGTTTAGGGCCTAGTTACTGTATGTAGAGGCTGTATAGTTTTGTAGAGACAAGCTCCCAATGAGCACCACATACCTGCTAAACGAGAGACTGTAAAACCAAGTATCATCAAAAGCCAACACCTCTGTTTGAGATTAATCTACATTTTTTTTTAAGTTTCTTCTGTTTTTACCTAGAGATGAGTTTCAGCCACAACAGCTGGCTATCTGAATTTTGACTCCCAGACAAGTTTGGGAGCATTCAGATTCAGTGTTCTGACTTGTGATCATCTCTCTGCAGCTAGCCCTAATCCTGAGGCAGGGTATCACAGTGCACATTCTACATTAATTCTGATAATTGGCAGGAGTTTGCCTCTCCTGAATCTATGTAAAACTCCCCACACTAAAGCAGCCAGTGGCAAAGAGCCTTAGTCACGAATTGTTTTTTTCTGACTATTCTTATAAAAACCTTGCAGCACGTTCATGGGCAGTGGGAAGACAATGGTGGAATTCTTCTCAGTAGCCAGCGTGGTTAAGGTCTGCAGGTAGCGCAGCTGGAGGGCTGCTGGAGTCTCAGCTAGCACCGTTGAGGCCTGCTTCAATGCTTTGGAAGCATTCATTTCTCCTTCTGCTGCTATGACCTAAAATGCGATAGAAACGGATATGTTGGTGGCAGTAAGGAATAGCCACCCTCCAGCAGCAGCAAAAATCCTACAATGGTGGTTTGTCCTTCAAAAGATACACAGGCCATAGAAGCACCACGTTATATCAATGTGAGAAATATTTCTGTGGGTCTCACCTTAGCTCTGGCTTCTCGTGTTGCTTCGGCTTCAGCAGCCATAGCTCTTTGCATCTCCATAGGGATCCTGACATCTTTGATTTCCACACGTGCTACTTTGATTCCCCATCTATCGGTGGCATTGTCAAGGATAGACTTGGGGAGGGTTTTTTTAAAAAAACAAATAATATGAAAATCAATAGTGTGTGACACAAATGACAAAGCACACTAACCACAATGTCTCAGACCTTCAATATGCTCAGAATTCCAAAACAATTGCAAAAAAATGGAAAAAAGAATAAATGGGAGGAAATTGGGATCTGCAGCGGGGCTCTTTAGGAGTGTGTGAAATGGCTAAATAATGCAGATAAATTATTAGTTGTGAACTAGTCTCAGATCTGTGAGGGGCTGGAGAGGTGATGATGTGCATGGGCAAAATGTGCTTGTTTTCTAGTATTGGTTCTGCCAGGTCAGCACAGCTTTGGAAGGGCTGGTCAGAATTAAAGCTGTACATGCCCAAACCTACAGACACTGCTGTGAGTAAATTCCTCACGTGAAGAATTGTTTGAAGGACCCGGTGCAACAATGACAGCTGTTTGAAAAGGGCCATGAGCATCAGGGAACATAAAGAGGTAAGTAGCCTATGTAAAAGAATAGCACTCAACCTTCTTTGCAGATAAGCCACTCAGTCATCCATTGGAGCCACAGAGAACCTTAGTGCAAGTGACACATTGAAACCGCACTGTATTATGTGCCAGCCATACCTAAAAGCTGTATGATACATCACAATGCCTAGCACAGTGGGATCTTGGTCCCTGACTAGGGCTCCTAGGCACTACCACAATCAAGAAAATTGACTCTTCCTCCTTACACATCCTCATGACATATCACCTCTCTCATGTGCACATTTTCTTCTGGCTGCTGGCAGAGGGGTGGGAGTGAGCTGTATTTCATTCTCTCTTCTACTCTCTCTTGACTGCCACAGTGACAGTCCTTGAAAAGAGGGGGAGGGGATTTAAACACTTTCCAATTCTGTCCAGTTCAGTTCAATTCAATACATTTTACTGGCATGACATAAGACAGGGCTACTCAACACGCAGCCTGTGGCCCATGGTTCAGATTGGGTTTACGCAGGGCTCAACACACGGCCCACTGGTGGGAGCCAAAACAAAAAAGTAGTCAATATACTGGTCTTCTGTTGATATATGTTTTAGTAGTTAAATTCCTGGACTGTCATTGCTCATTAAAACTGCTGCCATATGGGTGTAAATCGGGCAAATATTGCATTTTATTAATATCAGCAGAACTGACTTAAATGGGGCCAGTGTGTTGTGTAGTCTTGCCTTAATCTTTATATTCATACCTGTCAGTGTGAAAGAAGCTATTTGCATATATATTTGCGTGTATATGCAACCACTATTAAGTTGCAGCCCACAGCATGTGCTGTGAGTATCATTGTGGCCCCCGGGGCTTCTAAAGTTGAGTAGCCCTGACGTAAGAGATCGGTGGTCCCAAACTTTAATCAAGCATTTGCTCATATTTACAAAAGGTGTCATGCCAGACCAACCTGATCTCCTTCTTTGAGAAAGTGGCCACATTCTTTAGAAAAAGGAAATATAGCAGCTCTAATCTACCTGCATTTCTGTCAGGCATTTGATACAGTTTCACATGGGAATATTTTAGTGACATTGGAGAAGAGGGGAATTAATATGAGCACTGAAAGATGGATAAGGAGCTGGTTAAAGGGGAGAGTACAATGGGATATACTGAAAGGTGAACTCTCAGGCTGAAGGGAGGTCAAGTGCCTCTGGATTGGCCAGAGGATCAACATTATTTAATATTTTTATTACTGACCTTGGTACAAAATATAGGAGTGTGAGAATAAAACTTGTGGCTGACTCAAAGTTGGGAGGTATTGCCGATACAAATGAAGACTAGACTATCAAACAAAAAGATGGGAACAGCTTTGCAAATTGGATGAATAGAAATGGGATGAAATTTAATAATTCAAGTGCAAGGCCATGCATTTAGGTACAAAAATATTTGCTATAATATTTGAAATAATCTCCTAGTGTAGATATGGCCTAAGGGTCTAAGATAGAGCATCTGGTGACTATGGATTTCTCCACCATAGTATGGTATTGATAATTTCTAAAGAAGTGGCAGGGAGCCTCATCTCAAGATGTTTTTACGGTCTCATTCATATTTCAAAAAGTTAAGTCCAGAGAGTCCTGTTTACTTAAAAAAAAAGATTAATAGTTTTATCAGATATTCTGAGAATGTATTTTTACAATATTTCTTCCCTATTTTTCAGTAGGCAGTGTATGTAAAAGTTAAAATAAAATACAATAATTGTTAAAAGGCCCCCAATTTTTAAGATGATATTCCATATAATGAGACTCTGTACTCATCAATGGAACATTAGATGTGGATTTACCTGGATATTGTGAGCAATCTCTTCTCGACCAGACAAGATCTGGGACAGGCTTTGGGTGCCTAGAACATTTCTCAAAGTGGTCTGTGCCAGCAGGTTAGTAGCTAGATGGACATTTGTGACATTAGCCACTGCACAGACAGCACTATGGATTTTGTAGTAGACCACTCCATCAACTTGGGTAGTTACCGAATCTTTTGTAAGAATCTATGAAAAACAAACATACAGAGATGGGATAATTATCAAGGAATCACAAATCCCAATGTTATGGAGTCTTCTGTTTCCTGTAGTGAAACAAGAAGCCACTATATTCAAATAAATTAAGAGAAATTGTCCTCAGGGTCATCATCAGGATTTACTACTAAAGCAGCTCTTGGTGCAAAGTATTCAAGTGACTCTCTCTGTTAACAAGTTATCGTTATTCTGAGTGCATTTGTCTTGGAATAATCATTGGTGGTTATCCTGTTTCAGTGTTGTGGATTAGGACCTTGTTTCTTGTCCATGCAGTGCTAACTTAATTTGAGGTACAGCTCTGGCATCTCTAAAAAGTAAAGGATGTGCTTGCTCTCAGTATATAAACATCAATGAAAAATATGGATATTCATGGAATTTAAAATCATAGGAACAAGAAGGTGTGGGGGACAACAGTTAGGTAACACGTTCTTAACTGGTCTGTACGTAAGCACTCCAGGCCACATTCACCAACAGTGAAGGGAGCTATAAATCTCCTATACCCCAATGAACAATTCATCTTGTTGTAGCATAAGTGGTATTTCCACTGCTGTCGTACCCTCAGAATAGGTGTGGGGCATCTTTAGTTTGTAGGCAAGGGCTCCATGGAAACCCTGCCCAAAGATATTGCAGGGAGGTTGTACCAAGTAAGTATATTCCCAGGCTATTATGGTCAACATCCTTCCTGTACCAACCTACCCAGGTTCTGAATTGGCTCTCTTCATCCCTTTTGTACAACATCTCCCCCTTCCCCTTTCTGCTATATCATCTTCCCTCCATGCCAGCTGGCTTTCCATCGCTGAAGTCCTTGCCTCTCACAGCTATGCTGGGGGTTGGAAGAAACCTCTCTGAAGCTGGTGGGCATAATAGTCCCCCTTCATACAAGCTAAAACTACAAAGCAGTTTCCTGTGTGGAATAGAGAGCTGGATCAATAGGACCCACTTCCCAAAAACACAGGCCATATGCTCATGGAGTAGGAGTTGAGCAATGCACACCTCCCCCAAATGTAACAAGTTACAGCGCTGTAAAGTGCCAGTGTAAACGGACTACCAGTGCTGTTAGCTACTCCCCTCATGGAGGTGGTTTTCCTTGAGCACTGGGAGAGCTCTCTCCCAGCACTTGTGTAATGGTCACACTTTCAGTTTACAACAGGGCCACAGCAGCGCTTTAATTTTAGAAGTGTAAACAAAGCCCAAGTCTATAGTGCTACCAAAGACAGAGGCCTTGTCTATACTTACCTGGAATGGAACATTAGGTTGAATTAAGGTTGAAGATACGCAACTCCAGTTACATTATTGCATAGCTGGAGTCGACATGGCTTAATTCAACCTTCAGCACCATCTCCACAGGAGGAGGTCAATGGGAGAAACATGTATTGGTGTCAATGGGGGCGTGCTCAGCATTCAATTTAGTGGGTCTTTCTGGACCCGCTAAATCAAACTCCGAAAGATCGACCACCGCAGTGTCAGTCTTCATGGTAATGAAGACGTGGCTAACATCTGAAACTATTGTAGATTAAATTTCCAGTGTAAAGGATTATTGAGCTGTTGTTACCTCTTGTGGAGGAATGTTACAAGTAATGGTTCTAAGATCAACCCTGGCAAAAACATCTGTGCACGGAAGAACCATGATCAAACCTGGAAAAAAGAAGAAATGTCCAAAGCTGAAACATCTTTAGCTATAGGCTAAACTCTGATTGCATATCAAGCAAACCTCTGAAAACTACTATTCCTATTGTGCAATTAGAATAGTCCTCAGAGAAACAAACAGAGATGTCACAATATAAATGTGAATTCAGTATGGTTCACTATGGAGAATTGGATTGGGAGTTGGGAGAACTCCACTCTGAGATCTGCCATAGGACCTAGGGCAAGTTACTTCCTTTTTCTGTGACTCTGTTTCCCCTGAAGCTTTTTGTTTATTTAAAGCATTAGCTCTTCAGGATGGTAGTTCAGGGGAAACTACATCATTTAGTATGATCCCTCCCCCAATCCCTGAGCCTGCCCACTTTTTAGGCTACATGGCTGTTTTTGAAAGGACAAGAGATAGTTATATGATAAGGGATTCATCCTCCATTCCTATTCCACTGTCTCACTGTACCTTTTCCAATGCACTGTCTTTCATCTGCACTGTGCAAAAGTAATTATTATAACAATGTAGAAAGCATTCTTGATCAATTCCTATTGCACCAGCACATGAAGACCCCAACTATGATGCCAGGTGCTGTGTTAGGTGCTGTACACACATTTTGTAAGAGATTGTCTCCGCCCCAAAGAGGTTACAACTTTAAATGGACAAGACAGATAAAGTGTGAGAAAGGAGGCATTGTTATACCCATTTTACAGATAGCAAACTGAGGTCCAGGGAGATTAAATGACTTGCCCAAGGTCACACAGAATTAGAATTCAGATCTAAGTCTCTCTCCAGTGTGCTAAACTCAAAATCACCTTTCCCCTGCATGTGAACTTTAAGATAAAGCCAGAATTAGATCTCAGGATCTGCTGGCTTCCTTTCCAAATAGCAATATGGAAAAAAACAAGTGGGCAGACAAATGGACAAAGAATCACTTTCTACTTTTTACTGTGCCTTGGACACGTTCCTTGCATTATCCATTCTCTGAACAAGGATTACATGAAATATTTGTTGGTTACAATGGAAACAGAAGAAAACTCCATTTACTCACCCGGGCCCTTTGCTTTTTTAGACACTATCCGTCCCAGCCGAAATATGACAGCACGCTCATATTCTCTGATAACCTACGAAAATATATTTAAAATAGAATGTAACACTAATGTTACCCACACTCCTGCTGGGTGTGATTCACTGTCCCATGTAGTGGCAGTTATACCACTTACCAAGAGAAAAAATTAGTTTGTTCTACAGCCAGAGCTGAGCTCCAGATAACTTTAACTCAAGTGATTGAGATGCATGCACAAAACTCCAGAGGTTCCAGGTTTGGTTCTGCCTACTGGTGTTATGCTAAAATCACCCCCTCCCTGACTTTATGTCCTTCAAACCACATTGAATTATCAAAATTAATGCATTTTTTGTCTTGTTCTCCCCTCTTCCTGTCCCTTGCTGTGGAATGTCAGGCCTCAATCCTGACATACTTATGCATGTGATTATCTTTATGTATTTGAGTAGCTCCATTGATTTAATTGGGACTACTCACATCTCGTACTTCAAGTTCCTTGTGTGCATGAGGGCTTGCAGTCTTGGTCTTAGATTGTAAAATCATTAGGCTGCATATAGACTGGCATGATTTTGTGGAAATAATTTAACGGAAAAGTTTTTCCGTTAAAAGTATTTCCGCAAAAGAGCGTCTAGATTGGCATGGATGCTTTTGCACAAAAAGTGCTTTTGCGCAAAAGCATCCGTGCCCAATCTAGACACGCTTTTGTGCAAGAAAGCTCCAATGGCCATTTTAGCCATCAGGCTTTCTTGTGCAAAAAATTAAGATGCCTGTCTACACTGGCCCTCTTGCGCAAGTATTCTTGCACAAGAGGGCTTACTCCTGAGCGGAAGCGTCAAAGTATTTGCGCAAGAAGCACTGAATTCTTACATTAGAACGTCAGTGCTCTTGCGCAAATTCAAGCAGCCAGTGTAGACAGCTGGCAAGTTTTTGCACAAAAGCAACTGCTTTTGCGCAAAATCTTGCCAGTCTAGATGCACTCATTATGTCGGGGTCACCAGTGTCGTACCTTGGTGTCTTGTACCTCGGTACCTGCAGTGGTCTGGACTGTCAGTGTCAGTGTTGTCTGGTTAGAGTCATCCTGGCGCGCTCCTGACAGGACCTCTACTCCGTCGGTGATGATAAACTTTCGGCTGCATGCGTAACAATCGGTACTTCCTTTATCTAGAGTGTTAGACCCCGTGCACTTGGGTCAACACAGGAGATCTCTGAGAGGCCCCGGAAACGACAGATGCAGGCAAGGTTTGAAATCAATCGAGCAGGTTTATTGTCAAATGCGAAGCTCTACCAGTCGGTAACAGAGATCGGTACAATGTTACACCACTGGGCACTATGGCCCGTGTTGACAAGGTACCAACACTGGGCAGGCCTATTGCCATATAACAGATATTAACAGCAGTTAGTCAAAGTTAAGCTACTATGCATTCTGTAAGTTTAGGCAATAACACCTGCCATTCAGGCGCCTAATGTGCCCCCCCGCCCCCTAAGGTCGGCCAGAGAGCACCTTTTGCAGGGTCCTTTTATAGACAGGTACAAACAACTTACGTCATTTCTTTACATACCAGGTTACCACCCTCTGTTGCCTAGTTACCACCCCTCACCGTACGGAAGGGGGGCCTACTTACTATCCTTCATGCTGTCAATCTCGACCCGGTCCTGAACCTAGATCGGTATGTGCATTAGTTTTTAGGGAGTCTTTGTACCAAGACATTCCTTAAGATGTTCCATTACTCCCCTTTGGCTTACAGTCTGTACCCAGTGCCTCTCTGTGTCCTTCCATGCTTCACCTAACGTACACAATTACACAGTTGTCAGTAGGGCCTCTTTCTTGGCTCCTGTTACTGAACCAAAGTCTTGCTCACTAGATTGCAGGCCTATTGCTGTTTTCATATTACAGGCCTCTATTTAGGCCTGCTGTCTCCATGCTACTGACCCTCAACTTACTACAGGCTGTAGACCTGAATTTGTATTTGTCTGTACAAACACTGATGTTTTTTTCCTCAGTCTCTCTTTACAGCACCTCAGAAACATCTATTAATTTATTCTCACAGCATCCCTGTGAAGTAGTATCCCAGTCTGAGCGCTGTAGGCACAGAGAATATAGGTAAACTTAGCCAAGGTTATACAGGAAACCTGTGGAGGAACACGGACCAGAACGCAGAACCCTTGCATCCCAATCTTGCACCTTGACTACAAAAACAATACTTTTCCCCATAACATGGGGTACAAAGGGCTTTTTGCCCTGGTGAAATACATAATACTAAGAGACCATTCGCTCAGTGTTCCAGTTCCCATCAGCTTACCTTTAAGCACATCCAGATGGAGAAAGGAAAGGTTATAAGCACCAACAGGAATGAAAGTGAAACCAGGATCCAGCCGAAGGCCCCGATTCCAGCCTTCTTATCTGCTAAAGTAAAACAAAAAGACAGGAACCATTGCCACTTGCCTGGTCAATCTGCTGAGTTTATAATAAAAGATCTGGAACAAAAAAAAGAAGCTTCATAGACGCATAGACTTTAAGGTCAGAAGGGACCATTATGATCATCTAGTCTGACCCCCTGCACAGTGCAGGCCACAGAATCTCACCTCCCCCCCCCCAGAATAATCCTCTCACCTATATCTCAGGGTATGTCTACACTACCCTCCTAGTTCAAACTAGGAGGGTAATGTAGGCATACCGCACTTGCAAATGAAGCCCGGGATTTGAATTTCCCGGGCTTCATTTGCATAAGCCGGGCGCCACCATTTTTAAATCCCATCTCATTCGAACCCCGTGCCGTGCAGCTACACGCGGCACGGACTAGGTAGTTCGGACTAGGAAGCCTAGTCCGAACTACCTAGTCCGTGCCACGTGTAGCCGCACGGCATGGGGTTCGAACGAGTCGGGATTTAAAAATGGCAGCACCCGTCTTATGCAAATGAAGCCCGGGAAATTCAAATCCCGGGCTTCATTTGCAAGTGCGGTATGACTACATTACCCTCCTAGTTCGAACTAGGAGGATAGTGTAGACATACCCTCCGATATTGAAACTTTCAGATAGTTTGAAGACCCCAAGATGCAGAGAATCCTCCAGCTGTGATCTGTACCCCATGCTACAGAGGAAGGTGAAAAACCTCCAGGGCCTCTGCCAATCTACCCTGGAGGAAAATTCCTTCCCAACCCCAAATATGGCGATCAGCTAAACCCTGAGCATGTGGGCAAGACTCACCAGCTAGACACCCAGAAAGTTCTCTATAGTAACTCTTATTATCCCTCCATTGACCTATTTCCCACTGATAATGAATGGTCAATTAGTTACCAAGATCATGTTATCTCATCAAACCATCCCCTTCATAAACCCATCTAGTTTAATCTTGAAGCCAAATAGATCTTTTGCCCCCACTATTTCCCTTGGAAGGCTGTTCCAGAACTTCACTCCTCTAATGGTTAGAAACCTTCTTCTAATCTCAAATCTAAACTTCCTACTAGCCAGCTTATATCCATTTGTTCTTGTGTCCACATTGGTATTAAGCTTAAATAATTCCTCTCCCTCCCTGGTATTTATCCCTCTAATATATTTAAAGAGTGCAATCATGTCCCCCCTCAGCCTTCTTTTGGTTAAGGTAAACAAGCCAAGCTCCTTGAGTCTCCTTTCATAAGACAGGTTTTCCATTCCTCGGATCATCCTAGTGGCCCTTCTTTGTACCTGTTCCAGTTTGAATTCATCCTTCTTGAACATGGGAGACCAGAACTGCACACAGTATTCCAGATGGGGTCTCACCAATGTCTTGTATAATGGCATTAACACCTCCTTATCCCTACTGGAAATACCTCACCTATTACATCCCAAGACCATATTAGCCTTTTTCATGGCCATGTCACAATGGCGGCTCATAGTCATCCTATAATCAACCAGGACTCCGAGGTCCTTCTTTTCCTCCATTACTTCCAACTGATGTGTCCCCAGCTTATAACTAAAATTCTTGTTATTAATCCCTAAATGCATAACCTTACACTTCTCACTATTAAATTTCATCCTATTGCTATCACTCCAATTTACAAGGTCATCCAGGTCTTCCAGTATGATATTCCGATCCTTTTCTGAATTGGCAATACCTCCCAACTTTGTCATCTGCAGATTTTATCAGGACACTTTCACTTTTGGTGCCAAGGTCAGCAATAAAAAGATTAAACAAAATTGGCCCTAAAACTGATCCCTGAGGAACTCCGCTAGTAGCCTTCCTCCAATCTGACAGTTCACCTTTCAGTATGACCCGCTCTAGTCTCCCCTTTAACCAGTTGCTTATCCACCTCTCAACTTTCATATTAATCCCTATCTTTTCCAATTTAACCAATAATTCCCGATGTGGAACTGTATCAAATGCCTTACTAAAGTCGAGGTAGATTAGATCCACTGCATTTCCTTTATCTAAAAAATCTGTTACTTTCTCAAAAAAGGAGATCAGGTTGGTTTGGCACGATCTACCTTTTGTAAAACCATGTTGTAATTTGTCCCAATTGCCATTAGCCTCAATGTCTCTAACTACTTTCTCCTTCAAAATTTTTTCCAAGATCTTGTATACTACAGATGTCAAACTAATAGGCCTATAGTTACCTGGGTCGCTTTTTTTCCCTTTCTTAAAAATAGGAACTATATTAGCAATTCTCCAGTCAAATGGTACAACCCCTGAGTTTAGAGATTTATTAAAAAATTTTGCTAACGGACTTGCAATTTCATGTGCCAGTTCCTTTAATATTCTTGGATGAAGATTATCTGGGCCCCCCAATTTACTCCCATTAAGCTGTTCAAGTTTCAGAAGGGTAGCTGAGTTAGTCTGTAACAGGAAAAACTTAAAAAACAACAAATAGTCTGGTAGCACCTTAGTCTAGTCTTTTTTTCCAATTGCTTTTCCGGAAGAGGCTTTTCCAACATGTAGATGAGGCCAAATGGTGGAAAAAGCCTCTTGTTTTGGAGGAGCCCTTATTCCCCATAGAAGGAGCTATACAGGGCTCCCCAAGGCTATGTCTAGACTACATCCCTCTTTCGAAAGAGGGATGTAAATTAGACATATCAAAATTGCAAATGAAGCCAGGATTTGAATTTCCCACGCTTCATTTGCATAATCGTGTCATGGCGTTTTTTTAAAAAACGCTATTTTGAAAAGCCTTTTTTGAAAGATCCTGTACTCCTCAAAAAACGAGATTTACAGGATCTTTAAAAAAAGGCTTTTCTTTTTGAAAGAACTGTCTAGACCGCGGTTTCACTTTTGAAATAGCGTTTTTCAAAAAAAGCCGTGGCACGATTATGCAAATGAAGCGTGGGAAATTCAAATCCTGGCTTAATTTGCAAGTTTGATATGTCTAATTTACACCCCTCTTTTGAAAGAGGGATATAGTTTAGACATATCCCAAAAGAGCATCTCTGCTCTTCCACGAAAAAAAGCAGAAGAACAAACGCATTCTCTAAATGCAGCAGAGTTTTTCCGGCATACTTCTGGCATCCCGAAAAACCCTCGCAATGTAGCCATAGCCTGGGAGAGCGGAGATAAGCAGGGGAAGGGATACTAAGGAGCAGAGCTACAAAGAGGAAAAGCCAGAGTGCTCCCCACCACCACCCCGGAAGGGTGACAAATCCAACATAGTCACATACAAAAGGGGCATTTGGGGCATAAGCAGTAGGAACCAGGGTAAGAGAAGTGGAGGGAGCCACTGAAGGGGAAGAACAGCTGCAGGAACCAATTTTTCAGTGAGGAGTGTGGCCATTATACATTTTTGTGGGCATTCAAGTGAGCAACAAAAGCTGAATGCTACTGCGTCGTCTGCCCAAGTGTGTCATTCCTCACCACTGCTTGGAGAGGAAGAGAGAGAAGGTTTCATCACCCTAACACAGGATACACAGGAGGCCTGCTCCGAGGCAGAGTGTAGAGGCTTTTCCAAACAAACTGCTCCAGCCCTGCTCCCACCCTGGGCTTAGCACAATCTGTGGTTGGAGCCTGCTCTTCATACCTAAACCCCTGTACTCCTACACCAGAATTAAGGTCTTCCCTGCTCACATGCTCTGCTTGGGATCCAAACTTTGCCTCATGGGAAAGGCTTCTCCTTGTATAACTTATACAGACTGGCTGCCGGCCCTGTTCCCGGGGACTATAGAATAGTCGACTAACCAATAAGCATTCATGAGCTTACTCAACTGTTTGATTAATGGATATTTAACATCCCTAGCAGAGGTTCATACATTAAACTATAGAGGTCCCAGGTTTGATTCTGATTATATTCAACTGGGGTCTATTGATAAAACCCCATTTTAAACTTTGAGCTGCCTAAGTTCCATTTAAAATTAGGTGTTATCTGTTATCTCATTTAAACGTGTGAATATGGAGGCATATGAATGTGTGGCAATGGGATCCGTCCCAGACTCTAGTCTGTCTCAGTAGCCAGCTGCCAGCATCACCTTAATGGCCAAAGAACAATGGGAGAGAGCCCTGCAAAAGAACCCACCCAAGAAAGAGACAAAAATCCCATCAAGAAAAGTCACATCTGCTGTTAACTGGTGCCTCATTGTCATACAGTGCCCTGTGGCATGGAACAGGACAGGCTCTGTGGACTAAACCATATAAAAAGATTGGTGCAAAACTAGAAGCACCGGTGCACACCGACACAACCCAGCTCCCCTCTTTGTATCTAAACCACCTGGCCAGTGGACTAGAATGAGCAACTGAGGCTGGCAATTATATCCCATCTTTAGAAATGTGTGTATGAGGGTGGATGGTTTTAGTAGCTAGGGACAGTAAGGCTGTGTCTACACTGCACCCCTTTTCCAGAAAAGGGATGCAGATGAGACAAGTCGGAATTGCAAATGAAGCGGGGGATTTAAATATCCCCCCCTTCATTTGTATAAACATGGTTGCTGCTTTTTTCCGGCTCGGAGCTTTGCCGGAGAAAAGCGCCAGTCTAGACGGGATCTTTCGGAAAATAAAATCAGGAATAAGGGATCTTCCAGAAAAGCCCCGAGTGCAATGGAAAGCCTGGAGAGAATGGAGCTAGTAAATAGTTCCAATCCATATTGGGCCACTGACTGAAAGCTGTTACCTGTTAAGTTGCTTGGCTTAGGTGGAATGAGTCCTATACTTAGGATCCTTCATTACAAAACCACATGTTTAACTGGCACCATTTGGTACCCTCATAGCTAGTTTTAGCAGAGGAGGCTAAGGATTGTACGAGTATGGACTCTGAATTAGCCTATCCCCTACAGGTGACTGTCCGCAGATAATGGCTGAGGCACATGGGCAGGTAAGCTGGGATTAATGCTGTCCATGGAGATGGCGGAATCCACAGCTAGCAACCTGAGTCCTGTGACACACACTTAACTCTCTCCAATATACTCACATTCATTGGGGTATTTTTCCAATAAGAATGGAAGGAACACTTACCAACTAGAGTCTCCTTACTCTCCTTCCCAGGGGAGTCTCTCCCAGAATCCATCTCATTATAGAGAAATCCTTGTTACCTCACAGGCCGGAATAAAGATACCCCCTCAAATGGAAAAAGCAGAGTGGCAGCAGAACAAGCTTTCACCTGTGACAGTGTCCCCACGGGATTAGTTACCCAGGTGAGGGAGGAATGTTTACAATAACAAAGTCTGATGGGCCGTTTCTCTCTGGAGTAACTCCCCTGGTTTCAATGACTGCACTCCAGGCTGACTGTGGCCCAGCACATTTTGTTGATGCAGAATTGTCTCCGGGAATGATTGCCACACACCTCAGCAATGAATAGCACAATTTTACAGCCATGTCAGTCGACAAAGCTGAACTGTAAACTTTCTAGGACAAGGATTCTTTCTTAATCTGCACCTTTACTGTATCCAGTGTAACATGGCCCCAATTTTGTTTAGGTGCAATACAAATAATAATGTAAGGATGTAAGTGAACATCCAAGGAGCATAGTGAGTGAATCCTCCTTCTCCTCTTCTAGGCGTATAAGTGACACCTTAACAATTAATTATTATTAACAATAATAATGCTAATAATAATAATAATAAACAACTTTTATAGTGTACTAAGACCTAGAGGCTAAACAAGTTGAAGTCTTATTGTGCTGAACACTGTATAAACATATGGAAACCTGTTCAGTCTTTAATTCCTTCCATTGCCCGGGAATTATATGCTTCAGAGAGTATTTTGCTACACTTCCTGAAACTCTTTGATTTAGAGCTAATATGAAAGTGGCTGTAATTAGAGTGAAAATAAGACAAAACCATTTGAGAAAAGTAGGAGTGTAAGCCGATGTCAGCCCCTTCTATAGGCACAGGATAAAATGTCATTGCATGTTTTTTTCACTCTCTCATTTAGTGCATTAAATGTATTTTATTATTCATCTTCTGCATCACAATTTAATTCTCCATCTATATCCATTACTTCCTTATTGTTGCCATTACATTGAATTACATTTGCATAATGCTTGTTACAGCCCAGGCTGTGTTCTCTCCATGAATGGGCACCAGGCTGCTATATTACACCCACCCACTGGATGCAGTGGACTTCCAAGCTCACTGGGTTTGCACAGCATGCAAGCACCATCTCTGGATCTGGGCTCTCAGGCACACTTCAGAGGAGCAGACTCACTGTTGGACACACTGTCCTTCCGGGATGGGATCCCACAGTCCAGCTGCCTTGGCCCCCAACCAATACCGACACTCCAAGTCTCCACCTCTGTTTATACGTGCAGCCCTCAGAACTCACTTTGTGGGCACTGTAGGGGTGAGTTCAACTCTTTGAGAATGTGTGACAGATAAAGCTTTGCCTACATTGTTAGCTTCATGGGGCAGAGCCTGTCTCTCAAATATATTTGTACAGTGCCCGGCACAATATGGCCTTGGCCCATGAGAGGCTCTCCTAAGCACTATGGTATCACTCATAATAATATTCCTAGACAGCACAGAGGGTATCAAAAATAACAGCTATACCCTGCTCCTCAGTCTATGCTCACCCCTTCTGTGAATGCTTTGGCCCAGTCCGTGTGAGAGGCAGGTAGCACCCTCTTCCTCCTGCAGTCCATGAGTTTGCTGGCAATTACACAGCTGGTGTATGAGGGGAAAAAGCGCATCTGGGGCAGAGCCTAATCGTAAATAAAGGTCCAGCTCCCCTTTGTCAGTTGAGTCACTGTGATGGAGGGAAGGGTTACTACCCTTTTCTGGACATCCCAGCAGTTAGTTCACTAAATTTCCCATAAGGCAGAGGTAGGCAAAAGCCTCTCAATTGGCTGAATCCGGCCCGCCTTGGGCTTTGATTTAGCCCGTGAGGCACTTACAGGCCCCGCTGGGGGAGGAGGAAAGGAGCTCAGCCCCGTCCCTCCACCCCCACCTCCACCCCCCCACGCTGCTGCTGGAGAGGAGGCAGCGCTGGGGCTGAGGCTTCTCAAAAGGGCCGGGCCAAGAGGCACTGCTACCGCAGCCACGTGGCCTAGGGCCAGCCCCTGAGGTGCTGCTTCTTTCGCCACGTGGTCTGGGGCTAGCTCCAGGGGCTGGGGGTGGCCCCAGTCTGCATGGCCACAGTAGCAGCGCCTTTGGGGCCATCACGTGGCCACGGCAGCAGTGCCTCTGGGGCTGGCCCCAGGCTGCAGCGCCTCTGGCGTCTGGAGCAGCATGGGCCGCATGACTGCAGTGCCTTCAGGACCAGCCCCAAGCTATGTGGCTGAAGCAGCAGCACCTCTGGGGCAGCCTGTGGCTGTAGCCCCAAGCTGCGTAGCCATGGCAGAGGCGCCTCCAGGCTCCAAGGCGGCTTGTGGTCACGGTGCTTTGGGGCCAGCCACATGTCTGTGGCAGTGGCACCTCTGGCCTCCGGGGAGGCCTGTGGCTGCAGTGCTTTGGGGCCAGGACCGGATCATGTGGACACAGCAGCAGTGTCTCTGGCCTCCGGGACCACATGGCCACAGCAGTGGGGCCTCCTTCCAGGGCAGCCAGGACAGCATGGCTGTGGCCAATGCTGCAAGGGAGCATGAAGCTAGGTAAAGCTCCCCATCATGCCCAGACTCCCCACCCCAATCCTGTCACTTCCTCCCCCCCCACAAGACCCAGCACCCCCAGCTTGCTCTGACACCCTCCCTTGTTCTTATGCCCCCTCTTCTGTCCACACACTGCACCCTCCCTTGTTCCTGCTCCCTCCACCTGGCCAGACACCCTACTCCCAGCCTGCTTCTGCACCCCAGCTCCCCCCCAGATCCTGCACCCCATCCCTATCCTACTTGCTGGCAGCCCTGTCTCATTCACTGTACCCCTCATTTTTGTCCCTACCCCAGAGCCTATGGAGGTCCATAAAAGCCACTAACTCCAGAACCGCAGAAAAGTTAATCTGGTCTATGGGAAACTCTGAACCTTAGTTTCCCCCTTTCCTTCCCCTCACCCCATGAGGGTGGGGCACCAAACGAGTGAGGTGTCTCAGGTGGGGCCACATCAGTGAGGGCTGAGGGTTTTTGGAGGAGTTTTTTTTTCTTCTCACTTGTGTGGTCTCCAACTGATTTTTTGTGGGCCAGTGTTTCTAGATCCAAAAAGGATTCCTCACCTTTCCATAAATAAAGAAAACATGGAAACCTTTTGTGTTGGACATAATATTTTACTTTATTTAAAAACACTTAATTTGTTTCATAATTTAAATTAAACTGTTCTTACTAGCGGCAGCTGGTTCAGTAAATAAGGTCACTGTACCTAGCAGGGTAGTTCTCAACCCCACCCCGCCCATGGCCACTTCCAAAATTTGTGAAGTGGCTCCCCCTTCCAAAATTATTGCCGCCCCCCCGATAAACTTGAGACTGTAGGTCCTAAAGAGTCTCCAATTTGTGTTGATAGGGAGCCAGGAGAGCCAATGAAAAAAGTGTGTGAGTTTTGAATTAAAAAGCAGGACCTTCCTGCTGCAGTGTTTGTGTGATCAGCGCCAGACTGGGAGGCATGAGTTAAGCCAGGAAAAAGGCATGGAATTTCCAGTGATATTCATGCCTAAGGAAGGACTAAACCTTGGAACAACAGATACATGAGTACAACCAGAAATGTTTTGTTAAGTGTGATCAGGTTATTTTCTTCATTTCTGAGTTTGTTGGACTCCTCTGTACTGCACCATGTTTCTTCCCCCATACACTGTAACTTTTTAACTGAATCCCAGGGAAGCAATTCTCTGTTTTTAATCTTGCCTTTTTCAGTTGCTCTGTAACACCTAGCAACCAAATAGTGCTTTACCATGTGTGTCTTTGTTTTAATGACCGTTTTAAGATTATGATCTGGTTCCTGTGGCCTAGAAGGCAGGAGGTTCTGTGTGCACCTGCCTAAAACTGCCAGGTTGGCTATTCAAAATTACAGTTTGTTTTCAAGCTTTCTCCTGAGGGAGGGTTAAAGAGCTTGAGAGCACCCCACAAGAAGAAATTACCAAGTGCTTCTTCCTGGGCTTTCAAAGGGCTTTTTGCTGTTGGGTAGTGGCAGTGTACCACCCAATGTCAGGGAGTCTGTGACCGTAGGAAGTTTTTAAGCAAAAGCCTTTAGCAGCTGTGTATTTTAAGGTCTCTTGTTAGCCCCCACCCTCTGTGCTTGAAGAAGCAGAGTGAGGAATAGCCTGGACAGTCACTTTCTTCATAGCCCTAGATGGGGGTATCACAACCATGGCAAAAGTGCCCCCTCCTGGACGCTCACCAGGCTGTGAGTTTGGACCCATAAACTGGGACCCCATGTGCTTTTAAGCTCCTTTTGGTTCCCAAATAGGCACTAGTTAGGCTCTGGCTCCAGCCTTTCCGGCACATTTCCTGTGCACAGATTCTTTATCTGGTACCCATTCTGAAAGGACTAACAGGCTGCGTCTAGACTGGCATGATTTTGCGGAAATACTTTTAACAGAAAAGTTTTTCCGTTAAAGTATTTCTGCAAAAGTGTGTCTAGATTGGCACGGATGCTTTTGCGCAAAAGCATCCGTGCCCAGTATTGACGCACTTTTGCGCAAGAAAGCTCCGATGGCCATTTTAGCCATTGGGCTTTCTTGCACAAAAAATTAAGGTGCCTGTCTACACTGGCCCTCTTGCGCAAGTATTCTTGTGCAAGAGGGCTTATCCCTGAGTGGGAGCGTCAAAGTATTTGTGCAAGAAATACTGAATTCTTACATTAGAACATCAGTGCTCTTGCTCAAATTCAAGCTGCCAGTGTAGACAGCTGACATCTATACTGCAGCTGCTTTTGCGCAAAATCTTGCCAGTCTAGATGCACCCACAGTGTATCCTCTAATCTCCTCTGCAACTCAAGCACACTCTTTCCGTGGGAGCACACTAGTTTATAGTTCACCTCTTCTGGGTCAAATGATGGGTGAAGCAAACAGACACAGACTTTGCAGAAAAATGTATAAAACCAGTCACTGTGCATCCTGAATCCTCAGTGCTTGAATGTTCTTTGGATTCAGTTCAGTGTGACTTCAGGGTTCTGGTCCTCTTTGCTGGACTTCACTCTTCCAGCACAGGCCTTCTCCTCCACAGCAGGGAGACTTGACTCCTTGCAATCAGTGTTCAAAAAGTTTTCTTTGTTCAGGGCTCCTTCCTCTCTAAGTTTCCAAGAGAGACTTCTCAGCCATTAGCCTTAGCTAAAGAATAAAGCTGATCGAATGCAGGTAATTACTGCAGTGGTTCATGTCTAGGCTATGTGTCCTGTCAGAGTCCTCACCTGGAATGCTTCCACCAACTTCAGAGTGTGGGCATTGTAGGGCACTCACAACTGGGACGGCCCTCATCCCCTACAGCCCACAGCCTTAGCTCTCTGCAGACAAGCTGGTGAAAACTGCTTTCGTCTGGGGTGTAGCATGGCCCTGGTTCTGTTCAGGCAAGATCTAGTCTGCTGTAAATGGTTTATTCAAAGACAGACACTCAGGTGCCTTGTCCAAGCTCCTTAACACAAGGGGAGTGAGGCATGGTGCCAGTAAAGGTGATCAACATAACCTCACAGACATCATAATCCCACACAGAGCTCATAAATTGCACAATGACAGACTCCCAAGACCATTACAGCCCTGGAAACAAACTGGGAGAACCAGCTTGCTTTATCCTTGTCCTCCCACCCACACCCACTTTTTTTTTTAAGCAACCTTCTTGTTCTCATAGATGAAATTTATTAAAAGTTGATGGCACCTCCTGAAAGACATTTCAGATTCACTGTCATGGTCTGGTCTTACCAAGACATGGCCGTTCTAACCTATACTGAAAAATACAGTCATTGAGGCTACGTCTAGACTACACACCTTTTTCAAAAGAGGCTTTTTCGAAAGATACTTTTGGAAAAACCTCTTTCAAAAAAAAGGTATCTAGACTACAATCAGTACTTTCGAAAAAGCAAGCAGTCTGGATGTTCTCTTTCTGAAAAGCACAGTTTGCATTACATAGTGCCTTTTTTCAAAAGAGCACTTTCGAAAAAAGGTGTTCTTCCTCATAAAAGGAGGTTTTCCACGGTCAAAAAAACTGCTGCGTTCTTTCGATTTACTTTCGAAAGAACACGGCAGCAGTCTAGACGCAGGGGAAGTTTTTTAGAAAAAAACCTATAGTCTAGACACACTCCGAGAAAGAGTTCATAAAAATCAAACTGGACTTCATAAGTTTACAAAGATTCCCCATGTGGTGAGAATACTCATTTATACCTATTTGCTGCATCTGTTGTTATCCAGCAGAGAACATATTCAGTTGAAAATAAGAGACAAATTTTAGAATGACAACTTTATTGCCAACTTTAGGAGCTCAAAAATGATCCATCGGACCCTTCAAAAATTAGGAAAAGTGACTCAAAAAATCAGGAGATATAAAATAATAAAGATTACATTGTGTTTTTTGGTCTGGCTTTTGAGCTTGAACATCCCCTGCCCATTGTGTGAGAGACAAGGTGGTAATAGCTTTTATTGGACCAATATCTGAGAAAAGCTATTTCCTCACCCACCTTTTCTTGCTGATATCCCAGATAAATATACAGGCAGTCCCCAGGTTACGTACAAGATAGGGACTGTAGGTTTGTTCTTAAGTTGAATTTGTATGTAAGTCGGACTGGTACATATTGTAGGGGAAACTCTAGCCAAACATATTTTTTAGTTTTGGATAGCATAGGGAAAGGTTAACTCCCCTCTAATGTTTGTTTTGCTGTCTGTTCCCCTGTTCAGAAGATTTCACATCTATTTCTGTCCCTGTGACAAACTCAGGACTAAAGGAGTAACTCATCAAATACCAAACAGCTCTGCACCATGCTTTGAGCTAATAGCTTTATTTCCACACACCACCCAGGGTTCTAGGAGGAGGGTCCTTTTTTTGCTAACACAATGAGGCCAGCACTTTGTTTGTTTTGGTGGAGTCTTTGTTTGCCCAGGGAGCCCAGCATGTATAGGGGGAGGAGGGGCGGAGAGGCTGCTTTTGTCTGCTGTTCGGCAGCCTGTTGCTCAGGGGAGGGGGCAGCTTGTTGCTGGCAGGGGGGGAGGGGGGAGGCGTGCAGGATGCGAGGCCGTGGGGGGGGGGCAGCGGGCGTGGGGAGGCACTTTTCCTCTGCCCGGCAGCTCTGCGGGATCCCTGTCCCTGTGGCCAGCTGCTGCAGGCAGAGGCCAGTTGGAGCCGGCCGAAGAGGAGCAGGAGGTGGATTCTAGGACCCAGATGAGCAAGCCCCGGGGACGCTGCTGCGCTCTGGGAGCCCGGCATGTATAGAGGGGAGGAGGGGCAGAGAGGCTGCTTTTGTCTGTTCGGCAGCCTGTTGCTCAGGGGAGGGGGCAGCCTGTTGCTGGCAGGGGGATGGGGGGGGGGCAGCGGGCGTGGGGAGGCACTTTTCCTCTGCCCGGCAGCTCTGCGGGACCCCAGTCGGAGCCGGCCCGAGGAGGAGGAGGATCCTAGGACCCAGGTGAGCGAGCCCCGGGAATGCTGCTGCGCATGTGCGGGAGTTGCCTCACCCCGTTCGTATCTAGGGATCTGACGTAAGTCGGATCCACGTAAGTCGGGGACTGCCTGTAGTTACAAATACAATGCATGCAGATCTTGTGTTGTTCACGCTCCCAAATGTATTGAGCAATGTGATATTGGTCCCTGCGCCAGGAGCTCTCACCCCCACCTACTTCTTTCCCTGTCCTGCAAATAATCCTGTCCTTCCAGTTTCCCCTATCTGTGCAACCCACACAGCTCCAACTTCACTTCCACCCCTCTCAGGGCTTCTCATCCCTGTCCTGGCCTCATAGAGATTGAGGAAAGAGTAGTGCCACTGTGAGCTGCCAGACTCTTTAACCCCTTAGGCTATGTCTATGCTTGCGGCTTGTTGCGTGAGAAATATGCAAATGAGGCTAAGCGTGGAATATCGCCGAGTCTCATTTGCATACCTAATGAGACACCATTTTTGCAGAAGAGGCTCTTGCGCCAGAAGGAGCTGTCTACACTGCCCCTTCTTGCACAAGAAAACCCCTCTTGCGCAATGCTGTTATTCCTGGAAATAATAGGCGTAGCGGCATTGCACAAGAGGGGTTTTCTTGCGCAAGAAGGGGCAGTGTAGACAGCTCCTTCTGGTGCAAGAGTCTCTTCTGCAAAAATGGCGGTTTATTAGGTATGCAAATGAGGCTCGGCGATATTCCACGCTTAGCCTCATTTGCATACTTCTCACGCAAGAAGCCGCGAGTGTAGACATAGCCTTAGTGTTGCCACTCAGGAATTTGTGACCAATGGGGCTACTTTTGAAAGGCAACAAGCAACTTGTTGGGCTATACCTATGTAATCCCTCCCGTTCGGTAGCCCAGTGTGAGGTTATTCAGCATAGGGGAAGGCTTGTGGGAAGCTAAGCCTGAGGCTGGTTGGTGTGCTCTGCATTGTGTATTGTGTGTGTGTGCACCTCAGACCAGACCCACTCAGATAAACCACCCGGAGCAGGCTTTATTCTGTAAAAAACAAAGCAGGATCACAGTTCAGCAGCCCCTCCTCTCAGCATGCAGCCTGTGCGCTGCTTCTAGCACAGTCCCTGCTGAGACCCTCCCGGGGGCAGAGGTTACAGCACACAACCCAGCCCCCTTACAACATGTTCCAACCCCCACAGTAACTAAACCCCACAATTACCAAGTCCAGGTTCTCCCTTTGTGTCACTTAAACTCCTCTTAGGGGGCTCTATAGCCCTTCCTGGTCCTACCTGTAAAAAAACATAGAACAGGATCACAGTTCAGCAGCCTTTTTTCTGTGCATGCAGCCTATGTGCTGCTTCTAGCACAGTCCCTGCTGGGGGCAGAGGGAACATCCTGGCAGGAACCAGGAAGTTCTCCCAACATGATGCAGTTTGTAGTCCACAACTTGTAGTTCTCGGACTGCTGCTGAAACACACTGGACCTTGGGCTACACTTATAAATTCCTTTCTTGGGGCAAAAATTGGGCAATTTAACTTAATGCCCTGCTGCTCCCCAGTTCCAACTCTTTAGTGCCACTTGGTGGCTTTCATCCAGGTGCATGTACAGCTGGACCAAATCTGCCTCTTCCCCAGCCAGCAGAAGCCCTGCAGAGCATGCTCCTTGGGAACAAAGCTACACTGGCCACAGAAAAGTGTGGCTTCCTTTTGGCTGCAGGATGTACCCAGGGAAGCAGGTGCAGGATATTAACCCGGAAGTGGCCCATATGCACATGAACAATGGCTACTGATCAACCAAGGTAGAGTCTGTCCAAGACATATTTCCTCTTCCTCACGTAATGGTCAATGTCCATGACTGATCAGAGGGTCCCATGCCTCAGCTGAAAGACATTTCCAGTGGCACAATAGCAGTGGATGAATTCAAAACCGACTCCCTCCCCAATACCGCATCATGAAACCTGTAGCCTCTCCTTATAGGACTCCCACCTAAGCACTGAGCAGGCCCCAGAATGCTTAGGTATGAGAGCTGAGCTTTATGTGGTATAAGCACACTGAATTCTTAGAGAACGGGGGAGGGAGCTGGGGCTAAATCTAGATTCATATTTTGTGTGTTCCTGAAGGAGGCACTGAACAAGTAACCCCATCTCAGAAAATGGGTTGGGGTTTTTTCCCTGATTTTACTAAAAATAATGCTGTCCATTAGAAACAATATCTGCACAGTCTTCTACAGGTTTGATAGTTATGTGAAACCTACTGAATCATAACAGTAATAATAATTGCTCCCTGCTGCCTATTGAGAAATCCCGATGGTGATCATAACAAGTATGTCTCTTGGAAGATGAAGCAGACCGTGTTTCTCTTTTCTCTGAGTGTCTGTATTTTCCTTCATGAAGTTGATGATTCAGTTTATTTTATATATTTATTTAATTTTAGTTTCCTACTCTGTTTCTTTGGGAGGAAGCATCTGAAATGCGTACACGTTTTTAAAGGAGTTAATAGAGGAGGGAAGTTGGACATCTACCCCTCTGGTGCCACCTGCACCCATCTCAACAAACTCTTCAACAGTTCATCATGGCTACTCTATCAGACCACAGCAGGTGGTCTCAGGGGCTCTCCTCCTATCACCGTTCCCTGATTAGGGGAAGGAACCAGAACTCTCTTCCTTGAACCATGATGAGATCAGAGCAATACAGGAAAGCATGGGGAGAGAAGAAGGGAGTAAAAGCTATGGAGTTTGGGAATTCAGCTGAGTTCTCTAATCTTTCCTATACTCCTACCCTCTTCAAAACATGGCTCCCTGACAGTCTCTGAATCCTATGCCAGTACCTGCCCGTCCATGGGGAGGTGAGCTGTGAAGGCAGGACAAGGCTAGGCTGGACACGCAGAAAGGTGGGCGACGGAGATAACACATGGACACTGAATAGCCTAATGTGCTTCCAGTGTCTTATGTGGCAGGTTTAATTATTGACAAGGAGACAGAGGCAGTGGAGGAAGAGAGCAGGGCTATGTAACACGCAAGGGCTGAGAAACTATCTTCAAAAGAACCAGGAAAATAATTGCCCAAAACACTTCTTAATGCAGCTATACTATTGCCTAATGATGCCTTGTGCTTTTCCAAAGTATCAGGTTTAGTTACATCTAAGCATCTGAAAACAGGAAACACGAACATAAAGGTACACGCTGCTCCTACAATGCAATTCTAACCCTGCCCTCTTTGAGTGATGCCCCAACACAGCAGTAACATACCTGTTAGCATTCTTCCCATTGGAGTATTACACACCTCTGAGAGCAAGGCACGTAAGCACTGTAGGACAAAAGTCTAGTACTTACTTTTCGGTAAAGCAAACCTCAGATTAGAGCAGGCATAGCAAACAGGAGCTGCCTACACCTATACCGTACTCAGATTCTACTCCACCCATGCCACTCCAGATTGCAAAATCTCCCCTCCTTATTGCTCTAATGTTGCCTGCTAAGGCGTTGCTTTCACTTCCCCCTCATTAAGGCATGGAAACCACGCTTGTGTGTACAGGCAGTCCCCGGGTTACATGGATCCGACTTACATCGGATCCCTACTTACAAACGGGGTGAGGCAACCCCGCTCTAGCTGCTTCCCCCAGCAGACCAAGGAGATGCGAAGCTAGCCCCTCCCCCCAGCAGACCAGGGAGACGCGGAGTGGCTTTTCTCAGCAGACACCTCAACTTGAGAATAAAGGACTGAGGGAAGTGAGGTGTGGGAGAATAAAACTGAGTTCTGGAGAAATGTTTGGCTAGAGTTTCCCCTACAATATGTACCAGTTCCGACTTACATACAAATTCAACTTAAGAACAAACCTACAGTCCCTATCTTGTACGTAACCCGGGGACTGCCTGTACTACTTGACTAATAATTCCTGTAAGACCCCTGTGTAGCACTACTGACACAACCTGCAGAACTCAGTGCAGACTACATCACTGTGGATCTTTCATGCTCCTCTCGTCATTCAGTGAAATAACTCCACCAGTCTACACCAACTGCCATTCCCTCTACCATCAAAACAGCTACATCTAACCCAGAACACAGCAATTGGAATGCATTGAAATGCTGCAGCGATTCAAATTTGTGGACCAAAACATAAACTGGCAGTTTCCAAGTTATTTTCCATTTCCTTTAATATGGTATCCGTTACTGAAACGTTCTCTGTGGCTATTGCCAGCTCTAGGGGAACCGATTGGTATTTGTATTTCCTACTTTGAATTTGTAGTACTTTAACTCTTCACTTCCTGGTTTTCTGATATTGTGTGTAGCTGACATTGGTGTTCTGGAATAGCAGGAAGTACCACAAGGCAACCTGAACCTCATTAGCAAAGTTTTGGAACAGTTGATTTAAGTAAAAAGTCCTTGCCAATATACACCTGGCATTGTCCACTGTCAGAAGACAGGATACTGGGCTAGATGGACCTTTGATCTGACCCAGTGTGGCAGTTCTCAGGCTCTGGGTAAAACCTTGGATGGATTGTCTGGGAGAAGCCCTTTCATCGGCTGTTTGGAAGGGAATCTATTTAAAAAAAAACAACAGGATAGCCCATCCTGTTTAGGTTAATAATTGGGTAATAGAATACAATGTTTACATCTGGGGAGAAAAATTAAAACAGAGATTTGTCTCAATTTTAATCACCAAGAATACTTAAGAGTGATAGGGTGTTCCTGCTATAAGTTGCCCCGGTATACATCTGTTCCACACTAAAGTCGTTAACGCTAATAGGAACTGATGCATTATAGGTCCTCCCATTCCCTGCTCTTATGTTGCATGCCAAAAAAAAACCCCACCCCCAAAAAAAAAAAACACCCACCCCCAAAAATCCCAATTTGTGCAAATGGAAGTCAGCCGCAAGAAAAAAATTTCACCCTTTTAAATTGTTTTGCTATAAGTCCAAGTGTTTTGGAACATACCTTGGACTTAGTGAGGATGGCCTGTATTATTCAGCATGATATGGCTCAGAATGGGAAGTCTTTTCCAGAGAAATGGCTAAAAATTGGAATGTCAGCTGGCCTGAAGCTGCTGATGGGATCAGGGTCCTGTTGCTTAATGTTATGCTCTGTGGCAGAGTCTGCTTCAAGGGCCAGATCTATTATTTGCGGGGTATGATGACTGAATTGTAACAGAACTTCGATTAGATACACGGCTCTCACAATGTTGTTTGCAATCAACATGCACCTCATCTTGCTTCGTGTGTGTCACTTTAGTAATACCAGTAAGAAAAAAAACTATGTGGATGAAAACCAGCAGAATGTAGCAACACTGTGCACGGGCAATGGTAAAATGTCTCATGGGCCGCATCCAGAACCCCAATGGTCTGCAGGTCACCCTTGGGCCACCATTGCACTATATCCAAATTTGGTCAATTGCCCTAATGTTTCTGGACATCAACCACATATTCTCGTCCCCAAAATGGAGCGGCTTTATGTCTGATAATATTTATCCTCACTAGTACACAATGCTTACGTTCAAATATATTAAACTGAAACAAGAAACATTATCTGTTACCTGTCCTTCCTCCTGAAAACTAACCAAGTGCTAGACAGTAATAGTTGTGCAATGAAATGCAGGTCTGGAAAAAGATAGCTGAACACACAAGATGACCTCAAAAAAAAATGAGGTTTTTCAATTCAATGTAGGATTAGATCCAAATTGAAGAAAACAGTGAAGACTTCTCTCTCACCTTCAGCATCAAAGCATTTATGCAACAACTGTTTTGCTGGGAAAGATTTTTGTATGATAAGTTATCTTTCAGACATGTGAAAACAGATGTGTCACTCTTTTTGCTGCTTCATGCAGTTTAAAGTAATAGAGAATCAAATAATGCATTTAAATACTGGCCTGATTCAGATATACTGAGCAGGATATTTATTGTATTGTCACACTGTTTGTTTTTAAGTAACTAGATTATGTTCAGCAGAATAGTCTATATTTTACCATAGAATCTCTCACTTCAATTAATCTAAGATAAAACTTTAGGAAATTTCTTTGTAAAAAATTGTTTATTCAAGTGTTTTATAAACTACTAGGCAAATAGTCACTAAAGCCTTTGTGCCATGAGTGTAAACTTATTTTAAAAAACTGTGTTAAAAACTCATACAGGAATTCCTGTTCATGTTTTAAAAAAGTTTGCTCACACATTGAAAGAAAATACATTAGCAACGTCTTCCAGCAGAATCCATCTTTAAAAAAGTAAAATTCTAGGTGCAGAACTGTTCTACAGTATATCTTCTACAGTTTATTTTAAAAACCACATGATTGCATATCATCATCTCTATTGTCTTTTAGAACTTGATCAATGTTTTCTTAAACAGATGATATTCAATGATGTGTTATACACTGCCACAGGTACTACAATTATCATGAGTGCACACGCTGCATTTTACTTACAAAGCAAGACCTTTTCATATGCTGTCATATCATTCCTAGCCAATGCAGTTCATTTGATTATTTATCTTTAAAATAATGAACGTTTTTCAAGGGAAAATGCTAAAATTCATGGCCCAAATTCTCCACTCACTTCACATACTTGTTACGTCTCTAAACATAACCAAGTTTTAATTACATGAGAGCAAAATTTGGTCCATTACTGTAAACATTCACAAAAGCCTGCTGCAAACAGTGATGGACAGGTAGTCTATGTGCAATACAATTATTTCCATTAACATAGAGGGATGATAAAGAACATATCATGGAAGCAAAATGAAAGGCTTGCTTGCATTTCTGTAAAAAAGTGTTCCTCGCTAGCTAAATTTCACTCAATTAAAGTAATCATTCCTATCCCAAAATACATTACAGCATCATTTTCTGCCTTCTTTATGTTCTGCCTCAGATAGAGGAGTATTCAGTTCAGCAGCAGGCCCATAACATTTCATATGGCATTTTAAGAACCTGATCTAGTCTCCCCTTGACATACTACTGATACTAATAAAGAGTTACTCATGCATATGAAGGAGAGAATAAATCCTAAGAGCCATACACGGACCTCAATCTGTGTACACACCTCTTACTGATGGTAACAATAGAGGTGCATCTAGACTAAGGATTGTCTACAGCTTTAAGTGTCTAATTTCAATCTAGAAGTTCTTTCTACATCACCACACATATCATACAAATTTGAAGAGAATGATGGGTGAAAAATACCACACGCTATTTAGGATACCATTTTCCCCACACCATTTGGCTGCCAATCATTCTATTTACACAGGAAGTCTGTGTTTAAAGGGACTGCTCCTGTGAGGAACCAAACATTCAGTGCCTAGCTGCAGCAGATGGTGAAGATATTTGAACCATCACAGGACCATACCCTAAATTGTTTAAAATCTTGGCTTTCTTTGTAATCTCATACAGTTTCCCAGAATCTCTTCACTCTTGTCTTCCTTCTCTGTCCCAATTTCTGGGCCAGATCATGTCCCCATTGAAGTCAGTTTGTATTTTGACAATGACTTAATGGCAACAGGATAAGGCTCTGGCAAGCCACCACTGCAGTCTTCACATATGTCTTGCTTGTCAAGAAAAAGATATTTTATTGCCATCCACTCTGGGGCAGACTTGTCTGCAATGAAAACGGTGTTCCTGGTGCAGAGGGATAGCTAGCAAAACCATCAGGCTGAGCTGGATAGTTATCTAGAGCTGAAGCTGAATGAGCCTTCAAAAAAAGAGAAAACAAGCAGATTAGAAAGGAATTTAGGGGAAAAACAGAAAGTCATGCAGAGAATTATTCCTGCTTCTGTTACAGAAAATTTAACAAGAACAACTTCAGAATAGCATTTTGGGTTTACTAAAGAGGCAGGAGACAAGGGCAGGTAGTATATATAAGTATAGAAGGTTCTTTAAGTACACAGCAATTTTACCTTGAAACACAGAATCATAAAAATGGAAAGGAAGAAAGGGACTCTAAGAGGGACTTGTGGCAGAGGCAGGGCCAATTAAACATGACAGGTGTTGAAATAAATTGTCCCTAAAAACTTCCAATGTTGGGAATTCTATAACCTCTCTTGGAAGTCTATTCCAGATCTTAACTATCCTTATAATTAGAAATGATTTCCTAATCTAAATCTTCCCTGCTGCAGATTTACCCAATCACTTCTTGTCTCACCTTCAGCGGACTTGGAAAACAATTGATCCCCATCCTCATTATAATCGCCATTAATATAATTTGAAGACTTTTCAGAACCACCTCTCAGTCTTCTTTTCTCAAGACTAAAATATGCATAGTTCTTTTCAGTCTTTCCTCAGAGGCCAAGTCCTTTTACCATTTCTGTTGCTCTCTTCTAGATTCTCTTCAGCTTGTCCCTATCTCTCCTGAAGTGTAGTACCCAAAATAGGATTCATTAGTGCCAAATACAGAGGCACAACTGTGTCTGACACAAGACATTCCTGTTAATGTTCCCTAAGGATTTTTAGCATTTTTTTGCAATTGAATCACACAGTTGATTCATAGTCAACTTGGGACCCACTGTAATCACCCAATCCTTTTCTGGAGCACTGCTGCCTAGCCAGTTATTCCCCATTTTGTAGTTGTGCATTTGATTTGTCCTTCCTAAGTGTAGTAAAGAAAGTCCTTGCCATCTGTACCATCTTGGTGTCATCTGCAAATGTTAGAAGTACACTCTCCATCACTATCCAAGTCATTCCTGAAAATATTGACTAATGCCAGACCCAGGACAAACACGTGGGGCCCCCTTAGATACATCTTCCAAGTTTGATAGCCAACGATTGATAACTACTTCTCTGAATATAGACTTTCAACCAGTTTTGCACCCACCTTACAGTAATTTCATCTACATTACATTTCCCTGCATTGGTATGAGAATGTCATGTAAGACTGTGAAAAGTCTTAGTAAAATCAAGATATCACATGTACAGCTTCTCCCCCATTCACTAGGCCACTCAAAGAAGGAAATCAGGATAGTTTGGTATAATATGTTCTTAAAGGCATTGCTTACTATTCCTTACAACCTACAGTAAAACTTCGATAGTCCGGCATCTGATGGTCCAGCACTCCTGATGGTCCATCAGGAACCCAGAAGTGCTCCGGGCAGCTGGACCATTGGAGCTGCTCTGCCCCCAGCTTCTCCGATTCAGCCACTGCTGAAACTGACCAGCGGCAGAATCGGGGAAGCCGGGGACAGAGCAGCTGGAGTGCTGCCGGCAGGTCCCATAGCGCTGCCCCTCAGGTCTGCGAGACCAACCCGGCAGCCCCCCAGCTGTCCCCGATTCAGCCGCTGCTGAAACTGACCAGCGGCTGACTCTAGGAAGCCCAAGGCAGAGCTGCTCTGACCCAGGCTTCCTGGAATCAGCCCCTGATCAGTTTCAGCAGCAGCTGACTTGGGTACACCTGGGACAGAGCAGCTGGGGTGTTGCCGGGTTGGTCCCCGCAGCGCCGAGGTGCAGTGCTACTGGACCAACCCGGCAGCGCCCCAGTTGCTCTGTCCCTGGCGTCCCGATTCAGCTGCTGTTGAAACTGACCAGCAGCTGACTCCAGGACGTCCGGGGCAGAGCAGCTCTGCCTCGGGCTTCCTGGAGTCAGCCGCTAATCAGTATCAGCAGCGGCTGACTTGGGGACAGCTGGGGTGCTGTTGGGTTGGTCTTGCCGCGCCAAGGGTCAGCGCTACCAGACCAACCCGGCAGCACTCCAGCTGCTCTGCTGCAGGCGTCCTGATTCAGCCGCTGCTGAAACTGACCAGCAGCGGCTGAATCAGGGACGCCTAGGGCAGAGCCGGACCCCTCATAGCCCCCCCCTTCCAATAGTCCAGCATATTTGGTAATCTGGCACCCCCTGGGTCCTAAAGGTGCCAGATTATCGGAAGTTTACTGTATTATTCTTTATGCTTATAAATGGATTGCTTAATAATTTGTTCCAGTATCCTTCCCAGTAATGAAGTTAAGCTAACTGGTCTAATTTCCCCAGGTCTTCTTTGTTCCTCATTTTAACGATAGGTATTATATTTGTCATACTCCAATGCTCTGGAGCCTTGACCATCTTCCATGTATTCTCAAAGATAATCACTAATGGTTCCGAACTTCAGCTAGCTCCTTAAGAACTTTAGGATAAATTTCATCAGGTCCTGCCAATTTAAATACATCTAAACTTATCTAAATATTCTTTAACCTGCTCTTCCTCTTTTTGGTTTGTGTTCCTTTCCCCTTGTAGGAAATATTCATTTTGTTATGTATCTGGGCACAATTTACCTTTTTTAGTAAAAACCAGTGAGGCACAGATTAAGTGATTTGCCAGATCACAAAATTAGTTTTAGGAACAGAACAGAATCCCAACCAGGTAGTCAGTGCCCTAGAGCAAAAATATTACACATTTTACAGTGTCAGATTCATTTCCTTCTTTCCTCTGCCCCACTTTTACAATGCTATCCCTAAGAAAGGTTTTGAAAGAGCCACAGCCTTCAGAGAAAGGCAAATTAAGTGTATCAGATGATACAGGTTGAACCTTTCTAGTCCAGCAACATCTGTAGTTTGGCATGATTTCAGGTAGCCGGATGTCCACTTGTCATGGGTTTGGCCAAGCTCTCAGTCTTCTGGGCTGTTATTTAGCTCTAACTGACCCTTAAATGACTTCTAAGGAAGTGACGAGGAGTCCTGTGGCACCTTATAGACTAACTGAAGTGTAGGAGCATAAGCTTTCGTGGGCAAAGACCCACTTCGTCAGATGCATGTAGTGGAAATTTCCAGAGGCAGGAATAAATATGCAGGCCAGGATCAGGCTGGAGATGACGAGGTGGATCCAATCAAGGAGGATGAGGCCCACTTCTAGCAGCTGATCTGGACGAAGTGGGTCTTTGCCCACGAAAGCTTATGCTCCTACACTTCAGTTAGTCTATAAGGTGCCACAGGACTCCTCGTCGCTTTTGCAGATTCAGACTAACACGGCTACCCCTCTGATTCTAAGGAAGTGTTGGTAATATTGCTAGACAATATGGACGTCCCATAGTCTGACAAATTCTCTGGTTTGGCACTGGTTGGATTCCGAGGGTACCAGACTAGAAAGGTTCAACTTGGATTTGTTGCTCTTGGCAGACAGGACTATCTTCAGACAATTGGACACTGGATAATCAAAGTATACTATATCAGCCTTGTTGCCAATTATTTAAAGTAAGCTATAATTTAAAAGCAAAAATTCAATATTGAACAATTAATGCTCCAGTGAGACCTTAAGACAGCACAGTATGAAGAAATACACAGCTTACCTGTAATAGTGCTGACTGTGCTGCTGCACTATGCTGCAATTCTTGCAGGGAAGACTGTGTGGCACTTTGGGTAAATCCAGGGATACCAGGAAGAGACAAGAGTCCAGGGAAAACTGTGTTTCCTGGGGCTTGAAGACCAGAAGTCAAGCTGAAACCACCAAGACATGGTGATTAGGAACACTTTCAACAATATTGTATCCTAGATTTCTTAACTTGCTAATAGCATTGATTTTCTAAATCTCAGTTAACTAAATTTCCAAAACAGGACATCTAAGCTGCACCCAATGAATGTTTGCAGGTACAAGCCAGGGCCTGGTATACACATGCAACTTGAACATGCAAGCTAGTCTCTTGTGTACACAGTTACCTGCTGTTGCACAAATATTTTGTAGGTGAAAATGTCGTGGATGATTTTCTTGACACGGAAAGGGCTATGCTATTGTCTGTTATTACCTGAGTATGTCAACTGATACATATTTTGAACCCATTCTTGCAAAATCCTAGCACCTTGGAGGTGCCAAATACCCTCAACAAGGAGAGGAGGACACTCATCACCTTGCAGAACTGGACCTGATAGAAATTGGGATCATGTATACTAGATACAAAACATAGACTGGTCTCCTCATTTAAATGCTAAAGACAGATGGAGATCTACTGCTGAAGTATCGATTTAAAATATTAAAAGTACTTTATAACTATGCCTGGAAATACCATCCATGTCTAAAGTAAATCCGTTTTGCTGAGAAAGAAATGGTTTTGATCTCCTTCAGAAACAAACATACCCAGCCTGTGCAACAAGTGCAGAGTTGAAGTTTGAGCTAAAGGCCGAGGCAAACCCTGGCAGGACCGGAGCCGGAGATGGGGCTGTGGCAGCTGCCGGCAGCGGTGCAACTGCTGCTACTGTAGAAGATGCCTGGAGGCCAGGGAAAGAAGGGAGAGCTGGAGTGACAGTGGGTGTGTTAGAGGCAGGGAAACCAGGGAAGGATGGGTTTGATGATCCCAGAGGCCCCTGGGTAACAGAAAATAGGGAGGGGACGGCACTGGACAAGTTAAGCGGAAAGGGTGGAGCAGAGACTGTTGCTGAAGCAGTGAGCCCTGAGAGAACAGCTGCTGTAGAAGTCAAATGAGAAGCAGACATAGATGAAGCAGTGGTAGATGGAGTGCCTAACAAAGACCCCGGGACAGTGACCGGTGGCGTAAGTGCTGGGTTACCAGTAAAAGCAAAGTTACTGGTTAGCGACGTGAAAGGGGGCAATCCATTAAATACTGGTGCAACAGGAGCAGAGGAAGCATGTGGGGCAAGGGAAATGGAGGTAAGAGAAGTGGAGCTGTTTAAAGGAGCACTCAAAGAGGAGAGACCTGATAATGCTGGATTAAGGGAACTAGGTAAACTGACTGGCACTGAAGTTGCTGAGGTATAGGCACGCCCAAGTGCTGACAAACCTAGCGTGCCATGAGAAGGGCCAGCCGAATGAGAAGGGCCTTTGAAGGCTGAAAGAGTAGGGCTCATGGGTTCAGTTTTGACCAGAACTGGAACACCTGTGGCAGCTGAGGCAACTGAAATTTGCTGCTCGGGATTAGTGGGGCTCGCACCATGCAAAAGAGCAACTGAGGAGCCACAGCTGACTGGTATAATAGATGGGGAAGTGGTTAACGGTGACTGCGTTGGCAATGTTGGGGGAGTGGAACTAGGATTGGCTACAGAGGGAGATGGAAGACCCGGGAAAATGGCCAGCCCTGGTGTGGAAGAACGTTGTGGTGTTGGTGTGGCAGACGGAGTATAACATTTGTTTACAGAGGAGGCGGGAGGCTCAGAGCTTTGATTAGCAAGGGCAGATAAAGAAGCAAGCTCACTTGTCACAGCAGAAGGTAAAGCATTGATTAATGAGGTATCATTTGACGTCAGAAATCCCTTTAAGACAGACAGAATTGGATTAGGCAAGCTAAGCGGGCCAGAGATGCTAGTGGCAGGAGAACTAGCAATTGCAGAGGGAATGGGACTAGATATCCCTTGAGGAGTGGGGGTCAAGGACAAAGGGAGGCCAGCAAAAACTGATGACAACGGAGTAGGATTACTAACTGAAGCAACTGAAGAGGCTGCAGAAAAAGGGAGGCCAGCAAATGGTGCAGAAGCAGATGCAAAAGCTTCATTAGAGGCAGGTGTGGCACATGGTGCGGAAGAACTTTGTGGAGCTGATGTAGCAGCAGGGATAGAAGCCAGTCCAGAGAAAATTGCAGGAATAGGGATGGAAGTTGCACTATGAACAGATGTGACAGGAACACCAGGCAATGAAAGTGATTTGATGACAGATGGGGTCGGGGTTGATGGCTGAGATGTATGGATGGAAGAGGAGACCTGCCCTGGGAAAACAGGAAGCACAGGGGTAGACATGCTCATCCCAGGAATGACAGCAGTTGCAGATGCTAATGGATGGCTTAACGTCTTGACAGGGGATGGGGTAGGGACTGGAGTAGCAGCAGGTGTTGAAGGATTAGAACCATGAGCAGTAAAGAGCTGATTCGCTTGTGCAGAAAAAGCTGCAAAGAAACAAAACTGGTAAGAATACTTGAAACTGACAGAAATGCTTCAATTCAACACAAATGCAACTTATATAATTATAAAATACACAAGCAGTAACTGACATGTTTGTATGTACATAATGTACACAGAAGGCTACAGAGATAAAATACAGTTGTATATACATAAGTGATACGTGCTGTGCAGTACATATTATGTAGACTACATACATCTATGTGACTCCCTTCAATGATTATCTATTACCCACACTAGCAATTGTGGGTAACAACTAACAACTCTAGGATATTTACAACTTCTTCATGAGCTAGTGCAAGACAGTTTAGATCTTCAAGCATGCTCCCTGAGACAACTCTATATAAGACAGGGAAACAGATAATTCCTGCCCCTAATATCTGGCAGGATCCATAGTAGGATTAGTTTACAGCACTGGTACCATTTCTGCTCTCTGCATGAGCTCTATGAGGGTTCATGCTAATTCTACAACAGGTAAAACACCAGGGCTGTGTCTAGACTGGCAAGTTTTTCCGCAAAAGCAGCTGATTTTGCGGAAAAACTTGCCAGCTGTCTACACTGGCCACTTGAATTTCCGCAAGAACACTGACTTCCTACTGTCTGAAATCAGTGCTTCTTGTGGAAATACTATGCTGCTCCCATTCGGGAAAAAGTCCCTTTCGTGCAAAAGCTTTGCACAAAAGGACCAGTGTAGACAGCTCAGATTTGTTTTCCGCAAAAAAGCGCCGATCGCGAAAATGGCGATCGGGGCTTTTTTTTGCAAAAGCGCATCTAGATTGGTATGGACACTTTTCCGCAAAAAGTGCTTTTGCGGAAAAGCGTCCGTGCCAATCTAGATGCTCTTTCCCGCAAATGCTTTTAACGGAAAACTTTTCCGTTAAAAGCATTTGCGGAAAATCATGCCAGTCTAGACGTAGCCCAGGATTTTACAGAGATTTGTTGGAATTCAGTCCACAATTGCAGAGTAGATAATTTTAGAAGCTTGCTTTTCATTTTATTGGTAGGTAGGTTTAATTCTTTCACTGTTTTTGATTCTGTATATCAAAATCTGGACAGCATATCAAGTGCACTATGAGATTCATGCCTGCTACAGGTTCACTAATCTAACACTGAAACTTGACCATAAAAACAAAATCTCTAAAAACATTTTGTTCCAACTGGGGATCAAATGTCCCATCTTCGAGTGCCACTGTATGACAGCTAACACCACAAAGTTCAGCTTTTATCAACCCTATAAGATAAATAAAGAGGGATGATCATTAGAGAAAAGCAGGAAGGCACCCTAACTGATTAAACAATAGTGAAGACACTAAATCTAGGTCTAAAAGCTGGTGTCTCAAAGCTTATTACGGCTTTTCAAACTCTTACTAATATGAATAGGCCCATCTTCATAGTGAACATTTTCATGACTAAGAACTGTTTGACCTCAATACCTCAAAAACGTGTACTTTAGCCAATTTCGAGTGCTAACTAAATACTACATAGGGATTGAGCTCTTTAATTCTAGTCACTTCCATGGCATTTTTATAACCTTGCTTTCCCTAAAAATGTGTTCTTTGTTCCCATTACTTTTAATTTAATTCTCTTGTTCCATAGTGGCTTAGAAATAATGCATGTTGTAATCATTGGTCGTTCCCCTTAAAAACCCAGATTTTTTTATTTTGTTTAGAAATTAACATGTTCTGTTTAACCATGAACACAAGACTGACCCAGGAGGCAAAACTCACTGCTTCTTTAACTCCATGTTATACACTAAGGCTACATCTACATTGCAGGCTTTTTGTGCAAGAACAGCTGTTCTTGCGCAAAAACTTGCAGAGCGTCTACACTGCACGTGTTCTTGTTCGAGTAAATTTACAGTAAAGCGTCGGAAAACAGGGCTTCTTGCGCAAAAGAGTTATTCCTCACCCCACAAGGAATAAGCCCTCTTGCGCAAGAATTCTTCCACAAGGAGGCAGTGTAGACAGGCAACGGGTTTCATGCACAAGAATGCCCTATGGCTAAAATGGCCATCAGAACTTCCTTGTGCAAGAGAGCGTCCACACTGCCATGGGCGTTCTTGTGCAAAAGCACATCTCTTGTGCAAAAGCATATGGAAGCATGGACGCACTCCTGCACAAGACCTTTTGCACAAGAATGCTTGCGCAAATCAGTTCTTGCGCAAAAAGCCTGCAGTGTAGACGTAGCTTAAATGTACCTCCTTTATAACCAGAAGTTTTCCATCACTGAAAACTCAGCTGTAAGATCTTAGGATACTATTTAAATTGATACACTTGAACCTCTTTAATTTGGCAACTGTGGGAAATAGGTTATGCTGTATTAAGGACATTTTGAGGACCATGGACGGCGGTGGGATATGGTCTAGGAGAGAGGAAGGTGTGTGAGGGGGACAGGACAGGGCCCTTATTTGGTGCCCTGCTTCCAGGGACACATGAGGCTCCGCACCCCCTGCTGCTTCCGGGCACTGCTCCCCTGTTGCTCCGGAGAAACACTTCGCTGCACTGCTGTTCTCCCAGCTGGGGAGGAGGCGGCGTAGCAGTGTGCAGAGGTGCTTCTTTCTTCCCTGCCAGAGTCTGTGTCATGGGTGTTCCCTGATCAGGAACACCCAGAGTAGAGAGGTTCAGATGCATAGGCAAATATTTTGAAACTTAAAACAACTTTGATATTTGCAAACCAAATGAAAAAAAAAATCACTTCTGTTCTTTTCTACAAAGCCAGAATCTGTGCCCAATGTCCTGGACTCTCTTTTCACCTCATCCTGAACTCTAAATTGAAGAATTAACTAATGATAACAATTCTTCACTCCGACCCATGAAAGTTGATAACAGAAAAATCTAGGTTCAAGATAACCAAGGATTATTGCTGGTACCATGCTTTTCAATGAGGATCTTGTCCTTTTAATTGTACTGATTTATCTGTGTATTTATCATACAAGCGTATATCAAAGTGTGTTTTAATGTATCAAAATTCCTGAGCACTTACACACAGGCACATGGGGTGGAGGCAAAACAGACAGGTAACATTCTCCCAGAATTTTTAATATTAGCTCCTTCAACACAGCTTTTCTACTTTGTTTCAGTTATTTGCTTTTGTGCATAATAAAAGAGAAATTCAGCTTCAAAAAATGTCAGGTTATTTTGTTTTTAGTTTCTGCCACATAATAAGAATGGGACTTGTAGCAGCAATGAAACTTTTCTCATACACTGAATTTAAAACAAGTTTAAAAGTTGTGAAAATATTGGACTATCGGCAAATGCTGGCAGTTGTGCATTCAAATCTCCCATTAGGACATACATACACGAAAATGCTACTTTGATCAAGCCCAATATTAGGCAAAAAGCAATTTTTTCAGCAACTGCAAGCAGTTGCTAAAAATGGATTTCAGTGCACAATATTTCTAAGAGTATTTTGTTCTAAGAGTATCTGGACAAAAATGCATTAAAAAGTTAATGTCTGTACAGATTAAGTTACATATCTTAACAGTTAAAAATAATTTATAAATTTCTGAAAGAAATGCATTAAACTGCATCAAAATACAGAATATTTTCCCTGAAGAGCTGTACTTTACCTTGACTTTGGGAAGGTTTTGCTTGATTGGAAAGGTCTTCGTTTTCTATGTAGAGAACAAGAGTAAATTATTAAGTGCAGAAAAACTTCAGAAACAAGTGATACATTCTCACATTTAAAAACATTTGTTTACAGCAGCATTTATATGCATATATGCTTTACCTGATCCCACTTGATTAGGGGTATATGGTGGAGGAGCTGGTAAGCCTGGTGCTAAGACACTGGCCATTGGAACTAGACCAGCATTGTTGTAAGCACCTAAAAAAATCCAAACAACATAAATACACCTGAAACAAAAAAGTCAATAAATACAAACAAATTATTTAAGAGTGCACTAGCCAACATCTTTCTGTTAAAATAATTCAAGACTCTAAAATGTTTCTTTAGTAGTTAAAGCAAACCTCTTAACTCTCCAGGCATGCGTTCGAACGTAAGTTTTAGTTAGGGTAGCTCTCTGATGGTTCATAAGAACACTGTCAATAGAAGATTGCTTCAGAGAGCAAGAAACTATCTGGGAGAGCAAAAAGGTCATGCTGACTTACAAGAAAATAGATCCACTGGTTTTGCACATGTACTCTACAAGGGACAGCGTATCTTTATCATGGCCATATTCAAAGAACACATCCAGCTTCCCAAGAATAAACTCTGTATTGGATTTTATGATACAGAAGTCAAATATTTATATTCAATCAGGTTCTAAAAACATTACAGCTATTATCATCCTCATCTTTTCTGAAACTCATGTCTCCTCTAGTAATAAGAGAATCAGCAATCAAAATGGTGTGCCATTCTTGAAATTATGCACAAGTCAGAAAAGAAGCCAACATACTCATCATATTGGTTCTACAGCGATAACAGAAGTTAGAACTGCAGTCAATTAAAAAGGTAACCATAGTCAGAGAAGTATCACCACACTAGATCCTTTAAAAACTAGATCAAATAATACGATCAAGATAAAGCACAAAGAAGCCTTACTTGGTGCAATAGTTGCATGCGGCCGGCATGGTGGGATGGGATATGGAACAGGTTTGTGTGGGTTGTATGTTGCTGGAGCCTAAGTTGAAAAAGTGAAAGAACAAAACAGTGAAAAGGCATTAAGTAATATGTTCCTCTGCCAAAAACTGTACCAGTTAGATGCTAAGCTACTGTTCAGATGACTGTTATTTATCCTGGGAAAGGGAATTTGCTATATCAAATCACACCGCAGATTCATTATGTTTGCTGCCCATCTGTGAAGCTGCCAATAATTGAATGCTTTTAAAGAAGGGCAAATACTGTTTTGTAAAAATAAACTTGTGTAATCTAGTAATGGGGAGGCGGGGAGGGCGAGGGGGGGAAGGGAAGGAATATTGTTCTTGGCCCATGCATCCTTCATGCCCTGAAGCACTAGATTTTTCTCTTAATTTGAACAACTACAAATGTAATCTGAGGACATAAAATTATCCTGTCCTTTAAAAAAAAAAAAATTCAGCCACTTGATTGGGAAACACTTGGAAGCAGAAATACTGTCATTCATTTCTACAGTACTTCTCATCTCACACTGAAAATGTCAGATTCAGTGCTATGCTGTCCATTTGTTGTTAAAAAAAAAAAAGTATTTGTAATCGGAAAATAGCTGTGTTGCCACAGAATAAATTTCCTCATGAAGCACCATATTTTAGAAATTGTGTATTAGATTTTATTTTTTAGACATACTGGTTTGGATGGTCCAAGTATACGGGCTGCAATTCCCTTCCCTTCGTTAGTACATTCTTCAGTCTCTTTTTTGATAGGTGTTCCCTAAGACATAAAAATACATCTGTTATTCAGCATTTACTTAGAAATAAATAGCAGAAAGTGGAGAGAAAGGTTTTCATGTTAGTCTTATTCTGAATAATAATCAAATTCACAGCTATTTTGCTAACTTCAATTAATCAAGCACTCCAAAATACAGAACTGTGTTCTCGATTTCTTGCAACATAATTACATTTTAATTAGGCTGCATTATATCACTGGGCTTTTGTATACAGAAACATTAAAGATAGTCACAGTTTTTGCTACAGCTGGAATTCTGTGTTCAATTCTGGGGACCTCACCAAAGAAACAGCTGGGAGTTATCAAACAGCATTTAGGTTAGGACATTTAAAACTGAACTAAAGTCATGTCTTCACTAAACGGAAGATCAACGCTGCCACAATCTTTTGGAGTTTGATTTAGCAAGTTTAGTTAAGACTTTGGCATGTAGTAAGGGAAGCCAATGGGAACATTTGTTCCCATCAGCCTTCTACTGTGGGGATGGCAGGAAAACTCGAATTACGTTGACTCCAGCTATGTAATTAACAGGGCTCGACAAAGCACTGAATCTACTCGCCCGTGGCGAGTAGATTTCAGCCGGACGCCCCGTTTGTTTCCGGCGCGCGCATGCACAATGCGGGTCTTGCGAATGCGCAGTGCGGGGCTGGCGAGTGGCTTTCGCCGCCGTTCGTCAAGCCCTGGTAATTAACATAGATGGAGTTGTATACCATAATTTGATCTTACTTTTCAGTGTAGACCTGGCCTAAGATTGATAAATGTATTGCATAGATCAATCCCATACTATGTCAGAAAGTTCCTCTCCCTAATATACCTTTTTCACCTTTCGTTTCCATGATTCTGAGGAGCATGTTTGTGGTACTAGAGATTTCCTATCTTCCTTTTATAAAAGGATGTCTTACATAAGTCTGAAGGAAATAAATCTGAATCCTCTTTTAAATTGTTCACTACGAATGTTTACTGAGAATACATGACAAAAAGTTATTGTTTTTAATTCCACTCATGCCAAGTTGCTCATTTAAATGGAAGGGGGACAAAAGTTCAGGTATACTATAGTACATCCTAGGGATGTAAGCGACTAGTTGACTATCCGATAAGCAAATCTCTATTGGATAGTCAAGTAGAGACTCGACTAGTTGCTTCCTCCTCACACTGTGTCTATCAGAGAGAGGCAGTGGGAAGGTGAAGAGGAGCAGAAGCTGGTGCTGGAGGGGGGTAAGGAGGGAGGGTATGGGTAAAGCCAGTTCCCCCCAGCACCATCTCTGCGGGGGCAGAGGCACAGTGGGAAACTACACAAGTACTGGTTCTTCACTCTGGTTCCCACTGCGGGCACTTCTGCTTTTGAAATCTACAAGCAGTCCCTGCTCATCCCATACTCTCTGGGGTGCCCCCCCGGGAACAAGATCAGGGGCCGGAACTGGGGGGAGCCGGCTTAAAAGCCAGTTCCCCCCAGCACTGTCTCCGGGGTGCCGCCTGCCCTCCCCTCTCTGCCTCTATCAGTGGCAGCAGGGGGAACTGGGGATGCTCCTGCAAAGCAGTCCCTGTCCACAGGAGTCCTAGCAGGGAGCTAACACACACACACACACTCTGCGGACAGGGGCTGTTGTTGCCAAGCAACCTCTGTCCACAGTGGCCAGGGATGGCTGGGGCAGCAGTCACGTCCGTGGCCAGCTCTGGATGCCATGAACAAGGGCTGGTGCTGGAGCAGTCTGTTCATGACGGCCAGGGCTGGGAGTGTACAGAAGCTGCTGCCCACAACCAGTCCTGGCCACCGCAAACAGAGGCTGCTCTGGCACTAGCCTCCATCTGTAGCAGACAGGGTTGTCTGTCACGAACAGGGGCTGCTGAACTCAGCATGAGACGGAGACCAAGTAGTTCTGGCTCACGCTGATCGCTGCGCATCTGCATTTTAAATGTAGTAAGTGCCCAGCGGCACTTTGTATCGACTATACAATTAGCCAGATAATTGACCTTTTAACATCCTTAGCACATCCTAAATCAAAATAACTTTCAGGAACAATTTGAGTAGATTTCACATACTGGGAAAATTCCATTTATGCGACTTGGTTTCCCCTTGGGATAAGGGTTTCCAGGAATCATGCCACAGGAAGATATCATAGCATGAGGGGCTTTACAGCCTCCTTTGGAAGCCTGCAACACAACCGAAGAAAGGAGAATTAAAGTGTTACAAATTCAGACCGTATTGTATTGTTTAGACCAGAGTCTGAAATTCAGCACTTTTAAAAAGAATCTGAATTGCTGCCTGGTGATATTCAGACTCCATTAACAAAGATCACAGCTACATGGAAATCTAGATTCAAAACTCTCCATAGTTTTGCTTAGCCGGTTTGTATTAGTTCTTTCTATCTACTCCTCTGTTATTTGCTGCATGCCATATGCTCTATCCAGTCCCACATTGTTTTGATGATTCTTTGGGCCCAATTCTGCAGTCTGTGGCAGCACTCTGATTTTAAAGAAAGTAGGATTGTGCCTGTACTCATCTCTCCCATCATCTCTCTTTTCCCACACAACACTTGTGTGGAAGTCTTCCTCTTTCTGTACAAACACCATTTGTTCTCTCATCCTTCACAGACTCACTTCTTTCAGATTATCAACTACCAGTCTGCACTAGCTATTCGTTATGTGAGCCCTGATCCTGCAGTGACCATATGGCTGGAAAAACACAATATCAGTGAACATCTTTTAATACCTGCTCAAGAATTCTCCTGCACCTTTTCTTCTCTGACATGTTAATTCTGAACAAGTCCTCAATAAGGCGGTAATTCTGAGCATCAACAATGTTGCTAGAAAGAAAGCAATGTAATAGTTATTGTTATTTCATATACCTGTCACACACACGTTATCAGGAATTAGCATCGGAAAGCAATGAAGTTGCACAGGCATGATTCGTAAAGAGGTGTATGCATTTGTAAAAAAGCAAAAATGTCTGAGAAATTAAAACTTAGATGGTAACAGATCACAAAACTCAGTGAAGGATCAACGTGGTGATATTTTGAAAAAATTGAGCTTTTGATGATGTTTGTAGATGCTTCCACATCTTTATAATTGACTAACCAGACATGTTAGGCCTCTCAGGTGATACACAGTCTGACATTCCTGCAATATTATAAACTAATCATATTTGAATAATGCATTGGTTGTTCAAGAGTTTTCAGTAACATATTCAAGAAATACAATTAGCCTTTGCTTGATTTCCCTTACATGTGTCACCAGTATTTATGTCTTGAAATAGGATCTCTCAATTATTTGTAAATTAATACAATACACATAAAAATACAAACTAGAATTTCTGAGTGGCCAGAACAGCCACATGGAAAGGATGAATTTATTTTCACAGTTCACATTAGCAGCTCTCATCCTAACTAACACACAATTCTTATCACAGAAGCATGGCTACATCTACCAAGGTTGGCCCAGGCTGCTGCTCTCCAGTGCCTGGTGGCAGATTCTCAAACTTTAGATTCCTCCAGGATAGGAAAGAAGCAGATCTTGACAGTTCACTCCATGCTATGGAGTGGAAGTGAAACACTTCAAATGTCACATCAAACAACTAACATTTCAAAGTGCAGCAGGCACTCTGATACCTGGTGTCAGAGTTCTGCCTACAGGCCCGGGTAGATAGCAGCAACCACACTGATGGCATAGATATTCCAGACTAGTAGCAGGAAGAGTTAATAGCAAAGAAACAATTGTAGTTCCTTGCCATCAAAACAGATTATTGACAGGATAATATGGTGTAAATGGGATCATCATGGTACTGATCAAAGCTGTCAGACACACACAGGCACAATGGTGCAAAATAAAAGCGGATCAACTTTAATTTTTCTGTTTTGTTAGTTTGTACCACAAACATAACATGAACTCAACATACGTTTTTATGGTGTTAGTAGCTTCTGCTTTAATAGCTGTTCATATCAAGAATTTGCATATTCAGAAGTTCTCAAATAGACTAACATTATGAGCCACACTCTAAGGCTATGTCTAGACTGCAAGCCTCTTTCGAAAAAGAGCGTCTAGACTGCAAGCGGAACTTTCGAAAAAGCAAGCCGCTTTTTCGAAAGAGAGCACCCAAGCAGTCTGGATGCTCTCTTTCGAAAAACCCGTTTGCATTCAAGAACGCCTTTTTTCAAAAGAGCACTTTCGAAAAAAGGCGTTCTTCCTCGTGAAATTAGGTTTACCGCCGTCAAAAGAAAAGCCGCCTTCTTTCGATTTAATTTCGAAAGAACGCGGCTGCAGTCTAGACGCAGGTGAAGTTTTTTCAAAAAAAGGATACTTTTTTCGAAAAAACCCTGAGTCTGGACACAGCCTAAGAGTCCACAAGCATAGATTTATATGATCCAAAGATCTTGGGCAGTTGTGTTCTATCAATAAACATCCCAAATGTATGTTTGCACAGCAGCCTTTTAAAAACTGTTCTGATTTAGCAACTGAACATGCCTATTCAAATAGATATCTGAAAACTTTTTTAAAAGTTAATTATTTGCCAAGTGTAAAATACTTAAAGAGCTTTTAAAATGCAGAAGGCATGAAACAAATGGCAATGAGCTAATGCACTTTGTAGATGTGGCTTTATATGAGTTGCTGGACATGAGGGAGGCCTCATCCCTTAGGAGACCGGATTAGAATCTGCTAACTGGAAACAAGTATCAGAGGGGTAGCTGTGTTAGTCTGAATCTGCAAAAGCGGCAAGTCCTGTGGCACCTTATAGACTGTAGCGTGCGGCTCTCGTCGCCCTTTTGGTCACTGCCCTCCGGCAGTGACAACCATAGCCTCTAAGCTGTCCCCTTCCGGGGGATGGTTCGTTGTAGGCCGGCAGGCCTTTAGGAGGCGGATCCTCCGCCCTGGTACAGTGGATGGCTAGTCCGTCCTATGGCCCTACTAGGCCTTAAAGTAGTCCGAGTCCTGGCCCTTTAAAGGTCCGATCCGGATCGTGGCCGGGTGCCAAACCCCTCATACGGACGCCCAGGCCTTCGAGCAGGGTAGGGCAGCAGCTGGCGGCCAGGCCCCCAATGCAAGGCGGGTCGCAAACAAACCCACAGGTCTGTAGGAGTTCCTAGTTCAAGGGCGGGGCAGGCAGTGCAGCTGCAGCTGTGGCAAGGGGGTGGGAGACTGCCACCCGGTTGGTGGGTGGCAGGGGCGCAGGCCCACCCACTCCACTGCGCCCCGGCCCAGGGGCCCTGGATGCAGCCGTTCAGCTGCTACGGGCTCAGCAGGGGCTCCAGCCCGCAACGTGCTGGCCTAGGGCGGTTCTCAGCCCATGCTACCCCCTGGGCCGCCTCTTGTCTCCCCCTTTCCTCTTCCCCAGTACCTGTAGCCCCAGCGGCCTGTCGGGGAGTTGAAGCCCGCGTCGTCTCCGCAGGGGCCAGCGGCCCAATCCAGGGGTCAAGAGGTCAGAGCTCTGTGGTGTTCCGCGGGGCTTGTCCGGCCCGGCGTTCCAGTACCCACCGGGGGTCCAGCTGGTCCAGCGGCTCGGTCCCGTCCTCTGGGTCCGCGAGTGGTTCAGCTGGCGGGCCCGACCCGGCCTTAGTAGCCCGGGCAGGGAGGCCCTGGCCGGCCTCTGGGAAGGTGGCTGAGGGCAGCCTAGCCCCAGGCAGGAGCTCCAGCCAGGCCTCCGGCTCCTTCGGAGGCTGGGCCCTGACTGAGCTCCCAGGCAGCCTTCTTATAGTCCTAGTCCCACCCCTTGACTTCCGGACAGGTGAGGGGGCGGGGCTAGGCCGGGCCCAAAATGGCCGCCAGAGGGGTTCCTCCGCCTCCGGGTCAGTGGGTGGCCATTCCACCCCACTACAAGACTAACTGAAGTGTAGGAGCATAAGCTTTCGTGGGCAAAGACCCACTTCGTCAGATGCATCTTCAGTTAGTCTATAAGGTGCCACAGGACTCCTCGCCACTCTAACTAGAAACAGAATGTCTACTGAAGATGGGGGTGGGAGGATATCCAGGAAACCATTTACAATGGACAAGATAGCAATGAACAGGGCTCAACAAATCACTGAATCTACTCGCCCATGGTGAGTAGATTTCAGCCGGTTGCCCCGTTCATCGGCAGTCTTGCGCATGCACAGTGCAGGGCTGGCAAGTAGGCTTTGCCACCGTTTGTCAAGCCCTGGCGATGAATAAGAAAAGCCTAGAACAGGGGTGGGTTATCTTTTTCAGGTCGAGACTCCCAACCCAAAGAAGAATCAATCAGATGACCACCCACACACAAAACAGCAGTTACACAACTATTCAATAGTTCCTGGTAATGCAGCCAGCAGCCAATGTGCTCCCAGCCCCTCTCCCAGGGAGTTCTCTGCGCTGCTGCCGCTCTCAAAGGCACTAGTGCAGGGTGGCAGGTGGGAGCTGGTCTGTGATGAAGCTCCCCACACAGACCGGCTGCTTGCCACCCAGCGCTGCTGCCTCAGCTTGTTGGTTAATCATAGTCAACTACACGTTGACATCCCTACTCTCCTGCTTCTCTTTTCTTGAGCAAATCCTATAGGCGAGTGCTGTCTACATCTCATCCCTAGTGCTCTGGAAGCCATCATCAGGACCTGCTCTAGCTCCTCTATCCATCTTGACAAGTCACCTGAATAAGATGAATGTCATCCAACAGGTCTTCTCTGAACAGTGTCCAAAAAACATCTGTAGACACTCATGAATAATTTTGGTGCTCATGCTCAATGGGTCAACCTATACTCCACTCTGATTTCACATACTGCAGGGGATATTAGTTGGCGGTTCCACCATGAAGTCATAAGTACAGGCATGTATCTGGCATTATTCATGAACTCCTGACACTTGCTCCTTTTGCACTGAGAGGGAGACACTAGCACACATTTACTGCAGAGTGCATCAGGCTGCAGCCCCTCTCCTGGTTTCTCTAGGCCCCTTTACTGAGGTGCTAGCTGCATTTTTCTGCCTCATTTTTTTATCTTAGCACATCCTAGTCGCAACCCCATAAAGTCACGAGACCTCCTCATCAGCCTCCGCTTGGTGCTGGCAAAGACAGAAAACCATCACAACAGGAGAAGGAATCTGGATGGCAGGTGCTTTGATACTGTGGGACCTATTTCTGGTTCCTTGTTCAGTCATGTCCCTAGGTAAAGTTCCTTTGGTCCCTGCCAGAGCCTTTCACTGATGCTAAACATCACCCTAAATGCTGCTGCCAGAGACATGCAGTGTAGACATAGCCTAAAAGGTTTTGAATACAACATAAACTTTGAAAACAGAGTTGTGTCAAACAGGTAGCAGGGGTATTGTGGTTCAAGACAGATGAACTTAGGAAGTTTTCAAAACACCTCTCTTCATTATTACAAGCTACAGCTATTGCTTTTTTCATTCATGAGCATCAAATCATTTTAAAGCAAGTAGGCATTTTGCCCTAATTGTTCAGAAGGGTTCATCTGAAACTTTCCTTTATCTGAAATAGTCAGATTGAGTAAAATCAGTAACATATCAATAAGTAAATACAACACATAAAAGAAATACTTACGAAGCCAGGAGTTCCAGAGCCACAAGCTTATCTTTGCTAAAGGTGAAGCAGTTAAGGATATTAACCACTTTTGATGCCGGAACGGCTACCATTTTCTAACAAAACAAGCAGGGAAAAGTGAAAAAAATATATATGACAGTATATTTATTTTTAGTACAGTATGCAATTTTAAAATCGTTATATCCTGAATTTCAATAAACAATTACCATCTTATAGTCTCTGGAGAACATTACTCTTATGAGCTAAGTACTGAATACAAAATAGAGCCACAATTCTGGCAAACTGCAAAACACTGTAACAAGCAATCATCCACTGATCCATCCCGCTGGCCATTCCCAGCTTTTGGCAAACAGGGGCTAGGGACATTATCCCTGCCCATCCTGGCTGATGCCCTCAGAAGAGAAAAGTACATATATTACAAAATATATTCATGTGATGGGAATATAGATGTGCTTATGGAAACTAAGAGCAGAAGAAACAAGGGGAGACATTTCAAAGGGTTGCTCCATAAAAACATACATGCTGTAAAGCCTTCATTGCTTTTAGTTGTGGTTCAGCCCAAGAAAAGTATCTCAGCAATTCAACAATCTGAAACAGAAAAACCAACAGTTCACTTCTTATATATACACATTTTCTGCTAACAAAATTCAATATCTTTCCTGCCACTCTACACATTGAGTGTAGTAGGATATTGCTAAGCACTGTGTGCATGCATAGCCAATATTTATCTACACAGCAGTATCTAGTGTGTTTTTTGTTTTATCTAATCCCTTAAAATCCCACTGGGTAGTAAGATAGCTTTTTAGGTAATTATTTTAAATAAACATTTATATTATTTTTATAAATACATACCTACCTGATCAAATACCAAACTAGAATATTAACACACATTTTAAAAAGAAATCTCAGAGAAGATTATAATAATTCAGATCCAAACAGAAGCATCCAAATTTGTATACAAATATATTTTAAAAGCATAACATTATCTTACTCGGAACCAAAGCAAGTGTCTTTACTTATGATCTTAGAACATAAAGATAGGTTCAAAATATCCCATTATCATTAAGGTTCTGAATTCCATGAAAATTAACTATGGATATTTCAATTATACACACTAAGAGGCAAAATCTGATCTCTATTAATTGGTGAAAATCTAGACCACCATTATTATGTTACTCCAGATTAAAACTGGTGTAAAAAGAATTTGTCACAAATCTCCTAAATTAATAGAATGGCAACTAGTGAATATGATCTGGATTTGCAGTTGCTCAGTGGGAGGAACTGTCTTTGTACATAAGTATATAGAGTAATTCCTGGATTTTACATTATCCATAAACACATAGCACTATGTAGAATGTTACCTGTTCACTAGAGAAGTATCCATGCACATATTCTATAGCTTTTAATTTGTATTCAGTCAACACAGCCTAAAAGATAAAAGAAAAAATTATTAAAGCATAATCATCTGCAAGACAAATATATTCAAGAGAAAAATATATCAATTATACCACAAGATTTTTATTCTACAGAATATTTATTGAATAATTATGTGAATATTTGCAAGCAGAGGAAGACTTTAAGAAATAAGTAAGATTAAAAACTATTTTCCTTTGTTTTAGGGATTTTAAATTTAGATTAAGTAATTGAATAGTGGATAGGATTTCCATCAACTATTTGATTAGTCTATAAGGGCGTCTCCACCTTTGAGCTGTAGCAAGAGCTCTCCAGGACTCTTGCTACAGTTCAAAAGCGGAAGCCTTGCAGAGAGTGTGGGTCTTCCTATTGAAATATACAGAAATTTCAAATTTCAAAAGCAGAAGCTCCACAGGGAGCATGGGACCAGTGGATACTCCTGCTGGCCCCATACTCCCTGTGGTGCCTAGCCTTTGAAATGTACAAGAGCCCAGGTGAGGCTCTTGTACATTTCAAAACCAGAATAACAGCAGAAATGGTGCAAGTGGAGACTGCCTTAGTCCCCACTGGCGCTGTTTCCCGATGTGCCTCTACCTTCCCTGAGCCCCCACGGAGACAGTTCTGCTTATCGGCTAGTTGACTACTTTCTTACATCCCTAATTTGTTTCTCTATTAAAAAGTTCACCATCTCTCTGTTTATATTCAGCCTGGAAGAATACCACAATACTGCTCCTTTCAAGCTTCAGATCTTAAATATTAAATCTCTAATGTGGGGAAGGGCAAATACCAGTCCATGGGCCAGATCCGGTCCACCAGGGTTAGTCCCTTATAGGCTCCCAATTGCTGTATGCACCTGCACATCCACAGGTATCAGCGAATGCAGGTAAATATAGCAGTGGCAACCTGCCAGGTACAAACCCTGACAGGCTGATGCCCATCCATGCTCTAGTGTCTCTTGAAACCAAGATGGCAGTTAATTCATTCAAACTGCAGCTTATTCAACTAAGTACCTCGAACAGGAATGTGTGTATTGTGCTTTACTTAATTCTATGAAGAATCTAGAGCTACTTACTATGGGCATTTCTTGGGGACAGGCTGCTAGAAATACAAGAACGAAGAGTTCTATGGCACCTTAAAAATGCATCTGACAAAGTGGGATTTTGCCCATGAAAACTAATAAATCTGCTAGTCTTTTAAAGTGCCATAGGACTCATTTTTGCAGATACAGACTAAGATGGTTACCCCTGATAGAAAGGTGATGATTAATTAAATTTATGGCCATGAAAGGTAGCTCCAGAGAGTGATGTGATCTTGTCAATAGCTTCCTGTTATCCATGTTTAATATGTAATTGAGCGAACAGGAGGCACAGATGGGTGAAGTGATTTGTCCAAGGTCTTACAGCAGGCCAGTGGCAGAAAGGAGAATAAAACTCATCTCCTAAATCCCAGTTGAATTCCCTAATCATGGTCCCATTCTGCTTCCCTATGGTTTGTACATCTATAAAATGGGGATGATACTTCCTTTATAAAATAGTTTGAGATTGCAGCTGAAAATTTCTACATAAGAACTGTTATAATAATTAGGCCAGGTCTTGGGATCATGTATGAGTAAAGGGTGCCCAAAAATAAAAACGTTCAGTGATCATAATTGCACAAGGGTCTCACAACTTGAGATAGACAATCCTGGGGCAAGATATGTTCCTTGCATAGAGAAACTGCACTAGACTAACCCATTATTTTTATAGTGAATGATTTTTGATACCATGATATCCGTTAGATGTCTAAGTTTACGGACCATGCCAGGCCTTTAAAATTAGAGGCAATATTAGAGTCAGACAGTCGCAAGATTATAGGCCTGAGAAATAATGACCATGTTGTTGACAGTGATGAAGAACTTCCATTTTGGGCATATTCAACAGGAGTTAAGTTATCCAAGAAGCGATATATGATTGGAGTGAGGGAGATAGATATAGCTTTTACACTACAAGTCATCAGCATAAAAACGATGCCTGATTTCATGTGAGTCAATGACTAAGATCACTTCTTAAAAAGGACAGAATACTTTCACGTGAGTTTGTGTTTTCAGAAATTGCAGGTAGAGGCTCAGGTTACATCTACATTACAAATTACTTTGGTATAACTTACATTGCTCAGCAGTGTGAATGATACACATACCGGTCTGATATAGGTTACACTAACCAAAGCAGTGGTGTGGACAACCCTATGACGGCAGGTGTTTGCCTATTGACATAGCTACTACTTCTCACAGCAGCAGGAGTTTATTAAACTAACCATCTTACAATGTCTTCAACAGAAGTGTTACAGCAGCACAGCTGCACCATTGTAATTGCTATAGTGAAGACATGGCTGCAGATAAATAGTGCTGTTCTCAAGTTCTTTTCCAGTTAGGAAAAAGTTACTCAAGATACAGCTCATGCATTAAACCCTTTCTTTAAACCCTGCACCCCAAGCAATTTGAAACTGGTACAGTTATTCGTCGTCTCAAATAGTGTTCTAAAGCCACAACTCTTTGGGAAAAAGGAAAAAAAAGTATCTCACCTTGACCACAAAAGAAATTGAAGGTGGGTACAAGAACAATTTGTCCTTCTGGTACAGTCTGCAGACCTGGTCTTACAATTTTTACAGGAGTGGTCCTACTCAGTCAATGGACATAATCCATCAATAATTCACTAGAAATGGACTTGGATTGTAGGTTCTTACAAGAAACAGGGCTAAACTCTCCTTTATTTATATGTTCAGAGCTAAGCTGCTAACAGTTTGAATAACAGTAGCATGATAAAACTTTCATTTAAGGTATTTTAAGTTAAACCAAAAGCAGCTGGTATCTTTAAAATATAACTCCCAGAAATCTGAGTTTTATTTAATGGGAGGCTATGTGAAAAATTATATCTTCAGAAAAAAAATACTATTGTTACAAGTAGCATAGCTGAAGTTTCCTTTTGTTGTCATGAAGCTTTTTCATACAATGCAGGGGTTCCCAAACTTTTTGACACGGGGACCAGTAAATCTATTCACGACCTTTTGGAGGACCGGTAACATTCATTTGCATATTTGCATATTCATTAATCAAATGATGAATATTCAAGTAAGTTGTTTCTGGTCCTCCCAAAGCCCCCGGTGCCAGCTTTTGATATGGTCACCCACAATATTCTTGCCAGGAAATTAAGGAATATGGATTAGATAAATGGAGCGTAAGACAGACAGAAAGCTGGTTAGACCAGGGTTTCCCAAACTTTTTACTTTAGTTGGAACCCTTTTTTTCCGTACTATTTTTTGCAGTCCAAAAATATAAACACATAAAAAACAAACTGAGAAAATACCAGACATATAACATGTCTGGTATTTTCTCATTAGATAAGTTTTATTATTACTAGATGTATCAGTTTGTAGCTTCAAACTGCCTGGCTGGTATATGTGCTCAGACTGCGTGAGTGTGTCTACCAGCCAGACAGTTCGCAACTACTCGAGGGGGTGTGTGTGGGGGCGGAGGGCAATAGAATCCCCGGGCTGGGCCGGACTCACTCGTGCTTTGTGTGGGGAGGAGCCCCCCGAGATCCGCATATGTTCGTGTCAGTCCCACTCCCGCTGGCTGATTTGCTCCCCATCCTGCGCCTCTGGCCAACCCCACTTCCCCCAATCCCCTCCCCGACAGCCAGTTCTCCCCCGCTTCTCCTCCCAATCTCCCTTGGCCAGTCCCGCTGCCCATGTCCAGCCCTGCTTCAGTGGCCGCTTCTCCCCCCTGTCCCTCCATCTTCCCTAGCCAGCTCCCTACCCAGCTCCCTACCCACAACCTTGTGCCCCCCGGCAGCCCTGCTTCCACCAGCCCCCCAATCTCTCATGGACAGTCCCAATGCCCCAGGCAAGCCCTGCTTCCAGCAGCCGCTTCTCCCCTACTCCTCCTCCCAATCTCCCCTGGCCAGCACCCTGCCCAGCTCTGCTTCCGCCTGTTGCCCCTCCCCCAATCTCCCTGGCCTGCCCCGATTCCCCCGTCCAGTGCTGCTTCTGATGGCTGGCTCTCCCTTCCTCCTTCCCCACCTCCCCGAGCTATGCATCCGCCGGGAGCCGGAAGATCCAGCTGCAGACTCTGCCCAGGCCGGCCAAGGGCTTGGGGGACCCAGCGCCACACAGGCACTCTGGGAGCCCAGAACACCCTGGCAACCACGCTGAGGCCCGGTACTTTTTTCCTGTGGCCCGGTATCGGGCCACAGCCCATAGTTTGGGAAACGCTGATATAATGAAAAGCAGAAAGAACATATTTTAAAATAAATAAAATGAAATTGCAAAAATTGATATGGGAATTCAGGGAGACACATTCTATTTTTAAAGTTGACCCTGAATACTTAGTTTCTCTCTTATATACACTTAATTATTTCTACAGTGCCTCCAAGGAACTGAAATCACTTTAAAATAATGAGTTAAGACTCGCAACATATCTAATGTTTGGAAATATTAAACCCATTTTAAATATTGGGAAATGGAGACAAACAAGTTAAGCAACTCGCTCATCATCATTAACTCAGCAGAACATTCCTGCAGAACATTTCAGGCTAGCTGTTTGTCAGACAAGAAAATGTTTGATCTACAATTAGAGACCCACATTTAATTTAACCAACTAGTATGCTATTTTAAAAATTACAATGTTTATGAATTTCTTTTTCTACCATTGATCAAAAATATCTGCTGGAGAAAATTTAGCCTCATACTCCTAATAAGTATTTAATTTCACTAGCACTAAGTAAAATTTGATTTTTCAAAACATTATATTCTCTAAAAGAATTGTGGTTTCAAGAATTATTTTTAAAAAATTATGCCAGCTTAAGCAGGGCTATTGAATAATGATATAACTAATTAATTGAATGTGTGATTCACTTTTCCGAGTGTTATTTTAAGATAATGCCTTCATTTTACTTGCAGTCAAAATTTGTAATTCAACATGAGACTGGATGTTGCTGCCACTCTAAAAACACTAAATTATGGAATCTGAATGGAACCCCTATGTTTATGGCCCTACCAAATTCAAAGTCCATTTTAGTGAGTTTCAGTCATAACATTTTAAAAATAATAAATTCTGTGATTTCAGGTATACAAATCTGAAATGTCCCAGGGCTATAATTGTAGGGGTTTGACCAAAAAAGGAGTTGTGGAAGAGGGGGGATTGCAAAGTTATTATAGGGAGAGAGTTGCAGTACTGCTACCCTTACTTCTGCGCTGCTGCTGGGAGTGGCACTGCCTTCAGAGCTGAACAGATGGAGAGCAGTGGCTGCAAGTCAGGATCCCAGTTTTGAAGGCAGAGCTGCTGCTGCCAGCAGCAGCAGCACAGAAGTATTGCATGGTATGATGTTGCCACCCTTACCTCTGTGCTGCTGTTGGAGAGGTTCTGCTTTCAGCCATCTGCTGCCATTCTCTAGTTTCCCTGCACTGAAGATAGTGCAGAATAAAGGGTGACAATACAACAAGACCCCTAAAATAACCTTGTGACCTTCCTGCCTCTCCCTTTTGGGTCAGGACCCCCAATTTGAGAAACACTAGTCTCCTCCTGGGAAATCTGTATAGTATAGGGTAAAAGCATACAAATGATCAGATTCCCAGAGGGAGAGTAGATTTCACAGTCATTTTTCATGTCTGTGAATTTGGTAGGGCCCTATGAATGTTGTAAAATTGTATATTTAAAAAATAAAGTGTGGGTAATAAATAAAAATAAGGCTTATTTACAGGGCTCGCTGAACTGCCGCGAGCCCCCCTTGCCAGCCGTGCTGTCCGGCAATCTGCGCACGTGCAGACCGCCCGAACCCGGTTCTTCCAGGTTACAATCTACTCGCCCGAGGCAAGTAGATTGTATTATTTGTCGAGCTCTGCTTATTTACATGTAAAGACAAATACATGTCAGTGTTATCCAAATTCCACTAGGGATGTTAAATATCGGTTAACTGAATAGTCGATTAATCTCATGAATTTTTCTTGGTTACTTGACTATTTTATAGTCCTCAGGGGGTGGAGCCAACACCTAGTGTGCTCCGCCCCACTCCCAAGGAGCCCTCTGCCACTTCGTGCTGCAGCCTCTCTATTAGAGACAGCAGCATAGAATGCCAAGCAGGACCTGGTCTGCAAGTAAAGCCAGTTTAAAAATCAGCTCCTCTCGCAGACTGGCTGCCTGTCCGTCAGGAGTCTGAGCTTTCAGACCTGGTGCAAGCTGGAACTGAGCCAGGCTACCTCCACACATGGTTCCTAATACACTTTAAATGCAGAGCTGCAGCAGGGATAGGTCCCAGACCTGGCGCAAGCCAGGACTGAACGGAACTGCTGGCCAGCCCGCTAAAAATTTACTGGCAAGGCGGAGGGGGGAAATATGGGTAGTCTATAGCATTAACCGATAAGCTTTTGCTTATTGGTTAATCAACTACACTATTACATCCCTAAATTCCATACAGAATAATAGTAGTGTTTAACTTTCCATAACACAACTTTGTAAACAAATTGCTTACATTTGGTTAAGGAAAAAAGTGATGAAAATTTAAAATATCCCTAGAATATATGGATCATATTAGCATTCCTTGTATTTTCATCACATCTGGGATGAGAATGCAAGCTATAGAATCAGCAAGTCCATTTAAATATTTTAAAGTAAGCCTGTCAAATGTTTTGATGAAGCATGATCTAGTTTAATATTGAAATGCCTGTTATCTGGTCTTGGTTTTCTAAGCAAACTATAAGCATTCAAAAACTTTAAGTCATAAATTATCAAAAGTCAGTTAAGAAGTACAAAATGCACAATATGGGATCAATATTAAAGCTTCTACACTATGTTTAACTCCATTAACACTTTTCATCTAAGAATCCCAGAGCATCTTATAAACATGAATGAACTAAGTCCCACAGTATGCCTAATTTCAATTACAGACTGAGAAAACCTGAGGTTTCAAGTGGTTAACTGACTAGACAGAATATTCACAAGAATTCTAAAACAGAAAGAAACATAATGCAGATCAGGGGTCTTTCACTCTCATGCTTTAACTTTATAATGTAATACATTACTTACAAATTCAGAACAAAATAATTTAAAACATTGGTTTTTAAACTGTAGTCTATGAACTAAGGGGTATACTAACTATATCTAAGGGGCCCACAAAAGTCTGTCATTATCAAACAACGATGGTTTTCAACTTGTGGTCCACAGAGCTCTGGGGGATCTGCAGACTAAGATTTCCATTTCCATTTGAAAAAAATTAAGTCTTTGAAAACCACTTTTTACAAATATCTACTATACATTTACAGTTTTAAGAATATTGAATGAATTTATGAATTATTCAACTTTTGAGCAACATAATGTCAGGAGACCATCACTCACCAATGAAAACATGAAGATAGAAACAAATACTAGGCAAGGTAAGTCTCAACTAGACTAAATTTGGTTTACATGAAGCAAACACTGGTATGCCTTCTCTGTATTTCTTTCTGCTCTTTGAAGAGCAGGCAATAATTTGGCTTTTCCAGCCTTTCACAGGGAACAAAAATTAAGGCAAATCAACTGTACTCCAAAAAGGAATTTGCAGTTACACAATTAAAACGAATGTGTAAAAAGTTACCTTTCTAATTTCATCAAGCACGGTCTCAAATGATTTCTTATCCATCTTTACTTGTTCATCCAATGCAGATTTTTATTTAAAGAAAAAAATACATCCAGGCAAGACTTTTACTGCAGTAGTGTCTTTTTTATTGTAGAAGAAAAGCACTGAAGAAAGACACTTTACAGAGATGCAAAAAAAATAAAAATAAAAATTCGGTAGGAAAAAAAGCCAGCGCAAGGGATGTGATTCTTTTGGATAATAGCGCGGATTTCAGTCACGATATAAATGCTTGGTCTAATGCACGGTTCATCAGGAGACGGGAATTGGCGCTCCCTGCCTCGCAACTGGCAGATTAAGGGAGGGAAGTGGGGGACGGGGAACGAAGAACGAAGAAGAAGAAGAAGAAGAAACAGGGCGGACGAGGAGGAAGAGAGGGGCCCTGAGAAGAGGGGTGAGAGCGGGGCAGCGCCTGGCTCAGGTGCCGCCGGGGATACGGGGCTGTGCACCTGCTCCAGCCTCCTACCGCTTCCGTCAGAGCGCGGCCCTCAGGCCAGGCAGCCTCCGGGCGCCCCCGCTGCCCATCGCCGCGCAGCTCCCGGCTCTTTGTTACCAGCAGCAACCAAACACGGGGCACTGGCGCGATGGGGGGAGGCCGCCAGGGAAGTGGCCCCGACTCCGGACCTGCCGCGCCCAACCCCAAGCACGCGCCGCGCCCAGCTCCGCGGCCCCCACCACCGCAAGGAAGCGACAGGGCGCACAGCACAAGCAATAATAACCAGAGGCGACACGGTTCCTCCTCGCCACTGGGGTCCGCAATGCCCACGTGTCGCGCCTCAATGACATCATCAACCCACGTCTAGTGTATATCTGAGGTCCCTTCCTGTGGCGGAGACCCTCCCCACTGCTAGCTGCCTGAGCAGAAACTCTGAAGGTGAGCGGAATGGTTTCTTTTTTGCACAGCTCATGATGCCCTACTCTTAGCATCCCGCCGAGGGGACTGGTATACATTGTTTGAAAACGGTGGGCAACTGTGCAATGTTCTCTTGCGCTCAGGCACTCAAGCAGTCACCCCTTAAGGAGAGCAACCTGGGCATAAAAAAATTGGGAGGCGAGCTCGCCGTTCCGGAGTCACGTGACATGCTCCTAGCGAGTCTGTTGTGCCACGTGACAAAGCTGCCCTCAGGGACCAGTAGGGCCTTGCAACGCTACACCCGGCTCGCGCACGCTAAGGGGCGGGGCCTCCCGCAGACGTCAGCCGACAGCGGCTCGGGGCGGTGGACGTTCAGGTGACAGATGACGCTGCCCGGGCCGCATGAAGCGGCAAGGCAGGCGCGGGCTAGCGGTTGCCATGGGCACCGTCCTAGTGGCGCTGCTGGTTTTCTATGGGGCGCTGTCGGGATCCCAGGTGGGTCTGGGCCGCGGGGCGGGGCTCCCCCTCCTCTGCCAAGCCCCGCGCAGGGGGGAGCGCTTTGGTCCCCCACGGCTGCTCGCTCTGTACCCCCCCATCCGTCAGCCCCACCCTGGCTCTGCCCTGCGACACGCCTGGGGGCTGGTGTCCCGCCCTCTGGGTTGGTTGCGAGTGGAACACTTGGTGCAAGAAGGGTCCTGGCGGCTCCAGTCAGCACCACTGCCCAGACCTGTGGTTCCATAGCTGCGGGCTTGGAGCTTGCTTCCCCTCCCCCCCCCCCCACCAGCAGTACCCCCTGTGTTGGCACTCCAGTCCCCCTCCTCCCCAGTGCTGACTTCCCGCTGTTGCGGGGGGGGGGGGGGAGTGAGCTCCAGGTCTTGCAGGCCAGATCCGGCTTGTGGGCACAGGAAGTGGCTCCATGCTCCCCCATTCTCCCTCCCCTGGGGTGGGAGAACAGCAGCACATGAAACCACTAGCCCAGAGGCTTTCCCTGCTGCTCCCATTGGCTGGGATTCTGGCCAGTGGGCACGGGGGAGCGGTGCCTGGGATCGCTGAGTCGTTCAGACCCAGGTAAGCATTCCTCCATCCCCTTTACGCCCAAACTCCCCAGTTCACTCCTACACCTCTTTTGGCCTCATGGGTGGTTGGTTGGTGGTCCATGGGAAGGTTTTTGTTGAGCAGGATGGGCTGTGAGCCAAAAGGTTTGAGAATCAGTGGCCTAGACTGTTGATTGTCTAGTTGGGGGAGCCACTGCATAGCAGGGCTGGCGGGTTCCCAGTTACGCTTCACAGCTCGGGGCTCCCAGGATGCAGCTAGAATGTTTCCCCTCTGGCTCCTATGCGTAGGAGCAGCTGGGGACTCTGCATGCAGTCCCCGCTGTTCTTATTGGCCTGGAACTGTAGGGATGGTGCCTGTGGATAGAGCAGGGTGCAGAACTGTCTGTCTGGGCCTTTGCATAGGCGCTGCTTCAGGTAAGCACTCTTACAATATGTAAGTAAGGTGGGAACATAACAGATGATAGTGGTTAGTTTGCTGTCAGTCTGAGGAAGTTTATCTAGTGGGGCCATGCAGGAATCCGGCACTAGTTAATATTTTCATTTGTGACCTGGCCAGCATGGTGAAGAGTGTGATATAAAATTTGTAAAGGACACAGAAGAAAGGATTTCATGGTGTTGGAGGAAAGGAATCAAAGGCAGCAAGAGAGGGGAGATGGGAGCCAATACACGCGGGGAACCGGCTCTTCTGAGTCGCCTGTCCCCTCCTCTCTAGAGGCTGCGGGAGGTGGGCATATGGGAACCAATTCTTGTGGGAAGCCCGCTTTTATGCTCCGTGAGCACTTGCTTCTGCCTCCCCCCTTCCATGTGTAAACGTGTAACCGCTGAAATTTCAAGCGGTTACATGTTTACTCAAATACCTAATCGTTAAAATTCCTGACCCTTACACTTTGTATTCTCTTTGAAGGCTCTGGATAGCATAATTGCCAGCAATTGCAAGTTATCCTATAGCCCTTTATAAGCAAACACATTTATTCTTAAGGTGAAAGCACCCTAGAGAAATGATCCTGGGAGAAGTACTAAATAATTAAAAATTCTGTGCACAGAATTTTCATATTCTGCATATTTTATTTGTCAAATAACACAAAATAATTACATTAGTTTCAATTACAGTAAAACTCCGATAGTCCGAAATGCAACTGTTCAGCACTCCCGATACTCCAGCATCAAAATGCCAAGCGCTCCTGACCAGCTGATTAAAAAGCCTGCCACTCAGCACACGTGCTGGCTGTAACCAGACGGAGCATAAGGTTGGGGGGCGGGGAGTGGGACACATGCTGGCTATAAGGAGACTGAGCATAAGGGTGGGGGGAGTGGGATTGTGTTACAGTATAGAGAAAAGCCTTTTGCTTCAGCAAAGGGGAGGGGAGAGGGAGGAGGATCAGGTTACAACACAGAGGAGACTGGAAGAGTAAAGGGGAGGGGAGAGGGAGGGAGATTGTGTCCTGGCCAGTTGTTAAGGCCTGCAGCTGTACTGGACCTCCTGATTCTCCCGCAAATCTGATAATCTGGCACCACCTAGGTCCAAAAGGTGCCGGATTATCGGAAGTCTACTGTATTTTGGTCATTTATTTCAAAATACCTGTTAGCAAGTATGTCTGTAACAATCCAGATAAAAAAGATTTAGAAAGTTTTTTTTGACAAATGGCTTCCTTAGTAGGCATAGTAATACAGAACTTTGCGTAATAATTCTTTTAAGGCTTGGGGGAGCATTTAGGGCTCTTTGACCTTTTTTATTCTTCTTTCCCTGCTTGCCTTGCATAATCCAGCATTCTACCTCTGGAGAAAGGTGAGGTGAAGCATAGATGCCTCTCCATCCCTGTGGGCATCGATAGTTAACTGCATATTGTGACTATCAGGTGACTATCAGGGCTAGTAACCAAGCGTTTTCTTCAGTAAAGGTTTTGGGTCTCCTTCTGTGAGAAATTACATCTAGCCTCCACCACTCTGTTCACACAACCTCTTTAAACACAGATGCTATGACTTATTTCCGTATTACCCAATTCAAAACAATATCACTACACAGGATGTTTGGGGTGAATTGTCTTGAATGCAATTCAGAGTAACCTCATTTAGCCAGCACACCAGGGTTCCCCGTAAGGTGCGTGCTGGCGCAGCAGCACACCAAAAATTCTAAGCCCACCCACCTCCTCCCCAGAGCCACACAGCAGCCCTTGCCTTCCTACTGGAGAGTGGCGTGGCTGCTTCGGTGGATGGGGCTGGGAGCCATGTGGCGGACGGCTGCTCCGGCGGATGTGGTCATGTGGTAGGTGGCTGCTTGGGCAGGCCAGGACCATGTGAGGAGTGGCTGCTCTGCTCTGGCGGGCTTGGGTTGGGGCCATATGGGGCGCAGCTGCTTTGCTCCGGCGGGCTGGGACCGGGATTGTGTGTTTTTAGGCGGCTGCACAATATGAACAAAGAAATGAGTGCTTCGTATGAAAACATAGCATTGGCACAGATGCCGAGCGCTTCTAGAAATCAGGCCATTAGTGTCTAATGCCAACCCATAAGAACTTGAGTGAGACCTTTAGGTGACATGAGTCCTAGAAAATGTATAGCATAGATTGTCCCTAGACAATGTATAGCAAAAATTTTATAGCAAATGTCTAGCAAAAATTGTCCCGTTGTTTATTACTAGAAAAGAAATGTAAACTGAATTCTTTTGGTTCCTTTTTTCCAAACCTCACCTTGATTTTTTTTCCTGAACTGAAAACTAAAATTACTTTAAGTGGTAGAGGAATCATAAATCTATCATCTGTTGGCACTCTGATGTTGAAAACAACATATGTTCTTGCCCATACAATGAAACAGAAAATGAGTATGACAAAACTTGTAGGTTTCTCCTATGTTTCTCCATCAGGGATATGTATATCTTTCGGGGGGTAAGCAGAGATCTTCCAAGGGAAAGATCAACTCATCGAGATACAGGAAACCCCCACCTTACGACGGCCTGAGTTGCGACCCCTGCACTTACGACCATTTTTGTAAGTGCAGAAGGGGCCAAAACCCCCCAAACTTACATCCTTGGCTCGCATTTACCATGACACCTATTGTAAATGTGGGTTCGAGTTACGACACCCCCTCCCCTCCGACTTGCAATGCTTCCCCAGGAACTGATTGCGTCGCAAGTCGGGGGCCGCCTGTATTTGCCTGGTTTTACAGTAGTCTACATGAGAAGCATAAGTGAAGTCAGTACAAACTACAGTTTTATACAATGACTTGTTTGTTAATTGCTGTAAATTGCCTTACAACAGCAACTGGACTTGCTTCTGGCAGGATGGAAAATATAGAAGGCTTAGATACATCTTTCACTCTTTCAGCATTCCTGCATTGATGCACTTTGGTCATGCCTTGGTATCCTAATAAAAGTTGAGATGCTGTAATTCAAACTTTTCTGCTGGATCTCATACTCTCAATATTGCTAGCAAACCCGCCTACATCCTCTTGGTGTTTTGCATTCCAATAGTAATCATAGGACTGGAAGGGAGTCCAAGAGATCATCTAGTCCAGCTGTGGGAGGGTCTGGGAGAAGGCTGTAAACAGAGGAAGCTGGCTACTTTAAATTTTGCTGTCTTAATTTTATTTGACTTCATATTAAATAAACACTTAAAGTCATGCCTGTTGTTAATTATTCCTTGATTTAATATTTTTTTCTTCCATAACATTTTATATATATGTGTGTGTTAGTAACTGGTGGGTGCCACAGTGGCACACTTCCAAACAAGCTCATATGACTTCAGTATTGGTGCATAAGACAAAACTCACGCTGCTCATGAATGGAAAAGTTAGGGTGAACACTGCAGCATACACGAGGCTACTGGGAACACACTGTCCAGAATTGTTACAGGGGCTTGGCACCTTCCATTAGGTCCAGTTTTTAAAACGAATTCAGTACATTTTAAATGCCGAAGACTGAACAAACAGGAAACAATTGTGTAATTTTGCCTCGGTAATTCCACAGCTTCTCTGAACTCTATTTAGAAACAATTCCTTCTACAGCATCTTTGGACTTTGTTTAGAGACAATCCAATCCTTTCTCTCACATGTTCAGAGACTATGCCATGTCAGAATAACATATGTTATTAAGTAACTGGTGTATGTTCACTTGATTTAACATTTCAAGTATGCTGATTAACTTGGCTTGAAAAAGGAAGATTTCCAAAGGCCCAAATAGCAGTTAGATAGCTAACATACATTGATTTTCAGTGGAAATTGGACACCCAACTGCCATTTTTGTCTTTGAAAAATCTTACCCTAATAATAATTATTCAGAAGCTAAAGGGTTATTGAAAGTGATTCCACCTCATGGAATTTAACTGTTAATAGTCTTTTACTTTTAATTTTTTTAAGATATTAAGAGCAGTTGCTTTCTACTCTCCTCGGACGATAGAACAACGGCTTTACAAGCTAGATGTAGGCTGGCCTAAACATCCAGAATATTTCACTGGGCAAACATTTTGTGTTGCTGTTGATCCTCTCCGTGGTCTGGTCTATGTTGCACAAGTAAGTAATAGCACTGGATTTCTGTCCTTTCAAGCAATATATTGCTTTTCTCGCTCTGGAATTACCATTTGTACTGCAGATTAAGGATGTTAAATTGCGGTTAATTGACTAGTCGAGTAGTCGATGGAATGTCTATCAACTACTCGACTAGTCGATAGGCACTTCCATATTCCTCCATTGAAATGTACAAGAGTCCTCGCTGGGACTCTTGTACATTTCAAAGGAGGAATGCGGAACTTTGTGTGCAGGGCCAGCATGAAGTCCCGCTGACTCCGGGCTGCATGCAGTGTACCAGCTTTGAAATGTGCAAGAGTCCCCAGTGGTGGCTCATTTCAAAGCCACAGCACAGCATGGAGCCCAGGGTCAGCGGGGGACTTAAAGTGCCATGCGGAGTTGGGGTCAGCCGGGGACTCCCGAGCTGACCCCGGGCTTCACAGCGCCCCTTTGAAACATGGAGATGGCATTCAAAGGGCAGCACCACACAGCTGAGCCCCTGGGGATCAGTTGTGCAGTGCTGCCCTTTGAACGTTGCCTGGGCAAGCTGAGCCCACTGCGGGGTTTCTCCTTTGAAATGTAGAGGTGGCGTTCAAAGGGGCAGTGCTGCCCAGCTGAGCAGAGGATCAGCTGTGCGGCACTGCCTGTTTAAAGTACCTCTTCCCCCCTCCTCCCTTTGCTGCCTCTGTCTGATAGAGGCAGCAAGAGGGGGAAGTGACTAGTCGACTAGTCCTTGACATCCTTACTTAAGATGATTGTAACAGTTTAGTGTATTATATTCTTGATGTAAATTTGATTAAGGTTATTAATAGTATACGTTTATTTAAAGTAGTTCTGGATATGAAGGTTTTTTCTGTGCACACTGGGCATGATTCTTTTATGATTTTTAAAGGCTTATAATTAAAAAAAATAGATTCTTAAATAGCAAGTACAATGATATAAGCTCCAAATCAATAAGCCTACAACATGGAACACATTATATTAGAAGCAAGAGGGAGACCAAAGACAGAGAAGGCCCACTACTACAAGAAGAGGGAGAAACAATAGCAAAAAAATGTAGAAATAGCAGAGGTACTGAACAACCTCTTCTTTTTGGTTTTCGCCAATAAGTTTGGTAGTGACTGTTTACCTAGCATAGTGAATGCTAGTCGAAATGGCGTAGATTTGGAAGTTAAAATAGGGAAAAAACAAGTTAAAATTACTTAAAGAAGTTAGATGTCTTCAAGTCACCAGGACCTAATGAAATGAATCCTAGAATACTCAAGAAACTGATAGCTAATGTCTCAGATACCTGCTCTATCATCTTTGAAAAATCATGAAGCCAGGAGAGATTCCAGAATACTGGAAAAGAGCAAATATAGTGCTTATCTATAAAAAGGGAAATAGGAACAACCCAGGAAACTGCAGGCCAGTCAGCTTAACTTCTGTGTCAGGAAAGATTAATGGAGCAGATAATTAAGGAATTAATCTGCAAACATCTGGAATATAATAAGGTGATAGGTAACAGCCAGCATGGATTTGTAAAGAACAAATCATGTCAAACCAATCTGATAGCTTTCTTTGATAGGATATCAAGCCTTGTGGGTAAGGGAGAAGCAGTGAACGTGGTATACCTAGACTTTTAGTAAAGCATTTGGTACAGTCTCATGTGACCTTTTTATCAATAAACTAGGGAAATACAACTTCAATGGGGCTACTATAAGGTGGGTGCATAACTGGACGGATAACATTTCTCAGAGAGTAGTTATTAATGGTTCACAGTCATACTGGAAGGGCATAACAAGTGGGATTCTGCAGGGTGCAGTTTTGGAACTGGTTCTGTTCAGTATCTTTATCGATGATTTAGTTATTGGCATAGAGAGTACGCCCATAAAGTTTGCAGATGATACCAAGCTGAGAGGGATTGCAAGTGCTTTAGAAGTTGGGGTCATAATTCAAAATGATCTGAACAAACTGGGAGAAACAGTCTGGGGTTAATAGGATGAAGTTTAATAAGGACAAATGCAAAGTACTCCACTTAGGAAGGGACAATCAGTTTTAAGCATACAAAATGGGAAGTGACTGTTTAGGAAGGAGTACTGCAGAAGGGGAACTAGAGATCATAGTGAACCACAAGCTAAATATGAGGCGACAGTGTGACACTGTTGTAAAAAAAGAAAAATGATTCTGGGAAGCATTAACAGGAGTGTTGTGGGCAAGGCTATGAGAAGTCATTCTTCCACTTTACTGTGTGCTGATGAGGTCTCAGCTGAAGTATTGTGTCCAGTTCTGGGCACCACATTGCAAGAAAGATGGAGAAGGTCCAGAAAAGAACAACACAAATGATTAAAAGTCTAGAAAACATGAGCTATGAGGGAAGACTGAAATAATTGGAAAAGACAAGACTGAGAGAGGACATAACAGTTTCCAAGTACCTAAAAGGGAAATTCTATAGAAGCCTGCAAGGAGAACAACTATATAGGTCACTTGTGCTACTGTTCCTCCCAGCCCTGCCTCAATTCAGTAAATCACAGAAAAAGGATGGTCCATTGGGCTGGGGGAGATCTGAATTCAATTCCTGCTATGCCACAACCATTTATTTTTAATATGAGCAAGATACTTAGTCTTTCTCTGTCCCTATATGCCATCTTCATAATACTACTCACAGGAGTGTTGTGAGAATTAATAAATCAAAGAATGTGAGGCACTCAGATACTAGAGTGGTGGGTGATATCACAGTTCAGGGGAATTTAATCTATTCCCCTGCATAATCCCTCAAGGGCACCCACTCTAGGCTCCCAGCTCCTCAGCTGTTACCTCTCTTAGGGAGATACTGGATCTCTTTTGCTCTTCTGACCAAGGTTGCACAATTCACTGGCTAGAATGTGATATTCCCAGCAAGATAGACTGTCTAAACAAGCTAGCATCTTCACTTTGTTTTCTCTCATATATGCACACTTCTCTCTCATTTATGCGCAACACAATTGGTAGCAGTTGGAAGTCACCACATAGCCCTTTATAAGTAAATGCATCTATTCATAATGTGAAAGCACTACAGAGAAAGCTTATTAAAACAATGAAAGAACCTATGCACAAACTAATGAAATTACCAACAGTCACTTTCCAACTCCAGAAAGGATTCTGGTAGGAGTAGTCCTTCAGATCCACTTCAAGTTAAAGAAGTATAGATTGGATAAGTGAACAGTAAGGTGGATAGAAAGCTGGCTAGATTGTTGGGCTCAATGGCTCGATGTCTGGTTGGTGGTCAGTATCAAGCGGGGTGCCCCAAGGGTCAGTTCAGGCACCATTTTTGTTCAAAATCTTTATTAATGACCTGGATGAGGGGATAGATTGCACCCTTAGACAGTTTGCAAATGACACTAAGATAGGGAGAGAGGTAGATACACTGGAGGGTAGGGATAATCCAAAGTGATTTAGACAAATTGGAGGATTGGGCCAAAAGAAATCTGATGAGGTTCAACAAGGACAAGTGCAGAGTCCTGCACTTGGAACGGAAGAATCCCAAGCATTGTTACAGGATGTGTACCAATTGGCTATGCAGCAGTTCTGCAGAAAAAGACCTAGGGATTACAGTGGATGAGAAGCAGTAGATGAGTCAACAGTGTGCTCTTGTAGTCAAGAAGGCTAATGGCATATTGGGATGCATTAGTAGAAGCATTGCCAGCAGATCTAGAGAAGTTATTATTCCCCTTTATTTGGCATTGGTGAGGCCATGTCTGGAGTATTGTATCCAGTTCTTGGTCTCCCATTCCAGAAAGGTTGTGGACACTTTCGAGGCAGTCCAGTGGAGGGGAAACCAAAGGCTGTGTCTAGACTACATGCCTCTGTCGTCAGAGGCATGTAGATTAGACACATAGGCAAAGTCAAATGAAGCCGCGATTTAAATGATCGCGGCTTCATTTAAATTTACATGGCTGCTGCGCTGAGCTGACAAACAGCTGATCAGCTGTTTGTCCGCTCAGCGCGCTAGTCTAGACGCTCCCCTGTCGACATCAAAGCCCTTTGTCGGCAGCCCCGTTATTCCTCATGGGATGAGGTTTACCGGGGCTGCCGACAAAGGGCTTTGATGTCAGCAGGGAAGCGTCCAAACTGGCACGCTGAGCGGACAAACAGCTGATCAGCTGTTTGTCAGCTCAGCGTGGCAGCCATGTAAATTTAAATGAAGCCGCGATCATTTAAATCGCGGCTTCATTTGACTTTGCCAAAACAACAAATCTACATGGCTCTGTCGACAGAGCCATGTAGTTTAGACGTACCCAAAATGATTAGAGCGCTGGAACACATGACTTATGAGGGATTTGGTCTTATTTAGTTTACAGAAGAGAAGAGTAAGGGGGGCGGGATTTGATAGCAACCTTTAATTACCTAAAGCAGGGTTCCAAAGATGATGGAGAGAGGCTGTTCTCAGTTGTGAAGATGACAGAACAAGGAGCAATGATCTCAAGTTGCAGGGAGGGAGATGTAGGTTGCATATTAGAAAAAACTGTTTCACTAGCAGGGTGGTGAAGCACTAGAATGGGTTACTTAGGGAGGTAGTGGAATCTCCATCCCCAGAGATTTTTAAGTCCCATCTTCATAAAGCCCTGGATGGGATTATTTAGTTGGGATTATTCCTGCTTTTAGGAGGGGATTGGACTTGATGACCTCCTGAGGTCTCTTCCAACCCTATGATTCAAAAGCATTTAAAAGTACATCCATGTCATCCCCTTTCCTGAAGCGATGAAGTAATTTGGAGTCTTTGTTTTACCAGGACAGACAGACTAGTGAGTGGCTCCACTTACCAGACCATAGTGGTGCAGTTTCTCTTTTTTGATCTTATGTTCTTTAACTTGTCCTGCTTTCACAGTCTCCATCTTGAATTGATGTTGACAGTACTTCTCCTTCCCTGCATGCTTGTGCTGACATCTCTACTTTTCATGCTCATGCTTCTGTTCCTGGTCGGTGAGCACATGGGTTTCCAGATACAAACAGTCCCTATCCAGCTGTAACCTCTCTTGGTCAGCATCTGGGCTTGTCCAGGATCCCAGTTGCAGTAAGGGATTTGGTTGCCTGTGTCAGCCTCTTCCATGCTTCATCCAAATAGTCAAGATTTCCCCTGTCTGCTAGACCCTGTGCCAGTGAGCTGAATGGTCCCTACCAACTTGAACTTCCTACTTCTCATGAACATACAGCAAGCCACACCTACTAGTTGTGCCTTTGGTCCTCAGTGTTGAGCTGCCTTTCTCTGTGTAGCTCAGCCAGCTGACATTTCTTCAGCTATTCGTAATTCATTTGTGCTTGGCTCTTTTCACTATTCCTTTCCACAAAAGACTGTGAGACTTCACTCTGGTTTTCCCTACTATGGTACTTGCTTTCACTGTTGTTGGCACTTATGGCAGTTCACATTGACATAAATCCCACATATGCTGCCATCACATATGTCACTGTCCTGGGCAGTTGCATCCTTTAATGCTCCCTCAGGAGCACTATTCTAGGTCTATGGCTCCTCAGCCAACGTTTCTCTTGGGCAGAGGTCCATATCTCTCTCCCTTCGGATATGTGTGTGAGAATTATTAATGTTTATTAAAAAAATTACATAAAAATTACTAACATTTAAACAAATTTATCAAAGTTAATATTTTATGCTTGATGAAAGACCATGTTTTCAATTTTCCCTTTTTGTGTACACTTTCAGAGAGGGGATAATGTACCAAAGGTATTAGTGTTTTCAGATGAAGGATACTTCTTGTATGCATGGAACTCCACACTTGAAATGCCACATGGTATCTTTGCAATCAACAGTCCTACAGAGAGCTCAGTATGGATCACAGATGTTGGAACTGGTATGTATAATGGGAACATGGTAAAAATATTATGCCACTGAGAAAATATTCTTTTTTGCAGGTATCTCTCTGAACAGTACTTTGCAATGGTTTGATTAAATAAGGTATCAAAAGAACACTAAGCCAGATTCGTGCTCTCCCAATCCTAATTGTGTGCTGATCCAGTTTTCCAGTACAAGGTAGAACAATTTGAAGGCTCATGAGTTGTGCCATTTGCCCATTTGCCACAGCTGATAATTGTGGCCAACATTTATATCTCTTACTTGAGGAGCAGAGCCAAGAAACATGCAACTCTATGCTTTATTTTTGTCCTCTGTCCCATCCTGTTGGGTCCAGTCCTGTGCATACGTATGTGTGATGCCTCTCTAAACTGCAATTATTTTCTCACTACTGAGTTTACTTAGTTCTGTTTCATTATTCTTTAAGTAACAATGAATTTTTATCTTATTACTATTTTGACATCAAAGATCCATAGTTTTACTGAGAAAAGTCTGCTTTTTTAAATACAGGGCAGTATGGGCACACAGTTAAACAGTACAGTTCTTCAGGTAAACTTATTCAAGTCCTGGGTACTCCAGGAAAAGCTGGCTCGGGTTTGAATCCACTGCAGTTTGATCAGCCAGCAGAAATATTTGTGGAGCAAACGGGAGAGATCTACATTGTGGATGGAGATGGAGGAATGAACAACAGATTATTCAAATTGTCCCAAGGTACGTAGAAAGAGCACAAACATGAGAGCTGATGTCTGAAATGTTAGAGGCCTAATAGTACTAGTTTTAAATTTCAGCATTGCTAACTGCGTAGCTGATCTTATGCACATTAACGTTTTTTGACAAATTGTCCATTGATTATCTATATCTGTCACTGCTATTTTAACCCTTGCCTGTATTCTCTTTGTATTGGTAAGATTAAGACCCCAGCATGTGAGTAGTCCCAGTGTCTTCAATGTGAATATTCACATACTTAAAGTTAAACATGTGTACGTGTTAAAGAATTGGGTCTGTGATGAATTAGGGCTATCTCAATTCAACTTATGAATTCTGGTTGATATTCTGAAGTTGTATTATGAAGAGCTGCTATATCACATGTAAGGATGTTAAAAAACGACTAATTGGCTAATTGAGTAATCAATACAATTTTTATCGACTATGCAATTAGTCGATAAGGGGAGGTGCTCTGTCCCAGCTCTCACTGGGTTCAAGAGCTACCCCCACTGCGACTGTGCAATTTAAATGTAGTAGGAGTCAGGTGTGCAGACCATACTGGGACCACAGTGGCTCTGCATTTTAAATGTAGAAAGGGCCACCTGGCTTTTACTACATTTAAAACACAGAGCTGCAGCTGGAGTAGCTCCCAGAGCCAGTGCAGGCCAGCTCCTGGACCGCTGCTGCTCTGCCTCCTTTGATACACCTCTCTCTCTCCCTCCACCCTCCCCACCACCACCACCCGCCCGCACTGCACACTATGGAGATGGTGCCGGAGGAATCGGCTTTTAAGCTGGCTCCCCCTAGCATCAACTCCTGCTTCCTCTCCCCTTGCTGCCCCTGATACAGAGGCAGTAAGGGGGTGGGAGAAGCAAGTAGCTGAATCACTCAACTACCTGATAAGCTTATCAGCCTAGGCTTATCTGATAGTCGACTACATCCCTAATCACGAATGCCTATACCTATTGGATTCACCATTGCTGACAGGGCCTGTAGCAGATGCATACCAGATAGATACAGCAGGAGGTGCTTAGGACACAGTGAGCCTGTTCAGGTGCAAATATCTGGGAACACTGCATGAGTTGTATTGAAGATCAGACTAGCTGATTTCTCTGAAGGAATGGGAGACAGTAAGAGCAGTGGACAGAGAAACAAAACAAAGGCAGCCACTTGACCAGGAAGGATTTAAATAAGAGAATCCGTAGGTGTATAGGGAGAGAGGAAGAGGAATACAGGAGACAAGCAATGTCAAAAAAGCTGGGTGAGAAGCTCCAGGAGAGACACCTCACCCAGTAGGTAACAGCCAACATGAGCTAGTGGCCAACATATCCTGCCCGTCTAGATACAACTGGCCCATAAAGATTCCCAAGCAAAGGATGATATGGTAAAACGCATGCGTTATAACTAGGGATGTCAATCATTAGTTGACTAGTTGCTTCTCCCCGCTTGCTGCCTCTATCAGACAGAGGCAGCAAGGCAGTGGGGAAGAGAAGAAGGTACTTCAAAGCAGCAGTGCCGCTTGGAGCCCTGGGGCCAGACCCTGGGCTCCACGCAGCGCTGCTACTTTGAAATGCCACGTGCAGCCCGGGACCAGCTGGGGTGTCCCCAGGCTGCATGTGGCGTTTGAAAGCAGCAGCGCCACACAGAGCCTAGGGTCATCAGGGGAGTCCCCAGCTGACCCTGGGCTCCACGTGGCACTTTCATCGTTGAAGTGTAGCAACAGCTCTAGGGCTGTTGCTACACTTCAAAGTTGGAGATACCCCATCAACTAATCGAATAGTCAATGCAAGGACTATTCAATTAGCCAGTTAGTCGATGTTTAACATCCCTAGCTATAACATTGTTTTGAATTATTTGTACTATCCTGTGCTTGCTTGACATGAGTAAGTATAAATGAGTATTAATGTGTTAGTCTGTACTAGGGATGTAAAATCCTGTTTTAATTAGTTAACTGGTTAAACCTGATTAAACGGGGCGGCAAGAGGGCTGCTCCAGCCTAGTTTGGCTGAAGTGCCTGTGGCGGACGGGGACTGCTTCGATCTGGCTGGAGCCATTAAGGGTGAGGCTTACCAGTTAACCGGTTAACCATTTACATCTTTACTCTGTGCAAAGTATCTGAGTGTGTGTTGACTGCTTCACAATTGCTGCATGTCCCCGAAAGAATTAATCTGTGCTCCAAAAGCTTCAGGCTTAGGAGTGGAGTTCTGGGAGAAAGTTGTATTCTAGTAATTCAGAGATCAGCAATAGTACTGACAGGGTGTACTAAATGGGGATGTCCCTGCATAGACTGGCTCCCGCCTGCCATCCTGCATTGCTGCCTCTGATACAGAGGCAGCAGCATGAGGTAGTAGCAGCTTTTGTCCATGAGGGCCCCGAGTTCCCTGCAGACAGAGGCTGCACCAGCATCCTATGGAATAGCCTATGTCCATGACAGTAGACCCTGTCCATGGGGGTTGGGGTAGGGCTGAGCTCTCTGTGGACAGAAGCTGTGCCAACATCCTGCCTGCCCACCCCCGGTGCTGCTGCCTCTGATACAGAGGCAGCAGTGGGAGCAGAGAGGTGGCTCCATGATGCCAGTGCCCTGAGCACTTGATCCCACCTCCTCCTCCCTCTGCCTCTGTGGGAGGCAGCAAGGGAGGGGAGCAGGTTGCTGTGCAGAGAGCCAGCTTAAAAGATGTTTCCCCATGGGCACCAACTCCCGCCTCCCCGGCCTTGCTGCCTCTGTATCAGAGGCAGCAAGGTGGGGAATGCACGTGGTCATTAGGATTAACCAATAAATCCTGGCTTATGAGTTAATCATTTAAATGATATACGCTAACATCTAGTACTAAAGAAGAAGGATGGCAGACTGAGAGTCAGTGCCCTAGAAATGTGCCAGAGAAGCTAAGGGAGAAATAACTGTTGCAGCCTGCTGGAGCTTCAGAAACTTAAATGCCCTTCATGTCTCTAGGGCAGCAGAGCCTTGGATTCCCCCTCAGAGCACTCCATCTCATGGCCAGGAGGGTTGCTTGCTAGGATTTGTGTCAGAGGCTTACTAGGAGCTTTCACTCTGTAGGTAGGGCTACTCAACTTTGGAAGCCCCGGGGGCCACAATGATACTCATAGCACATGCCGAGGGACACAACGTAAGTGTGGTTGCAAATATATGCAAATAGCTTCTTTCACACTGACAGGGATAAATACAAAGCACTTTCCACAATGCCCCGGTGCTCCCAGCACCTCCTCCCTGTGGGCTAGAAATGCCGACACTCTGTACCCATCTGTTGCAGCCAGCCTGTCTGCTTGCATCTTTCATTGCTCACTCCTCCTGGGACACGCCTCACTGCTGTGGAGTGTGTTCCCAGTGGAGGCCGTATTCAAAGGATCCCACCCGCAGGCCACATGTTGAGTCCCGTGTAAACCCAAACCGCACCGCAGGCCGCATGTGGCCTACGGGCCATGTGTTTAGTAGCCCTGCTGTAGGTCATACTTCTATCATTCATGCATCTTAAAACTATTATTCTATTTTGAAGAAACAAATCTTTAAAGAAACCAATACATTGTCATGACCATGAACTTTGTTTTTCTGCAAAAGTAGACCTTTGTATATAGCCAGTTATATTTTTCCATTTATTGTGAGCAATAGACAGATACATCTAAGCATTGTATTTTATTCTAGTTTAAAAAATTCGCTGTCTCTAGCATGATTTGGAGAGAGATGCTTCCCCCCTTTCTCTCTGTTTGATACAGTAGCTTTCTCTTTAACATACGCAGACACCAAATGCATTAATAAAATGAAAAACAAACATATCCTACATGGAAAAAATAGTGACCACAAATAGAATTGTTTCCTTATAAATAGTAACGTTTGAAATTAGGAGTAAGGTCATTGGGACTATCTCCTGGAGATTGTGTTTAAATCCTGCTAGTTTAAAGGCCTGTCTTATAAAAATAACTTATACTTCTATTGCTATGAATAATTTAGAAGGAATTTAAGACAAAAAAATTTCACTCATTCATACTGCATAATAAAAGTGAAAACTATTTTTTCATTATTTATCATGATTTCTGCTATTAGATTTCAATGAGATATGGCTGCGTGGGGAAAATGGTACAGGTGTTGGTCAGTTCAACATTCCTCACAGTGTCACAGTGGATTCTTTTGGACGGGTAAAGAATTAAAACTCTCTATTTTTAATGGTTTAGAGACCGTTTTTATGCCTTCTCCCATATATGTATAAATGTATTTTTGCTATTTAATGTCCTTTGCCAAAAAAAACCCCTTTAAAAGTGCCATTCTTTCATATTTAATTTTTAGATCTAATCTACTGCATACAATTTTAAGCATGGGAGCAGTCGTCTTAACTTTTTCACATTGGAAACTTTTTCTAGAAGTGGCTGGAATAGTAAGAGAGGGTCTTGACCAGTCTTCACGTACATATGTTCATTGACTTCTTACAGTCCCCAGGAGGAGGCTACTACTATAGACCGTTAAAGGATTTGCACTACATGGAGGCAGGAAGAAGGAAGTCCCCATAATATGTTGTCATTGCCATTCTGTTTCCATAAGATGCACAGAATCTGCAAAATGGGAGAATTGACTCTGATGGATATGATTGTCTATAACAAAACAGTTTCATTCTTCCAGTGACTGCAATAAATGTAATGCCTTAATTTTAGTAGTACGTTATTACAACCCATTAAGGCTACATCTACGCTGCACAGTTATTTCAGAATAAGCTATTCCAGAATAGTTACTCCAAAATAGCTTATTTCGAAATAGCTCATCTACACGGCAGGGAAGCCTCAAAATTAGTCCGAGACAGTCTTCTCTAATGTAGACATGATATCTTGAATTAGTGCCCCAGAAGGAATAACTTAGAATGGTCCTGGTGAGGGGCTATTTCAAAATAGCTGAAGTGAAACATCTATGCATGCCTTATTTCAAAATAGCTATTTCAGAATAGGCGTTATACTTCATAGAATGAGGTTTACAGAAGTTGGAATAAGCTGTCTGTTATTTTGAAATTATTTTGAAATAACGGAATTACTGTGTAGATGCTTGCATAATTATTTGGAATAATGGCTGTTATTCCAAAATATCTTTGCTGTTTAGACACACCCTTACAGTCCACAGAAAAAATCTATTTCACACATTTCTGATTAAACAAGGGACATCCTGAAGATAACCAATACCCACAATTCCCTATGCCAGCCAGTTTTTGAAGTATTATTGCACACGCATGTCTACAGATGCAGACCTCCTAGACCCTGCTCATCACTTAGCTTAGTTGAAAAAGAAGCAGTTGTTAATTTAGTTACATCATACTTAATATTGAATATGAGTACAGGTATTCCTGTACATCCCTCATGAAAAGTTGTACAGAGAGCTGGTTGTAGAAAGCAAATATAGGAATGAATGTAGATTATCTCTTCAGGTACATCTACACAGCAGCGTTATTTCAGAATAATTGATGTTATTTTGAAATAACAAAATGTACATCTACGCAGCAAGCCATTCTTTCAAAATAATGGCAAGATGGAGGACTTCTTACTCCCAACTCCTGTAATCCCCATTTCACAAAGAGTAAGGGAAATGAAAGGAAGAGTGTTCTTTCTTCGACTTCTTGCTGTGTAGACCGTGCCAAAAGCCGAATTAAGCTATTTTAACTTCAGCTACTCAGTTGATGTAGCTGAAGTGGCATATCTTAATTCGACTTTTGCCCTGCAATGTAGACATGCCCTCAGTGATTAAGAATTTTTTTTGAGGGAGGAGGTCTGAGAATTAATACCTGATTAGTCCATTTTGTAAAATGAAAGCAGAGCCAAATTTGTTCCTGATGTAACCCTTTCTTCTTCACTATATTTGGCCTGTGTATGAGGAACTGATGCTTTTCACATAGCCGTTTATAGCCAACTGTATTTATTGTGTACAACAGGTGTGGGTTGCTGACCGAGGAAATAAAAGAATACAGGTTTTTGATAAAGTCACAGGAGAATGGCTGGGATCCCTGAAAAGTTGTTTTGAAGAAGATGGTCCCTCTTCTGTCAGGTATTGTAACTATATATTTCCACAAAAACATTTAAAAGGAAACAGAATACAGTAAAACATGTGCTGTCTGGCACTTAACTATCCAGAAAACTTTAGAAACTGGCAAATTTCCTAGGGGCTTGGCAGCCCCTGCAGCACAGGGGTTGCAGCTCCAAAAAGGTTGCACACCACTGTGCTTGACCTTTTCGGAAGCTTCCAGAGCATCTCCCCAGATGGAGCCTGAGACCTACTAGTTTCATAGCGTCTCACCAGATCGCGCTTAGGTTGATGTCCCGGAATTTAGATAACCAGAATGCCCGATTCCCTGAGCGTGCCAGATAACACAGATTTTACTGTACTACATTTTCTCCTGTAAGAGTCCATACTACTTTAAATTGATAGCAGATGCTTGATTTCAGGCTCTGGAATTAGCAAGTGGAATTGCTGTGGAATTAGGGCCTGACACACAATCCTGCAATAGGCCCTGTAAAAATTAATCCTTGTAGTCACATGACTACATAGGAGCTGCCTATGTAGAGTTGACTGGTGCATTGGACTTTCATTTTAATTAAAAGCTGTGAGTTTCATAAACTTTAGGGAACATAATTAGGAGCCTGTTGTAGCACCCTTTCTCAGATGTACAAAAGCTATGCCCTAAATTCAGTTTGCATTCATTTACTGTTATCCTAAAATCTGTAGCTCGAAGGAGCAGCCACAGCATGTAGTGCAAGTCCTGTATACTTACTCTGTATATTCTACAGCAGTATAAGACTAAAAACGGTCAGATCATTTTCATTTGATTTGGAAAGTTCAACATTTCGACTTCAAGTGACTGACACATGGGTTACCCATGAGGGTACCCTAAAACTCAGATTTGCAGGACCAGATCTAAAAGTTAGATAGCTGATCGCCTACACGGCATGTGAATGCTATTTGCTCACCTAGATATGGATAATAATTTTTGAAAGCACATAGCAGTGTTAACATGAAGTGTTCTAAGGATATGTTAATTCTAATTTATTTAATTGTTTGTTTTCAGATTAACTGCCAGTGAGGAATATCTGATTGTAGTTCAGCTGAATATTAACAGAGTGTCTATTTTGGCGGCACCACCAATAGGCTCCATTAGAGATTGCAATGTGGTAAACACAATCCAGCTTGCTGATGAGGTCAAGCCACATCTAGTGGATATAAATGTGAAGACTGGAGCAATTTATGTTGCAGAAATTGGTGCACAACAAGTACAAAAATATGTACCCTCAACCTAATGGTTCTCTTTGGTCATTCAGCACAAGCTATTTTTTCTGGATTACAAGACTTGTGTTTCCTTACATTCACTGGAGACTGTGCTTCCACTCAGAAGTGCAGCATGTTGCACCACTAGAATGCATAAAATAACTCTGTTTTGTGACCTGCCCTCACTCTTATTTTCTGTGTCAAACTCAGGGAGCTGTTGGTCTGTCAATTTGTCTCTGCTTGCATTTTTATGTGTTTTGTTTCATATTTGTTAGTTTGGGGGATTTGGAGAATGAGATTTTTACCATGTTTTATCCTGCAGTGTAGTTTTTCCTCTTCTCCCTTGATAAATCATAAGACATTGAGTATGTAATTATTCTGTTAGTCTAGACATTATTTCCATTGTTAGTCACTCTGCTCCACAGTCCGAGGAGCATCTTGTGACTTCTTTGCCTAGCCAGTGCACTCTGTTATATCCGAAGGTCCTAGCTGGCAAAGAGAAATATCTACATATTTAATTTTCTTGAAGCTCTGGATTCTAGCTTAACATTGCTTCAGGTTTCCTTGGCTGAAATCAGAACAAAAAGATGCAACATGTCTCCGTGGCTTCAGGCAGACCTCTGATACAGGTCAGTGCTGAGGCTTTAGCATCTCTGGCATCTACCTTAGGTAATCATTACTGCTGCTGTTGACATCAAAGGCATCAATTCCTTACTAATTTAAGCCAACTCTATATAAAACACTTTAAACAGGAGTAAGAGTATCTTCACAATGAAGTATAGTAATAGAGAGGTAGCCGAGTTAGTCTGAACTTGCTAAAACAAAAGGAAAAACTATGTAGCATTTTAAAGACTAACAAGATGGTTTAATAGGTGATGAGCGTTCGTGGGCCAGACCCACGATCTGAGGAAGTGGGTCTGGCCCACGAAAGCTCATCACCTATTAAACCATCTTGTTAGTCTTTAAAGTGCTACATAGTTTTTCCTTTTGTTTTCATAATGAAGTGACACTGATGGTTTTTTTTTTTTTTCACAAACTTGAGTTTCTAAATTGTTTTAGGTAAATGGGTACAAGTTTTTTGTGTGTAAGCAAGGCCTCAAAGTAGAATGTGTTGGAAGTATAGCATATAAGAGATCCCTGAGGTGTGTATTTTAATCTGCCTTAGACCTGGAGTCCTATAACATGATTTTGTTCTCTTAATTTTGTTGAAACACAAATACATTGTCTAGACTAGAGCAATATTTGGCCTTTGGAGTCTTGTTTTTAGAGCCCAGGCTAATCTTTTATTCTGCCTTCATTTTTTCAAAGACAATTCTCTAAATACTCAGCCATGACTTTCCACTTCTTTTTGAGGGACTTCTGCCGATATATCAGCTGTTTATTTTTCTATAGCACAGAACTTGCAAACTTCTTTGTGCCTGGTCCAGAGTCTTTGTCTTTATCGTTCTTCTCCAGAATCCAGTTTGGGTTTTGGGTTGTGTAAGTTAGCATCATTATCTTCTCCAAAAAATATATATCTTTCTGTCTACCCCATCCTTATTCCACATTAATTCCAATGCCTTTTAGGTGTTGCTATGTAGCCTTTCAGAGTATTCTGCCTTGAGTATAAAAGGGGCGAAACAAGAGCATCAGTTCTTTGATGTATTTCAGGTAGTCAAGAATTGACTCGTCTTATGAAAAATATGATTCATCTAAGAATCTGGCTGCAAAGATTCAGTCAGGAGCTATTAATTCTTTGCAGAATGATCTGGGAGATTTTCCTTTTCACATGACTGCCCTGATTCCTTGGCTATTTTGGATGCAAGTAGTAGGTCAAGAAAGACTAAATTGTTCCACCTTTGCAGGTTAAGAGTATAGGAGGTGGAAACACTGGGACAGGAAGTGTTCATCATGGATGTCTCAGCAGTTGAATGTGATATTGCTTAGTGCATAAACTGATGAGACCTCAACTAAGCTGTGAAGACCTTTCTTGCTAAAGTGTCCAGATCTTCATGTAACATGTTATAGCAACAGTTTACCTGAATCATCAAGGAAGAGTCAGATTTGGTTACCATATTTTGACATTATTGCTGCTTTGGAGCCAGGCAATCCTGAAGAAAGAGGGCTTTGTATTAGGGATGTAAAAATGTAACCATTTAAACTGTTAACCAATAGGCATCAGCTTATTGGTTTCCATTACAGTTACACACTGGCTCTCAGGGAGCCGGGCTGCTGGCCCTACTGTCAGGGAGGCTTTACTGTGGGCTCTGCAGTATAAAGTAGGGATGTTAAGAGGTGGGTAATTCTATAATTGTGTAGTCAATAGAATTTTTATTACTCAATACTCGATAAGGGACGTTAGATAAGAGGCTGTAGTGTGTGTGGGGAGAAGAGGCGGCACCACGGAGACGGTGCTGGGGGGAACTAGCTTTTAAGCCAGCTCCCCCACAACACCAGCTCCTGTTCCCCTCTTCCCCAACTGCATCTGATACAGAGGCAGCAAGGGGGGGGGGGCAGGATGCGAGTAGTCGACTTGACTATTCAATAAGCCTAGGCTTATTTGTTAGTCGACTACTCACATCCCTAGCATAAAATAGGGATGTGAAAGATTAACTGGTAGGGGCTGGTGCAGCTCCCCACCCGATGTGGGCAGGGGCAGCTCCAGGCATCCAGAGCAACCTCTGTCCTCAGTGGGCCTGGGCATGAAGCAGGGAGGGGCTGCTTCAGTCTGATTGAAGTAGCCCCTGCCTGTAGCAGTGGGCCACTCTGGCCTGGCCATAGTAGTGGGGAGGGGGGGAATATATAAGCTTTGTACTGCGGAGTCTGCAGTGCTTGTAACCATGTAACTGCTAGGATTTTTAGCAGTTACATGGTTAAATTTTTAAACAGTTATTACATTTTTACACTCCTCCTTTGTATAGATCTTTGTGATATTGAAAGTCATTGTACCAGCAGATATCTACTGGTAGCTCAAGAAGCCTTCCAGGTGATACAAATAATGAAGTTCTACATGTGCCTTTGAGACCTCTGTGTCTTTGGGAGTTTTCACTCAAACATCTATTTTTTTAAAAACCATTTTTTGGCTGAATAGATATGGGCTGACTTGGTATTCTGCTACAGTGGCTGGTGGCCAGATTTCAGCAAGATGCATGGTTCATTCAAATAATGTAGAGGGCTCGTTATCTGTGTTACCCTTTAAAAGTGAGTCTCTGATATTTTTTTTAAACATCACAATAATATTTTTCATTAAGCCACAGAGATACGCCGAGGGATAATTTGAATAGTTGTTTGATCTCCTTGCTGACCCCTTCATCCTTGGAATCAGTGGGAGTTAGGTGTTTAAATGCCTTTCAGAATCTAGGCCAAAGTGTGGTGTTCAGTTTATAGGGGCTTGTGGTATAGACGGATGTCACCTGGTAATTAGTATGAAATTATCAAACTCCTTTTCACTGCTGTACTTGTGACCTACTTCAAGAGATGACTAATAAGTGTATTAACTTTTTGAGCACTGTCTAAATCCCTATTTTTGTATTATTAGTTGAAACTGATTTATTAATAATAATTGAGCAAAATTACAGTATAGCATAATTTGGCAAAAAACGTAAATTAGGCTTCCATAATGGGAGACCTTCCACAGTTTGGAAGTGCTGTCCTTATTTCTGTAGCCTGGTGTGATGACTTTGGTTGCATAGAATTTTTTGATCTGAAGAAAAATGGGGAAGGAGAATCAGACCAGAAAACACAAACTATTCATCTAAATTAAATGTTTTGTATATTGCCTGTTTGCACACGTGTTAATAAAATTACTCACTTTGAAGTTAAAATTCTGTATTGCTTTTCTCATCCTATTTCACCACTCTTGTGACTACTATTGATGTTATCCAGAAAAAGAAATTGGAAATGGATGCATAAATCTTAATTATTACAGTTTATCATGTTTCCCTCAGACTACTAATTATGATGATTGAGTTACATAAGCCTTGATATGAAAACAACAATATAATCATTTCCAGCTACACTGAGTTTTTTATTGAGGATTAAACTAAGTCTTTTAAAAAATCCAGATATAAAATTAAGATTGAAATCAATGTGGGATTAAAGAACTCAAACTCTTTAGCTTGTCAAAAGGACGATAAAGAGGTAACTGCACTACAATGTATAAAATACCTTCACAGGGAGAAAATGCCAGGTACTAAAGGGCTCTAAAGTAGAGGAGCATAACAAGAATTAATGACTGCAAGTTAAAGCCTGACAAATTCAAATTAGAAATAAGGCATGTATTTTTAATAGTGAGCGGATGAATCACTGAAACAACCTGCCGAGGGAAATTGTGTATTCCCCATTTCCTAAAAGTGGATGATTTGTGGATAATCTGCTTTAGTGCAGGTGTGGGCAACCTTTGGCTCTTGGCTCACCAAGGTAATCCACTGGTGGGCCACGAAACATTTTTCTGATGTTGACCATCACCTTATGGCCACCCTGCAGCTCCCTGTAGCCACAGTTTGCTATTCCCAGCCAGTGGGAGGGACATGCTGGCTGCCACTTCTTGCAGCTCCTGTTGGCCAGGAACCATGATCCATGGCCAACGGGAGCTGCAAGCAGCCGTACCTGTGGATATACTGATAAACAAACTGTCAGCGGCTCACCGAGGGTTAACCCTGGCAAACGGCCTCTGTCTGCCTTATTGCCTAGCTGTGGATTAGAGCTGTAAGGTGAGTGAGGTAATATTTTTTTATTGGACCAACTTCTGTGGGTGAAAGTGTCACGCTTCCAGGCTTACACAGAACTTGAAGAGGAGACTTAAACATTTTATTAAAGCTAATGTTAAATTATATAATACACAGTTAAAGAAAAAGTGACTATACTTATGGGTATGCTTCTTAGATTATCTAAAAATACAAAGTTTGATTTAAGAGTAATAAAATACATGTGGTACATGCTGTGAAATAACCCAAATTAAGGTGAATACATTTAACAATACAGTTTAGTTATCCAAATATCTCTGTACATCGCTCATGAAAAGTTCTACAGAGAGCTAGTTGTAAAAAGCAAATATAGGAATGAATGTAGATTGCTGTGTAGACGTACCCTGAAAGACAGTGTTATTTCAGAATAACTGATAAATAGCATAGTTTGCTATAAATCAGTGGTCCCCATCATTTTGGGGATGCCGGGCGCCTGGGGGTGGGGCCGCTCATGTGCTGCACGTCTGGGGGCGGGGCCGCTCACGGGCCTGGGGGCGGGGCCAAGCATGCGCCGCGTGCCCAGGGCCGGCACCGACATGTACCACAACCCCGGTCAGGGGCCACCCAGGTGCTGCACACCCGGGGCCGGCACCGGCATGTGCCACGACTCCGAGCAGGGGCCGCACAGGTGCCGTGTGCCCGGGGCCGGCAATGGCATGTGTTGCGACCCCAGGCAGGGGCTGCCCAGGCGCTATGCACCCGGAGCCGGCACCGGCATCTGCCGCGACCCTGGGGCAGGAGCCGCCCATGCGCCCAGGGCTGGCACCTGCCGCACGCCCAGGGCAGGGCCACCCCAGATTGCTCCACGGGCTCCCATAAATGGCCCAGCGGGCGCCATGGCGCCCGCGGGCACCACGTTGGGGACCACTGTTATGAACAGTTCTTTTGATATAATGTCAAAATAATGTCTAGGTGAAAGTCTTCTTATCTGTCCCCTTACTCCTCGTAAAATGAAGGTAAGTCGGAGGAAGAGTGCTCTCTCTCAGACTTTCTGCTGTGTAGACAGCACCAAAAGTCAAAATAAGCTATTTCGACTTAAGTTACGCAATTGATGTAGCTCTCTTGTGTAGACATGCCCTCAGTGACTGAGAATTTAGGATTGGTTGCAATCAATTAGGGAGGTATGTCTATTATTACTTCAACAACTTTCCACTCTAATATCTCGGGACCCAGATGGCTACAGCAACACTGTGAAGAGGTAAGGTTTGGCAGTTACTGAAATTGCTTATTTGAAACACACGAGGGCACCAAACCTCTGTTAGTGAGGGCTGGCATTTTCAATGTACAATACAAGGCAAGAGCAAACAACATATCACATCTAAAAGTTAACAGTAATCAATTGTTATTTATTTTCACTCTTCAAACCAGATAATTCTGTTACAATTGATTTGTGCACTTTTACAAGATTTATGGCTATTTTTATTTGTTTCCATTACATTTTCTAATTGAACAAAATCCTTTCAGTACCAGCTAAACTGGTTCATCTCTTCCTTATACTAAAGATTTCAATTCAGTTTGTTGCTTTGGAAGTGACAATTTTTTTAAAAAAAATCAGTTATTTCCAAGTTAAGTGTCCACAGGAGGAGTTACTGGTATGTTTGTAACAGTAAAATAATGCCAGCAAATTAACTCAGAATTAAGCGTGTTGATTCTGATTTCTCATCCCCGTCCTATCGTCTGTACATAATCTGCCATTGAGTAATAGCTCACTCCATGAGAATTCCTGGTGTGATCAATGCAGTATAGCTGTCAGAATCAGGCCTTACTTCAGCAATCATCATTTATCTGCAATAACACTGCCAAATGTTTAAAAGATCTTTAAGTGGCTGTCTTGTCACAAACCAATTCTACTGGCCAGATACACAGAGAAGCATTGGAATTCGAGTTCATCTGCAAATTCAATTCACATGCTAATGGACTCAATCGTGATGAAGGATGGTTGGGACACTATCAACCTACAGTCAATGAAGGTGCAAACAGCTCTTTGTGTAGATTCCTATGTCAGGAAGGTTACTATCAATTGACTTTGATTCTTATCTGCTTCGTTTTAACTACCCAACTTACTGTTTCCGTCTACCTTCCTGATTTTCTATACCCTCTGATCCCTGTCTCCAACCCCCTCCTTTTTTCCTCCCCTTCCCCTTCTTTCCTATTTATTTTGGGTCTATACATCCTAAACTCAAAACTCCAGTCATCTGAAGAAGTGGGTTGTGCCCACGAAAACTCATGATACCATCTACATATTTTGTTAGTCTATGAAGTGCTGCCAGACCATTTGTTGTTGTGTTTTGTTTTGTTTGTTTTATTTTTAGTATGTTACAATTTGTCACAATGCTGAAGACTTAAGTAGCATCCATGCAACTAGGTATGAATAATAAACATAGCCATAGAAGAAGTAGCAAATAGTAAATCTGATTAAAATAAAACTACTCATAAATTCAGGTTAAGTTCATTGAATAGTTTTAAATGCAAAAAACAATAGAAAACAATTTTTGGAAGTGTCTATATGAATCATTTTGACTTTGTTTCAAACTGACATTTTTTTAAATCAAATTTTCAATCTGAACTGATTCTACATGTTTTGATCCAAATTAGTATATTGTATTTTTCATTTAATCGAGAAAACCCCGGGGGAAGGTCAGTTTCAACCCCAATGGCAGTGATTTTTGTTGTTTTTTGTGCCTTTTAACTGAAGCTATAAGTCTTGGACTATGTCAGTTTTATAGATTCTAAGGCAAGAAGGACCTGCATAATACAAGCCACAGAACCTCACCCAGCAGTTTCTATAGCAAGTCCGTAATATCGGTTTCAGCTATAGCTTGGTTATTTAGAAATACATTATTTAAGGGCTTCAAATGCTGTATTATCCACCACTTTAGGAATATTGTTCCAATGGTTAAGTAGCCTCACTGTTAAAGTTCACTTTATTTCTGACTGAATTTGTCTAGTTTCAGATTCCAGCCACAGAGTTTTGCCTTTTTTCTGCTATACTGAGTTTATCTGTTAGGAATCTCAACTTCCTGTATTTGCAGACTATGATCAAATCACTACTATTTATTTAACCCAAGAAAATATTAAGATCTACTATATATTTTAGAGAGTGTGTGTGTGTCCATCCATCTGTCTGTGAATCCATTTGTTCAAGAACTCCTCCTAAACAGTAAGAGCTAGAACCACCAAATTTGGTATGCAGCTTTGTCTTATCATAACTTAAAGCAAGGTCAGGGTTTGGTTGGGCCAGGACAATGGGAAGTGCAAGGAATGTAATTGTTTCACATCAAATGGAAAGGGAGGGGAACCAAAAACTGCTTCACAGAATCATACCATAGTTTCCACAATCCAGAGTTGCAATTGGGCTGAGATAAACACAAGGAACTCCAGCCACAGTCTAAGGGTGCATCTATATTGCAGTGTTTTTCTGGAAAAACAATACTTGCATCCACACTGCCATTGAGTTCTTTCTACAAAAAGTCGAAAGAACGGAGGGTTTTTTCCGACAGCAGTAAACCTCATTATATGAGGAAAATACTTTTTCGGAAAAAGGTGTGTGTGGCTGCAGAAGGGAGAGTTCTTTCAAAAGAAGAGGCCTCCAGGAAATAACACAGGTGCCCTGGTGCCCACTCTGTCCAGACTAATCACATCAGTGTGGACACTATCTTTTGAAAAAGCACATCCCTTTTCAATGTGCTTTTGCTGTCTGGACACTCTCTTTCAAAATAAGCTTTTCTGGAAGATTTCTTCTGGAAAAGCTTCTTCCGAAAGACGCCTGCAGTCTAGACGTACCCTAAGTTTTGTGGATCATTAGAAACTCTAGAAAAAAATCTAGGATTAAATGAAAGAACCTCCTTCAAACATTCAGGATCCCTAGGTAGCTGCTACTGGCCCATCTTTACCTGCCTGGAATGAATCTATAGTAGCTATATGTGTGCTGCTAGAAACATATATACTTGTGACTTGGTCACATATGGATCAACCTCAATATTCATGTTAATGTACTTGGCTTATAAGCAAGTATAGCTGGTATCCATGTGCATCTTTCCTGTAATGCAATGGCACACACAATAAGCATGTTTCACCAAAATATAATTCTTGTAAAAGGAATATTTCTTTACTAAGTATTTGTAAAGGGATAGGTTAGAGGTGTGGTTCTATCCTACATGATTTGCGATGGCAATTCTTCTATAAAGTCAGTAGTGTCTTATCCCCAGTGTTATTTGTACGCTGTCAAAAGATACAAGGAATTGCTGTGAGAGCAGAGATTATACTGTGCCCAGGAGCTGCATTCTCAAGATACATCTACATTGCAGTAAAAAACATGCAGCACACTCAGAGCCCAGGTCAATTCGCTCAGGTTTGCAGGGCTATAAATTTCAGTGTAGATGCTCAGGCTGGGGCTTGACCCCAGGCTCTGGGACCCACCCACTTCACTGGGTCTTATAGCTCAGGCTCCAGATTGAGCACAAATGTCTACACTGCAATTTTTAGCCCCACAGCCTAAGCCAGCTGAGCTAGGCCTGTCATGGAAGTGCCATGCAGGTCTCTTATTGCAGTGGAGACATACCTTCCATGGGGCTTGTGACAGATGATGCTATCAGATTAAAATAGCTTTGGATAATCAATAAAATAGGTTAAAAGCTGGATAAACAGTTGAAGATAATTTTTAAGAAGCTAAGAACATAAGAACAGCGATACTCAATCAGAGCAAACATCCATCTTGCTTAGTGTCCTGTCTTCCTACAGTGGCCAATGCCAGGTGCCCAAGAAGGAATGAACAGAACAGGTAATTGTTAGGACATAGATTTTCAGGCCTGTCTGTAAAGGCCTATATAAGATCCAAGAATTAAAATCACAGTCTGAGGCCTCATTCTTGAGCTCTAAGGCCTTTAGTTAAGCAGCAGGGGTTGGGAAACCAGTCTTGGCACATTCCAAACAGTCCTATTGAATATTGCTTGGTTATTATGCTCTCCATCTCTATTGTTTATCTGTATAGCTCTGTCTAGTTCTTTGATTATTTCTATTTCCTGTATCGAAATGTTTCTTGGTATAAACCAATTAAGGAGGTGGGATATAATTGGTTAGATAATCATGATACAATATGTTAGGATTGGTTAGTTACATTACAGTAGAATGATTGGTTAAGGTGCACCTGAAAATATTACTATATAAGGAACAAATAGGAAGTGAGCAGGGGGGAAAAAACCAAGGGAAAAAGGAAAGGATTTGGGGTTAGCTTCCAGCAAGCACAATAACATTGAATTGTTTGCATCTCCAGACTTCGGGTGGTGGTGTTTTCTGTTCACATGAGAAGGACCAAGGAAGCAGGTGGATGAAGGGATAAGCCCTCTAACAGTAATCATGAAATGATCCATCGCAGTTGTACATGTTTTGCGATAGCTTCTGACAAAGGCTAGGGACACCATTCCTTCCCGTTCTGGCTAATAGCCATTGATGGACCTAGCCTCCATCGTTGCTACATTTTAATTAACTTGAAAAACATCACATACTATACTGTATCCTCATGTAAATACATGACCCAGCAGATAGTACCTGCTTTTTCACTTTTTAACCTGTCATCAGTAATGTGAATAAAAATAAACGTGATCCTTTCTGTTGGGTCATTTTCTTGTTACAAAATGGGGAGAACAGAGTGAACAATCAGAAAAGTTTGGCTATGAAATTCTGATGTCAGAGAGAGGAATTTCCATTCCAATTTTCTGACACAGCTCATGGGGTAATTGAGTAGATAACAGTAGATTTCAAAGGCTTTTACCTCCCAGCCTTTGGTTGTGGTTGTAATTCAGATAGGTAGTCATTTCCACCTCAGAGCAGTGTAGTGGCTTCTATGATATTCAGTTTCAGCCTAATTTCTAATAGGTGTTCACATCACAAAACCTTGCCACAACTGGCAGTCTTGGTGACATTGTCACAAGAGGGGACACCTACAGAAGAATCCTGGATACTGAACTATCCAAGACATACGGTTTCAAATCAGGATAAAAAACACAGGCGCTGATGAGCACGACATTTATAGTATGAAAGAGAAAGAGAATTTGAGAGGAACCAGTATAAATTGTTGGATTTTAGATATAGCTATATCATAATTCCTTGGGTTTTGGCTGTTTTAATGCTGCATTAGGATAGTGTGGATGCCAATTAGTTTGGGAAAGAGTGGAGTACTAATAATTATTATACTATGGTATTGCCCTAAGGTCCTATTAGAGATTGAGGTTATTCACTCTGCTCGGTGCTATACAGTCATAGAAAACTAACAGTGCTTTTCCTGATGGGCTAACGTTCTAAAGACCGAACATTGTGGGTACCCAAGAACTCCCATTACACCAATCTAACAAACACTAATACTTGCTATATTAAGGTATTTGCTAGCTTTATGGAGTTTTCATTTCTCCTCTCTCTTCTGGTTGTGGGATGTGCTGCTTGAGATAGGGAAGGGACAGTACTAGCATAGTGGAAAGGCTTTATCAAAGGAGCAAAATGTTTTCAGCCTGACCAAAAGGTCAAAAGTCTCCAGATTATTATCTCATTATTATTTGAGTTTCAAACATGTGTTTGGCACAGTATAATACACAAAAACAGTGTTCAACCCAAAGAGTTTGCCATCTAAAATGTAGGTGCAGAGAAAACATTGGAGAAAAAAATCAACAGATGGGGAATTCTGAGCAACTTTTAAAATGGTTTATTTTGTATGAATTTGCTTGTGGATCTTATGAAATGGGTTTTTTTCTTTTTTTCATTGTGTGCTTATATATGCACTCAGGTAAAAAGCATTCAAAATATAATTAGACTTATAGTGCGATTTAATGGAGGCATGAGTCCATGAGACAGATTGGAAACATATCCTCTCACTGGGTCATGCTTCAGATGAGCAAAGTCAAATTAAATGTGATCAACATTTGCATGCATTCAGAGCGTTAGATGGATGCTCTTCTCATGTTAGCAGTTTCAAATCTGAAGCACAGATTAGATTCCAAATCAAATGTGGCAATTGGTGATATGTAACTAAGTACAAACACACACACAGCCTGACTTGGCATTTGATCAATTTTCTGTTGCTAGATCTTGTTTCCTCTGTAAGAAAGACAGAAAAAGGCAGGAAAGGCATGCTTTCATGAAGCATAATAATTAAAACGGGCTAAACTCTGAATGGATAAGTGTTGAAAAAATGCTGCTGCTGCTTTACTCCTAGCTAAGAATTTATTAGCCTTTAATATAGATAATCAAACACCAGCTGGGGAGTTGATGAAGGATAAAATGAAAGGGACATTATCAACTTAAAAATCACAGGCCGAGATAGATTGGCTTGGTTCATGGTTGTTATGCAGTCAGTGTAGTTTGGCTGCTGGATTTGGTTGAGTTCCCTGCTGGATGTTTTAGTAAGTTGAAGGATTTTTGGAGCCAGGGTAAATGCATTGGGGTCTCTCTTTTTATGCAGTGAAAAAAAATTAAAACCTGACCTTGCTCTCCCTCCCAGGTGGGGACTCAAGCCTGGACTCCACAGTCTGGTTGAGCTTTGCATCTGCAGATCAATGGGCATCCCCATTCTGCAGCCACTACACTGACGCATGGGGGTTGCCAGCCCCAATGCTCGCTCTGGAGTTGAAGCTGGTTCAGTATCTCACATATACACTCAGCCTGGGTTGACAATCCCCTCCCCTCAACGTCCCCAAGCAAAATACAAAATAATAATAGTAATAATGATGGGAACAATTTAGATCCTTGAAACCCACTGGGTCCAGTTCCATGCAGGCATCTGTTATTTTGGGTTGCTGAGTGAGTCGTGGTCCTCCCATTTCTCTCCTTCATGTAGGCAGATCCATTGGAAGTAATGCTAACCAAGGGCAGTAATAGTCTCCCAGCTCCCTAGGAAAGGAAAACAGAGGAATTAGGATTCTGTGGGGAACCCATTGTCAGCTCTATAGTTCATTACCATTGAGTGATCGAGCCTTTTGCCATACTAGCCTGACCATCCTCCCAGGACTGATTAGGCCAGCATGTCCCCCCCATCAGTGGCTTCGCTATTTCATGTTTGCTTTTTTTGCCACAGCATCACACTGCTGACTCATATTCAGCTTGTGGTCCACTATAACCCCTAGATCCCTTTTTGCCGTACTTTAAGTATCACCATGATATAAATGTTAAATAACTGTTATTTAACAAGAGGCAAGGTTTCTCCTTTTTTATTTGGGCTTTTTTTAAATTGTTCTCAAACTACTCTGCAACTATATTTTGTATTATTTGCAATCTATCTATTAAACAAGAAGTCTTTGTTCAAGGACTCTGGAATCTATGATCATTTTGTACCATATTTCAGCAAATATATTAATCGTATTTAAGATACAGTCAATTACTCACGTTAATTGCTTTTGTAATCTGCTGAATCGTTTGACCCGCCGCATGTGTTTGTTTGAAATGAGTTGATCTTATAGAAAATCATAACCTCTTAGCTTTGATTTCCCAGCTCCTTCTGCCCCCACACATGCAGAACATGTTGAAGAATATCTGAAAAATGCTTAATAAGTACAATGAAGTGAATACCTTCCACACATATTCTGATTTTAAAATGAAATTCCTGTGACAGTATCCATGTGCCTTTTGTGTTCATTTTCCATACATAGTTTGCAAACATTAAGCAAATAATTCCCTTCAGCCAGCTGCGATAGGAGTTTTCCCCATTCCAATGCTGCTGCTGCTGCTGCTGCTGCTGCTGCTTCACTGCTACTATTTTATTATTAATTTGTATTAAGGTAACATTTAAGTTGCTTTCATCTTCATGAACAGTTACATATTTTAAAACATTTCTCCTGAGCTATTCCCTGGGCACAGGTGAGCAGAATTGGTTTCTGGTTTGTATTGCTGTAATAAATATCTAAGAATACTAAAGTGGGGATTTTTAAGAGTCCATTGAAATACATGGTGTAATGCTGTGTATAAGAAAGGTGACCATTTACATCACTAAGGTTACATAATTTCCATAAGTCTGCTATAAAGTATGTCATATAAGGCATTAAGTGGAAAGGTATCATTTGCTAAGTATGATTATCCTGTTTAAGGACATGTCTCATCTCTATCTAAAGTTGTGAATGTAGTCTGTATACTTGTATCTCAAACACATGTTCTGTTCTTGGATGACACTTCTCTCCTGAATCACTAATGATAACAGTGCTAACAAGCAGGTGCCTGACGCACAGGAGGAAGGATGGACTTTTTGCTGAAATCTGATTTCAGGGGTGTTTAGGGTTTAAGTGGAAACTTTTGCACAATGTTGGTTAAGACTCACATATTTTTTACACTTGTATGGTCTCAGATAGAATGGAAATGAGACCTTCAAACATATTGAGATTGTTAGTTTGCTCTAGTGAAAGGAGGAATATTTTCAATGAAGGACTAAATTATTTGAAGTGAAATCCCCAGCTGCACTGAAGTCAGTGGCAAAACTCTTACTGACTACAATTAAACTAGTATTTCATGCTACACCAATTAATTTCATTTTATTAATGCTATTAATATGACCACACTGCCCAGAGACACTGTCACAATCAGGACCCTGCTGTGCTAGCTACTGTAACAAACTTAGTGGTAGGTATTCCTGCACCAAGGGGTTATTAACACTTGGATGTGTTGTTTCTGCTGCTGCAGAATGTCTGCTGTTTACAAGCTGTAGAGCTGACCTGTCAGGGTGTGTCTAGACTACATGTTTTTTTTTCAAAAAAATTTCACCTGCGTCTAGACTGCAGCCACGTTCTTTCAAAAGTAAAGTTTTTTCGATCGCGGTAAACCTCATTTTATGAGGAACAATGCCTTTTTTCGAAAGTACTCTTGAAAAAAAGGTGCTATTGAATGCAAACTGTGCTTTTGTGAAAGAGAGTGTCTAGACTCTCTTTCGAAAAAGCGGCTCGCTTTTTCGAAAAATCTGCTTGTAGTCTCGATGCTCTTTTTCGAAAGAGTCTTGTAGTCTAGACAGTGGCAGATATAGGGCAAGGTGAGCGGGGAGGCTGCCCTGGGCCCCGTGCTGCAATAGGCCCCGCGCTGAGCTGCTGCGTGGGTCCCAAACGGCCGCTTGAGCTGCTTGCTCCCGCGTGGCAGCACAGCTGAACAGCGCAGAACTCAGCCAAGCGCCACAGCAGGAGGCGAAGAGGGGTGGGGCGGTGATGTACACGGCCAGGGGGTGGGAGGTGAAGGGCATGACAGAGGCTCCAGGTCCCTCCCCCTGGCTGTGTACATCACCGCCCCGCCCCCCTTTGCCTTCCACCACGGCGCTCTGTTGAGTTCTGCATTATTCAGCCAGGATGCTGCGCGGGGCCCAAACGACTGTTTGGGCTTCATGAGTGAGAGGCAGGAGGAGGAGGATTAAGGAGAAGAGAAATAGAGAGTGAGGCAGGAGGAGGAGAAGAAGAAAGAGAGAGTGAGGCAGGAAGAGAAGAGAAAGAGAGTGTGAGGCAGGAGGAGGAGAAGAGAAAGAGAGAGTGAGGCAGGCGGGGGAGGAGAAGAGAAAGAGAGAGTGAGGCAGGAGGGGGAGGAGACTTAAATACAAATGAAAATTTTTAATTATTAATGCAGAATTTTGTTTAAGAATGACTTACAATATAATTAAAATAAAAATTATCCAACTAAATTAAGTTTCTATCAAATTTACCCAATTCACATTTAATTGAAAGTAAAGCCTTCAATTTGCACATTTGACACCTTTTTTCTATTTTTTCTCCAAAGGGGGGCCCCCGTAAAATTGTGCTGCCCTAGGCCCCGCAAAACTCTCATCCGCCCCTGAATCTAGATGTACTGTAAGTGAATAGATTTTTTACATATAATGTTAGCACTACTATTCAAGTTTCCTTCTGACATTAATGCAGGTTCTCCAAACAAAAGGTGAGACATTCCCCTTATCCTTTTTATTTTGTCAACAGAAAAGATAAAAGGACTTACTGATATGCAGACTTATTACCATTACACAGAGATTGCAGAGGACTGGAAAAGGACAAATATAGTGCCAGTCTATAAAAGGGAAATAAGGGCTACCCAGGGAATTACAGACCAGTCAGCTTAACTTCTGTACCCAGAAAGATAATGGAGCAAATAATTAAGCAATCCATTTGCAAACACCTAGAAGATAAGAAGGTAATAAGTAATAGCATAGATTTGTCAAGAACAAATCATATGAAACCAGCCTAATATCTTTTTTTAACAGGGTAACAAGTTTAGTAGAGATGGGGGAAGTCATAGATGTGGGATATCTTGACTGTAGTAAGACTTTTGATACTGTCTCTCATGACCTCATAAACAAACTAAGGAAATCCAACCTAGATGGAATGACTAGCAGGTTGATGTGTAACTGATTGGAGTAGTTATCAGTAGTTCACAACCAACATGAAAGGGCACAATGAGTGGAGCTCAGCGGGAATCGGTTCTGGGTCCAATTCTGTTCAATATCTTTATCAATGACTTAGATAATGCCATAGAGAGCATACTCATGAAGTTTGCAGACAATGTTAATGGAGGCGTTGCAAATGCTTTGGAAGATAAGATTATAATTTAAAATGATCTGAACAAATTTATTACCATTTTAAATTATAATCTTTAGATTATAGAAATGTGCTGAAGTACATAGGCTGAAATTCAATGAAGACAAATGCAAAGTACTTCATTTAGGAAGCAACAATCAGTTGCATCCATACAGAATGGGAAATGACTGCCTAGGAACGAGTATTACAGAAAGAGGTCTAGGGATTTCCCATCTGTGAGCAGAGTGAGGTTTGTCTTGTGCACCCACATTGACGTCATGTGCGCTTGTTAGGCTGTGCACCACTGTGGCATTCACCAGTTATGAACACATATACAATAAACCAAGGGATCATTATCAAAGTGGATGATCCTGTGGTACAGGAATTACGGCAGGAGGGTGGGAGTTGAGGGGGAAACTCAGGCCACGGGGTGCAGGATTCAGGGTGAGGGGGAGCTCAGGATGGGGGAGCTGAGAGGTTGGGGAGGTGGTAGCTCCTCACTGGGGGGAGGCTGAAGCTGGGCTGCCCTTTCATCTAGTGGTTCCTTCCAGGGGATAGGCCCATAACTGGGCTGCTCGGCCCCCCAGGAAGCTGTTTGCTGGGGAGGAAAGCAGAGATGAAGGGTCTGCAGCAGCTATTTATGGGAAAAAGGGCTAGGGCTGGGGCTGGGCTGCTCGGGTCCCTCGACCCATGGGTAAGGGGGGAACTGGGGCTGACTGGCAGCTCCTGGGGCAAGGTAGCCAGGGCTGGTGGCTGCCCACCTAGACAGTGCTGTTGCCGCCACCTCCCCCAACTGTGAGGCTCCAGCCCCAGCCCCGGCCACTGAAGCAGTCACCCCCAGCAACACACCTGGGCCATGGCCTCCGGCCCACTCTCACTGGAACCAGAGGCAGAGGCTGCCCCAGCAGGGACGGCCTCACCACGCCCCAGCTCCAGCCGGAGCAAACAGGGGCAGGGCAGCCTGCCCACTGTCATGTGCCCCCCAGAACCCACCACCACTCAGCTACCGGTCCAGCAGGAAAGTGAGTGGTGGTGAGTGCTGCCGTGCAGCTCTGCAGCCGAGGTGCATGGGCCTAAAATTTGTTGTGCGCAGCCGTGCAGGTGCCTAGCTTAGAGGGAACCCTAATTGTGGGATCTCCATAATTGTAGAGATAATTTTTAAGAATAGGTTAGACAAAGACCTTTTAGAGATGGACTAGATCAGGGGTGGGCAAAATATGCCTGCAGGCTTTATCTGGCCCACCAAGCTACTGGCTCTGCTCTGCAGCCCAGTGGGAGCCCCATCCGACAGGTGCCCTGCCTACTCCTGCCCTGCATGAGCAGCTGGCGGCAGAGGCCATGTGTCTTTCTCTGAACACTGTGAACCTGGGGCGAGGGGCTTCACTGCACTCATCCCCTACACAATCTTGCAGCTGCCACTGGAAGCTGCCTGTTTGCAGGACAGGTAGTGCATAAAGTGTTCCCCCACCCCAGCTCCCAGCTTTCTGAGAAGCACATGGCCTCTCCAGCCAGCTGCTCTGAGCAACCTGTGGAGGAAGGACAGGGAGGAAGCCTGTCTGAGGAACTTGCTGGGCTGCTGGTTGGGAGTTGCCCGGGCATGTGCCTTCTGGCCACAGCCTGCCTCTGGCACCCCAGCCTGTGCCTACCCTCTTGCTCCACTACTCCCTCACATACTCTGCACCCCAATCACCTGTATATTTGTTCTGGGTCACAAACCCCTCCCAGACTCTGCACCTCCTGCTACATCCCTCGGCCAGGTCAGAATTCTCTCCAGTATCCATACCTTCTCCTGACCCAGATCACAATCCCCTCCTGCATCCCAATACCTTACCCCAAGTTCCTTCTGCACCCAGATCCTGCACCTTCTCCATTAATATCATGGAAGAGCGCTGCCCTTGCCAACTTACCAAATTCTGGGAGTGTTCCCCCCACCCCCCATCAAAAATTATTGTCTGCCTCTGGTTTAGATAATACTTGATCCTGCCCTGATCACAGAGGACTGGACGACAGGATCTTTTGAGGTCCCTTACAGTCTTACTCTATGATTTACCCTATTAATTACTTATTATTCCATTTTGCTCCAGTGAAATAGAAGGCATCTTTTGGTAGCTATTCTATATACTGTATTCCTCTTTTATTCAGTAGATCCAGCCTTACTGGCATGCTTACCTGGTAACTGGTTAACGAGCGGGGAGCACAGGCCCCTCTCCTGCTGTGGTCAGGTGGAGCAACTGCTCCCCCCCTCCCACCTAGCACTTAGTGGGACCCCAGCTGGCTGGAGTTGCCCCATGGTGCAGCAGCCCCACCCTCCACGGCGTGGGCTGTCCAGACCCCAATTAACTGGTTAAACAGTTAAAATCATATAATTTAACTGATTAACTTTGAAAAGGGTATTTATATGCCTAGTTTCAACAGGACTGGACTCATAATTAGTTATCCTGTCTGTTTGTGGATCCTATATTATAATTCATGTAAAAATTAATAGGTTTCAGGTTACAAATCGAAACAATTTTCTAAGATGTTTCTTAAACTCAGACTTCACACTTGAATTAATTGTTCTCCTTTCCCTTCTTGGAAACACAGGAATTCTTTCCTATAGATGCTGTGTTGAAAAGCAGCAAGCTCTGGTACAGTATGAAACTGCCTGACCCTGTCAGCAGCTGGTACTAGTAATTTATTGCCATGTTTCAAAAAGGTTTTACCCTGGTCTCAAATTTGGGCCTGCAGATTTTGTGCACACTAGTTTTGGAGATTACTGCTTGTGGCACACATACGTTTGCTCCCACAAAAGCAAAGCAGTACAGCTGCAAATGGCATTTTTCCCCAAGAAAATCACAGACATCTAATTACCTGATTTGCATGCAAAAGAGCTACTTGCATTCACAGCTCTGAAATCTGGAGCACACAACGCTGTGCGCCCAAAATCTTGCACATGTGACTGTAGAAGAGGCTGAATGAAACTGTCTTTTTGCTTTTATTCTGGGGTGCAAAAATAGTGTCCTCGTGGAATGTTTCACCACTTCCTCCTCCTGCCTCAAAGAACAGAAGTGCTGGGGGGAAAATATTCCTGAGCTTAGAGGCAAGAAAAGTGAACAATAGAGGCCAGCATGATGCCTTAGAAGCACTTCAGGGAATTGACATATCCTAATATGTAAACTTCATGTATAAAGTCAGAGCTGAAATTTCTGTTTCATGAAGGGTAATTTGCAGACTTCATTCACTTTGCAAAAATGAGGCATTAAAAGAAAAATAGGCAGTTGGTGGGTTGGTGGTAGTAAGTCAGTGCTAGCCTGCTGTTGCCAACATGTCTCGTCAAAGTACTCAGACTGATTGATGTTAAGGGCTAGAGAGAGAGAGATTCAGACAGGACATATATGGAGTACAAAAAGCTGCTGAGTGTTGTGCAGCTTCCTGACTTCATTTTTAGCTAATATTTTAATAGGCTGTAATATGATGGTTCCTGGGGGCACCGCAGAGAGAGTCAATTCAGAGCAAATTGCTTAGAAACAGGGCTACTTGCAGCCCAAGACTGGGGGTCCTTCACTATAAGGCACCAAACCAGTCAAAAAGACCAGTTCTGTTTGCCATACTGGTCAGCAGGAAGTCATATAAGCAATCCCCTCAGACACTCTAGCTTCTTCTGTGCCACAACCAGTACTGTACCTTATTCTGATGAAAGGTTATGAAAACCAATCTCACCACATCCAAACAGGTTCTTCCAATACCAAAGGACCAGCCACATTCTCAGGACAATTTATACCTGAGATCTTACCCAAAAGACCATGCTGGGCCAATCCTTTAGAATCTACAAAGAAAGAAAAGGTTGAGAACAGAATTGTGAAAGAAAGCACATTACATACGCCAATCACAACGTAGTCCTGAGGCAGGCTCTTAGCAGAGATGGAATAAACTGCTATCTGAAAAGTCTCTGGAGAACATCCTATGTTAGGCTGGGTCAGCAACCCTTCCAGGCCCAATTCAAAGCAAAGATGTTTCTGAAGTGAAGAGCTGGAGTGAAGACAAATGGAGGAGCCTCTAGGATCATTGTTATAATCCAGTATATTACTAATATTCATAACTTCACATGCAAAAATCATGTATCCATGTGAACAGCATAAACAGAACCAGCAAGGCATAAGCTTTCAATAAACCCCTCACTTGGCCCACTTTTCGTAGAATTTGGGGCACACACACAACAGTGGATTCAACAATGTTCAGCATGTTCATATTCAAATTCAATGTCACAAAATGGGCTAATTTGTGTAATCATTTGCATATAAGCATATCCTCTGGGTTATGGTCTATATACCCTTCCCCAAACAGTGGGCAGGATAGGACCAGGTGGAAGTGTCCATACTTGATGGCGGGGTAGATGGGAAGGTGATAGGGTATCTGTGGGGAAGGCTGATGACTGGGAGATAGCTGTGAGGGTGAAGTTAGGAAGGAAAGCTGTGAGTGGTCATGGCTGGGGAATGGTACACCTGGGCTAGCCAAGTGGCTTGAAGTGCTGGATGAGTGGGCTGCAGTAAGCATGCTGAAGTGCTTGTAATAGTTGACGAAGCTGGAGGTGTGCTTACTTGATGCCTGAGGCTGTAAGGTGATTGTTTGAGCATAGGTGGCTACTGGACTAGTCAGGTGAGCACTGGGGTGCCTGGGGAGCAATGAGGGGGTGCTGGTTGGCTGCTAGGTAGTACTGAACATGTTTGTTGGGTCTACTGTGAGAGAAATGGATATTGAAGTTCCTAGACTACAGGGATGAATGGAGGTTTGTGATGGCACAGTGCAGCCCAACTGGTAGTAGTGGGGTAAGCAACCTTGAGGAGACCACTGTGTCCCTCATCTTTTGCTGCTGATGCCATTTTGTCCATTGGCTGGGATCCAGGAGGGGAAGCAGTGAGACAGGAGAAGGAGGTGCCAACTTGCTGTCTATTCACAAGGCCCCAGGTGGCTTCAAGGCACAACTATATCCAAATGCCTGGTGCCTTCACATAGCTCAGCAAGAGGCATGTGAATCTTGCTGGGCTGTGGGAATGTGTGATAGGGTAGCCAGATGAGTCCAAGACTCAGGCTAACTTCTGATTTAGATGAGCATTTCTCAACCTTTTTTTTTTTTTATAAAGTACCCCTTTTTAAAAAAAAATTATAAGTACCCATAGTACCTACAGTTTTCAGACACAAATTTTTTTTCTACCATTGCAACACGTTTGTTTAAACTATTTAATTGTAGCCAGGTGGGTGATTAAATGTTTTTGTGTAAAAAGTACAAAAATAATAAAATGCTGTAAAACTTGAAACAAAAATTCAGTTTTCTCCAAATTTCAGTTGTGTTGACATACCCCCAGACTTCTCTAGAGTATCCCTAAGGGTATTTGTACCACTGGTTGATAAACACTGATTTAGACTACATTCCCATGCAAGGGAGTGTGGCAGTCATCACTTTTACAATGCTATGACAAATCTTGTACAAAATATACCTTGTCAAAAGTCATAATCTGCTGAACATTATTGTCCCATTAAAATATGTGGAGCAATACTATAGGTGAAGACATAAAATTGAATGATTGTTACTGAAATATGTTGTATTTCTGGGTAACACCCAGAAACTAGTTTTTCAGAGACAAACATATATTAGTCTCAGCTGGGTATTAAAGGGCTATCAACTGCTTAAGTGGTCATTCTCCAGCAGCAGAAATTTACATTTCATCACAGAGGTGGTTCATCCACAAGAGACTGTGTGTTGCCTGCACCTTAACTGGAGGTAATCCTCCTAGAAGGGAGAGTGTTCTAACAATGAGAGACAGTGGCCTTTACCCCACCTCTCCTCCTCCTATCTCTCTGCTCATGACACCAATACTTGGAAGATGCTGAACTAAGGGGGAGAGCTTCCAAGACTAATGGAAATCCAGCCCATGAAATTTACTGTAGCCGCATAGCGTTTGGTGAGGAAAACTTTCACTTTAAATTCTGTTAGTTTGTTAAGTTAGCCATTGGCTTTTATTATTATATTATTAATTCTCTTTGCTCCTGATGGAGCATAAGGTGCCAATGAATCTTCTCCAGCCTTCACAGTCCTGAGAAAGCCGGCTGACTTCTTCCCAGGTCGTGCCCTTCCTTTTCATGTCCTCCTCCACAGTCCTCCTCCAGGTGCCCAACAGCCTCCCTCTTTCACGCTTTCCAGGTGGAATCCATCTGGGTATGTCTACACTAGAAAGTTAGTTCGAACTAACGGACGTTAGTTCGAACTAACTTTCCTATGCGCTACACTAGCGCTCCGCTAGTTCGAATTTGAATCGAACTAGCGGAGCGCTTAGTTCGAACTAGGTAAACCTCATTTTACGAGGACTAACGCCTAGTTCGAACTAGCTAGTTCGAACTAAGGGCTGTGTAGCCCTTTAGTTCGAACTAGTGGGAGGCTAGCCCTCCCCAGGTTTCCCTGGTGGCCACTCTGGCCAACACCAGGGAAACTCTATGCCCCCCTCCCGGCCCCGGACCCCTTAAAGGGGCACGGGCTGGCTACGGTGCCCGTGCCAGGTGCAAGCCTGCCAGCACCCAGCTAGCAGACCCTGCACCTGGCACGGCACAGAGCCACCCACCCGATGCCCCCCAGCCCACCCCCTCTTGCCGGGACCAGGCTGGCGGCTCCCGGGAGCTTGCCCTGGACCGCAAGAGGCGGGCACCTTCCTGGGCTAGTGCGGACATCGTGGACCTCGTCCACGATCTCCGCACTAGGCACAGGAAAGTGGCCGTCTAGGGCAGGAGAGCTGCCAGCCTGGCCACCCAGGACCAGGTGTGCATGAAAATCAAGGGGGTCCACTGAGACCCCCGACACTGAGCCCTGAGCTTACAATGGCCATGCTGGGTCAGACCAAAGGTCCATCTAGCCCAGTAGCCTGTCTGCTGACAGCGGCCAACCCTAGGGACCCTGGAGGGGATGGACCGAAGACAGTGACCAAGCCATTTGTCTCGTGCCATCCCTCTCCAGCCTTCCACAAACCTTGGGCAGGGACACCACTCCTACCCCCTGGCTAAGACCACTCCATGGACCCAACCTCCATGACTTGATCTCACTTCCCTTTCAACTCTGTTCTAGTTGTAGCCTTCACAGCCTCCTGCAGCAAGGAGTTCCACAGGTTAACTATTTGCTTTGGGAAGAAGAACAACTTTCTCTTACTAGTTTCAAGCCTGCTACCCATTCCTTTCCTTTGGTGTCCTCTAGTCCTTCTTTATGGGAACTCAGGAAGAACTTTTCTGAATGCACCCTCTCCACCCAACCCCTGCTTTTAGAGACCTCTATCCTGTCCCCCCTCCGTCTCCTCTTTTCTAAGCTGAACAGTCCCAGTCTCTGTAGCCTCTCTTCATCTGGGACCTGTTCCCAACCCCTGATCATGTTAGTTGCCCTCCCCTCTCCCAGCCTTTCTCTTCCCCTCTCCCACCTCCTTTTCCCAGTCTCCCCCAGTTTTTTTCAATAAAGACAGAGTCAATGTTGGAAGAAACGTTATCTTTATTTTGTACATCAATAAGAAGGGGGGCTAGGGAAGGGCAAGTGGAAGGAGGTGAGGGAGGAATGGGGTACGAGCCCCCGGTGGGGAGGACTGGGCTGGCTCTGCGGGCTTCTGGGGGTGGAAGCTCTCCTGCAGCCCCCCAATTACTCCCTCTCCCCAGATGGCAGCCTGCGGCAAGTGCAGCCGGGCTGATGGCCGAGTGGTGTGATGTGCCCAGTGTGGGCACTCAGGGCACTCCAAGCCAGAACTTCTTTGCAAGCGGGGCACCCCTTAGAACTGTGTGTCCGGGGTGGGGGTCGGGACCCTTTAAGCGCAGCCCTCGGCTAGCCTGAGACAGTATCTCCATGCTCTAAGTCCTCCTTTTATGCCCTGCCGGCACTGCTTCCGGCCATCCTTAAGCCCTGTTCAGAGTCCACTCAATGTGGACTTACTAGTTCGAACTAGCAAAACGCTAGTTCGAACTAGTTTTTAGTTCTAGATGCGTTAGTTCGAACTAGCTTAGTTCGAATTAACTAATTCGAACTAAGTTAGTTCGAACTAGCGCTGTAGTGTAGACGTACCCTCTGAGTGCCACATGAGGGAGTATTGTTTCGTTCATCTGAAGGACATGCCCCAGCCATCTCCAGCGTCTCTGCTTGATCTCGTCCACAACATTGTTGATGCCGGTGTGTTGGCTTATCTCCTTGTTGGTAACATGCTGTTCCCAGCGGACTCTGAGGATACAATGAAGGCACCGTCCTTCAAAGCCTCTGAGTCTGCTCTCAATCTTCTTGTTAGTCCTCCAAGTCTCTACAGCATACAGCAGGACTGAGTGCACATTCGACCTATAGATCTTCAGTTTAGTCCTGTTCTGCAACAGTGACCACTTCCAAATGTTAAGCATTTGGAAGGCTTGCGCTGCCAGGGCAATTCTAGCGGAGATCTTTTTGTTGATGTTGCTGTCCGCCGAGATGTAACTGCCGAGATACCTGAAGTCATTTACTTCCTCTAACTCTTCACCCGGGACGATGGTTTTATCGGTGTTAGTTGTCCTCAGTTTCATCACTTTGGACTTGCCAGGGTGAATTCTGAGCCCAATGCTTCTGGCTGTTCAGTCAACAATGTCGGTCTTTTCTTGGATGTCCTGCTGATCATGCGCGAGAAGCGCCAGGTCATCTGCGAAGTCACAGTCCTCAAGCCGAGCAGTCAGTCCCCATAGCACTCCCCTTGATCTGCCCTCAGTGGCTCTGCGCATCACCCAGTCGATGACCACAAGGAAGATAACAGGTGAGATTACACAGCCCTGTCTGACCCCTGTCTTCACGTGAAACCAGTCACTCTGCTGTCCTTCATGTCGCACACAGCATTGATTCTCAGCGTACAGGTCCTTCAGGATGTTAATGACCTTCTCAGGGAACCCGTATGCTTGTAGAATCCTCCAGAGTGAGGGGTGGCGGATGCTATCAAACACCTTTTCAAAATCGATGAAGTTAATGTAGAGCGAAGAGTTCCACTCTATTGACTGCTTCACTATGGTGCAAAGGACGAAGATCTGTTCCGTGCATGACCTTCCACTTCTGAAGCCAGCCTGTTCTTCCCTGAGGATTTTCTCAATGACCTTTCGCACTCTCTGTAGCAGGACTCTGCAGAAAATCTTTCCCGGCACAGACAGCAGATTAATGCCTCTCCAATTCCCACAGATGGACAGATTGCCTTTTTTGGGTAACTTCACAATGATGCCCTTCTTCCAGGCCTCCGGTACCCTCTCTTCTTCCCAGAGCCTGTTGAAGAGACCCTTCAGAGCTTGTGCACTTGCCTTGGGGTCTGCCTTAAGCATTTCAGCAGTGATCTGGTCTTCCCCGGGCGCTCTGTTGCCCTTCATCTTTTTGATAGCATCTGCTATCTCCAGCTCACTGATGTCCCCACATTCCATGTCTACTTGAAGGTTCATACTTCTAATGTCAGCCTCTTCCTCTGGGTCTGGTCTGTTGTGAGTCTCCCCGAAGTGTTCCGTCCACCTGCTGAGCTGTTCTTTTGCTGTCACCAGCATTTTCCCGTTCTTGTCTCTTACTACAGTAGACTTGTTGGTAAAGTCTCCTATAAGAGTCTTGGTGATCTTGTACACTGTCCTAGTATCACCTCTACTGCTGGCTGGGCCTCTGTGGCAATACTGTCCACATAAGCTCTCTTATCTCTTCGTACACTTCTCTTCATGGCAACATTTAGGTCCCTGTAGACCTGTACAGCTGTTATTTTATCTTCGTCACTGCCTGCAAGTATGCGCTGGTTAAGCTGCCATGTAGCATCTGAAATCCACTCCCTTCTCTGTTTCTTCTTGTTCCCCAGTACAATCTTGCTGGTTTCCAGGTATACCTTCTGGATCTCCTCACAGTAGATATTAATATAATCTGCTATCAGGTCTTCAAGTAGGCTGAATCTGTTGGACAGCTCTAGAGTGAACTGGATCTTCACTGTTGGATGTTTTAGTCTACCGAAGTCAAATAACTGGCCACCAGTCTTTCTGTCTGTCCTTTTCAGCCATTTCAGCTTGAGCTGCAGCTTGCAAAGAAGATGATGATGATCGCTGTTGGCATCTGCTCCTCTCAGCGCTCGGACATCTCTCATGGATCTTCTCCACTTCTGGATGATAGCAATGTGATCAATTTGGTTACAAGTCCTTCTATCTGGAGATATCCAGGTCAACTTATGTATTGTCGTATGTTGAAAGACAGTGCCTCCTATCACCAGACCATTCTCCAGGCACAAATCTACAAAACGCTGTCCATTATCATTTCTTTTGCAGACACCCTCTGGGCCTATGCAGGATTCGTAGCCTTCATTATCCAACCTGACTTTTGCATTCAGATCCCCCATTACGATCAAAATGTCGTGGCGAGGTGTCTTGTCTATCTGCTCTTGCAGGTTGCTATAGAATAAGTCCTTCTCCTCCTCTGTAGCTTGTTCGGTGAGTGCATAGCATTGAATAATGGTGGTTTTGGCGTAGCTGGAAAAGAATCTCGTTCTGATGATACGAGAGTTGACTGGTTCCCATCCCAGAAAGCTCTTCTTAGCCTGAATATCCATGATGATGCCAACCCCTTCTTGATGCTGCCCATCTGACCTTCCAGAGTAACAGACAGTCTCCCCTGAACCAAGTGTTAGCATCCATGAGTCAGTCCATCTCATTTCACTAATGCCCAAAATATTGATCTTGTACCTGGACATCTCTCACCACCTGTGCTGTTTGCATTTTATTATTGTCTTTTATAACCAATCCTGCCTCTTATGCATTGCCACTCAAAATCACTTACAATCGATTTTTCTGTAGTTAATTAACTTATTGTGTTATCTGTACCAGTGTGTGTTTGAAATAAAGTGCGTAGGATGTTCCATTTGGGATAATGAGGCTGGTGCACAATAGTTTTCCTTTATCAAAATGATGGACTGTCCAGTTTGTACAGTTTGTAAGGATACTGAAGTAAAAGACACACATTTGTGAGGAACAAAACGAGGACTAGGAATGTGCTCATGCCCCTTTATTAGGGTGACCTGACGTCCCATTTTTAAAGGGAAAGTCCCTCTGCAGATGTCACTACTTTAAAAAAATGGGGAAATTGTTTCATATTTTCTGCTTCTCCCCTCCCATCAGCACTGGTGGGTGCTACTGCTGTCTGTATCCTTGCTGGCCAATTACACACTGACCAGCGGCCAGTGGTGGGGGTCCAGAGGCTGACGATAGGAGTGGGTGTGCAAAGCTGCACCGTGTGAGCCCAGTCTCTCTTGCTGCTGGTCCATCAGTGCAGTCCCTGCTGTGTGTGCCTCTTCTTGGCCAGCAGGCTTCTAGCACATCTCCTCCTTCCCCCACAGCATTTCCAGCCAACACTGGCTGCTTCCTGCAGTGGTTGGTGATCATGGGTTAGCAATGTCTGGTTATGGGTCACTTCTGCTGCCTACAAGCAGAAGGGAAGAAAAGGACATAGCCTTCTAACAGAAAGTGGATGATAAGGAGCTGACTGGATTCCTGAAAGAAGAAGAACATGATAAACTGGATAGGATTTCAAAACACAAGAATAAATGGTTCTATGGTATTTTAAATCAACATATTTTATTTCTTCCTCTATAACAACTCTCTAGTCCATCCTTTTCTCTTCCTTCCTGTGAACAGAACCCTGGTTCTTGGAATTTCCTTCTCTAGGTACATCTACATTGCACGCCTATTTTAGGATACCAGAGGTATCCCAAAATAGCTACCCTATGTCTACACAAGATGCTCGTTATTTCGAAATATTTGTCAACATAACGGGCGTGCTATTTTGGCATCCCGGTAACCTTTGTTCCACGAGGGTTAAGGGATGTCTTGAAATAGCACGTTATTTTGAAATTTGACACTGTGTAGATGTGCCAAATTTCAAAATAAGCTATTTCAAAATAGATTCAAATTAAGATATGCAATTTGTGTAGCGCAAATTGCATATCTTATTTCGAGTTTAGGGTGCTGTGTAGACGCACCCTCTGTGACCTCCCTTCATCTCACATCTTTTCCCTCCAGACGAAAGGGCTACGTCTAGATTGCATCCCTTTTTCGTAAAAGGGATGCAAATTAGACGTATCGCAATTGCTAATGAAGCAGGGATTTAAAACTCCCCCGCTTCATTAGCATAAAAATAGCTGCCGCTTTTTCCGGCACAGAGCTTTGCCAGAAAAAAGTGCCAGTCTTATTTTAAGAGGGATAAGGGATCTTTCGGAAAAGGCTTTATTTTCCGAAAGATCCGCGTCTAGACTGGCACTTTTTTCCGGCAAAGCTCCGTGCCAAAAAAAGCGGCAGCCATTTTTATGCTAATGAAGCGAGGGAGATTTAAATCCCTGCTTCATTAGCAATTGCGATACATCTAATTTGCATCCCTTTTACGAAAAAGGGATGCAATCTAGACATAGCCAAGAAGTGCTGCTGCTAAAATAATCTCCTGTTGTTCAATATTCTATCAACCCAATCTAGGAGCCCTTCCTGTCCTTCTTCTTTTCTTCAACACAAGTGAAAAGGCTCAGCACCTTACAGAATCAGTGCCCACGTCATTCATTCCTTCAAGATTGCTCTACTCCACCTTGCCTGCTCCTTTTACTTTGGCCCACATCTCTTTGGATTCTTCACGGAGCACTTTTTCCTTTCATTCCTCTGAAGGGATAAATCCAACAAGCCTTCTGGTGGTAAAACTCAATTTTAGCTATGTGTTTTCTTTACTATGCTCCTCCACTCCCCAGCCTTCAACTCCTTGTGTGCCAAGACCCTCCTCTATTCCTTTGAACCATTTTTCAAACCTAATTTTATCCCTGAAGTGTTCCAGCTGCAAAGGCCACACATGAGTCTGTGTTTATCTGGTGTCTGTCTATATTGTTTTCTACAGAAGTGAACTTGTCAGACGATTGGCACACTGCCTATAGAACATGAGGCATTTATTACTCATTTTGGTGTGTTAACTGGAAATAATACTGGTCATTATTTATTTGTATTATAGTAATGCCTACATCCCTACATGAGACCAGGTATACCTGAGTAAAATCCCTGCTCTGGAGAGCTTTCTAATCTAAGCAGTCAACACAGTGCAAAGAGATATTATTATACCCATTTTACAGATGGGGAACTGAAATATAAGGATATTAAGGATACCATTTTCAAATGGGCTTATATCCCATTTTCAAAAATGAGTTAGGCACATAGGGATAGCCTTTTAGAAATATTTAGGAGCCTAAGGGGATTTTCAAAAGCAGGTATTCAGCGTAGATGCCTAAATACTTTTGTAAACCTGACCATTAACAGCCTAAACTCACTGAAGGCTGATGTGCATTAGGGCCTCTAGTCTTTTTAAAAAAATGGGATGTAGGCCTTGCAATGCTGAGCAGATCAACTCCTTAGAACCTTAGACTATGTCTACACGGCAGTGTCTTTTGAGTGTGCCCATTATTTTGAAATATAATGGGCTCGCTTTTCCAGCATCACTGTAAACCTCATTCCATAAGGAGTATGGGACATTTTGAAATAGCTTATTTTGAAATAAGGGTTGTGTAGACAGCACCAAATTTCAAAATAAGCTATTTTGAAATTAACTACACAATTTGCATAGTTCAAATTGTGTAGCTTATTTTGAGCTCTGGGTACAGTGTAGACGCACGCTTAGAAATCTGGACCTTAAGCATTTTTGAAAATTCTACCCTACGTGACTCGGTCAAGGTCACCCAGATATTGTGGCAAAGCTGAGAGTGCAGGAAAAGTTATCAGAATATGGCCCTTAGTGCAGCTGCATAGGAATAGTATGCACATTGGACCCATTTGGCCACCCAGTCATGGGGTCCACTCACCACTAGAGCACCTCCTCCCTGCAGTTCTGGGTCTTAGCTCCCTCCAGGTGCTGTACCTCCTTCTGGCAATCCTTCCACCTGTCTCCATCTCTTACCCTGTGATCCTCTCTTGCTTCTGGAACTGCAGTTTCCTGTTTGTTACTTGGGCCCCCTAGCCAAATTCCCATGGTCCTCCCTTTCTAGGGTATTAAAGCCTTCCAAGGCAAACTGTCCCATGCAGTCTGCTCTCCAAACTGCCACATTAGCTGGTAGGGGAGTATCTTACTCGGGGAGTACTCCTATTGGTTTCAATAGACTAGTCCTGGAGTAAAGTAGTATTCAGTATGAGTCAAGATGGCAGAATCCTAGCCCCCTGGTTACAAGTATCTATAGATGTTAAGGCTCAAAGGAACAATTAGATCATCTAGTCTGACTTCCTGTATATCGTAGGCCATGTTTCAATATGGTTATATTGGGAATAGCTCAATACATATTAAACTGTAGAGCAGCTAGTCTTTTGAAGCTGGCAAGTATGGTGAAAAATTAAATCATGCAAGGAAGAGAAGTGCAATAGCTTGTAGTAAATTTGATGAAGTTACTGATGTGTATAATTAAATCATGTACATATGTATGTGCTCTGTTTTAAATTGCTCACCCCTTGAAACACACTGATAGCTACATTCTTTTCACAGGTAAATGAGATTTAGATATGTTCGTAGGTAGAGCAGACACAGAAGCTGCAGGCTTAATTAAACATTTGCCTAACCACGTAAAAAGACAGTGATATATCTTCCCAGAATCTGGCATTTTAACCATCCTCTTGTCATACTTTAATTAGCATGGTGGCGAATTTAATAGAAGATTTTTCTAGTGTAGTACCAGATGGTCCTTTCTGACTGACAAGAGGAGTGAGAATTTCTGTCATGTTTACTTCAAAGATAACACCAGAGTTGAAAAGATCCCTCCTGGAACATGAGAGGTCATGTTTTGTGTCCTTTGAAAGCAGCCAGTTTTGAATCTTGTTAAGTGGCACAAGTCTGAGTCACGCACATCCCGCTGACAGTTTCCTATAGTTGTCCTTGTTTATTCCTCCTATTTTATAAAGACATCAGCACTGTCTGAAAGTTTGCAGGGAAGAGTCATATAAATGAACACAGAATCCTCAGTCCTGTCAAAAACAAACACAGTTTTACTGTAAGCAGAATCTGCAAAGTCAAACCTTAGCAAGTTCACTGTGCTTTTAAATGAATCCAAACACGACGAGATGATTCTTAGTCATTACAAGCCTCATTCTCCAAACTGGGCTTCAACTAACATTTCCACCTACCATTATTGAGCTCTAAGACACTAGTAACTAATATTCTACACTTGTTTTTTTCTTGATTGCCCCACGTTGCAATGAATCTGTTTTTATCAAAATGACTATATAAACTTGTAGCACATTGTTACCTCAGGTTATTGGCTAAGTTCCTTGTAAACCTAAGTACCATGGAAGTATTCAGGGAACCCAGCCACAGTAAACCTGCCACAGGAGAAGTGTCCCTCCCCCAGTTCAAATGTAAACCATTCCCTGACCTCCAACGGCTGAGGTGGGGGGAGGCACTCCTCCCCATGCCCCAACTCAGCCCAGCCCCTGACCTGTCACAGCCAGGAGACAAGCGCCCCTCCTCCAGCCTGTACCCAAGCCATCTGGATCTGCTGCAGCCATGGGAGAGGTGCCTATCCCATAGCCCCAAACCCTGGAGCTGCTGCAGCGGCAAGAACCACTCCTCCCACCTCTAGCTCAGGGGCTGCAATGGGAAGAGAGAGCTGAGGGCGTCCTCTCTCCCCATTATAACTCCTGGGCAGCCTGGCACCCATACCTCTTATCCTCAGCCCACACCTTCAGTTGGATTCCTCATCCCTCCACCCCCTCAACACACACAAACACTCTGCCCAAGCACTGATTCCCTCATTCCTGGGCCCACCCCAGAGCCCACACCCCCAGCTAGTGCCCTCATATGCCTGCACCCCAAACCTATGACCCAGCCCTGAGCCCTTTCCCAAACTGAACCTCTCAGCCCTACCCCCACCACATGATTTTTTTTGTTTACTAATATGGAGGTGATGTGTTGCATATCACCTCCATATTGGTGCACACATAACAAAATTCATTCCACACATGGATAGGAAAAATTAGAGGGAACACCAGGTATTAGCATGACTAATTTTGTACTGATATTTGTAGGTTTTCCTCCACAAAAAGTAATGGTTCATATGAAGCTTACTCAGAGAAAGTGTAAGCGAACAGATGCCCCCCCCCCCCCCCCCGCCAGACTCTGTGGCACATTATCCCATATAATTAACCTTCCCCAAGAGAAAGCAAGAGAGCATCCTCTTTTTTTCATTTAATCCCTCCTTTCTAAGTGTTAGTGTTTCTGGGCTATGTGTGTGTGTGTTTCCTGCTGTTCTTTCCACAAGGATGCTGAACTTAATTAAACAGAGGTCACTGTTCTTACAATAGTTGGTTCAACCATGATTACTTCTTGAACCAACTCTTGCATGTTACTTCAGTCGAGAATACCTTCTCCTCCTAGGCAGAGGGTCACCATAATACTGATGAGCAAAATTTTCAAAATTGTCCTTTAATTTTTGGTGCTTCCATTTTGGGAGCCCAGAGCCCCAGATTTGCAATTTGGGGAGCACTGACTGCTGCCACTGACAAGTAGGGTGCCCAATAGTTTTCATAATCAGACCGTTAGTAGGCCTCTGAAGTTGAGCACCCAAAATTGATGGACACTTTTAAAATTTGAGTCTCAGCTATTTTTCAAGATATTTTCTGGCAGACCACAAAATCCCGCAGAGAAAAGAGAGAATAACTTCTACTCAGCTATCTGAACACATAAGCCACTCAAATGCTGAGTCAATCAGAGAACAGGAGAGATATACCAAGTAACTTCAACGACTTGACTTCCACCAAACCTAATTTGAAAGGCCACAAAAAATGACCTCAGGTTGTTGTTGTTATCCAGATAGTACGTTTGCAGTTAATGGCTCAATTTTTCCCTGATCTATTTGACTCCTGAAATCTTTTGAAATATAAACACAAGCTGTCTCTAGAGTTTGTGCCTGCAAAACAAGTTGCTAGCTGAAGGAGTTTTGAAAAGCCCAAACCAAACTCTCGGAAGAATTTTAAGCTGATCCCAATGTTAGCAATGATTTGCAACACCTTACAAAGAATCTGTTCCCCCCAGTTTGAAAAACTCAGCAAAATAGTGGTTCATTCCTAAAGCATGCAAAGATCCAGCCAAGTTATGTTAATATAATGAATTTTTAAATGGTGATTTGTCAATAAGTTGGAAGCTAGAATAGATGCTAGAATTAATAGATTGCTTTGGCCCGTCAACGCCAAAATAAATAACATTTCCCATTGGTAGATTATTCATTTTCATATCAGAGTGCTTAAATGGTATTGAAACAAATGAATGGCATTTCAGGTGATTCCCAGTTAGCTTTAACAGCTCTGAAGGTTGAATTTATGCCAGAGATGTCCATTGCTGGTTCTAGGCAAAATGTGTGTAGTTTGTCAAAGTTACAAATTTGGAAAAATCTCAGTCTACACACGGTCAGCAAAAGCACAGAGTTGTGTCACTAAATTGTGCAAAGACTACATTTGCCCAGAGCCCTTGCAGCTTCTGTTTGCCTTCGATTGTGATGCGCCATCCACACAGCATGACTAAGCATGCTCCAGCACGGCACCACAGGGAATGAGCAAGACTCCTTGCAATTACTGCTGTCAGTCACTGTGGTATTGGGCACCAGAACTGAAACATGGAGCCTGTGCTCTCTCCCCCCATCATACTCTCCTGTACCATTAATAAAAATAACTACGATAAATAAAAAAAACAACGATATGAGAATGAAGCCTCTACTTCCCTTGACTTCCAGAACTTATTGAGATCAAGCATAGACTGTAATACACTAATTAAGATACCCTAGTTTCTACTACTTTCTTCTGACATACATTTTACTTTCATTAGAGCAGAAGTGTTCAAAGTTAGGTCATGGGCCCACTTGCGTAAGCCACTGGAAAGCCATAAGATGTTTATGGGCTGCCACTTCCCTCAGCTCCCCGCAAACCACAGCCAACAGGAGCTGTGAGGCTCCATGCTTATAGATGCTTAGATAAACAAAGTGTCTCATGGCTCACCAGTGGTGTACCTGGGCAGACCGTTATCCAACTTTGAAAACCCCTGCATTAGAGGATCTTAACTGCCCCTCTCCCCCAACCCTCACCCCCCTGAGGGGTATATATTGCAGTTATAATTTCAAATGCGACCTCCATGCAGGAATCTCTGGTGTGAAATGTGGTATGCATGGCAGCTGTTATCAGCTCACTGACCCCTTCACGCAGTTCAAGAAGAAAGCAATTAAGACACAACAATGGGAGTGTAAGGCTTGGTCCACACTTGGCATTTAGGTGGAACTTAACAGCTTTAGGTTAAATTTCTAAACAATGTGTCCACACCATCAATCCTGTTTGTCGACTTTAAGGGCCTTTAAAGTCAAATTAGATGCTTTTCTTGTGAACCCTGGGTATGTTCTGGATATACTTCAGTGTAAGGCTCACTATGGTTAATATAACATAAGAACAGCCATACTGGGTCAGACCAAAGGTCTCTCTAGCCCAGTATCCTGTCTGCTGACAGTGGAAAGTACCAGGTGCCCCAGAGGGGGTGTACCGAAGACAATGATCAAGCAATTTCCCTCCTGCTATCCTTCTCCAGTCTTTGACAAACAGAGGCCAGGGGCACCCCCTGGCTAATAGCCTTTTATGGACCTAACCTCCATGAATTTATCTAGCTCTTCTTTAAACTCTGTTATAGTCCTAGCCTTCACAGCCTCCTCTGGCAAGGAGTTCCACAGATTGATTGTGCACTGTGTGAAGAAGAACTTTCTTTTATTAGTTTTAAACCTGCTACCCATTAATTTCATTTGGTGTCCTCTAGTTCTTCTATTACGGGAACAAGTAAATAACTTTTCTTTATTCACCCTCTCCAGAACACTCATGATTTTATAATATGATGGCCAGAATGCTTTGCTGCTCAATGGGATCCGCAATGGGTTCCATGCTTATGCTACTATGGCATCTGCATGGATAACCCAGGAAAAAAAGGTGCAAAAAGGCTGTTTGCTGTTGTTTTCAATGGGGCGGGGGGACGAGTACATGCTGACATATACCCAGAACCACCTTCTGCACAGTTTTGTAAACAGTATGTACTGGAAGCATAATCAAGAATGCATAGGGGCTCAGGAACTGTGGGATAGCAAAAACCCACAGTGCCTTGCTCTCAAAGTCAACAGTAGCTATGCTACTGGGGACATGTTACTTCCAACTGTGTTGAATTCTTGGACACAGTGGGGACATGCACCTTCAACTTTACCAAATCAAGTGCTAAAATATCAGCCTTAATAAATTTTACCTTCTCTTTCAATGTAGACAAGACCTAAATAGGCAAACTAGGCTAAACTGACCTCACCTTCTCTAGGGCCTGTAGAGAAGAAAACAATGTGGTCCCATTGGGTTGCATGGAAATGGATTGGGGTATGTAGCCACCTCTGTGTGTGCTTTTACATATTCTTTTTCACTCAACAGGACAAGAGATACAAACTGAAACCTTTCTTGGATAGGTGGGGCTATTTAAGGATGGGATGATGTGGATAGGGCTTTGATCTTGTACCACTGAAGTCAATGGGAGTTACTCCACTGATTTCAATGAAAGCTGTGTTAGTCCCTATATGCTGTACTTTCTGGAGTCTTGAGTGCTGGAGATTGGGGAGGTCTTACAGCACTCAATTGCAGTGGTCAAAGGGAGAAAAGGTGAAGGCCTAATGAGGATTTTCAGCAGAAGGGGAGGCAAGGCAGTGTGCAAGTGCACTGAAAACGTGGCAGAAATTGTGTTTGGCTGGTTTATAGACGTGTGAGAAGAAAGTTCAAAGTTAAAGATGACGATGTTGACAGCACTGAAAGAAAATGCAAGATCTGAATGATAATTTGTCAATTATTTCTTGGGGAAAAATTGTTAATTCAAAAACATGTAATAGAAAATAGGTCCCATTTCCTAGTTGGCTCTGCAGTACGTATGCAGACTTCAACACACAGCAGAGCTGGTCTTGGTGGGCTGAGATTAGGCATGTCCAGGGTTAACTGAGGAAGGAAGCCAGGAGACAGCAGGAGGGACAAGAAACGGTTGTGTATTTTAATCACCATCAGGTGGATTTGAACCTGGGATTTCTGGAGCTTAATGTAGGAGCTGCTACAGCTTGAACTATAAAGTCAGCTGGTGCACAGTTTAGACTAGAGAACTCCTTTGGTCTTATCGCTCACTGTAAGTGGTCTAAACAACATTACATGGGACAGTGAACCACACTAGGACTACGTGTACACAGCTTCCCTCTTCCGCAAAAGCCTATGCAAATGAAGCATTAATTAGAAGCCGTTTCTGTGCAAAAAGCCCTCTTGTACAAGAGCCATTCTTCCTCAATTTTTCAGGAAGAACAGCTCTTGCACAAGAGGGGGTTTTGCGCAAAAAGGACTCCTAATTAATTATGCAATGAAGTGTGGCAATATGCTAATCTGTGCTTCATTTGCATAGGCTTTTGCAGAAGAGGGAAGCGGTGTAGACAGCCTAGGTGTGGGTTACATATTCAAGGTCTATTCTCCCTAAGGGTGCATCTACAGAACACTCTAAACTTGAAATAAGATATGCAATTTGCACTATGCAAATGCATATTTTATTTCAATTGAATTTCAAAATAGCGTATTTTGAAATTTGGTGCATCTACCAATGCCAAATTTTGAAATAATGTGCTATTTCAAGATATTCCTTAACCCTCATGGAATGAAGGTTACAGGGATGCAGAAATATACCGTAAAATAGCGGGCACCTTCAAAAGACGCAGGGTAGCTATTTCGGGATACTTCCAGTATCCTGAAATAGTCCCACTGTGTAGACATACCCTGTCTTGCCAACACATTCTCATATTTCCATTTCTGTAATGGACCATTGCTTTCTGGTCACGGTAATTTCTAAAGTTTCCAAATGTTGTGGGTGATATTCTCCAAGTCGAGGACTTGGATCTGTGCATCGATAGATCTAACATTAGTCTATGACTGTTGGACAACTCTTAGATTATTTTACGGTCCTAATCAGGCATCTGCTCCTAAGCTCGTTACTGATACTGTACAAATAATCAGTAATTATTAGTAATAATAATGAATTATCTAGTTTGCATTCGGTACACCTCTTTCAACTCAGACAAGGCTTTTCCAGAGAAAAAAAATAATAAAAAATAAACCACTCAGGGATTCTAGGCCAACACAACTGCTCTACTTCATTGCCATAAGCTGATTATTTCTGTGGTTGGTAATAGGATTTCCCATATTTAGTTTAATTTGCAAAGCATCTAGGATCCTTGGGGTGAAATTTGCTATAAAAATAAGTTATTAAAACATTGGTGGGGCATGCAGTATTTCAGTTTCTGAGCTATTGTCGTTAAGGATTCAGTACTTCTGAGGGATTTTAAGAATTTCAAACACTTATTTATAAACATATGTGTCTCAGTCCAATTTAATTATTAATTCCATAAATTCTCTTGTAGAAAATAATAAAAGAGATTGGCTTTATTTCTACTCTGTGTAGTTGGCATAGACAATACAATGCTGATGCTTCATGGGAATCCTCTGAATTTAATACTTTCATAACTTATTTCCTATTGACATAAAAATTCCATTTCTTCCCACTTCATCTCACCTGTGCTATGACAATATAGAATGGCACACATTTCCCTGCTAACAACTAGCTCAACTGCAGAGCCCACTGAAAAACATACAAGCAATTAATCCCCTGCACGGTTTTAATTTTCAAGACTTCACACTCATTATTTGCTAGATTATTTGCAAACTGATTTGGAAAAATAAACCCAACATGCAGCTGGATTTATTCTCCAGTCTTCAGCTGTGTGATTTTTATTTAGTTATTAACTTTGAATAATAAAAAGATACTGTGATGCTGTGCTAGTCACATAAGCCATTTCCACTTGGGAATCTGCTCCCTCAGGAAGTCACAAAAAGAAATCACTGTGTTGGTTGTAAAATAGCTTAATTCTGTGTGTGAAAATGAGACACATCAAACTACTTTGATCATTTCATTAGCTGTCAGGCTCCTCCAAAGCTGGTACTATATGCTATAATATCTTGTATTACTTTCAAATGTCATATTTAATGTGTGTTCCCTCAGATCTCTGAAAGCATCTGAGATGCTAATTGTTAGTTTAACTCTGATAGCCTTGGAAGTGAGTTTATTATAGGCTGAACCTCTCTAGTCCAGCACTCTCTGATCCAGTAATATCCATGGTCTGGCATGATTTTAATTAGCTGGATATCCACTTACCATGGGTGTGGCCAAGTTTCCCATAGTCCCATAAAGTTTGTTTACAGCCACCAGTTCTGGCTCTCAGTGTTCTGTGCTGTTGGTTAGCTCGACTGTACCTCTAAATATCTTCTAAGAGCCCAGTAAGCAGTGGAAGTGTCAGCAATGCTGCTAGACGATATTGACTTCTTGTGCTCCATCAAATTCTCTGATTTGGCACTGGTCAGGTCCCAGGGGTGCCAGACTAGAGAGGCTTAACCTGTAGTATATGTGCATTCTCATTTCTCTTAAGGTTTGTTCCTATGATTTAATTGCATCACTGGTATCCGCAAAACAAAGGCATTACGAATATTCATCTGCCTTTTTCTGAAGGTGCATACTCCAGAAGTCCTGCTGCAGTGTATCTGAATGAATAATGTGTGCCCATAAAAAAAAAACATACTGCTATTCACAAGACTATCAACTCTTTTTCATTAAACAAAACATCAGCCAAGCAACTTTTATATTTTCTTGGTAATAAGACGAAAGGATAGGCAGAGCTGGGTCAAATCCATCATTTAAAGGGATGTTTTTATGCAACATGTATCCAATTGGAGTACCTAGGCATCAGGGACAATGTCTAGTTACTAATTGGAAAGAGGTGTCATAAATCAGCTAATCTAAGAATAGTCTGCTTTAGACAGGGAGTTTTATGCCCATTGGTAAAGTTGTCATCACAATATTTAACTGTTATCCAACAGCTCCAGATATGACTTATTATTAATACAGGTAACCTGTTATTGACAGGCAAATACTGACGTTCTATACTTGGTCCAAGCTTCCACTGAAGAAAATTGACATCCCAAAACATTAAAAAAAAATCAGTCAGCCCCTCTACCCCCTGCAAATGTAGGTACAGTAAAACTCCATTAGTCCAGCATCCAATGCTCCGGGACTCCTGATGGTCCGGCACCATCAGGAACCCAGAAGTGCTGGGGCAGCCGGACAGGCTTCCCCCATTCAGCTGCTGCTGAAACTGACCAGCAGCTGAATCAGGGAAGCCGGGAGCAGAGCAGCTGGGGTGCTGCCGGGTTGGTCTCGTAGCGCTGCCCCTCTGGGCTGCGGGACCAACCCGGCAGCATCCCAGCTGCTCTTGGGGACGCCTGGGGCAGAGCAGCTGGAGTGCTGCCGGGTTGGTCCCGCAGCGCCAAAGGACGGCGCTGCGGGACCAACCCGGCAGGACCGCAGCTGCTCTGCCCCAGGGGTCCCCAAGTCAGCCACTGCTGAAACAGATCAGCGGCTGATTCCAGGAAGCCCGGGGCAGAGCAGAAACCAAACTACAGATCACATGAAGCATGGGCATTGCATAACCAAATGGCAATTTGTGTATTTATATATATATGTATATTATAAACAGCTCAGTTTTTAGGCATTTAGCTTTAAAATAAAAAAGCTTTCTTCAGGAAGCTGACACTTCTTTTGAAAATGTTTTTAGTCCAAATCCTAATTTTATATCCAAAAACAGTTTTACCACGCAAATCTCAAATACCCCTAATAAAAGTGCATAATAGCCACAGGCCAAATCCTAATCTCCCTACTCACTTTTTATTGAGTTCTGTACAGAGTCAAATTTCTGTTGATTTCAATTTATATTAATCAGTGACCTCAATGGCAGTTTGTGTAAATAAGGATGGATACTGGGTAAGGACTTCCAGATTTTTCCCTATGTTAATGGCTGTGGAAAATGGTTGTTGAGTAATTCAGGATAAACCATCATATTTGAAGACAAAATGTACAATCCAGGTTCTGAAAAACAGCACTCATTAAAAATACCAGGCATGCTGAGTAGGCATATGAATCCTAGTCAAATTGTAGTTTAGTCAAATACACTCTGCCTACTTTAAATTCCCCCTTGAGTTTCCAGTGGATCTAGCACTCTTCCTTATCTCTCGGTGTGCAGTGTTGTGTGCTACATTGCTAGGTTTTACTTTATGTGACACTTTGGAGGTTTTTTTAGATAAAAGGTGTTATATAAATGTAAGATATGTTAATATAAATAGATACATGTCATTGTCTTCTAATAATCAAAGTAATTTATCTACAGGGATGTTGTAATTTCTGAGCATGTGATAAGCGTTGTCCATTCCATTCATTGTTCCAAGGTATTTAGAGGCACATTTCACCCTCAGCTATATGCCTGCAGCACTCATTGAAATCAATGAGAATTGTACATGAATATCTTAGGGCAGAAGACAACTGAAGACACACACTAACTTTCCAGGTACAGTCACTGCACTGGACTCATATGTGGTCCATCTTTTGCTAAAGAAGAGGAAGTGGACACTTGGGCCTGGGATTGGCCTACCTGACAGATCACTTCTCTCCCCAACCTGTACTGCCATGGCTGCAGTCCACAGCGGTGCTCAGATTGGATGCCTTGTTGTAATAGCCTGAATTTTGACAGCTTTCTGGACATGCTATAAATGCCACTTGTTTGATAGGATTGGGGGTGGAGTTGTGGACATGTTCCTGGATAAAGCTTAGAAATGAGAGGAGTGTTTAGAGTTTAATGTTTAGTGTCTGCCGCACTGGCTGAAGCAAATTGTTACCTCCATTTGATTATTGTTGGCTGGTGGAGTTAAACTGTATTTGCTGCTGCTGAGTGATTATCACAAGTTAAATTGATATGAGAATACTCAGAGGCTTGTATGGTTTTTATATCATACATACAACAATAAAACAAATGCAAGCCATTTTAGTTCTGTTGGACACTGCCAGCCAGAGCTAGTCCCATTCTGAGGTAGTGCACTGTTAAATTAACCTCCCCGTGGATAATAAAACAAAAATCCATTTATTCATAGTGACTCTTTGAATGCACTGTTTTTTCAAAGTTAACTCCCATTACATTCAAATCCATGTAACAGTATGACATGCAGCATCTGTCTATTCAATCTAAGGATGCTTTAAAGAGCTATTCATCTTTAGAATTGAGTGACTATTTATTGGTGAATAATTTATTATTCAGATTGCAACCTCTTTCTGTTCACAAGCTGACTACTAGCTGATTGCAATTTTCTTGATTTCATTGTCTTTTCAAAAGTATTCACTGACTAGAGGATTGTCAACAAGAAAAAGACGCATGGGTTTCAGCAGTGTGATTTTAAACCCATTTAGTTAATAAATGTCCACACAGATGTCCGAAAATTTTGATTTAAACCAAGCTTACTATGAACATAGGAACTGCTATTTGAGCCCAACTCCATGCTGAGGGCTGGCTGCCCCCAGTCCTGCTCCTTCCGCCCTAGACCCCACACCTTCCGGGAAGCATGGAGCTCCTACACACACGTGCATCTTGCCAGGGCCCCAGCAGGGCTGTTGACTCCCCTGTCCACACAAAACCATTTCTGCCATTGGTCCAATGACACACTGAGATTGTGAAAATTCAGTCCATTGCCCAGATAGAGGCAAATCAAAATCTGGACTTTGTCCCTGTATGTCACACAAGGACAGCTAGGGAAGTGACCACAGCGTCAAGATCCATTTTTTTTCCTGGGATCAACCAGATCTAATGACAAAGAACCAGCCTAGAGGGTGGAAGTGAATATTTGTGGAAACACTGTTTATTTTAAAATAGATTCAGATGCAAACAGTCATATCAGAAGGGATACAATCACCTTAAACCCTTTCCAGAACTGAAACCAGCAGATACTCAGCCCTGAAAGTATTTTGAACTGCTTTGGACAATTTTCCACAGAAACATACATAGACAAAAACTTTAATTTTAACATTTGTGTGATCAGAGGATTGGATGCTGACAACTCTTTCGTCACAGTGTGGTTGCCGTGCTAGGTCTCATAAGAAAGATACAAGAAGTTGATGGATTGATTGGTGATATTGGGAGACTTGGGACCAGAAACTCTAAATGCAGGTTCACTATACAGTGCAGATGCAGTATCATGAGCTTGGAAACACTGAGTCTGGAATCTCAGTTTCTCCAGACCTATGTTTTTCAAAGCCATACCCTTAGGGTGTGTCTAGACTACATGCCTCCTTCGACGGAGGCATGTAGATTAGCCAGATCAGAAGAGGGAAATGAAGCCGCGATTAAAATAATCGCGGCTTCATTTAAATTTAAATGGCTGCCCCGATCTGCCGATCAGCTGTTTGTCGGCAGATCGGGGGAGTCTGGACGCGATGCCCCGACAAAGAAGCCTTTCTTCATCGACACAGGTAAGCCTCGTGAAACCAGGTTTACCTGTGTCGATGAAGAAAGGCTTCTTTGTCGGGGCATCGCGTCCAGACTCCCCCGATCTGCCGACAAACAGCTGATCGGCAGATCGGGGCAGCCATTTAAATTTAAATGAAGCCGCGATTATTTTAATCACTGCTTCATTTCCCTCTTCCGATCTGGCTAATCTACATGCCTCCGTCGAAGGAGGCATGTAGTCTAGACACACCCTTAGAGAGCTAGTGTTACCATGCCTCTATGGGCCACAGCTAAGAAAACCAAATTTAGAACAGACTATTGTGGTCTTATCCCCAACTGATGGTTATTTTCTCATTAGATTATACCATGCCAGAAGGAAAAGTAAACTTCTGTCTCACCCCAGTGGTTAACAAGTCAAAAACACAAGTCTCCTTAGGAAATCCATTCCTTGGCTCACTGAGGCATTAGACTTTACGATGAGTGTTTACTGAAAACCAGTGTAATTAAATATCAGATCCTTCTAATCCCAATGGATCAGCAACTTAGCCAGGTCCATATGTAACTCAAATCTTACCCAGTAATCATGCTGATGCCTACCCTTTAGTAATTAAAAACTAAAGGTTTAATAATAAAAGAGGAGTGTTATAAATGGCTAATAGCTCATATACATGCATATGATTGCAAAGTTCTTATCAGGTTTGTAGCAACAATGGCATAAACCGCTATTTTGCTAAAGTCTTTCTGGAATCACCCAAACAGATTGGGGATCATCAGTCCTTGTTTAGAACCCCCTTGTTAGAAATGCAGTGCAGAGAAATGAAGCAAGAAATGAAGACAAATTGAGATCTCTTAGTAACCTTTTTAATGTCTTCTGCCATGCGCATGGAAAATTATTTCCCCAAACAAAGCCTGAAGCCCCTGTTTGTGGAAAATAACTGGCCCAAGATGGAGTCCAGGGTCACATGAACATATCACATTCTTACTGACTGACGGGGGTGGTCACTGGCTCTTCAGATTCAGAGGCTTCTGCAGGAAGACTTGCTGGGCAGGATGAGTTTCTTCTGTGGCTCACTGCTCCAGTGAAATGTGCTTAATGGGCCATCTACACACAGCTGTCTAACCTTGAGGTAAAGCTTATCTGGTGGGTGTTACTCAGGCATTCTCTTTATACAAAGAGTCCTTTCAGCTTCACATTGGGAAGAGTCTTGGACTTGGTGAGTACTGCAGAGGAAGTATTACCCCCTCAATCTGTCTGCAGTTGTCACTGAATTCTGAATACATATGGGAGATGTTCCCTAACCACTTTACAATTTGAGTTGTTTCTGGTCTCATGTATACCTGTGTAAATCCAAAGTAATTTCATGTGGTTTATATACAAGTAACTCCAGATTTATACCTGCATCATTGGAAACAGAGTTTGCCCTCTTTAGACTTTCATGGACAGTTATCAAACCATCTTTTCACTGAGCTATTCATATTTATTTAATTTTAACTTTGCATGTGAGCCAGTTCTAGCCCTAACTACTAACCCTTTTGTTTCTCTCTTCTACAGAGAAAGGGGGTGATGACAATTCCTATTCTGGGTTGTCTTTGTCTCTTCCCCATGTGGTCTTCAGGAGTTCAGCCCTTAAATGCACAGTCTCCAGTATCTCACCCCAGATCCTGCCCAGACAGCCAGATCCAGCCTACAGATGCAGTGGGAGCCTCAAACCAGCTCCCTGTCTGTCCTGCCCCCCACATACTGCTCAGAGCAGCTTTCTAAATGCTATGAGCCTGGAGGAGAGGGAGGCTTTGCACACTGCCTCCACCTCCAGCATAATTTTGCAGCTCTCATTGGCCAATTTCCGGCCAATGGGAGCTGCATATTTGCAGGACAGGCTGCATGTGAAATATCTCTCCCCCCTTTCCTCACAGCATTTAGAGCAGCACACATGGCCTCCAACTGGCTGAGGAGCCTAGTGGGCAGGGCTGCTGACTGGGAGCTGCTTAGGTAAGCACTTCCCGGCCAAAGCTGGTCTCTGGCACCCCAGTGCCTCCATCCCCCCCAACCCTCTGCTCACCTTCTCCTCTACCTGAAACCCTCTGCACTTCTGCCCTGCACCTATACCCTCTCCCAGACCCAGCACCTCCTCAGACATGCCTCCATGTCACAACTCCCTCCTAGACCTTGCACCCTAATCCTTTACCCTTGGTTATAAACTATATCCCTGCACACACAGACCCTGCACTCCTGCCCCAGGTCACAACCCCCTCCCAGACTCTGCATCTCCTCCTACACTCCTCCTTCAGGTCAGAATCCTCTCCTGCACCCCTACCTCCTCCCAGACTGCACCCTTTCCTGCACTCCAGTCTCCTGTCGCAGGCCACCATCCCCTCCTTCACCAAAACTCCTTCCCAGATCCCAAACTCCCTCTCAGTCCCCTACCCCAAGTTACCTTTTGCTCCTAATCTGTATCCCAGATCTTGCACTTCCTCCATTAATATTATGAAAGAGTGCGGCCTTGACCACTTGCCAAATTCTTGGAGTGGCCCCCCCATCAAAAAATATTGTTCACCAGTGCCCCAGACTCAGAGGAAATTGCCTCCCGCACTGAACACTTCTCAAGCTCATACAGGAGAAGAGTGTGTGGTGGTGGCTCCTCCCATCCTGTTCCCCTTCCACTTCTCAATCAGGAAGGACAAGAGGGCCTCACCACTCCAGCAGCCTCTGGCTATAAGGGAGCCATTTTCGGAGGGTCAGGGGGCAGCGGCTGTGCGCTCCAGAATGCAACGTGCTTTTCATCCCATTCCCCAGACTGTCAGGGAGTGAGGGGAAAGTGCTTGTATTCCATGCATGCTTCTCACACCTGGCTGGTGAGCTCCTTTCACCAGCCAGGTGTGAGAGGCATGGTCAGAATGTAAGTACTTTCCCCTCACTCCCTGACAGTCCGTGGAACAGGATGAAAAGCAAGTTGCATTCCGGAGCGCACGGCTGCTGCCCCCGCCCGAAATGGCACCCTTGCCTGGCTGTCAGAGGAAAGAAGGCAGCAGAGGTACAATATACATCTTTTAAAACACACAGCAAGTCAGGTATTGCCACAGAGAGAGGAGTAAATTGACACACGAGAATACTTACAACCACAGCCAGGGGAGACACTGGATGTCAAGATTCTACCCTTCTCAGCTTTGCAGAGTGCTCTGTAGGGAGGAGAAAGAGGATCCCATGTTGGTTCTTTTGCAAAAGGAGGGGCTATTTGGGTGTCCAAATTTGCATTTTGATATGCTGCAGTAAAAGTTTAGCTAGCCATTTTTAAAGTTGCTCACAGGCTCAAATATCTCCAAGATCATGCCTTGGAGCCAATATATTTAGTGTGGATCCAGATTATGGGGATATTTGCACCTGGAATTTTAGTTCAGGACCGTTTCTAAAAGTAATGACATTTTTGCCACAACATCATGCCAGACCACTTGTTATCCTGTATGACACCTCACACTTTATTACAACTTTCCAGCCAACTCCATTGTATTAGCTGCATGGAGGGAGTTTACCCTTATTAGTTCCGCTACATTGGTAAATCTTTAAAACCTGCCATATTAAGGTGAGAACAGATACAACATTGATCAACAGAACAAAAGACATAGGGATTATCTTCACTAGAATTTCAGCTTCTGGTATAGCTGCCTCAATATAAACCCTAAGGGAACTGGGTGGGGAGGGGGTCTACTCATTCTTGGAGCACCTCCCTAGGGACAGACAATCTCCAGGTCTTCTCTGGCTCAGCCTTCTAGCCAAGATACAAAGTTCAAACCATTTCTGGGGTATTGTAAAGGAATAAAAATAAACCTATTTAATTATTCTTACACCCTAGATTACTAAAGGCTTTTCCTTCTACTTGCAAAACCTTACCTGGGGATTCCCTTGAAGAGTCTACACTATGTCTATCAGGTTGTGCCCCCCAATAACTGCCTATTATCCTGGGCTTTTCTTCATCAGAATAGAGACTTGTGTCGCCACTCCAGCCTTTCCCGCAACTGAGCTCCTTCAGTCTACTTATTATGGCTTAGCTCCACCCCTTCTGGCCAGGAGCCAATGAGCACTCATACACCCAGGAGCAAAGTATGACTATTTATGTTTGCAGGTGATGCGGGCTGGACACAATTCCCAACAGAGTAGCTCTCCTTAGTTTCAAACTGGAGTACATTGTGCTGATTGAAATCATACTGCACCATTTTAAATTATATTGTTTATGGCAGGTGTATCTGCACAAGTGCAGCTATACTGGCATCCAATATTAATGAAACCATACTTTTGCTCCTCCTGCCTCATTAGGTTGATTCGGCATTAAATATCTCCCCTGGCAATCACTAGTAAATAACCATAAGTGTGCATTCACTCATAACTTTATGGCAATGCTTAGAATCATAGAATCATAGAATAATAGGACTGGAAGGGACCTCAAGAGGTCATCGAGTCCAGCCCCCCGCCCCCAAGGCGGGACCAAGCTCCGTCTACACCATCCCTGACAGATGTCTATCTAACCTGTTCTTAAATATCTCCAGAGAGGGAGATTCCACCACCTCCCTTGGCAATTTATTCCAATATTTGACCACCCTGACAGTTAGGAATTTTTTCCTAATGTCCAATCTAAACCTCCCCACTGCACTTTAAGCCCATTACTCCTTGTCCTGTCCTCAGAAACCAAGCGGAACAAATTTTCTCCTTCCTCCTTGTGACACCCTTTTAGATATTTGAAAACCGCTATCATGTCCCCCCTTAATCTTCTTTTTTCCAAACTAAACAAGCCCAGTTCATGAAGCCTGGCTTCATAGGTCATGTTCTCTAAACCTTTAATCATTCTTGTCGCTCTTCTCTGTACCCTTTCCAATTTCTCCACATCTTTCTTGAAATGTGGCGCCCAGAACTGGACACAGTACTCCAGGTGAGGCCTAACTAGTGCAGAGTAGAGCGGCAGAATGACTTCACGAGTTTTGCTTACAACACACCTGTTGATACAACCTAGAATCATATTTGCTTTTTTTGCAACAGCATCACACTGTTGACTCATATTCAACTTGTGGTCCACTATGACCCCTAGATCCCTTTCCGCCATGCTCCTTCCTAGACAGTCGCTTCCCATCTTGTATGTATGGAACTGATTGTTCCTTCCTAAGTGGAGCATTTCTCTTTATTAAACTTCATCCTGTTTACCTCTGACCATTTCTCTAACTTGCTAAGGTCATTTTGAATTATGTCCCTATCCTCCAAAGAAGTTGCAACCCCACCCAGTTTGGTATTATCTGCAAACTTAATAAGCGTACTCTCTATCCCAATATCTACATCATTGATGAAGATATTGAACAGTACGGGTCCCAAAACAGACCCTTGAGGAACTCCACTTGTTATCCCTTTCCAGCAGGATTTAGCACCGTTAACAACAACTCTCTGACTACGGTTAGCCAGCCAATTATGCACCCACCTTATCGTGGCCCTATCTAAGTTATATTTGCCTAGTTTATCAATAAGAATATCATGCGAGACCGTATCAAATGCCTTACTAAAGTCTAGGTATATGACATCCACCGCTTCTCCCTTATCCACAAGGCTCGTTATCCTATCAAAGAAAGCTATCAGATTAGTTTGGCATGACTTGTTCTTCACAAACCCATGCTGGCTATTCCCTATCACTTTATTACCTTCCAAGTGTTTGCATATGATTTCCTTAATTACCTGCTCCATTATCTTCCCTGGGACAGACGTTAAACTGACCGGTCTATAGTTTCCTGGGTTGTTCTTATTCCCCTTTTTATAGATGGGCACAATATTTGCCCTTTTCCAGTCTTCTGGAATCTCCCCTGTCTGCCATGATTTTTCAAAAATCATAGCTAAAGGCTCAGATACCTCCTCTATCAGCTCCTTGAGTATCGTGGGATGCATTTCATCAGGACCTGGTGACTTGCTGACATCTAACTTTCCTAAGTGATTTTTAACTTGTTCTTTGTGTATCCTGTCTTCTAAACTTACCCTCTCTCTGCTTGTATTCACTACGTTAGGCACACCTCCGACTTCTCGGTGAAGACCGAAACAAAGAAGTCAATGAGAATCTCCGCCATTTCCAAGTTTCCTGTTACTGCTTCTCCCTCCTCACTAAGCAGTGGGCCTACCCTGTCCTTGGTCTTCCTCTTGCTTTTAATGTATTTATAAAAGGTCTTCTTGTTTCCCTTTATGCCTGTAGCTAGTTTGATCTCATTTTGTGCCTTTGCCTTTCTAATCTTGCCCCTGCATTCCCGTGTTGCTTTCCTATATTCATCCTTTGTTATTTGTCCTAGTTTCCATTTTTTATACGACTCCTTTTTTATTTTGAGATCATGCAAGATCTCCTTGTTAAGCCAAGCTGGTCTTTTGCCATATTTTCTATCTTTCCTACACAGCGGAATTGTTTGCTTTTGGGCCCTTAACAACGTCCCTCTGAAATACTTCCAACTCTCCTCAGTTGTTTTTCCCTTCAGTCTTGCTTCCCATGGGACCTTACCTACAAGTTCTCTGAGCTTATCAAAATCTGCCTTCCTGAAATCCATTACCTCAATTGTGCTGGTCTCCCTTCTACCTTTCCTTAAGAGCATGAACTCTATTATTTCATGATCACTTAGCTTGCTACATGTCATTTTACAATGGCTTCTGCTCCAAACTGTTCATGTCACAACTGACCATTTACTCTTGGAGGGAATAGGGTCCACTCTTTGCATTGTCCATTTGTTTACAGACATATTTTACATATTACAGATTTAAATTAAAATATTTCACTATAAAAATTATCTTTCTTGTGTTTTTAGCTTTTCAGACATAATTTTTAACATGGATTTTATACTGCAATTATATACCACTGTCCCTCTGCCTGAGAAAATGATGCCTTTGTTTTACTCACACCAGCGTGTGAGACTCATCTAACTTTTCCTTTACTAATCACCCACTTCACCTGCTATGCTACTATGATTTTTGGCACATCTTGTTGAACTCCAGTAGAATCCCAGGACATTCAGTAACACAGCAGGTTCATTCAGCTTACACATATAGGGTACATCTATGCACATTGCATAGCTTATTTTGAGTTAATTTTGAAATAGCTTATTTCATAATTTGGTGCTGTATACATAGCACCAAATTTTGAAATAAACTGCTATTCCGAAATGTCCCTTAATCCTCGTGGAATGAGGTTTACAGGGACGTTGGAATAGCGAGCCCGTTATATTTTGAAGTAACAGGTTTGTTTCAAAGATGCAGAATAGCTATTTTAGGATACCAGAAGTATCCCAAAATAGCACTGCAGTGTAGACGTACCCATACAGAGCATTAGCTAGCCATCAAGCCATTAATCTGCTTTCCTCAGAGTCCATTGGCTGAATACAGGCACCAGTTTGTGGGGGACAAAAATAAAAACAATTTTTCCAGCTGCTGAATTTTTCAAATAAGTCAAATTGTTAGTTTCACTTGTTCCTCTAAAACAGCCACTTGGCCAACCTCATGGTGAAAGTTATGGGGTCAGTATAAGGGCTGTTATGATGGTCTCAATTTGATTTGTCTTTGACCACCTTGGAATTATTTTTTAAGCTTAGGTTAAATTAATTAAAGGTAAATTGGTTAAAATTAAGGTTAAATTGTTAACTTTGTTTTCCTGTAAACCTCAACACCCATTTTATGGTCTCTCATCTGCATGTTTTTGGTGTATTGATGTTTTGTAGAATTCATTATAATTCTTGGACAATTCTAGATAAGTAGGTTGTGGTGACAGTTTAAGAAGTTTGTCTTTCATCACAATATCATGTGCTCCCTCTTTCACAATCTTCCAATTAATATTATAGGGAAGATTCTCTGGTCTATAATAGTCACATGAATAGTTCAAAGAAGCTAGAATCTGGCTACATTTGCCAAGCTAAGAATTCCTTTGGCTGAAGCTAGTCTCAGCTGGTTCCTATGCCAACCACCTCCCCCCCCCCCCTCAATGAGAAGGGAATGATGGGGTGAAGTTGAATACTATTGCACTAAGTTTCAGGTAGTATATGGTTTTTAGGGGACCATAGTCAGCTCTCATAAGTCATGGCAGTATAGCTTGAAAATCAGAAAGCCATAATGCACTCCCTGATTTCTTCCTTTTCTTGCCAAGCAGATCTTGATGCAGGAAAGAATGTCCATATTTCTTGATAAGTCTCTTGAAAAGTAGATGTTCATTGTGTAAGTGAGGAGAAAAAACTCTGTTGTTATTTTGTTTTTATGGGCTGGCTAACCCACCTAATTGTTTCTTGTTTTTATGGGCTGGCTAAACCAATTCAATTTCGGTGCTCACATCCAAATTTTTGTAGTAAATCAAAAGGGCTCCCTGCATTCATTGAGCCTGTGAAAATACATAATTGCTGTCCATTCATTTAAATGATGGACTACCAATGAGTGTACTATACATGCGAGTATATTCCACTTATGCAGCTGGGTGAGCAAAGGACATGCTGGAAGAGCACACATATTATCCCTAACATTCCATTGCCTTGGAACAATAATTACTCCTGGCAGGTGTATTTACCAATGCAGAAATTTGCATAAATTAACATGCACACAGAATTTACTAAAAAAATTAAACAACAAATAGTCCTACAGATCCTTAGGCTAGGTCTAGACTACACCTCTCTGTCGACAGAGAGATGTAGATTAGGCACATTAAAATTAAATATCCCACGCTTCATTAGCATAAACATGGCCACTGCTTTTTTTTAAACGGAGCGTTTTCGAAAAAAAATGGCAGTCTAGACGTGGATCTTTTGAAAAACAAACCCTTTTTCGAAAGATCCTGTAAACCTCATTTTTTGATGAATACAAGATCTTTCGAAAAAGGGTTTATTTTTTGAAAGATCCGTGTCTAGACTGCCAGGGTTTTTTTTTTAAAAAAAGCTCAGTTTCGAAAAAAAAGCGGCAGCCATGTTTATGCTAATGAAGCGTGGGATATTTAAATGCCCGCTTCATTAGCAATTTCGATGTCCCTAATCTACATCTTTCTGTCAACAGAGAGGTGTAGTCTAGACGTACCCTTAGAGATTAACAAAAATGTAGATGGCTTTCGTGGGTATAACCCACTTCTTCAGATGAATGGAGTTAAGGAGTCCAGGTTGCTCACCTACAGACAACCTCCTAACCTTAAACAAATTCTTTTCAGCAACCACACAGCACACCTCCATCATACTCCTCCAGGAACCCCTGCAATCAACTCTGGTGCCAACTCTGTCCACACATATATACTAGCCACATAAGCCCTAACCACATAAACCACCACATCAAAGGTTCATATAACTGCTCATCCACCAATGTGATCTATGCCATCAAGAGCCAGAAATGCCCCTTTGCTGTGCATATTGGCCAAACTGGACAGTCTCTGCGACAAAGGATTAATGGACACAAATCAGATATCTGAAAAGGTAATGCACAAAAATCTGTTGGAACATTTTAACTTGCACGGGTACTCATTAATGGAACTCAAAGTTACCCTATTATTACAAGCCAATTTAAAAAATGAGCTTGCAAGGGAAGCTGCAGAATTTAATTTCATTTACAAGTTTGATACCTGCATTTAGGTTTAAACAAAGACCTTAACTGGATTACTCGCTACATTCCATATCCTAATGACATAAAAAGCCAAGCATCGGGTACTTAAATTAGATCCCACTCTATCAGCTTCATTTAGCATGAACACTCTAGTTGACTATTTTTCCCTCTTTTTCCCCTCGCCATCCCGTCTTTCTCTGCTATTTATTTTGCAACCTGGACCCCTTAACTCCATTCATCTAAAGAAGTGGATTGTGCCCACGAAAGTTCATGATGCCATTTATATTTTTTGTTAGTCTCTAAGGTTCTGCAGGACTATTTGTTGTTGTTTTTTAAAGTTTTTTGCAGTTACAGACTAACATGTCTACCCCTCTGAAACAACAGTATTTACTGTCACCTACTGAAGTGGGCTGCAGTGCTGTTAATAACCAGTAGGGGGAGACGGGACTGAGCAAACCCCAGCTTGTCCATAGAAGATACAGCTGGGGAAGGGGAAGGAGAGGGATCTAGGGGTCCTGGCAACTCTAGTTCTCAGCATGTTCTGAGGGAAGGAGAGTGTGGCACACAGGAAACTCAGTGCAACCCTGGGAGCAAGCATCAAGTTGTTTCTCCCTCTGGATCCTTGAGGAGGGGTTGTAGGTAAGGAGGGCACAGCTACTCTGGTAGAAGGGATCAGTATCTGGTCTGGAGGGCCCATGGTTGAGCTCTGGGCGGAGGGGGGTTCAAACATATTGACTGGGGGAGCACAAGTGCGCTCTGGGAGAAAGATTATGGGTATCTGGCCTTCTGTCCTGCAGTCTGGGTAGGGAAGAGGGCAAACGGGAACTGGGTTGTTAGAGGTGTTTCTTTACTGCTTTACTCCCAGGGGAATTATTACTCTCTCTCTCTCTCTCTCTCTCTGTGTGTGTGTCTGTCTGTCTGTATTGTTGCAAATATACTTCCTGACAGGTATTTTTTAAATAAATTGACAAAATAATTAAAACTGGTATGATTATGAAGTGTTATTTTGACAAATAAAATTTGCAGAATTTATACATTTTTGTCACAGATTTTTTATGTTTGGGTGCTCCTAGGAGTAATTAATAGGGTGGCAACAGGAGAGGTACCTGCAAGGGAAGACCAGCACTGAAGGAATTAACAGGTCACTACTCCAGCTGTTATCCATGTTACCCAAACACATATACCGTGTCCAAAAGAATCAGCAATTCATAATCTTGAAAATGCAGAGAAGAGGCTATCTTTGTCCCATTGCCCATTTCATTCATTGTCATAAGCAAAGATGGTATTTGTGCCGGTTTGTATCCTTGTTATAGTTCTAGGAAAGAGATGGGACATGTGCATTGCTATTCTGTTTTCCCCTTGCAAGCTTTGTCAGAAAGATGAGGCAGAATGGTACTGGAAACCCCGCTAGCCCCTGGTCCGGCCCCAGGGAGTGCTGGCAGGAGGCCTGCATGGTTCCTACCCATCCCTGGGCCAGGCCTGGGGAATGGCAGCAGGAGGCCTGCATAGCTCACTAGGCCCCCTACATTCCTGGCCTCTGCCTGGGCTCCCCATACCTCTGACAGGGCCCCCTCTACTTCTACTCAGCCCCCCCCCTCTGGCCCCACGCCAGGACCTCTAGACTCAGGCCAGGCCTGGACAGCACCGGAAGGAGGCCTGCATACTCCCCTCCTACCTCTATCCCCACCCCCATCCCTGTGCCAGACCCAAGCAATGCTGGCTAAGTCTTCTAGTTAGGCTATGAACAGGCAGAAGGAGATGTGGGTAAGGGAGAGAGAATGGGTATGGCCAATGAATTAAATTATAAAACACTGAGAAGGTCAAAGCAATTGAGTTTACTACCATAATCTTTCAGAGAATACATGAGGCATAAAAATTCTGATCCTATGCTATAGTCTAGTGACAAAGATTATAAAGAGAACAAGAAATAGCACAAAATGAATCTCTTCTTATGACACTGATGATGAGAACAAGAAAAAGGTACAAGCATAACTCATTTGGGTAATAATAAAATAAGTATTTTCCTGCTCTATTCAGAGGAGGGGGCTGAGGCGTCACATGAGAAATAGCGGTGTAATCAAGCTGGTTATTCATTTCATTGATTATTTTATAACCAATATTGTGGGAAGATAAACACACTATAAAACATCTATTGCTAATCACTGTTGCTAGATGTTAGATGGATTTGTAATCTGGGCTGTAATTTGTCTTCTTGTCATGGTAAATTTATTGACATATGGTTAAGGCTCCTGTCTAGAATCCAAGAAAAAGCAGATATAAAGTTCACCTGTGAATCCACAGTACCGAGAGGTTCCCATTTACCAGTAATTTCAGAGTTACTGTTTGTGGAAGGCATTTCTTCTTTTTACAGGGGTTATTGCTCATGTCTATCAGCTACTGCTTAAATGCTATCATAATCTTCATGGTACACAAGATTAGAATTTAGCCCTGGTCTACTCTAGGGAGATATTTCAAAATTACTCCCCTTATTTTGAAACAACAAGTGAAGCGTCCACACTACTAAGCCTGTTATTTCAAAATAATCACTCCTGCTTTCCATGAGGAATAATGTTTATTTCAAAATAGTTATTTTGAAATAACGGTAGTGTAGATGTTCTGCTGCTGCTGCTGCTATTTTAAAATAAGTACTTCTCAGAGTCATTCAAAGTAATTACTCCCCAGTGCTTCCTGGGGCTCTAACTTGAGGTAGCACATCCACATTAATGGAGCTTGCCTCAGACTAATTTCAAGTTTTTCCCTGTAATGTGGACACGCTATTTCAAAATAGTTATTTTGGGAGTTATTATTTTGAAATAAGTTATTTTGAAATAATTTCCTAGTGTAGACATGCCCGCAGGAACTTCAGGACCATGTGCCTCATTCATCTTAAAGGCAAAGAATCACAGATGGAAGAAAATGTTTTTATCAAGTGTAATCATTAGGAACGTGTGCAGCATTAGTCCCTGCAACAAAACCAAGTCTGCATAAGGAATAGCTGGGAGGGCTTCTTTGTGAACCGTTTTCCAAGAGGTCTGTGAAGGATGGACTTAATTTATGCATGCAAATCAAGGACTGAGTTGAAATTAAACTGGTCCAGGCAGAAGCAGGAGAAATTGCAAAGAGCTGTAACATCTCCTCACAAAAATCAAATCAAATTGTACAGTATTTTACATCAGCTGCAACTAATCAAATTGTAGTTTATTTTACTATAAAATCTTCTGACTTGGCTTGAAGGTTAAACCATTATTTGCCTTTCTCCCAAAAATAACTGGCTTTGAACTATCTGCATACAACCAGCAACTTGCAAACCTTATTCACCCCCATAAAACCAGATCATACTACGTTTTGTAGCAGCCGGTGCTTCTGCTAAGTTTGCAAGGCACTAACATTTGCTATGCAGCCTGCTCTAGGTTGGCTGTAAAATTACACAACTGCTTGCCTCTCTGGCAAAGATTGAATTTATCAGAGAACTAACAGAAAACACATACAAAGTATGTACCTTGCAGGTTTACTGTGGTACTCAATGCGATATTGTTTGCAGAGTGTTTTGAAGAGGTTCTGCATTGACCGAGGGGAAAGGGCATTGGCCTAGGGGAAAGGGAGGATCAGCAATGTACTTCTTTCTGGCCTCAACCTCTTCTCCCAAAGTATTATCTGTGCACGACTGGGCTCCTCCTTCTCTTCTGACTGACAACTCAGTTCTGTCCTTCCATTAAACCCCTCCTTCTAGCTCCCTCTGCCTTGGGACAACTCAGTTCCCTTTTGTCCACTCAGGTAAGGCCACCCTACTCTGTGGCGACTCAATGCTGCTGTTTTTTTATGTCACACAGCCTGCCCCCCACATCTTGTTGTCCATGTCAGATAAGCAGGAAAACAGACACTCTCACTTGGTGAGATATCACTTTCATTTGTCCAGGGCTTCTGGGCCTTTGGATTTGTCCCAGTCGCCTAGGACTATTGCTTTCCTGGAGTCTGACATTAATTGCTTCTGGGTATGGCCCCAAGATTATTCTGCTTGTCCATTTTCGGACAGGAATAGGAAGAGTTTTGAAGAGGAAAAGTGCTACATATTGTGATCATCCCAACAATGCCAACGTTTATATACAGTTGTGATACCACAGTTATTTTCTAGTACAGGCAGTTCCCGGGTTACATACAAGATAGGGACTGTAGGTTTGTTCAGTTGAATCTGTATGTAAGTCGGAACTGGCGTCCAGATTCAGCCACTGCTGAAACTGATCAGTTTCAACAGCGGCTGAATCTGGACGCCAGTCTGACTTACATACAGATTCAACTTAAGAACCCCAGGCATCCCCGAGTCAGCTGCTGCTGAAACTGATCAGCAGCTGATTCCAGGAAGCCCTGGGCAGAGGCTTCCTGTAGTCAGCCACTGGTCAGTTTCAGCAGCGGCTGACTTGGGGACGCCTGGGGCAGAGCAGCTGGAGTGCTGCTGGGTTGGTCCAGTAGCACCGCCACTCCTCAGCGCTACTGGACCAACCCGGCAGCACCCCAGCTGCTCTGCCCCAGGTGTCCTGATTCAGCCGCTGCTGAAACTGATCAGCAGCAGCTGAATCAGGACTCCTGGGGCAGAGCAGCTGGGGTGCTGCCAGGTTGGTCCAGTAGCGCCAAGGAGCGGTGCTGCGGGACCAACCGGCAGCGCCCCACCTGCTCTACCACAGGCCCGGGGCTTTGCTCCACGTCTCCCTGGTCTGCTGGGGGGGGGCCACTAGCTGTACCCCCCCCCCAGCAGACCAGAGACACGGGGAGCAAAGCCACAGCGGCAGCGGGGTGCCGCGCCTCTGAGGCTTTGCTCCAGGTGTCCCTGGTCTGCTGGAGACGGTCCCCAGCAGACCAGAGGCACCGGGAGCAAAGCGGCAGCGGCAGCGGAGTCCCGCGCCTCCCCAGCTTTGCCAGAGCAAAGCCTTAGAGGCGCGGGACCTCTCCGCCTCCCCGGCTTTGCTCCAGGTGTCTCTGGTCTGCTGGAGACGGTCCCCAGCAGACCAGAGGCACCGGGAGCAAAGCGGCAGCGGCGGCGGGGTGCCGCGCCTCTGAGGCTTTGCTCTGGCAGTCTATTGAGAGGTATGGACATGCTGAGCCAAATTCTTCTTTTACTTAACCAGAATTGACTCATTGACATGAGTTGGTTACTCTATAACATGGGTTCCCAAACTGAGGAGCATGCCCCCCTAGTGGGGCATGAAGAAATTCCAGGGGCGTTGCGAGGTGACCCAGCCTTCCCTCCCTCCCGTCAATCTGCCCCCCCTAAGTTTCGCTGCTATTTTTGGTTTTTGGCCCTGGTCAGTTCCTTTTTTTTTTTTTTGCGCAACAAGTTTTGCTGCTATTGGGGGGGGGGGGGCATGAGGGTTTCTCAAAAATCAAAAAGGGGGTGTGATGTTGAAAAGTTTGGGAACCACTGCTCTATAACAATGAGGGAAAAACCTGTCCCATTTGGTATTATTCACTGACCATGTATAGACTTTGCTCCCTTTGCACCACTCCAGAGGTGCAAATGAAGTGAAAGTAGTTGGAGCTCCTCTCCTGGGGATTTCCCAGCATACTTTAATGGGCAGGAGTCACAGTACAGGCTGAATGAGGTTGGAAAGGGCACATGACCACAGCATGTTGTGCTCCAACAATCCTAAAATAATACACTTTGGAGGTGGGGGAAGGATCGTTCCAGATGACACACATTGATTAGAGCCTCTTGAGGGTTGTTCTACTCCATGTTGGGGCTCTTGTAATTGGTCAGAGAATCAGAAACTCGCTCTCTGTTCCCCTTTCCCTTTCTTGGGGGCAAAGCCTTTCATGTGAGTCTAGGCCCCGCTCTGGTGTTTGAGCTCCTTGTCAAGAACAAGGGGGTAATAAATATGCTAGGGGTCGCCTGAAAGCAGCAGAGCAGAAGTTCTCAGAGTGAATGAGAACTGTGCTCTCCTGTGGCTATACATTATTGAAATGTGATTTGTAGTCAGGAAACATGGGCATTTTTAAGGCAAGCAGTTTGCTGCAGGTTATAGAAATGACAAAGCTGCCGCTTGCTGATGCTCCTCAACAGTAAGACTATAAGCAATTGTTTCTGAGTGTTTCACTGACCAAATGAAATCTTGGTCTTAAATGTCCTAAAACCAGGGATGGATGTGGCCTCCCAGTTCAGTGGGTGCACAAACCACCTCCAGCAGGCACCACAACCCTACTCCCAGCGTGGGGGAGAGGGAGGCTCCATGGCAGCAGGGGCTGGAGTGTGGGCCCACCCTGCATTCATCCCACCATGGTTCCTGTCCATCCCCTCCTCACTCTGGGCATTGGAACCTGGTACACAGGGTCACAGCATCGCTCAGATTTGGCATGACCACCCTTCGCCATGATGTAATAACCGGCAGGAAGCTCTGCCCAATTCCATGGGACAGAAGCCTCCACTGTGGGGTGAGAGCAAGATGAGCTCATTCTCTAGCCCCGCCCTTTTCCCCAGGTCCTCCCCTCCACACTGGGCTGATAGAAGTGTATGCTTGCCTGTTTGCAACTGCAGCTTCATGATTTCCATGGGTACCATTTAATCCATGAATCCATGTTAGAGCTGCCCTGGCATAAAAATAAAGTTTCATACAGATTCTGCACCATTATTTAGAATGAAATTACATCTCTAGTCCATGTTTTGCTTATTTCTCCATTCACCAGTCTCCCTTTCATGCTGTTAGTAATATGCATAAATAGGGCCCTACCAAATTCACAGCCCACTTTAGTCAATGTAATGGTCATAGAATTTTTAAAAATCATAAATGTCATGATTTCAGTTACAGGCAGTCCCCGGGTTACGTACAAGATAGGGACTGTAGGTTTGTTCTTAAGTTGAATTTGTATGTAAGTCGGAACTGGTACATATTGTAGGGGAAACTCTAGCCAAACATTTCTCCAGAGCTCAGTTTTATTCTCCCACACCTCACTTCCCTCAGTCCTTTATTCTCAAGCTGAGGTGTCTGCTGAGAAAAGCCGCTCTGCGTCTCCCTGGTCTGCTGGGGGGGCGCGCTAGCTTCGCGTCTCCGTGGTCTGCTGGGGGGCGCGCTAGCTTCGCGTCTCCATGGTCTGCTGGGGGAAAGCAGCTAGTGCGGGGCTGCCTCACCCCGTTTGTAAGTAGGGATCCGATGTAAGTCGGATCCATGTAACCCGGGGACTGCCTGTATTTAAATATGAAATTTCATGGTGTTGGAATTCTAGGGGTCTAGACCCAAAAGAGATTGGGAGATCTCAAGGTTACTGTACGGGGGGGGGGGGGAGGGGGATGCAGTACTGCTATCCTTACTTTTGTGCTGCTCTGATAGCAGCACTGGAGAGCAGAGGTTGAGAGCAGCAGCAGCTGGCCAGAAGCCCAGCTCTGAAGGCAAAGCTGCTGCCAACAGCAGCCCAGAAGTAAGTATGGCATGGCATGGTATTGCTATCCTTACTTCTGTGCTGCTGCCCGTAGAACTAGGCACCTAGCCAACCGCTGCCACTCTTCAGTTGCCCAGCTCTGAAGGCAGCACAGTAGTAAGCATGGCAATTGTAAAGGGTACAATGCAGTGGAAGGCCACACTGACTCCTATAGTGCCCCTACAGAGGGCAGTTGCAGTGCCTTAGTGGCTAACAAGTTTGTGTGGCATGCCTCAGCCTAGCCGTTGACCAAGTGAGAGGGTATAAGGCCCAAGTTGATGTGCAGCCTAGGCTAACAGTGTATAAGGTCCAGCCCTGGGTCAGGGGAGAGGGGATATGGGAAGGGTGGCGGGGGGGGGACGCTGCTCCTCGGGGTCCACTGGTGACAGAGGGGCTGGCAAGGTGTCCATGGGTTCCAGCTCAGGCAGGGGCGCAGGTGGACCGGTCCAATCATCTGCGTCCAGCGGGGGTCCTGGAGAGCTCAGAGTGTCTTCAAGCCATGGCAGCGGGCTCAGCAGCCTGGGCCAGGGGCTAGCAGGGGTTCTGGCAGCCCAACCCAGTCCTCCCAACAGGACCAGCATGACAGAACCCTTCACTGCAGAAGCTGGAGCCAAGCATCTGACCTGTTCAGCTTCTGGGTGCTGACTGAGCTCTCAGCTCTTATACTCCTAGTCCCGCCCTCTAGCTTTCTGTGGGCGGGGCTAGGTGAGGATGGACCCACCCACCAAGGGGTCTTAGAGGGCCCTTCTTCTTCCGGGTCAGAGGGAGGCCATGTTGCTGTCCCAGACTCATTACACGATACTCCCCCAAAATAATTTTGCACACACACACCCCTGCAACTTCCTTTTGGTTCATGACACCCAATTTGAGAAACATTAGTCTCTCCCCTGAAACCTGTATAGTATAGGGTGAAAGTACACAAAAGACCAGATTTCACAGGGAGAGACCAGATTTCATGGTTTGTCACATTATTTTTATAGCCATGAATTTGATAGGGTCCTACTCATAAAAGCCTCAAAAGTGTGCATAAGCAAAGTGTTTGCCCAATACTACCACAGAAAAGTGATTTGAGACACATTGGGATGCCATCTGCAAATTATCTTTTGAGGCTAGCCCTGGAGTAATTAAACATAGTTTCACAATAGGTATCTTTACTCTAAGGAAAGCTGCAATGTAGTATAGCAAGGTTCTCCCCTCCCCCCCGGCAATGAGCGAAATCAATAATTGCACTTGCAAACCAGCTCATAGTGTCTCCCATGTTGAAAAAGAGATAAGTAAAGATTGATTTCTGGTCAGCCATTATCATCGTATGTACTGACCATATTGTCTCACTGTTTCTTTGTACTCCCCAGTCTGTCAGAATCCATGTGTTCTGTCTTCTTTGATGCATAAATAGTAAAGATTCTGGTGTAGGGACCACTGTTTGGTTCTGTGATTGTACAGCATCTAGCACAGTGGAGTCCTAGCCCACAACTGGGGCTCCCTATATACTACACTAATACAAACAACAAATAAAATCAAGGGCAGCAAAAGACTCCTCTGAACAATGGCCCCAAAAGATAAAACACAATGATTAAGTTACTGGATCTGCACTCAATATTTTGTTTTGATTCATTAAAAAAATTAAAACCTATAAATGGAGTGGGTCAACATGTGACATTATACAATAACTCTGCTTTTATTTTTGTAACAGCCATCTTCCTGCTTTTCTTTCATCTGTGGCAGCCTCCATGCTGGCATGTCTTCTCATAATGACTTTGTATCTTCTCCTGTGGTGTTCTGTATGCATGGAACATTCTGCCAGAATCCATCTGCAAGGACACTACTCTGTCCTTTTAATCACATCTCAAAACCCACCTTGCTACCCTTGGTTGACTGCCTAATGATCATGATTAAGCAGGTGGCCTCTGACAGATCCATTAAAATCTCCTGTTCACTTATTTGTGAATTTAACAAAACAGAAGGCTATAAATTATGTATACAGCTAATCTATGCAGCCTTGTGTTCTTATTACTGTCTCTTTTTTCTTCTTTTTTCCTCACCTTCTCTCCTTCTGTTGTTCATCCACTTGTCAGATCTTAGCATTAGTTAGATTACAAGTTCCATGATCAGAGACCATCTTTTATATATATTTGTACATGCCCAGCACAACAGAACCCTGATCAAGACTTCTGGGTGCTAATGTAATATATATAGTAGCCCAATGTCTGTGACTCTGTAACACTGAAACACTGGCTGTTCCCTCTGGGCAGCGCTGTTTCCTCCTGCCGTGGCGCTCGGCTGACTTCTGCGCTGCTCAGCCGGGCCACCATGTGGGAGCAAGCAGCGGAAGGGAACTGCATGGGGAGCTCGGAGCCCAAACAGCCGCTTGCACTGCTTGCTCCTGCGCGGCGGCCTGGCTGAGCGGCGCAGAAGTCAGCCGAGCACCACAGCGGGAGGCAACAGCGCCACCCAGAGGAAACAGTCAGGGGGTGGGGCCTGGACAAGTGTGCATCTCTGACATCAGGAAAGGGCGCCAGATTCAAAAGGAGGAAAGTGGAGCAGACACAGAGGACGCAGAGGAGACAGAGAGAAGAACGGAGGAGGCAGAGGACAGTGAGGGATACGAGGGATACCTGTGCTGGTCGACAAAGGCTTCCTTGTCGACCGCGGTGCGTCCAGACTGCCCCGATCTGCCGACAAACAGCTGATCATCAGCTGGTCAGTAGAGCGCGGCAGCCATTTAAATTTAAATGAAGCCACGATTATTTAAATCTCGGCTTCATTTCCCTCTGTCGATCAGCCTAATCTACATGGCTCCATCGACGGAGCCATGTAGTTTAGACACACCCTGAGAGAGAGCATGACAGAGACATAGCAGGAGGAGGAGAAGAGAAACACAGAGTGAGAGGTGGGAGGAGGAGAAGAGAGGGAGAGGCCGTTTGCGCTGCTTGCTCCCGCACGGCGGCCAGGCTGAGCAGCACAGAAGTCAGCCGAGCGCTACAGTGGGAGGCGAAGGGGGGCAGGGCGGTGATGTACATGCCCATGGGGCGGGGTCTGGACGAACGTGCATCCCCGATGGAGACAGAGGAGAGCGGAGAGAGGGTGAGAGGCAGGAGGGGGAGAAGAGAAAGAGAGAGATGGAGAGAGAGGCAGAAGGCAGAGGAGAGGTGAGAGAGAGGGGGAGGCAGTAGGAGGAGAAGAGAGAGAGAAAGAGACATGGAGTGAGAGACTGGAGGCCCAGGAGAGAAGACCAACGTGGAAGAGAGACCTTAAATCCCATCTTATGACGGGCTAATTGGCTAGTTATACAATAATTAGAGATGGTTGAAAATAATCATGCTTTTGTACAAAACTATCATAATTTTGTTCCTTAGGTTCTGAAAAAGAAGGAGCTTTCATTTATTCGACATAGTCTCTGAAAAAACATTATAAAAAATGTTCCATTTTAAAATGGTTTGGGTCTTCTGTTTGGTGGTGGAGTTATTTTCTGCTCCATTACTTTCACTTTGTTCTTCCCCATTTTCTTTTACTCCACTTCTTTTTTTCTCTAGTCTCCTTTTTTATTAGAAAAGTTGCAGGTTAGGAGGGGAGAAGGAAGGAAAATTGGAATCCTAACATTTTTGGTTTCAGGTTTGTTAAAAAAAACCCTAAAAATTGCAAATTAAAAAATATTAAGGTAACTTTTCAAAGGAGAAATAATGCAAAAACTGTTAACCAGCTCTAACATCTACTACTTACCCATATATACACACACATAATACACACATGCTTCCCTTCTGAACAAAGCACAGATGCCGATTCAGAGCCAGAATTTTACATAATCATCGTTAGCGCATACACTTCATGACATTGTCCTGCCTCAGAAATTCTCACAGCTACCCAAAGGCTCATGGGAGCAAACACATCCTTGTTTCATTGCAGTCTCCTCAAAAAAGAAACCCAGTCTTTTCTTTTTTAGGGCCTTAGAGTGAGACTAAAATCTTTATCCAAACGTGTGCTTCTGTTTTGGTTGTAATACTTGTATAGTTATGAATTGTTATATTGCAGGGGTGCCTGAAGAACCAATCAGGGCTTGGGGCTTCATTGTGCTAGGCACTGTACACACACATAACAAAGAGCTTGTAGTCTACATGCATCTGACGAAGTGGGTCTTTGCCCACGAAAGCTTATGCTCCTACACTTCAGTTAGTCTATAAGGTGCCACAGGACTCCTCGTCGCTTTTGCAGATTCAGACTAACACGGCTACCCCTCTGATACTTAACAAAGAGCTTGTTTCCTTTTAAACCTTTCTAGTGTTGATTTGATGCTCATGAAATGGGATAGGGCGATAGCAATGGAGAATGAAGGCTTCTGTTCATCTCTAGACGAGGTATATATAAGCGACAGCAGTGTACAGTTTCCTTTTCTTGCTCCACCGCTGAGCCTCAATCCTGACAGTAGAAGTCTGCCTAGGTTTCTGGATGCCTGTGTGAACTCAGTTGTGCAGGTCCCAAGAGAAGTATCCATATATATGCACCTAAGGGAATGGTTGTTTGGTTAAGTTAGAGGCATTGTTGCCAAGGTTTTGTTTTCTCATGGGAAATGGAAGGCACTTAATCCCCCATGTAGTGTGTATGCCAGTGCCTAAAGCAGAGACACGGTCACTTACAGAATACAAATGTAAGTAGCGCGTGTGTGTGTCCATGCTTGTAATCTTTGCCCCAATGTAGTCAAGGGGAAAACTCCCATTGCCCCCAATTTACCATTTACTTCAATGGAGCCAGGATTTAATATAACATATGGAGATATACCTATCTCATAGAGCTGGAAGGGACCTTGAAAGGTCATCAAGTCCAGTGCCCTGCCCAAGCACCATCACTGACAGATTTGCCCCAGCTCCCTAAATGGCTCCCTCAAGGATTGAGCTCACAACCTGTGGGTTTAGGAGGCCAATGCTCAAATCACTGAGCTATCCTTCATTCCCTGTGCACATATTCAAACCCTTATGTTTCTCTGAGTATATTTCAATTTAATTTTACATTGTCCAATTTCTCTCACCTCTTTTTTCGAGATGCTGTGTGTGCTGAGCAGTCCCTTGCCCTGCATTTCCCTTCAGAATTCGCATCCTACTTACTAACGAATCACTTGGTAGACATTTGTTAGCTGTCACTCTGCTTGCCTCCCACTCTCTGTTAAAGAAACTTCTTTGGAACATTGTGTACAGCCTTCATGCTTCACTTTTTCTTTTAGTCTGTGCTGCGCTGCTGCTTCCAACCTCCCAAAATCCTTCCCTCTCTATGCTGGAAATGCCTTTCATTCCCACCGGGAGCCTGTGGCTGCCCTCTTTCCCGCTCCAGGTCATGAAAAGACATTAGGAACGCAGCCCAGGCTAACAAAATGGACTTCTGGCCAAGCTCTCTGCTATTGACATTGATGGGACTGACATCAGAAGAGAATATGGCACTGTTGGCCTCAAAAAGCCAGCACCCAACTGGCTGAAAGGATGGGGACTGGGTGCCAATGACACCTCCTCCACTTGCTACAGAAAGGGATCATTGTGACGTTCTTTCTGTCTCTTGTGACCCACTCTCCATGGAGTGGGGAGGGGGGCACAGTTCTTGCTTTAGTGAACTCTGCTCAGAGAATCAAGGGTGAGTACTCCTGGATTTCCATAGCTTCCCTTCTATATCAAATGCCAGACATTAGGGTAACATTGTACTGTAGTGTGGTTAACAACAAAGGCTCCTGCAGAGAAACGACAAATCCAGTCCCTGCAATTTCTCTTGTTTACACTCTTCTTTGCTCAGTCTTTCAGCCAATGTAGCTCTCAGTTATACTAAGTAGCTTTTAAGTGAAAAATGAAAAATTTGATCTAGCCCCAATTTACTAATTTCAAAGGAATGAAAAATGATGTATTTCTATATACTGTATACACGATATTTAATTCTCATGACCTCCTTTAGGAAATGAAAGGGTTAAATGACAGCCCAGTGAATCTATCTCAGCCCAGTGTGTTGCTGGGAATTTGGACTGGGGCCATGACATGTCTTTGAAGCTCTCAGCACTTTCAGATTTTGTTTTCTCTAATAGCCTGGTTAACACAAAGCACATTACTTCAGAGCCTCTAGTCAACTCTGCATTTCATTTGGCTTCTATTTGATTCCCAGACTGTTTCTAATTGATTTCCATTAATAAGGTGCAAGTGTGTTTTTTCAGATGCAAAAAGAAACAAATGATATGAAACATGTAAAGTTTTTCTGAATTTCTGCAGGGATTCCTGGGAGGATTGCACCAGCATTTGGTCTGAAGTTTTTCTTCTGAGTCTGCATTTCTTCAGTTAAAACTTTGTTTCCTTTTACATCACAGTCAGTCCACTTTGATAACACTCAACAGTTATGCGGTGAGCTGAAATTATGCCATATTTTGCATTCTAACAATGTTCTCCCCTTTTTATAACTCTTTTTTCAGAGCTTAGGCCATGCTGTTTTCTTGCTATTTATATTGCCACTGAATCTTAATTTTTTTCCTGATGTTTCAGATTTTCTTGTGACTGCCCAGAGCAGAGAAATCATAAAGGAGACATGATAAAAGATGCATTGCCTCTAACAGGATCCATGAATCCAAACTATAAAATGTGATACTGTCAAGAGACCAGTTTGGTTATTGTACTGTATCTCTTGCTAATTACAGATTTTTAAGCTCTGATGCCATTCTAAGCTGAGGCATAAATACTCATGGCTTGATTCTTCATTGCCTTGCACGCTGAGTTATCATTTCCAGCGTTCTGACTTGATAGCACATTACAACCACTGCTCAAGTGTAAATGATGGGCATATGGTGCATGGCAGAGAAGAATCAGGGTCAGCTTGGGAATTTTTTTTGTTCTTGTTTTTAGTTTCATGAAATCCTAATTCTACATTTGCTAGGGCTGTCTTCAGCAGTATAAGGTTGCATGAGTCCTTTGGAACAATCCCATCCTGGTTATCACTCTTAATCTGCCCTCCCATGTTCTACAAGCCTACTTTACAGAACCAAAATGTGTGAAGTTATTCCCAGCAGTACAACAAGGTGAGCTTGTATTTTAATGTTGCACCAGTTCCTGAGAGCCTCACGGTGCATTGCTGAAATGTGAAGATGCAAACACTGTGGACTGTAGATTTGGGTTGGGAGGTTGGACAAATCCTGAAGCTGGCCCTGAATACTGCAGATTGTCTCCAAATCTCACCATGCCCACTTAGGGTGCCAGATCAATAATGGCTTGATCCTATGTGCATAGTGATTGCCTTTAATACTCTCTGAGGAAGTGGGTCTGGCCCACGAAAGCTCATCACCTAATAAACCATCTTATTAGTCTTTAAAGTGCTGCATAGTCCTGTCTTTTGATGGCAACAGGTATTGAAAGGGCTTAACCAGCGCACCGGAAGTGCTTAGCACATGCCAGCATCAGGGACTAACTGCGGGAGGCAATGCCACAAACCCTATTGAGGGCCAATCTAAGTATCTCCAACATACTTTTTCATTAATAGGAAGGGGGCTATTGATAAGAGGCAGTGTCTCTGTTTATTGAAGGGGCTTATCTGGGGAGAACAAGCCAGGCTAGGAATCTAGCCCTGGGCTATGTCCTTTCCATGGAAAATTGTGAGCTGGAAGAGATGCAGAGATTTCCCGCCCCCTGCTCCTCCTAACTGGCACAATATGTTCCCCCTGCCTCTTTGTTTATTCTCCAGCAACCTTGTATGGACAATAGACACTCTCAGTATCATGGGGTTTGGTTATTGTAACTCCCTCACAGTAGGGCTTCCAGCCATTCTCTATTCATGCAGCAGAATGTTTGCTCTCTGGGGCACACTGATTATGAGTTAGGACAGTTTGCTTGTAAAGCTTTCCAATATGCTAGGGCTTGGCTGTATTATGGATCCTCTCCTCAAGTTCTCTCTTGGTGGATATCTGTTCTCTGAAACCACCTGCATTTTGGAGACAGCCACTGCACTTTTTGGAGGAAAGCAGATAATCACACCATCACTGCAGTAGTCCCTCTGGAGTAGAATACGCTACCTCTCAACATCCATTATCCTCCACCTCTCCTTATTCTCAGCAAGGCCAGAAACCTTTTCTTCTGCTAATTTCTTTGTAACCATTGTCGGACCTCATGCACACGACTTTCCTTTTACCCTGTACTAAGCCCTGACTTGGCAAGGTATTTAAGCATGTCTCATTAAGCCTCAGAGTAGTCCTATTAATGTCAATAGGAATAGTCATGCTTCATCCTAGCCCCATGCGTAGACACATGACAGTGCTCTGTTACATGAGAAAGAGGGTTCAACTTCCAGGGTGGTTTTTAAGAGTCCATAGGTATCTTTGTGTTTTATAATGGTTTTATTGCTTTAGTCATGGATCACACTGCACTGTGGCTGGGCAGGGAAGATGTGGGAGTTTTATTAAAATATTAGTCAGACTATAGTAAGAGAAGACAAAATGTACAGAATTTATGGATGAGGAGTAGCAGCGATCTCTCTCTTGCATGCCCACACCTTATAGTGCAGACTATGCTGCCAACAAACATATTGCCTGAGTATATTTTCCTGTCCTTGCATCCAGTAGCTTTTGTCCAATGCTCATATCACACTAGGAACACTTTTTGCTGCCTGTACCTAGCTAAGAGATTGCAACTACTTCTCTCAAATTTGGACCTTGCCTCCATGCTCCATGTTCTTCTCATAGCAAGACTGGATGGCTGCAATAAGCTCCACATGTAGCCACGCTTTAGATCCACCTAAACTGATGCCAAATGAGGCAGTGTACTTATTAGGTGATGTTTCTTAGTGGCTGCATATGACACCTGGACCTTATGATGTGCACTAGCTGGGTATTGGTTTCTGGCATTGGTTTTGTGCCGAATAGCTCTGCAGTGCATGGGGCCTTGAGAGGATCACTCTTCCCCTCATGCCACATTGCAAGCAGAGGAGGCACCTGAACTGGAGCTTTCTTATTTGCAGAGAGAAGGGGGACTCATCTGTGAGGGGCCCTCAGTTCGTGAACAGATTTCCTCTACAGTGCGGAAGAGCCTGGGACTTTTGACCTCCAGGACATGCAGTGGGCTGCCCTGGATGGTGAATTGATCTGGTAACATTGGTTATGTTGTGCTGGCAGTTTTGTTTCATTTGTGTGTTTATCATGGGACTAGATACCTCTTCCCCCCCCATTTTATCAGACAGGTTATGACTGTTTGAGTCTAATGTTCTGAGCACAGCACAGGAGCCTCAAACTTCCCATTTTCATCAACACTTTCATCTAAGGTCCTCTCTGCAGCCCGGAGTCCGTCAAAGCTCTGTGCTTCAGCTTTCTGTGAAATCAAGATTAAAATTGCTCCCTTCCGGGGAATGTCTTTAGAATTAATTTGTTAATGTGTGCAATAGGGTTGGGAAGATGGGTGAAATACAAGTGCAAATCATTATTCTTACTCTTACAGAAAAAAAAACCCTTTACAACTGATTCCATAAATTACTGTAAACAACCTATAAAATGTAATAGAGAATGTTATCCCAGCTACAGAAGCTAAGGGTTAGATTTATAGTTATTTAGAAAGCATACTAAATTGCAGAATTTTTCCATAAGGACACATGACCAATAATTCCATATTTTACCAGCTCCCTGGAAGATGGAAAGGGAAGCTTTCCAAACAAACATCTAGTTTAAATCTTTGTTGAGTTAATTTTAAATCATGACTACACGTTATGCTGCTTCCTTGTTGGTAGAGCAGCCCAGAGCAATAACATTCTGCACTTTTAATAAAGGGCATTTTGTGAAAACAGCAGTGTAATAACTAAGCAATTTGAGCAATTACAGGAGGTAAGCAATAGAGTGGAAAGTTGCTAAAATATCAAATTTGTATCTTTCACTTTGAGGGTGTACAAGTGCGTTACTACAGAGTACCCCAAAGAACATGAAATACCATATCACAGGATGCTAACAAGATGGATCATAGAGTCAATTTCAAACTTTTTAGACAGGCCTGGCAAACCTCCTTGTCCATTTCCCCAAATGTAACTGACTCCTGTTCACCATGAACTACATCACAATGTACAAGGCTGAGGTCATGATTCTGGAGAGGATTTTCAAAATTATGCCATAAGCACCCAGACTTAAAAAGGTGGGGATATAAGGAAAAGAAAGTTTTCTGTGGATCCACCTAGCTTCCAGCTGCAGAAGCCAGACCCTTTCAGTCTGACAATTGGTGCATGTTGGGTTACATCAGTTTGTACTTCTAAGACTACCTTCATAAAAAGGCACAAATATGTCTTAAAATGAAATATAAGACTCTCCTTTATGTTTCTAGCTCCCCTAAACCAGTGGTTCTCAACCAGGGGCATGTGTATATCAAGGAGGGACTCAGAGGTCTTCCAGGGGGTACATCAACTCTTCTAGATATTTGCCTATTTTTACAACAGGCTACATAAAAAGCACCAGCAAAGTCAGTACAAACTAAAATTTCAGGCAGACAAAACGAGAAAGGAAGCAATTTTCAATAACAGCGTGCTGTGTCCCTTTTGTATTGTTATGTCTGATTTTGTAAGCAAGTAGTTTTTAAGTGAAGTGAAATTTGGGGTATGCAAGACAAAGGGATGCATTTCTCTGAATAGATTGAGAGCCAGTGTTCTAAATGAGGGAAGGAAGCTCAGGGTCACAGCTTTTCATAGCTTTTGTTGTGGAGTCTTAAGGCCAATTCTGAGGAGCCCAATGTTTTAGCAGGCCTACATGGAATTCCTCAAGTACTGTACCAGTGAGTGTCTGCTAGTCCCCCCAGTTGTGTTATGAGATAATTTTATCAACATTTAGTTTTTCATGGGATAGTCACATACATATGTAAAAATGTGTGAGTAGGAGACTATCCTATTGTGTAAGTTCAGCTTAATATGGTATACACACTGGTTAAGTACACAGTGACACCATTCCAGGAATTCATCGGGATGTTGACTATTCTACGAACACTAGTATGCCTGTGCTTTGGGATTTGCAGCACCTCACTAAGAAAATACTACCTTCCCTTAATGAGACTGACAACTAGAAAATGGTAATGCCCTAGCAGTTATCTATATAACAGACAGACACAGACACACACCCATTATGACCCTAATTCTTCTAGATGCTCATCGCCTTCAGCTTCAATGGAAGTAAACAAAAGTTGAGGACAATAGTGAACTTGCCAACACGCGTACCTTATGTGGTATGTTCCCCTTTTGTTCCTAATCCACAAAGTATGTAGATCGGTTACAGCCCTTCTCCCCCACAAAGTCGTTTTCTTTAGCTCAGATATGTAGAGACTCACCAGTAAAGCTTGCAATTCCCACTGAGTGATCTCCAGGCTGGGGGAGACAACCGTTGTGAAAGGTGCCTGCTGGTAGAATCTCTCAGGCAGCAGGTGGGAGAGCTACAGGAGGAGGTGGCCAGGCTGAGGAGCATTCGAAGCCATGAGGAATTCCTGGACAGTATTCCTGTGGAGTCCACGGAGGTCACTGTCCTAGGATGTGGGACTGTTGACCAGCCACTTTGGAGGAGGCAGTGGTGCAGGCAGGAGACAAGGAGTCACCCCCCACAGTGGAGGAGACCAGGCCTTGCACCACCAAGGTTGAGCAGTCTCCTGCCACCACTGCGAGGAGGAAACGTAGAGTAGTGGTGGTTGGAGACTCTCTTCTGAGGGGAACGGAGGCACCCATCTGTCGCCCTGACAGCTCATCTCGAGAGGTATGCTGTCTGCCAGGGGCCCGTATCCGAGATGTTACGGAGGCATTGTCGAGGATTATCCGGCCCTCTGACTACTACCCCATGCTACTCATCCACGTGGGCACAAATGATACTGCCAGGTGTGACACTGAGCGGATCAAGTGTGACTACAGGGCTTTGGGAGTACGGGTGAGGGAGTTTGGAGCGCAGGTGGTATTCTCTTCTATCCTTCCTGTCAAAGGTAGGGGCCCGGGCAGAGAGAGGTGCATCCTGGAGGTGAATGCCTGGCTGCGACGATGGTGTCGCCAGGAGGGATTCGGCTTCCTTGATCACGGGGTGCTCTTCCAGGAAGGACTGCTTGGCGGAGATGGAGTTCACCTTTCCAGGAGTGGGAAGGCCTTGTTTGGACACAGACTGGCTAACCTTGTGAGGAGGGCTTTAAACTAGGTTTGTCGGGGGCAGGTGAGCAAAGCCCACAGGTAAGTGCTGAATGTGCGGGACTGGGAGATGGGTTGGAAATGGGGGGGACTACGGCCTATAATGGCAAGGAGAAAGGAGGGTCAGGGCACAACAGGGAGGCAAGATCAAATCAGTATCTTAGATGCCTATATACAAATGCGAGAAGTATGGGTAATAAGCAGGAAGAACTGGAATTGCTAACCAATAAATACAACTATGATATCATTGGTATTACAGAAACCTGGTGGGATGGGACGCATGATTGGAATATTGGTATGGAAGGGTACGGCTTGCTCAGGAAGGACAGACAGGGAAAAAAGGGAGGAGGGGTTGCCTTGTATATTAAAAATGTACACACTTGGACTGAAGTGGAGATGAACGTAGGAGATAGCTGTGTAGAGAGTCTCTGGGTTAAGCTAAAAGGGGTAAAAAACGAGGGTGATATCATGCTAGGAGTCTACTACAGGCCACCTAGCCAGGTGGAAGAGGTGGATGAGGCCTTTTTTAAACAATTAACAAAACTATCCAAAGCCAAAGATTTGGTGGTGATGGGGGACTTCAACTATCCAGACATATGTTGGGAAACTAACACAGCGAGGCACAGGCTATCCAATAAGTTTCTGGACTGCATTGGAGACAACTTTCTGTTTCAGAAGGTTGAAAAAGCTACCAGAGGAGAAGCTGTTCTGGATTTGGTTTTAACAAATAGGGAGGAACTAGTTGAGAACTTGAAAGTGGAAGACAGTATAGGGGACAGTGATCACGAAATAATAGAGTTCATGATCTTAAGGAAAGGTAGAAGGGAGACCACCACAATTGAGGTTATGGATTTCAGGAAGGCAGATTTTGATAAGTTCAGAGAACTTGTAGGTAAGGTCCCATGGGAAGCAAGACTGAAGGGAAAAACAACTGAGGAGAGTTGGAAGTATTTCAAAGGGACGTTGTTAAGGGCCCAAAAGCAAACAATTCCGCTGTGTAGGAAAGATAGAAAATATGGCAAAAGACCAGCTTGGCTTAACAAGGAGATCTTGCATGATCTCAAAATAAAAAAGGAGTCATATAAAAAATGGAAACTAGGACAACTAACAAAGGAGGAATATAGGCAAGCAACACGGGAATGCAGGGGCAAGATTAGAAAGGCAAAGGCACAAAATGAGATCAAACTAGCTACAGGCATAAAGGGAAACAAGAAGACCTTTTATAAATACATTAAAAGCAAGAGGAAGACCAAGGACAGGGTAGGCCCACTGCTTAGCGAGGAGGGAGAAGCAGTAACAGGGAACTTGGAAATGGCGGAGATGCTCAATGACTTCTTTGTTTCGGTCTTCACCGAGAAGTCTGGAGGTTTGCCTAACGTAGTGAATACAAGCAGAGAGAGGGTAAGTTTAGAAGATAGGATACACAAAGAACAAGTTAAAAATCACTTAGGAAAGTTAGATGTCAGCAAGTCACCAGGTCCTGATGAAATGCATCCCAGGATACTCAAGGAGCTGATAGAGGAGGTATCTGAGCCTTTAGCTATGATCTTTGAAAAATCATGGCAGACAGGGGAGATTCCAGAAGACTGGAAAAGGGCAAATATTGTGCCCATCTATAAAAAGGGGAATAAGAACAACCCAGGAAATTATAGACCGGTCAGTTTAACGTCTGTCCCAGGGAAGATAATGGAGCAGGTAATTAAGGAAATCGTATGCAAACACTTGGAAAGTAATAAAGTGATAGGGAATAGCCAGCATGGGTTTGTGAAGAACAAGTCATGCCAAACTAATCTGATAGCTTTCTTTGAAAAGATAACGAGCCTTGTGGATAAGGGAGAAGCGGTGGATGTCATATACCTAGACTTTAGTAAGGCATTTGATACGGTCTCGCATGATATTCTTATTGATAAACTAGGCAAATATAACTTAGATAGGGCCACGATAAGGTGGGTGCATAATTGGCTGGATAACCGTAGTCAGAGAGTTGTTGTTAACGGTTCTAAATCCTGCTGGAAAGGGATAACAAGTGGAGTTCCTCAAGGGTCTGTTTTGGGACCCGTACTATTCAATATCTTCATCAATGATGTAGATATTGGGATAGAGAGTACTCTTATTAAGTTTGCAGATGATACCAAACTGGGTGGGGTTGCAACTTCTTTGGAGGATAGGGACATAATTCAAAATGACCTTAGCAAGTTAGAGAAATGGTCAGAGGTAAACAGGATGAGGTTTAATAAGGAGAAATGCAGAGTGCTCCACTTAGGAAGGAACAATCAGTTCCATACATACAAGATGGGAAGCGACTGTCTAGGAAGGAGCATGGCGGAAAGGGATCTAGGGGTCATAGTGGACCACAAGTTGAATATGAGTCAACAGTGTGATGCTGTTGCAAAAAAAGCAAATATGATTCTAGGTTGTATCAACAGGTGTGTTGTAAGCAAAACTCGTGAAGTCATTCTGCCGCTCTATTCTGCACTAGTTAGGCCTCAGCTGGAGTACTGTGTCCAGTTCTGGGCGCCACATTTCAAGAAAGATGTGGAGAAATTGGAAAGGGTACAGAGAAGAGCGACAAGAATGATTAAAGGTTTAGAGAACATGACCTATGAAGCCAGGCTTCATGAACTGGGCTTGTTTAGTTTGGAAAAAAGAAGATTAAGGGGGGACATGATAGCGGTTTTCAAATATCTAAAAGGGTGTCACGAGGAAGGCGAAAATTTGTTCCTCTTGGTTTCTGAGGACAGGACAAGGAGTAATGGGCTTAAAGTGCAGCAGGGGAGGTTTAGATTGGACATTAGGAAAAAATTCCTAACTGTCAGGGTGGTCAAATATTGGAATAAATTGCCAAGGGAGGTGGTGGAATCTCCCTCTCTGGAGATATTTAAGAACAGGTTAGATAGACATCTGTCAGGGATGGTGTAGACGGAGCTTGGTCCTGCCTTGAGGGCGGGGGGCTGGACTCGATGACCTCTCGAGGTCCCTTCCAGTCCTATTATTCTATGATTCTATGATAAAGGTCCCAAGTTCAATCCCTGATAAAGGACAAGCTGATGGCCACCATATTTTTCCTACACAATTCCGCTGTGTAGGAAAAAATAGAAAATATGGAAAAAGACCAGCTTGGCTTAACAAGGAGATCTTGCATGATCTCAAAATAAAAAAGGAGTCATATAAAAAATGGAAACTAGGACAAATAACAAAGGATAAATATAGGCAAGCAACACGGGAATGTAGGGGCAAGATTAGAAAGGCAAAGGCACAAAATGAGATCAAACTAGTTACAGGCATAAAGGGAAACAAGAAGACCTTTTATAAATACATTAAAAGCAAGAGGAAGACCAAGGACAGGGTAGGCCCACTGCTCAGTGAGGAGGGAGAAGCAGTAACAGGAAACTTGGAAATGGCGGAGATGCTCAATGACTTCTTTGTTTCAGTCTTCACCGAGAAGTCTGGAGGTGTGCCTAACATAATGAATACAAGCAGAGAGAGGGTAAGTTTAGAAGATAGGATACACAAAGAACAAGTTAAAAATCACTTAGAAAAGTTAGATGTCAGCAAGTCACCAGGTCCTGATGAAATGCATCCCAGGATACTCAAGGAGCTGATAGAGGAGGTATCTGAGCCTTTAGCTATGATCTTTGAAAAATCATGGAAGATAGGGGAGATTCCAGAAGACTGGAAAAGGGCAAATATTATGCCCATCTATAAAAAGGGGAAGAACCCAGGAAACTACAGACCGGTCAGTTTAACTTCTGTCCCAGGGAAGATAATGGAGCAGGTAATTAAGGAAATCATATGCAAACACTTGGAAGGTAATAAAGTGATAGGGAATAGCCAGCATGGGTTTGTGAAGAACAAGTCATGCCAAACTAATCTGATAGCTTTCTTTGATAGGATAACGAGCCTTGTGGATAAGGGAGAAGCGGTGGCATATACCTAGACTTTAGTAAGGCATTTGATACGGTCTCGCATGATATTCTTATTGATAAACTAGGCAAATATAACTTAGACAGGGCCACGATAAGGTGGGTGCATAATTGGCTGGATAACCGTAGTCAGAGAGTTGTTGTTAACAGTGCTAAATCCTGCTGGAAAGGGATAACAAGTGGAGTTCCGCAAGGGTCTGTTTTGGGACCCGTACTGTTCAATATCTTCATCAATGATGTAGATATTGGGATAGAGAGTACACTTATTAAGTTTGCAGATGATACCATCTGGGTGGGGTTGCAACTTCTTTGGAGGATAGGGACATAATTCAAAATGACCTTAGCAAATTAGAGAAATGGTCAGAGGTAAACAGGATGAAGTTTAATAAAGAGAAATGCAAAGTGCTCCACTTAGGAAGGAACAATCAGTTCCATACATACAAGATGTGAAGCGACTGACTAGGAAGGAGCATGGCGGAAAGGGATCTAAGGGTCATAGTGGACCACAAGTTGAATATGAGTCAACAGTGTGATGCTGTTGCAAAAAAAGCAAATATGGTTCTAGGTTGTATCAACAGGTGTGTTGTAAGCAAAACTCGTGAAGTCATTCTGCCGCTCTACTCTGCACTAGTTAGGCCTCAGCTGGAGTACTGTGTCCAGTTCTGGGCGCCACATTTCAAGAAAGATGTGGAGAAATTGGAAAAGGTACAGAGAAGAGCGACAAGAATGATTAAAGGTCTAGAGAACATGACCTATGAAGCCAGGCTTCATGAACTGGGCTTGTTTAGTTTGGAAAAAAGAAGATTAAGGGGGGACGTGATAGCGGTTTTCAAATATCTAAAAGGGTGTCACAAGGAGGAAGGACAAAATTTGTTCCTCTTGGTTTCTGAGGACAGGACGAGGAGTAATGGGCTTAAAGTGCAGCAAGGGAGGTTTAGATTGGACATTAGGAAAAAATTCCTAACTGTGAGGGTGGTCAAATATTGGAATAAATTGCCAAGGGAGGTGGTGGAATCTCCCTCTCTGGAGATATTTAAGAACAGGTTAGATAGACATCTGTCAGGGATGGTGTAGACCCGTGGTCACCAACCAGTAGATCGTGAGCTACCGGTAGATCTCCGGGGCTCTAAGAGTAGCTCCTGAGCCCTCTCTGAACTGCGCACCTGCGCAGTACATTTACATTAGATTTCCTCATTTGAGGAGCAGCTACTCACTGAGCAACAACACAGGTGAGTAGCTGCGAGGAATGGTGGGAGCTGGGAGGTCGGGAGGGCTGAAACACCCCAGCCAGCTGACTGTGGCTTTCACAGCTGGAGCTAGACACAGCCTCCCTGGGCTGAGCGCAAGGCAGCCGGGCTGGAGGGAAGAGAAGCAGCTTCCCGGCCAGCTGGCCATGGCACTCAGCCAGGGTGTACCACGCTCTTTGAGGGCTGGCGCAGAGGAGAAGCTGCCTGGCCTGCTGGCTGTGGCGTTCAGCCCAGAGGAGGCTGAACCGTGCTCCAACTGATTGGGTGGCTTCCCCTCTGTGCCTGCCCACGTGCTGCTTGGTGGCACCCTGGCTGAGCACCATGGCCAGCTGGCCGGGCAGCTGCTTCTCTTCCCTCCAGCTCGGCTGCCCTGCAGTCAGTCCGGAGGGCGCGCTGGTCGGAGGCTTCCCTCCGTGGCTGGTGTAGGGAACTCTCTGCCCCCAAACTTGTTCCCTCTCCTCTTCCCCAAACTTGTCCCCCGCCCTCCTGGCCCCCTGTTCCCTCTCCCTTGTTCCCCCGACCCCGCTGCAGAAACCTGCCCCCCCCCCCCCCCCCCCGCAGAAACCAGTTCCTTCTGGCACCCTGTCTCCTACTACGGAAACCTGTCCCCCTGCTCCCCTCTGCAGAAACCTGTCCCCCCCAGCACCCTGTCCCTTGCTGCAGAAACCTGTCCTGGCATCCTGCCCCCTCTCCCCTGCCCCCACTGGCACCCTGTTCCCTGCCCCAGAACCCTCTAGCACTCCTCCCCAGTACTGTGTCCCCTGCTCCCAAATGACTTTTCTATGGGTCAGTGACCCCTGACTCAAGGCAGGTTCCCTGCCATTCTCATAAATAAAGACAATGCAGAAACTTTTTGTGTTTAACATAGTATTCTATTTAAAAACGAAGCCTGGCCAACAAACTCCCAATTGCGGCCAAGCCCCCATCTGGCCACAACCACTCCTGCACTCCCCCTTCCCCAGACCCTAGATCTGAGCCTATCAAACACTGGAACCTCCTGCCCTCAGCCCCTCACATACCCCAACCCAAATTCCTGCACCCTCACATCTGCAAGCCTGTGGCTTGCTTAGTATCCCAACACTGCCCAGCCTGGAGCCCCCTCCCTGAGCCAGTGTCCCTTTCTCCACCTCCTCCTGCATCCAGATTTCCTCCCAGAGCTTGCACCTCTCACCCCTTCCCACACCCAAATCCCTCATGCCCACCCCAGAGCCTACACATCCTGTCTCAACACAGCAAGGGTCCAGCCAGACTGCAGGAGTTTTTCAGGATTCTGGAGATATCCCAGAAAAACTCTTCTGCATCCAGGGTTGCGTTTGTTCTTCCGCTTTTTTAGTGGAAGAGAAAACAGGCTCTTTTGGTCACCCCTTTATTCCTCTTTCCACAAGGAATAAGGTGGCTTCCAAAAGAAGGGTTTTTTTCTGACATTTGGTCCAGTGTAGACAGGCCAAATGTTGGAAAAACCTCTTACTACAGAATAATAATAATAAAAAAAGTAGCAGTATAAGGATTGGGGATAGCAAGTGATGGAGAGGAGGAGAATAGAGAGGGCGGGGCTTCAAGGAAGGGGCGGGGCTGTAGATCTTGGCTTGGTCTGTCATTTAAAAAGTGATCTTGGGCATAAAAAGGTTGGAGACCACTGGTGTAGACGGAGCTTGGTCCTGCCTTGAGGGCGGGGGGCTGGACTTGATGACCTCTCGAGGTCCCTTCCAGTCCTATGATTCTATGATTCAATGATATTTGCACCTCTCAGGATAAAAGCCTATAAAAAGCATCCCATTCCCATGCTTCAGGGAATAAAACGATACCCAATCGAAGTCAGAAAAAATGTCTTTGCATGCCTTATTGAAAAAGAGTAGTCTGCACATTTAGATGTATTATGGGAGTCCTAGGTCATTCCCAAAGAATCTGACACTGGCAAGTAGTTGGCATTACGAATTGAATAGCAGACCAGTCTTTCACCATTAGTCTGTTCTGGAATGGCTGTTCCAGTGTTTCACAATATATATACTCAAGCGAGCCCAGCTCAGGAAGATGTTTAGAGATGCGTGCTCTCCTTACTACTCAGTTATCCAATAGCACTGAGACTGAGTCCCATCAGAGGTCTCAGAGTTGGAGTCAGTGAGCCAAGTAAAGCTCTGAAGCACCAAAAATAAATTCTCAGTTCCTAAACAATATGTCCGTTCAATGTGTTTATACAGGATGTATGAAATATAGCAGGTCTGTTAAACACATAGAAATTTGAAAGCTAACAAGAAAACCTAAGTTATTAGCTAGTATTTTCATACTATGCAAGCTCTTTCTGGCAAACCATGTGATCCTCTTTAAATCTTCAGTACAAAATTGCACCAATAACTTATGAGTTTTATTCATTCACATTCTTAACCATGAATAAAAAAATATGAGAATTTTTAATTGTCTGTATCATTCTTCTTAATGAGTATGTCCTGGAGTACCATAATGATGATATAGGTTTATGAAACACACATCCATCTTCCCTTAATAAGAGAAAAGGAGAAGATAACAGTAATATTGGTTAATTATTGCATTGCATTTCATGGTGGAAAAATTGACTTAGAGAGAATTATGATCTCTTTGTGAAAGCACTGTATAATACCTAAAAGAGGCATATAGCTTGAGGATCTAGAACTGAGCTAAGGTTCAGTATTGTGCTAGCAGGCAAATATAAAAAATACCAACAAATGTTCCAGAGAAACCCTTTTTTGGAAGTCTCAGAGGGGTAACAGTGTTAGTCTGTATCTTTATCTGCAAAAACAATGAGGAGTCCTGTGGCACCTTAAGGCACATCTACACAGCAGGGTTAAACTCAAAATAAGCTATGCAACTTGAGCTACGCTAATTGAGTAGCTTAAGTCAAAATAATTGATTGAGACTTTTGGTGCTGTCTACACAGAAGTTATTTTGAAATAGTGCACCCTTCCCCCAACTTCCCTTATTCCTCATACAATGAGGGTTACAGGAGTCAGAGTCAGAGTAAGAAGCCTGTTATTTAGAATTTCTTTATGACTCTGGGGAGTAGTTATTTCAAAATAGCAGCAGTGGAAATAGGCGTTATTCCTTGTGGAAAGCAGGAGTTATTATTTTGAAATAACCGGCCCATAATTCCAAAATAACAGGCTTGGTAGTGTGTATGCTCCACTTGTTGGGTACATCTAGACTGTAGAGTTTTTCTGGGATACCGGAGGTATACTGGAAAAGCTCTGCCATGTCCAAGGAATGCATCTGCTTTTCAAAAAAAAAAATTGGAAAAGCAGACGCGTTTTTCCCTGTAAACCTCGTTGTAGATGGGCCAATTGTCGGAAAAGCCTCTTTTGGAAGAAAAAGCAGAAAAAGATACGCAAATTGCAGTTTGCAATTTGCATATCTTTTTCGATAGAACTTTGTAGTCTAGACACAGCTGTTCTTTTGAAATAACAAAATACTGTAGACCATTGTAGTACAGTGCTTAGTCTGCAAGGCTATGTCTACACTACCAGGTTATTTCGAAATAATAACTCTCAGAATAGCTATTTCGAAATAAGCTTATTGCGAAATAACAAGCCCACTATTTCGAAATAACAGGTTTGGTGTGGACACTCGCCTTGTTATTTCAAAATAACTCCCCAGTGTAGACATGCCCTAAGGTGCCACAGGACACTTCATTCTTTTTTTTTTTTTTTTTTTTTTTGAAGACACTAGTCTGGCAGAGACAGCCCTAGCTAACAATCTGCAGGAAATAAGGTGACAGAAATGGAAAGAATCAGTTGAAGGAATAGACATCACCCAAACTAGTAGGAAAACATGGCAGGCCATTCACAAGTTGTATAATGTTCCAAAGAAAGCAGAACAACTCCACAACAACACAGCCAATCAGGTGGCATGCCAACTGCTGCTTCATGGGAAAGCTCTGAACAAGCAGCTTAAAATATGAATTTGACAGCAAAATGATCTGGAAGAAAATCATTTCTACATGCCATACACACTAGATGAACTCCAGGACAGAATAAGTCACTTGAAGAACAGAAAAGCATCTGGACTCAACAATATAAGCCTGGAGCAGATTAAGCATTTTTGTCCCACAAAGAAGCTATTAGTATTATGCCTTTTTAACAATCACTCATCAACTCTTAGGGTACATCTACACAGCAGTGTTATTTTGGAATAACTGATGCCCACACCAAAATATGATTGCCAGAACTGACAATATGATACACGGCTGCCATCTAGAGCAGGTCTGGAGAACAGGTGTTTTTATGTAGAACAGTGCAAGAAACAAAGCCACTGGAGATGACAATGAAATGGCCTCATGACAGGATGTACCAACAGCATGTGGGCCAACGAGGACAGACCAATCATTGTGGGCCCAGGAGGCCACAACACCCTTTCTCCTGTGGCACATAATCCAGATAGAGACGCCAGATAAAAAGAGGCTGTCCAGCTCAGTCAGGAATGGCAACAAAGGTATAAGGACGTACAGTGCAGGCTTCTTCAGAGGTGCCTGAAACACTCCTGGCAGTAGAGCCCAGACAGCCAGACTACATTCCAAGTGACTAGCTGATTGTGAAGACCTTCAGGAACCCAGGATGCTGTTTGCTCTATGTCCCTAGAGGGAAGTAAGGCCTATGAGGCCGTGTCCAGACTCAGGGGTTTTTTCGGGAAAAGTAGCCTTTTCCCGAAAAAACTTCCCCTGCGTCCAGACTCAAGCCGCGTTCTTTCGAAATTATTTCGAAAGAACGTGGCTTTTCTTTCAATGGCGGTAAACCTCGTTTCACGAGGAAGAACGCCTTCTTTCGAAAGTTCCTCTTTCGAAAGAAGGCGTTCTTCAATGTAAAGAGGCCGTCTTCGAAAGAGAGCATCCAGACTCGCTGGGTGCTCTCTTTCGAAAAAGCGGATTTCTCTTTCGAAAGATCCGCCTGCAGTCTAGACGCGATCTTTTGAAAGAGGCTCTTTCGAAAGATGCTTTCGAAAGAGCCTCTTTCGAAAGAAGCCTGCAGTCTAGACATAGCCTGACTGTTGGTTTGTTTTGCACCACACAGGACTGCAGCCTGCTGCTTCAATCTGCTCAAAGGATCAATTCCCCAAGTGCTGCTTCTGGCTGCCAGGCTCTAGACTGTTGCCTTGCCTTGTCCTTGCCCTTCCCAGGACCTGCTTCTTACTTTGCCCTACCCAGGGGCTAATTCACCAAGTGGCACTGTCATCCCAGCCAGGAGTCTGCAGGGCTCTAAACTAGGGGTGAGGAACCTATAGCCCATTGTGCCAGATGCTTAAATACATCTGCCCTGTGGCTGAACTGTGCTCCCTGGCAGGAGCACTAGGCAGGTGTGTGGAGTGGGGCATGTCCCCTCATCCTGACCTGGCTCCCCAGCTGGGGGAGGGGGACAGTTTCAGGAAGATGTGATGGGGAGGGGACTCCATAAAATCATACTCCCCCTCTGTTCTGGTAGCCACTTCAAAGAACCATTGTGGAAAATAGATTGAACCTGCTACAGCATTTAGGGGGATCATCTATTTATGGTAATGAATAAGAATCCCTTAAAGTGACTTTAAAGTGAGGTCACACACAGAATTCAGTGCTGCCATCCGTTTTCCTATCCAGAACTATGGGTGAGGACCAAGGACAGAAGGAAGATTCCATTATTGCTTTTTGATACATCACCTTGATGGCCTGTAGTGCCTCTTCCCTTAGTTTCATCTAGTATCAGTCTTGTGCTGGACCAGTGCAGAAAAACAGCTTCGGAATGCTAACCAGAAAGCCCCTTGAACTGTTCTGTTGTTCTCTGATTAAATCTATAGTATGGCATTGGAACAGGTACATGAGAAACTCTGTTCCCATAGCTGCACTATTCTTTCCCCTTTTCCTTTGTAGTTTTCTTTTAGTCTAGTACTTACGGGTATGTCTACACTAGCCCTCTAGTTTGAACTAGGGTGGCTAATGCAAGCATTCGAACTTGCAAATGAAGCCTGGGATTTAAATATCCCAAGCTTCATTTGCATGCTCCCGAGCGGGCGCCATTTTTAAATCCCCTTAGTTCGAACTGACTGCCTGCGGCTACACGTGGCAATCAGAAATTAATCTGAACTAAATTCTTAGTTCGGATTAACTGTTACTCCTCCTGCAATGAGGTGTGTGACGTAGTGGGGGTACTTGCTGGGCTGTGGTGACCTCTGCTGTCTGGAGCAAGACCCAGCAGGGAAAACCTCATTATGCAAAGGTGACTCAAAAACCTGTCTGACCTGCGGCCCCCCATGGGGAGAAACAAAGGGAGGTGGAATGCGGCCCTGGCTGTGGGCAGGGCTGGAAGAGGGGGAGTTAGTTCCTGGCTGGAAGGCAGGAAAGAAGGAGCTGGGGAGGGGGCTGGGACTGCCCTATCTCAAGGGGGGCACTGAGGCCTCTTAGCCCCAGTTCCTGTAACCAGATTACATCTGTGCTGCGCTGTGCTGGAGGAACAATAAACAACCTCCATTCTACTGGCTGGTGAAGTCTGTTCATGCCATTTCGGGGGTGCAGGAGATGGGAAAATCCCGACGCGTCGTCACAAGGTGTAACAGTTAATCCGAACTAAGGATTTAGTTCAGATTAATTTCTGACTGCCGAGTGTAGCCACCAGCAGTCAGTTCGAACTAAGGGGATTTAAAAATGGCACCCACCCGGGAACATGCAAGTTAAGCCCGGGATATTTAAATCCCGGGCTTCATTTGCAAGTTTGAATGCCTACATTAGCCACCCTAGTTTGAACTAGGGAGCTAGGGTAGACATACCTTACCAGACCTACTGGTTGACATTTCACAATGGCTGGGCTCTTTTTTTTTTCTTTTTTTTTAACTATTTGCTTCTTGTCCAAACCTTGCAACAAATGAACAGGGATCACTTCTTGTTTCAAATCTAGATTCCGCCTAGTCCCTGGGTCCCAAATCAGGTTACAACCACTCCCCACTTTTCCCTAGCTGGAAAGCTCCCACAGCTTGTAGTACTGATAATGATTTCTGAGCCCAGGGACAGGATAATATATTCACTGCCAACCATTTGTCTTTCCTGGGTCATATCTTTAATAGAAATTTCCTCAGACTGAATTTGTAAGACACCTTTTCAGGCATTGATTACATAGTTATTAGCCATAATGAAATGCAAGCTAATTATTAGCTCATCCATTTCAGTCACCCAGACTTCTTGCTCAAATCCCAGAGGTCCAGTCTTCAAACCCAATTTTCCCAGTTTACTGACAGGTGTTTTTGTCCCAGTCGCTGCCTCCATTTGAGACCAATTAGGCAGTCCTCAGGCAGTCTGATCTCTCCCCTTCAGCCCTTTGTAGGGTACATATAGAGCAAAAATGTCTGTAAATGTCTAGTCTTACCCATGTTCTCTGGCTGGCTCCAATGCTCATCCAAGTGGCTGTCTACCTTTTTGGTCAGGGACCCTTTGAATTCCTGCTGTAGCTGATATTTTAGATTCATAAGTCCTTGCTGCTGCTCCTCTCTGTTGGCAGGTTCCAGACTGACCAAAGCTTGTGTGGTCTCTGCTCTTTCACGCAAAACCCTCTGGTCTAGAGTGATCATATGTTCCTATGTTACCGAAGGGACACCTGGTAAAATGACTGGTATTCAAGTGAGTTCAAGGGCAATCAATCGGAACCATGAAGTACAAACTTTCAATTAACATCAAGTTGACTTGTTAAAGCCCCTGTTCAAAAGAAATACTGAGTAGTTTATTTACCATCTTATATTTAAGGCTCTAGGGTTCACTGAGGGAGGGGAAACCACACACGCTCCCAGAAAACCTCTTTAGCACAGGGGGGTGGCTGCCTGACCCAGGGGCAGATGAGGGTTTTGCGGGACCCAGGGCAGCACAATTTCACAGGGCCCCCTTTGACATGGCGCATGCGCAGGGCTTCTTGAAGAGCGGGGCCCGGGGCAGCCGCCCCGCTTGCCCTGCCCTATATCTGCCGCTGCCCTGACCCGACCTTTCCTGCCTGGCACCCTCTGGGTAGACCCTGAGTGGACCCTTGGGAGAGACTTGCCTTTCTTGGTACCAGCTGGTGCCACATCTTCCCATGGTAGCATGGGGGGCACACAGGGTCACAGCCCCCTCTCTCCAGCTGCTTCCAAGGACAGGGAGGAGCTAAGTTGTAAGGATGCATTGTGCACCAGAACCCAGGGAACCTGACTGCAGAGACTCCAGTGCACCCTCCCAGAAAGGTGGCTCAGAGGGGAGGTGCCCAGGGAAATAATAGCCACCCAGGGGGCTGTTGTGAAGCCTGCAGGTTCAAGGCATGAACAGGATGGAAACTGCTCTCCTTCACTACTCCAGCGCTTAGCTGTGCAGCATTTGGCACATGCAGGGGTTGACTCCTCCTAGATCAGAGGATCTTGAGCATTTCTGGGATGCCAGCCCAGCCAGAATCATTTTCGAGTCTGTGGCTAGCTGGTCTTCAATTTTTTTTGGCATTCCTAATTATATGTTTACACTGTATTGACCAGAGTTTATGCTCCTTTCCATTTTCCTCATTAGTATTTAATTTCCACTTTCTAAGCAATACCTTTTTGCCTCTCCTTTTTACTTTGTTGTTTAGCCACCGTGGTGCATTTTTTGTTTTCTTTTTGTTTTTTTTTAATTTGGGGGTATACATTTAAGTTGAGCCTCTATTATGGTGTCTTTAAAAAGCTCCTATGCAGCTTACAGAGATTTCACTTTTGGCACTGAACCTTTTTAATTCTGTTTTAACTAACCTCCTCATGCTTCAGTGTTGGGCTGCAGTGTGCTTTCCCCACCACAGGGATGTTAAATTTAATTATATTATGGTCACTATTATCATCCAGCTATATTCATGTCTTGGACCAGATCCTGTGCTCCATTTAGGGCTAAATCAAGAATTGCCTCTCCTTTGGTGGGTTCCAGGACTAGCTGATCGAAGAAGCTGTCAAATTTTATCTCTACCTCCCATCCTGAGGAGATGCGTACCCAGTCGATATGGGGATTGTTGAAATCCCCCGCTATTATTGAGCTTTTTATTTTAATAGCTTCTTTAATCTCCTTTAGCATTTCATAGTCACTATCATTATCCTGCTCATGTAGTCAGTAATGTATCCCTACTGCTATATTCATATTATTAGAGCATGGAATTTCTTTCCATAGAAACTTTATGATACAGTTTGGCCCAGTTAAGATTTTTCTCTCATTTGATTTTATTCTTTCTTTCACATATAGTGCCACTTCCCCACCATACAACCCGTTCTGACCTTTCAATAGATTTTACACCCTGGTATTACTATGTCTCGTTAATTATCCTCATTCCACCAAGTTTCTGTGATATACCTATTTTATCAATATCCTTGTTTAATACAAGGCAATCCAGTTCACCCATCTTATTATTTAGACATGTAGCCTTGGTATATAAGCACTTTAAAAAACTTGTCCCTTTTTACCTATATTCCATTACATGACCTTATTGAATGGGACTCTTTCATTTGACTGTTTCTCATCAGATCTTACCTGTATTTTATAATCTTCCATCCTCTCCTCTTTACTAGAACATAGAGAATCTCCATTAATAGATCCTGCCGTAAGGGATGTGTCTGTCTAATCCATGTGCTGTTCTGCATCTGTTGGCTTCCCCCCAACTCTTAATTTAAAGACTGCTCTATGATTTTTCTGTGTTAAGTGCCAGCAGTCTGGTTCCATTTTGGCTTAGGTGGAGCCCATGCTTCCTGGATAGCCTCCCCCTTTCCCAAAAGTTTCCCCAGTTCCTAAAAAATCGAAACCCCTCCTCCCTGCACCATTATCTCATCCATACCTCAAGACCCTGCAGTTCTGCATGTCTCCCTGGTACTGTGCATGAAACTGGAAGCCTCAGGGTAAATCTACACTGGAAGCTTCTTTCAAAAGAAGCTTTTTCAGAAGAGATCTTCTGAAAAATCTTCTTCCGAAAGAGAATGTCCACACTGCCAAAGCGCATCAAAAAAGCGATCTGCTTTTTCGAAAGAGAGCGTCCACACTGAATGGATGCTATCTCACATTTAACCTGTGATTACTATGGACAGAATGGCCACCAGGGCACCTGTGCTTTTTTCTTTTTCCTCTTCTTCCAAAAGAACTCCCTCTTCCCCATCCACACACGCCTTTTTTTGAAAGAGCTTTTTCGGAAAAGGCGTTCTTCCTCATAGAATGAGGTTTACCAGTGTCAGAAAAAACCCTCTGTTCTTTCAATTTGCTTTCAAAAGAATGTGCTTGCAGTGTGGACATAAGTGAAGTTTTTTCAGAAAAACAGCCGTTTTTCTGAAAAAAACCCTGCAGTCTAGATGCACCCTCAGTAACTATGTCATTTCTTGAATTACCACCAGGATGGCTGGTTTTCTTTACTCCACTATGTGTCATTCACCTACAGCAAAGTAACCCATAGCTCAATCCAACAAAGCCCATTTTTTGAAAACTACCAATTTTCATCCTCAGTTTCATCTTGACCATATTCACAAACTCACCCATCTCTGCAGCCAGAGCTGAACTACCTATCTGTGCCACGTACATCAAGAGCTCAAGCAGCAATTAAGATTGTCACAGGAAATTTACAAATGCCGTGCTGACCAGGGCCATCAGACTGCCCCCATCCTACTTGTGAGGAACTAGGTCTGGCTATCTCTCTGGAGCCTCAAATAATCCCACTTGGCAGCCAAACTTGATTACCAGTGTCTGGCCCATTCAAGATCTTGGACTAAGTCAATCCTGTGGCCTTCAAGCTGTAACTACTCAAGATCCATCTTCACACTTCCCTTCTCAAGCCACATACTGAATTCTCAAATGGCTCCAGGCCACCACCACTACTCCTAACTATTTGGGGGCAAGAAGAACACTTCATCCAACAAATCTTTGACTCCCACAAATTAGGGGAAATCTCCAGTACCTAGTAGACTGGGAGGGCTGCGGTATGGACAACTGATCTTGGGAATTGGTTGAAACCATCCACATTCTGGACCTGTAGAGGACTTCTACCAGGCTCTTCCTGAGATATCAGTCCCTAAGGTCCCGGGGAGAAACCCTCAAGGAGGGGGGTACTGTGAAGAATTGAGGGCCTGTTGCAGGGCTGAATCAATCAGCTAGCCTCATCTGAAACCCCTAACTGGACTGTTTGCCTCTTTGGCCCGAGCAGCATTTCCAGGACTGCTCTTAAACCCAGCAATAGTGCATGGCCAGCAGCTGCTCAATGCTTATGCCCGCAACTGTGATCGCTCCTTCTCCTGCCTTGTTCCTAGCCTTGCTTCTACCATGCTCCACTGTGCTACAGCCCTGCCTCCATGCTCAGTTCCTGATTCCTGACTCTCACCTTTGCCTCCTGGATCCTATCTCTGGCACTGACCAATAGGCCTGACCACCACTTGTCCAACCACTTGGTATGATTGCCCCTGCCACGGTCCATGAGAGTAATCATCTGTGTTCCCATCCTTTCTAAGAGACCCTGTGGTATTGTGCTGACTCTATAACTCACAGCATGGCCCACTTCCAACCTCTAACAATAGGCCTAGGAGGGGAGGTGTTCTCCCTTACCATTCTCCCTCACCAACCAGCACGGGATCCCGCTCTTTTCTGAAGCGTTACACATCACAAAGTCAGCCTTGTACGGATCTGGGCTACTTCTGGCACGCATAATCTGAGCAAATAAACATCAGCAAGACATGGTGGGTGAGGTCATCTCTTTTATTGGACCACCTAGCAAGGAGGGAAGGTCTGACAGCTCAGGCTCCCGCCTGAGCAGGAATGTCTATGCTGCTATTTTTAGCCATGCAGCATGAGCCTGAGTCACTTGGCCTGGACTCTGAGACTTGCTGGTGAGAAAGCTTCTTTGTTCTGTGTAGCTGTCCCCAGTGAGGGCTGACAGCACATGCCGTTGCTTGCTGACTCATGTGAGTGCTTTCAGAAAGCAGTCGCTAGTGCATATTTCCCACATACTTCCGTTGCTCAATATCCAAACATTCCACTGCACAGATCCAGCTTCCAAAGTTCATTGAACAGCAACTTCTTCTTCCACGCTGAATTTCCGGTTCCAGCCTGAAGCCCAAAGCAGGCCTTGTGCAGCAGTGTTTGGCTTATGACTTACAGAAGATGCTACTTTGCAGCTGTCAGTGGCAGCCCATCAATACAGGTGAACTAGGCAGTTGCCTAGGGCGCCAAGATAAATGGTTGTTGAGGGCTTTGGAGGTGAGGGCGCTGATTGCACGCGGATCGTGCGTTTCGCCTAGGGCGCCAGTTGCCAGCAGCTCATCTAGGGCCACTCCTGGCAGCTGTCAAACAATGTGTAATAGGAAACATATGACCATGTCTTTTATTTGCACTAGTGGCCGTGTCCAGACTCAGGGGTTTTTTCGGGAAAAGTAGCCTTTTCCCGAAAAAACTTCCCCTGCGTCCAGACTCAAGCCGCGTTCTTTCGAAATTATTTCGAAAGAACGCGGCTTTTCTTTCGATGGCGGTAAACCTCGTTTCACGAGGAAGAACGCCTTCCTTCGAAAGTTCTTCTTTCGAAGGAAGGCGTTCTTCAATGTAAAGAGGCCGTCTTCGAAAGAGAGCATCCAGACTCGCTGGGTGCTCTCTTTCGAAAAAGCGGATTTTTCTTTCGAAAGATCCACCTGCAGTCTAGACGCGATCTTTCGAAAGATGCTCTTTCGAAAGATGCTTTCGAAAGAGCATCTTTCGAAAGAAGCCTGCAGTCTAGACATAGCCAGTGAGATACAGTGTACATTACTCACTTCTTTTACCCAGGATTTGGAAAGCATGTTGTGTACGGTTCGCTGTGGCAGCCAAATTCTGCAGACCTCAGTCTTTGCTCAGGCAAAACCCCTATGCTGTTGGATACTCCCCAAGTAAAGACAGAAATTCGCTCCCCATTTTTTTCTCCCTGACAGAATGCAAAGTAAACCTGGATTTGGATAAATAACGGCAATCTCAGCTCTAACGACTCATGTTCAAGCTGACTAACTCGTCTGCTGCATATTAGCGGACTCCAGTGGTAAATATATAGGTTTGCTCTTCGTGCTTTTGAAAGTGAAAGTAATCCAGACGCGGGGGGGTTTTGGCTACCCCGCCCTTTTTTGAAAAACCGCTTTTCCTCAAATAATGAGTTTACGTGGCTTTTTGAAAAAAAGGGGGGGTTGCCGAAAAACGTGTCTCGATTACTTTCACTTTCGAAAGCTCTGCTTTCGAAAGTGAGATCAGAAGAAGATATGAAAATTCCCACTGAATTTGCATAGCCTCTTTCGAATCTTCCGCGTAGTCTAGATGAGCCCATACAGTCCATGGGAGTACAGTCCCATGCTTAAGACTATGCACGTGTGCTTAAATGTTTGGCTAGACCAGGCTCTCACTTCAGAAGTATTCTAACCAGAGATCATTACAATGGACAGGACCAAGGAAGATCTGGAGGATTTGTCTTGTAATAATACTATTTGTCATAATAACTAGATGTAGGGGCCTAATTATGGCCTGGCATGCAGATAGTAGTGTTGATGCCCCATTGAGTTCAGCCAAGTTTCTCTTGATTTGAACCTATGTAAGTGAGATCAGGGTCTACCTTAGGATATGTCTGCACTGCAGTCACAGGGAGTGATTGCAGTTTGTATAGACATACCAGAGCCAGCTTTAATCTGTCTAGCTTGGGTATGAAAGCAATGAAGTCATGGCTACACAGGCTTCAGCACAGCTTGAGCAAGCCTGTCCAGAGCTCTAAGGATATGTCTACACTACAAAGTTAATTCGAACTAACAGACGTTAGTTCGAATTAACTTTGATAGGTGCTACACTAGCAAACCGCTAGTTTGAACTTAATTTGAACTAGCGGAGCGCTTAATTCGAACTAGGTAAACCTCATTCTACGAGGACTAACGCCTAGCTCGAATTAACTAGTTCGAATTAAGGGCTGTGTAGCCACTTAATTCGAACTAGTGGGAGGCTAGCCCTCCCCAGCTTTCCCTGGTGGCCACTCTGAGCACCACCAGGGAAACTCTTCTGCCCCCCTCCCGGCCCCGGAGCCCTTAAAGGGGCATGGGTTGGCTACGGTGCCCGTGCCAGGTGCAAGCCTGCCAGCACCCAGCCAGCAGACCCTGCACCTGGCACGGCTCGAGCCAGCCACCCGCTGCCACCCAGCCCTCTGCCTCTTCCCGGGACCAGGCTGGCGGCTCCCGGTATCCTGCCCAGATCCACAAGAGGTGGGTGCCCGCCTGGTCTAGTGCAGATATCGTGGACCTCATCCACGACCTCCGCACTAGGCACAGAAAAGTGGCCATCTAGGGCAGGATAGCTGCCAGCATGGCCACCCAGGAGCACGTGTGCATGAAAATCAAGGTGGTCCAGTGAGACCCCCGACCCTGAGCCCTGAGCTTAGAATGTCAGTACTGGGTCAGACCAAAGGTCCATCTAGCCCAGTAGCCTGTCTGCCGGCAGTGTCCAGCACTAGGGACCCTGGAGGGATGGACTGAAGACAATGACTAAGCCATTTGTCTCGTGCCATCCATCTCCAGCCTTCCACAAACAGAGGCCAGGGACACCATTTCTACACCCTGGCTAATACCACTCCATAGACCCAACCTCCATGACTTTATCTCACTTCTCTTTAAACTCTGTTCTAGTTGTAGCCTTCACAGCCTCCTGCAGCAAGGAGTTCCACAGGTTGACTATTTGCTTTGTGAAGAAGAACTTTCTGTTATTAGTTTGAAGCCTGCTACCCATTCATTTCATTTGGTGTCTTGGGCTGTGTCTAGCCTACATGCCTCTGTCGTCAGAGGCATGTAGATTAGACACATAGGCAAAGGCAAATGAAGCCACGATTTAAATGATCGCGGCTTCATTTACATGGCTGCCGCGCTGAGCCAACAAACAGCTGATTAGCTGTTTGTCTGCTCAGCGCGCTAGTCTGGACGCTCCACTGCTGACATCAAAGCCCTTTGTCGGCAGCCCCGTTATTACTCGTGGGATGAGGTTTACCAGCGCTGCCAACAAAGGGCTTTGATGTCAGCAGTGGAGCGTCCAGACTAGCGCGCTGAGCGGACAAACAGCTGATCAGCTGTTTGTCGGCTCAGCGCGGCAGCCATGTAAATGTAAATGAAGCCGCGATCATTTAAATCGCGGCTTCATTTGCCTTTGCCAAAACAACAAATCTGCATGCCTTTGACGACAGAGGCATGTAGTTTAGACGTACCCCTCTAGTCCTTCTATTATGGGAACTAATGAAGAACTTTTCTTTATGCACCCTCTCCACACCACTCGTGCTTTTATAGACCTCTATCATATCCCCCCTCAGTCTCCTCTTTTCTAAGCTGAAAAGTCTCAGTCTCTTTAGCCTCTCTTCATATGGGACCTGTTCCAAACCCCTGATCATTTTAGTTGCCCTCCCCTCTCCCACCCTCTCTCTTCCCCTCTCCCACCTCCTTTTCCCAGTCTCCCCCAGTTTTGTTCAATAAAGAGAGTTTCTATTTTTGAACACACATGTACTTTAGTTTATACATCAGGAAGGGGGGCTAGGGAGGGGTAAGTGGAAGGAGGTGAGGGAGGAATGAGGTACGAGCCCCCAATGGGGAGGACTGGGCTGGCTCTGCGGGCTCCTCGGGGTGGAATCTCTCCTGCAGCCCCCCGATTGACCCCCCCCCCGGATGGCAGCCTGCGGCAAGTGCAGCCAGGCTGATGGCCGAGTGCTGTGATGTGCCGAGTGTGGGCACTCAGGGCACTCCAAGCCAGGACTGCTTTGCAAGCGGGGCACCCCTGAGAACTGTCAGTCTGGGGTGGGGGCCGGGTCCCTTTAAGCACAGCCCTCGGCTAGCCTGAGACAGCATCTCCACGCTCTAAGCCCTAATCTGCTGCCCTGCCGGCACTGCTTCCGGCCATCCTTAACCTCGGTTTAGGGTCCACTCAGTGTGGACATGCTAGTTCGAATTAGCAAAACACTAATTCGAACTAGTTTTTAAGTCTGGATGTGCTAATTCGAATTAGCTTAGTTCGAATTAACATACCCTCAGTGACTAACTGGTTGGCAAACCTGAGCTGATGTCCATGATTCACTGCCTAGTAGACTAGTTTGGTTATGTCTACATGGGCGATTCACATTTTGCGACCAGTGTTCCCTGTCAGCTGAGTGCTTGGGTGGCTCTCCAGGAGAGAGTCAAACAATACCCAGCTGATTAGCAGAGCACCCACAACATGTGTTTCAACTTGTGGTGCACATCCACACATGCCTGGGTGCACATAACAATTTTTTTTCTGCACACAGACAGAAAAAATTGAGGGAAGATTGCTCATGACTTCAGTATAAACATACTCATAATGGCATTCTGCTTTTATTTGATGGTTTTACTTGAAATGCAAGGATTTCAGTAGTTTACCCAGTTGTATGAAGGCGTATCCATGCAAACATACATGGCCAAATTTTGCCCCTAGTTACAGCTGTGCAACCTCCTGGGCCCAAATCGTTTCTGCCTCCCACTAGTATAAATCCAGAATAACTCCATTGATGTAGCTCATCCAACTCCACTGGGTTGCAAAGTTATAACAAAGTGCAGAACCAGACCCATGTCTCTTTAAAAATACTGTCTGAAAAAGAATAATTCTTTAATCTTTTAGTAGCCAGGGTCTTGGCCTCCAAGCACTGCGGTATGTGGCTTAGTGTCTACTGGGAAATCAAACTCACAATGAAATTGCACTGTGTTTTCCAATATTATTTGTACGAGCATTGAATTCTGGCTGCTTAGGGAATGAAGAAGAAACAGAGCAGTATCCAAGTTAACATGGCCTATTGACTCACAAGCCCATGGAAATCTACTGCTGTCTCTCCCAGGAGGTGACACTATAAGGCAATCCTGTTAATGAACACAGCGGGCCGATTATGGATGGGACTGGCTACCAATAATGTAACATTCTTTTCATCTCTTTCTTTGTGATATTGGAGGAACATCTGTATGCCCGAGAGCTGCTCACCCCTAACAGTTTGCCTCGTATCTCAAAGAAACCAGCAACTCTCTGATTACTGGGTTTTGCAATACTTTTTCTGTGACCTACAGACCGGCCAAGGAAGGTACAGAAAGAGTCTCACTGTACAACAATCTGGATTTAGTATGAGAGACACGGGGCTAGAGGGAGGCACATTTAGAACTGTATTTTTTTTTAAAAAAAAGCAAAAATTGAAAGTGGGCTAGGGGAGTAGAGTGGGTCTCAAGAGACTGGGGTTCTAATCCCAGCTCTGCCAATGATGTATTGTGTGACCTTGGATGAGTCTCAGTTCCTGTGTTTCCTGCCCTTTGACTATCTTGTCTACTTGATTTGTAGCTCTTTGGGTTAGCACTGGTCTCTTACTAGGAGTCAATGACTAGGAAAAATGGGTCCTGATTTTGGTTAGGGCTTCTAGACATTAATGTAATATGAATGATAAATGCCTTCATCCATGTTAGAACCTACTGTTTTTTTAAAAGTGGTTTCTCTGGCCAGCTCTGAGTCTCCGTTGTACCAAAAGGTGAGACACCTCCTTTCCAACACTCCACACAGCGAGGATTGTGCATTGCATTTCTTTTTGCTTTCCCTAGAGTTATTTGGCTTGGTTGGGGAAACATTTTTCATTTGAACGCCCTATTGTTTATTTATAATTGTTTATTAGATGAGTGACATATTTCGCCTGAGCCACACAGCAGGGGAAGAGCAATAGGCAGAAAGCTTATGCAGAGAGGCCAGATGGTTTGTTTTCCTGAACAGATTCTGAAAAATATTTGCGTCATTTTCTACATAATTATTTTCTTTAGTACCCAAGGTTCACCAAATCAGGTAACTGTCACTGATGACAGAGTGCATGGCTTCCATACCTTAGGCTTTGTCTACGCTTAACAATTTAAAGCGCAGCTGCAACAGTGCTTTAGATTGAAAGTGTGGCCATGGCATGAGTGCTGGGAGAGAGATCTCCCAACACTAGGTAAACCATCTCCATGAGGGGAGTAGCTAACGGCACTGGGATCACATCTCTCAGCACTGTGGCCTGGTTCACAGTGGTGCTTTATTTACAGCGCTGTAACTTGCTGCAGTGGGGCAGAGGGAAAGAGGCATGTTCACATCCCTGAGCCAGAAAGTTACAGCATTATAAAGTGCCAATGTAGACTACGGATGCTAAATTGTGGTTAATTGACTAGTTGAGTAGTCGATGGAATTTCCATCGACTACTTGACTAGTCAATAGGCACTTCTACATGCAGCCTGGAGCCAGAGGGAAGTCCCGCTCACTCCGGGCTTCACGCAGGTGCCTGCTTTGAAATGTACAAGAGTCCCCAGAGGGGGCTCTTGTGCATTTCAAAGCAATGGAGCCCGGAGTCAGCTGGGGACTCCGCAGCTGATCCCGGGTTCTGCTGAAATGCCGCACTGAGCCCGGGATTAGCTGCGGAAACCCCAGCTGACCCTGGGCTCCACAGCGCTGCCCCTTTGAAATGCTGAGGTGGCATTTCAAAGGGCCTAGCAGCCGCACAGCTAAACCTGGGATCAGCAGTGTTCAAAGAGGCAGCGCTGCACAGCTGATCCCTAGCTAAGATGTGCAGTAACTGCCCCTTTCAAATGCCGCCTCAGTATTTCAAAGGGGCAGCACCGTGGAGCCCGGGGTCAGCCGAGGAGTCCAAATCAACTGTGCAGTGGCTGTCGCTTTAAAATGCCGCCTTGGGGTTTAAAGCAGCAGCTCTGAACAGCTGATCCCCTTCTCCCCATCCTCTCTACCTTTGCTGCCTCTATCTGATAGAGGCAGCAAGTGGGGAGGAGGGGGGAAATGGACTAGTCAACTGAGTATCCAATAAGCATTTGCATTGTAGACTTGGCCTTAGACTCACAAGGCCACATTCTGTTCTGTGATACATATGGTTTACACTGAAGTCCAAGGAAGTTGGGTGCTGGTATCCAACACCCAAGCCCTCATTAGCCAATGTGCAGTTGGTGCACTTGTACAGGGAGGGCCCCCATCTCAGGAGAAACTCCCACCCCAAACAAAAACAAAACTAGCACTGATTCTGTATGCCTGGACACAACAGCACCAGTGTCCCCTCTAATTTTTATGTCTATGTACGGAATGAATTTTGTTTTGTTATGTACATCAATATGGAGATGCTGTGTGACATATCACCTCCATACTGGTGCACATAACAAAATTCATTCTTCACATGATGATCTGTGGCAGGGCTGAGACTGAGAGGTTTGGAGTGTAGGAGAGTGTTCATGGGGGGAGGAGGGGGAGGGCTCTGTCTGGGGGTGCAGGCTCTGAGGTGGGGCTGGAGATGAGGGGTTTGGGTGCAGGAGAGTGCTCAGGGCTGGAGCAGAGGGTTGAGGTACAGGGTGAAGGCTATCACTGAAGGTGCGGGGTCTGGGATGGGGCTGGGGATGAGGGCTTTGGGATATAGACTCCCCTGGGAAAGATGGCTCCCCCAGTCTTTTCTCACCACCACCGCTCTGGGCCAGGTGAGAGGCATCTCTCTGCTGGCCTTGGAAGCTCTGGTGAGGTTGAGGTGTACTAGAGGAGGGGCGCCTCTCTCCTGGATACACCAGGTCCATGCTGCTGAGAATAGCAGGGGGCTCCCTGCTGGGGACCAAGGAGTGCATCTCTCCCCTGGCCACAAGCAGCTCCATGCGCATCAGTCCTGAGTCCCTGCACAGACACACAAATTCACAGCTCAGAGGGAACTTAGAACAGCACTCAAATTTGGCCCATCATCCTTCTGTCTAGGCCAAACCTGTACGGCACAATCTCAGGGTGTCTGAGACTGGGAGAAACTTCCCTATCCCAGAATGGGACTGGAGCCCTGAGCTGGGGGGATGCTGCTCAGTGCTGAGGAAGGTCCCAGGGTGATGGGTAAGGGGTTGGGAATGACTTGTTAATGGACGATGGAGTAAGTGGAGAGTGACTGGGTGGGAGGTAGAAAGATGGGGGATTCAGGGGATCTACATGTGGGGTGGGGTATGTGTGAGGTAAGAGGGACATTCAGGGGTTTGCATATGGGGTAGCGTGCAACTGTACATACAATATAGGGATATTCAAAGATCAGCCACTGTGTGTGACCAACTTCTCCAGCTACACTTGTGCCAAGGGAACTTGAGAAAACAGCATGCATGGGGTAGGAGCACCAGAGACAGAGCTTCTGTTGTCTTGACAGAGCATGCCATAGGGATGGGAAAAGGCAAGAGAGGAGCAGTTAAACAGGCTCATCTATGTCAGTGGTGGGTGACACTAACTAGAATTGCTCTCTGATGCATGGGGGAGCCTTTGCAGGCAATAGGATTTGTGTCAGAGAAGACCTGCCTCAGGTTGTGTCTTTCTGTGGTCCTCAGCAGGTTAATGGTGTGGACAAGCCAGGGCCAACTGCCTGGCATGGTTCAATAACATTATTTTCTTGCTTTAGGGGGTAGCCGAGTTAGTATGTACAGGGTAAACTTAAAAAACAACAAATGGTCTGGTAGCACTTTATAGACTAACAAAATATGTAGATGGTATCATGAGCTGCCGTGGGCACAGCCCACTTCTACAGATGACCGGAGTTTTGAGTTTAGGATGTGCAGACCCAAAATAAATAGGGAAAAGGAAGAGGGGGGAAGGAAAAAAAGGAGGGGGTGGAAAACAAGGAGCAGAGGATATGAAAATATCAAAGGGAAAAACAAGTAGGCAGAACTGATAATCTATAAGCCCCTGAAGATTGGATAGTTAAAAAGAAGCAGATAAGGATCAAAGGATAGCAATTAGATAGGAAGGGTATTAATGCAAGAATCTACTCAGACAAAGAGCTGTTGGCACCTTCATTGAATGTTAGGTTGATAATGTCCCAGCCATCCGTTATCTCTGTTGAAAAGGTGATCAGAGGAGGAATTGTTTTTGTGCATGAATTGTAATTCCAACGCCTCTCTGTGTATTTGGCTTGTAGAATTGGTTTGTGACAAGACAGCCATCTGGAAATCTTTTAAAGAGTGATTAGGTAGACTGAAGTGTTCTCCAACACGTTTCTGTATGTTCCCTTTATGAATATCGGATTTGTGTCCATTGATTCTTTCCCGTAGGGAATATCCAGTTTGTCCAATACATATAGCTGTGGGGCATTGCTGGCATTTGATGGCATAGATCAATGAAGGTGCCAACAGCTCTTTGTCTGTGTAAATTCTTGCGCTAGTACCGTTTCTATCTAATTGGGAGTAAGAAGTCTCCTGGCTGGACATTGTTTTGACATTATGTCGAAATAACTGCGTGTGTGTAGATGTGGACTATGTTATTTTGAAATAACATTAGTTATTCCAAAATAATGCTGTTGTGTAGACATACCCTTAGAGACAAACAAAAGTTTATATAGTATCATATTTTTGTTAGTCTCTAAAGGTATGTCTAGACTACACAGCTCCGTCGATGGAGCCATGTAAACTAGTTTACCTGGCATAGGCAAAGAAGCGGGGATTTAAATAATCTCCACTTCATTAAAATAAATATGGCCACCACGCTGTGCTGGCGATCAGCTGATCCAGCACAGCACGGTAGTCTAGACGCAGATCAGTCGGCTGGGGAAGCCTTTGCCGACCGATCCTGTTAGCCTAGTTTCACGAGGCATAAGGGATCGGTCAGCAAAGGCTCCCCCAGTCGATCGATCCGCATCTAGACTACCGTGCTGTGCCGGATCAGCTGATCCTCAGCACAGTGCGGCAGCCATGTTTATTTTAATGAAGCGGGGATTTTTTAAATCCCCGCTTCTTTGCCTATGCCAGGTAAACTAGTTTACATGGCTCCGTAGATGGAGCCATGTAGTCTAGACATACCCTAAGGTACCACAGGACTACTCATTTTTTAAATGACAGACTAACACAGCTATCTCTCTCAGAATTTTTAAGTGTGGGTGACTAATTGGAATAAAGTACCAAAGAAAGTGGTGGGTTTTTGATCTCTTGAAGTCTTCAGATCAAGAATGGAAGATAAGTTAGAGACAAACACAAGTTATTGTGTTCGGTAGAGGGGCAATTGGGTGGAATTTAATGGATTGTGATGTACAGGAAGTGAGATTAAATTATTTGACCCTTACACACAATTTAGTCCATAACGTCATATCTAGTTCTGTACTGTATCGAATCCCACCATGGGAATCCAAGTTACTGATCTTAAACAAACCTTACACTTAGTAGTTCAAGAATTGTGATAGTACATTATTTTTTCCTATCATGTGTTTCAGTTTTCAGTTGTTTAGCATGTAACCTCAAGTGTCACTAAATTCCAGATAAGCTGCAACACTTAGCCCAAGGATGAGAAACTGTAGAGTTATTTGCATATTAATTTTCTAACACTGGCTTTAACAATAGGAGCTAGAGTCAGGCAGCCAAAAGGATCCATTTGTAAAGCTTACAGCTGTGTTTGGTGATAAGATAAGAGCTCCTTCTATAGAGAGCCTAGCTCAAGCTTTGGCAGTTACTGAAATAACACTTTTATCTCATTATGAAAGATGCCCCTTCCACTGGAAGCCTATCTACCATAACTGTTATCACATCTATCATTTTATGTATTTATTTCTCATGGAAATGAGGAAGAGAACCCTTCAGATTCATAAAGCATTCTCTTTTTTGCTTTCATTTTTAACAGTCAACCTAATTGCAGCAGAAGGATTTTTATTTCCAATCATAAATATTGTTATCCCCATCCCTATATTATCTAACAGATACTAAGGGGATGCTCTCCTGCTTGCTGTGCTCGCCAACCCCCCTCTTTCTGGGAGTAGGCACCCCCTGCTCTCCCCCCCGCCCCAGCGGTCAGGGAAGGCTGGGCCTAGACTGCAGCATGGCAACCCTGGCCCTCCCTCCCCCCCCACCCCTCAGCCACTGGGCCAAGGCCATAGCAGCCCTGATTCTCTCTTGCTGGCATCCAGGGCCGGGCCAAGACAGTGGCAACCCTGGCTCCACCCCACATCCCCCCCCCGGAGCACCAGGAGGGGGAGGTTGCACAGGACCCCCTCCCCTTGAGCACCAGGAAGAGGGAGGTGGCCATGCAGCTGAGAGTGGAAGCAGGTGTTGGGACGCAGAGCGACATAATGATGTCACTCTGTCATCCCGCAGGAAAATGTGTTTTATATAGAGAGAGAGAAAATCAAATGACTCAGCCCTGAGCTACATGAGAGAACCTACACAACTCTTAAGTGTCTACACTAAAATATAACACCCACGGACTGAACTCATCGACTACAGGAACTTAATAATGCCTTCTCCATGAGAAGCATAGTGCTGAGGTTGATGTATTTAGGGCAATGCATAGACACTACATTGCTCACATTGACTAGTCCTGCCTTTTAGGAGCCAGTCTCACACTCAGTTAAATCAGCAGAAGTGTTCCTGGCGAGAATGCACACCGCCAATACAAGCAGCATAGAGCGGACACGTTAAATTGATTCAATTATGGCAGTGGCTGTACACTGAGGTAACTTAGGTCAACTTAATTGTGTAGTATAGACTTGCCCTCACAGTTCCTAATAGAATGTTGAACATTACGGTTGAGAGCAAATTTGCCGTATAAAACCCATTTATTTTGTAGAATAGTGATAGAAATGTAGCCGTGTTAGTCTGGTGTAGCTGAAACAAAAAACAGGACTATGTAGCACTTTAAAGACTAACAAGATGGTTTATTTTGTGTGCTTGTAGTTCTTTTGAGAGAAAACAAGTACCGTTTGGGTAGATTTCCTAGTTTTCTTCTGAAGCAAGTGGCAAACTTTTGGTTCTGGGCTGGTAAAACTCCACTCAGTCTCTCTCAGCTGTCTGTCTGAAGAGTTGCAGATGTGAGGTTGCATGTGTTCACTAAAGAACGGAAGTTTGATTTCTACATATCATGTTTTAAAAAATGGCTGATTTTTTAATTCAGCTCAGATTTAGCACACCAGTGAGGGTAAGCTGTCAGGGAGCCATCCAAATCTGTGTGTGTTCTCTCCCCAGTCCCATCTCTGGAATCAGTTTGGAGCAGCTTAGGGCCTTCCCCAAATGGTACCAGTTGGCTACAGATCCCCTGTTGATTACACACTAGCTGGGGACTGCTTGAGCACATCATGCTCTAACGTCTCTTCTGATACCACCCTCCTGCCCCTCCTTTCCCCCCTCCCCCCACACACTGTTAGGGCATGTCTACATGGCAGCATTGTTCCAAAATAACCTTGCGAGTTTCTACATGGCAAGCCTGTTATTTCAAAATAATTGCAAAATAACTGGCATCTTAATCTGGATTCTGTAACCCTCATTGTACAAGGAAAAACGCCTATTCTGAAATAGTTATTTCAGAATAGGGTGTGTGTAGACAGGGCAGATGGAATTATTTTGAAATAAGAGTCCTCCAGCCCTTCCCACAAGTGCCCTGCTAGCCACTCTGGCCACACTCATCAAAACTGTGTTCCCCCTTCTCCTGCAGCACTTAAAGCTATAGCCACAGGGGGAAGGGCTTGTGACTCTCAGCCGGCCCTGACAGCCCTGAGCCACACAGCAGCTGCCAGACCAACATGTTTGGCCTCCATGAACAACCCCATTGCTCCCACTGATTCCTCTTCTGCTCCTAGGGAGCCAGCAGTCAGCTCCGAGGACCCTGACTGGGGACAGAAGAGGCATGCGCCTTCCTGGTCTGGTGTAGAGATCCTGGACTTCACTGAGGTCTGGAGAGAGGAGGCAACCCTCCAGGATCTCGATGGCTGACAGCCTGGCCACCAATGGCCACATGTCCACCAAGAAGCAGGTATGCATGAAGGTAAAGGAGCTAAGGCAGGCCTATACCAAGGACAGGGAGTGAACTCCCGCTCTGAGGCAGCACCACAAACCTGCCCGTACTACACCCAGCTCCACCAGCATCCTAAGGGGCAGGTCAGTCCCTTGCCCCACTCTCATTGTGGACTCAGAGCTGGAGATGCCTGTCGTCGCCCTCCTGGGGGACACAGCCAGTGAGGAAGAGGTGGAGGAGGAGCTGGACGAAGCCAGCACCAGCTCAGTGCCTGCTGCCAAGAGGTCTTACTCGCCCTAGAGCTTGCACCCCCCACCCAGGATGTCTCCCAGGCATCATCCGAGGCCGGGGAAGGCCCCTCAGGTGAGTGTCATTACTTTCCCTAGATACACATGGGTGGAGGTGGTGTGTGGCAAGGGGGAACTGCACGCTCCTCGCTCAGCCTTCTCAGCCTGGGGATTGCGCAGAAGCCTGTGCACATGGGAGCATGTGGAGTGCCAGTCTGAGGCACACAGCCACAGCAGGCTGCAACAGAGGACTCTTGTGCTCCTGCTCACAGGATGTCTGGACAGGCCTGCCTTGCTCCTGACACCAAAGTGAGGCACCCTCCGGGGTGGAGCACCCTCCCACCACAAGCCACTGCTGGAAGGAGGCTGGGGACACGGAGACACACACACACACAAACTTCGGAGTGCCTCACATGGCACCAGGGCACACCTGCATTCTTGGGGCAGCATCCACTCCTGGGGACAGCGCGGTGAGGTGTAGGAGCATCTGCCGCTCACACACACCTCCCCCCAACACCGTGCCCCCCTCTCCTCCAGCAGGCAAGGATACAAGTCCTCTCCCTGTGGGATGCCACCGCTGTTAGAGCCAGCATGTGTGCAGCACGGAGGGAAGGGCAGCCACCTGATGGCCTCCATCCCACCCGCAGGCTCCCAGTCTGGCCTGCACCTTCCCATGCCTTCTTGTCTCTGGGATGTGGGTACCTGCATGCAGTTTCTGGAAGAGGCTGGAGTTTTGAAAGACACGCGTGTCGTGCGCCTTTCCCGATCACCTGACATAGATGTCCATGAACTGGCTGCGATGTCCATGAGGGCCTGCAGGGCCATTGAGAAGTACCCCTTCCTGTTGATGTATTCTGATATATGGTGATTGGAGGCCCATATGGGATATGGGTGCTATCAATAGCCCCCCTCCCTACAGTTGAGGAAGCCCATGGTGGCACAGCCACCAATGACAGGGTCCACATTGGCCAGGCTGATGACTCTGCACATCATGAGGGTGTTGATGGCCCTTAACAACTGTAGAAGGAGACGAACAAACAGAAAATCACAGGATTCCCAAGGCCCATCGGGAGGCCCCAAAGCCCAACCCACCCCTTTTCCCCCCAGCCACTGCACACTAGGAGCAGCCCCAACTTGCCCCATCTACTCTCAGGGCTTTGTGAAGGCGGGACTGAGAAACCTCCATGGGAGGGGGTTTCCACCACCCCCATCACCTCAACTCCTCCTTCCCTAGGGATCCCCCTTCCAGCAGTCCAACCACATCCTGGGACAATAGCCTGAAAATGCCATACCTGCATGACCAGGGCCCCAGTGGTTGATCTCCCCATGCCAAACTGGTTCCTGATGGATCTGTAGCTGTCCAGCATGGCAAGCTTCCAACTGATAATGGCAATCCGCTTCTGAAGGAGGAGGATGAGTTTCATGTGGGGGGCCGGAGGACAGGGACGAGCCACTCTCACAGCTCCAGAGGGCATCACCGGAGGGCAGGGATGAGCCACTCTCACAGCTCCAGAAAAGTGTCCTTCCGCATATGGAAATTCTGGAGCCATTACTGGTTGTCCCACTACTCCAGGAAAATCCAGTCCCACCAGTCAGAGCTGGTGTCCAGTCGCCAGAAGTGGCAGGAGGGTGAGAGGGGTTGAGCTGCATTAAGCAGCACCCAAAGAGGGGTGAGGAATTGCCCCACAAGGAGCTGAGGGTCCTGTTCCTGCAGCGCCAGGAAGGCAGTCTGTAGAAACTGCAGCAGGAGTTGCACCAAGACATATAAGAGACGTCGACTTCTGGGAGGCAGATCCGGCAGGAGGCAGGGGTGCTGTGGTGTCCGTAAGGGCAACCAGAGCAGGCAGAGAAAAGGCTTTGCTCTCCCTCCAAGAGGTAGGCAAAGAAGAAGAGCCTGAGACAGGGCTGTACAGCAGGGTCCTTTTAAACTCAAGCCTCAAATAGCCTCAGGCAGCAGCTATAGGAAGTGAGTATTGTCCTGATGCCCTGCCTGAAGTGCTTCTGGGTGTCCTTTAAAGCAATTCAGCATTCAGTGAGTGTGGATGCTCTATTTAGAAATAGCTCGGCGCTATTTTGATGGGCATTTGCTGTGTAGACGTGCTATTTTGAAATAAGCTATTTTGGAGTATTTCCTCCAAAATAGCTTAATCTGAAATAAGTGTGCAGTGTAGACATGCCCTTAGAGGGCTTATCAATTCACCCTCCCACTTCACTGGTTTTTCCACATGAACAGAGAACAGCAAAACCCAAAGTCTGGAGATGCAAACAATTCAATGTTTATTGGGGTTAGCTTCCAGCAAGCATGAATTGTTTTTCCCACCCCTTTCCTGTTTGCCCCCAGTATACATAATAATATTTTTCAGGTATACCTTAACCAATCATTCTACTGAAATTTAATTAATCCTAACATATTGTAACATGATCATCTAACCAAGTATATCACACCACTTTAATTGGTTTACACCCACCAAAATTAATTATACAGAAGATGGAAATAATTTAAAACAGACAGAGATAATACAGATATAAGCAACAGAGAGATGGGGAGCATAATAACAAAGCAATAAAGAAATGAGGATTTCACAACCCCAACTATTGGTAAGTGGGTCCTTGCCAGACAGAGAGCTATTAACCTAGGTTTCCTTTAAATTTCCCAGGCTTTTCCCTTTATCTGGAGGTGTTAGATTGGATCATCTTTCCAACAGGCCCATAACTGCCTTTTTTCAATGTGAGTTGGTTGGAATGTACCAAGATGTGATGGCATGTTTTCCAGGTTATGGTTTCTCCTGCAGCTTAGTCAAACGTCTTAGCTTAAGAACAAGGCCTCTGTTCGTTACAACAGATAGACTGTGATTTTGATTCTTTGTTTTTATGCCCCTGTAATTAGTAAAATGGTAAGAATAGCTATCTCCTAACTATCGTCCCTCTCCCTCTCCGGCTCTCTCCCCCTCATATGTTCCCAGCTCTAGGAATTGTGAAAAAAGGAGATGATAGAATTGGCTCTTTTGACTCTACAGTAGCTGGGGACTCCACCACAAAACAGGGCTGTGAATCTGGCCCATAATCTTCCTGTGTGGGTACATGTAATTAAGGGTATGTCTACACTACTGCAGCTTTTAGCAACAAGTCTGTATCAACCCAGTGCTCTCACGAAAGTTAGTATGTACGAACACTGTTGGCATTTTGGCCGACAAAGTACTTCCACCCACTATGAAGGGGTTTAGCTTTGTCAGTGTTCACACTTTTACTTGGGCTTTGTCTACACTGCTGGCTTTTGCCATCAGAGAGTGTACAAATGAAGCGCTGATTAGCATTGTGTCATGCTTCATTTGCATAATCTATTCAAGCTGGTTTTGCACAAGGGGTTTTTGCACAAAAACAAACAGTGTGGACATTTCCTTTTTGCCCAAAAACTCCTTTTTGCACAAGATCCTTATACCTCTCCCATAGCAAAACTTTGTTGTTTGGGGGTGCACAGGGTTAAGCACCTGGGAATGACAAATGTTTTGTCAATGAACTGCAAGGCTGTGTCTAGACTGGCCAGTTTTTCCGGAAAATCAGCCGCTTTTCAGGAAAAACTTGCCAGCTGTCTACACTGGCCGCTTGAATTTCCACAAAAGCACTGACTTCCTACTGTAAGAAATCAGTGCTTCTTACGGAAATACTATTCTGCTCCCAGTCAGGCAAAAGTCCCAGTGTAGACAGCTGAGATTTGTTTTCCGCAAAAAAGCCCCGATCGCAAAAATGGCGATCGGGGCTTTTTTTGCGGAAAAGCGCATCTAGATTGGCACGGACACTTTTCTGCAAAAAGTGCTTTTGCGGAAAAGCGTCCTTGCCAATCTAGACGCTCTGTTCCGAAAATGCTTTTAACGGAAAACTTTTCCGTTAAAAGCATTTCCGGAAAATCATGCCAATCTAGACGCAGCCCAAGTGTAGACATACCCTTAGAAATAACAGTGGTGAGTCTTTGAAAACCTTTCTGCATCTGTATGTGGGAAAAAAATGTTGTCAATTATTTTAGCAGTGCATTGTGGGTACACAGCTGCAGGGAGAGGTATATATATTGTGCTCTGTATTTTGAAATACAGAGGAAAGCAGTTAAGAGGAAAGCATAGCTCTTCATGTTTCATTCAAGCCAGTTTGACCATAAACTGCCTCAGTCTAAGGTGCCATGGGCCGCTGTAGTTTGGGTGCTTCACACATCCTCATTCTTTGACATAGGGTGGGCCTGCTGGTTGGACCTAGAGTTGTCAGGTGTCCGGTTTGAACTGGACAGTCCAGTATTTGAGCTTTCTGTTTGGGAAACAAATTGAGAAAATATAAATGAGAAAATATAAATGTCCAGTATTTTCTAAATAACATGTAATATAGATTGTGATATGTCAAGTGTGTCTGGTATTTTTGTTGAAACCATCTGGCGACCCTAGCAGGACAACAACTTTCATGATGTTCAATAGGCCCGTGAAAACTTCCATGATGCACCATGTGGTTCAATAAGAAGGAAGACTGATTTATCACAGGCAAATTTCATTTAATTTTGAACTGATTGGAAATAAAACCATTCACTTCAACAAAGCCATGTCTTTCAGCTAAAGCTGAACTGACCCACAATGAAATGTTGCATTTAGATTTTTCTGACCTAAAATTGAAACACTTGAATTTTTTACTACAGAGAATTTCAACTTTGTAGAAACTAGATTTAACCATCAGAAAATCATTTTGATGGAAAATCCCCAGCCAGCTTTACTTAGAGTTATTTCTAACTTTTTGAAATTCGCATTTAATTTAGAAATGAGAGATTAATTTCCAAAAGAAATGGTTGGGTCTGGTATTTTTAAAGGACAATATATACTCGGCCTCACTGACAACCTCCGCTCAGGATAAAACCTAGTGTCCAAAAACAGCAACCTTGCAGAATGGAATAAAAAATAATTGAACAAACTGCAGGAAAGCTTATAGAGTGCCTGACTGCACCACGGCTTGTTCAGCCAGTGCTTTCAAACAATTGTCTTAATAGGCACTGAATTCACACACAAACGCCCATATAAATAGCTAAAGAGAGTACTGAACAAACAAACAAACAAAAAAACCCTTCCCAGTGTTCAATATAACATTATAGGCAAAGCATTAGAGGGAGCCAATGCATCTGTTTTTATATTCTCTCCTTGTGTGTGCACATTTTATACACATAAAAATTAACAATCTTTGACTATCCCCTTGTATTTATAACATCTGCAATTTCAGTGGTGCAGTTCTGATATGTCTGTCTTGTGCTTGCTAACAGTCCTAATTTGGAAAGGAAATGCCAGCTGCCTTTCTGGGAAAATTTCATAGTCTCTCAATACCTAGAAATCCTAAACTCTGGGAATGGAAAGTTTGCAATGAAGGAAACCCCCTTGCTGCCATGTGGGACACATACAAAAGCTTTGATTTTTCTATTCCAGCCAATCAAGGTATAACCAACTGCAGTTTAAGATGGGAGTGTTCTTTTCTGTTATGGACAAAGGGACTATTATTTGAACTATCTACTCACTGTCTCTCTTTTTCTCCCCCCCCCCCCCTCCTTCCCTTACTTATTCTTGGATCTGGACTTCTGGTCATCTGAAGAAGTGAGTTTTGCCCATGAAAGCTCATGATGCCATCTACGTGTTTTGTTAGTCTTTAAGGTGCTACCAGACTATTTGTTGTTTTTTAAATTTTTCCTGTTACAGACTAATTCGGCTGCCCCTCTGAATGTTTTGATAGTGTAAGTGAATAAGCTGATGGAAGTAGGTAAGTTTGAGAAGACTATGAGTATGCTGTTTCTAACTAACTATTCTACTGACTATTCTCTTATCCTGTTACATGATTTTGCTTTGTGTCAGGATAGGTGGGCCTATAACAGTTTAAATGTATTATTTGGCACGATCTAGCCCCTTAGATTGGATCTTTACCCCACATTTAAGATCACATTAAAATAGAGAGGGAGATAATGGTAAGTGTGCAAATCAGGTGAGAAGTTTATTTAGGGATAAGTTACAAAGGTGGGAAGGGAAACAAGGTAGATAAACAGAATATAACAGCTCTGTAGTTTACTTCCCACTAAGGGCTTAAAGCCCAGACCTCAAGTGCTATGGGTCTATAACACACACACAGGATAACATTGCTGCTCTGGGAACAGGAACATGGGTGGTTGGGTGTTAACGGCTTGCTTCTTATTTTTAGATCCAGATCATCAATTGAAAAGCTTGGTGGAGTGAACCCACAGGAGGAATACGAACACTCTGAATCATGTATCATGATCTTCTGGACTTTAATGATCTCTAGACTCTGGAAGACTGCATATTGGACAGCACTGAGGAGAGGGTGACATCCCCTTAAATAATCTACCTGTCACTAGGCTGATAAGCCTACTATAAGATGGTTCTTTCCTTCCTATGGGGTTGCTAGGCAAGTCAAGCCCATACGAAAACCAACCAGGAAAATTACACCCTAAAAAGGACACCAAAATGACTGGGGAAGAAGGATGCAAACATGGAGCACAAACTGCAAGATAATAGATTCCAATATGGTGAAATGTCTCCAAGGATCCAACTTTGCTGTTTTATTATATCCTTGTATTTTCCTGTCTGACTTTACCCATCTATTATCATATGTCCTATAATTAGACTATAAACTTTTTGGAGGATAAAGCTTTTTTTGTTTTGAGTTTGTACAATGTCTAGCACAGTGGTGTCCTGGTCCATGACTAGGGCTATTAGGCACTATAGTATAATACAAATCTCTCTCTAAATGTAAAAAAAAGTTTGACAGAATGATGTCATCCTGCTTTTATAGCCAGAGAAATGGGATTGGTGAGTGTAGTGAGCATGGGCACAGCCCGCTAGTAATATATAAAATAGCTTCTCCCCCTAAGATACCATACTTTGCAGATGACTTGTGCCCAATGGGGAAAATGGCTAAAAGTTAATGATCTCTATCAGAGTCCAACCAGTGTGAACAATACATATTTTTAAGGCAGGGCTGGCCTTACCATGAGGCAAACTGAGGCAGCTGCCTCAGGTGCCAGACTGTGGGATGCCGCCACTAGGACTAGTAGTATAGAAAATTGTCTCCATTTTACACAGGGTTTACAGTTTGATTCAAAGGCTCACAGCACTCCCATTATAACAATTGTTCCAGCACCCTTGCTTCTATATGGTACAGAATCAGCTTTCGATCCTTGGATATTTTTGTGTAAATAATGAGTACCGTGTTTCACTCTCATTGCACATTGGAGTAAAAGACATCAGAATTTGTTCCTGCCCTAGTTGCTATTATAGATACATAAATTTTGTGAATCCTGTGAGAATATGCTTCCTATTCAATATAAAGCATTACATATACTTAGACAGTATAATAGATTTGCTTTTGCAGTTACTGCATTTTTGGAACCAGCTGGTCTAAAAGTTCAGATCTATTATTAACTAACTGCAATTTTTTGCCATAAAATTGTAGCTACTATATTTTAATTACCATTTGCTATGAATCAGTAAAGATTTTTTTCTAGGTTAGAAATTCTGTGTTTTAGTTGCCACCAGTCCATACTGAAGACCTAATTCTAGCTTCAGTTACACTTCTGAAACACCTGGGTGGTAGAGTAACATGTCATGGGAATCTCTTTTCCACCCTCCTGATCAGAATTTTGGAACAATTACCATAGAGATTGTCTTCAGAGGATTCTTCTCAGTTTTCACACTGAACCCTTTGCATCCTGGGCCAGGACTTTAGGATTTTTGTCAGTGCTGTGGGAATGCACCTACAGGACAATTCAAAGATTTGAGAAGTAAATGGGAGCCTTTCCACTGACTTCAGGGTGCTTTGGACCAGACTTCTCACTAGTACAGATATGATTTGTTATAATTAACAAAGCTAATGGTTTTCATATCTGTGTAGAGTCTCAGTTCCTTGTCTTGATGGACTCTAGTAACTTAGGACATTAATATTACCGTACAAGAACAACCCTTTCTGTGCTATTCTGGTACTTCCACCTCCAGCGAAGCAGGAAGTGCAAATGCATATGGATTTTTTTAAGTCAACCATATTTTTGAGGATCCAAAATCCTTCCATTAAAAATTTTGGCAAGTGTTTGACTTGCGTCTTTTGTTTCCAGTATTGGGTCTCCCATCCCTACTCATAATGTTGATTTCCTTGGATTAGTTTTAGATGGACTTTTGGCACCACTATAGAAAAAGAAGCTAAACAAATATCATTCTTTTCATTCCAGGCTGTATAATGGGGTGGTATTATCAATTTGCCATTTGCCACTCTACAGTCTTTGCAAAGCTGTGGCATATTCTTTTCTAAGCATAGGGAAATACCATCTGTCCCATAAATGGAAATTCCAGTGTAGCATATTCAGCTGGCTCCAACTGGCAAAGTACAGCCAATGAGCTTCAGAACTATGTGTTGCCCATGCCTCTGTAAACACACATAGGGGTATTTGCCATCATTCCCTATTCTACTTGTCAGAAATACAAGTACTATGAACACCGGCAATAACTGCACACGCAGTACATGTCAAGCGTTAAAGGGTTCCTGTGTTGGCTTTCGGAACAGAGCAATACTTGTGTGTGTGTACTTGTTACTGCCCACAAGGCACGGAGGATTTTTAATACAATAGCCCTGATTGGACTTCCTCATTGGCTTTGAAGAATTAAAACAGGGAAGGTGAATTTAATGGTATTTGGGCATAATCTGCTCTGGTATCAATGGTGCAGGAACCTTTTTAAACATGGGGGTGTTGAGCCCCCTTACACCTGTCCACCCCCCATCCCCAGCTGAGTCTAGGAGCAAAGCCCTGGCATGTGGGGCCAGCAGCCAGGACCCCAAACATGGAGTTAGCAGCAGAGGCCCCCCCAGCATACAGAGCTCAAAGTGAGACCCCAGCACATGGGGTCAGCAGCAGAGCTCCTGTTGGGTGCAGCAGCAGCCAGGAACCCAGTACGTGGACCCAGCCGCAGAAGCCCCTGCTGCATGGGGCTCAAACTGGGACCAGGGCATGCAGAGATGGATACAGTAGAGCCTCTGGAGTGCAGGGTGGCAGCTGGTAACCTGGTGCACAGGGCCAGCTGCAGAGCCCCCTGTGCATAAGGCCAGCAGCTGGCACCCAACTTACCCCCACTTGCCTAGTTTCCTTCCCTATGCCTGATATCCTTGTAACACAATCTGAAGTTAATGTTTAGTGGACATAAGTGAGAGACTCTTCTGTGTAGCTGAAGTACTTTTATGAACTAGGGCAGAGATTGTGTCTTCCCCAGGCGTGTTCAGTGATTACCTCATTTTTGGCTTCACTAATGACTGGTTTTGTTCTACATGATTCAAACAGCATGCGAACATAAACAGAGTACAGGCAGGGCTGGATTAATTCCCCTGGGGGCCCAAAGCTATTATCTTTCATGGGCCCTGATATACAGTCTTTTTCCTAATTTAAAACAAAACGATCACACCCGGAGGGAGTGGCGACACGCAGGCCTCCAGGGTAGGGCCAAAAAATGAGGGATTCAGAGAGCAGGTAGTCCAGGCTCAGGCAGAGGTTTGGGGTTTGAGAAGTAGTGAGGGCTCTGACTGGGGATGCGGGCTCTGAAGTGGGGCTGGGGAGGGATGAGGAGTTTGGCATATACATGGAAGGTGCATCTAGACTGGCAAGATTTTGAGCAAAAGCGGCCGCTTTTGTGCAAAAACATGCCAGCTGTCTACACTGGCCGCTTGAATTTGCGCAAGAGCACTGACTTTGTAATGTACAAAATCAGTGATTCTTGTGCAAATACTCTCCCACTCCCGCTCAGGAAAAAGCCCTCTTGCGCAAGAATAGTTGCACAAGAGGGCTAGTGTAGACAGGGAAGAACTGTTTTGTGCAAAAAAGCCCCGATGGCTAAAATGGCGATTGGGGCATTCTTGTGCAAAATCGCATCTAGACTGGCCACGGATGCTTTTGCGCAAAAAGTGCTTTTTGCGCAAAAGCATCCTTGCCAATCTAGATGCGCTTTTGTGGAAATACTTTTAACGGAAAAACTTTTCCGTTAAAAGTATTTCCGCAAAATCATGCCAGTCTAGATGCAGCCGGAGGCTCCAGGGCTGGGGCCATGTGCTTGGGAGTGCAAGAGGTAGCTCAGGGCAGAGGATGGGGTGGGGATGCAGGGTCTGGGTGGGAGTTAGGATGCTGGAGGGGACTCCAGGCTGGGGCATCAGGTGTAGGCCACATGCCTCAGGCAGCTGCCCCATTAGGAAGGCCCTCTCCCCCAGAACCTGCCAGCATGTCCTAGGCTGTGGCATGGGGGGAAGGGAGAGAGGTGACTACCATTGACTGCAGACACCCCGCACAGCTCCCATTGGCTGCAATTCCCAACCAATAGGGACTGCAGGAGCGGTGCCTGCAGGCAAGGGCAACATGCAGAGCTTCAGCTTCATCTCATCAGGGCAGAAGGGCAGTGTGTGGAGCAGTCTCGCTTGCTACCAGGAGCAGGCAAAGACTTGCCGTCAGATGGGGTTCTGGGAGTGGCATGGGGCCATGGCATGCAGGCAGCCTACCTGATCGCTGCTGGAGCTTTAGCCGCTCTATTTGTGGCCCTGCTCCCCTTAGCCCGGAACCCTACGCTGCAGGCCCCTAAAGCCCCTACATTTATCTGGCCTTGATAAATGCAAGGAAACATGCAAACAGAAGCATCTTAGATTAAGCAACTCTCAAGCTAGGATTGTTCTGTTCTAGAAGGTTTATGTCATACTTCCTTAGTCTCACATATTATACAAACAGAAAATATAATTTTTTACATGTCGTCAAAAGTTTATCCTAAGCAAGCCTCTATACTAGAGGAAAACACATTTGGACAATGCTTTTTAACTAAAATCTCAGTGAGGGGAACTACTTTCTGTGAATGCCTCCCTGGACCATATCCCTGATTCAGAAACCATTTCTTATGAACATTCTTCTACAGAAAAGTAAACAAACGGCTTCTAAAGAAACTGACCACTTCCTCCATTCACATTTCTGTGCATGTGCCTATGCCCTAGAGCAGGGGTGGGGAGCCTAAGGCCCAGATGCAGCCCTCAGCTTGCCTGGATCAAGTTCACAAGGTTCAGGGCTCCCCCCCAGCATTGGGGAGCCCAATCTGGTGCCCCCCGAGCTGGAGCACACAAAATCTAGCATCTTAGGCTCCAGAGTGCAAGGGGAATGCACAGAGAGTCTCTCTCTTCAGTTGAGGCCACACCAGTGAGGATTTGGTTGTTTCAGCTTCTCACTTGTGTGTAGCCCCCTGAGTGGTGGTGGTGGTGGTGGTGGTGGTGGTTTGGGGGGGAGGGGGGGAAAGGGTGTTGTTTTTCCTCCCTCCTGCTCTCTTTCTCCCTGTAGGTCAGCAGCCCCAAACCTGCCCTATAGTAGCCAAAATGCAGCTTTTATACTTGCAAGCTGAGCTCAAACAACCCACAGGTGAATTAAGCCAGTCTATAATTGACCCTAATTAGGCTCAACAAGATTCCCCTATAAAAGTGGATGCAGCTGCTTTTTCAGGGTTTGTTCTGTTTTGTTGCTAGGGCGTGACTATTCTATGGGCGCTAGAGCTATTAATGTCATTTGAAATGTCTGTTTGGTTTTAAATTAAACCTGAACGGAAAAATCTGAACTGAATGGGCAGTTTGGATACTTGTCTAACTTTCTCATATCTAGCCCATCAGTGAATTCAGGCAGGAGTATTAGGCCTCAGAGATTGGGGGGGAAGTGCTGCTAGGGTGATAATGAAGTTGGTAGCTTCAGTTGAGCTTTGATTTAAAATCAAATATTCATGATAAACTGTATGTGGTAAAGAACAAGTAGGTGCAGTTTGTTTAGAGGTTCATGTCAAGGGAGGTCAATGAATCCCCATCAACAGAAGGTTTTAAGAACAAGTTGGATAAACACCTGTTGGAGATGGTCAAGGTTTCTTGGCCTTTCCTCAGAGCAAGGGGCTAGACTTGATTTCTTGAGGTCCTGTGCAGCGCTATATTTCTTGTGTTTGCTGAGTGTGATCCCAGCTACTTTTTGGTGACTTATAGACCTCTGTTCCCACAATGAAGTACTCACACTCGTAGATCTTACAATAACTTTATGCCTGCAGAATGCAAGATCCATGGAAAGCCATAGGGACAGCTTTCTCATTTAATTTCATAGCAACACTCTTTTGCACAGCACATGCGCAGCTGAGAGATGCAGTGCAGTACTCTCCAAAGAGGGCTAAGGGGCTGTAAATTCTAACCTTAACTCTTACAGTGACTGGCCTTAAGCAAGTCTGCAAACAGTTCTACCTCAGTTCCCCTATTTGTAAAATGTGAGTAATTTACTTATGTCCCTGAGAGGGTTATTAGGGTTCTTCATTCATTTATGTATATAAAAAAGCTTTAAAGGTGAACAGTTCTGTCATAAGTGCAATGAACTGCGGTTACCCCATACCTATAGCATCAGTATTTTGCTATAGAAAATCCAGATATAATGGCCCTGATTCTCCTCTTTTCTTCACCAGTTTTGCGCTGCTGTAAGTGTAATTCCACTTAACATCCATAGGGTAACAGACCTGAGGCTCCTTTGATCCTGAGCAAGAAAATTAGGCTATGTCTACACTGGTGGGTTGTTGTGCCAGAAGTATGCAAATGAGGCTGTGTGGAATATCGCCAAGCCTCATTTATATACCTAATGAGCCACCATTTTTGTGGAAGAGGCTCTTGTGCTAGAAGGAGCTGTCTACACCGCCCCTTCTTGTGCAAGAAAACCCCTCTTGCGCAATGCCACTACGCTGATTATTTTCAGGAATAACAGCATTGCGCAAGAAGGTTTTTCTTGCACAAGAAGGGGCCGTGTGGCACAAGAGCCTCTTCTACAAAATGGCGACTTGTTAGGTATTCAAATGAGGCTCGGCGATATTTCACACTTAGCCTCATTTGCATACTTCTGGCGCAACAACCCACCAGTGTAGACATAGCCTTAGTGTTGAAGACAATCACAGATAATTGGGGCACCCTTTTCTGGCTTGCCATCAGCCGCAACTTGATTCAGCTGTTACTGAGTCTGCAGCCACATCAGATACTTCCTACTGCATGGAAACATCATTTCTTTGTCAGGTTCATCCGTCTGAATTTCCTATTTTAGCACTCACCTGTCTTTGGTCTTGCAGACAGGGTCCACCGGCTTCTCTGCACTCTCTGGCTATGTCTACACTGGCAGCTTCTTGTGCAAGAAGATCTTGCACAAGAACATATCCACACTGCCATGTGCTTTTGTGCAAGGGATGTGCTTTTGTGCAAGAACATCAATGGTAGTGTGAACGCTCTCTTGCGCAAGAAAGCTCTGATGGCAGTTTTAATCATAGGGCTTTCTTGCGCAAGAAACCCCTGCCACGTGTCCAAACTGCCCTCTTGCGCAAGAGAGGTTACACTTGTTAGAAAAGAGCATAGCTCTTGCTCAAGAAGCCCTCTCTTACCACGCTTTACTGTAAATCTTCTTGCGCAAGAGTGGGCAGGCAGTGTGGATGCTCTGCGGAAGACTGGCCGTTCTTGTACAAGAACCCGCCAGTGTAGACATAGCCTCTGTCTCAGAGCTAGAGCATCCGTTTTGTGAATAAAGTGTCATGATGACCTCTCTCTCTCTCTTTTCCTGAGTGGGTTGTGCTAAACTGATCTGTTCAGCATAGCTCGGGTTTTTACTGCATAGTGCTTCATCTTTATAGTTATTATCGGACATTTTATCAGTTTCTTAGTATCGTGGATATTACAGGCAGAGTGGCCACTGGCCAAGGCTCCAAACATAAACTGGAAAATTGCTTTTGGCAATGACTCTAGAACTGCTTGTGTATGTAGCATTTCAAGTATTAGGAATCAGCAGTTGTAATCTTTTGTGGCATCTCTTAGCACAGAAAGAGATGTTTGGTTCTGTGTTATCCTGGAGTAAATCTGAAGTAATGCCACTGACATCCTAAAAATACACTCTAGATTTATATTAGTCTGACTCACCCGAGTGTAAGGGTTTCTTACATAAAAACTGGATTTTCCTAAATTTTTTATGGGGTCAATCACCAGGTATTTCAGACGAAAAAAATGTTCTACATGCAGGACTGGTGTCAAAGCACAAGAAGAGTAATAGCAATGATATTAAACCCAGTCTTGTTAGCACTGCCTTGAAAATAGAATCTTGATTTATTTACACTCCAAAATCAAATACAAACACAAAATCCACATTCACCCTTCCCTTTTCTCAAGAAAAATATACAGGACTAAGCGTACATGTGCATGCCATCACTTGTGCCTTTCCTTTCTGCCCATCAGCCCCTACTTCCTCTGTTTTTGCTTCTTTGTAGTCTGCAAACTTTGTGACCGGGAATAATGAATAGCTTGTAAGACCTGAAGAGACCTATTAGATCAAAGGTCACCAACCTTTCAGAGGTGGAGTGCCAAGTTTTGACCTATTCACCTCTATGTACGGGTGCCAGTGATACTTTTTAAAGTCAATAATAGTGCTACTTACAGCAGCTTCATTAATAAATACATTAAGATGCAGATCGTTTAGTGTGATCCTTGGCCTTGCTGAGTTCTCGAATCTCGGGCTCATAGTTTGATGGTTTAAGCAGTACACAAGCCAGTCAGTACTATGCATATGCAAAGAGCAATAGTTTTTTCAGGATATGCAATACATATCCAACCCCTGGCTTCAACCCCCAACGGCAGAAACCCACCTGCCCACTCCAATTCCCAGTGGCAGCAACCCATTCGCCTGCCAGCTTCAACACCCTCCCCTCAGTCCCCAACCCACCCACAGCTGCAACACTCCCTCTCTCTGGTCCCCAGCCCTCCCACCCGTGGCTTCAATGTGCTGTGGCCGCCACATGTTCTAGGTCTGAAACGCCATCTGTCCCACAATGCGGCCTCACCCCAGTGACAGCCAGCCCCCAATGAGGCCCTGGCCAGCAGCTGTAACTCTCCTCCTCTGGTCCCCAACCTGCCTGCAGCTTCAACATGCTGCAGCAGCAACTTACTCAGCCGCCATGTGTTCTAGGCCTGAATCACCATCTGCCCCTCAATGTGATCTCAGCCCCAGCAGCAGCCAGCCGTCAACATGGCGCTGGCCACATGCGGCTGCAATACCCGCCCTCCCGCACCCGTCCCCCCGGACCCCAGGCTGCCCATAGCTTCACTACCCACCCACCCACTCCCGTCCTCCACCACCCTGCCCTTCCTTCCCAATGCAGCCCTGGGCCGTCCCTGTCAGTGGGAGCAGCCATGACACTTTCCAGGAGCAGGAGGAAAGTGAGTGTGTAGGGGAGCCGGAACAACCCTCCCTTGACCAGAACCACAATTCCTGCATTGCTAGGCCTCATCCTGGCCTTGTCCAAAGTATGGATCTCTAACAAAGCAAACCCTAGGCCTGACTCAAGTCTGGTGCACATACGCACGCAGGCCAGGCCAAAAAGGGTGGGGAAGAGTCAGGAGTGCTTGCCCAATCATGCATAACTTGTAAAGAACAGCAAGACCAGGTCAAGAAGACCAGAAAGAACCTGGTAATAGTACATCCCATTTTTTATAAGAGAAAAATTCCAGAGACAGCCAAAAAATTATTCATTAAGCACTTTTGCAATATTTTGGCACAGTGAAATGTATCCTAAATATTGGCATTATAGGTATCTTATGCAAAACGCAACTGGTTGAGATTACTAGAACAACCACGTCAAGTATAAATATAGGTGTAGAAAAGATAATCAGTGGGAGGGAATGAGCAGGATTGACCCACAGGTCCTGCTTTTGATGTAACTAGAAGTAATGGACTCCTTCATACCGGCGACCCCAGTGCATCGCTTTCCTACGCATGGGAATCAAAGGAACCACGACCTCCTGCCTGGTACTGTAAGTAGCATACGGGTGAAGTGTAAGTGAACTAGGCTTAACTATTGTTTTATAATAATCTTCTATTAATTGCTTTTGCATTGCTTTGCACTGTAGTAATTGCTTTACATTCTAGACCAAAGATTTTAAGTTGTGTAGTAATTGTTTTTAAGGCTTGTGAAACTTAAACAACTATGTTAATTGCTTATAGCCTGTAATACATTAGTACGCACTAATACATTAGTACGGTGAAGACTCTCTGGACTCTCATGGTTTCCCTTAGATCTAAAAAATCGTACCACATGACTGAGTGCTGCTGCAGAGGTGGGCGGGCTGAGATTGTGTGTTGCCGCATAGGTGTGCATGTTAAAGGAACAGTGGCACAGGCTCCCGGCTGCCAAGGGAAAAGGAGTGGGGCTAAACTCCCTCCCTGCGTGCCAAGGAAAATCAGCTCCCACATGCCGGGGGTTGCCGACCCCTGTGTTAGATCATCTAGTCTGACTGTGTTTATCACAGGCTGTAGAATTTCTCCTCAGTTACCCTGTATGAAGCCCAATAACTTAAGTGTAACTAAATCCTATCTCCCAGAAAGGCGTTCTTGAAGACTTCTAGAGAGAGAAAATCTGCTACTTCCCTTGATAGCTTTTTTCAATGGCTTATCACCCTCCCTGTTTAAAATGGGTAGCTATTTCTAATTTGAATTTGTCAGGCTTCTAGATATTAGTTTTGTTTTGTCTTTCTCTGCTAGATTTTAGCACCTGGTATTTTCTCCCCATCAAACTACGTATGTACCTGAATCAAGCTACCTCTCAATCTTCTTTTGGATACACAAAATTACTTGAGATCCTTACGTTCCCGGCTGTAGAATCATTTTTGTGGTTCTTCTTTGTGCCCTCCCTGGTTTTTCCACATCTGTTTTTCTTTGTGCCCTCCCTGGATTACATACAGGGACTGACTATGTCTATTTATGTTTAGAAAGCACTGTCTGTAATGCAGCATCACCACCATCATCAATTCACTGGAATAAAAGCTGTTCCGGGGAGACTGGCCCATGGACTCCAGGAGACAGGCACAAAACTATTTAAAAAGGCTTAGGCACACAATGGATCCAGGCTTGTGAAACTACATTGGAGCATAAGAGGACATAAAAATCACCTTCCCCGGCCTTTCTGCACCATCAGTTGAGGCACATGGGAGAAGATGGTACTGCATACCCTCTATTTCCCATAGCAGATGGGCCTTACACTGTGCCCCTGTCATTCTAGCCACCACAGCTAAGCTGCCCTGATGAGGGGGTGGGGTAGCACTGATCCGCTAATTGTAAGGGCTAGTAGCAGATTGCTACCCCACTGGGACATGGGGAGCAGCGTTGGACTCGTGCCTCTCTGAGAACCAATTTCTTCCATGCAGTGCCTCACACAAAGGACAGACTGAATCCACATGCTCCATCCTTTAAATTACAAGAAATGCATAATGGCAGATGTGTTTAATTTCCCAACACAATGTCCCCATCTTTGGGCCTTATTTCCTTTGTTCGCCTCTTCCTCCGCTCCATTTGTTGGTTAACTATTGTGTTTTGGCTGAATTCAGGCTGAACGTTCTGTGAGATGGCTGCCTCTCATGACCTCTTTGTACAGCACTGGGCACAGTGAGACCTCATCCATCTAAATGGACCTCGGAGCACTGCTGGAATACAAATTAATAATGCTCCTATTTATATTTCCCAATAAATGGAAAAGCAAGCTCCCTTCTTGAGCAATTATATCCATTCAATAGTGCACGTGGTTGTCCTTGCAGCCTGCAAGTGCTCTAGTCAGCAATAATGGACCAGAACTTGGGGCAACCTAACTTCATTTCAGGTCAGGGCAAGCACAAAGGAATGAGAGCAAGGCAATTAAAAAACCTCTAAGGTTGGAGTTTCTACCCCTTCCCTAGGCAATCCATTCGAGTAGGTTGCAGAGTAATACAGGTTGAACCTCTCTAGTCCGGCACTCTCTGGCATGATTTTAGTGAGCCAGATGTCCTCTTATCATGGGTGTGGTCAAGTTTCCTGTGATCCGATAAAGTTTGTTTACAGCCACCAGTCCTGGCGCTCAGTGTTCTCTGCTGTTATTTAGGATTAATTTACCCCTAAATATATTCTAAGAGTCCAGTAAGCAATGGGCGTGTTGGTAATGCTGCTAGACAATATTGGCCTCCCATGGCTCAGCAAATTCTCTGGTTTAGCATCAGCCAAGTCCAGAGGGTGCCAGACTGGAGGTTCAACCTGTACTACTTAATTTCTGAGAATTCAGAACAGTAATACCTAAAGGAGGGAAGGAAGAGAGGCACAACTCTGGCTCTTTCCGAGGATGACTCTCACCGCAAACTTTGCTCCAAAGTCCCAAGCTGCAAGCAAGACTAGGAAATTCCCAGCTCTTAAAATGATAGTTTGCAATTCCAATATACCACTATAGGGCAAGAGAATTTGGGAGTAACTAAGGGAAAAACAGGATAACAGAGATGGAAATCCACTTATAGTTTAGTTGAACTTTGTACTAAGGAAAAGCAAAAAAACTACAAGCAACATGAAGTAGGGTTCATTTGTGAAACTATTTTAAATGTTAATCTCTCTCCTCCCAAGTTTCACCCTATGGCCAGTAATGATCCTCTTGTCTGGGGGTTTTCAGCAGCGCCTCTGCAAATCACAGGCAGGAAGAGGGACAAAAAGTTGTAGAAGCTTAATGTTAAATTGCAGTTCAACGTTTGTTCCACAAAAGCTTTTTTGTTGTTGTTTTAGTTATATTATATGGTAAAACCAACTACCTCCTTTAACTTCATTAACCTCTCACATTATTTAATATTTAACCAATCACACACGGACACCTATGTTTTCTCCTCCCTTCTCAATTCTTTTTACATTTTATCTCTTATCACGACCAAATGGTAACTCATTTAGGATCTTTGTTGGTGCAGATGGTCAGCATAAATTCACCGAGAGAGCTTATCTTATCTATGTTACCAATTCTTGGGGCTTTTCTGTTTCCTCCCTAAAGTTACCTGTCCCTGGGTGTCTCCACAACTATTGGTGCTATAACTCTTGTGAGGGGCATTCCTGAAGTGAGGATGCCTTAGCAGCAGCAAAGCATGTTTTTCCCTTCAATTTTTGTTGAAGGAAATCTCTGAGGGTATATCTACACTAGCCCCTTAGTCCGAACTAGGGAGGCTAACGTAGGCATTTGAAGTTGCAAATGGAGCCTGGGATTTAAATATCCCAGGCTTTATTTGCATCTTCCCATCCGGGCACCATTTTTAAATCCCCTTAGTTTGAACTAACTGCCTGCGGCTACACGTGGCAGTCAAACGTTAACTCTAACTAAGTCCTTAGTTCAAGTTAACTGTTACACCTCGTGGAACTGTTACACCTCGTTAGTTCGTGGGCAGTTAGTTCGGACTAAGGGAATTTAAAAATGGCGCCCGGACGGGAAAATGCAAATAAAGCCCGGGATATTTAAATCCCGGGCTTCATTTGCAACTTCGAATGCCTACATTAGCCTCCCTAGTTCGAACTAGGGGGCTAGTGTAGACATACCCTCAGTTTCCTTCAAGGCTGGTTTAGTATAGGGGTGAATTAAGTCCTAGGCCTACAGAACATGCAACTCTAAAGGACCATGACCAATTATGATGGAGAAACTTCTTTTATTGCAGTAGCACTACCAGCAGTCCCCATGACAGTGAGAATCTGTACAACTGTATGAATCTGAAGTTTCTACAGATATTTTTGCTTTATTTAAAGTGTGAGGAGGAAAATAGTGCAAGGTTAAAACAACCTCGAAAGGTAATTGAAACTGTTGGAGAAAAACATATAGCATAACAAACCTGACTACAGATCATAGGACATCAGATTGATTAAAAAGGGGGTCAGAGCCGATCTAAAAAAAGTCAAGGCAAAGATTTTCAGTAGTAACAAGTGATTTGTTACCCCCATTCTTGGGTGTGCAATGTGAGATATTAAGAGGATGGGCAATTAACACTTTTTTAAAAGGATCTGTTTTTTTGGAGGCATCTTAGGTTGGGCACCCAGAAAACTGGGTCATTAGCATCTGCTGAAAAATCTTGATCCAAAGCTACAAGTGAAATGACACCTAAAATATAACACAGCTGACTGGTTTCCTCAGTATGAGCAAATTTTTATTCATTCTTAGTCTGATCTCAGCAGGTCACTGTCTTCACGACTTGTTCAAAACAAATTTGCTGTGGCGCCAGGATGAAGCATAGGAGCATGCTAAGGAGGATCTAAAGACTACTGACCACATCCATAGCACTGGCATTGTAGAGTCCTTTCATCAGATGTTAGCAGTTATTATCTCAGTAGGGTGCTACTCTAGTTAGATAAGGATGACTAGACTCCCACGGAGCACTGTTGCAGATGGCTTTCAGATGCTGAGATTGGGTATGTCCAAATAAAGAGGGAGTGTATAGGCATGCAAGAGGTTCACAAGATAATTTCAGGATCTTGCTAATTTCATGCTAGTGACAGACCACAAGCCTCTAGAGACATTAATAAAAACTGAAGACCTATACAAAGATCATCTAGACATTTAATGATGAGCATTAAATGTAGTTAGCAGGAGTCAACACCATTGGGAGTTGATAATCCCAGTGAATCAAGGAGAACTGGATGAGGGGTGAAGTTGGAGGCTCTTCTAGGTCAGTGATTTCTGGTGAAATAGTAATTCTTTTCAAAGATTGTTTATGCTGAACTGATCTGTTGCAGGAAGACAAGCAGGAGCATGTCTGGAGAAGGCTGCAAGCCAGGGGTGGGCAGTAACATGATGGGTTAACCCCTGGCAGGCTGCCACTGCTATATTTAAGTGCCTGGCCACAGGTACTGGTGATCATGGCTCCTGTTGGCCACAGATCGCTGTTCCCAGCCAATATCCCAGGCAATATCCTTCTGGCCAAAAACTCCCACCTCACCAAGGGCTCCTCAGCTCAGGAGGGAAAAAGCAAGTAAATTACTGTCATGCTGCAAAAGCACCAGGGATTTAGGAGGGATGAAAACACAGCACGCAGCCATCCCCCCACTCTACGGCTTCTAGGCTTTGCCTGCTTAGTCCCATATCCTAAACCCTCTTCATTATGGAGCCTACAAAATGCTGTGGAAAAGGGGACAACAGGAACTTCAAGGGTTTTCCTACTGCAGCAGGCATTATAGAAATCAAATCTGGCTGAACTGTTCTTTCTAATGCTGAGAACTTGACTTTTTTAACACATGAAATACTTTTGTTTTTGAGTCATTTTGACTTTTTCCCCCTCACAGAAAAATGGAAAAATATAATCAATAATCAGAGAGATGGAAAACGGTACTGTCGGCCAGAGTACAAGCTCAACAGACTGGGAATGCTCTACCTTTGAAATATGCCCCTCCCATGTTAATCACGAGGCTACACTTCCCGTGGCTAATGTCCAAGGACTATACACAGTATTAGTTTAACCAGTGGAAAGTTTCAAATCTGCCATCCCAGAATGCTATAGAAAGACACTGTGAACAGTTCTAAAATTAATAACAGAAATGTGGTTTATAAAAAGGTCTGAAACATAAACATGAACATTCCTTAGCACGTACCAAGTCTTAACATTATGTTTTGCTTCCAAAAAGAGATTCAAATATTTCATTAAAGGCAGACTATGTTTAGATGGCAAAGATAATCAAGTGTTGCAAACGCATTGGTTCATTTTGCACTGAGGCAATGAAAGCTATGAAAAAATTCCAACACTACTATCACCTCTTATGGGGGTTGACGTCACTGTGTTTACAGGCAGTTTAGCCACTTAGGGCACATCTACACAACGGCATTATTCCAAAATAACATAGTGCATGTCTACACTACAAGCCTTTATTTCAAAATAATGTTGAGCTGAAGGACTTCTTACTCCGACTCATGATAACCCTCATTTCCTGAAGAGTAAGGGAAGTCAAAGGAAGAATGTTCTTCCTTCAACTTCCTGCTGTGTAGACAGCGCCAAAAGCTGAGTTAAGCTATTTTGACGCAATTGACATAGCTGAAGTTGCATAGCTTAATTTGATGTTAGCCCTGCAGTGTATACATACCCTAAGCTAGAAGGTCAGATTCTGGTCTCCATTAGAATAATTCTGACAGTGTATGGAGTCACTTTGGATTTACACCAGATTAAATAAAACTAAAATATGTCCCACAGTCTTTAGTTACCATTTATGGAAAGTTACATAAGTTAAAATAAAACTGCAGAAAGAATTTGCTCTATTTTTTTAATGTAATAGAAACATATGAGAATGAAAAGGAGCATTGTGTTCAGCTTTTCAATAGGAGCCACTTGGTGCTACCAAAGCTTGTTTCCTTACATAGCTCAGGGTCAATTCAAATCAAATTTAACTTACTATATGTTTCACTTCCTCATTAAAAAAGATGGCCAAAGAGCTATCTGTCCACTTCTCCTTGTCAGAGGAACAGAGATTTTGTTCCGGAAGTATCGGGACAGTGGTAGGGAAAAAAGGAGACCTCTGTCAATGCAACCCTTGAATCTGCCAGTCAATGTTTTAGTTATAATTCCCAGGTCTATTTTGAGGTGAATAAGTTGGTATGGACCCAGTCCTACCAACTCCCTCACTTTTGGTTCTGTGAACTGAGGAGACCACTGCGTGTATCTCCCTGCAAACCATGAAAGAGAAACCATGCTAATGAATACAATGTGCTCTGCCTCTCAGATTTCCCTTTGAATTTACCTTGGCTATCACAACACTGGTGAAATTGTGCTAGGTGTGTGTCTTGCTGACTAATGGGTTCTGTAACAGATGGTGTATATTTGAAATTCCCAGACATCAGACAATAATTGCTTGCATGTAGCAGTGGAAAATAAGTTCCAAAGAAAATCTGGACGGGCCAAAGGTCTTATTTAAAAAAAACCACTGAGAAATGTTCTTAAGTTCTTATGTAATGAAGACTCACGTGGCTTTCATTTTGCTAATAAACCTGCAGATGTGAAATCCATATATATCCAACAGTTAATTAGCCACATCATGGAAGTGCAGCTTGTGTGTTGCATAGAGATGAATGTGATTATGCCTGCTAGGGATCCAGTATGCTGTGCTAGTTATTAGAAGGGAGTGATTGGAAGAAGAAAACCAGATCTGTGCTTACACCAGGTATTTCACCAACAGTCTAAGAAAAGCGAGACTGAAATCTTTGGAGTACTTTATTGTAACCCTCTGTTACAGGACAGCTTGCAGGTGGGCAGAAGAGATGGGGCCAATCATTGGTTACAGATTAAGCCCCATATGTGTGGACTTGGGCAATGCCCTAAAGAGTGTAAGCATGGAAGAAGCTGAGGAGGTTGTAGTGGGACTACAGAGATTGAGGAGGCCACTGCAGGGAAGATGCTGAAACTTGGAGAAATGCTTCAGCTCGGCTGGGCTGGGAATCATCTGCTAAGACAGGAAGGACTCTAACCAGAGCAATGGACCTTGGGCTGAATCTGGCTGAAGGGAAGACTTTCGTGCTAAGTTTTGAACTTCAGGTTAACAAATCAGATCCTAAGGAGGGCAGTAGTGATTATATTGCAAAAGTCCTCTGTAGAGGTTATTTGGGGATCCCAAAAGGGAAACGGGAGGGGCAATATGCAGGATTGCTCTGAGGCCCCCTGAGGCTCTGTGAAGCAGCCACTCTCCTATGCATTGGAAAATATGCAGATTATTTAATTAAGAGCATTTTCATCATACACCCCACCTTTAATCAGCGCCTTTGGATGACAGGATACTGGGTTAGCTAGACCATTGATCTGACAGAGTACGGCCATTCTTATAGTCATACATTTCCAACGTGCTTTATATACTGCAGTCTGAGAAACAGCAGTGTTTGAGCCATACACAAATCCTTTAACATTTGGAAACCTGACTTTCATGAAGCCAATAAACACAAGCATAAATTGCAGCAGGCATAAAGTAAGATGGAAAGTGCAAGAGCCAAAATGGAATTTGAAGGGCAAATAACTAAAAGTATAAAAACAAACAAGAGATTTTTTAAAATATATGAGAAACAGTAAGCCTGCCAAAGAATGAGTGAATCTGCTGGATCACTAAGGAGGGGAGGGAGCAATTAAACAAAATAAGGACATAGCTTAGATATTCAATGAATTATCTGAATTGTTTGAATTCTTTTTTACTACCATGGATTTTTTGGGTATTCCAAGTAGCAAAATACTTGGAAGATCATGTCTCACTAATCACTAAGTCCTGTCTATACTAGGGAGTTATTTTGAAATAACATCCCTTATTCCGAAATAATAAGCAGAGCGTCCACACTCCCAAGCCCGCTATTTTGAAATAACGGGCTGGTTATTTTGAAATCTGTACTCCTGCTTTCCTCGTGGAATAACGTTTATTTCGAAATAGTGATTTTGAAATAGCATTAGTGTGGACGCTCCGCTGCTGCTATTTCAAAATAACTACTCCCCAAAGTAATTTGAAATAATTATTCCCCAGTGCTTCCTGGGGCTCTAAGTTGAGGTAGCACATCCACAATAACAGAGCGTATCTCGGGCTTATTTTGAGGCTCGCTGTAGTGGACACACACTATTTTGATTTTGGTTTTTTTGGGGAGTTATTATTCCAAATTTAATTATTTTGAAATAATTTCCTAGTGTAGACATGCCCTTAGACTTCTTTGAACATGTTAGCAAAGTAGTGGATAAAGAAGAACCAGTGGACATAAAATATTAAGACAAGGTCCGGCACTAGTAGCTACTAAAAAGCTAAGTAATCAATTCTTGAAAAGGAAAGTATTGCCTTGGATCCAAAAAGAGCCTAGGAACAAGTTTTTTGGGAGCATAAGGAATGAGACATAAGGAATGAGGAATATTATAATGGCTTTATATAAATCAATAATGTTACCTCTTCTGGAAGAGTGTATGTAGTACTGGTCACCTGATCTCAAAAAGGTTATTTGCTGAATTGGAAGGGGATTCAAGGAAAAAGCAACCAGAAAGATCAAAGAAAGCTCTTTCATGAAGAGAGATTGAAAAGACTGGAATTGTTTACCTTGGAACGGAGACATGATAAAAGTGTATAAAATAAAGCATGGTCTAGAGCAGTGTTTCTCAAGATGGTCCATGAAACCACTCTGAGAAACCTGCTAACAGGCCGCTCTGGTTTGTTTATTTACCAGCACCACGGCCAGGGAGCCACACGGATCTCATTGGCTCTCGTTCATCATTTGCAGCCAAGGGGAGCCACGGGCAGCGGTGGCTCAGCCCAAGCCACTTCCCGCAGCTCCCCTTGGCTGTAAATGGCAAACTGAAGCCAATGGGAGCTGCAAGGCTCTGTGGCCACAGCACCAGTAAATACAAAGCGATTCTCCGATTTTGTGGACCACTTTGAGAAACGCTGGTCTAGAGAAGGCAGATACGGAGCTTCTGTTCTGCCCACCTCAGAATGCCGGAACATTCCATTCAATTAAAAGGTGACATTCAAAACGGATAAAAGGAAATTCTTTCAACTGTAATTAGACTCACTGCCAGAGAAAATCAATGATTGTGAGAACTTAACAAGACTGAAAAAGGCACTGGACACTCATGTGGGTACCGAAACTATTCAGTGCTGTAATAGTTAATACTGACAAAAATTGTGAAAGGGATGTTAAGTCTCATGTTTCAGGACTTAAGACAATCTCTGACTATTAGCGATCAGTATAAGACCTAATGTGGGTAGGGAGATCATCCCACAACTGCCCATGGCAGGGTTCTTACACCTGCCTTTCAAGGTTCTGGTGCTAGCCACAGTCAGAGACAGGATACCGGATTAGACAGACCTTCGATCTGAGCCAGTCTGGCAAATCCCACGTTCCCAGAGACCATAAATATTCAGCAGCACTGAAGTGTGGAGGTCAGTAGAAGCTAAGCAGACATCTGGTACAGCATGCAATTCATAACTGTAGGGTAATGAGAAATTTGGCCAAGGACATCAGGTTAAACCTTTATCTTTATGAAAAGTGTCCTTATCTATCTTGGCCGTGTAAGAATTTGTTTTCTAAGCTTCTTATCTGAAAGACTCCACACAGGAAATTACACAGAATTGAATATATCTGCCCCAGCAGGACGAAAGTTTGTGACTCAGCCAGGATTTCTGAGGAAAGCTAAAAACTGGAAGTTTCAGAGAGCACGTGATCTGAGCATGAGTTATGAAGAGCTCTCGTCTTGTCTTTAACAATGACATCCACTACCACTACCCCTCTTTGCCTCAGTTTTCCTGGCTGTAAAATGAAATATTCCATTGTGAGGATTGGTTAGAACGGACTTGCAATAGCATTTTGAAGATGAAAAGGGTTACTCAAATCTGCTGCTCAGATCATGAAGCCATTCCCTCTAGCATGCTCAGACTATATGCACACATTAAGCTGTCCTACAGTGTCAGATTCTAATCGTAGGGTTCCACTTTTATTTGCCTGAATGTCGGAAAAGTATTTGCTGGATTTTTTTTAACTAATGGGCCTCAGCTCTTTGATAATTCAAATGCAGTAGTTCTTTGAATTAGAGAACAGATACTGAGAATGTACAGGAGTTGTTTATAAGACAAAGGGCACCCTGAGTAACAGCGATAAAAAGTTCAGATAAACACTGTAAATTCTGCAGAAGACTTTAACGGTACAAGTTAAATGCACATCTGTAGCAAATGTTTTCTTTATTCAAGACTTGGATTGGACTCGTCACAAATTACTTCCAATTAAAAATAATCCTGAAACAATTTGCAATAAAGTAATTATGGGGGGGGGGATCTCTGAACATTTTCCTTTGGAAATGGTTTAGATGCCTCCCACTATACACAATCTGTTATCATGAAAAAGGGTGCAACATTTGGTAGAAGAAGCAAAGGAATAGCAACTTTTCAAGCCCTTTGAAAGATGCAGTTGACTGAACTCATTAGCATTTCCCTGGTGAATATTTATAGAATCCATCCACTTATTACATGTTGATTTCACTTTCCTTTCAGAAAAGAACCTCAGTGAGAGAAGAAAGAAATGGGTCTGGTACACACACAAAAAAGTTTTGGAAAATCTTCGCTGGTGAAAGAAGGAAGAAAGACTTCCTTCTTTCTTCACTGCTTGAAAGGAAATAAAGGGTAGTTTTATTCAAAATTATAATTAGCAGAAGAGGGAATCAGTACAGATATCCGAGATTTTTAGTGGATTGTCTCTGCCGCAGATCTCTGACACTCTGAAGGAACTTTTAGATGCCCTTCTAGAAATCATGGGACTGACTCAGACTATAGAAGAGATAAAGGTAAGAAAGATCCATGCATAGATAGGTTCCCAGCTGAATTTTACAGAGTTCTCTTAAACTTGGGGGCTACATCTACACTGGCATGAATTTCCGAAAATGCTTTTAATGGAAAAGTTTTCTGTTAAAAGCATTTTCAGAAAAGCACGTCTAGATTGGCAGGATGCTTTTCCACAAAAGCACTTTTTGCGGAAAAGCATCCGTGGCCAATCTAGACATGGTTTTCCGCAAAAAAGCCCCAATCGCCTTTTTCACGATCGGGTCTTTTTTGCGGAAAACAGAACTATGCTGTCTACACTGGCCCTTTTGCGCAAAAGTCTTTCGGAAAAAGACTTTTGCCCAAACGGGAGCAGCATAGTTTTTCCGGAAAAGCACTGATGATTTTACATAAGATCGTCAGTGCTTTTCCGGAAATTCAAGTGGCCAGTGTAGACAGCTGGCAAGTTTTTCTGGAAAAGCAGATGATTTTCCAGAAAAACTTGCCAGTCTAGACACAGCCATGGTGTGCAAGCAGTTCTGAAGCAGTGACCATTATAGTGGCTACTGTTATAGCAAACTAGCCACATTATTCTGAAAATGTAAATAATTTTCTGAGATTCTCCAAACATACCAATTCTTGTCTTTTAATTTTAACGGAACTCTTCAACATTGCTTTTAATCAACAAAAGTCATCACATTTCGCAGAAATTCAGTCAATGGGACACTTCACAATTTTGTTTCACTTCTAACCCTCTGAAATCAGGCAAAAACGTTTCACTGAGACCACAACTCAAATCAGCCTCCATTTTTTCATCCAGTACCCATGACCAATATTTTGACTAGATGTACATTATGATAGAACATGATGATTCACAAAGCCATGTTGAACCAAACTTGGAAAAAAGTGTGGCAACTGCAGTTTTCAAAATAGCAAACTGATTCTGTTGCAAAAGTGCATCCCACATTGTCAAAAACAATTCACTTTTTGACTGATCGACTTGGCTTTGAAGTGTGAGCAAATCTTTTTCAAACAAACATTTGTTCAGGCCAAGCAAACTGACAAGGACTTGAGAATTAGCAGTGTCAAACTGAAATGGAACCTAACCAATTGAGTTATAAGATCAAGAACACATATTCCTCCTCATCCAGAAATATAATTTATGCTATCATGTGCCAAAAGTGTCCATCTGCTATGTACATTGGTCAAGCGTCTCAGACACTTCACCAAAGAATCAATGCCCACAAAACCGATATTAGACAGGATCACAAAGAAAAAACAGTTTCTTGCCATTTCAACCAGAAAGGGCGTTGTCGCAATTACTTGATTACCTGCATCCTGCTTCAAAGACCTTTTAACACCAGACTTAAAAGAGAATCCTTTGAACTGTCATTCATGCTTAAATTCGACACTTTACGCCTAGGTCTAAACAAAGACATCAATTATCTTACCCATTACAAAGACAGCTTCCCCAATTATCACCTCTAATATCATTAGCTCACAGACATTTACCTGCCCCCCTCATCCCTCTTCTGTTCTGAAATTTGATTTGTCCTTTTCATATGTGTTCATTTTTTTTATTGTATCCTTTGGTATATATGGTTGTGACAATTTTCTTCCACTATTTGATCTGAGGAATTGGGTCTGGCCCACAAAAGCTCATCACCTAAGAAACCATCTTGTTAGTCTTTAAAGTGCTACATAGCCCTGTCTTTTGTTTCAGCTACACCAGACTAACACTGCTACATTTCTATCACTAAACTGAAATGGGTTTTTCATGAATTGAAATGCCAAGATGAAGCTCTCAAAAGCTGCAAAAGGCTGACGGAATTTCATTGCCAGGTTTTCAAGCCATCTCAAATCATGTGGACAATCAAGTTCATCACACTCAAATTCACTATGTCCAGTAATTTTCTGCACATTTGGGACATGAGTGAATTCTCCTGTCTTCGTTTGAGCTGTAGCTTAGAAGTGAACTCCTGAAAGTGCTGGGCCACATCGCAAATCAGCTTCCCCTTTCCCTGAAGTTTCAGATTGAGTTAACATAAATGACAGGTGAGATCAGTCAGGAACCGCAAATCAAATTGCCCCCACTTATCTTCAATGGCACAAAAACTGTCCAGCTTTCCTTTCTTGACAAGAAAGTCTCTGACTGGAGTAAGCAGTGCAAGGAACTGCTCAAGCACCTTTCCACAACTTAGCCATCACACATTGGCAAAATAGACGATTTCAGAATGCTCACGTTCAATTTCTTTCAAAAATTCCACAAATTGGCGATGATTCAGAGCACAGTCTCCATTAAGTCTTTCAGAGTATCTGTTGTGGATATCTAGGCACACAGATTTTCTTGATGCAAAATACAGTGGCAGGAAAAGCAATTTGCTGTTCATTTTATTAGATTGCAGGTGCTCTTTCAGAAGAGAGACAAATCCAGAATTTTTTCCTCATCATAGCTGGTGCACCATCAGTTTTAACAGAAGCCAATTTTGCTAAATCCAAGTTGAAATCACTTGAGACACTTTTGAAAGTATTGAATATTATCAGATCCATGGGTACAATCTCTCAACCCACATACAGATAGCAGTTCTTCACGAATCTGGAAATCTTCTGTTCCAAAACAAATCCAGAAAAATTTAGCTGAGCAGTGTCACTGATGTCACATGACACATCCAGTGCCACCAAGGAGGCCAAACACTGATCAATTTCAGCACGCAACTGGGTTTTGAGATCAATAGACAAATCTTTCGACCAACGTACAACTGTTCGGTGACTCGGCTGCAAATTTTGAATGCTCTGCAAAATGTTATTTCACATCTGTGCATTATGATTTTCCAGTAAGGTTTCCATGACAGAGAAAATAATTTCCCTCACCATATCTCCATCTGAGAATGGCTTCTTGCAGCGAACAAATATCCACACTGCTTTCTAGCTGGCCAAAACTGCCAGTTCAGATGAAGATACTACTGCTTCAAAACCTTCTGCTGCTTTTCAAAATCCAATTTCAGCTGACCAATTTTATCAGTTCACTTTTTGCTTTCAATAGGATACACTGGATCAAAAACACTGTGCTGCCCTTAGAAATGCCTTCTTACATTGTCAGTCTTATTTGCAAGAATTATTGTATGACATAGCAGACACGTTGGCTTTTCATTCACCTCAATAATGGCATATTCCAGTTCCAATTTCTCTTGAAATTTACGTTTGATGTCCTTCCAATCTCTCTCTTTCTTTGCTGCAGTTTCTGCTGATGATTTGTTGTTTTCAGCGTTGTTTGACTTGTTACTAATGCTTTCTCATAACGGATGCAATTCTAGAAAAAATAATATTGTTCAGTTTCAACACAAAGCAAAAATAAGCAATATTGGTGGGGAGGTCAAAAAAGTACCCTTGTTAAAATTCAATATACTTAAAAAATTTTTTGAATACAACAATTTTTTAGTTTTTATTATTGAAGCCAACTAGCCACACTCAAGCGGCCAAATAGCCACATGTAGCAAGTGTGTTGGACACCATAGTCTGAAACTTTAGCATTTAGATTCTTAAATATGTCCACTGATGTTGAATAAGTTCAAGAAGGAGCTAGCACTCAGGCTTGCTTTGAGAAGCTACAATTTCAGTTGTACCTAAATGTTGGAAAGACCTTGGACTATGTAGTAATTAAAAAGCTTTTTCTTGAATCAGTTGTGATGCTAGGATTTTAGCTGAAGTTCTTGCTTTGTGACTGGACAAAGTTCTAGCACACAATGTACACATTATCTAAGTAAGCTTCCTTCATCATAGACATGGCTCAGATTGACATGATTGTTGCTTCAAGAGATTCTAAAGAACTCTTAGCTATTATTTCTTTAGATTCTGGAAAGGCCTTTGATTGTATAGCCTGGGACTTTTTCATGTGTTAGCAAAATTTAGATTCAGTAAACAATGTATTGCTTGGATTAAGCTTTTATACTCACCTGACTTCCTGGATAGTTATCCCATTTCCATTAGAGAGAGGTATAAGGCAGGGCTGCCCTCTTTCTCCTCTTCTATTTGATTGACTTCTAGAACCTTCAGTCATTGCCATCTGAGCAAATCAACAAATTCATGGTATCAGGGTGGGACAAACAGAACACAAAATTATACTCTACGGGTGCGTCTATATAGCACCCTTACCTTGAAATAAGCCACGCAATTTGTGCTACACAAATTGCATATCTTATTTCGAGTGTATTTCAAAATAGCTTAATTCATAATTTGGTGCTGTCTACACAGCACCAAATATCAAAATAACTTTCTATTCTGAAATACCCCTTAACCATTGTGGAACAAGGTCAAAATCGAGTTCAAAATAATGGGCTGCTTCAAATAGACATGGAATAGCTATTTCAGGATACTTCTGGTATCCCGAAGTAGCTCTGCAGTGTAGACGTACCCCTATTTAGACAATGCCCTTACATTAGAACTAAGCCTGAGGTTATCACTCCTAACTTCTAACCTCTATTAGTAAGTTTGGATTTCTCTCAGGGTGTACAATTAATTGGGGTTGCTGCACTGTCTGGAGCAGCTCACAAGTAGGAGTGCATTTGTCAGGGCAAACTGTTATAAAACACGGCAGACACCCCAAACTGGTGGTATGTTCTGTAATTAGATTTAATCAACTCACTAACAAATAACACTTCCGGATCAATATAAGTCTGTCCATGGAGTCACAGACAGTCCCCTCAGACTCTCCAGTCTATCTTGCCTCCCAGGCAAGCTGTTCTTTAGTGATAGCTGGTCACCTGTACTGAAGATCACAAAATATTGAGGTTTATGTCCATTTCCCAGGGATCAATCACATGCCTCAGATCAATTGTATCTCATCTCCTACACCAGTGCTGAAATAAAACTAACAGAAGGTTTATTAACTAGGAAACAGAGAGAGCTATTCACAGGTTAAAGCAAGTAAGCATGTGCCCACAAATGAATTACCATCTATGGATCCTAAATATGACAAAGATGTAGCAATCTGTTAAATCAAAATGCTTTTCAGACTGGGCCAAGGAGTAATCCTTGGTGATCTTTGTCCTAGTTTAGTGTCTCTGGCCCAGCAAGAATTTAAACAGCAAAAGGGCGAAAAATGTTCTTGTGACCAGTGTTTTATTTTTTACATTTGGCCTTCCAGTCCAAGAGACAAGCTCCCTTACATGCAGCATTTCCAAGGTCTGATAGAGCTATCCACCCATCCTTTGTATGGCCCTGTTAATCCTGATAGGCTTCTTGAATGGATGAAGAGCAGATTCCCATGCCTGGGTTCATAACTTGAGAGCAAACATTTTTCAAAGCTATAAAGTAAAACTTACATATTTCCTTATACCATGGAATTGAGACATTATAAATTACATTAATGCATACAGCAACTTACAAGCATTTTACAGAGTGTAATCACAGAATCCATTCTTATCAGACTAATACTCATTTTGGACAAAATGAACATGCAAGCTAGCTGGTTTAGTTTCCAGCTATGAGTTTGTCAGTGCTCAGGTGACATCTGCAGACTTGACAAGAGCTGGCATCTGGTTTAGCAACAGAGGAGTAAATAAGAAATCTTAGGCATTAACAAATATGCCTACCGAAGCCTTTTCTCAAATTAGGGCTTTCAATGGCAATCCCTTTATATGAAATAATTAGGAATACTGATTCTCAGAAATATTCAGAACAACCCAAAGGTAAACATGGATCCAATTACTGCCTAAGGGTATGTCTACACTACCCCGCTAGTTCGAACTAGCGGGGTAGTGTAGACATACCCCAAGTGAATAATGATTTGGAGAAATAGAGCTCATTAACCCTCAGTTTGTGGGGTAAAATAATATACTGAATTTTATTTGTCCAGAATGTTTTATGACCTGAGGCATCTCCCATTTTTTTCTATTTCTCCAACTTATTGTAAGAAATCCAATAATATTTTCAGAATATTCCTTTGGAGAGCTGGTAGGAAACCTACACAGGCTCTGAACAAATTACAGCTTCCCCTGTTTCTGGAAGGATTTCATTTTCCCAGCTTGAAAAATTATCATATCTTCTATTTGTTAAGTCAGGCATCCTTGGAAATAGGAAATAGTCTGTTTCCTGGATGTACTGATTCCCACAAAGGCTATTGATGATGGGCCTCATAAATTCTGATCATGGCTGGAAAAGTAATTCTCTTTGTGCTACCTTAGCTCATATGCTTTGGAGCACCCCCATGTCAACAATTTCTGGTATGAGGTAGATGAAAGTACCAATTAGATATTCTTTGCTAAATTGGAGATCTCCCCCTTAAGTTTCAATCATGGATATATTCCTGATAACAAGGCAGTGTGCAGCATTGGTTGCTAAAAAAGTTATCCTCCAAAAACGGAAAAGTCTGTCCTCACCAAATATTGATGCCTGGCTCAGTGATATAGCTGACCCTGCAGCTAACAAACAATTGCCATTCCACAGAAAGGGAACGCCTGACAAACTCAGAGCAATTTGGTCTGTGCTTAATATAGACCCTGAAACTAGATATGTAGCTTTCCCTCTTCTCCTTTTTCACTTTGTTTTACCCTCTTTATTAACTTTGTGTATTATGATGGGTCCAGTATTTTTGTATATTTGATGTATTTAGAAACATTAACATTATAAATTAAAAAAGAAAATAAAGTGTAAGCACTTTATACATGAAAGCAGCAGTTAAAAATGTAAATGTACAATAATTTATGCTTTCTTCCAATCACATTACTGTTAAGCTTACTTCCATGGTTGTCTATAAAGGAGAGAGTCAGAAAGTACGGTTTCATGTATTGAAAGTGCAATACGTTTCCATCGATATCTCACATTGCTTAGGCCAGCAGAACTCTGAACATGGACTAAATGTGTGAACAGGAGCAGCCCTATATGAGCTGCCGGCAACTAGCGCCCTAGGCGAAACATGCTATCAGCGCCCTCGCCTCCAAAGCCCTCAAGGACCGTTTATCTTGGCACCCTAGGCGACCACCTAGTTTGCCTGTATTGACGGGCCGTCACTGTGTGTGAAACATCAGTGAACCTAGTGAGACTCCCACTGTAATCTTTCTAATATGATACTTACTTCCACTGTAGGATAATGTGTTAAAGTACTTAGTCAATAAAGAAATGAGGAATAAAAAACTGGATGCCTCTTTGTATTTGTAGAACTAATGGTGTAATAGCCTGGGGTGCTGATAGATATGAAGAAAACCTGTGACCCTTATCTGTTTTTAAAGCTTTGTGGATTTCTGAAAAAACTTCCTTGCTATTTCCAAGGCCAAAAAACATGGTGATTATGATTTGCAACTTCATTACATTAAAATGTTCATAAGTAAAAAGATGTCAGGCACTTGAAGGGGAACAGACTTTGAACTAATACTTTCTTCTTTCCATCTGTAGTTGCAACTATCCATAAATGATCACCATTTGTTTGTTGCAGTACTCAAAGTCCCCAATCAGTTCTGTGGCCCCTCTGTGATTTATAAAATACATGCAATTGGGTTCCATCTTGTGTCAAGGAAATGCCGTCCCCAGGTATTCCACAATTCTACCCCGTGTAGAATTGCCACCAGACCCACCTAATGAATTTCCTCCAAGCATTGAAGCTTTGTTTTATTTTTCTAAAGGTATATTTCTTATAATTGTGAAGAAAACGTAGAGAAACATAAACTGAGTGTCAATGGTAGGGTGCTGTAAACCTGAGTCTGCATGGAACCTGAATGGCAGCTCTTGTATGTTTGACCTGCCACAGTCCTATCAATGGGACTTCAACTTTGAAGCCTGATGAGGGTCATTTGGGGCAAGTCTACATGGGTATGTCTACACTACCCCGCTAGTTCGAACTAGCGGGGTAATGTAGGCATACCGCACTTGCAAATGAAGCCCGGGATTTGAATTTCCCGGGCTTCATTTGCATAAGCGGGGAGCCGCCATTTTTAAAACCCCGCTGGTTCGAACCCCGTGCAGCGCGGCTACACGGGGCTCGAACTAGGTAATTCGAACTAGGATTCCTATTCCGAACTACTGGTACACCTCATTCCACGGTGTACCGGTAGTTCGGAATAGGAATCCTAGTTCGAACTACCTAGTTCGAGCCCCGTGTAGCCGCGCTGCACGGGGTTCGAACCAGCGGGGTTTTAAAAATGGCGGCTCCCCGCTTATGCAAATGAAGCCCGGGAAATTCAAATCCCGGGCTTCATTTGCAAGTGCGGTATGCTTACATTACCCTCCTAGTTCGAACTAGGGGGGTAGTGTAGACATACCCCATGAGAGTTATTTCTAAATAAGTTATTTTGAAATACTAACTCTCAAAATAACAATTTTGCAATAGCACTATTGCTCTTTACAAGCAGGAGTTATTGTTTTGAAATAACAAGCCCTTTATTTCAAAATAGCAGGTTTGGTAGTGTGGATGCTCACCTTATTATTTTGAAATAAGGGTAGATATTTTGAAATAACATGCCCTTTACTTTCCACTTTCTTAACTCTGCTGATTATTTTAACAGAAACAGCTAAATAAGGTGCTGTTCCATAATTCCAAATTCATCTCCATGTAAAAAATAAAAATGCAAATCCACTGTCTATTACTTAGCTTCCCAAATCTTCATGGTTCATGCTCAAAGGGCCTTGCAATCTGAAATGCAAGTTTTCAGTCTTGTTGAGCAATGAAATATTTCTGGCTAACTGCAGCAGCCACTATTACAGAAGTACGATACATTCTCAACCTCCATGGCATGAGGAAAGAAACAGCCCCAGAAAAAATAAATGCCAGATAAATTCCAGGCCAAAGTGATCAGAAAATATTTATTGAAAAATATTCTAATATTCTAATGGGAAAACATTTTTACTAAATATTTTGTCTGAAAAAAAGTCTTCCCTTTAGCAAACCCTAATTCCAGAGCTGAAATACAGGCTTGTTGCAAGTGGGGCAATGCTGAGGTATAACTTCAAATTGGGGTATGTAATAAGGACACCTGGAGAGGGACAGCGCAGTGGTTTAGCCATCAGGTTTAAAAGATGACACTTGGTCCCTCTATAGACCTTTTCACCTTTAAAGCTCTGCTCAAATCTTTATTAATTCTCAGAATCCCATAAGTGACTGGTGGGGTCCTATCATCTCCATGTGCATATTAATGATCTCATGATACTTTCTAGAGTGGCTTACTCTGGCCTTCACCCAAATTTTACTCCCCTACAACTATGTGTTTTGTGCACGTTATGCACTGAGCTGCTGCCCTCAACAGCTGCAGGAAACTAATAAGATTGCATTTCTCTCATTGAGGGCCTCATTCAAAGCCCAATAAGACCAACTGAAAGACTCCTTTGATTTCACTGGAGTAGGGATCAGGCCCTGCTTAACTGACTATTGCATCACCTCTGAGACCATGTGAAGGGGGTTTCAAATGGTGCAATTAGTCTTGGGCTTTTGTAAAGTTTTTTTGGTTTTGGTTTTTATTTCTCCCTCTTTTCTTCTGTCATCTTCACCTTCTCTGCTGAGAGCCCCAAATGGTGCATTCAGGGCCCTGCTTAGTGCTCCAAATGCACCATGTGGGTCACATTGAGTTTTTTGTTGATGACATCGGTATCTACACTGGATCTTTGTGATGTTGGGAATGCGGTGAGATTCAGTAGAACTCGGGGGGGTGCGTCTAGATTGGCAAGTTTTTGCGCAAAAGCAAAAACTTGCCAGCTGTCTACACTGGCCGCTTGAATTTGCACAAGAACACTGACATTCTCATGTAAGAATTCAGTGCTTCTTGCGCAAATACTTTGACGCTCCCACTCAGGGATAAGCCCTCTTGCGCAAGTATTCTTGCGCAAGAGGGCCAGTGTAGACAGGTAAGAATTTTTTGCTCAAGAAAGCCAGATGGCTAAAATGGCCATCGGAGCTTTCTTGCGCAAAAGCGCGTCTATATTGGGCACAGATGCTTTTGCGCAAAAGCACTTTTTGCACAAAAGCATCCATGCCAATCTAGACGCGCTTTTGCGGAAATATTTTTAATGGAAAAACTTTTCTGTTAAAAGTATTTCTGCAAAATCATGCCAGTCTAGACGCAGCTTGGGTGTCTCAGGTTACGGGTCTCTCTGGGATTACAGGTTGGTCATTCAGTGGTACTGGGTAATTCTGCAGCTGTTGGCAGGGAGGTTCAATAAGATTCAGTAGGGTGCCATGTCTCTGTGTGCTGTGGGAACAGTGACACTGGGGGTGGGGTGGTCTCTGAGTCTATGGGACCTGTTCTGAGGCTGCAGCCTCTGCCCGCCTGTCCCCACAACTTTCTGCCCTGCCCCATTCCACCCCATTCCTCCCTGCAAGTAGCTACCAGGAGGATTTAAATGCCAAGATTTTTCAGAATGAAACTGAGCTCTTCACCAAACTTTGCGAGAGAGTCATTGGGGATGACTTGGAAACATTGGTCTCCTTAGCCACATTCACAAAAGATCTTTAAATGTGAGTTTCCCTGAAACAGAAAGGAGTCCTGTGGCACTTTAGGCCTGGTCTACACTAAAGGGGAAAGTTGACTTCAGATACGCAACTCCTGTTATGTTAATTATGTAGCTGGAGTCAAGGTATCTTAAATCACATGTTGGTGCTGTTCACACAGCAGGAGGCTGATGGGAGTACAGGCTCCTATTGACTTCACTTACTCCTTGTGAGGAGCAGGACTACCAGTGCCGATGGGAGTGCCCTCTCAGTTCAAATTAACGGGTTTTCACTAGACCCTATAATTTGAACCCCGGAAGATCAACTGCAGCAGTGTCAATCTTCTCAGTCGTGCGGACAAGCCCTTAGAGACTAACAGATTCAAATCTCTTATTTTCTAAGGTGCCACAGCACTCCTTGTTTTTTGCAGATACAGGCTAACATGGCTACCCCTCTGAGATTTTTCCCCTAAAACAGAAACAGGGCTGCATATTTTTGTTGTCTTCATGGAAGATGGTTGGAGGTATTCTTACCCACTAGATGCAGCCTGGGCCAATACATAGGTCAATGTTTGCTCTTCAGATGTAGGGTATGACCCTGACCAGACCCCAGAAATGAGACTAGGTGATAAATGCATGATAAATAATGAAAATAAAAACGTACTTAAACTTGTCAGTGTGGGTTTGATTCTAAAACCTTATGGCTGTGTCTAGACTGCATCCCTTTTCCGTAAAAGGGATGCAAATTAGACACGTCGCAATTGCAAATGAAGCGGGGATTTAAATCCCCCCCCGCTTCATTTGCATAAACATGGTTGCCACTTTTTTCCAGCTTGGAGCTTTGCCGGAAAAAAGCACCAGGCTAGACGGGGATCTTTCGGAAAGTAAAGCCTTTTCCGAAAGATCCCTTATTCCTCTTAAAATAAGGAATAAGGGATCTTTCGGAAAAGGCTTTATTCTCCAAAAGATCCGCGTCTAGACTGGCGCTTTTTTCCGGCAAAGCTCCAAGCCAGAAAAAAGCGGCAGCCATGTTTATGCAAATGAAGCGGGGGGGATTTAAATCCCCGCTTCATTTGCAATTGCGACGTGTCTAATTTGCATCCCTTTTATGGAAAAGGGATGCAGTCTAGACACAGCCCATCTGTGTTTGGGTGGCCATCAGATAGCATAGCTGTCCCAATCCAACCCAAAGTGTTGACAAAAAAAGCCCTAATTTACATTGGTTAAGTTTAGCTCTTCTATAAACCAGGACAGATCAGGTTACATAATATAAGTGCCATTGATGGCTGAATCAAGGCTAATTTTTAGTATAGATATGGCCTAAAAATACTGTACCAGTGGATGCAAGGGAATGAAATTTTATTTGTTCAGAATTGCTTTGACAATTAACCCAGGAGGAGGGCGAGGCACGGGAAGGAGGGGAGGCAGGCAAACATCTACCCACCCTATTCACCACAGAGCTATACATAGCCATAAAAGGCCCTGTTATAAAGGGAGATAAAACAGGCTGAGTGAAATGCTTCAGCTGTGAGAAATGTTTCAGTTGGGTGATTTGCTCTCAGCAAATTCCATAGCCTGAAGGCACTATTAACAAAAGCTCTGCTTCCTGCCATCCCCAATCTGAATTTAGGTACAGCCGTTAAGCCTGTACTGGAAGAGCAAGGAGTGAGAGATGGGACAGTAAAGAAGCAAAATGCAAGTGGAAGACGTCATGCCTCGCCCAGCAGGATTAACAATGTTGTAGAACCCATCATGTGACTGTAGTGTGGTGACTAAAGAACAGGAGAAGCATTTGGCACAGGTAAGACTAAGCCTCACCATCAGGGTTCTGGGCCTGCTGGCATCCTCCTAAATCACCTTCTGAAAGAGAGACTGAACCATAAGGATCTGCAAAAACCATGCCAAGAAATGACAGGGAAATAAGTGAGCAGGATATGCTCTGTCTGGCTTGCAGGGGGGTGGGTTTTAAATAAGATACAGCTCAGCCTTCTAGCTAAAGGGCAGCTGTGTGGTTAAGGTTCCCCAATTGTCTTGCCAAAGATCTTGGGTTTGCATGTCACTCATTTTCATGCTGAGTTTGTCTACACTGTAAGCCTGGTGGTAGCAGCCCTTCAGTTACCAGCTGCTTGGTTTGCTAATCTAGGACTTCAGTATCCATACTTGTTTGTAACCCCAGGTTTAGCAGTGGTTGAATTTTGGGGCACTAGCCTCTGTACTGCATTATGTGGCCTGATGCCCTAGCCCTTCGTTTGTGGTGCAGTGTGTGAAAACTTTACTGTCCAGAGAACAAAGTCAATCTGTACCGTACTTTTGGCAGACTTCAGAACCACAAGTCCAGTGGGGGCTGCGTCAGCACTGCAAAGCAATAGGATTCGAACCCTGGGTCCTGACTTGACTCATGCTGGGATCTTCCATCCGCATGAAGTCCTGGGTCCAAGGCCTAGGTGAGCATGATTTGCACATAGATGGAAGGGGAGTTAGGCTTGTGCCTGAGTTTGACTCCTGATCTTACATTGCAGTGTAGTTCTGTCTTTAAAGGACATTTCTGCTTCTCCCAGCTGCAGACTGGGTCCCTCATCTCTCAGGTTTGGGCAGTCAAAGGCAGTTGGATACGCTGCTGCTTACAGAACTCACTTGGCTATGAAACTGACTCACGTTAACGATGTCAACCCAATAAGCCATTGGTTCAGGGGCACTTTGACTTTTGAAAGGCATCATGCAGTTGATCCTGGACATGAAAAAGAGCTGTCAGGACATTGAGTCTATCTGGTGGCTGCTCAGGTTCATTCCCCACTGAATGTTTGCAGAATGAATTCCAAGAAATGCTGGGTCACCAGCACCACGAGGCTCAGGGAACTTGGCATTTTGCCTTCTCCCCAACAAGCAACCTGCTTCAAATTGATCCCGGGTTTGTCTATGGCCAGGACAGCCTCTGGTAGAATCCTAGGAAGCAGTTAAGATACTCGGTTTCCCCTGTGCTTCTGGGGGGGAATTAATTGTGACTCCTTTTATAGCCAGGCCCACCAACAGGGAGGGCAAAGGGAGAAACCATTCTGGGGCCTGGTGATTCAAAAGGGCCTGGGGGACACCCGGCAGCTGTTAATGCCACAGTGGTGGCACCCAGAGCCCCGGACCCTTTAAATCACCACAGCAGCATCACGCAGTACATTATAGGCAGCACTGAGGCCTGTAGGGGCGAGGTCATACACCATTCCAGGCGGTGCTGACAGCTTACTGCCTTGGTCCCACCTCTAGCCTGAGGCACCTCCCCTTCCAGGAAGGCAGAACTAGACCCCCACACCGTGCCCAGCAAGGCTGTCAACTCTCCTGTTTGCAGCCTATAAAACAGGGGTAGGGAACCTAAGGCCCTGGGGCTGGATGCAGCCTGCGGCTCCCGCCCACCTGCAGTCCCATGTGGGGTCTGGAGCAAATACTAGCCTGGGCCCCACAAGGCTCTGGTATGCGAGGGGACTGTGGGGAGTGTCTTTCTCCTTCTCTGTCGGGGGGCCACGACAGTGAGGGGTTTTTGTTTTGTTTTAATTTGCTTCTCTCTTGGGTGCGGCCCCTGATTAATTTTACTGTGAGTCAGCGGCCCCTGACCCAAAAAAGTTTCCCCACCCCTGAAAGGGCACTGGAATGCCTGTAACATTCCCTCGTGTGCTGGCTCTCCACTACCGGCTGCTGTGCTGACAGGGGGTGGGTGGTAAAACCAGGGCCCCGTGGCGTTCTGTCTATTTCCCATCCATTTGCTAGCAGTAGGGGTGGGAGCATGGGGTGCACAGAATTTGCTTAGTCACCCTTTCTCAGACTGAGTCCTGGGGATTCCAAATGCAGTTGTCGGGAGGGGGGATTAGCAGGTGTTTAACCAAGATTAGTCACAATCTAGTCCTATAACTGTTGGAAACATCTATAATGACTCCATGTGCTCCAGCCCATTTTAAGCCCTGTGTATCCCAGTGTTCTCTCTTCTCCCCCAGTCCAATTTTAAATAATCAGCAGTGGGATTGTTTCTACTTCCCTTGAGAGAGTACATTGCAGACAGCTAGGTTTTCATGGTGAGCACTGTTTCCTGATAATCAACCTAATGTTCCCTTCTTTAACTCCATGGACACATTTCTTGAGGCAGACTTATACTCCCCAGCAAACAGGACACAGGTTTTTGTGGCTGCTCTCTCTTTTATTTATGGATTCTGAAATGGAATATAAAATAAAAAGGGGGAGAAAATCAAGTCATTAAATGGAACTCATTTACATTAGATGCCTCGGCACTTGTGTTTTCCCTGGATGCAGTACATAGAAATACATTAAAGCAGCTACTGAATTTTTTATATTATTCCTCCTTTATAAGAAAACGAAGTGCTGATGAGTGCCTTGACTGAGTATAAAAGTAGGAATTTATGGTGGGAATATTAGCAGACCCTTAATTCTTTCGACAGATGTAAAGTCACTGCTACAAAACTGCAAAGAGTAGAGCATGAAGACGACTTTGGGATGAGACTGATGTGGCCAGGAGGATCATGAGTCAATATGTACAGAACCTTAATATCTGGAAAAACGGAAGCAAACACTACAGTGGTTTTGGAAGTAAAGAACGAGCAAACCTAACTTTACCTAAGCAGATGAAATGAAGCAGATGGGAAGCTCCTGAGAGGACAGTAATACAAAGGTGGGAAATTACTCTTGGTGGTTTTGGCAGAGACCCAAGACCCAGCACTACAGGAAGTCGAATAAAAATTAAATTGGAACTGTATGACAACAACAACATCCTTCCCCTCAGCTACCCAATGCTTGTGTAATGAACAGATGTAGCAGCTCAGGGAGCCACAAGGACAGGAGATGAGGAGCCAGCCCTAGTGATTCAGGGGCTGCTTATTGTACATAGGGTTTGCTGGATGCCGTTGAGGCAGGGAGTGATGCATCTCCTTTTCTCTCCTGCTGGTAGATTTCTGTCAGTAGAGAGCTTTGCTCTGATGGGTGGGATTCAAAGGTCATTGTGAGCTCCAGAATGAGAGTGGTCCCAAGGGACAACACCCCCTTGTTTCGAGACGTAAACTGTCCAAACCACAGGCTGGGTTTAGGAAGAGTCTCTTTCTAACCTCTGATACTGGCCACTGCCAGGGACAGGCGACTGGAATTAGATTGGCCCCCGGTGTGATTGGCATTGCAGTTCCTACGTTCTTCATCGATGCACCATGGGAGAGCGGTAGAATTGATGGGAAGGAAACATAATTGAAATGACATTGGCAGTCAGACTAGATGTATTGGTCAGGAGCAGAACTGAATTGATTCAGGGGAGGGGTGGGCACAGAACTGATTAATTGCTTGGGGCAATGACTTGAGACAAATCGGAGGGAAGGAAGAGACCGAACTGAATTAATTAGACAGGGCGGGGAGGGAGTGAGAGCTGGAAGAATTACTGAGAAGCTGCATGAGTTTTAATGAATGGGAGGTGTGTACAGATTTGAAATGGGTGTGGGGTAGTTGAAAATGGCAGCAGGGGAGAACCAGATATTACATATTGCCTGGATCAGTTTGCACCTACCAAACTGTGTCATGGCCACGCTGCAAAAGTTCTCATTACAGATGCACACCCACCATCCGAGATTAGGCAAGCTGATCATCATGTAACTACTCAGTTTATTTTTCAGGGACAGGGTTTATAGTCAGTTTTTCCAGCTAAGTCACTTAAAATAAATTTATAGGCCAAGTGGTGTCAACTCCCTCTTTATTATGGGAAACTGCTGCTGTTTAAATGGGAAACCATAAAAATAGTGTCTCACTTCTCTGCAGTACAAGCATCTTTGGCAGCTGGGCTGTGTCACAAGCTGAGGTGGGAATTTTTCGTAAGGCCCCTTGTTAAACTTTTGGCAGTGGCTCACTGCTTTAACATCCATGATTTGAAATGAAAGGAAGTGGCATGATGAGAAAATTAAAACAGTGAAACAGAAATAAGAACGGCCACACTGGGTCAGATCAAAGGTCCATCTAGCCCAGCATCCTGTCTGCTGACAGGAGCCAATGCCAGGTGCCCCAGAGGGAGGGAACACAACAGGAAATCATTAAGTGATCCCTCTCCCATCACCCATTCCCAACCTCTGACAGAAGCTAGGGACACCATTCCTACCCATCCTGGCTAATAGCCATTGATGGACCTAGCCTCCATGAATCAATCTAGTTCTTTCTTGAATCCTGTTAAAGTCATGGTCTTCATGAGATCCTATAGCAAGGATTTCCACAGACCAACCATGCACTGTGTGAAGAAAAACTTCCTTTTGTTTGTTTTAAACCTGCTCACTATTAATTTCATTTGGTGACCCCTAATTCTTATGTTCTGGGAAGAAGTAAATAACTTTTCCTTATTCTCTTCTTCTGCCTCCTTACTCTCCTCATTTCTAAGTTGAAAAGTGCCAGTCTTTTTAATCTCTCTTTATATGGGGCCTGTTCCAAACCCGTAATCATTTTTGTTTCCCTTTTCAGAACCTTTTCCAATGCCAATATATCTTTTTTGAGATGAGGTGACCACATCTGTATGCAGTTTTCAATATGTGGGCATAAATTGGATTTATATAGAGGCAAAAAGATATTCTCTGTCTTATTCTCTATTCCTTTTTTAATGATTCCTAACATTCTGTTTTCTTTTTTGACTGCAACTGCACATTCAGTAGATGTTTTCAGAGAACTCTCCAAGATCTCTCTCTTGAGTAGTTGTAGCTAATTAGTCTCCATCATATTGTACATATAGTTGGGATTATTTTTTCCAATGTGCATTACTTTACATTTACCAACATTACATTTCATTTGCCATTTTGTTGCCCAATCACTTACTTTCATGAGATCTTTTTGAAGCTCCTCACAGTCTGCTTTAGTCTTAACTATCTTGAGCAGTTTAGTATCATGTGCAAATGCATTAATTTTCCAGAGAAAATAATATAGTCAATAGTTGTGTTTGTGGACAATTGTCAGAACCAGACACAGCTGTCATAGCAAATGCACTTAGGCAGTCAATTGGTGTCAGACACCATGGCTACGTATACACTGGCACCCTTTTCCCGGAAATGCTTAAAACGGAACAGTTTTCCGTTATAAGTATTTCCAGAAAAAGCGCGTCTACATTGGCAGGATGCTTTTCCGGAAAAGCACTTTTTCCGGAAAAGCGTCCGTGGCCAATGTAGACGCGCTTTTCCGCAAAAAAGCCCCGATGGTTATTTTCGCGATCAGGGCTTTTTTGCAGAAAAGACTACTGTGCTGTCTACACTGGCCCTTTTCCGGAACAGTTTTTCCGGAAAAGGACTTTTGCCCGAACGGGAGCAGCATAGTTTTTCCAGAAAAACACTGACAATTTTACAGTAGATCGTCAGTGCTTTTCCGGAAATTCAAGGGGCCAGTGTAGACAGCTGGCAAGTTTTTCTGGAAAAGCGGCTGCTTTTCCTGAATAAGTGGCCCAGTGTAGACACAGACCATTTGAAAGGCAATTTCCAGACTCAGACAAACTGTCAAGAAGAAAAAATTTTGAACACTTTGCTGAGGATTTGCTTATTAAAAGTTAGTGGGTACAGCAAATAGGAAGCTCTGCTTACATGGAGGGAATATGGCCCACTAGGTAGCGCACTGGACTGGAACATGGGAGATCTACAGTTGTTGCACCTTTACTAAAGGCCTGTAGCATGACCACGACCAAATCACCTGATTCCTCTGTGCCTCGGTTTCCCAAACTTTGAGATGATCCTGCACTCTTTCGTAAAGCACTTGGAGATCTACTGATGAGCTAGGACTTACAGGACAAAAGGTCTTGCTGCTGCCCTCTCAGAACTAGAGGACTTGCTGCTGCTTGCTGCCATCTCAGAACTAGAGGAAGTTAATGGGTAGCAGGTTTAAAACTAATAAAAGAAAGTTCTTCTTCACACAGCGTGTAGTCAACCTGTGGAACTCCTTGCCAGAGGAGGCTGTGAAGCCTACGACTATAACAGAGTTTAAAGAGAAGCTAGATAATTTCATGGAGGTTAGGTCCATAAAAGGCTATTAGCCAGGGGATAAAATGGTGTCCCTGGCCTCTGTTTGTCAGAGGCTGGAGAGGGATGGCAGGAGACAAATCGCTTGATCATTGTCTTCGGTCCACCCTCTCTGGGGCACCTGTGCCAGCCACTGTCATTAGACAGGCTACTGGGCTAGATGGACCTTTGGTCTGACCCAGTACGGCCATTCTTATGTTCTTATGTCTCAACCTTACTGTGCAATTCTGCCTTTCTAGGAAACTCAGATTTCTGTTTAACCTAAGGTATTTATAAAGCCCAAATGCAGTTCCATGGGGCTACTGATATGGGCTACTACTCATTAGGCTGCATCAGCATGTGTCTGCAGACTCCTATTCTGCTGTGCATGCTCTGACCTGCAACGAAGGCAGGATTGGACACACAGCACTAGCTGATTGCAAAAGACTGAACATGGGCACCATTCCAGATAGGGAGCCACTGTTCTAAGACATCTTTATTTTAATTCATTAAGATGTATATGATGTCAGTACCCAGTGTGGCTCTCAAACTCTTTCAAGATCCCTCACCTATGATAATCACAAGGCAGACTACTGAGAAGTTGAGACTAACGTGGCATTTTGTCACTAATATGAGTAACATGGAAAGCGGTGAAATAATTCAGTTCTCTTGTTGTCTCCCTGATATTGCTTCTGCATTCCAAGCACTTCTCGGTGTGTCCCTTCCACATGCTTTGCTATTTTTGAATGCTACTACTCCGTAGACAGCTGATCCACCATAAAGCCAATCTAGCAACACTGTAAAATCTCAGTGTTATAGAGCTTACGGGGGGGATAGGTCTGAACAAAGATCAAATGACAGCTGCAAGTTCTTTAACTTTTTCTTATTTAACATGGAAGGCAAGAGGGAACCCACGCTGTGCCTGTAATCCAAAGCCTGCTAAAGAAGGCTCAAGTTCTGTCAGGTCCCAGAAAAGAATCCCTCTAGACACTGTATAATGCAGCAACATTTGTCATGCTAAAGATGGTTCAGTTATTCTATGCAATATTCATAGGCTTCTGCTAGATTCTTGGCAGTTATAATCCTGGAAAAGTCAACAGCTAAATCCCCCAAATTCATGCACACAAAACAAAAAACAATTTGTTTAACAGTCTCTGAGCAATTCTCTGATTTCATTACACTCACTTTTTCCTGGAAGAGTGTGATAATAAGAAGCCAACAGACAATGTGAGAAAGCCATTAATGATATCCTTCAGGTAGCTGAGGTGACATTGTTTTCCCACAAAAAGGATTTTTGATCACAAGTTCCATTACTCAAGAGACAATAAAATGGTGTAAACAATGGCATCATGCACAGTAGACATTAGAAGAATCTTCATAGCAATAGGCATCTCCCCTTAATTTTGCAGGGGGGGGGAGGGTACACAATGACGTCTATTATATGCACAGAGCATGACTCATTTGTTTCAGTTTAATTTCACTTAAAACACATGAAGAAACATACAGGGCCAGATTCTGTCTTCGATCATTCCTAGGAATGTCCATGGACATCAGTGGGCAAAGGGTATGGCTCATTTCATGAACCTGGCATGAGCTTTACTCCTGAGGAATTTCGCTTCTTTTTAATGAGCTGTTACTTTCTCTTTCATGTGGGCGGGCAGTCGGATTGGAGCCAAGCTGATCTCTACAGTCATCAGCTCCTTTAAGCGGCAGTCCCTCCAAGCCTTGATTTAAATGTTGTCTTTATTTGTAAACTGGTGCTTTTGGTGTGTATCATACAGACTGGCTCTGGTTTGAGTACAGTAGTTCCAGCACTTTTTCACAACTCTAGCAAACTAAAAACTTGATGGCAACAGCCAATACCTACTGCCTCCCTAGCACAGGGAAGGGCTGAGCAAGCTTCCCAAACTGCCCTTACCCATGTGCCTCAACATGCCACAGCTCTACCTATGGGTATAGGTATAGCTCAGTCTCTGGAGTCTGGATCATTCCCTTTTTTGGCCTATCTGCTGAGATAATCAAAAGCACACAATCATTACTGATATTGATCCCAGGTGACCATGACTGGGATCCCTTCATGTAGGCCACTGAACAGCTAACAAATTACAATGACTCAGTCACTGTTGAACTGGTCCCTCTAGAAGCTGGCATCTTGGAAGAGTAAGACTCACTGTGCTAGTACCATTCCTGAGGGACTCTACAGGCCCTCAGCTTCCTACATATGCAGCCCACAGCAATGGCAGAAGGGACTTCCACAAAATGTCACTTCCTTCCAGAAGACATCAGCTGAAATCCCAACCCCACTGAAGTCAGTGAATGCTGCATCTACCTAGACCACCAGTGCAAAGCCAGCACTGGATGTTAGGGGCTATATTGCCTGCAGTTTGGAAACTTGAACCCATAGTCAGTTGTCCCAGAAAAAAAAAAGTGTGCTGTCAATTGATGCATTAGCACATTACTCTTGAGCAACATGTTCGAAGACCACCAGCGCTTTGCACTGCAAACAAGTGTAAGCAATGCATTGCTAATAGAAAACAATATGTAGTCACATGGCATAACATAGTAAACAGTAAGTTTAAAACATTAAGGCTACGTCTACACTAGCATGAATTTCCGGAACTGCTTAAAACGGAATACTATTCCGTTTTCAGTTTTTCCGGAAAAGGAGCATCTACATTGGCAGGCTGCTTTTCTGGAAAAGCCCTTTTTCCGGAAAAGCGTCTGTGGCCAATGTAGACGCGCTTTTCCGGAAAAGAGCCCCGATTGCCATTTTCGTGATTGGGGCTTTTTTCCGGAAAAGACTACTGGGCTGTCTACACTGTCCCTTTTCCGGAACAGTGTTCCAGAATAAGGACTTATGCCCAAGCGGGAGCAGAATAGTTTTTCCGGAATAGCGGCTGATTTTGTACAGTAGAGCATCGTTGCTTTTCCGGAAATTCAAGGGCCAGTGTAGACAGCTCACAGCTTATTCCGGAAAAGTGGCTGATTTTCCGGAATAAGTGGCCCAGTGAAGACACAGCCTAAGGGTATGACTACACTGCAACACTATTTTGAAAAAACTAGTGCTATTCTGAAATAACAGTCCACATCTACATGCCAGGCAGTTATTTCAAAATAGTGTCAAAATACTGTCAAGCTTCTTACTCTGACTCCTGTAACCCTCATTGTTCGAGGAGTAAGGGAAGTGCTCTATTTCTAAATAAGTGCTGTGTAGATGCTCCCTATTTCAAAATGAGCTACGCAATTGATATACCTCAATTTGTGTAGCTTATTTCGAGTAAAGCCTTGCAGTGTGGACACACCCTCAGAAACCATGTAACTCGGGAAGCTGCACGGGTCTAGTGTCTTAGGAATGGAAAAATAGTACTTGAAAATCACAGCACTTCTCACCTACCATTTCGCTCATCGCTGTTTAAACTACCCATCTGCATTACCCTAGCTCCGGTGATTTCCAGCAATGAAGGCCAGTGGCTTTCCCCACCATGAGGGCCACAGTCCCCTTAGGTTTAGTGTAGTACACAAAGGCAAGGGCCTATTGATTAGATATAGTGGCCCACTGCATTTCTTATAGCAAGCATTTGTATTGAAATCATTTAGCCCTGAAATTAGGCCCTTTTCCATGGCCATGCAAGAGGACAGACTATTAATTTCAGCAGATAAAGCTCATTTGGACATGAATAGCAATGTCTACAGTGCAGTAAGGAACAAAAAGAGCTTAGTAACCAGTTGTTTAAGGGCTCAGTATTGCTTCCATTAGGTGGATTGAAGCAGGTACGTTAGGGAGAATTTGAATTCTAAGGATCTTTATTTAATGAAAGTGAAAACTGCCTTCTAACCATGAATTAATGTTTGTAAATAACTCATTCCTGAACCAAATCCCAGTAATTTCTTCTCTGATCCTTTCCAGTCCCTGCATTTAATACTTGTTTAATGCTTGTAAGAACATAAGAATGGCCGTACGGGGTGAAACCTAAGGTCCATCTAGCCCAGTATCCTGTCCTCCAACAGTGGCCAATGCCAGATCCCCTAGAGGTAATGAACAGAATTGGTAATCATCAAGTGATCTTGTAAATTGTGCACAGCTATCCAACTAGAGGCTAGAGGCAAAACAAAATCAAGTTACTGAAAATGTCTGCCTCAGTGATCTGACACTATTAGCTAAGATTCCACCACAATACCTCTGGAGAGACTAATTGTGCCAGAGAACAGCCCCATAACATACAGTAGCATACTCCTACTCAACATGAGGCCCGTTTGTTTGCAGCTCGTGGTGAGGTTTGGGTTGATGTGTGTTTTAGTAGTTAAATTCCTGGACTGTTGTGAAGCCAAAGCAAAAAAGTAGTTAATATAATGGTGTCACGTTATGGGATTCTAAAGATCACTGTTGCACCCATGCGGAGAGGGGGTTTGCCCCAAAAGTCTGTACAAAGGGGGTCATGTGAAGTGTCACATGAAAGCTTATGTTCTACTGATTCTCTATATGCTATTCATGTACTTGTATGATACCTGTATGTGGAGTTATAAATATGTACCTCTGTGTTGATGCTGGAAAATTGTCTGAGGCAGAGCAATGTGCCAGGAATGTTTGTTCAGTGGCTATGCTGATGAGCGGGGCTCCAGGGACAATAGATCTCTAGATGCCAATACACACCTGAAGAATGAATCTGGATGCTTGCAGACCAGCCAGAATAATGATTGCTGGCTTGGGACACAAGGATAGGTCACTGAGCCATGTGACCCACTCCAGCTTGGAAGAGACCAGGGATGGATATAAAATGCCATATGGCAGGCTCCATTTTGTCTTGAGTTCAGTTCCTGATCCCAGATGCAGCCTTGCAGGGAACGACGAGCCGGAAAGAACCGTGGACCCATCCTCACATAGGATGTACACCAGAGACATATAAGATAGCAGTTTATAACATCTCTGCTAAGAGCCAGCATTGAGAACTTGGTAATTCGATGCATGTCATGTATTCTCCTTAACAACCTTACTCTCGTGCTTTTCTTTCTTTTATTAATAAACCTTTAGATTGTAGATTCTAAAGGGTTGGCTCAGCATGACCTTGTGGGTAAGATCCAGACTGTAAATTGACCAGTGATCTGTGGCTGGTTTCTTGGGACCAGAAGAACCGGTTCACGGTAGGTGAAATTAGGTTCTATAACCCCTCACCTGTGTGTTAGGCCTGGGGCTGACTGGGGCATAGGAAGAGCTGGGGTGTCTGAGGGGTTTTGCTCGTGAGGCTTCTAGCTGGCCAGATTGGCAGCTAAAGTGCTCAGTGTGACTGGTTTGTGGCCTTTTTGGGAAGGTCTCCATTCTGGGGCTGTAAGGAGCCCTGAGTTTGAGCAATTCGCCCTGAGCGGACGCCCTCAGTGGTGCCCAGACCTGGTCCGGTCCATCACAAATGGTCTTCTGTTGATATGCATTTTAGTAGTTAAATTCCTGGACAGTCATTGCTCATTAAAAGTGTTGTCATATGGATGGAAATTGGGTAAATACTGCATTTTATTAATATCAGAAATATGACTTAAATGGGGCCTGCATGTTGTATAGTCTTGCCTTAATTTATGTATTCATGCCCAACACTGAGGCTGTGTCTAGACTACATGGCTCCATCGATGGAGCCATGTAGATTAGGCAGATAGGCAAAGGCAAATGAAGCCGCGATTTAAATGATCGCGGCTTCATTTAAATTTACATGGCTGCTGCGCTGAGCTGACAAACAGCTGATCAGCTGTTTGTCGGCTCAGCGCGCTAGTCTGGACGCTCCCCTGCCGACATCAAACCCCTGTGTCGGCAGCCCCGTTATTCCTCGTGGGATGAGGTTTACCGGGGCTGCCGACAAAGGGCTTTGATGTCGGCAGGGGAGCATCCAGACTAGCGCGCTGAGCCGACAAACAGCTGATCAGCTGTTTGTTGACTCAGCGCGGCAGCCATGTAAATTTAAATGAAGCCGCGATCATTTAAATCGCGGCTTCATTTGCCTTTGCCAAAAAAACAAATCTACATGGCTCCATCAACGGATCCAGGTAGTTTAGACGTACCCTGAGGGTGTGTCTAGACTACAGAGTTTTGTCGACAAAAGTCCACTTTTGTCGACAAAACTATACCTGCGTCTACACTACCACTGAGTTCTGTCGACATAATGTCGACAGAACTCAGCAGTTTTGTCGACGCTGGTAAACCTCATTTTACGAGGCATAACGCCTTTTGTCGACAGAGTTCTGTCAACAGAAGGTGTTATTGCATCTAGGGTTGTATCTAGACTACAGGGTTTTGTCGACAAAGCAGCTTGCTTTGTCGACAGAACTGAATGTAGTCTAGATGCTCTTTGTCGACAGAAGCTTTGTCAACAGTATCTGTTGACAAAACTTCTGTCAACAAAAGCCTGTCGTCTAGACGTACCCTGAGAAAGGAGCTATTTGCATATATTTGCATATATATTTGCATGTATATGCAACCACACTTAAGTTGCAGCCCTCAGCATGAGCTGTGAGTATCATTGTGGCTCACCAGGGCTTACAAAGTTGAGCAGCCCTGCAGTAGCAGATGCTGACAATATCCAGAGGAATTACAGTTTAGAGACTAAAGTGCCATGACACCATCCTCCAATAGACTGAGAAAATAAAATGTACTAGAGCATGTCTACCCTAGGAACTCCTGAAATAACTATTTTGAAATAGCATGTACATACTATGAGGAAGCTTTGAAATTAGTCGGAGGCACGTCCCTTACTGTGGATGTGCTACCTCAACTACAGCCTCAGGAAGAACTGGGGAGTAACTATTTTGAATGACTCTGGGGAGTAGTTATTTCAAAATGGCAGCAATGGAGCATCCACATTAATTCTATTTCGAAATAATTCATTTTAAATATGCACTATTCCTCATGGAAAGCAACAATTATCATTTCAAAATAACCAACCCATTATTTTGAAATAACAGGCTTGATAGGCTGTGTCTAAACTACATCCCTTTTTCGGTAAAGGCATGTAAATTAGGCACTTCGATATTGCAAATGAAGCCGGGATTTAAATATCCCATGCCTCATTTGTATAATGGCGGCTGCTGCTTTTTTCCATAATGGGGCTTTTTTGAAAAAAAAAAAGGCAGTTTAGATGGGGCATTTTTGACAGAAATGCCCCATTTAGAAAGATCCTGTACTCCTCTGTCGAAAACGTCCCGTCTAAACTGCTGGGTTTTTTTTTAAAAGCCCTTTCCGAAAAAAAGCAGTAGCTGCCATTATGCAAATGAAGTGCAGGATATTTAAAACCCCAGCTACATTTGCAATATCAACGTGCCTAATTTATATCCCTTTACTGAAAAAGGGATGTAGTTTAGACACAGCCATAGTGTGGACACTTGCCTTGTTATTTCGAAATAAGGGGGGTTATTTTGAAATAACTCCCTAGTGTAAACCAGAGCCTAGTGAGAGAGAATAAAGTGCTTTTTCTAGGCAATGGCACACAGAACTGGTTGTTTAACAGTTTCTTGGCAAAATACTAAAATATTGGTCCCTGTTTTTAAAAATGTCACTGCACGTGTGCATCACAGCATTCATTTTATCCATACTCTCAGACAGTGTCCCATTCACTGGAATCATACAATGCATGAAAACAGACAGCTCAGGATGACTAGCATTGTCTTTGAATCATAGGCATGGAAGTAGGGATGGGGGAGTGGGTGCTGCAGTACCCCCAGCTTATGCACCTGGCTTCACTGCACCTGGGATTGGCCCTACTCCCAGGTCCTCCAGCACTGGGTCTTAGCTTCCAGGCAGCCCCTGCAGGGTCCTGCTGGCCCCAAGCATTTTGCCATCCCCATGGGATCCTGCCACCTGTTGGCTCCACTAGCTTTGCCAGCCCCAGGATCCTGCTTGCCCCATGGACTCCAACATTCCTCAGAGACCCGCTGGCCCTGCTGCAGGTCCCAAAGCCCTGGGATACCGATACCAGCTCAAGGATCTGCAGCTGCGAACTCCCCCGGACTGGATGCAGCAATGAAGTCCAGTCTGCTCAGTCTGGAAGAGTTAGCAAGCCGATCTCAGCAGGTCCAGAGGTGGGGTGCAGCTTAGCCTCCCTACCCCAAAAATAGTTTCAACATCACAGCTTTGAATAAGCTACAAGGTACATGGCAACCACAGCAGCCATGATGGGAGTTGAGTTTATAGCTATTATTAATCACTGGATTTAGAGCAGGGCACTGCTGGAACTTGTGGTGGAAGGCTCTAATTGATTAGTGAGAGAACCGCTTAAAACTTTGCCTAAGTACGAGACAATCTGAAATACTTTACAGTGACACTACTGGCCACAGACCCTGTGAGCTTGGTGGGAAGCGTAGTAGGAAATACCTGACTGTCATTGAAATAATGGTCCATGAAAAAAAGATAGCAAAGGGAGTTCCCTGACATATCTGTAAAAGATGCAGACTTGTGATTCAACAAACAGGGCACCGGATGTCACAAGCCCCTTGCAAGAAATACAGCTGATTTTTAGAAAGAGGAAAGCAAGTATTCTAAATGGCACAGTTGTGCTAACACTCCTGCTTGCACTGGGAGAGAATATTAATCCCAGAGTCAGAGGACAAATGATGGGTTGACAGCTATTTGAAAGCATATAAGCTTGCTATGTCTGATAGTCTAAATTCTTTGGCTGGTCCCTTATCTCCTGGCAATTGCAAATATTTCACCCTTTGAAAGATGCTGTCCTAATGATATCTTGTTTTTCAACTCAGATTTCCTTAGCTCCTGAGATTAATTTACACTGCTAATAAAGGTTCTTTAAATCTCACTTCAGTCCAGCGTGGTCAATTTTATTATTATTTATTCTTTGTGGGAGGAGCCCAGTTGTGGGCCATGAACCTCTCTGTGCTAGGTGTTGTACAGCCACAGAACAAAAAGAATGTTTATTGTGAGACTCGTTTTCCAGAAGGCTAATCTGGAGCATAGAACAAATACATGACTTACACAGTCAGTTAGGGTATGTCTACACTACCACCCTAGTTCGAACTAGGGTGGCTAATGTCGGTAACCGAAGTTGCAAATGAAGCCCGGAATTTGAGGTGTACCGGTAGTACCATGGAACGAGGTGTACCGGTAGTTCGGAATCGGAAGCCTAATCCGAACTACCTACTCTGTGCCGCGTGTAGCCGCGGGCACGGAGTCCGAACTAGCGGGCATTTAAAAATGGCGGCGCCCAGCAAGATGCAAATGAAGCCCGGGAAATTCAAATCCCGGGCTTCATTTGCAACTTCGGTTGCCTACATTAACCACCCTAGTTCGAACTAGGGTGGTAGTGTAGACATACCCTCAGGGGCAGAGCTAGGAATTGAAGCTAGAGGTCCTGACTCCTGATTCTTCCTCTCAGCCGCTCGACTACAATGTCATTTCCCCAACTCTTCCCCATTACCCTAGCAGACACACTTACTGCATCACCAGCATGGCTGTTCATTTCTGTTCTTTGTCTTTTTCATTTGCAAACCCTGAACATAGGCACGGATCAGCAGAAGTGGCCCATGGCCCATCCACTTTGCATCCAGGCTAACCTCCCATCAACCTGCCCAGTGAGCCAGCCGGGGAGTGGGAGTAGCAGGGCTGGAATGATGGGCAGGCAGCAGAACACGATGCGGCCCTGTGTGTATATCCTGCTCTCCAGGTGCATCCCTAGGACTGTTAGCCAGTGTGTCCATTCTCCCCCAAGGCTGGCTGGGGTGTATGTGTGGTGCCATCTCTTCTGTCCCACTCCCCCTGCCCTCCATTCTTGCCCATCCACCCAAAGACAGGGTTCACCCCAGTGGGCCCTTCTGGCTACTCAACTGTTGCAAGCAAAATATAAAAGCCCATCTCCTCATCCCAGTGACACACTTTTCAAAAAGGAAACCTTGCATCACTCTGCACATTCTACATCTTTTGTACCATTGCTCATTATTTTAATTAATTCACATTTCACTTTTTCCCTCTGGAATGAGCAAGATAAGGATTTGTTATTTACTCACAAACGGGCCCACACTGCAAAACATGCACTCTATTACCAAATTCCACCAGCTTGTACTGCTTGTAAAATGAATATAAACATCTGAAAGGGGCTTTATACCAATAAATTCCTAATCTACATTAAGTGACAATGTGATCCCCAAATTAATACCTGTCTCCCATATTATGTCATGTCTTTTGACTTTTTGGCATCTTTTAATGTGTGTTTAGAGATGATGCATTGTTTATAGAGTGTATAGTTAGATAAACAGATCAAAAGAGACATTTTGAGAGGTTTGTAGATGTATTGTGGCAGACCACAGCCTGTGAACTGCAAATAGCTTATAGAAGGCAGCTATATTGGGAGGTGGGTAATGCCCTCTTGTTTCCCAACAAGACTCACATGAACACAGCCCAACAATCAGGGCAGACAATGGCGGCCTAATTTGGAGTCAGCCTGCAACAGGGGTTAATTAAGCACCTGTTGCTAGTTAAGGCCTCCAGGTCCCTATAAAAACTTTCCTCCCAGACAGTAGGGGGGAAAGTTTTGGGAGGAGTCCTACTCAACCCATTCCCAAGGTAAAAGATAATAGAAGGCAGCAGTGGGTGAAGTGGCCCAGGAGAGAGGTAGTAGTATTAGGGTGGGGCAAGAAGCCCTGCCATCCTCCCCTCCTGTAGGGCCCCTGTGCTGGAGTTCAGTGGAGTGGCCGGGACTGGACTCTGACCCCCCTCCAACCCCCATCTTGAAGGATTACCCTGCCAGAAAGATGGGAACAAACCAAAGGCCAAGAAAAGGGGGTTTGTCTTCCCCTCCTGCCCCTACTTGGGACTTGCCTGTGATGAGAATGACTCAGTAAGCAGGGACCCTTGCCTCTGGGGAAGTCCCAAGGCAACAAAGGGGTCACCATGGCTGTATTTAGACTGGCAAGTTTTTCCACAAAAGCAGCCACTTTTGTGGAAAAACTTGCCAGCTGTCTACACTGGTTGCTTGAATTTCCACAAGAACACTGACGATCTCATGTAAGATCGTCAGTGCTTCTTGCAGAAATACTATGCTGCTCCCATTCGGGCAAAAGCCCTCTTGCACAAATGCTTTTGTGCAAGAGGGCCAGTGTAGACAGCACAGTGCTGTTTTGCACAAAAAAGCCCCGGTGGCGAAAATGGCGATCGGGGCTTTCTTGCGCAAAACCGTGTCTAGATTGGCACAGATGCTTTTCTGGAAAAAGTGCTTTTGCGGAAAAGCATCCGTGCCAATCTAGATGCTCTTTTCCGCAAATGCTTTTAATGGAAAAACGTTTCTGTTAAAAGCATTGGTGGAAAATCGTGCCAGTCTAGACGTAGCCTAAGATTAGCCATGATGAATCACAAGATAGGAGGTGAGATATTTAGAGCATTTCTCTGGTTGAATTAAGGCCTAATTGAACTTATCAGCTCAGTGGGGCTGTGTCTACACTGGGCCATTTATTCTGGAAAAGCAGCCGCTTTTCTGGAATAAGCTGCGAGTTGTCTACACTGGCCGCTTGCTTTTCCGGAAAAGCAATGATGATCTAAGGTAAAATCATCATTGTTTTTCTGGAAAAAACTATGCTGCTCCCATTCAGGCAAAAGTCCTTTTCCGGAAAAACTGTTCCGGAAAAGGGCCAGTGTAGACAGCACAGTAGTCTTTTCTGCAAAAAAGCCCCGATCGCGAAAATGACGATCGGGGCTTTTTTGTGGAAAAGCGTGTCTACATTGGCCATGGATGCTTTTCCGGAAAAAGTGTTTTTCCAGAAAAGCATCCTGCCAATGTAGACGCGCTTTTCCGGAAATACTTATAACGGAAAAACTTCTGTTTTAAGCATTTCTGGAAAAGGGTGCAAGTGTAGACATAGCCTGGGTGTTTTGCCATTTGCCAGGAGCTGAATAAGGCAGTCAAAATCTTCTCCAAAGCCCACTAGAATCAATGGGAATCTTAATACACAACAAAGTACTTATGTGAACAGCTATTTTCCCTTTACTAGCTACTGTATTTGCAACACCTTCACTATGCATGAGTGATTATATCTGGGATCTCTGATTGAGACTTTGTAACCACCAGCGTAAATGTCTGGGCTTAGAAGGTCATGTAAATACACTAGCATAAAATTGCAAGAGACAATTGTGCTATATGCTTCTAACCTTTTTCCTTCAAGCAAGAATTATCTTACATTGCTAAGTGTATTTCTTTAATGATTGGTTGGACCAAAATTCTTCCCTGGCATGACCTTGTATACCCAGCACAAGAGCTGCTGTTTCACAGCATTCTGAAGCATACAGTTAATTAAACATTTGGGTGGCTACAAAGTGTGACTAAAATGGTTTTGTTGGCCACTGTGGAGCGGGTTGAACTGAGCTCCGTTTCCTGTAGAGCCTTAGATCAGATTGTTAAAGGTATTGTGGCACCAAAGGCTGCAGTTAGGTGCCAAGGAGATTTTCAGAAGTGTCTACACCTCAGATCCTCCAAGGTAGTTAGACAACTTGATTTCAGTGGATCTGGACTTAAAACACTCCTGCAGATAGCACATCTTTTAACTCCTCATGGGCTCGCTGTGTCCCAACATAGAATAATCATTTCCCCTTGTAATTATTTGCTTTAATGTAGGCAGTGCTGAGGTAGCCATTTCAGGCCTAGGATATGAGAGATCAAAGTGGGTGATGCAATATCTTTTATTGGTCCAACTGCTGTTGATGAGAGACATACTTTCCAGCTTCAGCAAGGCCCATCTTCGAGGGTGCCATTTTGGGGGATGAGTGGGGGGAGTGGGGAGATGGAGCAGCCAAGCATACTGGGACACTGCTTCCTTTTCTTCCCATTCCCCTGATTATCAGAGAACAAGGGCATATATGTGGGTTCTGTGAATTACTCCTCTGCCCCTTTTGTTCTCCAGGCAGGAGTGAGAGGCATGCACAGAAACCAAGTACTTCCCCCTTGCTTCCTGATAGTCAGGGGAGCAGGATGAAAAGTAAGCAGCATCCTGATATACATGGCTGCTTCTCTCCCTCCCCCCTCCTCACAAAATGGCGTCCTTGCTCATTTTCAAGTGCTGAGAGTGGCTCCTTCCCCAGCAGAAGACCTGTGTGTGTGTGTGTGTGTGTGTGTGTGTGTGTGTGTGTGTGTGTGTGTACTTGATGTTGGGAGTGTTCTTAACATAACTATACTTCCAGGGCCATGAAATGTCCAGGAAAAATTTCTCTGAAAAGAGGTCTGATCTTGCTGTCTTCACGCCACTAATACTCCCTATTGATCTTTGTGGGATCCTCATCCTCAGAAAATGGGACTGGGCCCCTTTATTTGTGATTAATGTATTAACCATCTCCCCACTCAGATGGTAGCATTTTAAAACAAATTGTCTCCAATTCTTCCTTGTTCTCTCTAATCCATCATCATTTGAATAACAATAATAATAATAAAATGCATAATACTTACTAGAAATCATATCTTTTATATCCTCTGCTGAAAGAGTAACATTAAACTGTCATGGGCTTTTTGTACTTACATTTAATTTCACCATTGTCACTCTCAGAGGTTAAGTATGTGCGGGAGAGTTAACGATTATGTTGACACGCAGATTGTCTGTCTGTCATTCAACTAAGTATTTATAATGGAGCATTTCCAACTCTGGGCTGATATGTCAATTGTACTGGCAAGTGACTTCTGTGCAGTTCCTAGGGAGTGGGAAATGAGACAATGGAGGATTAAGTGCTGCAAAGAACTCTTTACCTTCCCTTGATAGCCCAAGATTTTAAAAAGTTTTTCTATGGAGCCATGTCTTCATTTTTTTATTTTTTTTGGAGAGCAACATACATAATTATTTAAATGTTTAGTTAACAAATACATACAAATAATGGAAAAGCTATGTTTGTCAACAGTTGGTCCCTGAATAATTAGCTTGCTAGAACGGAGACCAGGCCCACCCAAGGTGGGGGAGGGAAGGGGCAGCTGCCTCAGGGCCAGGTGATAGAAAAGGGCCCAGAGCTCCCAGGCATCACCACCACTGATACTGCAGCAGTTGCCAGAGCCCTGAGTCCTTTAAATCAGTGCTGGACTGTCACTCTTGGGGGAGCACTGCCAACTGTCTGGGGGGATGCACGGAGCTCTCCAGGTAGCACTGAGGGCTGCCTAGCCCCAACCCCACCCCTTCCACCTGAGTCTCCGCCTCTTCCGGGGTGCAGAGACCTGGTGAAGCTGTTGGCCCTGGTGCTGGAGACTTACAGAAGATGACATTTATCCCTGAAACTATAAACATTACAGGCACCTAATTGTGGCAGTTTCCTTGGGAGTGCAGGATTTGTTCCAGACATCCTAGGCTATGTCTAGACTAGCATGATTTTCCGCTAATGCTTTTAACAGAAAAGTTTTTCCGTTAAAAGCATTTGCGGAAAAGAGCGTCTAGATTGGCACAGACGCTTTTCTGCAAAAGCACTTTTTGCGGAAAAGCATCTGTGCCAATCTAGACACGGTTTTGCGCAAGAAAGCCCCGATCGCCATTTTCGCCATTGGGGCTTTTTTGTGCAAAACAGTTTTTAGCTGTCTACACTGGCCCTCTTGCGCAAAAACATTTCCGGAAAAGGGCTTTTGTCCGAACGGGAACATCAAAGCATTTGCATAAGAAGCATTGATTTCGGACAGTAGAACGTCAGTGCTTTAGCGCAAAATCAAGTGGCCAGTGTAGACAGCTGGCAAGTTTTTCTGAAAAAGCGGCTGCTTTTGCAGAAAAACTTGCCAGTCTAGATGTAGCCATAGTGTTTTGCCCGTTCTAGCTTTAAATGACTAAGGGATAGATCTTCCACAGCTTCCCTCAGGAGACGATTCTGGAAGTCGAATTAAAGCTTATGTGCCCCTTTTCCTCATCCACGTGTCCCCAAAATCTTGTTTGCTTTCACTCTTGTGTTTGTTAGGATGATGCAAGTGTGACAGGCTCACTCCCTGAAACCAGCTGGTGAACAGAATCCCAGACTGTGAATTCCTAGGAGAAAAATGAATCAACACCTGAAGGCTGGAGTTTATTGAACTTGTATCTCCAAGGAAAATCCACAATTCAGCCTTCCCTAAACCATCTAATCTCCATCTTCTCAGCCTAATGCACTCTGTGATTCATCCTTCTTACCTTTGATAAGGTTCATCGAGGGGTAGAACATTGGGATTTTTTGGGTAGGGGACTGAAAGCAAGGAAAGTGTGGCGAGTGGGGTTCTCAGACAAACACTGAGTGTGGCATTCACAAAAGTATCTACATACCTTATTCAATGGGAGTTAGGAACCTAAATACCCTTGTGAATCCCTCCTTGAGTTCTGGGTCAGGTGAGAACTTTTTGTGAAAAACAGTCCTTTTATTGGACCATCTCTGGTTTTTAGCCTTCCTAGATGGATGATCAATCAAGTTTCAGGTTTGTCAAAATTTGCTGGTCTGGGCTGAGAGTCACCAAAATCACAATGAGCTAAGCTATGCATATTTATCATTGCATGCATATTTGTTGATTTTGGCACTCACAGAATTTGAGGTCGAAAAGGACCAGCAGATCTTCTAGTCTGACTCCTGGATGTTACAAACCACCAATACCACCCAGCACCCATACCAAAATTAAACCAAAATAAATCCACATACCAAAATTAGACCAAAGTATTACACCCTCTGGTGGGTGTCCTTCTGTTACTGGGGTGCTCAGAACCATAGACAGCATTATGATCTCAGGGTTCAATGTAGCACACAATTAAAATGGACTCTCCTAAAACATATGTTTCGAATGGAGATTTTTCTGTTAAAAAAAAAAATTCAAAACACAAACATAGAGGGTGATCCTGCAATCTAACTTAAGTCAATGGAAGTTTTGCTTGAGTAATGACTGCAAGATTGAGCTTGTAATAGCAACCATCTCCTCCCTCCCTAGGAAATTCACCAGGATAAATACAGTAGCACCTTTTCAAGTATGTTTTCCATAAATATCTAATTTGCTTTGAATTTAACAGCTTAAAATGTAATCTGCCATATGCTTTGAAGGTAGTAAAGTTTGTTACCCTAAGTGCTCACACTATGAACTCTAATGAGCTGGTTAATGGGACCTGAGTTTGTAACAAGGGGCAAATGTTTTTACTGTCATGAAGCAAAAACTTAATATTACCTTACAACTGGTGATAACAATATTAGTAAAATTAATGGAAGTGTAACCCTTCTGCCAGGACAAGTTAATTGCAGCAAGGGCCGGGTTCAATATCTAGGGCTCTCCTACCATCAACATAATACAACGCCGGCTCCAGCCCCCACCCAGTCACCTGGGAAATCTTATACACCCCCCTGGGTGCCTCAAAGAGGTAATTCTTCCCCTCTCGCAAGCACAGAGCCTTGGTATAGCAGCAAATCTTTAATAACACAAGGTAACTTACATCAGCATTGAAGTGGGAAAACACCACAACTCAGATTCATAAACCAGACATGAGCAAAGACACCCCCCCACACAGCCACAAATCACCCAAAGTTCCCAAAAGTCTGACACCCCAAAAGTCTCAGCCCCAGGTCAGTGCTGCCCCACGGTTCAAAAGTTCACCTGGCAGGGTTTTACCATCCCAACCTGGGTGCAATGGAGGGGGCAGGGGTCGATACACCTTATGCTGTCCACCGGCGGCTCCGCCTCTCCGTAGGTTTCTGCTGCCGCCATTGATGCAAATCACTCTGCCACACTCCACCTGCTGTCCTGTAAGCCGCTCCAGCCATTCCACCAAGCAGTGTCTGCTCTGCCAGCCCTCCTCGGTCCACACTCCCCGGCCACCAGCTGGTAGGTCCCGCAGCTGCTCCACCAGCCGCCCATCCCTGCCAACCGCTCGCCTGCATCCACCAGTTGCCCCCGCAAACTGCTCCACTATACGTCCCACGATCTGCTCTACTAGTAGCTCAGCAACAGTGATTTCAGCTCACAGTAGATTTCAGTTCTTCAGCAGTATGGCACCAGGCTCCCCTCAGTACACAGTGGCTGCATCTAGACTGGCAAGTTTTTCTGCAAAATCAGCTGCTTTTGCGGAAAAACTTGCCAGCTATCTACACTGGCCACTTGAATTTCTGCAAGAACACTGAATTCCTTACTGTCTGAAATCAGTGCTTCTTGCGGAAATACTATGCTGCTCCCGTTCAGGCAAAAGTCCCTTTTCTGGAAATGTTTTTGCGCAAGAGGGCCAGTGTAGACAGCTAAAAACTGTTTTGCACAAAAAAGCCCCGATCGCGAAACTGGCAATCGGGGCTTTTTTGCAGAAAAGCACATCTAGACTGGCACGGACGCTTTTTGGCAAAAAGTGCTTTTGCGGAAAAGTGTCCATGCCGATCTAGACGTGCTTTTGCGCAAAAAAGCCCCGATTGCCATTTTCGCGATCGGGGCTTTTTTGCGCAAAACAAATCTGAGCTGTCTACACTGGCCCTTTTGCACAAAAGCTTTGCACCAAAGGACTTTTGCCCAAACGGGAGCAGCATAGTATTTCCGCAAGAAGCACTGATTTCAGACAGTAGGAAGTCAGTGTTCTTGCAGAAATTCAAGTGGCCAGTGTAGACAGCTGGCAAGTTTTTCCGGAAAAGCAGGTGCTTTTGTGGAAAAACTGGCCAGTCTAGACACAGCCCGTGGCTTATCCTGACCCTGACTTGCCACAGTTCACCAACAGGTGTCAGGGAAGAGCTTATCCTGATCCTGCTTACACAAGCAACATCTAAAACCTAAACACTAAATACACTGTTATAAGTCCAATACCCATCTTAACCTTACTAACACAGGTGAATCTGACTGGTTTCCAGCAATGAATTTTCCAATGCTTGGCTGAGGCTTAAAGCTTTGGCAAGAGCTGGCAGCTAGTCTTGATTAGTCTTTTGTTCTGATTGTAAATAAGCATTCATAGTAAACTATACAAAACGTAATTTACATGGACTGACAGGTAAGCATCTTCTGCCTGAAAGAATCTGATTTATCAATTTCTAGTGATGGGTCTCAATTCATAAACTTCAAGAATATAATTTTCAGTATACATATGTCAAGGCCTTTCTCCATCCACTCTGGCACTTCAAGTGCAGAAGATGGGGGCCCACAAGAGACCCTAAAATACCTTGCTACTAAAGGCTTGCGTTAAAACTCCCCAAGGCTACAAATTACTCAGCCTTAGATTGATATCGCTATCACCAACCAAGTGCAACCTCCCCTTTGCGTACCCGGGAAGGTGCATTTGGGAATACCTTCCTCTGAGGTGCTCTTGAGCCTTTTTAACTCCCCTCTCCCCCGTGAAAAGCTTGAAACCCAGCTGCTGAGATCAGCTGAAAATGGAACTTTAGTTTCTCTTAGTAGTTTGGGTGTGCAGTCTTAGGCACATGTACATAGAACCCTCCATCTCCTACGACATAGGAATCAGACCATGTTCTTAAAAGGTAATTTTTATTAAAAAACAAACACACACATTTGGTGAAACTTTGCTTGGCTGGTGGGTGTTTCAGAGCAAGTGAAAAAATAATTAAAGGCATAGGGAATTGCTTCCCTGAAATTCAGCTTGGAAATTCAGTTACAGTGTAAGAGGGTACTTATATGTGCTCAGCACAGAGAAGACCAAAAACTCAAGAAATAAAGAAAATAACCTGATTGTGTCTGACTAAACATTCCTTGTTTTATTTGCATATCTGTAACTTCAAGACTTAGTCCTTCTCTAGACATGGATGTTACTGGATACATCTGGAAGATAATAAGGTGATAGGTAACAGCCAGCATGGATTTGTAAAGAAAAAATAATGTAAAACCAATCTGATAGCTTTCTTTGATAGACTAACAAGTCTTGTGAATAAGGGAGAAATGGTGGATTCGGTATACCTAGACTTTAGTAAGGCATTTGATAATCTCGCATGACCTTTTATCAATAAACCAGGGAAATAAAACCTAGATGGGGCTACTTTAAGGTGGGTGCATAACTGGCTGGATAACCATTCTCAGAGAGTAGTTATTAATGGCTCACAAGCATGCTGGAAGGGCATAACAATTTAGTTTTGCAGGGGTCAGTTTTGGGACTAGTTCTGTTCAATATCTTCATCACCAATTTAGATATTGGCATAGAGAGTACGTTTATTATATTTGCAGATGATACTAATCTGGGAGGGGTTGCAAGTGCTTTTAGGGTCTTAATTCAAAATGATCTGGACAAACTGAAGAAATGGTCTGAGGTACATAGGATGAAGTTTAATAAAGACAAATGCAAAGTATTCTACTTAGGAAGGAACAATCTGTTTCACACATACAGAATGGGAAGTGACTGTCTAGGAAGGAGTACTAAAGAAAGGGATCTAAGGGTCATAGTGGACCAGAAGCTAAATATGAGTCAACAGTGTGATACTTGCAAAAAAAGCAGACATGATTCTGGGCTGCATTAACAGGAGTGCTGTGAGCAAGAGTTACTATAGAGAACTTTCTGGGTGTCTGGCTGGTGAGTCTTGCCCACATGCTCAGGGTTTAGCTGATCGCCATATTTTGGGTTGGGAAGGAATTTTCCTCCAGGGTAGATTGGCAGAGGCCCTGGAGGTTTTTCGCCTTCCTCTGTAGCATGGAGTACAGATCACAGCTGGAGGGTTCTCTGCATCTTGGGGTCTTCAAAGTATTTGAAGGCTTCAATATCTGAGATATAGGTGAGAGGATTATTCTAAGACTGCGTGGGTGAGATTCTGTGGCCTGCACTGTGCAGGGGGTCAGACTAGATGATCATAATGGTCCCTTCTGACCTTAAAGTCTATGGCTACGTCTACACTGGCCCCTTTTCTGAAAGGGGCATGCTAATCTTACAGGTCGTAATAGGGAAATCCGCGGGGGATTTAAATATCCCCCGCGGCATTTAAATAAAAATGTCCGCCGCTTTTTTCCGGCTTTTAGAAAAACCGGAAAAGAGCATCTACACTGGCCCTGATCCTCCGGAAAAAAGCCCTTTTCCGGAGGATCTCTTATTCCTACTTCAAAGTAGGAATCTGGGAGGGGTTGCAAGTGCAACAAACTGAAGAAATGGTCTGAGGTACATAGGATGAAGTTTAATAAAGACAAATGCAAAGTATTCTACTTAGGAAGGAACAATCTGTTTCACACATTCGGGGCCAGTGTAGACGCTCTTTTCCGGCTTTTCTAAAAGCCGGAAAAAAGCGGCGGACATTTTTATTTAAATGCCGCGGGGGATATTTAAATCCCCCGCGGATTTCCCTATTACGACCTTTAAGATTAGCATGCCCCTTTCGGAAAAGGGGCCAGTGTAGACGTAGCCTATGAGTCTGAGTCATTCTTCCACTCTACTCTGTGCTGATTAGGCCTCAGTTGGAGTAATATATCCAGTTTTGGGCACCAGACAGATATCAAGAAAGATGTGGAGAAAACTGGAAGAGGTCCAGAGAAGAGGAACAAAAATAATTAAAGGTCTCTACAACATGATCTATGAGGGAAGACTGAAAAAATTGGGTTTGTTTAGTTTAGAATAACTTGCATAGGGGGTCATGGAATCTCCATCACTGGAGCTATTTAAGAGCAGGTTAGAGAGACATCTATCAGGGATGGTCTAGACAGAGCTTGGTCCTGCCATCAGGGCAGGGGACTAGACTCGATGACCTCTCGAAGCCCCTTCCAGTTCTAGTGTTCTATGACTCTATGCCTGGTTCCCTGGCTTCTTACAGGTCCTATTAGGGGCTCTGCTCTCCCCAAAAAGAACGAGAAGAGTTACTGGTTCCAGTTCACAATGCCATACTCTGTTTTAATTGGTACATTGTTGTTAGTGGAGTCAAACCAGGGTAAATATGGAATGAGGGCGCAATACAGGAAGTCCCCAGGTTACGTACAAGATAGGGACTGTAGGTTTGTTCTTAAGTTGAATTTGTATGTAAGTCGGAACTGGTACATATTGTAGGGGAAACTCTAGCCAAACATTTCTCCAGAGCTCAGTTTTATTCTCCCACACCTCACTTCCCTCAGGCCTTTATTCTCAAGCTGAGGTGTCTGCTGAGAAAAGCCGCTCTGCGTCTCCCTGGTCTGCTGGGGGGGGCGCAGCTAGCGCGGGGTTGCCTCACCCCGTTTGTAAGTAGGGATCCGATGTAAGTCGGATCCATGTAACCCGGGGACTGCCTGTATATCTCTTCTTTCAAATGGCATGAAAACCCAAGATCCTTATCCCATTGGTGATCATAGACTCATAGAACTGGAAGAGACCTCAAGAGGTTATCAAATCCAGCCCCCTGCACTCATCGCAGGAGCAAGCCCAATCTAGGATATCCCTGGCAGGTGTTTGTAAAACCTGCTCTTAAAAGTCTCCAAATATGGAGATTCCGTAACTTCCCTAGGCAATTTACATTCATGACAAATCCATGTTGACTATTTCTTATTTAATTGCCTTCTAGATATTTGTAAATTTATTCTTTAATTATTTGCTCCATTACCTTTCCTGGTACAGAAGTTAAGCTCGGTGCTCTGTAATTCCCTGGCTTGTCCTTGTTTCCTTTTTTATAGATGGGCACGATATTTGCCCTTTTCCAGTCTTCTGCAATCTCTCGTTTTCCATGACATTTCAAAGATAATAGCTAGTAGCTCAGATAGCACCTTCGTCAGCTCCTTGAGTATTCTAGGATACATTTCATTAGGCCCTGGTGACTTAGACATCTATGTTGTCTATGTAATGTTTAACTTGTTCTTTCCCTATTTCAGCTTTTGATACTATCCAATTTTCACTGACATTCACTATATTAGGCATCCAATCACCAAGGCTACGTCTACACTGGCCCCTTTTCCGGAAGGGGCATGTAAATTTCAGCAGTCGTCGTAGGGAAATCCGTGGGGGATTTAAATATCCCCCGCGGCATTTAAATAAAAATGTCCGCCGCTTTTTTCCGGCTTTTAAAAAAGCCGGAAAAGAGCGTCTAGACTGGCCCCGATCCTCCGGAAAAAGTGCCCTTTTCCGGAGGCTCTTATTCTTTGAAGTAAGAATAAGAGCCTCCGGAAAAGGGCACTTTTTCCGGAGGATCGGGGCCAGTCTAGACGCTCTTTTCCGGCTTTTTTAAAAGCCGGAAAAAAGCGGCGGACATTTTTATTTAAATGCCGCGGGGGATATTTAAATCCCCCGCGGATTTCCCTACGAGGACTGCTGAAATTTACATGCCCCTTCCGGAAAAGGGGCCAGTGTAGACGTAGCCCAACAGTATTCTTGGCAAAATTCAAAACAAAGGTGTTATTAAGCATCTCTGCCATTTCTGCATTTTTTGTTACTGTTTTTCCTTCTTCATTGAGTAACGGGCCTACCTTAGCCCAGGTCTTCCTCTTGCTTCTTATGTATTTGTAGAATGTTTTTTGATACCCTTTATGTCTCTAGCTAGTTTGATCTCGTGGTTTGTGCCTTCGCCTGTCTAATTTTGCTCCTACATACTTATATTTGTTTATAATCAGCCTTTTTTAATTTGACCCACTTTCACTTTTTGTAGGACTCTTTTTTTATCTTTAGATCATTGAGGATCTCCTGCTGAAGCCAGGGTGGTCTCTTCCTAGCTTTCCTGTGCAGTGGAATTGTTTGCTCTTCTACCCTGAATAATGTCTCCTTGAAAAACTGCCAAATGTCTTCCATTTTTTCTTTTAAACTAGCTTCACATGAGTTTGCTAAAGTCTGCTTTCTTGAAATCTATTTGTTGTTGTTCCTCCTCCTACCATTCCATAGAACTCTATCATTTCACGATCACTTTCACCCAAGCTGGATGAAATTCCATTTTCAAATTCTCAGCGAGTTCTTCCCTATTTGTCAAAATCAGATCTAGAACAGCTTTTTCCCGAGTAGCTTTCTCCACCTTCTGAAATAAAAACATTGTCTCCAATACAGTCCAAGAACGTGTTGGATAATCTGTGCCCTGATGTGTTATTTTCCCAACAGATGTTTGGGTAGTTGAAATCTCCCAACACCATCTAGTCCTGTGCTTTGGATGATTTTTGTTAATTGTTTAAAAAAGCCTCATCCACCTCTTTTTCCTGGTTTGGTGGTCTGTAGTAAACCCCTATCATGACATTACCCTTCGTTTTTCCTCCCACCCCTCTCTTTTTATCTTTACCCAGAGACTTTCAACAAGTCTGTCTCCTATTTCCCTCTCCACCTCAGTCCAAGGCTGTGTCTACATTGGCACCCCTTTCCGGAAAAGGGATGCTAATGTAGACTTTGGAATTGCAAATTCCATGGGGGATTTAAATATCCCCCGCGGCATTTGCATTTACATGGCTGCCGCTTTTTCCCGGCTTGGGGATAAGCCGGAGAAAAGCGCCAGTCTAGACGTGATTCTCCGGAAAATAAGCCCTTTTCTGGAGGATCTCTTATTCCTACTTTCACCCTAACCCTAACCCTATTCCTTTCAAGTAGGAATAAGAGATCCTCCGGAAAAGGGCTTATTTTCCGGAGAATCACGTCTAGACTGGCGCTTTTCTCCGGCTTATCCCCAAGCCGGGAAAAAGCGGCAGCCATGTAAATGCAAATGCCGCGGGGGATATTTAAATCCCCCGCGGAATTTGCAATTGCGACCCGTCTCATTAGCATCCCTTTTCCGGAAAGGGATGCCAATGTAGACGTAGCCCAAGTGTATACATCTACTATATATTTGAAGAGTTTGTTTGTGCATTTAGTTGTGCAAAATAAAGTTTTGCATAAACAATCTGCCACTTGAATTAAGTGAATGCACTATTTTTTACACCAGACTATGCTGGGAGGAAGGTTTAAATAATTATTTTTGTTTTTATTGGAAAACAGTCATGACTATTATGATTAGAGTTCATAAAAATATTTGCTAACAAGATTAAAATCGAGTTGCCCATTCAACTGTCATTTTAGTGCAAAGAAAATTTTTACTATTACAAATAACAAAATAATTCAAATTAATTATGGAAAGAGTAATGGAAGCTTTATGAGTTTCTGATTCAAATTTACTATGTACAGCAATTATTCAATAAAATGAATAATGTTTGAAGTTTAAATCCTGTAAATTTAAAAGAGTTCTTTTACTTCCCTTTTGCAAGCACATTAATAAACAATTCTATTACATAGATTTAATTTCTTGAACTTTTCTGTAAGTGTAATCTGTACAAAATGACTTTGCCTGGTCAACAACGGGCCTCACCTGCTAGTTATTAATATATAAGGCAATGCCTCCTCCCTTTTTCCTGGCCTGTCCTTCCTGAGTAACCTATACCTTTCGATACCAATATTCTAGTCAACTGTATTATCTCTGCAAACTTCTGTGATACTATGTCATAGTTGTGTTCAGGGCTCGCCAAGCGGCAGCGAGCCCTGCTTGCCAGCCACGCGGAAGTGCATGCTGCGCATGTGCTGACCGCGCTGCATGGCCGTGCCAGGCTAAAATCTACTCGCCATGAGCGAGTAGATAGCCTAATTTGTCGAGCCCTGGTTCTGTTTATTTACTAGCATTTCATGTTCTTCCTGTTTATTCCCCGTACTTCTCACATTAGTATACAGACATCCAAGATTCTGATTTGATTCCTCCCCTCCTCGCAAGTTCTGTCATGTCTCTCCTTTATCCCTGCTGTTACAGCCTACGCTATCCCCAAATTCTGACTCTTCTCCCAGGTCTCCATGTTTTGACTTATCTCTGGGCTTTGGTCATCTGCCCCTTTTGAACCTAGTTTAAAGCCCTACTCACTTTCGTCAGTGTGTATCCAAATATGCTCTTCTCCTTGCTCGATAAGTGGACCCCATCTCTGGTTAGCAGTCCTTTTTCCTGGAACAGCATCCCATGGTCAAGGATGACAAAGCCCTCCCAGGGACACCATATATGCATCCTGGCTTTCATGTTCAGGTTGCGTCTATCTTTGCTTGGGATCCTGCCCTAGACAGACTAAAGAGAACACTACCTGATCTCCAAGCACTTTCACCCATGCTCTCAGAGCTCTGTAGCCACTTCTGATCTGATGAGGGTGACACCCAGCAGTATCATTAGTGCCCACAACATTGAGTAACATGGGGCAATAGTCAGAAGGCCAGTTTGTCCTTGGCGGTCCCTCCATAATGTTTCAGATACAGGCCTCTGGCAGACCCAGGATGCCATGTCAGGGCAACAGATGGATGCACCCCTCAGAAGAGAGTCTCCAACCAATGCTACCCCACGTTTCCTCCTGGGTTTGATGGCTACAGACCTCCATGCCTTGGAGATACATGGCTTTTCCTCCTCCATATTAGGGGTTAATTCTTCATCTCTCGCTTCCAGGGTATCATAACTACTCTCAATTACCATGGTGGGTGGATTGGGAGTAGAGGTAGAGCACTGCCTGCTGCCAGAAGTAACTAGCAACCAGCGCCCTCCTGTGACAGAGCCATCTCCTACTCCTCCACCCCCCCGGTGGTGTGGCAGCTGTCCCCTGTTGCTGCATAGCTTCTTCAGCTCTGGATGTCTCCACATGAATACTCTCAAGGAATTCCTCATGGGTAAGGATGCTCCTCAGCCTATCCATCTCCTCCTTTAACTCTTCAACCTTCTGCCTGAGACATTCTACCAGCAGGCACCTTTCATACTGGATGGTCCCTCTTCCCTCAGCCTGGCTTTCTGTATGTGGGAAATGAAGGCCACAGTCTCTGCAAATCCACTCCAGGATCTGGGTAGAGGTATCCCATGTCAGGTGGCCTGTTAGTCTACAGGCGCAGTAGGCAGAAGGAACCCTGGCACAGGTGACGTGGCCCTTCCCAAACATAGTGATTATCAAGTCTTGACAAATTATAGAAAACCCTACTCACCAGACAAAAAAGGGACTCGCCACCCCCACTGCGTGACCCCCACCGTGCAGGTGCATGCCACCTGGAGAACAGGACGACCAGGACAGCATGTTTGCTTCTGTGACAGAGCAGGGCCACTCCGCAGTGGCGAGGGCGACCCACCCCTCACTTCAACAGTGCCGACCCCCGTGCTACATGGGGAGCGCGGCGTTCTGACAGAGGTCTGCGCCGCTTGCTCTCATGCGGCCGCCCAGCTGAGTGGCGTGCAGGGGGGCTGAGTCCTGGGATTCTTTTGACTTATTCACATGATTATGGTCTTCCAAAACTGCATTCTTCCTATCTAAGACTGGCAATATAATCTTTGGTTGGATCTGCTGTCATTCTTTTCCTGTCCTGAAATGTGTTGTGTGGCTTTGTCCATCAATTGTTGCCATATTTCATCCCAAAGAGAGATGATGTCACTTGTGAACAGTTTGTATATCAGTCTGCTAGGTTAATGCTCCTTTTGAAGGAAAGATATAATATAACTGTGAAAGGTTCTTCTAGGAGTTACATTGTGTATACATTAGGGTCAGAATGTAACCAAGAGGAGTTTGAAGGATGTGATTATTTGCAAGACATTTTTATGGAGAACTAAGAAATGAACGGAGTCATCCAATGACACTATAATGCATTTCCAATATTGAGCAGAGAAAAATTTATTTACAGAGATTTTCAAATACAAACATAATAGCACATTTATATATATATTTTTTGTTTACAAAAATGGATATTGAAATAATAAACATGATACAGCACAATACAACAACATGAGCTAAACGTAACAACGACAAATTCTATATCTGGAAGACGTTTCCCATTAATCTTACGTAACCAACAATATCCTACAGTACCATGAGAGGAATTCCCCAGGGTCTGAAAGATATCTGTTTACTGTCCTTCATAATAGTACCATAGGCAAAGCCCCTACATATGCTGAGTAAAAAAATTGCATTTTCGTAATAAAGGTGAAAACACGGAAGCTACATAAAAGTTCTATAGGACTGAATAAGTAGTGAATAAATGTTTTGTGGAAGAGTATAGAGAATATACAAAATACTGTTAAAGTGGCTTATTGGTCCATTTATTAGGTTTCATATATAGTTTAAAAAGTGGTATAACATTGGATTCAAAACCATCAAATGAATAAAAAAAGAAAGAAAAATGCACCAATAAGTTTGCATTTCATTTGTTCTGTGCCATTGTCTGCATGTGTGTGTGTGTGTGTGTGTGTGTGTGTATGCACACACACTTTCAGGAGTGTTGTGCTGAAGTGGAACTTTGGAAGATTGCATCCTACCCCAAATATTTTTTTCACCAGTCTTTCAATTCATTTGCGCACCCAGACCTTTACAATTTATCAAAAAGGAACATTCCTTGTTCATAAAATTATATTCTTCCAGAACAGACCTGAAATATACTTTGTCAAGAAAGAACTTGGCAAACAAGAGCATTTGGTCCATACCTCCAGACTCCCATCCCATCCCATCCCACAATGTCACCTCACATCCTGACCTAGACCATGTCCACTCTCGTTTCAGACTGAGGGTTCTGCAGTTAGGAACTAAAGCACTTTTTTCAGAAGAAGAAATCTGCAAGTCACTTCGGCCTCTCGAAGCTCACTCATTCTCTAGACTGGACTCTCAGGCTGCCAGCCTCAGTAAGGGTACTGTTTCTGTTTCTTGCCAGAGAAACAGGCCAACCAAGTGCAGATTAACATAGCAGCAGCTGCTCCTCCTCCGGTGCAGTAGTAAGCCCAGCCAATTTCACAAGTACCTAGGAACAAACAAACCAAGGGAACAATATTTTACTCAAGAAGGGAGATTTGCTTTCACCATAATGTTACTCGCTCTTTCCTTTTGGAGCAGTAAAAGGGAAATGAAAGTAGAAGTAACCAAATATGGCAGAAGGTGCCATGTATATTAGCCCCTGTATCAGCTTTTTGGTTTAATTCTCTTTTAAGCAATTTATATTTATGCACCTTCATCCAAAGCCTTCCCATTGTGGTAGAAGCCAGCCAGCCAGCCAGATATCAATGCTATCTAATCTATCTAAGTGCTCATGATTTTGGTGTCTGAGTATACAGGAATCTTCTTGCTTTTTTATTAAATACTAGAAGATTTACCTGGCATTGTTCAGGCCCTTAATTCAATTCATTTTTGTTTTGGAAAATAAAATGAATGGCCTGCAGCCTGTCCACGGAGGGGGAGACGGTGGGTGAAGAAGGCAGAGATCCAGGGGCTGGCCCCAGCCTGCAGTGGCCCCTCCCGCGGCCTGTAACCTGTCTGCTGGGGGGTAGGCAGGACTCTGGGGCCAGCCCCAGACTCCATAGGCCCTCCCATGACCTGCAGTCTGTCTGGGGCTGGGCAGGCTGTGGGTGCCTGCCCCATCCCCAGCAGCCCTCGCAGCAGCCTTCAGGCTGTCTGCAGAGGGTAGGGCAGGGCTCTGGGGGCTAGCCCTGGCCTCTAGCAGCTTCCCTGCTGCCTGCAGGCTCCAGGGAGTCCAGCCTTCTGTAGCCTTACCCCATGGCCTGCAGCCTGTCTGGGGGGACCAGGCTCTGGGGGTGGGCCCCAGTCTCCAGCAGCCCCTTCCACTCCCACTGTTCAATATCTTCATCAATGATGTAGAATTGGGATAGAGAGTACGCTTATTAAGTTTGCAGATGATACCAAACTGGGTGGGATTGCGACTTCTTTGGAGGATAGGGACATAATTCAAAATGACCTTAGCAAGTTAGAGAAATGGTCAGAGGTAAACAGGATGAGGTTTAATAAAGAGAAATGCAAAGTGCTCCACTTAGGAAGGAACAATCAGTTCCATACATACAAGATGGGAAGCGACTGTCTAGGAAGGAGCATGGCAGAAAGGGATCTAGGGGTCATAGTGGACCACAAGTTGAATATGAGTCAACAGTGTGACGCTGTTGCAAAAAAAGCAAATATGATTCTAGGTTGTATCAACAGGTGTGTTGTAAGCAAAACTCGTGAAGTCATTCTGCCGCTCTACTCTGCACTAGTTAGGCCTCAGCTGGAGTACTGTGTCCAGTTCTGGGCGCCACATTTCAAGAAAGATGTGGAGAAATTGGAAAGGGTACAGAGAAGAGCGACAAGAATGATTAAAGGTCTAGAGAACATGACCTATGAAGCCAGGCTTCATGAACTGGGCTTGTTTAGTTTGGAAAAACGAAGATTAAGGGGGGACATGATAGCGGTTTTCAAATATCTAAAAGGGTGTCACAAGGAGGAAGGAGAAAATTTGTTCCTCTTGGTTTCTGAGGACAGGACAAGGAGTAATGGGCTTAAAGTGCAGCAGGGGAGGTTTAGATTGGACATTAGGAAAAAATTCCTAACTGTGAGGGTGGTCAAATATTGGAATAAATTGCCAAGGGAGGTGGTGGAATCTCCCTCTCTGGAGATATTTAAGAACAGGTTAGATAGACATTTGTCAGGGATGGTGTAGATGGAGCTTGGTCCTGCCTTGAGGGCGGGGGGCTGGACTCGATGACCTCTCGAGGTCCCTTCCAGTCCTATGATTCTATGATTCTATGGCCAGCAGGCTGTCTGCAGGGAGGCAGAGCTCTGGGGACCAGCTCTGGCCTGCAGTGCAGCCTGTCCGGAGCCAGGGCATGTTTCCTGGCCCTGGCCCTAGGCTCTCTTTAGATGGGGCTACCAGATAGGGTTGGGGGTCTTGGTCAGGGTCTAGAGGAGGGGGAGAGCGGCAATCACTGAGGAGGTCGGGGGGGGGGGGTAGGGAATCTTCCCCCCAGCACTACTTTGGGGTGGGGGGGGGCTACATGTCTTTCTTCCCTCTGCCCCTTCCCTTTCCATGTTCTGGAAAAAAGTCCCATTCCAGGCACTTCCCATTTTCCTGTCATAACCAAACCCTGACCTTGCTTTTAAGCTACAATAACAGGAAGCTGCATACCAAATTTGGTGGCCCTAATTCTTACCATTTAGGAGGAATTTTTGACAGATAGATTTACATACAGACTGAAGCACGCATCTCTAATAGACAGGCAGATAGTGCTAACGTAAGGTACTGGATGGCTGTGACTATCTCAGGGCAGTAACACCATGACTTGATGCATTTATTTAGTGCAGTGTGTTTTAAACTGTGTTCCGCTGTGAGGCAGTTGGAGGTGTGCCACGGAGAATAACAGAATTCAAAATGGCTGCCCTTAAAGGGGCAGGTGACCTTTTTTTCCTCAATAACTTTCCCCCGACCCTTCTCCCCCCTGCCCCCGACTTTTTTTTGGCTCAACAAAAAAATCCTTGGTGTTCCCCATAAAAAAAAAATTATTGTCTGGTGTTCCTCGGTCTTAAAAAGTTTAAGAAACACTGATTTAGTGCTTAACACACTGAGGCCTAGTCTTGACTGGTACTTCTCAGCCCTATTGTAATAAGTGAAATTCTAAACATGGCTATTTGAAAAAGGTTCAAGTAATAAAACGATACAAATCCACACAATCCTGCCTATAGGACAGCTAATGAGAATGGGCATAAGCATCTCAGGAGCTTTTAGTGATTTACAATATGGATTTATTACACAATGTTTATACAGACAAAGTCTGTGATGGAATGTGGACTTGAGCCAAATTGGTAAAAGGACCCTAGGGAATGTACCCACCTAGCATCAAATCCAATATGGAATCTGGGCTATTGTAAAGGGAATATACTCTAGAACTTTTTTCCACAGAGTAGTTGTGAATTGGGGCGGTGTGCAAAATTCATCCTTGCTATGACATGTAGCTTGTGAAAAAAGGAGTTGATTCCCAAGGCCCTATACCCTGTTACTAGCTCAGTGTAGTCAGTAACCAAAACTACATTTGTCTATGCTGGAGTAAATGTGCAGTTCATGAGTTTTAGCCTGGTAACTTCCATTTGCTTTAACAGGAGGCAAACAAATAACACTACACCAGCCACTGCTAAAATGGAGGAATGTTGCCCTCCTCCTGCAAAGATATGCAGGCAGGCAGGCCCTCAGACCTGTACAGACCTCACTGATTTCAGTGCAGTTGCACACATGTAAAGAGATCACCTGTGTGCAATTTCAAACCTCTGTGAATAAAGATAGCCGTACCTCACTGTACACTCCACCTCTTCCCCAGCCTGCTGCCGTGCCACCTAAGCCAAGGTGGATCCAGACTGCTGGCACTAAACATTAAAAAGGTCATAGAGCAGTTTATAAACTACGAGAAGGGGAAAAGCCGTTTGGTGCGGAGGAGCACGTGGATCGGACAGAGATTTCTCTTAGAGGAGAGTCCTTTGATGGAGATTCTCTAGGTTTTAGTCAGAAAGAGAGGACGAGAGATGATAAACTGGGCCAGATCAGACAAGAAACAATCACATATACAAGAATCTAATACATCAGGAAAGGGCAGACAAATAAACAGTGTCAATTTTTTAAAGTGCTTCTACACAAATGCTAGAAGTCGAAATAATAAGATGGGTGAAGTAGAGTACCTTATATTAAAGGAGGAGATTGACATAATAGGCATCACAGAAATCTGGTGGAATGACGACAATCAGTGGGACACAATCATACCGGAATATAAAATATATCAGAAGGACAGAATAGGCCGTTCAGGTGGCGGAGTGACACTATATGTGAAAGATAATGTAGAATCAAATGAAGTAAAAATCTTAAATGAATCAACATGTTCAATAGAATCACTATGGATAGTAATTCCATGCTCCAATAATAAGAGTATAGTAGTAGCGCTATATTATCGACCACCTGACCAGAACTGTGATAGTGACGTTGAAATGCTAAGGGAGATTAGTGACACTATGAAAATAAAAAACTCAATAATAATGGGGGATTTCAATTATCCCCATATTGACTAGGTACATGTCACCTCAGGACGAGATACAGAGATAAAATTCTTGATGACTTAAATGACTGCTTCTTGGAGCACCTGGTACAGGAACCCACAAGGGGAGAGGCAATTCTTTATTTAGTCTTGAGTGGAGCGCAGGATCGGGTTCAGGAGGTAACTATTACAGGAGCATTTGGGAATAGTGACCATAATATAATAACATTTAACATTCTTGTGGTGGGAAGAACACCTCAGCAGTCCAGAACACTGGCATTTAATTTCAAAAAGGAATTACGCAAAAATGAGGAGGTTAGTTAAACAGAAATTAAAAGGCACAGTGACTAGAGTAAAATCCCTGCAAGCTGCATGGAAACTTTTCAAAGACGCCCAACTTAATAGACGCTCAACTTAAAAGACGCCCATAATAGACGCCCAACTTAAATGTATACCCCAAATAAAAAAACATAGTAAGAGACCTAAAAAAGAGCCACCGTGGCTTAACCACCATGTAAAAGAAGCAGTGAGAGAAAAAAAGGCATCTTTTAAAAAGTGGAAGTCCAATCCTACTGAGGTAAATAGAAAAGAACATAAACATTGTCAAATCAAGTGTAAAAATGTAATAAGAAAAGCCAAAAAAGATTTTGAGCAACAGCTAACCAAAAACTCAAAAAGAAATAGCAAAATGTTTTAAAGTACATTAGAAGCAGGAAGCCTGCTAAAAAAACAGTGCAGCCCCTGGACGATCGAGATACAAAAGGAGCAATCAAGGACGATAAAGCCATTGCAGAGACACTAAATGATTTCTTCACTTCAGTCTTCACAGCTGAGGATGTTAGGGAGATTCCCAAACCTGCACTGTCCTTTGTGGGTGATGAATTTGAGGAACTGTCCTGGATTGAAGTGTCATTAGAGGAGGTTTTGGAACAAACAGAAAAACTTAACAGTAACAAATCACCGGGACCGGATGGCATTCACCCAAGGGTTCTGAATGAACTCAAATGGGAAATTGCGGAACTATTAACTATGGTTTGTAACCTATCCTTTAAATCAGCTTCTGTACTCAAGAACTAGAAGACAGATAACATAAGGCCAATATTTAAAAAGGGCTCTAGAGGCGACCCTGGCAATTACAGACCAGTAAAACTAATGTCAGTACCAGGCAACTTAGTTGAAACAATAGTAAAGAATACAATTGTCAGACACGTAGAAGAACATAATTTGTTGGGCAAAAGTCAGCATGGTTTCTGTAAAGGGAACTCCTGTCTTACTAATCTATTAGAGTTCTTTGAAGGGGTTAACAAACATGTAGACAAGGGGGATCCAGTAGATATAGTATACTTAGATTTCCAGAAAGCCTTTGACAAGGTCCCTCACCAAAGGTTCTTGTGTAAATTAGATTGTCATGGGATAAGAGGGAAGATCCTTTCATGGATTGAGAACTGGTTAAAAGACAGGAAACAAAGGATAGGAATAAATGGTAAATTTTCAGAATGGAGAGGGGTAACTAGTGGTGTTCCCCAAGGGTCAGTCCTAGGACCAATCCTATTCAACTTATTCATAAACAATCTAGAGAAAGGGGTAATCAGTGAGGTGGCAAAGTTGGCAGACGATACTAAGCTATTCAAGATAGTCAAGACCAATGCAGACTGTGAAGAACTTGAAAAAGGTCTCCCCAAACTGAGTGACGGGGCAACAAAATGGCAATTGAAATTTAATGTGGATAAGTGTAAACTAATGCACATTTGGAAAAAATAACCCCAACTATACGTACAATTTGTTGGGGGGCTAATTTAACTACAACTAATCATGAAAGAGATCTTGGAGTTACCGTGGGTAGTTCTGTGAAAACGTCCACGCAGTGTGCAGCAGCAGTCCAAAAAGCAAATAGGATGCTAGGAATTATTTAAAAAAGGATAGAAAATAAGACAAAGAATATCTTACTGCTCCTATATAAAACTATAGGACTCCTACATCCTGAATACTGTGTACAGATGTGGTCTCCTCACCTCAAAAAAGATACTTTGACATTAGAAAAGGTTCAGAAAAGAGCAACTAAAATTATTAGGGGTTTGGAAGGGTCCCATATGAGGAGAGGCTAAAGAGACTGGGACTTTTCAGTTTAGAAAAGAGGAGACTGAGGGGGATATGATAGAGGTATACAAAATCATGAGTGGTGTGGAGAGGGTGAATAAAGAAAAGTTATTTACTTGTTCCCATAATATAAGAACTAGAGGACACCAAATGAAATTAATGGGTAGCAGGTTTAAAACTAATAAAAAAAGTTCTTCTTTACAGAGCGCAGAGTCAACCTGTAGAACTGCTTGCCAGAGGAGGCTGTGAAGGCTAGGACTATAACAGAGTTTTAAAAAGAGCTACATAAATTCATGGAGGTTAGGTCCATAAAAGGCTATTAGCCAGGAGGTAAGGAATGGTTCCCCTGGCCTCTGTTGTCAAAGCCTGGAGAAGGATGGCAAGAAACAAATTGCTTGATCATTGTCTTCGGTACACCCCCTCTGGGGCATCTGGCACTGGCCACTGTCGGCAGACAGGATACTGGGCTAGATGGTCTGACCCAGTATGGCCATTCTTATGTTCACACTAGAAGCAAACATGGTAAATCTATGACGATACAAACTGATGCAAGCCTGTCAAAATATAAAGCAGGGCTTGTGCTCCTTTCTTTAAAAGAGTGCTTCTAAAATAATAACATTTCTAAAACTGTGTGTGACATGTCGCATGGCAAAAATGTTTCAGTCTACTGACCCATTTCCCCAAAGAAGACAACTCAACCAGTTTTGGACAGTTTCACTACAACAGAGACGATGACGTTTACATGCCAAAACAAGCATGGCAACATTACACACTTGGGACCTCCAAAAGAGTGAGCCTTCGTTGTCTTTTTGCATAAGGAAAGAGCAGGAGTGTTTGCTGCTGCTAGTGAAGAGAGACTTTAAAAAGTGCAAAGTATCAGCAGAGTGGTTTCGTTGGGGTTTCAGAGTTTCCTACCAATGCTCTTTATTGAACCAAGTCTCTGCGCCTCCTCCAAGAGTTCTGCCCACCTATATTTAATTCATCCGAACAGGGAAATAGTCAATTAGAGGACTTGGCTTGCCTACAACCCTTTCAAGAAGTGAAAGAAGCAAAACTATTTAAATTGTTCCCCTTCGCTGTCTATAATAGCTCGTCAGGCAAGCCTCAGAGCTTACTTGGGCGGCAAATAGCTGTTTTCAATGCAGAGGAAAACAAGACTTGACAGTTAAAATAGAGGTTACTGGCACTGAAAATAGGTTAGCAGTGGAACAGACAGCCCCATCGCCTGCCAAGTCCAGAAAGAGAGAGAGAGAGAGAGGCTGTGGGGCTGGTTTCTGCAGTAGACGCAAATCAGAAGGGTCAAAGTATTTTATTTTGTTTCCTTTTAGTGGTTTGTTTACCTGCACTACAGGCAGCTTTGGAGTCTCTTTGTTTGTAGCAGTGCATGGAGGTCGCACAACAAATAGCCAAGGTCTGGGACTTTGACTTGCCTCCTCAGAAACAACCGTACGGAATCGTCCTCTGCCTTTATCATTGTTAGTCTGAAAATTGTAATGAAGTTCTAAACTGCTCCCCCAAACTGCCCCCACAGTAGCATCAATTCCACATGCCAGCCAAAGAAAAGAACTTCCCAGCGGGCCAAATTTGGATATTGGTTTGCTCTATGTGGCATGGAGCTGTCTGAGGAGCTCTGTTTGAGTCACTTCAGTCCAACTGAAAGTCCAATTGGGGGGAAGGCACACAAGAGGCTAGTCTCTAACCCCCAACCTCTCCCCTTGCTCTGGGGATGGAGTCCAGGAACCCACTCCCTTATCACCTGGGGGAGGGGAGGCAGTATAGGCACAGAGCTATCACTCTTCTGTGGCAGGCGCAGAGGTGGAGGGGAGGTTTTCTTTATGGTACGGAGAGATTTATAGCAGCCCATGCAGACTGAGATCACCGCCAGGTCAGATATGGAAGAGTCAGCAGAAGCAGCAGCATCTATCTGGGAAAGTTTGCCCCCTCAGAGAGCAAGGAGACTTTTGCTCTCTCACCTCAGGACAGCTACCCATCCCACAGTCATTTCTATGTGGGCTTCCAGGCACTCCTGGGTCCTACGCACATCATGACGTTGCAGCCCCTGCAGCATAGTTTTCCTTGCACATTTGGTATGGGGGGAACCAGGGGGCCCCTTTCCTCACATAGAGGCAAGAGCAGCAGCACGAGGCTCTTTCTCCCATCAGGAGCAGCAACAGAGGCCATCTTTCCCTCTGGAGCAGTGGGAATGACAGCAAGTGTTCCCTCTAGCAAGGCAGGGTTGGAAGCTGGCTGCCCCAGTTCTTACCCCAGCAGTAGGTGAGGCTGGGTGGGTGGGGCAGGCCACAGCCCTGACACACACATTTCTGGCACACACCATTCTCTCTTGGTGTTGGCAGCATTCCCAGAGCAGTGGCTATTGGAGAGTAGAACCTATGAAGATGAATGGGAAACTCTCGCCTCAGAGCAATTGCATCAGGCTGGCTGCAGGACTCAGGCAGACACCACAGCACGGTTAAACTTGTTGCCTGTTTTCAGGGTTTTCTTTACAGGCCTGGGGCCTGGAAACTGTTTTAAAAAGTGAGAGCTGCAATTCTGACCCAAACAAATGGTGAGGAGCTGGGCCCTATGCACAGGCCTATACAGCCTATGCCATAATCCACTCCTGGGAGGGCTGCCCGGCTTAGCCACTTACTAGGCCCCACTTTTGTGGCTACTCAGACAAGCAGAATGCAGAATACCACTCTGTGGCAGGTATGAGGGACCAGACTCCTTAGGAGTGCTACGACCCAGCAAAGGTCTGAGTCCCACTGTGGAGATCCTTCAGCTCCCCTACACCATGGCAATCTGGCTGGTGCCAAGTCAAAAGTAAGAGTTTAGCCTGCCAATAGGGCATATTCCCGTATGTCTTCCTGCCCATTGACAGCCATTTATAACATTGACTTAGCTCCTTTCTTCCTAAAGAATCCCAAATTCCTTTCCAAACTTCCATCCAATTTTCCCTTCCAATTCATCCACTGTGGTGAAGGAGAATCATTATAATACTCTGGAAACAAAAGATGAGGAATTATATCCTAAGGTGCAGAAGAAGTCTTGTAGCCAGCTGGCTTTTAGCTTAACTGTAGAGACTCAGGGTGTGTCTAGACTACCTAGTTTTGTCGACAAAAGTGGACTTTTGTCGACAAAACTATACCAGCGTCTACACTACCGCTGAGTTCTGTCGACAGAACGTCGACAGAACTCAGCAGTTTTGTCGACGCTGGTATACCTCATTTTATGAGGCATAACACCTTCTGTCGACAGAACTCTGTCGACAGAAGATGTTATTGCCTGTAACACTGCGTCCAGACTACGGAGTTCTGTCGACAAAGCAGCTTGCTTTGTCGACAGAACTCAATGTGTCTGGACGCTCTTTGTCGACAGAAGTTTTGTCGACAGATACTGTCGACAAAACTTCTGTTGACAAAACGCGGTAGTCTAGACGTACCCTCATGCACTAAGCCTCAGAGTTCCCGGGTTCAGTTTCACCTTACAAGTACAGAGTGAAGAAGAATCCTATGGAAAGCTCAGCTGGAAATTTGACAAGCAGAATTCAGTTGCCAAGGTCAGAATGCGTGTCTGTTTTCAGGCTACTGGGGAGGAATTGGGAAGCTGGTTATATATATATATTATATTCTACTGTATTACTTTGTGTATTTTAACCAACATGTGCCCAGAGATGATGACAGGTGCAGATTGCTAGATTTTACAACAGAGACCTTTTCTCTAATAATGATTGCTCGTACGTGGAAAAGCTCCTTCCCCCCCCCTTTTTTTTGTGTGCTAGTAAAAGATTTTCAAAAGCTGGCACATTCAGTGTGAAGTCATGCCAAGGCCCTAAGCCTCACTGAACACGGACAGAGGCAGAAATAAGGAGCCTTGACTTCTGCGTAGGGTGAATTCAACTTTTGTTCCTTGGCAGAGGATAAGGGTCATTTAGTGAGGCCTGAGTTTATGGATGATGAGCTGCTAGATCAGTGTCACAGCACTGCTGAAGACACACAAGATGCACATTCAACCTTGGACTTGGCAGGCCATGGTTTTCCCTTTGCTGTGCTCCATATGCCCCAATGAACATGGTCACCACTTTGATCATATAAGGAACAAACAGGCAGCCTTTTGCTCTTTCAAGCTCACAAGCGTGAGTGGTGTCAAAAGGAACAAGCAAAGGGACAGGGAAGTACAGCAGGGTGGTTGAAAGAACATTGGGACACTGCCCTTAGAGCATTAGTGACCTGAAATCAACCTATTGCTCATTTATTTCCATTAAGCGCCAGAAGCAGGGGGAGTCTCTTGCTAAAATAAGCTGATGTACATGTGGAGACTGAAGAATGGGGCTATAACACTAAAGAAGAGCTTGCTGCTGGGAGGGGTGAAGTGATCTCTGTGGTGTCCTAATTATAGTTCTCAAGCCAACAATAGACTTTCAAATTTGCCTACTGAAATTAACAATCATCTACATCAAACCGCCAAGTGTTTCACTAAAACAGTGATACTTCCCTTGTAATTTTTAATTTCATGAGGGGGAAAAAATGGTCTAGTTTGTGATTTTGCTCCAGTGTTTTCATTTTGCTGCATGTACCAGCTATTTTAATCCATTGCCCCCTAAGGAAAGATTGTGGGTTGTCAATAATTGGGCAATTTAGCTGCAGTTTAACCTGTGAAATGACTTTTGCTTCACTTTTGCATTAAGTTCTCCCTTTTAGAAGGGTGGTAAAGCTTTGTAAAGGGCAGGCTAGAGAACATTCAAATGATTACACTAGAGGCCAAATCAAATGGCAAGACTCCAGGAGAAATGATACACTGGAGATCAAAAACATTCAGTTCTCCAGATTTATATTTTTATAGCAGCTATAACAGCAGCTACCATATTGGGACCCTGATCCAGCAAAGCTCTTAAACACATACTTAACTTTTATCATAGTGATCTCAAGGGGGCTACTCCCATGCAGAAAGTTAAGCATGTGCTCAAGTGCTTTGCTGGATTGGGGCTTAAATTAATTCATCAGATACAGTATTTTGCTTTGAGGGACTCTGTCTTGCTAAGCATTATAAATATCATTTTTTAAATTTGATATTCTCTGCTGTTAAAATGAAAGCTTTAACAGGAAGACCAATGTCCACAATTACATATGTAGTCAGTATATTTATTAGAGTTAAAAAAAAATCCAGTGAAATGATTTGTATCTTTCTTCCCATAAGCTCAAAATCTGAGTGGAGTGCGTATGGAATGTCTCCAACAATCAAAAATATTCAAAATACCTTCACACTTAAATAAGCTGTCATGCTTTCAAGCTGCATGTTCTGGAATGATGCTATGCTCAGGGCTAAGACTAGATTTTACACAACAGCATTAACTTTCCTGTTCAGGAAGAAGGAAGGGGTTTTGGCGCCATCAGGAGCTAAGGGGCGATTGTTGAGCCTAGTGCTGCATGATTACCAGCCCTTTGAAAGCTTTTGGCTTTGTCAAGCGAATTGATAGGCAGCATAAATAATTGGAGCTATGGGCCTTCTGACTGGTCAGTGCGCCTTTATCATTTATATCAGTGTTTCTCAACCAGTGGTCTGAGCACCCTTAAGGGTACTTGAGCACCCTTAGGGGTACATCAACATAACTGAAATTTGGAGAAAAACTGATTTTTGTTTTAAGTTTTACAGCACTTTGTTATTTTTGTACTTTTTACACCCCAAAATTTCATTGCCTGCCCACTATGATTAAGTTGTTGAAACAAATGTGTTAAAATGGTAGAAAAAAATGTTGTGTCTGAAGACTGTAGGTAGTGGGGGTACTTATAATTTTTTTTAAAAAAGGGGTACTTTATAAAAAAAGGTTGAGAAACACTGATCTGTATACTGCGCCCATATGTTTGTGACCTATCATTCAAGAGCTTGTAAACCCTTGAACATGTGTATTCTATTTGTGTGCACGTATTTTCTTGTAAGGGAAGTTAGAAATATAAAGTGCAAACCTGTTTGTTAATCTAGGACAGTGGTCCCCAACACGGTGCCCGTGGGTGCCATGGCACCTGCCGGGGCATTTATGTACGCCCGCGGAATGATCTGGGCCGGCCCCGCCCCCGGCGCACGCATGGTGCCAACCCCGGGTGTGTGGCTCATGGGCGGCCCCTGCCCTGGGCGCGCGGTACATGTGCCTGGCAGCCCCGAAAGGTTGGGAACCACTGAGCTAGGACTTCTAGTGAAAGCCATTAGAGGTACTTAAAGAACTTAATGGCCTGGCGCTCAAGACAAAGATCTGTAAACAGTTTTGTTTTTCCTGTAAGCTTAAACTATAGTTGGTCCCACAAAAACATGCAACTGTGCCATTTGGTGCTGGAATACTTACTGAGAGAGTCTGTTCAGAATATTCTCTGAGGTGATTGTCATTAATTGCCTTTGTGTTTTTGACAATACTTAGCACTTTTCATCAATAGATTGAATGCTTTTACAAAGCAGGGTCAGTGTTATCATCATCATTTTACAGACGGGAAACAGGCACAGAGAGAAGACTAGAATGGGGACAGAGTTGAGAACAGAATTTACATCTTTTGAGTCACCATCTAGTGTGCTTATAAAGGAACCCATTGAACATCAAAAGAGTTTGGGTGTCTTACTCCTATTTGTGCCCTTTAAAGTCTCCTCTTACCCATGTAGACACTCCTGGCTTTTAAGTAAGTCAGCAGCATTTCAGAAATTTTTCACAACAGTGGTTTAGATTTTGCAAAATCTAAAGGCTGTTGCAAGTATTTTGCACAGTTCTAATTTTAATGCAAATTCCTTGTGATATTTGACAAGCTTTTGCCAATCTGTAAAGCCCTTCTCTGTTGGGAACTTTACTTTTCAGGTATTGTCCCTGAGTGAGGTGGTACTACATCTAGCTCAGACAAGTTAAATGCATTGTAAACTGTTTAGGTGAGATCCTTTTAGAGTAAATGACTTGCTATTTGCTCTAGCTATAAATACGATCCTCTGTATCTGAATCAACTTCTTTCAGCTAGTAGCTCAGAACCACAATGGACTCTGATCTAGATTTGGATCGATTGGACAGCTCCTCCATATAAATAATAAATAAATAACAGTAACAGCATATGCTACAACAGGAGATGGAAATGACTTTGATCTTTCCCGTTTATGTGAAAGAACTGGAATTCCTTAGCACTTGATTATGACTGGTATATCATCTGTGCCAACTGATTTAGCCTGCAACCAAATGCTAATGTAGTTACTATTGCAGCTTTCTTTCTGACTGACAAAAAAGCAGTAGCATATGAGTCTAGTATATTCCAGGCTCTTCTACTGATATACCCCAGTCTGCCTATCCATCCATCTAGCTAGGTTATTACACCAGCCTCATTTCCACAGAGGCTGAGGGTACGTCTACACTACAACGTTAATTCGAACTAACATAGTTCGAATTAGTTAATTCGAACTAAGCTAATTCGAACTAACGGATCTAGACTAAAAAACTAGTTCGAATTAGCGTTTTGCTAATTCGAACTAGCATGTCCACATTAAGTGGACCCTGAACCAGGCTTAAGGATGGCCGGAAGCAGTGCCGGCAGGGCATCAGAGGAGGACTTAGAGCTTGGAGATGCTGTCTCAGGCTAGCCGAGGGCTGCGCTTAAAGGGTCCCGACCCCCACCCCGGACAGACAGTTCTCAGGGGTGCCCCGCTTGCAAAGCAGTCCTGGCTTGGAGTGCCCGGAGTACCCACACTGGGCACATCACAGCACTCGGCCATCAGACCGGCTGCACTTGCCACAGGCTGCCATCTGGGGAGAGGGAGCAATCGGGGGGCTGCAGGAGAGGTTCCACCCCAAAAGCCCGCAGAGCCAGTCCAGTCCTCCCCATCGGGGGCGCGTACCCCATTCCTCCCTCACCTCCTTCCACTTACCCTTCCCTAGCCCCTCTTCTTGATGTACAAAATAAAGGACAATTGTGTTCAAAAATAGAATCTGTCTTTATTGAACAAAACTGGGGGAGACTGGGAAAAGGAGGTGGGAGAGGGGAAGAGAGAGGCTGGGAGAGGGGAGGGCAACTACAATGATCAGGGGTTGGGAACAGGTCCCATATGAAGAGATGCTAAAGAGACTGGGACTTCTCAGCTTAGAAAAGAGGAGACGGAGGGGGGACAGGATAGAGGTCTCTAAAAGCAAGAGTGGGGTGGAGAGGGCGCATACAGAAAAGTTCTTCATTAGTTCCCATGAAGAAGGACTAGAGGACACCAAAGGAAAGGAATGGGTAGCAGGCTTCAAACTAATAACAGAAAGTTGTTCTTCACAAAGCAGAGTCAATCTGTGGAACTCCTTGCTGCAGGAGGCTGTGAAGGCTAGAACTAGAACAGAGTTTAAAGGGAAGTGAGATCAAGTCATGGAGGTTGGGTCCATGGAGTGCTATTAGCCAGGGGGTAGGAGTGGTGTCCCTGCCCAAAGTTTGTGGAAGGCTGGAGAGGGATGGCACGAGACAAATGGCTTGGTCACTGTCTTCGGTCCATCCCCTCCAGGGTCCCTAGGGTTGGCCGCTGTCGGCAGACAGGCTACTGGGCTAGATGGAGCTTTGGTCTGACCCAGGACGGCCACTGTAAGCTCAGGGCTCAGGGTCGGGGGTCTCAGTGGACCCCCTTGATTTTCATGCACACCTGCTCCTGGCTGGCCAGGCTGGCAGCTCTCCTGCCCTAGACGGCCACTTTCCTGTGCCTAGTGTGGAGGTCGTGGATGAGGTCCACGATGTCCGCACTAGCCCAAGCGGGTGCCCGCCTCTTGCGTTCCCGGGCAAGCTCCCGGGAGCCGCCAGCCTGGTCCCGGGAAGAGGGGGAGGGCTGGGGGGCATCAGGTGGGTGGCTCGATCCGTGCCAGGTGCAGGGTCTGCTGGCTGGGTGCTGGCAGGCTTGCACCTGGCACGGGCACCGTAGCCAGCCCGTGCCCCTTTAAGGGGTCCGGGGCTGGGAGGGGGGCAGACGAGTTTCCCTGGTGTTGGCCAGAGTGGCCACCAGGGAAACCAGGGGAGGGCTAGCCTCCCACTAGTTCGAATTAAGGGGCTACACAGCCCTTAATTCGAACTAGTAAGTTCGAACTAGGCTTAATCCTCGTGGAATGAGGATTACCTAGTTCGAACTAAGCGCTCTGTTAGTTCAAATTAAATTCGAACTAATGGAGCGCTAGTGTAGCGCCTATGAAAGTTAGTTCGAACTAACATCCGTTAGTTCGAACTAACTTTGTAGTGTAGACATACCCTGAGTCTATGGAGGTTATTTGATCCAGGGTAGGACTACTTGAATTGTACCTGGCCATACATATTTAGCTACAACACAACTCCATTTATATATGCATTTATCTGTACCAATATTTTCTTTTGATGGAAAAATGAAGATGTTGTACATGGTGCTATCCGTCAAATCCAACTGAATAAAGGCAGTTGAACAAAATTCACTTTTAAATGAATTTCAAAGAAAGCATCAAGCTATGGTAGTGCCAAGTCAAATTTTTGGAAAAGAAAACAAATATCTACTTGTATGTAAATTAAAAGCACAATTAGTTTCCCTGCAGCCATATTAAATGCTGCTTTGAAATCTATGGCTACATCTAGACTGGCATGATTTTGCGGAAATACTTTTAACGGGAAAGTTTTTCCGTTAAAAGTATTTCCACAAAAGAGCGTCTAGATTGGCACGGATGCTTTTGTGCAAAAAGTGCTTTTGCGCAAAAGCATCCGTGGCCAGTCTAGATGCGATTTTGCGCAAGAAAGCTCCGATGGCCATTTTAGCCATTGGGCTTTCTTGCGCAAAACATTAAGGTGCCTGTCTACACTGGCCCTCTTACACAAATACTTGCGCAAGAGGGTTTATCCCTGAGTGAGAGTGTGAAAGTATTTGCACAAGGAGCACTGTTTTTTACATTACAAATTCAGTGCTCTTGTGCAAATTCAAGCGGCCAGTGTAGACAGCTGGCAAGTTTTTGTGCAAAAGCGAGTGCTTTTGCGCAAAATCTTGCCAGTCTAGATGCAGCCTACATGTAAGTGGGGTTTTATTTTCCCTTCACAATATGACCTATCTCAGCTGTGTTTAGAGCGTCTGATTAGTCTGATGCCTTTGTCAATATTCCTGCAGACAAGAACAATCACTTCTTATCTAATGCACCCATTTAGGATTATACTCTTTCTGGGTTTTTAGCACAGTTATTATTCTCCCTGTCTGTGCACAAAGTTACATCTACATTATTTTGTACATTGGAGTTGTGTTTCTTTAAAGTCTACTACATTCAACTATTAATTCCTGAAATATTTTTGTCTAGCTTTGTCTTCCATGATGCAAAATTCGGCCACTTTTTTATCTCATGACTTGAAATCCCAGATTCACCAGCCATTTTTGTCATCTCCCCATCCTAAAGATACAGCACCAGGATGGTGGTCATCTTGCTCCAGACTGCTCTAGTCCTCCTCCCACTACAGAGTTTCCAGCTCTCCCTCCAGTTAATCCATTCTGCTGGCTTTTCTTTGATCACAACAGGAGCTCCCTACAGTCACAGAAGATCCTTCTGAGTCTTTGGTGCTTCCTGCAGCCCTCCTCCTGGCCCACATTCCCTGCAACAGCTTCACGTGAGCTCTGTCAGTCTCAGCAAGTTCTCTGCAGCGCTCCAGTTGTTTTCTGCCACCACTGCATGTTGACTCAATTCCTTGTTGTGTCTCTATTTGCTTTCTCACATACTGTTCTACCACCACCCTTCCCTGTACCACCCTAGTCAAAGGTACTGAGAGAGCCTCCTCCCTGGCTAGTTAATTTGTCACAGAGTGGCAGAACACTTACTCAAAATCCACTGAAATGTGGGATTGAAAAGTTTACATTCCTAAAATGATACTGTGATGGAAGCCAAAAATAGTTTACTCTTGACCCTGTCCAGACTACAAGGACTGGTCTTCTAGCCATTTTATAAATGGTTATGCCTAAGAAATCACCACTTGATGAAACTCAGACAAGTCTGCAAAATACCACTTTGCCTCTAGCTCTCTCGCTCTGTTTTTGGGTGTGTGTGTGTGTGATGGGGAGGTATCCCAGAAGATTGTGCTAGGTTCTGGGTTCATCTAGAACCATCTGACTTCCTCAATCCCTTGCAGTCTAGTTCCAGTCCTTGAAACTGAGCTAAAAATGTTGACTGATAACTACCAGTGAAGGCTGAATGCCAGATGTCGTGTCATGGGAGACAGCAGTAGTATTTTCTATGACGTTGCTAATTTGTCTGTGTTATTTGTTGTGGATAGATTATTTTGTTGCCCCGAGTTCATGAGGTTCCATTCTGAAAGGCCTCTGAGTTCTGTTGGCTCATCTTATACAGATTCCTGTGGGGTTCCATTCTGCCACCCCTTTTGGCATATATTTTCCAGGCGCTCCTGGAGTGTCCATGCTAGAGCAGCAGCTCTGATACTCTTGAGGAGGATGCAGCAGCTGTCCTATTCAGTGCCCTGCCAGCTCTCTGCCCTTGCAGACAGCTAGAACCTGCGAGAGTATTAGCATTAGATCCTAGCTAGCCCCTGCAAAAGAGTGAAGAGGTGACAGAAGGAACTCCACACGCACACACAGCACACGTACTCAGAAGCTGACAAGCATCTGTCCCTCAGCACGCTCAGTTCATCTTTCTGTGCATATTGTCTAAACATAGCTTGTGTGCAGTACTGGAGGTGACTAGTCCTGCCGATTCAAAAGGGAAAAGCACATGACTGCTGCTTAACCAAATTAAATATTCAAATGAAAGCAATAAATACTCAAATACATCTTGAGACTTAGTGAGACAGATTCGCAGATACACTGGTTTCAGCCATAAAGCTATAACAAGAACACTAGTCTCTAATGATTAAATGAAAAAGCTTAGACTTGGGCAACTGATAATTGTAAGGGTTAAATTAAAAGAAATGACCAATCTGGTTAGTATGCAGTCCCGGTAACCTCTCCTCTGCCAATGTAACACAGCACCAACAGCGACCAATGTAAACATAACAGTACAAAGCCAAGCATTTAAATTCAGACAAGGTATAATCCGGAAGAAAGACTTTTAGCAGATTTCTAGTCTCATTCTAATCTGTTAATTATTATGGTAACATAAAATTCTAACATTCAGCACAATTGGGACTCTCGTCAAGCTTAGGTGTGCATAACAGATGCCTTACAGTCTCCAAATCCAGTAAATACGGGCAGAGTATCGAGCGTCACGATTATTATTACATGTCTCCTGTTCATATTCCTTATGCATTCCTGGAAGAAAAAGCTGACAGCTGAATTCTTTCAGAAGGGTTCTCTTATTGAATGTATTGTTACCAGGCCTGACTTATTCACATGCCAGGCTCATGAGTCATGGCAAGTGGACAAGAGAGGGCAGGGGCCGTGTCTAAATTCACTGAATGCACAGCTCTCCCACCAAGAAGTTATTCAAACATACAATTATTAGAAACGTCTCATAGCTGGTGCCATCAGAAAGAACTCAAGCTGCCACACAAAACTGTCTTTGTGTGGTGCTTTCTCAAGAAAGAGCAGGGAACTGTAGCTTTTTGCTGTACTTTGGCAAGAGCAAAATGGTGGTACTTAGAATGAAATAATTGAAATCAAAGATGCTCAAGATCTATAAGGATTGTTCCCAGCAGTCTACTTTCTAACGCTCTGTCTCACCTTAACCAGTAATGGAGTTCCTCTGGTCACCAACCAGTAGATCATGAGCTACCGGTAGATCTCCGGGGCTCTAAGAGTAGCTCTTGAGCCCTCTCTGAACTGCACACCTGCGCAGTACATTTACATTAGATTTCCTCATTTGAGGAGCAGCTACTCACTGAGCAACAACACAGGTGAGTAGCTGCGAGGAATGGTGGGAGCTGGGAGGTCGGGAGGGCTGAAACACCCCAGCCAGATGACTGTGGCTTTCACAGCTGGAGCTAGACGCAGCCTCCCTGGGCTGAGCGCAGGGCAGCCGGGCTGGAGGGAAGAGAAGCAGCTTCCCGGCCAGCTGGCCATGGCGCTCAGCCAGGGTGCACCACGCTCTTTGTGGGCTGGCGCAGAGGAGAAGCTGCCTGGCCTGCTGGCTGTGGCGTTCAGCCCCAAGGAGGCTGAACCGTGCTCCAGCTGATTGGGCGGCTTCCCCTCTGTGCCTGCCACGTGCTGCTTGGTGGCACCCTGGCTGAGCACCATGGCCAGCTGGCCGGGCAGCTGCTTCTCTTCCCTCCAGCTCGGCTGACCTGCAGTCAGTCCGGAGGGCGCGCAGGTCGGACGCTTCCCTCCGTGGCTGGTGTAGGGAACTCTCTGCCCCCAACCTTGTTCCCTCTCCTCTGCCCCAAACTTGTTCCCCGCCCTCCTGGCCCCCTGTTCCCTCTCCCTTGTCCCCCCGACCCCGCTGCAGAAACCTGCCCCCCCTGCAGAAACCAGTTCCTTCTGGCACCCTGTCTCCTGCTACGGAAACCTGTCCCCCTGCTCCCCTCTGCAGAAACCTGTCCCCCCCCAGCACCCTGTCCCTTGCTGCAGAAACCTGTCCTGGCATCCTGCCCCCTCTCCCCTGCCCCCACTGGCACCCTGTTCCCTGCCCCAGAACCCACTAGCCCCCCTCCCCAGTACTGTGTCCCCTGCTCCCAAATGACTTTTCTATGGGTCAGTGACCCCTGACTCAAGGCAGGTTCCCTGCCATTCTCATAAATAAAGACAATGCAGAAACTTTTTGTGTTTAACATAGTATTCTATTTAAAAACGAAGCCTGGCCAACAAACTCCCAATTGCGGCCAAGCCCCCATCTGGCCACAACCACTCCTGCACTCCCCCTTCCCCAGACCCTAGATCTGAGCCTATCAAACACTGGAACCTTCTGCTCTCAGCCCCTCACATACCCCAACCCAAATTCCTGCACCCTCACATCTGCAAGCCTGTGGCTTGCTTAGTATCCCAACACTGCCCAGCCTGGAGCCCCCTCCCTGAGCCAGTGTCCCTTTCTCCACCTCCTCCTGAATCCAGATTTCCTCCCAGAGCTTGCACCTCTCACCCCTTCCCACACTCAAATCCCTCATGCCCACCCCAGAGCCTACACATCCTGTCACAACACAGCAAGGGTCCAGCTAGACTGCAGGAGTTTTTCAGGATTCTGGAGATATCCCAGAAAAACTCTTCTGCATCCAGGGTTGCGTTTGTTCTTCCGCTTTTTTAGTGGAAGAGCAAACAGGCTCTTTTGGTCACCCCTATATTCCTCTTTCCACAAGGAATAAGGTGGCTTCCAAACGAAGGGTTTTTTTTCTGATATTTGGTCCAGTGTAGACAGGCCAAATGTTGGAAAAACCTCTTACTACAGAATAATAATAATAAAAAAGTAGCAGTATAAGGATTGGGGATAGCAAGTGATGGAGAGGAGGAGAATAGAGAGGGCGGGGCTTCAAGGAAGGGAAGGGGCGGGGCTGTAGATCTTGGCTTGGTCTGTCATTTAAAAAGTGATCTTGGACATAAAAAGGTTGGAGACCACTGCTCTACTTTCTTTGAGGGAGCATTCCACAGTATTATTCGCCCTTGGGAAATGCGCTCTGATTGTTAACCTACAGCTTCTTTTTCTTTATGCCTTTCCATGTTTGTGCTTGCATGCTGCAAATATTTGTAGAATAACTGAAGAAATTTTCAGTTATATTGTTTGGAAGACAATATGTTCTGACATGCTAATAGCAAAGGATAGTTCAATTAAGACATTTATTTACAGACAGGATAATATTTCTAGAATATATCCCAGTTTACCAAGAGACATTTTCGGCAACCTAGGCTGTGCATGGCAACCTGTTGCATTCCAAGGTCAAAACAATTGCTTACGCACATAAGTAGCTTTTTGAGCCAAGGACAAGCATATCTTGGGAGGGACTGTTTGGCTTTAAACCTGGTTGAAATATTTGTACAAAATTAAAAAATATTCTAGGTTTGTTCTTAAGCCCTCCCCTCTCCCCTACTAGGCAAGTATAGATTGATGAATGGTGTGCCAGAATCCTTAAGAAAGGCACTATTGTTAGGGAACTACAAACTCTGCCAAGTGCAGGCTATGAAAGGATTCACAGAGTGACCCTACAGATTTGCTTGCAGTAGTTGAAAGCAAAGACATCCCTGCTCATTTACTCGGACATTTGAGTTCAATGTACTGGAGCCACCTAGGGCATGCAATTCGCCATGGTTGGCCCTTCTGCACCTTTGAGAGGTTTCCTCAGGCTATGTCTACACTACGTGTTTAGCCAGAAGAGGCAATGCAAATGAAGTGCAGGTCAGCATTTTCTTGCGCTTCATTTGCATAATCTCTTCCGATCCGTTTTTGCGCATGAGGTTTTTGTGCAAAAACAAGCAGTGTGGACTTTTACTTTTTGTGCAAAACCGTCTTTTTGCACAAGATCCTTTTCCCGGGGGTTTTGCGCAAAAAGGAAACGTCCACACTATTTGTTTTTGTGCAAAAACCTCTTACGCAAGAACGGATCGGAAGAGATTATGCAAATGAAGCACGAGAAAATGCTAATCTGCACTTCATTTGCATTGCCTCTTCCGGCAAAACATGTAGTGTAGACATAGCCTCACACTATACGATGGATTCCCCCCTCCAAACGCACAACAAGAGATAAGACCACTTGAGAACATCTAGAATAAGAAATAGTTAAATCCAGTGGCTTGTTGTTGGAAGTGAGGCTCTTGAAAGGAAATTCACCAGTTTCCCATGTGTGTGAATAAACAACCTACATGCCCCAAACTCTCAAAGACATAGGCTGAGTTCCATGAATACATCAAACCTCAAACCCAATGCTCAGTCTGCATAGGTTTTAGTTTGTTGTGAATATCTCCCACCGCTTTTGCACTCCTCTGCAACATGATGCCTGAGCACGTGCAGCTAAAAACTCTACTGACTTATTTGCTGACATACTCCATTGCAAATTCACATCTAATCTTCTGCCTTCTGTCACTCCTGGGTCTCTTTTGATGAAACTTCTTCTAATTTATCTTCAGAGATTCTGCTTTCAAAGAGCTTTTCCCTTTTGTGTATCTGTGATGTTCCATGGTCAAATATCCTTAGTAAAGTTATAAGGAGTGCCATGCCCTAGCCCTCTCTATTAAGCAATACAATAATATATACACCAGCATCCAGCAAATATGCAAGAATTGCTCCCTGCAGACCTGCTCTCTAGGCCTCTCTGTGTTTAGTGACAATAGAGGAGATAGAATTTAAAGGCACTGAGCTCTTTTGACAATCACTTACCCAATTCAAACTGGTTGGAAAGGTTACCACAGGTCTGTCTCACTTCTTCACTATCCCAACCCAATGGATAGAGGGCACAGCCAGAGCCAATCAACAAGCCTGTGGAGAGAGAGGAAAACAAGATTTACTACAACCCATGATCATTACCATAATAACGGCCAGCAGGTAAAATCAATACTTGGAATTACAGGAAAGGGTGGCATCAGCCTTATCATGAGGCAGATGTGCTGGGAACACTGGCAAAGCATGCATCACTTTCACAGTGGGAGACCAGATTTCACAGTCTGTCATGGGGTTTTCATGGCTGTGGATTTGATAGGGTGTTACTCTGTGTTGCACTGTGAGAAATCCACTGCCCACCCTGTTTACTAACCTGGGGCCATGCTATTGATGGGACTCTGGTACCCACAAGGAGCACGAGCACACAGATGGCATAATTTGCTCCTTTGGGGGCTGTCTCAGTAGGTTGACTGCGGTTTGTGAAGGCTTCATACTGAACTGCCATCTCATCTGAGAGGTGGGCTCTCCGTCTCCAGGCTGAGCCACATTGGCAGGAAAATGCTCGTGTGCAGCTGTTCTGAGGATACTGAGGACATCAGTCTCCAGGGCTTGTCAAGCAATGAAAATGAAATGTTGTACATTTTTCCCATTTTAGAAGGGGCTTTGGGTTGTTTGTTTATTTTTCTGTTTGTTTTGAAGTGTGGCGTACAATGTAGGTGTCAGAGGAAAAATACCCGCACCCCACACAGCCTGGTGAAGTGCATCCCCAGATTTGGGGAGCAGCATGCTGCAGCACCCCCTGGGAATCCCTCCTCCCTGCCCATGCCCTGGAGGCAGAAACAGAGGATCCCTGGGAGACAGTGGAGAAATTTTGGGGCAGCTCCCACTCACCATCCTCACCAGGCATAGGCGGCTCTCCATATGCAGCCCAAGGAGGGCAGGAAGACCTGCGACCAAGGGACAGAGAGTGGAGCAGGACTAAGCGGCTGCCTGGAGGGATGGGGAGCAGCAGAGCTCAACATAGCCAGGAGAGGGATGACCCCCAACATCTTGGCAGCTGCACCCAAATCTGGCTTTGCTCTTATGACCAGGAAGCAGCACTCTTCGCAAAAAGCCTCGTCTGATCGGTCTCCACTACGAACCCTTCAGCCTCTCTGATAGTGCCCTTGCAGACCAGTGCTCAGCAGATAATGTTGGCCAGAGCTGCTGCCTTTTGCAAAGGGAGGTGGGGCTTCTGTCTGCTACAGAGCGCAATAGATTGCAACACAGATGGAATACAGAGAACTAAGGAAGTTGTCCCATGGAACCCTGGGATACAGCTGGAAGACATCCCCGACCCGAGTCAAGCCAGGGTTGCATACATGCAGGAAAGCAATAGGGCTTGGACCCTCCAGCCCTGCAGAGACCCTAAATTCAAGCTCTAGGTGGGTGAAAGCAAGGAGGGTTAGGCTCAAGTACCTGTGTTTACACTTCTCTGTAGACAAACCCAATGAGTCTACTTGAAAACAAACTGTGTAGCTAGCTTGGATTTTTCCTTTTTATGCTTCAAAACTGCTACATATTTTGTTTGGAAAATTCAGCATACGGTTAAACAAGCGTCACGTTAATCACAGCATTTAAAAGCTCATTGCTTCCAATTAATTAATACAACAATCAGTCATGCTCTACAATTGTTCCAACATGAAAAAGTGAACCAACATTCAAGTCTAACCATTCTAATCCTTCATCGTTTTTCTCTTTCACATAGTCCAGGGCCAAAACAGACTAAAATAACGTCACTTGATCAATTCATGTTTCCAGAACCCAGAACACACAAGTTCCATGAACCACTTCAGCAAACACAAGTGAACTCCCCCTGAACCACTTCACCTATTATTGTACTATGTTGGAAGCTTCCCCTTCACAGCATGCTCTGATATGTCAGCACCAAACTTTCTTCTCAGCTGTTGCTGTAAGTAGGGTTGCCAGGTGTCCGGTATTCTACTGGACAGTCTGGTATTTGCGCTCTTTGTCTGGTTAAAAAATCAGAAAATACCGGACATGTGCAATGTGCGGTATTCTCTGATTTTTCTGGTTGTGCACCGGACAGAAGTGGGCGGGGGGGAGCGGCTGGAAGGCGGGGCAATGATCGGCGATAGGAGCCTGTGATTGCGCAGAAGCCTGGTGAGGGCGGGGGGAGTGGCTGGTACTCCCAGCACAATCGCAGGCTCCCAGCGCCGATGGCGGTCCCGCCTCACAGCCTGGGAGTCCCAGCTGAGAGGTGGGTCCGCGATCGCCGCTCTGGGCGCTCCAGTAGCCTAGCTGAGGCGAGGGGAGTCCCAGCCACTCCTCCTGCTCCCGTAAGGCTTCTGCGCAATCACAAACTCCCAGAGTCAATCGTGGCTCCGCCTCCCAGCCTGGGAGTCCCAGCTGGGAGGCGGGATTGCGATCACTGCTCTGGGCGCCCCAAAACGGGGGTGGGGGGGGAGGCGGGAGGAGGATGGCAGGATGACTTATTATCTTGCGTTCCCCCCCCCTTTTTTTTTTTTTTTTTGCTCGACCATGTGTCCAATATTTTTTGGGAGACTATCGGGCAACACTAGCTGAAAGCAGTGGCTGAAACAGCAGAGTCTATTTGGAGACAGCTAACTTACTGCAGTTTTAAAAGGGGAAACCTTACAGGGCATGTAATATACTGCCTAGTTTTATTTTTTAGCTTCATTTTGATAATGTCCTTATAGAAGCTTGCAAATTAATTGATTTACAGGGACACATGGCTCTTTGCAGACTTAAAGGTCAACAAAATCATTACGGAGCTTGCAATTTAGAAGCTTAATCATGTCTTTTAACTAGTGTATGCCCCAGGCTTCAGGAGAAGTTAGGAGACTTCCTGGCCCTGCGACCGGTCTGTTGGATGACCCTGGGCAAGTCACTCAACCTTCCTCTGCCTCAGTTTTCTCATCTGTGAAGTGAAGATTATGACACTGACTTCCTTTACAAAGCACTTTGAGATCTACTGAAGAAAAGTGTAATGTAAGTGCTAGGTATTATTAATATACAGGGGTTGGACGAGCATATTCTCACAAGGATCATCATCATAAACAGATGCTGGGGAAGGGGCAGAGGAGGCAATAGACCAAAAAGGGGGGAGACAATCCATACTGTTGGAGCATAAGAATTCAGATCAGGCGTGACTCATGCTTATAGGCCAAATTCAGTGCTGATGTATGCAGGCACAGGTTTGCTGGCATCAGTTGAGAAGTATCTGTTTACACCAGGGCTGAATCTGGTCCTTTGTATTTTTCATTCTTTCATTGTAGATCCAGATTTTTATTTGAAGATCTTGCGTAGGGTTGCCATATGGTTGAAACAAAAATACCGACCCCCGCACCCTCCAAAAAAAACACCAGGAAAAAATTCTGTTGAAGGAAAAAGGGGGGGGGGGGAAAATACCAGCAGCCATTTTGTGCCGGCAGCCTTGTGGAACCAGGTAAGCATGGGGTCAGGGGGCTGCGGGTGTTGGGAGCCAGAGGGAAGTTTGGAGGGGGAGAGGGCGGGAAGCCGGGTGCTGAGTGTTTGTAGAGTTGCCCAGTGCCCGGCATTTTTGCCTCCTGGCCGGGGAAAAAAATCAGAAAATAATGGACATTTTAGGTGTCTGGTATTCTCTGAATTTTTTTACCAGACAAGAGGCAAAAATACCGGTCTGTCCGGGTTAATACCGGGTTCCCTTCTTGTGCTGCTGTTTTTAAACAATTACGGCAGGCATGAGAGAGGGAGTAGTTAACGTGGGCATGAGATTAACAAAGGAAGGGGAGAACTGTTCAAAGGTGGGCCCTGAAGCAGAAAAGGGTGCTGCATTGGTGCCTAGGAGAAGGGAGGCGGTTCTGGGGATGCAGGACAGTAGGGCAAAGAAGACACAAAATGGTGAGCGGAAGAAAGAAACAAAGGACTAGAGCCTCAGCAGTGTTTCAGGGCATGAAATCACCTCACTTTTCAAAAATACATAGCTCCAAGACATTAGGAAAGCATCAAGATACCAAAGAAAGCCCTAAACTGCAAAATGGGTGGGAATTCCTCCTCCTTCAAAACTCCTTCCATTCAGAGCCAGCAGAGCACCATGGCATTCAAGTGAAAGGACTATTAACATAACAATGTTATTTCTGCCAGGAGGGCAAAACAAACTGTTAGAGGAGCTTTGCCAGTTATTCTCATCAGGTGGTAAAGAAGTACAGGCTGCATGTTAAACACATAAAGGGCTATTTGTTTCCAGTTCCATTTAGGTTTTGTTTTAGTGACTGTTTTTTTCACAAATACTGCTCCAAACATTTCCCACCCACTCTGCCTTTCATAGGCCAACCTCTTGTACTGAGGAGTCTCTCCCACAGATCATTTGGATACGCTGCAGTGACTATCTCACTTCCGAGAGCTAATCTTTTATGTTATTTTCTCATCCAGATTTCCCCACATAACATTGCAGCAACACAGATGACAAGGGAATGGCTTTCTCTGGAGGTCACATAGATATCATTCTCTATTGGCCAGATGGGAATACTATGTAAGCAGTGCTGCCAGAGTTCACAAATATTTTATATTTGCTAAATTCTCACGGACCAGTGACCTAGAAAATGACTCTTCTACCGCAGCTACAGAAACCTGACTATTGAAGTGTCTGCTCTGGAACCTACTATCGTTATATATATTGTTGTTAACCATATATTGGCTCTCAATTGTAATCATTTTTTAGTTGGCTATTAATTTTAGGCTCCGCCTGCTCACAATGAAGTCAAAGGCAAAATACCCAGGATTGGGTGTTTTATTTCTTTAGTTGACAAGGATTGTATTTTGCTGGATCCCTAGTACAGCAGAATCCTAAAGAGGCTTGGTTTTTTTGGTCCTGTTTTCTGTCTCTCTGTGCAACATGTTGGACGTTATGTGCACAGTTAGCACAGGCAGAACTCATTCACTGCTTTTGGTGTGGCGGCTTTTAATTTCTCTTTGACACAGCGGTGGATTTAAACAAACCTTACATTTGTAGCATAGTGGCAAGCAAGCCGCATTTCTGAGCCTACACAACTAAGTCTACAGCAGCCTTCTCACATATATCCAAGCTATCTTTTGTGGGTGTGGTGAGATCTGCATTCTACTCCTGGCTGTCATAGACCGCTTTGTGGCTTTAAGTCCAGGTCTGTATTTGCCCCAAGATCAACGCTCCAAAGATTGATCTTCTGAGGTTTGATTTAGCGGGTCTAGCAAAGAAATACAACATCAATGGCTGGTGGTGCCCCTCTGAACCCCAATTTTCCAAGGGGTTGAGAGGAGTAAAGGAAATTGATGGGAGAATTTTTTCCCATAGACTTCCCTCATTAGGGATGCTGCAGAAATTCGACTCACAGTACTTTGACTGCAGCTACTCTATTCTCACAGCTGGCGTGTATCTTAGGTTGGCTTTCTTCTATAATGTAGACCTGGCCTAATTTCTTCATGTCAGTCTCCTTCCCTGTAAAATGGGGATTAGATTTCTAGTTTATATTACAGGCATAATGTGAATCTAAAATGATAAGTTTTAGAGGAGTAGCAATGTTAGTCTGCCTAAGCAAAAATTAGGAGTCCCATGGCATAAACTTTCATAGGCTGGAACACACTTTGTCAGATGCATTTGACAATGTGGGCTCCAGCCCACAAAAGCTTATGTCCAAATACATTTGTTAATCTATAAGAAGGTGCCACAGGACTCCTTGTTATTTACGTTTGTAAAATATTTTGGGATTATCAGAAAGATAGGGCTAAAGAAGTGCAAAGTTTTATTATTAAAATAATAAATGTGTCAAAACACCTTCCATTTGTTTATTAGAAGAAAGGGATATATTCTGTTGTCAGATATTGCATGCCACTCCCATTAAAAGTATTTATATTTGTATATATGAAGGCCCAATTTGGTTCAAAGTTGCAGATTATATATATACAGGCAGTCCCCGAGTTACGCGGATCCGACTTATGTCGGATCCGCAGTTACGAACGGGGCGTTTCTCGCCCCGGAGGACGGGAGCGGCGGGACGCCCAGATGCGCCGCGGTCCGCCGCCCCCGTCCTCTGGGGCGAGAAAAGCTGCTCCTCGTCTCCCTGGTTTGCAGGGAGACGGGGAGCAAAGCCTTGGAGCACGCCCGCAGCGGGACAGCCCGGGCGCGCTTGAGCTGTCCCCCTGCGGGCGTGCTCCGTGGCTTTGCTCCCCGTCTCCCGACCAGCAGACCAGGGAGATGGGGAGCAAAGCCTTGGAGCACGCCCGCAGCGGGACAGCCCAAGCGCGCCCGGGCTGTCCCGCTGCGGGCGTGCTCCAAGGCTTTGCTCCCTGTCTCCCTGCAGACCAGGGAGACGGGGAGCAAAGCCTCGGAGCACGCCAGCAGTGGGACAGCCGCGGCGCGCCTGGACTGTCCCGCTGCCCGCATGCTCTGCGGCTTTGCTCCATGTCTCCCAGGTCAGCAGACTAGGGAGACGGAGCAAAGCCGTGGAGGACTTGGGCGGTCCCGCCACCCCCATCTCCCTGGTCTGCTGGGGGGGGTGCAGCTAGTGCCCTCCCCCCCCGAGCAGACCAGGCTTTTCTTGCCTACCCCTGGGGTAGAGCAGCTGGGGGCTGCCGGGTTGGTCTCACAGCGCCGCTCCGGACCAACCCGGCAGCACCCCAGCTGCTCTGCCCCAGGCGTCCTGATTCAGCCGCTGCTGGTCAGTTTCAGCAGCGGCTGAATCAGAACGCCTGGGGCAGAGCAGCTGGGGAGCTGCTGGGTTGCTCCAGTAGCGCCGAGGAGCCGCGCTACTGGAGCAACCCAGCAGCACCCCAGCTGCTCTGCCCCAGGCGTCCCCAAGTCAGTCGCTGCTGAAACTGACCAGTGGCTGACTACAGGAAGCCCGAGGCAGAGTTTCTCTGCCCCAGGCTTCCTGGAATCAGCCGCTGATCAGTTTCAGCAGCAGCTGATTTGGGGACGCCTGGGTTTCTTAAGTTGAATCTGTATGTAAGTCAGAACTGGCGTCCAGATTCAGCCGTGGTTGAAACTGATCAGTTTCAGCAGCGGCTGACGCCAGTTCCGACTTACATACAGATTCAACTTAAGAACAAACCTACAGTCCCTATCTTGTAGTAACCCGGGGACTGCCTGTATACATTTTTACTGTTATCAGCATTGTGAGTCAGTTACTGTCACTTACTTTATGTTTGTAAAGTACCTAGCACAAAAGTGACCTGAATGAGACTGCTGCCTGTAACTGAAATATGAATTAATATTAATAGTAATATTAATTATACTATTTCAGGAAGTTCTGGGGTATTGGACAGTCAAAACAATACACATCAAAGGAAGTGTTTTGCCATGGTGAAGGACTGCAGAGTTAAAGGCACTGGGTCTGGCTCTTTTCTCAGTCACTTATGTAAATCTGGAAGTTAGTGGGAAGAAACCAGTGTGAGATCAAAAACAAAGTCCTTCATGTACACACACAACTTGTGGCAATAACTGATCAACAATCCAAAGTATGGTGGCATGACCCTTGAAATGTTAAGCAGCTCCAAAGGAGATGCAGCAGGTGCAAGCAGCACTCTTTCAAATGATTGCACCATGTTAAAAATAGTTCACATTTTTCAATAACTAACTCACTGCACTGACTTCCAATTCTTACCATGTTCATGTCACTCTGGAACTAATGATCCAAAATGAAAATGGTAAATAATTGTGTGAAGGCCAGATCAACTCCCCATTCCAAAGAGAGACATCTTTTCCCTATTCCCAGTGAGTTTTATATTTCAGAAACAAGCAAACATTCACTTTTTTATTGGAATATAAGCCAGCCACGGTGGTTTCTTTTATCTATAAGCCTGCACTAACTTCTGACTCCAGGCAGTGACAGTGAGATCAATCAGAAAGCTGCCACCTAACTTTACTGCTTCCTTAGTGAAAAATTGATGTAGCTAAATTGGCCCCTGTCAGCCAAGAAATGATTTTTTTATTAATCTAGAACAACCAATATTGCAGAGCTTTCCACACTTCCTGACAGACTCGGTAAGATCAAAATAGGATTAGCTTTGCGTAGACGTCAAGCTCATGATGAGACCCTGGAGCACAGGCAGTCACTGCTTGAGTGCAGAGAGTGGGGAAGATATACCAGCCAGAGAAGTATGTGCCTGTTTGGCACACAGAAGTTCTGTTTAGAGAATACAGAAACAACCTGAGCCCAGATGGACTGTTTGGTGCATGGAACACCTGACAGTAAGATGAATGAGTTCTAATGACAAATATACAGTGGGTCTCACTGTTTCTTATTTTGAGAAGCACTGCTTGACATTTTCAAAGTAGCCCACAAGAGTTAATCTCACACTGTCCATTAATTTAAATGGGAGGCAGATGCCTAAATCCCTGCTTCTCTGTTTAATATTACACATGTAAGGAAAATAAGGATCTGATTCAAAGCACACTGAAATCTCATTGAGTTTAATAGGTTCTGGATCAGGCCTTATAGCGCCTATCCTGTAATCCGACTGGCATTGGTGAAGCCCCATGGACTGGATCAGGACCTGTATGAGCATCAAGCCTGTTTACAATTTATAGGGTTGCAAGGTGGCTGGTTTTGAACTGGACAGTCCAGTATTTGGGCTTTCTGTTCGGGAAACAAATTGAGAAAATATAAATGAGAAAATATAAATGTCCAGTATTTTCTAAATAAGATGTAATGTAGATTGTGATGTAATGTCAAATGTGTCCGATATTTTTGTTGAAACCATCTGGAAACCCTAACAATCTCCAGTTGTTTTCAACCCTGATACTTTTAACATGGAAGTTTGCAGACAATTCAGCTAGCCACAAAGAATAGTGCTTATGCTGAATGGCAGCAGCCTCCTCTTAAGACCTGAATTAAATCTAACAGCCCTGAAAGCCAAGCAAAACCTTAGCCTAATTTGGAAAGTTCAGTGGAGAGCTGACACCGATTTAATTCCAGGGTGCACATCCTGGCCTGCCCTATAGTTAAAAGCATTTAGCTGCTATTCTTTCCAACTCTTCCCCACCCAGCCAGGCAGCTGCTTAACATGCTTAGAATGCCTGTGACATTCTTTAGAAAAAAAGCACCCTGTTGTAATTACCGTCATCTGTCCTTTTTGTTACCCATTGCAATCATCAAAAGAAAATTAAAAAAGGAACAGGAAGCATGCCGATGTGTCCATAAAATGCAGATTGACAAAGAAGCATCACAGCTTTCAGACATGCGAGGGGATCATTCAGAAGGAGAAGGCTAGCTTGTCCTTGCAAAGCCTGCGGTGTAATGAGCATATCTAAATCTGTTTGGGATGGCATGCTGGGTAGTGGAGGATGAGTTGGCACTATCAGCAGCTTTCTGGGGTAATTTCACAACTGGCAGTGAAGGGCTCCTTATTCTGTGACCAGGCCAAGAACCTGTGAATCACTTCCTTTATTGTAGTTTTTGTTAGCCTCTAAGGTGCCACAGGACTGCTCGTTTCTAAAGTTACAGACTAGCATGGCTACCCCTCTGAGACTTCTTTTCTCGTGATAGTCATATATAGCATTAAACATAAGCAAAGCAAGCAGCTACGTGGTCCCTCCTCTTTTGGTGACCACACAGACCACGTGAACTTTGCTGTTCCCAGCTTGACCCAATCTCTCCTGCCAGAAGCAGTATTGTAGAGAAGCTATACATAGCCCAATTGCTTTCTTTCCTTCACCTTGGGGATTCTGCAAATCAGAAGGCAGGGCCTTGTGACAGCATTTGTACTAGCATGTGCTAGGTTGATTACTCAATCTCTTCAGCTGCACATGAGTAGAGCCCTGCCTGGATACAAAAATGATCTGTGGATACCCAAGGATATAAAGCAGATGTCTGCTAATCTGCAGGGTTTTAGATAAAAATTTTTTATCCACATTGGCATCCGTATCCGCAAAAATGGGCCATGGATATCAGCACCCACATGCGTGGATGCAGATACCCGCAGATATAAAGCAGGTATACATGGGCGTCTGGTGGCTTAGGCAGGGGAAGGCTTTGCCTTCCCAAACCACTAGGCACAACCATGCCCAAACTCAGCCCCCAGAACAGCTGCTGTAGGCGTTCTGGGGACGGAGTGTTGCTGCCCCCAGCACCCGCCTTCCCTGTGCTCTGAGCCAGGGAGGCTGGAAACGTGTGGCCCTTTCCCTCCCCCGCATGGCCTCCTCCCTTCCCCCGATGCCTTGAGGAGGCAGGGGAGCTGCGCCACATTCATGTGCTCCCTTGCCTCTCTTCCCCGCCCTTGGTGCTCCAGGGAGGTGCGGAAGCCGCACCACACAAACGCACTCCCTCGCCTTTCTTCCCCTCCGCCACTGCTCCGGGGAGACTGGGGTGTGCTCGGCGCACTGCCCCACCTCCTCCATTCCCAGGGGCGGGGGCACACTTAGCATGCTGCCCTGCCTCGCCTCCTCCCCTCCCTGTGGGTGGCGGGGCCTCTGCAGTGGGGGGCGGGGCTGTAGGTAGGTTGCCAGGTGTCTGGTTTTTGCCTGGACTGTTTGTCATTCGGGTCCCCCGTCCGGTTAAAAAAAAAAGAAAATACTGGACATGTGATATGTCCGGTTTTCTTGTTCCCCTGGGACGGAAGCCCGGTGGGGACAATTTTCCTCTGCCGCGTCTGGCGGGGGTGGAGGAGTGAGGAGCGCGGGGCCATTTTTTTTCTCAACAGAATTTTTTCCCGGTGTTTTTTTTTTTTGGGGGGGGGGAGGTTTGGTATTTTTTGTTAAACCATCTGGCAACCCTAGCTGTAGGTGGTCCTGCCTCCCCCAGTCCCAGCTGCACCAACCACCCATGCAGATATATGCAGATTTGCAGGCCTCTACACGAGTCAATCAAGTACGCTGATTCCTAGAATATAATCTATGCATTGTGTGGTGCAGAACCTAACACAGTGAAATCAGCCTTAAGCGATCAGAGAAATACCTAAATCATAAAAAATCCACAAGTAAAACTTGAGATGAATGGACAGGCAGACCTTGGGTCAAAATCAAGGGTCCTACAATTGACATGGCATTCAGCCATCAGCATGATGGGTAGTAGAACAATAAATGCCAGTGAGTGAGCCTCATCCACCCCTATTATAGACATATTGCAACAAAACAGACAATAACCTTCACTATCGCTCATGCTGTAGGCATAACTTGCACTTGTGTTTTAATCCCACTTTCAACTTTAAAAGTGCTTTATGTTTGTATGGATTGGAGTCTGTGACTGAAAACCAATTAACTTACAAATAGATGTTGTTTATGGCTGATACTGCTAAGCAGGAACACTACAGACAGCAATTACACTAGCATCTTTTGCACAGAACTAAAGACACTTTTTCATCTTTAAAATTGTAGAGATGATTTGTGTCATTAGGCAATCAGACAGTCACTCAGAGATAAAATATTAACATCTATTAAAATCATGGGGAATTGTCTGGGTCTAGACAAGCCTGAAAAAATAAACAGAATGGATTAATACGCTGAGAGACATTAATTAGTTTTGACTATTGTAAAGTCAGGTCCATCATCCTACTCCTTGAAGCCCTCTCTTATTATGTTGCGCACGCATGGCATGATGGCAGTCCATGCGATTGTTGTCTTATTTAAGGCCTATAAAAAAAATAAATCTTCAACTACTTTATCCCCTCTCTTTAAAAGGAGGAGCCGAAACACAGCACAGGATTCAATGGAGTATAATGGAAAAACTAATGGTGATTACAGAGGACAGAAGTGGTACTCATGACTGCAATGAAAGTGCTAAACTTCAGACTTGTCCTTTTAGTTTACTCTTTGAAAGAGGCTTTGCTTTCCCTCAGACAAGCTCCAAGCCAGTGGTGCTGCAGCACTCATGATTGAAGAGCCTGGTTATTCATCTTGTGCCTCCTAAATGGAATTGCTTCCTAACTTCCAATCAGTTACACGCCCTGCAAACCCACTGAAAGGCATGGGACTGCACAGGTGTCTCAAAGGGTATAATGTGAAAGTAACAGCAAATGGATTGCACAGATGTAATTGAGGGCCCACAACGTTTTTATTAGTGGCAGTGAAGCATGAGATGAAAAAAAACCATCTTGACTTTTAAGATCCCAGGCTGAATTTGCAGGATAAACAAAAAACAAAAGAACTTCTTGACTTGAGCAAATTTGATGTGCAAATCATTGAGAGAAAACAACAACTGAACTTCACAATGGAATGTTTATTTTAAAATTTTCAGAGAATAAGCATCCTTTAAAGATGTCTTTGTTTTTTTCCTCTCTTCTGCTCCCCACTTCCCTTTAAGACATAGTTTGGGACATTACCAAAAATAAATCTTTGTAAGGTTCTCCCCCCTCCCCCCGGGGCAATTCAAACACTGCTTTACTGACAAAGATCCAGGTTATCTGCAGTAACTGAAAGAAATTCATTCCTTTCAAGACCATTTTCATTATGATTTTTCCCTTTCACATATTTTGCCTGTAAACTATTCTGAAACTTCAAGGATGGCAGTTTTCACATTTCCATCTGTCATTTTAGAACTATGATATTTTCCAAAACAAGTTTCAAATGCAACACAGAGTTTGACTTGCTGTTCCAAGCAGCTTAAAAATTCTCCTTTACATAAAGTTTCTAAAGCATTCAGCCATTATAAAAGGAAACTTATGATATGAAACTGAGATTGAGCTGGATGTGGATTGTTGTGTCATTGGCTTAGAGGTGCACCCTTGCAACTGAACTGAATTTCAAGTGAAATACTAAGACAGAGTAGTCAAATTCTGCTATCTTTACTCAGGCAAAACTCCCATTCAGAGGGAGGTGATCCTGATTAATTATATTAGAGAAAAGACTCGAGTATTCATAGGTGCTGAGTGCTGGGGGAGCTGCTGCACTCTCTGGCTTGAAGTGGTTTCCATTCTATCTGTGGTTACAGATTGGTTCAATGGCTCTCAGCTCCTCCACTATATGAATTGTTCCAGCACGTCTGTAAGTATGTACAATAAATTTAAAATACTGCAGACAAAGTGAATTTGAGTATAGCTGCTGATCATCTGACGTTATAAATCTCAAATTCAAGGGGGACATGAAAATAAGGACAGATCACCAAACCGTGTTTATAATCCTTCCAGTGCTCTTTTTGCCATTACTAGTCATGCAGGCTCACTCGAAACAGTTCTCCTAAAAAACAAGGATCTGCAGATACCTACAGAATTCTCCTTTTATGGTGTTACAGTTGGGAATACTCCAATCCTCCTTTCTCTTGTATGTAGTTCCCCAGGCTCTCCTCTTCAGGCAGAAGTTCTAACATCCAGTTTTGCCTGTGATCTCCATCATGGAAATTCAACCACTTAAATTGTGAATCGGGAGGTTTTTTCCAGGAGAGAAGAAAAAAGGAAGGTTTCCAAGTGAGATCACTGGTATCTGCCTTGTTGTACAGCAGATAAAACTGCTTCAGGATAGAAAGTTTTCAAACTCTTTAGACAAGAGCTCTAACTTTTCTAATTATTGAGGGGGGGGAGGCTTAGGGGTTAGCACTGCCCTCAAAAGTGCACTTGTGATCCCCATTTGTATACCTTTACAAACATTACAGGGAAATTTTTAGAATAATAGAATCTTAGAACTGGAAGGGACTTTGAGAGGTCATCAAGTCCAGTCTCCCGCCTTGCGGCAGGACCAAGCACCATCTAGATCATCCCTGATATATGCAGCCCCCTCCTATTTTCATAGAAAGTCTGCAGACTCCCATTAAGGGACTGTGGGTTAAAATCTGTGTTTGAGAACCTTAGAGAAGATTGCACTGACACACAGTTCAATGGTTTCTATTGCAAGCTCCTTCAGATCCAGCTACTAAAGGCCCTACAGTACTACTCCAGCATGGGGTAGTGAGGACACAAGCCGTCCTGTTTCTGTCCCTGTATTTCCTCTGAGTGCAATGACTGCTCCTTCCTAGCAAAACTCCCTAACTGGGGGTCAGGAGGAACAGTTAGTTAACGGTGGAGTTGGACACCACTAGGTGGTATGCAGCACTCCCTCAAGAGATGTTGTGTAACACTGACAGGTGGAACCAAACCTGGGACCTCTGGACCTTAGTGCATGAGCCTCTATGGCTTCAGCTAAAAGCCAGCTGGCTCTCAACTAAGGCTGTAGAGCAAACTCATTGTTCTCCCTCTGTAAGTGGTCCAGTGCCACTCCATGGGACAGTGAACCACTCCTAGGAGGTATGTGGGTTACAGTTGCAGTGGTCACGAATTTCAGAATTCCTGCCAAAACTGCCCATAAGGTGGAGCAGGTCCACACAACTGAAACGATAGCCCTTTAAATAAAAACAATCCTTAAATCAGGCTGGTCAGGATTGTCTTCCAAACAGTCAAGCAGAACGCTGGAGAGATCCTCAGCATAAACAGATAGCCAAGGGAGGGGTCCAAAAAATGTAAAACCAAAATCATGCTCTTTATTTCTGCCAGGATCTTGACTCCAACTTTATCTCTCTTTTGGCCCATTTGTTCCTGGGTTTTCACACAGGGCACAAACCGCCCAGCCTTTCACTTGACACTCAAATCCCCAGGTTTGATACAAATACACGTAAAAAGCTTCCAGCTTTGTTAGTTTTCTTCCTTTTGTTTTATCAGTCAGGGTACATCTACACAGTAGCGCGTACCTCTAAATAAGCTACATGATTTGAGCAAACTGTGTTGCTTATTTCAGAATAGCTTATTTTGAAATTTGGCACTGTCTGCACAGGACTGATTTAGAAATAAACCACTATGCCACTGACTTCCTTAATCCTCGTACAACAAGGTTTACAGGAAGTCGGAGCAAGAAGCCTATTATTTCAAAATAATGGGATTCTTGTGTAGACAGCGCATAACTTTATTTTGGGATAACACACATTATTCCAAAATAACTCTGCTGTGTAGACGTACCATCAGTGTCTTGCCAGCAAGGAACTTTCCCTGTTGTTTGGAGCCATTTTCACATTGTGAGCATAAGTTCCTTTTTGTCTCAGATGTGAGAAAATGTCAGAGCATGATCGCTGATGGGAGAATAGCTTTCCCCCAACACACACACGCCTTTCAGAAAATATATGAAAGAAGAGCCTCAGGCAGCAAGAATAAAGAGGTGCAGGCAGAAGAAGGCATTATAAATGCCTGTCAGATGCAAGCATCCAGCACGGCAAAAAGCTGCAATCCTCCCCAGCAGCTTTAGTTGTAGCCTGAGTGTATCAAAAAAGAATCAAATGTAGTTTTCAGAATCTGAACCTTCCCTTTTGAACTGTGTGTGGGAAACAAATGCACAGTGTGTGACAGAGGGTGTGGAAGAATCTTCCCTTCACTTTGATTTTCACTTGATCAAAGGTGGCATGTTCATTACTGAAGAGGAGCTTCAGGCTCCTGCAGGGAATTCCCTCTTACTGGCTATCGTGTTACCTATGGGAAACAGTCCCGTTTGCTCTAATTGCTCCTGACAGCTTTTTAAATAATATTAAATACTTCAGAGGGGAGTTAAAGGGCAGCTTTGCTAATACCTGGAATGGGAGTTAGTAAATGGCTGGGTTGCTCCTTGATAAAAGTAAAACTCAGGGTAGAGTCAGCTGCTGATACAGAAAGGTAATAAAACAGCCAGTTTATAACACTGTGCACTGGAGGCCTGAATTTCAGGGGTTCTGAGAACCTGCAGCTTCCATGACTCCACCCAGGTGCCCTGCACCTTTGAAAATCAGGCCCAATCGCTATTTTCTGTTGTACAAATCAGCAAATCAGCTATTTTCAGTTGTACAAGTCAGGTAAACAGATTCCAGGTATTACATAGAAGTAGCGCAGCAGCATCTTCAGCACCAGACTAGAACCCTAGCAGGAGAAGTTATATGCCCCTGCTCACTATGCTCACCAACCCCCTCTCTCCGGTGTCTTTCTTGGGGGCTGCGCCCCTTATTTGCTATGCTCACCAATCCCCTCTCTCTGGCAGCCTTCTCAGCCAGAGAGCATGAGGGTGTGCGCCTGGTAGGAAAAATGTTGTATATATAGAAAGAGGTTACATCACATTATGTTATCTGTGACAAGACTGTATTATCTTTATATAGCACAATAGGTGCAAATCTCAGAAGACAGATCTCTGCCCATGCGATTTGTTTTGCTTTGTTGCACACACCCCCTATTAGTTACCAGCTTGGGAACTCGAGGTGGGGGTTTGGGCTGGGCACAAGCACAGGACAAGTGGAGTTGGAGTGCAAGTTAGCAAAGCTAAGTCAAAGCAGGTTCTGAGAAGGGACCTGAAGGGGGAAGAGAGAGAGAGAGATTGTTCTGTGCCTGGCTCTAGAGAGGCTTTCCCAGGCCTAAGGGCAACACGAAAAAAAGGCCTGACTGGGAGAAGGAGACACATGAAATCGCAAGGTGAGAGCAATGGGTAGCACATGGGGTAGGATCTGTGAAGTGATCTCTGCTGTATGTGGGGCTTTGGATTTCTCTTTGGAAATTAGAGGAAAATATTAAACTCTCCCTCACCAACTCCATGATATTGTCGCCCCTTCTTCGGACACCCAGGTATTTTTGAAAATTTATTTTTTACAGAAACTTTATTTTGAGATTTCTCTTCAGTCGGGGTATATTGTCATTATGCCCAAATGCTGCAGCCACCCCAACAACCACCTGAATCCTGCCCCTCCTCACAGAGGAGGCCCTGACAGTTGGGGGGTAACAGCAGATCAACTCCATTGCAGTCAGAGTCCTGTGAGCCATTTTGGATCCATATATCAAATCTGAGTCATTGCTGGGGAAACAAGATAGCACTGCCTTCTCCAAGCAGCCTCTTTGCCATGGCTCTGGGGCTCCAAGCCAAATGGAACTCGTCTGTCTGGCTAGTTCCTGGCAAAGGTTTCTTCCATTACAAAATGAACATGCAACTGTGCCTGACTGGCAAGATTTGCTTTAAATAGGGCTAGGATGAGAACAACAATCTGAGGTGCAGATTGGAACCAAAATGCATGAAGGATGCTCAAAGAGAATCTGGAATTTGACTGGGAGCTCATTTTGTACAGACAGCCATGCTCACCATTTGCACAGTCTTAGCCTTTTGAAAAAAATATAGCAAGTCCTCACACACTATCAGACTTCTGTCTGTGACAGCCCATGTGTGTGTTCCCTCAACATGCTATGGCTCAAACCCAAATTGCTGACAGTTCAAACAGGCTAGAACTGCATAAGTCACGTGACATAGTCATGTATTTACATACAATCCCTTTGTTAAATACGAAGATAACTATTGATATAAAATAAGTTAAGAAATTGTGTGCTATTTGTTGAAAAGAGACAAGGCAGATCAATTATTATTATTTATTTGAACTTCAGTGGCCTCTAGAGGCCACCGCTGAGGATGGATTGCTCATGTGCACATACACAATATGACACAGTCCCAACTCCCTGTTCCAAAGATGCTACAATTTAAGGCCCAGATCTTGAAAATAGGACCATGTGGGCAGAACCCTACAACTGAATCTGTGGCATAACCTTGCCATGCCATACATCTAACCTGTGTAGGCGCTCATTCTTTTGTTGCTGCAGGTTTTGAAGACCACAGTTGGTAGCAGGGACACGGCCTTAGTTCACAGCATGCTGGGATGAGAATCTACTCTGCATAAGTTTGCTGCAGACTCAGGGTGTGTCTACACTGCACTATAACTCGAAGTAAAATATGCAATTTGAGCTACGCTTATTTGCATAGCTTATTTCAAGTTACTTTCAAAATAGCTTATTTTGTCATTTGGTGCTGCCTACATAGTGCCAAATTTCGAAATAAAGCGCTATTCTGAAACGTCCCTTACTCCTTTCAGAATGAGATTTACAGGGATTTCGGAATAGCAAGCCCGAAATAACGGGCTTGCTGTAAAGACGCGGGATAGCTATTTTGGGATACTCCAGTATCCCGAAATAGCATTGCAGTGTAGACGTAGCCTCAGTGTCTTTGTTGGCCCTAGTAATGCACATGAATGGTTCACCGGTGAGCTGTGAGCTAAATCCTCTTTGAAAAGGTACTAGCTTAGTTCAAAGCCACTATTGAACTATGAAGGCATATCATCTGGAGCCACACCAGGCTAGTGTCCGGTAGATTTACAGAAACAATTCACAGAATGCTGGGGTGTGGACAAGTCACAAAGGGTATGTGCAAACCAGGTTTGCAGGACCCAGGCTTCTGGACACAGTGTTCCAAGCTCATGCTTGGGTAGCCACATTGCCTTGTAAAACTAGGTTTACAATTCCTGGACCCAGGTCTCACAGCCCTGCTAATGTGCCCATCCTGCACTATGCAGGCCTTCTGCTGTAGGTCTGCGGCTTCAGCTGTATCCACAATGCAAAATAACAGGGCTTGGACCTGAGGCTAGTGGAACCTGGGCTCTCAACCACCCCCCTCGGCGGGTCCTAGGACTGGGTCCTGAGTGCTTACTGATCTGAGGCAGAGCTCAGCCTGCATGTGCAGCACAGACATAACTCTTAGAGATTTCTCCAGTCTGTTGCAGAGCCATAAATTTGCCCAAATCTCCTGAATCCCAGTCCAGTTCTTTAACCACTAAAGCATCCTGAGATACAGATTAAGACTGAACCTGTGGAATTACCTTGCCATGCCACACATATAACCCAGCGATGTCCCGAGGTATTTCACAGTGACAAGTGTATGAAATTACTCTAGTGATTTATGAGCAATAGTCTGAGATGCCGACTACAGCAATAATACTCTGTCTTAGCCAAGTCCTTCACTTTGATGCGATCATCAACTCATTTCAGTGATGGAGGGACTGGTCCAAGGTATATAACCAAGGGGCACAGTTAGCCAAGGACACTTTCAGTCCAACTGACATTGGTTTCTTTTGTTTCAGGAAGGAGATGTCCAGAAACTAAAGACAGAACAGAGATTGATGCATTTCTGTCTATATCCTGCGAATATGTCTGAGCCTTGGGAGGAAGATGATAATGAGCTAGATTCCCCCCTGTTGTAAACTGTTGTGTAACTCCACTGAAGTCCACAAAACTGTGTCAATGTACACTATTTGAGGTTCTAGCTCACCTTTCTTATTCCCACTATTTCAGATTATGGTGGTCCACCATGTGCCCTGACCCTGCAATGTTTTAAGCACATGCTTAACTTTTCTCACTGTGAGTTCTCATTGACTTTCCAAAAACACATAGCAGCAGTGGTAGTTATGAGGCTCTGAAGGTGAATGTTGGGATATTTTATAGAACTATTAGCACAACTTCCAAAGGGATATGCAGACACCTCGCCTCCAAATCAATGTCTCCAGGTACCCTGTGGGGCAGATAGATAAATCAGAGACAGTTGAAGTGGTGTAAAAATATATGGAGATAGTGGAGGAGAGATAAAACGTAATTTAATATTTACCATTACACCTGCATGATTCGTTTCACAGCCTTTTTTGAGTCCCACTGACTTCAACGGGACTACTCAGAAAGTATATAAGTAAGTACATGAATAAGCCTTTGTAGTATCATCATACTTGGCCTTTGTATTGCAATTAACCACACGTAATCAAAAGAAATCTGGCCCAGTCCAACCAACTGCGAGCATCCTGTGAAGTGAGTCAGATGGTGCCCCCTATACCTTTAAGATGAACATTGCTCTTGTCCCATTTTCTGCCACTGCATTCTGAATTGGAAGGATGGTAACAGTCAGTAGTGGGCTCAAATGAGAATTCCATGACATTCAAAATTGTTCCTGTCACAGCACAAAGGGCAAACATATCTTCAGGTTTGTTTTGCATGATTTCACTTATCTCACATTTAGCTTTACATGCACATTCTGGCTGTGTCTAGACTGGCCAGTTTTTCCGGAAAATCAGCCACTTTTCCGGAAAAACTTGCCAGCTGTCTACACTGGCCGCTTGAATTTCCACAAAAGCACTGACTTCCTACTGTAAGAAATCAGTGCTTTTTGCGGAAATACTATGCTGCTCCTGTTCGGGCAAAAGTTCCTTTTGCGCAAAAGGGCCAGTGTAGACAGCTGAGATTTGTTTTGCGCAAAAAAGCCCCGATCACGAAAATGGCGATCAGGGCTTTTTTGCGCAAAAGCGTGTCTAGATTGGCCATGGACGCTTTTCTGCAAAAAGTGCTTTTGCGGAAAAGCGTCCGTGCCAATCTAGACGCTCTTTTCTGAAAATGCTTTTAACGGAAAACTTTTCCGTTAAAAGCATTTCCGGAAAATCATGCCAATCTAGACGCAGCCTCTATGAAAAAGCTACTTTTCCCTTTGAAACCAGATGAAAAAAAAAGTAAATGTGTGTCTTTTGCACTCACTCACTGGCCTAATTTCCACTGAAAAAACATCACATCAGCTATATTTTGCTCAGAAACGGCAATTTTTCGATCTGTGGATAGCTCATATTTTTTAAAAGTTAGTAGTTTATTAGGAATATTCCACATACCTATAGCTCAAAAGCTCTTGGCACCTCCATTTTATCATTATCTAGAAAGAGCCGTAAGTATGTAATGCCCTAGACCACCTCAATGCTTACCAAAATCCTGCACACACAGAACCCCTCGCAAAAGGAAAAGATGGTGAGCACTGGGAAAGTGCCTATTCTAATTCCCTCCCTGCAGCATGGTACACCTAACCTAAGGTTAGTTCAGAAGTTCTGACTTGATTGGGGCTCAGTGTGAGATCGCTGAGCATTCTTGAAAAGCCTCCTCATTGTTCTGAGTGTTTTGCCATCTTCCACACTCACCTCCAGGGAACTTTCATATGTATGGAGAACATCAGAATTGCCCACTCTCCATAGCCTCCCACTGTAGAGGGCATCTAAAGCTGTGAAAAAGTACCCATAAAAAGTGGCCCTACATAGAATATTGGAGTAATATCAGCATGGGTTTAGAGTAACCCAGTGATAAATTAGGCCCGTTGTGTCTAACTCAAAAAGAAAAGAAGGGAGTTACATGGGACATCTTGAAATTGATGACAAATCTAGTTACTATAGCTGGAAGTATGCTCCGGTGTGTGGGTCTAACAGCTTATTATTACTCTCACATTCTAAAAGCCTGTCAGCAATGATGCTTTATGAACAATGAATGACCCCCTTCAATATACAAAATATCATCTAATTAATTAATATTTGTAGATTATTTGAAAAAGCAAGTGTTTCAAAATAGCAGTAGTATTTGGCCCTTCAAAAACAGCATATAGGCTAGGTCTACACTATAGTCTTTTTTTTGAAAAAGCTACGCAAATTGCACTCTGAAATTTCCATAGCTTTTTTCAATTGCTTTTCTAGAAGAGGCATTTCCACCAAATGGGGCTAAATGGTGGAAAAAGCCTCCTCTTTCAGAGGAGCCCTTATTCTTCGTAGAACGAGTTATACAGGGCTCCCTGAAAGAGCTCATTTGATTTGAAAAAAAAAAAAAAAAGCGGAAGAGCAAACGCGTTCCCTGGATACGGCTGAGTTTTTCCTGGGATACCTCCAGTATCCCAGAAAAAAACCACAATCTAGACCTACTCATAGAGAACACAGACTGAATCCAGAAAACAACAAGCCATAAAATGGAACTAAGATCAGCCTAGAGGTCCCTTGTAATGGAGCTGTAATTGTTGGTAAGTGACTAGAGCCCAAATCTACAAAGATATGCCAGTGCCAAACTCCCACTGAGTTAAGTAGGAATTAGGAGCCTAAATACTTAGAGAATATGGGCCTGGAAACATCCAGAGGAAAAACAAGGCTTTTATCATCTCTTATTTAGTAAACATTATCTGTAGTGTTATAAAACCTCTCTCCTAAAAAAAAAAAAAAGATGATTTTTTCTGATATGTACCAACTGCTCACGGGCTGCTTGTGCTGTTGGTCTCTGCTTGAATATGTAGCTTTTTTATACTTAAAAATCTGAAATAAATAGGTGCTTTTGTGTACGGCTCTGTTTACTGTGATGCAAATGCCTATGTGCTACAAACGCCAATGACATTTGACATAGTTGTGCATTGTGTAGCGAGCCCAAGCCCAGCTTGGGAGCAAGGCTTTCCATGAGCAGGCTGTGCTGACTCTCCTTGATTTACTTCCAGAAGTTCAGACACAAAGCCTCCATTTATATTGTTCAGTGCATTTGGCTCCCACTTCCTAGGATTTTCACAGTCCTGGGTGAGTGGAAGTGCTTCTAAAATTTTCCTTCTCATTCTTTTCTAGTCCTTCAAATATATACCAAATTTTACCCATCATTTGATTCTAGCATACTGCCAACATAAATTGAATATTCCCCCTTGGCAACAATTATTTGTAATGCACCTCAAACTAAGTGTACTGAATACATCCTGGCTGTGTCTAGACTGCATCCCTTATTTTCCGTAAAAGGGATGCAAATTAGACACATCACAATTGCAAATGAAGCGGAGATTTAAATCCCCCCGCTTCATTTGCATAAACATGGCTGCCGCTTTTTTCCGGCTCGGAGCTTTGCCGGAAAAAAGCACCAGTCTAGACGCGAATCTTTCGGAAAATAAAGCCTTTTCCGAAAGATCCCTTATTCCTCTTAAAATAAAAAGCGGCAGCCATGTTTATGCAAATGAAGCGGGGGGGATTTAAATCTCCGCTTCATTTGCAATTGCGATGTGTCTAATTTGCATCCCTTTTACAGAAAAGGAATGCAGTCTAGACACAGCTCCCATGTTTTCGTGCAGAGCAGCTAGCACAATGGGGCCTCATCATAATTAGAGCCTCTAAATCAGGCCCACGGCCAGAGATGACTTGCTAAGCCACCAGGTCTGGCCAGCGGGAGCCTCAGCCAGGCTCCCTGCCTGCCTCACCCTGCTCGGTGCTCAGAAAAGCTGGCTGTGGGGCCGTGTCATATCCCCCAAGCAGAAAAGTGAAAGGTTTCATTTCTGAAAGCTGATGAATCAAAGGTGGAGAGGAACTCTGAGATCCCCTCTTAAAAGCAATATTACATTGGATGGAAGGGTTCTAGCAAAGCTGATTAATAAAGCAATTTAGATAAATTCTATTTATGCTTCTATTTGTATAAGTACATTGGTAACTGCTTACTCTGCAACTTGAACAAGTCTGGAATCCTAAATGGGGCAGCAGAAATCTTGCTGAAAACTATAAAATTGGTGGCAGAAGAAAGTGTGGTAATGAGGATTTCCTTTCTGCTTCCAAACAAAAGCAATCTTCTAATATTTCTGGCATGACCACTTTAATTAAACATAATTTATTAGATCCTTACATGGCCCCTATAGGATTGCTTCTTTCAGATAGCCAATTATAAACTCTTACATACTTTATAGCTCTCATTATGTGATCCAGAGACACTGTAATAAATAATGCAAGCCCCCTTTTGTATCTGTTCTACCTTTAGAAAGAAAGCGGGGTTGGTGTGGAGGGAGGGAGGAGTTTTAACATGTTCATATTTCCAAGGAGGCTGAAAACAATTCAGCTTTAGTTTCCTTTCATGAAATGCTTTTTATTCCCAGACTGGACTCCTGTGGCTTGATTCATCGCTAGGCAAAAATCAAGTTCAAATAGGCGTGGACCATGACAGACAAACTGTTGCTGGCCTGACACTTCCTTGTGACATCCTGTCACCTTCAGAAAAGAGGGAAGGCCTGGAAGCCAGACTAACGGGTTGAATGCAAATGAACAGATAGGCAGTGGTGTACTTTTAGGGGTAATGAAGTGGAAATGCCCTAGCCCTGAACAGTACTTTTCACCCTGCTTTCTTTGGGTTGCTGTTTCTGAGTTTTCAGAAAGTGATGTTGCACCAGCCAAGGCAGCGTGGAAAAAAAACAAAGTTGCTCTAATTCTTGGGATGGTTTCAAAAAGCAGAGGGAATGCTTTGGGGGAAACAGAATAAAGAATAATATGTTGCTTCATAGTGGGCTATTTAAATGCAATGTTTTCTTTTGAGTAAAAAACTGCAGCATGGATAACATTTCACAAAAGGTAATGCACAACTGCAAGGGGGCCATGGCTATGCTTGTGTCCAATCCACAAGACTGGGGAATTAAGAGACCTGGGATATATTCCTGGCCCTCTGTCTTCCTGTGTAACCACATGTGATTTATTTAGTGTCTCTGAACCATTTATTCTCCATAGGAATAATAGGGAAATAGTTCCGAAAGTCATGGTGTGAGGGGATGTATCAGGCTTAATACAGATCTTTAAGATCTTTTGGTGCAAGGTATTAGAAATTAGAGCAACGTAAGTATTGTTGCTTCAGCGAACTAGGGCACAACAACAGAACAGAACAATTTACTGGAACCTGGGATTTTATTGCAGGTTGAACTCAAATTCCCATTGACTTGACAAACTGGTTAGGGCTGTGTTTCCTTCCATCCAGTTTTAAAAGAACATAGATATGAGAGAGAGAGAACAACCCCGTAAAGCGCAAAACGGGCTGTAGTCCAGCCTTGATGGAACAACGCAGGAGTGCACCACTCCTAGACTTCACCCATGAGGAGATAGTATTGTTTTTTCTCCTGTTGAGAGGTGGAAGGGGCACTCAGGAGCTGTGGCACAGCATGCATATACAGGATGAGATCCTGAATTGAACACAGCTCCTGGACTGCACACCTCCCTGAAAACTACTAAGAACTATTTAGAAAAGTGAGACATACAAAAATCCATGGATCCAGATATAATGCATCCGAAGGTGATGAGGGAATTGGCAGATGTCATTGCAGAGCCTTTGACCATTATCTTTGAAAACTCGTGGTGACTGGGTGAGGTCCCGGACAATTGGAAAAAGTCAAATGTACTGCCCATCTTTAAATGAAAGACAAACCAGGGAGCTATAGATCAGTCAGCCTCACCTCAGTCCCTGGAAAAATCATGGAGGGGATCCTCAAATAATCCATTTTGAAGTACTTGGAAGAGAGGAAAATAATCGGGAATAATCAACATGGATTCACCAAGGCAAGTCATGCCTGACCAACCTGATTGCCTTCTGTGATGGCTCCGTGGACTGGCTCTGTGAATAAGGGAAGACTGGGGATGTGCTTAACTTTAGCAAAGCTTTTGACTTGGTCTCCTACAATATTCTTGCTAGCAAGTTAAGGAAGTATGGATTGGTTAAATGGATTGTAAGGTGGCTATTGGTTTTGAACAACCAATGGACCAATTTAATGATAGTCCAACATCCCATTACACAACAACAACAACCAGACTAAAATAGATGGTTTTTCTGTATTGGCCTTCGGTTACAGTAATCTTAAATTCTACTGATAACAGATGTAGATAACACATTTTTAGATAGAAGTGTCATGGTATGTATCCTTTAAGCCTTTGAAAACCCACCTCAGAGCATACACTCCAAGTCTGTGTACACATTTGTGGTTTATAATGAAGGAAAAATCCCATCTGAAACCACAATTGCAGTGGGAGGTGCTTTTTGAAATGCTCAGGCTAACTCAACCAAAAAAGTCACTAAAACGAATCAAAATATACTAATTTTGGTGGAAAATTATCTCTGGAGTTCAACTTTATATGGAAATTTACTAAAAGGGTCTTTTAAAAAGCACTGACGTTTTATGAACTGAAGAACGCACGTCTGAGAGTGATATGCAAATGGGAATCACAGATGCCCTGTGAGTATTAATTGAAGATTAGCAATGGGAAACGAAATAGGAGGCACATAATCGAGTCAAACTACTGTAGCCAGTCATCAGAGACTAAAAGGTTCGACAGAACTGCAGACATCAAAGATGGAAAAAAAACAATCCCTGTTTTACCCAGTCTACTTCCCAACCAGTGGAACCTTGTATTCAGTACTTTGTAGCACACTGTCTCCTACAATAGATTATTTCTATCTGTACTAAAAATTGTGCTTTGTCCAGTCTGATTTTAAAAGTTTCCAAGCAAAGATCATTTCCCCGGGGGCCCAGTTCAGGAAAACACTTAAGTACATGCTTAAATCCATCCCTCTTCAGGAATGCACTTAAGTACATTCTTAAAGTTAAGCATGTGCTTAAATGCTTTCCTCAAAAGGGTTTTTTTTGTGAATCAAAGCCCTAGTTCATTATACTCAGCCTAAACTTTTCTTAATATCTTCCTATTACTAATTTCATTGTGACAAGCTAAAACAAAGGACTGGATTATACTCTTCTCACTCGAATTAATGAGCAGTTTGTCTAATTTAATCTGGCCCAAAGCCAGAACATTTTGAATAGATCTATATGCAGAACAAGAATAATTCTTGGCGCTTCTCACTGAATTCCCTTCAATTTTTCAACATCCTTTTGAAAGTGTCGACACCTAATCTGGACTCGTCCAAGTTCTCCAGAATCAGCCCTCTATATTCCTACTTGATATTCCTTTGTTCGACTCCTTTGACCCTTTATTCCTGAACTGCCTACATCTGCATTTTAACCAGTCATATGGACCTGCATCTAAATGCGCTGGCTCTGACTGTGAGTCAAAATGGAAATGTGAAGCTATCTAGATTCTTGTATCAAAACCATCACTGTGATGTCAGAGCATCAAGCAATGATGCATTATGACTAACATCAGTACAAAGGGTATATCTAGACTACAGGATTTTGTCGACAAAAGTGGACTTTTGTCCACAAAACTATACCTGCATCTACACCACTGCTGAGTTCTGTCGACATAACATTGACAGAACTCAGCAGTTTTGTTGATGGCTATAAACCTTATTCTATGAGAATAACGCCTTTTGTCGACAGAATTCTGTCGACAGAATTCTGTCGACAGAAGGTGTTATTGCATCTACACTGTCCTTTGCGTCTACACTGCCACGTCGACAAAGCAGCTTGCTTTGTCGACAGAACTGGATGTAGTCTAGACACTCTTTGTCGACAGTATCTGTCGACAAAACTTCTGTCGACAAAAGCTTGTAGTCTAGACGTACCCAATCTGACCTGAGTATAAAGCTGATTTGGAGTGTATATTCTGAGATACTTCCAGAGAGGTCAGATTCCACTGGCCTCAAGCAGCTGCTTGTGCTTGGCTTTAGGAGACATTCAACACCTCGCAAAAGCCCAGACAGCGCCAAAATTTGAAATAAGCTATTTTGAGATAAGGGTGAAGTGTGGACGCATCCTTATAGTGTAAGAGGGACAAGATGAGTGGGCTAAGGATAATAAATGAGTTTGGGACTGTCACAGTTCAGAGCAACAGTATAGGGTTGCCAGGTGTCCCATTTTGAACTGGACAGTCCAGTATTTGAGCTTTCTGTTCGGGAAACAAATTGAGAAAATATAAATGAGAAAATATAAATGTCCAGTATTTTCTAAATAAGATGTAATGTAGATTGTGATGTAATGTCAAGTGTGTCCAGTATTTTTGTTGAAACCATCTGGCAACCCTACAGCTGTACCTGAATTCCCTTTAAAGGCACCCACTCTAGGCTCCCAGCATGTCAATCATCATCTCCCTTGGGTGGAAACCAGTGTTCCCTATGAGCTGCGGGGCAACTCAGCCTTACATATAATTAATCAGCCCCACCCAGTCAGTGAGTGCCTTGCAGGGAGCCCTGGGCCTCTGACTGGGTGGGGTTGATAAATCACCTGTGAAGCTCTGCTGCCGCACAGCTTAGAGGGAGCACTGGTTACCATACATCCCTTTATAAGCTAGCATAGTTACTGTTAAGGTAAAAGCATGACAGAGAAAACATACTAATAATCAGGGCTCGCTAAGCGGCGGTGAGCCCCACTCACCAGCCGCGCAGTTTCGCGCCGTTCTGCGTTCTGTGCATGCGCAGATCGCTCTGTGACGGCTCTTCTGGGTTGCAATATACTCGCCATGGGCAGGTAGATTACATTATTTGTTGAGCCCTGCTAATAACAATAAAAGAATCTACATGCATGCTAATAAGCTTTCCAGAGATCACAACCCCCAACTTCAGCATGGGCTCTGGTAAAAACTAGACCTTCAAATCCCAAAAAGGGTTTTTTCTGTTTTTACAAGTTCATAACAACCTCAGCTTAGAATTAGAGCCACCATGAATAGTTCAGCCTTTCCTTTATGCACCTTTAACTGTGGCCTCAAGTAACAGATAATTAGAAAATACAGGCCTACTCCTCAGAGTATAGCTTTAAAAAGTTGGGGGTTTGCATTTCCAGGGGCAGGAAATCAGTATTCTCCTCTCTCTCTAGATTTCCCAGGAAAACCATTTTGCCTGTCGTATCCCAAAAGACCATTCTTGTCTGCCACATTGTTCAATATAATCCTTTGGAAGCCCCGGGGGCCACAATGATACTCACAGCACATGCCGAGGGACGCAACTCAAGTGTGGTTGCATATACATGAAAATACATATGCAAATAGCTTATTTCACACTGATGGGCATGAATACAAAGATTAAGACTTAAGCCGTGGCGCCAGACCCAAACGTGGCCAGTCAGCACTGCCCACAAGGATAAGCAGCCAGCACTTCCCACAATGCATCAGCACTCCTGGCACCTCCTCCCTGGGTCTAGAAATGCCAAAACTCTGTACCGGTCTGTTCCAGCCAGCCCGTTCATTTGTGTCTTTCAGTGCGCACCCTGCCTGGGAGATGCCTCACTGTTGTGGAGCGTGTTCCCAGTGGAGGCCCTGTTCAAAGGATCCTACCCGCAGACTGTGTGCTGAGCCCCGTATAAACCGAAACTGCACTGCGGGCCTGATCTAGGCCCTCAATACTGCACAACCTTTGCATTTAATATAACAGACTCCAAAGCTAATTAAGAGTAATTCAATAAGCTTTTCCAAGGTTATTGAAGGAAATTGCCATATCTGTCACAACAACAGAGAAAAGTGATAGAGACAAGTATAAACCCTCCAAAAGCAATGCTGAACGTATGACCAAAGAAGCAGAAAACCAAAAGAGGATGAAAGCCAAAGGAAGGAAACAAGTCAAGAAGGTTATTACTGGCTGTGTTAAAGGGCAGTAGGAAAGGTCAAGAAGGAAAAGCATAGGATTGAGGTTCCATAATCAAGGAAGAACAGTTTTGTATTATGAAGAGGCTCTCCAGTCAAAAGGCAGTTGGTGTTGGCAGAGATTTCTTAAGAGATAATTCCCTTCGTTCTCATGAACAAAGTAGCTATTGTACTTCTCACATTTATTATAATTGCTTGCTTAGCTGCCTAATAAGTATAATTTACATATGTCATCAGAAAAATAAGTTCATGATTGTAATGAAAAACGTTCATGCAGTTCAGCAGTCCAAAATGCCTTGGCTTAATATATTCATTCATTTCAGCTAAGTCTACACTACAGCACTTTTGATCGTACCCATTATTTTGAAATATAACGGGCTTACTATTCTGACGTCCCTGTAAATCTTATTCCATGAGGAGTAAGGGATGTTTTGGAAGTGTGATTTATTTCAAAATAAGTGCTGTGTAAACATCAACGTATTTTGAAATAAGCTATTTCGAAACTGACTTGAAATAAGCAACGCAATTTGCGTAGCACCCTTACAGCACATCTATACAGCAGGGCTTAACTCGAAATAAGCTACACAAATTGAGCTATGTCAATTGTGTAGTTTATTTTAAAATACTGTAGCTTATTTCAAGTTTTGGTGTTGTCTACATAGTACTTATTTAGAAACAGAGCATTCTTCCTCTGACTTCCCTTACTCACAAAATGAGGGTTATGGGAGTCAGAGTAAAAAGTCCTCCAGCTTGACAGTATTTCAACATCATGTTGAAATAAGTGCCAGCTGTGTAGATCTGGGCTATGTTATTTTGAAGTAACGTTCTTGTGTAGACATAGCCTTAGTATTTAGTGGCACAATGACATTGTCTATAATAATATTACCAGAATGTTCCACTTGCTCAGGAATGATAGGTAAAAGGAAAAGGGAGGAGGTATTGTCTTATCTATTAAAAATGTATACACTTGAATTGAAGTTGAGATGGAAATAAGAGACAGACTTTCTGAAAATCTCTGGGTAAGGACAAATGAAATAAAAATAAGGGTGCTGTTATGGTAGGAGTCTACTACAGACCACTTAACCAGGGGGATGGGATGGCTGAAGTGTTATTTAAACAACTATCAGAATCATCTAAGCACAGAACTTGTGATGGGACACTTAAATTAACCAGACATCTGGTTGGGAAACTAACACAGCAGGGCACAGATTAGCCAACAAGTTCTTAGAATGTATTGGAGACAATATTTTTTATTTCAGAAGTGATCACAAAATGATGGAGTTGATGATTGTAAGGAATGGTAAGGGACAAAACAGCATGTAATGGACAGGAGGACTTCTGACCAGCACCCAGTGACTAAGAGGTTAAACTCAGATAGCTAAAAAAGGTGTTGGCCAGGGGACCGGGAGAACCAATCGAGATAAGAGTGTTGAAATTTGAATTGGATATAGATTCCTTGCTAGTTTTCCTTGTGTGTAGAGATAAACCAGGAGTTGAGAGAGACAGAATGATTTAAACCCAGGCAGGGCTACTATGTCTCCAAGGAATTTGGGGCATGGGAGTGGACTGAACAAAGAGAAAATTGGAAGCAGGTAAAGGGAATAGTGAATCCAGTAACGTTCAGGGTAATTTTTCTTTATTTTGTGGTTTGGTTTGAACTGCTCTGTGTGAATCTATTTACTACCTTGTATTGTGTCCAGAGACTTTTCTCTATGTTTTAATTTGTTTTCCTTAGTTGCTCTGTAACATCTAGCAACCAAGTATGCTTTATCAAGTTTATCTTTTGTTTTTTAATAAAAATCACTTTATTTTTTGTATTTTTTATATTTATTTATTTGTCCTGGAAGGTCTGTCTGTGTGTATCTGCATGCCTCTGACTGAGGGGTCAGCTACCCCTGCAGCTTGTTTTTCTTTTCTTTTTTCAAGCTCTTTTGGGGCAAAAGAGCTTGGCCTACCCATGGGGGTGGTTTCAAATGCTCACCCCTGATTTTTAGGGATAAAAAAGCACTGGATGGTAGCAGCGATTCCCCAAAATCTGTGTATTATGATTCGGGGGGGGAGGAGGAGAGGGTTTTTTTTGTAACCAGTGCCTGTACAGGCAAGATTTTGAAGCTCTCTCAAAGGCTCTCACCTTCTGCACTCGGCGTGCTAGAGTGGGAAACAGCCCTGACACAGCACAATAAAGATAATGGATTTCAAGAAGACAGATTTTAGCAAACTTCAGGAATTGGTAGGTACGATCCCATGGGAAGCACATCCAAGAGAAAAACAGTTCAAGAGAGTTGGCAGAAGAGAGACATTATTAAAGGCTGAAGAACAAACTAATCCACTGCATAGGAAATATGGCAAGAGACTACCCTAGCTTAACCAAGAGATCTTCAATGATCTAAAACTTAAAAAAAAAGAGTCTTACAAAAAGTGGAAACTAGCTAAAATTCAAAGGATGTATATAAACAAATTACACAAGTATGTAGGGACAAAATGCGATTAAACTAGCTAGAGACATAAAGGGTAACAAGAAAGTATTCTACAAATACATTAGAAGCATGAGGAAGACCAAGGATATGGTGAAAGGGAAAAACAAAAACAGAAAATGTGGAAAAGACAGAAGTGCTGTGTGATTTTTTTTTAACTTTTCAATAAAAAGGTTAGTAGTGTTTGGATATCTATCATGAAATACATCCTAGAATACGCAAGGCGATAACTGAGGAGATGTCTGAGCCATTAGCCATCATCTTTGAAAAGTCATAAAAGACAAGAGAGGTTCCAGAGGACTGACAAAAGACAAATATAGTGCCCACCCATAAAAAGGAAGAAAAGGGCAACCCAGGGAATTACAGACCAGTCATCTTAACTTCAGTGCTCAGAAAGATAATGGAGCAAAAAATTAAGCAATCAATTTGCAAACATTTAGAAGATAATATGATGATAAATAATAGCTTGGATTAATCAAGAACTAATTGTGTCAAACTAACCTAATAGCTTTCTTTGATAGGGCAACAAGCCATGTGGATGGGAAGGAAACAATAGATGTGATAGATCTTGATTTTACTAAGGCGTTGATATTTTCTTGCATGACCTTCTTATAAACAAACTAGGAAAATATAACCTAGATGGATCTACTATAAGGTGGGAGCACAATTGGTTGAAAAACATTCCCAGAGAATAATTATCAATAGTTCACAGTCATGCTGGAAGGGCATAATGAGTGGGATTCCACAGAGAATGGTTCTAGATTCTGTTCTGTTCAATATTTTCATCAATGATTTAGATAATGGCATAGAGAGTACACATAAAGTCTGTGGATAATACCAAGTTGGGAGAGGTTGCCAGTGTTTTGAAGGATAGGATTAAAATTCAAGATGATCTGGAGAACCTGGAGAAATGGTCTGAAGTAAACAGGATGAAATTCAATGAGGACAAATGAAAAGTACTCCACTTAGGAAAGAACAATCGGTTGCACACATACAAAATGGGAAGTGGCTGCCTAGGAAGGAATACTACAGAAAGGAATTCACAAGCTAAATATGTCATTAATGTAAACACTGGGGCAACGTCTACACTGGCATGATTTTGCGCAAATACTTTTAACGCAAGAGTTTTCGCGTTAAAGTATTTGCGCAAGAGAGCGTCTACACTGGCATGTGCCTTTGCGCAAGAGATGTGCTTTTGCACAAAAGCATCCATGCCAGTGTAGACGCTCTCTTGTGCAAGAAAGCGCCGATTGCCATTTTAGCCATCGGGCTTTCTTGCGCAAGAAATTCATGTTGCCTATTTCAAGAAATTCAAGAACAGTTGCGCAAGAGGGCTTTTTTCTGAGCAGGAGCATCATAGTTCTTGCGCAAGAAGCACTGATTTCTTACATTAGAATGTCAGTGTTCTTGCGCAAGAACTCCCCGCCAGTCTAGACAGGCAGCATGCTTTTGCGCAAAATCATGCCAATGTAGACACAGCCTGTGGCAAAAAAGCAAACCTGCTTAAATTGTAGAAAGGGAAGTTTAGGTTGGACATTAGGAAAAACTTCCAGTCAGGTAGGTTGCGGAAACTCCCTTATTGGATATTTTTAAAAGCAGGTTAGACAAATACCTGCCAGGAATGGTCGAGAGAATACTTAATCCTGCCATGAGGGCAGGGGACTGGACTACATAACTGCTCGAGGTCCCGTCTACGGATGTAAAAACCACCTAAAACAGTTAACCAGTTAAATGGTTTGTTTAACCAGTTAACTATCTGTTATGGACGGGGAGCTGCTCCAGCCCAGCCCTGGCTCACAGTGGGCAGCAGGCGCTGCTTCAGTCCTGCTTCACTGTGGCAATGGGGACTGCTCCAGCCTGGCCCCAGCTCACCACAGCCATGGGCGGCGGGGGGACTGCTCTAGCCCTGCCAACTGTGCGAGGCCTTCCAGATAACTGGTTACCCTGTAAGCATTCTGATAAGACTAATTGGGCAACCAGTTAACTGTTTAACCTTTTACATTCTTAGTCCCTTTCACTCCTATAATTCTAGGAGGCTGGCTTAAGTATCCAGAAGAGCACAGAAAGCAGAAAATTAAATTCCCATTGCCATGGTGAATTATATACACTATTGAAGATAGCTTAACTCCCAGGACAAGCTGAGAAACAGTCCTTTTGAACAAAAGCACTGCACTCACAAAGAACTTCATCACAACTGAGAACGCATTACTCTGACGAGGAGTTAAGAATCCTTCCAAATCCCTTTTTGTGGAGACTCTTCCAACTATCAGCATTGTCTGAAAATGGAGCTGCTAACAATCATGAAATAGATTCATTGCATCTTAGTGCCTAAAAAAGGCACCTCTGCTAAGCTGTGCCAATGGGAACATATATAATGGTTTATGAATGACCAGGAGACAGGCCTTTTAAGGACTTCCCCATTACTGTTGTGCTAGTTAGCTGACACTAATACAGTGGTATTTGGATATTTTCCAAAGCTAGAACTACCTAGGAATGACAACAATGCTCTTTACAAGTTTTTTCATATCACAAAGTAGAGCCAGACACACAATTCACAATATCAAGTCACTTCCCACCGTGAAGAGTCATTTTATCCCTCCTCCCCAATACAACCAAGGAGCCCTGTGAGGAGCTGTATCTCTCAGGCAGGGATGGAGAATCGTTTTTCTACCAGGACCACTGACTCAGAAAAAATCAATCCCAGTTCCACAGGTAGAAGAGGATGTGGAGGCTCTGGGCTTCCCCCCAACAGCAGGGTGAGCTAATGTTCACAGCTCCAGCTCCACAGAGGGGTGCAGAGGTTCGGGTGGGGACAGAAATGAAGGGTTCAGGATGTGGGAAGGGGCTCTGGACTGGGGGTTGGAGTGCAGGGGGTGAGGACTTTGTATGGGGGTGTGGGCTCTGGGGCAGGGATGAGAGGTTTACATTGCAGGAGGGGGCACTAGGCAGGGGCCAAGGGGTTTGGAGTGTAGGGCAGGGAACTGAAGTGCAGATGCAGGGTCTGGGAGGGAATTCTGACCAGGTGCAGGAGGGTTTGGGTGGGGCCTAGGAGGCAGTTGAGAAGCAGGAGGAGGTTCCAACCTGGGGCAGGGGGGTTGGGTTTAAATGACGGGCCAGAAGTGGCCTATAGGCCAGAGGTTCTAAGGGGTGCATTTGAAACTTAATGCTTCCCAGAGCTCTGCCTTGGAGCAATGCACCTATGCAATGTGTACAAATAGCATAATGTAATCCATAGGATTTAAATTCTTTGCAGCAGGGAATGTCCTTTACTCTGTACCCTCCTAACACAGTGGGACTCCAAGTTTTGTTTATTCCTAAGGGTGCTAGTGAATGCAAATAATAAACAATAATAATCTTTACAATTTACAAAGGTTGTTGGGTTGGATTCTTATCCGGGTGGCCCTGGCATTGCATCTGGTTGTCTCCGTTTGTGTTTATCTGGACGCTGGTATAGCACCAATTACCATGTTCTTCAAATGCCTCCCAGAGTGATAATGTGATTATTATAAAGTAACAGTAAAGTTATCTTTCCCTCTCTGTGCTCCAGCCAGCAAGGATAGGGATAGGTGAGTGTTGTGTTTTGTTCTGAAGGTGTGATAGGTTGTAATCACTTGGGTGATGTCTACACCGTGCCCGTTTTGTGCAAGAAATATGCAAATGAGGCTAAGCGTGGAATATTGCCGAGCCTCATTTGCATAATTAATGAGACTCCGTTTTTGCACAAAAACTACTCTTATACAAGAGCCGTTCTTCCTGAAAAAAATGCAGAAGAGTGGCTCTTCTGCAAGTGGGGGATTTTGTACAAAAATGAGCCGTGCAGTCGGCTCCTTTTTGCACAAAAGCCCCTTGTGCAAAAACGGAGCCTAATTAATGATGCAAATGAGGCGTGGCGATAGTCCACCCTTAGCCTCATTTGCATATTTTGTGTGCAAAATAGGAGCAGTGTAAACATAGCCTTGGGGGTTTATTTCTCTTTCTGGATTAGCAAATGTTGTCCGAGGCAGGTCTTTTCCAGCCTTCTGCGCATAGGAAGCCTTGCATTTTGCTTTGGTGCTATAAATCCTGTCCTTAACCTCATAATCCAGAAAGATGATGACTGTTTGGTGGTGGAGAATGTATGTGAAAATCCAAGTCTGTTACCAGATAATTTGGATACAGAAGAAAGAACTGATCTAATAAATCATTCACCATAAATAGTTCACCCAGCTCTAATAGTAGATGAAGATGTCTCTCTGTCCTGGGCATTTCTAAGGAATCCATCATTGCAGTCTCTAGGGGTACGTCTAGACTACAAGCCTCTTTTGAAAGAGATCACAAGACAGCCACAAGAGTTTTGAAAAAGCGATCCACTTTTTCGAAAGAGAGCACCCAGGCAACCTGGATGATCTCTTTAGAAAAAGCCCTGTTTGCATTCAAGAATGCCTTTTTTCGAAAGAAAGAAAGAAAGAAAGAAAGAAAGAAAGAAAGAAAGAAAGAAAGAAAGAAAGAAAGAAAGAAAGAAAGAAAGAAAGAAAGAAAGAAAGAAAGAAAGAAAGAAAGCTTTCTTGGTAAAAGTAGGTTTACCGATTTTGAAAAAACTACTGTGTTCTTTTAATTTAATTTCAAAAGAACGTGATGGCAGTGTAGATGCAGGTGAAGTTTTTTTGAGAAAAGGTCACTTTTTTCGAAAAAACTCCGTAGTATAAACACACCCTAGGTGCTGACGTAATGCATTAAAAAGGTTTTAACACCTACTAACCAAACAGAAACAAGAATAGGTTCTGTGTCCCAGAGGTTTTAACGGTGGAAATATCTGCTCTGCTTTCAGACACTCATCAGTTGTTAGTGGTGAAACAGAGCTAGATGAACACTTGAACCTTTCCCATGATGTTACCTGATGAGAGTTCCAGAAACACATTTGAACCCAGTCTTAACTTTGGATGCCATTTTAACTAGATTTACCAAATACTTCAGTTTAAACACACACACTGGATTAGTTTAGTTTAAAAATTAAACAAATTTAATTAACTACAATTTGAGAGTTTTAAAGTGAGTACAAATATAAAAGTATTAAAAACAGAAATGGTTGCAAGAGAAATAAAGATAAAATGCTTCCTAGTAGCTAAAACTTAACAAGTTAGAGTTGGTTCAAGGTCAGAGCCTCTCTGTTTCCCACCCAAGGCTAACCAAATTCTCAAGCCAGGATCTCCTGCAAAATCAGAGGGTTGGTTCCTTTGTTTCCTTAGGTGAAATGGCAAAAGATTGGTGGAAGTATCTTGAAGTGTTTTGGCTCCTCACTTTTACAGTCCAGTCTCCCTTTGAAATGCATTTTCCTGAGGGTTCTCTGTAGGGATGTTAAATTGCAGTTATCTGACAAATCACGTAGTCGATACAATTTGTATTGATTACATGATTAGTCAATAAGGACTGCTCTGCAGCAGGGGTAGTTCCAGGAGCCCAATCCTTGGCAGCTGTGAACAGGGGCTGCTTGGCTGAAGCAGCCCCTAACCGCAAGAAGGAGACAGCTCCATGCTGGGGCCCCAGTAGAGAGGGGCTGCTGCCGGACCAGCCTCTGCCCACAGTGAACCCTGGCCCGCCGCAGGCAGAGACTGTTTGCAGCAGCCTCCCCTATCCCCATCCCTGGCTGCCCCTGGTAGAGGCAGCGGGGGGGGGAGGGGGGAAGGGGCGTGGGCAGGTGGCTGGCCTTTTAAGCTGGCTCCCCCCAGCACTGGCTCCTGTTTGACTACTCATAAACATCCCTAGTTCCCTGAGATCAAGTTCATTCCAGCTACAAGGATGGAAACATGGAGTTGTGTGGCGAAAGAGGTCCATGCTATTATTCCAAAATACAGATTTGTTCCTGCCATTTTGGTTGCCCAAAAAAATGGCCGCCTGACAAGTTATTGCCAATCAACTTTGATGACCACTGGCTAGAAGTGTCAGCTTCTTTGTCTTTGAGAAACCATTTTCCCTCTCCCCAGACTTGTCTGGTAAACACACTGAAGTCATCATTTCAGCTCATATTCATAACTCTTGACACGTATGTTGAACGCACAGTACACTAGAATATTAATGATCAGTGTATTAATCATTTTTAAATGATACCTCACAAGGCTTCTTTTCCAAAAAGATAATTACATTAATGTATAGGGTATTAATACAAGGATGCTTTCGGTCAAAGTCCCATAACCCTTTTGTTTATTTTAACCAGGTCAGCATCTTCTGGCTCTCAAAGGAATAGGACCTAGTTTGACATTTTAATTTATACAGATGGAAGAGGCTGCAGACAAACAATACTGTATTAATATACAGTATATATCATTCCAGTTTTTGTTGTGAATGCAATTTAAGAAAAAAATCTAAACCGTTAAAAAAAAATTCTACTGAGATCCCTTCTCTCCCCCTCCCTTGGCTAAACGAGTTCATGCTACTACTTTCCATGACATCCAATTCATAGGCAAGGAGATTAGTGTGATCCTCTTATGAATGTGGGTGCACTTGCAGCACCTTTGTGAAAAGGCACAGGTCTGCAGGCAGTCATTGCTATGGAACAGAAACTGGGCAGTGTAACCATATAGTTCTCTGCCTTGTTAACTAGCATGGAGCTGTTTGATTGACAGAGCTAAATTAGGTCACAACAGCTGCATAAAACCAGGAGAAGGCTGGACAGGGAAAACTTGGTTAATGAGATACTGTACATTTCTGAAAGATTATAATAGAGGTGAAGGGTGTTTTTAGTTCACTAATATCTAACTTCTGAAAAATGCTATTTATTTACTTGAGAACTTGATGTACTTTAATCAGCGGGCCTGACGCGCTCAGAAGTGGAAAAGGAAGGCGGCTTCTTACTACTTCTGCAAAAGTTCATTAGTTGAATGAGTCATTCTAAACAGACCTCATCTTTATTCTTTTTTCCTCCCGCCTTCTGCCTTTAATCTTTCAACACAAAATCACATCTTTCTTATCACCAAGTACGTGGATGAACTGTAACCCTGCCAAGTAGCCTAGTGAACTGGTTCAGAAGAATTCCCACGTGGGCTGCATTCCAATTCGGAAGAAACTTCCCCCTCTCCTCAGTTCCCACCTACAGAGAGTCCAATCTAGCAACTCTTTATTCTGCCAGCAGTCCCACTAAAAACAATGGGATGCTGAAAGACTACAGGATTAGGCCCCAAAGATGTAAAATGGGACTTATATCAGCATATGATTCATAGTGCTACAGCATGAAAAAGGATTAGAGATATGGAGTCATTGATATGCTACTTTTCGAAGATTTAAAGCATTACCAGGAGAAAGAGTGGAAGTAACTGGTGTTCCTTTGCATGTAGGGCATCTCTATATCATTAAGAGATAATGCCATTGGATATTTTGGCACCACAATTGTGGGAAGATGCATGAATTCCTTTATTTTTGTGACACTGAAGAGTCTTATTAATGGGGTTTATTTTTCCCCTCTGAACATTTAAATTCATTAATTAATTGAATCAGATGCTACTTGTTATAGAATTTTAAAATGCTGTGATGGGTAGTTAAAAATTCAACAAAATGAGTGTACAAACTCATGTATGTAGCCTAATTTACACGTGTTTACAAACGAATGGAATCAAAATCCAGATTATTTGAGGGAGCTGCGAAAGAATGGGCCTTATTCTCAGTGGTTATGTTGCTTGTTTGGGGGTCAGGAGGCCCCCATTCCCTATTCTGACAGACTTCATGTGTGACTTTGGGTGAGTCATTTAGTTTCTTTGCTTAATAGCCCACCTGTAAAATAATAATATGGGGGAATAAAGAACTTCCCCTACCTCATGAGGATTTTAGGATGCTCATTATATTAATAAAGCAGAAGTAAAGAGTTTATTTTGGCTTTGTATTTCACACTGATCTTCCTGGTTCTGCTGCCCACAATTCAAGAAGGATGTTGATACATTGGAGAAGGTTCAGAGAAGATCCATAAGCTGGGCTCGACAAACTACTGAATCTACACGCCTGTGGCGAGTAGATTTCATCCCGGCGCCCTGTTTACCGGTGGAGCGCACATGCATAATGCGGCTCTTGCGCATGCGCAGTGCGAGGCTGGCGAGCAGCTTTTGCCGCCGTTTGTCAAGCCCTGTCCATGAGGATGATGAAAGGATTAGAAAACATGCCTTTGAGTGACAGATTCAAGGAACTCAATATATTTAGTTTAACACAGAGATGGTTAAGCGGTGACTTGATTACAGTGTATAAGGACCTATGTTGAGAACAAATATTTAATAACGGGCTCTTCAGTCTAGCAGAGGAAGGTACATCAAGATCCAATGGTTGTAAATTGAAGCTAGACAAATACATATGGAAAATAAGGTGTACATTTTTAACAATGAGAATAATTAACAATTAGAACAATTTACTCTGGAGCATGGTGGATTCTCCATCACTGACAGTTTTTAAATGAAAACTGGTTTTTGCTCTAAAGGATCTGTTCTGGGAATTATTTGGGGGATATTCTATGGCCTATGCTATTCATGAAATTAGCCTTGAGCACAATGTTTTTTTCTGGCCTTAGAATCTATGAATGATTGTGCCACATTCTGGGTGTGTCTAAACTACATGGCTTCTTCGATGGAGCCATGTAGATTAGGCTGATCGGCAGAGGGAAATGAAGCCATAATTTAAATGAAGCCGCGAGGCATACCTGCGCCAGTCGACAAAGGCTTCCTTGTCGACAGCGGTGTGTCCAGACTGCCCCGATCTACCGACAAACAGCTGATCATCAGCTGGTTGGCAGAGCGCGACAGCCATTTAAATTTAAATGAAGCTGCAATTATTTAAATTGTGGCTTCATTTCCCTCTGCCGATCAGCCTAATCTATATATCTCCATAGACGGAGCCATGTAGTTTAGACACACCCTCTGATACTATAATGGGGGGAGGGGGTGAAGAGAAGGATTTTATAAATACCTAAGACACAGAGACACTTTCAAGCTTGAGGGGAGGGAAGAGGATCTGTGGTCCTCAATCAGGGGTCTGAGCCTCTGCAGGGCTGCAAACAGGTTTCAGGGGATCCACCAAAGACAGCTGGTGTTAAATACATTGGGGCCTAAGGCACAAAGCCTGTACTTCCCTGAGACCTGCTACCTGGGGCTGAAGCCAAAGCCTGTGCAACTTAGCTTGTAGGGACCCCTATGGCAAAAAAATAGTTGTTGTGGCCCAGTTGGGCGGTAGAATTTTTACAGCATGTTCGGGGGGGGGCCTCAGAAAGAAAAATGGTTGAGAACCCCTGGCCTAGAACTTGTCTATAAGGAAGAAGAATCTAATATATAAAGGAGAATGTTTGTATGTTTGTGCGCTAATAACTTGGACACTATAAGAGCTACCGCAACCAAACTTTGCATGGGATAACATTTTATGAGGAGAAGGTTTTAAGGTACGGTGGGAGGGAAGAGATGAGAGAGCGACGCCTCTCCCCGGGGCTGCATGGAGCTTGGCAGAGCGGGGAGAAGCAGCTTCCCGGGGGAAGCAGCAGGGACAGTCACTCACTAAGGCTGGCAGAGGGACAAGGAAGCGGAGGGCGGGCTCAGGCACCAGCGGCAGGCACGCAACTCCTTTCCTCTTCCCTCCCCTCAGGCTCCTCACCTCAGTTATATCAACTGTCAACTTATATTTCAACAATGTATACTCACTCTATTTTTCGGTAACTCACTTTAATTATTGAACGGATTATATTATTTTTCCTAAAAAAATTGATCAATTACATTTTTTAGCCCATTTTACAAAAATATTATGCCATTTAAAAAAAAAGGCAGCTCGGAAGAAAGACTGCAGGTGCAAAAAGAATGGCTTTATCAAGAGCACCTGAACGTGTAGATACACAAGGACAGTCACTGAAAGTACTTGGAATTGATTTGGAGACATCTTGCTTTTCACATGGACAACTCTATGTTGCGTGTTAAAGAGTTGGAAGTGGAAAAAATTTGTACATATTTGTTAAGAATAATGAAACAAAAAATAAAGTTTACAATAAAGTATTTGATAACATGTAAAATTGGTTGTTTTATACGTTTTTTATATATATTTTAATCCCTATAGAACTCAGTGCAACTTTTCTACCATTCAAAAAATGATAATGGACTACTGTTTTCCTAAATTTTGTTCCTCCACTTTCCCGAGCAACGCTAGGTAACTCCAGCTAGTCTTTAAATATTGGACTCTCTCCCCACAAAAAAAAAAAAAAAATAAGGGGGGAATTGTTTGGATGTTTAGAGGCAAGGGCCTGATTCAAAGTCTACTGAAATCAGTGCAAGTCTGTCCACTGATTTCAGTGGGCTCTTAATGAACCTCTAAATGATCTCCTATGGAAGTAAGTGTACTTGTGATCTCACTTGCTTCTGGCTCTGGAAACGGGGAGCTGATGTGGTTTTTTCAGACAGCATGTAAATTTCTCATTTTATTGAAGCATCTCCTTTTTGTAATGTGAGTGGCAGATGGGGCAAGTGGAAATTGCATATTAAAAACAGCAGAAGCTAATATCAGTTTGAATTTGTTCAGACACTGATTATTATCCAATGCTTGGAATGACAGACATCTGCAAATCCCTCGTTAAGACAGGAGTTCTTGATGTTCTAAATAACAGCTGTGGATTTTCTTGAGCTATCTAAATCAAATATCTGATTTAGCCACAGAAACCTCACAATATTGCATTAGCTCAGTAAAAATTAAACAGCTTTGGCTTTTCAGTGCTCACTGACTCCTTGGCATTAACATCAAAATCCCACAATGGCAAAACCCACTGTGGGGATTACAGCATGTAAACAGTCCATTTAATCCAGAGCTCTGTGGGAGATTAACATGAAGGAGCAAAAAGGTGCAAAATACAATTTAATTAGATCATATTCTAGAATCATCAGCACATAGATTCCTCTTTATTGCAGGGTTGTGACGTGCTTATTTTGATAGGGAACTAATATCAACTTTCATCAATAATAAGTATATTATTAATATCTGGGGTTGGGGCAATTTGGCGGATGGACAATGAAACAGATCTTAGAGGACATGGATTTCAGAGCTATCGCCACCACAAGAGAGATATTTCACTTGAGAGCACAGTTCCTGCCTTTCCAAAACTTCCAGTGTTCTCTGGAGCACTGTAGTTTTAAAGACTACTAAAGATTTGTCTACATTTGTTTCACTAAACCGGCAGTGAACAAAAGGCCCTCCACGGGCTGCATCCGGCCCGCCAAATGAGTATATCCAGCCCATGGAGGCCCTGCCGCTCCCCTGCCGCCAGGCCAATCAGGATCTGGGGGTGGGGGAGTGCACAAAATTTCCTCCTGCCCTGTCCCCATCCTGTAAGGAGTTCAGGGTGCTTAGAAGTGTCGTACACTCCTGGAAGGGCAGGAGGAGACTTCGCATGCTACCCCTACCCCCAAAACCTGATTGGCTTGGTGGTGGAGAGTGGGAGCGTGCAAAGTTTCTGCCCACCCTGTGAGGGGCTCAGCACTTAAAGTCAACTGCCAGCTGCTACTCAGCTGATGCATGACTCTAAGCGCAGTGCTCCCTTGCAGGGCGGGAGCAGGGAGCGAGAGACTTCACGTGCTTCCCCTCCCCAGGCCCTGATTGACCTGGGGACAGCAGGGGGGAGCATGTGAAGTCTTCTCCCACCACCAGGGGCCTGGGTATCTAGAAGGAACTGCCAGCTATTCAGAACAGCTGGTGGTTCTGTCTGGGGGGGGAGGGAGATGCTCCCCCACCTCCAGACCAATCAGAGTTTGTGGGTGGGGAAGTACAGATGTGTCCTCGCCTGCTCCTTCCGCCAGAAGACCCACTCCTTCCCATTTAGGCCCCACCCCTTCCAGGTCAGCTCAGGGCCACTTAAAAAATTTCTGAAGTGGCCCCCGGTCAAAAATTATTGCCAGCCCCTGCATTAAACAGTCTCAGAAAGAACACATACAGCCTGATCAAGACTCATTGAAGTCTGTGGAAAGATATCGATTAACTTCAATAGGATTTGGATTAGGCCCTTTATGAGGTAGACAGAACATGTAGTACAGCCAACCTCAATTATCCATAAATCACAAATGAGGCCCCCATGAATCAGCTTACAAAATGATGAATTTATCAAATAAATAAAGGGGAAGTAGGAGTATCTGCTCTTTGGCTTTTGAGCCTTTTAAGATCCACATTTTCAAGTTTTCTCCACAACCTTAAGGGACAAAAACTCGAAGTTGAGATTCTCATGTAATCATCTGTCTTCAGGATCTAGAACTTCAACAGAAACACCAAGTTTCCCAATAAAATTGTGGGAACTGACAACATGGTAACATGGTCCTAAGAATACTCTCATTTATATGGATAGAAATACAGATAGAAATCAGGAGACATTCCTCAGAAGCCAATGACATTAGGGCAAAATTCCATGTGAAATCCGAATCTTGCGTGTAGCAGCTATGTTGAAATTCTCCCACCCATTCAAGGCACAAGGCCACTCACCTGAAGTGCCTTCCAGTAGCAGGCTGCAGCAGAACAGGTGTGCCAGCCTCAGTTTCCCTTTTTCAGAGTCTCCAGTAACTCCAAGACAGCTCTCCTAACAGTACTCCTCCTTAGTACTGGTTTATTATCACAAACGTAGTGAAGTCCCCAAGCACAGGCCATTTAACACGCTGTGTCCATCCCCTTGTCCATGAAGTATGGCATGTGCTGTCAAATATTTGCTGCCATACCTAGACTCCTTCCTTGTCAGTCCTCTTCTATCAGAACAACCACCTAGCCCTACCAGCTGGGGACAGCTCTGCTCTTGCCAGCAGGAAACCTGCCCTGCCCTACCAACTTCTCTGCAGGGAGATCATGTTCACCAGGGGAGCATCCCTCATGCCCCAGCCCTCTGTGTTCCCCTGTGTCCAGGTCTTCCTGTTTCCCTACTGTTTCCCTACTTTCAGCCCTCTCTGGTGCTTGTCTCTGGGGGTATGTCTACACTCTGGGGGATGTCCAGTGTGAAGTCAGCAGGCAGCCTCCACTGCTGCTTTCTATCCATCAGCCTTCTCTATCCCTGACTCTCTGGCTTGAGGAGTCATCTAGGAAACCTCTCCCCAGCTGCTCTCCTGCCTTTTGCCTTCCCTAGGAACCATCTGCTTCCTTCAGTCTCCTGGTCTTTGGCAGCTCTCAGCTGCCAATCTGACTCTCTCACTCCCAGGCAATTCTCACCTGCTCTTTCCCAGGTAGCTGTGACTCACCAGGTCTCTCTTCCCTCTATGGCCTAGATGCCCTAATTTAAATCTGAGGTCAGCTAAAAGCCACGGTCCATTGGCTTCTTCCCTCTTACATACCCAGTGCCATCCTGTGACAGGCCTCCATGCAGCGGAAGTTTGGCAGTTTCACTCTACAAGGAATGATGACCATAGTGAGCACACAGGACTTCACCATGAATGCCAGAGTGCAGGCCTGCTCCACCCAGGCTGACCCAAATGGTTCATTTAAGGTAGGGCTGATGCACTGGATTAAAAATATTACTTGGATGTGGTAGTTCCAGTTCCTAACTCCCACTGTAGGACATGAACAGCAGCTGAAATTGCTACTCCACCATAAGTACTAAAACAGCTACTATGAAACCAGATTGGCAGAGCTGTTCTATCTCTTGCACATCGGTGTGGGTTGGCACAGAGATGGGGCATGTGAAATTCATCCTATTAGAATAGCACCCAAAGAATACATTTGCACAAATCTTTATTCAAGGTTAATTTCCAATGAAGGAAAAAACAAACTCTGTTGTTAGTATTTGGGCTTGCCAAGGAGGAGGGATACCTATGGAAAATCTATTCTGCTAGGGTATGTCTACACTACCCCGCTAGTTCGAACTAGCGGGGGTAATGTAGTTATCCGCAGTTGCAAATGAAGCCCGGGATTTGAATTTCCCGGGCTTCATTTGCATGAAGCCGGCCGGCGCCATTTTTAAATGCCGGCTAGTTCGGACCCCGGCTACACGCAGCACGGGGTCCGAACTAGCCGGCATTTAAAAATGGCGCCGGACGGCTTCATGCAAATGAAGCCCGGGAAATTCAAAACCCGGGCTTCATTTGCAACTGCGGATGACTACATTACCCCCGCTAGTTCGAACTAGCGGGGTAGTGTAGACATACCCCTATTTAGTAACCATAATTATATTTCATTTTCATGGGCTCCTGATGTTCTTGGTTCTTGTCTGTTGTGGACAAGTCAGTGTCAAAAACACCGTGAGAGGAGGAGTTGTGTGTGCATTTCTGACCCGACTGAAGTAGAAGCTTCAGGAAATCTCACATGAAAGTCTTAGGGTAGCCACCAAATTCTGAAAACTGAAGTGGTTCTGATAAGCATGTGAATATTTTAGAACTTCATTTCCCTTCATCATAGATATCTAACCCTCATTACTGCTAATTATGCATAACTGAGCAGAAATATACCCAGAGGCCTGGTACACTAAGCCCTAGTCTACATATTTTTGAAATAATAAGTGGAGTGTTCACACTACCAAGCCCGTTATTTTGAAATAACAGGCTGGTTATTTCAAAATCTGTACTTCTGCTTTCCTTGCGGAATAATGCTAATTTCAAAATAGCATTAGTGTGGATGTTCCGCTGCTGCTATTTCAAAATAACTGCTCCCCAAAGTAATTTGAAATAATTACTCCCCAGTGCTTCCTGGGGCTCTGAGTCAAGGTAGCACGACCACAATAACAGAACCTGCCTCAGACTAATTTCAAGGCTTCCCCGTAGTATGGACACACTATTTCAATTTTGTTATTCTGGGTATTATTAAATCGATTTTAGTTATTTCAAAATGGCTTCCTATATAAACATGCCCTAAAACCACTTAACAGAGTGAGGCAAAATGGCCAATGTAAACAAGAATCAGGCCAATTGTTTCCTCAGAGAACAGCATTATGAATTCCTTTATAAAGTCCTTATAGACTATCTTTAGTTTATCCAAGAACAATAAAAAATTTTTTGATAGGATTCTCTTTGTGTAAAGTAAGATGGCATCTTGACTAGTGTCGTATTTATGAAAGTAACTAATGCCATTCGAAGAGTAATTTTTTGTAACATTATATTAACTGTGTATGCACAGTACTAATGAATATTATTTTCCTGCATGAGTTATGTTTCTTACCATGTTTTCAGGATGAAAATATGCTTATCACACATAGAAGCAGATTCTTAAAAAATAATTCTAAGACCCAGTAAGTCAAACAATAAAAGAGCACCTTCCAAGAAAAGCCCCGGAGTGCTTCACTCATTCTGTCAAGCTGTCTGCTCGTGTCATATAAAACACATGCTTATTCTAATAAAATGTATTAAGATTTGATGGCACAGTATCGTGAAATAATTAGGAAACAACTCAGAAATGTCATTACAGGGTGACTCTGATAGGTGAATTATTGCTTTTGTTCGGTATTATATTTCATATTCCAAGAAATTTGATCCACAAAAATTACAATTATTTTAATTCCTATCAGAACATTAACCTTGCTCCATGCATGGGTGAATGACTGAACAGGCTCAAAGTTCATTTACATCAGCGAACAGAGAATGAGGCAGCTGGTCTAGAAAACACAGAGATAGCCTCTGTTTTTGATTACATTGAAAAAGTCCAGTAAGATATTTTTTGGTACCTGATCAAGTGTCTGAAAAACAGCAGTGTAAGCACTAGTATTTCAGACAAAGGAAGGTATTAATATGTCATTTTCTCATTGGCAAATAAGACACTAAACAAATCATATGACTATTCAGTGCTGAAGGAGATGTTACATTTTCTATTTCAGCTCTTTGCTCAGCCTTAATAAGCAGATAAACCATGAAAGAATTGCCATTTTAAATCTCTGGAATGTATTCTCCTCTAATGTTCTTTTCACAGATTTTCGCATAGCAAATCAAGGTTTTCCAATGTTTCAAGCAATATCTTGGGCAGCTGAAATGATAAGTAGGTCAGAAAATGCCAACCAAAAGCTAAAATCATTGGTTGTTTCCCATAAGCTCCTTCGAAAAATGAGTTATCCAGGGCAGGCATTGTTTTTCATAATTCTCATTTCTGCATGGATAGAAATGGTGTATTGATGTGTACATGTGTTTTATCAATTCACTTTTTAGTATACTAATTTCAACCGAGTTTCTTTTGAGTATAATATTATTCATACGTGCTACTATGTAGAACTCAAATTCTACTGAAGTGTGTGTGTGTCAGAGAGTGTGTGTAAGAGAGAGAGAGAACACAAAGGCGGAATACACAAAGGGAGTTAGTAAAATATCACGGAAATACACAAAGTCTGAGTTAGACACCTTGGCTCCTACACAATGAGTGTGGAGAGACTGAACATAACTAAGGAAATACAGGACCTGATGATCAAGAAATCTGTCTTTGCAGCCACTTTAAACAGAGGATTATGATTCCCCGGAGAAAAATAATGTAGAAAAAATCTTAAGAATGTGATTTAATTTATAGTGTGCTACTACATACAATAAGTACCGTTTATGCTTATTTAGTAAAAGTGATAAGAATTTATAAAGGTAAAGGGACCCTCTCTGTCCATAGTAGAAAAGCTGGTTCAGCTTTCAGGATCTTTGGCCAACGATGTCAGAGTGATGGTGGTCATTCATAGCAAATGTGATGCCTTTTCTGGTAATAAAGATTTCCATCCACCACCACCTCTCCTCCCGCCTCCCCCTCACCCCAGCCATCCAATTGGAAAACATTCCAGTTGCCTCTAATCTGAGCTAGGTTCAAACTAGTGATGTGCAAACAGGGATGCACGGCACCTGAATCTATGGTTGCCCTTGTCCAGTTATACTCTGTTAAAATACTAAAGACTAAAGTGAAGCATTTAACCACAAGCCTAAGCAGGTGGTTGCTTGGAAGAGCACAGCCCTATTTGTTGCTCGCAGATGCACAATCCCACTATGGGTGAAACAGAGCACAGGGTGTCCTGTCCTTTAGGCTAATCCAGCATGTTCCCCTAATTTAACCTTCCCACTTTGCTGGCTGTAATAAACAGAGCCAGGGTGTCTTTCTTGAGGCCTTTGGTGTCATATCTCCTTGGGAGTAGGAACTGCAACTGGGATAGGGCCTTGTGTGGGCTGAGGTGGGGGTGGAGGGCTAGCTTCTTGCAAATTACCCAACCTGTCCATCCATACTCCCCAATACTGGATCCAATTCTGTAATTCCTACTCATGAAACACAGTCCCTCCATATGTAATCACACTAGAGCTCAGGAAAACATTCAAACAGGTAAGGGGGGCTGCCCAATGTAAGTCAGGATTTCAGAACACAGCCCTCGCTGAACAGAAAGCTAGCAGTCTGAACACTGGCACAGACTATGGGGCGGGTTCAAGTAATAAAGCACTATTCTGTGTCAGGCTGGCAGAATCTGATCACTATCTTTTTAAACAGACCTGTCCTGAAGAAGACTGATCTTGTGATCCAAATGTCATTAGAAATTTTGTTTTCTGTTTCCACTGGCCTTAAAGAAATGCTGCTTGAAATTAACAAAATGTAAGGCTATACTACAAACTCTGCATTCGATAGGAAAATGCATGTCTTTCAAATACACCAGGTACATATGACATTGGTAAAGAGGATAATATCACTTGGAGGTGACTACAAATCAGCCTTTCTTAATATTTTAGTGGAAGTAATTCCTTAGTGAGGCTGTTATAATACAATTAAAATATACTGTAGATTCAGAAGGATATCTTGCCTTTCTAAGGGACTAGAATGTAGCAGCCACATTAATAGTCCCTCTTGAAATTGGATTTAGAAAGAATTTTTAAGAAATCAGCCTTAAGACCACAGCACAATGGAGGCTTACATAATGGATCAAGATATAGCTAGATTTCATGCTCATATTGTTCATCCATAAATTATGAGTTTGAATCTCCGAGATACCATGTAAGTAGAGCACTCTACCTAGTAAATTGTTCAGAGCCAGAAAACTTGCTTAGTGAATTGTAGGCATTTTTCATTGTATTAACTTTCTGATTCCTTACAATACAATTTATTAATGCTGTTGATTAATAACGGTTAACTCACACAATTAACTCAAAAACAATAGAATCCTAATTGAAATGTATTCACTGTTTTTCTACATTTTCAAATATATGGACTTCAGTTACAATACAGGACACAAAGTATACAGAACACACAAAATGTAACTTACAAATGTATATTCTTTTTCTGTTACATACCAGCGCTCAAAACCAAAACAGTTTAAAACTTTGGAACCTACGTGTCCTCTCGGTCCTACTTCGTGTTCAGCCAACCGCTAAGATAAACAAGTGTGTTTACATCTGTGGGAGATAATGCTGCCCACTTCTTGTGTACAATGTTACTGGAAAGTGACAACAGGCATTCACATGACACTTTTGCAGCTGGCATTGCAAGGTATTTATATGACAAATATGCAGAACATTCACCTGTCCCTTCATGTTTCAGCAACCATTCCAGAGGGCATACCTCCATGCTGATGATGCTTATTGTAAAAGTGTGTTAATTCAATTTTTGACTGAACTCCTTGGGGGAGAACTGTATGTCTATTTTATCCTCATTCTGCCATATGTTTCATGTTACAGCAATCTTGGATAATGACCCAGCACATGTGGTTCATTTTAACAACACTTTCACAGCAGAGTTGACAAAATGCAAAGTAGGTAACAACGTGAGTTTTCTAAAGATAGATACAGCACTCAACCCAAGATTTAAGAACTTAAGTACCTTCCAAAATCTAAGAGGGATGAGGTGTCTTTGACAAGTCTCAAAAGAGCAAGACTCTGATGCAGAAATTACACAATCTGAACCACCCAAAAATAAAATCAATCTTCTGTTGGTGACATCTAGCGCAGATGATAAAAATGATGAACATACATTGGTTCATGCTGTTTTGGATCACTATCTAGCAGAACCCACCGTCATCATGGATACATCCTCCAGAATGGTAGTTGAAGCATGAAGGGGCATATGAATCTTGTGACGTTAGTTATGACAGTGCTATGCTAACATCTGTTATCATTTTTGTGTGTAAACAAGAAGCCGGTAACATTATCTACTGCAAATGTAAACAAACTTGTTTGAGCAATTGACTGAAGTGTAAGCTCAAAAGTTGTACTTGTAATGGCAGAATTGAACGATACTATTCCCTTTGTTTTGTTTTTTCCTTTGTAAAAAAAAATAAATATAAAATGAGCACTGTTCATTTTGTATTCTGTGTTGTAACAGAAATCATGTATTGGAAAACATCCAAAATATTTAAATAAATGGTATTCTCTTATTGTTTCACAGCACACAACATTACAGAGCACTTTAGAAAAAAGTTTTAAGGGAAGATTTAAACAGAGAAAGTGACTCTAAGACATAGAGTAAGGAAAGAGTGTTCCAAACAGATGTGGCAAACCTCATGAAAAAGTAGCTACTAAAATAATGGGATTGTATTAATTTAAATGGAATATATAGGTCAAAAGATACAAAACCCAGACAGCTTCCACCATTAAAGATTATTAAAAAAAATCAGGATTTGGTATACAGAGACTTCACTTTGTTTAGGACCATAGCAAACATATAATTAAAATCCTTTTAACCATTTATTAAAGTTAAATAAAGGAAAGAAAACAAGCATTTGAAATATAAATGATTAAGTAAAGCTTTTATGTTAACATCTCTGGTTCCCTTTCCCTTTTGCTGGAAAGGGTTTTTAGAAGAAAAAAACTTCTTATTTAACAGTCTGGTATCAACTATAGTAATATCTGTTCTTTTGGTGAAAAAAGAATTTAGTTGAGATGGACTGGAGCTGCTGTTGCTAATATCTGATTCCATTTCTTCCCAGATGATGTCTGGAGTTCAGCTGGAACTAACAGATATGGGGATGTCATTTGAGTTCCTCTCTGGCATGGTCAGGTGAAGACATTTCTCAGGATCAGAGTGACAAAATCCTAGGGCCTCAAGAGATGGCGGAAATGGCAGTCATGATGGGGAAGTTCGCTCCCATACCCTATTTTTCTCCTGAATGTCTCTTCCTTTAGGACCCACAGAGGAAGTGGTGGGTGGAATAGCCCATCTTCTCGTTATTTTGTGCACCAATTAGGCCTAATTTACAACACACCAATTTTGGCTCACTCATTTTTGGTTCCACGCTTTTCTTCTTTACCAGTCATGACCCTAACACTGTCCTTGAACTATATAAGTTAACCTTTTTATTTTGACTAACTCAGTCTGTCTCCCTGTCATACTGTTTCCCATAATATCAGGTTTTATAGGTTACTGTGACATCTTACGAACATTCACATATTGCTAATAATTGAGCTCACCATTAGGGTAAATTTGTAAGTCCAATTATCCCAACTGCCCATAGATAGAACATAAGAACAACCATACTGGGTCAGACCAAAGGTCCATCTAGCCCAGTATCCTGTTTTCCAACTAGGATAGCCAGGTGTCTGGTTTTGAACTGGACAGTCTGATATTTGAGCTTTCTGTCCAGGAAACCAATTGAGAAAATACCGGACATATAAATGTCCGGTATTTTCTAATTAAGTAAGTTTTATTATTATAATGAGCATCAGTTCGTAGTTGTGTACTGCCTGGTTGGTAGACATGCTCACACTGCATGAGCATGTCTACCAGCCAGGCAGTACTCAACTACACAGTAGAGAGGACGGGGAGGGGGTAGGATGGAATCTCAGGGGCCAGACTTGCCCATGCGCCCCACTGGGACCGTGCACAGGACGGACAGCATCCCAGGATCTGCGTGCGCCCAGGCCAGCCCCACTCCCCACGGCCTGGTCCCCGCCCCCTCCAGGCCCGCTCCCCCCGACCCCCTCCTGACCATCCCTGCCAGCTGGTTCCCCCCGGCCAGTCCCACTCCCCCCCAGCCCCCTACCGGCCAGCCCTGCTTCCCGCCGGTTGGTCCCCCCCCCCCCCGATCACCCCCGGCCAGCCCTGCTCCCCACTGGCCAGTTCCCCCCAGCCAGCCCTGCTCCCCCCAATCCCCTCCTGGCCAGCTCTGCTTCCTGCCAGTCATCCCCCCAATCTCCCCCAGGCAGCCCCGCTATCCCCGACCTCCTTCCAGCAACCCCTTCCCTCCCCCCATCTGAGATCAAGTGTGTCTGGTATTTTTCTGAAATCATCTGGTAACCCTATTTCCAACAGTAGCCAATGCCAGATGCTCCAGAGGGAATGAATAATATCCATCAAGTGATCCATCCCATCCTGCCCATTCCCATCCTTGATGCTCCTGACTAATAAGAATTGATGGACCTATCCTCCATGAATTTATATAGTTCTTATTTGAACCGTATTACAGTCTTGACTTTCACAACATCCTCTGGCAAAGAGTTCCATGGGTTGATTGTGTTATGTTAAGAAATACTTCCTTTTGTTTATTTTAAACCTGCCCCTATTAATTTCATTCACTGATCCCTGGTTCTTGTGTTATGAGAGAGAGTAAATAACACTTCCTCATCTCTTTTCCAACCTGAAAAGTCACAGGTTTTTTTCTCTCTCCTCATACAGAAGCTGTTCCATATCCCTAATAATTTTTGTTGCTTTTCTCTGAACCTTTTCTAATTCCACATAGGCTTGCCAGATGCTTTTACCAAAAATTCTGAACATGAAAGGAAAAAAACCTGGTTGAGAAAAAAAAGAAAAAAAAAAGGGAGACAAAAGTTGTTGAGCAAAAAAACGGGACACCAAACTTGTTGACCAAAAAAAACCCCAAATCCCGGGAGAACAAAAAAAAGGTCGCTGCGCCTTTAAGAATCCCCGGGCTCCTCGCCTCCCCCCACCCATGCCAGATGCAGCAGGGGAGTGATGTCCCCACTGGCCTTCCGTCCATCCATTTTACATGTCCAGTATTTTCTGGGTTTTTTTCCGGACAGGGGCCATAAATAACGGACTGTCCGTGTGAAAACCGGAGACCTGGCAACCCTAATTCCACTATATCTTTTTTTGAAAAAAGGCGACAGCGTCTGCATGAAGCATTTATGATATAAGTGTACCATGAATTTATACAGAGGCAATATGCTATTTTCTGCCTTATTATCTATCCCTTTCTTAATGATACCCAACATTCTGTTTGCTTTTTGACTGCCACTGCACATGGAGTGCATGTTTTCAGAGAAGCATCTACAATGACTCCAAGACTTCTCTCTCTTGAGTGGTAACAGCTAATTTAGACTCCATCATTCTATGTACATAATTAGGAAGAATTAAGGGGGAAAGGACAGAATAAGAAGCTTAAGACTCAGGGAACAGATTTAATGGTACTTCAGTAATAACAAAAGCACATATTGGTTTTTGAAGATAGGAAGACAATCATGGTATCTTATGTGATTATGACATTACTGTTGCCAGATCAAGATGTGAGACTAAATTCACCTCTACAGCAGGAGTCAGAGTCATCCACTAGTAGGCCACAAAACATTTTGTTTTTGTTCACTTCCACAGAAACAGCCCCTGCAGCTCCCAGCGGCTGCAGTTCGCGGTTCCCAGCGAATGGGAGCTGCAGCAAGCATTGCAGGCCGCAGGACATGCTGGCCACCGCTTCCCACAGTTCCTATTGGCAGAGAATGGTGAACCATGACCACTGGGAACTGCAGGGGGCTGTGGCTATGGACAGTGACCGTAAACAAAATGTCTTGTGGTCTGCTAGCACAGACCCTGATGGGCTGTGTTGCCAACTGCTGTTCTACAGACAGATTTGAAAATTAGAGCTACATTTTTAATCACGAGTTTGTGGACATTGCTTAGTGTTCCCTTCTAAGTCAAAAAGAAGTGGGCACACTGGAAACTCTTGCGGGGAGGGACTATCTGTATTGTTTTTTGTAGAGTGCCCCTGGTCCTGGTTTAGCACTGTGGCTCATAAGGTGCTTCATAACAAATGAGGAGGTTACATTTTCTGAAATATTCTTCTCAACTAAAAAGGTGAATTATAATTATTTTATAGAATAAGTTATATAAAAAGCAGGAGGACACGTTTTTGTATTTCATAATCTATAGACCAATGCACAGGAAAAAAAGAGTTGCAGAGAGTTTTATAGAGGAGTTTTGAATATGAATAAATGGAATCTGAATACATGAAAATTCAACACTAAGAAATGTACATCTGCTCAAACTGTCATGCAAAACCTTAAGTCCTGAACCTCTGTTATGTCAAAGTTTCTACCCATATTTAGCACTACAAAGTCATACACTAACTGTGAATGCTCTGAATGAGCCCTTAAAAAGCTTTTTTTCTCCTTTAAACTCTTTTTATGCAGCCTTCAAAGCAATAACATCAGAGATATTAACAGCCCCAAAGGTTTTATTTTAAAGACAGTGCAGAAAAAAGAAAATTTTAATATTAAAAAAATCTTCTACATAAAATCCCAGTCTGGAGGGAGGAAAAAATCTCTGATAAATCTTTCAGAATATGCCAGCCAGCTTGTGCTACAAATCCTATATCTTCTGCTGGATGTCACATTGTATTAGGCATCCTTTCAGTACCACATCTATCAAAAGAGGCTCTTAAGTTATTACCAGTGAGTGAATATAGATGGTGACAGCATCAGTACAGAAAGGTAGATCCTGGAAAATCTGGCCACCAATATGCAAATATAAATTGATTACATTCCTTCCAGCCTGTAATAGCTGTTGCCTGAATAACTGAAGCTGTTCAGACCGTATTCTTGAGAGCACTACAATGAAGTAGGTCAGGCAGTGGAGAGTCGTTTTGGTAGGCCTTGCCTACCCTGTACATCATCATCACCCACACCTCTAACCTGGCTCTGAAATGTTTACATGACAGGTTTATGTATATGCTTGTTAAGGTGTCACCAGCCTCCACTGACAACTATAGAACCTTGTTGCGCACGGACCGCTAACAGGAAATATATCTCAAGGATTTTTGAGGTACCTATGTGCTTATGAAACAATGATAGCAAAGTGTAAGAAAGGAATTAGGGAACTCTCCTTGAAACTCACTTGTGTTCCGTGTTGCAGTTAGTTTTGTTGAAGTGTGTGCAGCAGACAATAACACTCAAGGTTCATATCCAGATTTTCAACTAAGACCATGTCTATCCAGTGATTGAGTCTGTGGCAAGCCAAGGTGGGACTTTCCTGTGCATTAGTTTGCCATGCACTAACTGGCCAGATGGCCCTGCTACTGAACAGTTCCAACAAGCTCTAAGTTTAATAAACATTCCCTTTGATGTCAGGGTTTGGCCCAAACATTGAACTCTTAAGGAAGATGGAAGAGGCAGCAACATTCAAATAAGATCAGAAAAAACTAGGAAAAGTGAAATCATGAGAAAGATATACAGTTGCTAGAAGATATATATCTTTTCTCTTTGGCTATGTCTAGACTGCAGGGTTCTTTTGGAAGAACCTTGTTTCGGAAGAGCTCTTCTGAAAAAACTTCTTCCGAAATAGAGCGTTCACACACAAAAGCACATCAAAAAAGCGATCTGCTTTTTCGAAAGATAGCATCCACACTGAATGGATGCTATCTTGCATTTAAGTTGTGATTACTATGGACCGAGTGGCCTCATAGGCACCTGTGCTTTTTCCTCTTTCCTCTTCTTTCAAAAGAACTCCCTCTTCTCCGTCCACACACACCTTTTTCTGAAAGAGCTCTTTCGGAAAAAGTCTTCTTCCTCGTAGAAAGAGGATTACCAATGCCAGGAAAAGTCCTCTGTTCTTTCGATTTACTTCAGAAGAACGTGATTGCAGCGTGGACGTAACTCAGGTTTTGTTGGAAAAACCTGTTTTTGCTGGAAAATCGGCTGTTTTTCTGAAAAAACTCTGTAGTGTAGATATATCCTTTGTGTTTTACTGAGTGCCCAAGATCTTCTCTATGTGAGGGTCCTTTTTTCCAGATCAGGAATTCAGACTCAAAATATGAAACAATATTTCTATTTTACTGTGGCTGAATCTATCCACTCACAACACTGAAGTCTAGATGCACAGGAAAGGCTTCCAAAAAGATCGTCTTACTTCCAGATTGGAATACGATACCTTTAAAAGTATGTTCCTTTCCTTTTCCCCCCCCATCCAAAAGTGCCAGACAATTTCACAAAATACTCTGCAGATTACTTGTGGTAAATACATTTGTAGGAATGCTCGCAGAATGGTTACCAGTCCTCTTGCTATAATTTACTTGAGACTGGGAAAGGAGGACTTATTAATATATCCAGTGAATGTATATTCCATATGCCTGTAGCAGATGCCAAAGAATGCCAACAACATCTGTGGCAAAGGTGGGTAAAATTCTTTGTCACAGGCTTCTCAAGAGAGAAAAAAGCTCTGGTTCAGACCATTATTACAGGCAACCCTTAGACCTCACTGCATTCCTGAACTTTGCTCTGAATACAAATTATACTCAAAGTAGGTCTTCAAAAATAACAAACTTCTACAGAACAGCTTTAAACTTTAATCCTTTAAATATAACAGATGGCTCTATATAATTAGCATCTCATTTACATATAGTCACCGAGAGGAAAAGCAAGAATCATCTTAATGAGTAAATGTGGAACCTGTCATCTCACAATGTTCACAAGTCTTAGGGCTATGCACTGCCCTTGTTCCATGTTCAAAATTCCTGCTGACTACATGAGGACTACTGCACCTGGATAGAAAGTGATATGTGGCTCTGCAGACTTCAAAAGAGATATAAACTATGGCTCTGCCATTATTTCTGCACTAAGAAATTTGAAAGGAATAGAAAGATCATCATTAGAGAAGGTTTTCTATGTTTTCAAATAATTTAGTTATGTCACCTATTCAAAGCTGTTGAAACACTCCATTTACTTTACTGAGCTTTGCTGAATTTCTGCTGTGAAACTGACATAGGCCCCTCTATTGCAGCCAACCACAGGTCCCATTTTTAGATGAATGAAACCATTATGCTACTATGACATGGTGATCCTTTTTGAATGATCAGGGGACAAGAAATAATGAATTACAGATAACTGTCTTTCTCCCCAATTGAAAAGTAACCACTAACCCCGACTAAGGTCAGAATTAGGCTTATCAAATAGGAGAAGGAATCAAATGTACAAGACAGATACCTATGTGTTGCTAGAAAGGAGTAACATAGAAGTTCCCTTTTATTACTGAGTTCCCAAAGTGTGAGTGGGGCTCTCCAGAAACAAATAATGGCATAGGGCAAACTCCGCAACTGCTATTCCGCTTTTTATTGTGGAAGAGCAGATGCGCTCTTTCGGAGGCCCTGTCTTCCTCCTTCCACGAGGAAGAAGGGCTCTTCTGAAAGAGGAGGATTTTCCAAAATTTGGCCCAGTGTAGATGGGCCAAATTTTGGAAAATCCTCTTCCGACAAAACTAGCAGAAAAAAGTACGCAAATTGCGCTCCACAATTTGCGTACCTTTTTCCGATAAAACATTGTGGTCTAGACGTAGCCTCATAGAGGCAGCAAGGGGGGAAGCAGGAGCCAGTGCTGGGGGGAGCTGGCTTAAAAGCTGGTTCTCCCCAGCACTGGCTCCACGGGGGACAGGGGAAACAGAGGGGTAGCGGGGACTGGGCACGAGCTGTGAATTAGCTGATTAGTTGATTAAACTAAATGTAACATCTCTACCTCTGACCTTGCTTTAAGTTATAATAAAAGAAAACTATATTGAATTTTCTGGCCTTAGTTCTTGAACAGACAGACAGACAGACAGACAGAGATGCACATACAGACAAACTCTCTCAAATACATAGTAGACTAAGTGAATTCACTGCCTGTAGGCAGCATGGGAGAAGTAACTGTTTGGGAGCTGTTGGAGTGTGTTTTGGGAGGGAATATCATGAATGGGGGAGCACAACAGAAGAAAGTCTGAAGGAAGAAGAGGGAAACAACAGTGGCTCAGAGGTGGGAGGAAGTGTGGAAGGAGATGTAGGGGTGATCAAATATGAAGTGGATTGTTCAAGATTATGTTCACAAAAACATCTCTTGCTTCGGTGAAAATCAGTTGAAATTTTGGGAATTTTATTTGATGAATCTTATATCTGGCCAGAAATAACAGGCTGAAATTGTTGTAAAAATTTTTACTGAAAATTTCAAACTTTTCAAATGGCGATAAAAAAAGAAGCTGTGCAATTGTGAATTCCATTTTTTTTACTAGCTCTGGAGAGAATGTCATCTGTAAAGGTCAAGTTTGAGCAATTTAAGGCCTTGAAAACATGAAGAAGTATGGATTCAATATATGGAAGATTACTAAAGTCTGAAAGATATAGCAGCAGTTTTAGCACTGAAATTGTACTACCAATTTTGTATAGGAATTCAATGTGCTAGTTAGAAAAAACAAAGATAAGCATTGTATTGGCACATCAGTAGGGCTAAGTTTAAACCACAGCAAAGTCTTTTTTTTCTTTTTAGTTGCACTCCCGTACATTATGAAAGAAATGCTTTGTTAAATCAGGAGGACCAGCTGAATGAAAGAAATTAACTGGGCCACAAAACATATTGATATCAAGTTCTAAAGTTGTAGGATTAAAAAGGAGGTACCAAAGACTGAGTATTATCTCAGTGTATTTGTTCCTGATTTTATTTTGAGGCATAGCTGAAGAAGATTATCGTTTGGATACTAATTATTTTATTTTATACAAGGACTAAGGATATAACAGTGATGAATCTTTTCCATGGCTAAGAAACAAGGGAAAATGGCAGCCAATCAGCCTTTACTAAGATGAACAGAGGAAACTATCTGAAAATTGTGATAGTTTTTCTCTCCATCTTTCGCTTTTAAAATGAATTCATCTCTTTTGAATGAGAACTTTTTGAAGAACGAGCACCAAAGAAGGTGTTCCACAAATCTCTCAAATTACTATTTGGAAAAGATACAAGGGATAATAAAGAGGTACAGTAGACTTCCGATAATCTGGAACCTTTAGGACCTAGGTGGTGCCGGATTATCGGATATGCTGGAGTATCAAGAGGTACTATATACTGTATATAAAGTGTTTTTAACTCTTTTTATTGTAGCACAAGCACTGTCAAGCGTCAGACAATGCCGGTGGCAGACTGACTCGGTCCCGTCTGGTTTCCCTCGGTTCAGCTGCTACCGCTGCTGCCTTGTGACTCGTTTTTGCCGAAGCTCACTCACTAGGCTCTTGCCATTTTGATGCTGGACTAACGGGAGTGCCGTACAACTGGATGCCAGACTATTGGAGTTTTATGGTATTGTCAATTAAGTGAACAATAGCAAAGAAAAGGCAATACAGTAGAACCTCACAATGACAAACACCAGAGTATGACGTGACAGGCTAACCACACACCCCATTTGGAATTAGAAGTATACAGTCAGACACCAGGAACAACAACAACAAAGAACAAATACTGTACAACTAAAATCCCTGTAAGTGGCACGGCCACCTATTGAGCACCACAAAGGCACTCCATTAAGCTGTACAGACCAGAGATCTGTGGCAGCCAGGGGAGGGCTATCCTACCCCTAGCCCCAAACTAGACTGCCCTCCAATTATCTGAGGCCACTGGACTCCAGACCAGGTCATGTTACAGGCAGTCCAGCACTGACCTGACTCCTGCTGCGGCAGCTCGGCCCCAATCCTGCTACGGGAGGCAGCCCTGATTCTCATCCAGTCCTGATCCCCATCCAGCCACAACCCCTATCCCACCCCAGCTACCTGGCCCCATCCACCATCTGGTTGATGTGACCCAACCCCAGCCCCCATGTGGCCTCATCCCTGTCCCCCATCCAGCCCCAGTGGCCTGTCCCTGGCCCCATCCATCCATTGCTCCCATTCAGGCCCAGAGGCCTGGCCTACCCCCCATCTTGCCCTTGGTTGTTCTCTCACATCCAGGTGCTGCTGCAAGGAGAAAGAGCTGGGGAGAGTCTTCCCTCCTCACACTAGCTCCAGAGCATCCTTCTTCACTCCAAATCTTTCCTGAACCCTATAGCCTATATCCCCAGCCAGAATCCTCCTACCCCTGCACCGCAACCTTCTACTCCAGCCTGGGTTCCCCATCCCTGGCCCAACTCCAGAGCCCGTACTCCAGCCAGAGCCCTGGCACCCCAGCCCATAGCTCCTAATCCACTGCCCCACCCCAGAAACTGCAACCCCAGCCAGAACCCTCACAGTATTGCACCCCAACTCACTGCCCCAGGCCTGAGCCTCCTCCCTTACTATGAATCCTTTGGCCCTACCCCCACCACATTCAATTTATGTGCACCAATACGAAAGTGATGTGTCTCACATTACCTCCATATTTGTGCACATAACAAAATTCATTCTGTTCAAGGCTGGGAAGAATTAGAGGGTACACTGCTGTACAATACAGAACTGTGTTAAACATGAGCTACGAAAAATAAAGGGGAAGTATAAAAAAGTGAGAAGGCAAAGAAATAGTTTGTGCTTATTTCATTTAAATTAAGATGTTTAAAAGCAGCGTTTTGCTTCTCCATAGCAAAGTTTTAAAGCTGTATTAAGTCAATGTTCAACTGTAAACTTTTGAAAGAATGACTATGATGTTTTGTTCAGAGTTAGGAACATTTCAGAATTATGAACAACCTCCATTCCCCAGGTGTACATAACTCTGAAGTTTGACTGTAATACATCTCCTCAAGCAGAAAATATAGCCATGGCCAACTGCATTATTTTCTCACCAGGATATAGGGAGGTTGGATCATTCCGTTAAGACAGAGTCCTGAATGAAATATACAGTACAAACCTACACTGCCCTATAGCCCTGGTCTACACTAGGAAGTTATTTTGAAATAACTCTCCTTATTTTGACAAGTAGAACGTCGACACTACCAAGCCCATTATTTCAAAATAACAGGCTGGTTACTTCAAAATCTGTATTCCTGCTTTCCATGAGAAATAACACTTATTTCAAAATAATTATTTTGATATAGCATTAATGTGGATGCTCTACTGCTGCTATTTCAAAATAACTACTTCCCAGAGTAATTCAAAGTAATTACTCCCCAGTGCTTCCTGGAGCTCTAAGTCAAGGTAGCACGTCCACAATAGTGGGGCCTGCCTCAGACTAATTTTGAGGGTCCCTTATACGAGGGACATGCTATTTCGATTTTGTTATTTCGGGAGTTATTATTTTGAATTTTGTTATTTTGAAATAATTTCCTAGTGTGGACACACCCAGTGGGAGCTCCCTGAGCAGTATGTTCTGTTCTATTCTGCTTTGGGATTCTGTTTGTGTTGCTGTGAGCCCACAAGGGCACACAGAAGGAGAAAAGACAGTTGGCCCTGGCCTTACTCAGGCTATACAAATGGAAGAAGGCTTCTGATGCCATTTGCTGCCAAGCTCTGTCCACATACCCACATAAGAGACTGCCACAATCTGGCTCCCTTTTTCTTTCTCGTTCTTTCCTCTGCCTTCCCATAACTACTGGCAATTGGCTGGAGAGAGCAAGAAGGAACCAATAAATAGTTGGACTCTAAGAGGTATCAATAAAGTAGCTGGGTAAAATCATGGCTCCATCAAAATCAATGGCAAAACTTCCATTGTCTTTGACAGGGCCAGGATTTCACCAAACTCAGCAAACATGTATGAATAATTTGTAAAAGACTGGCAGAGTGTGGTTAAAATGCTTTTTCTTGCATTCTCACTTTGCAATTCCCAAGAAGCTTACCCAGGGCTGGCTCTAGGCACCAGAAAACAAGCAGGTGCTTGGGGCAGCACATTGCCAGGGGCGGCATTCCGGGCCGCAGGAGGAGCAGGGCGACGGGGAGCCTCCCAGAGGCCACCCCAAGCTGGGAGCCCCGTGCCCAGCTGCTCGGAGCCTGCGCCTGGACCTGGGGTGCTGGGAGGAGAGGGCAGAGCGGGGCAGGGCGCTGGGAGGGCAGGGCGCCTGGCCCCGGGGTGCTGGGAGAGCAGGGCAGGGCGGGGCACTGGGAGCCTTGCCCCAGCTCAGGGCTACCACGTCTGGCGACGCTGAGCCCGGCGGGGCGGGCCGCAGCCTTGGTGGCTGCTCCCGGCAGCTGGCTCACTTGAGCGGAATTCAGGGGCTCGGCAGGCGCTGGGGCTCCGCCACGGCGGGGCCCCATCACCCGAGCAGGGAGCCCCGTGGACGCCGCCCCGAGCTAGGAGCCCCGCACCCGGCTGCTTGGAGCCTGCGCTTGGCCCTGGGGTGCTGAGAGTTCTCTGTGGGCAGCCCCAAGGTGCAGCCCCTGCAAGCTACATTTGCAGGAAGACCCTCCCCAGACAAAAAGGGGGCGGCCAAAAAATTTTTTGCTTGGGGCGGCAAAAAACCTAGAGCCAGCGCTGAGCTTACCTACTAACTCAGGGTATGTCTACACTACCCCCCTAGTTCGAACTAGGGGGGGTAATGTAGTCATACGGAGTTGCAAATGAAGCCCGGGATTTGAATTTCCCGGGCTTCATTTGCATTAAGCCGGCCGGCGCCATTTTTAAATGCCGGCTAGTTCGGACTGCGTGCCGCGCGGCTACACGCGGCACGAACTAGCTAGTTCGGTTTAGGCTTCCTAATCCGAACTAGCTAGTTCGTGCCGCGTGTAGCCGCGCGGCACGCAGTCCGAACTAGCTGGCATTTAAAAATGGCGCCGGCCGGCTTAATGCAAATGAAGCCCGGGAAATTCAAATCCCGGGCTTCATTTGCAACTCCGTATGACTACAATACCCCCCCTAGTTCGAACTAGGGGGGTAGTGTAGACATACCCTCAGGGAAAAGCACTGTCTGCGGGAGGCAGGGGCCATGGGCAGACTCAGTCTACTAGGCAACCAAGAGGGAGAGAGGAGATAAACTACTTTGAGCCATAGGGAATGACAGCAGGTGAGCCTGGATGGCCGCCAGCATGCCTGCTCACAGCAGCAGCTGTGTCTGAGAAAGGAAGGAGTGAGAGTCAAATGACTGACAAGTAAAAACCCAGGATGAAGAGGTAGTGTTACCAGGAAGCCCTTCAGCGAGATGCAAGTACCCACAAGTGCTCTGAGAAGGAAGAAGTCATTTTGGAGTACAGACCTAGCCACTGAAAGAAAAAGCTGGCTGTTTGGTGAGCTGGTGAGTCCATTCTACCTGACAACTGACCTCTGGGTACCCAGAAGCAACATCCCTCAGTCTGGTCATTTCCCTCTTCAAAGTGACTAAGTTTTTTTCTTTTTCCTTTTTCTTTTAAACTTTCTGCATGCATTCTCCCTACCCAGCCAGGCTCTCCTTCAGTAAAATCAGTCACCACATAACATGTTCTGCTCTGGCAGCTAGCTCAGGACTGCTGCCTGCTGTTACTGTACCTCAGTGCTAGGGTAGAAAATCAGGAGTTAGGATTTTCAGCAGAGTTACTGCAATTTGCACCTGACCCATACATTCCTTTGTCATTGGAGAACTCTTGAGAACAGACATGGCCTTATTCCTGCATGAAGAAGATATTGGCTAACTGTGGTGGTCAGTCCCTCTGGAGATGGAGGCACTGCCAAATAAATTATTATCAGAAGAAAATAAGGAAGTTACACCCTGCTAAGCTGGAGGAAAGATCCAGATCAACCTAAACCTGTCTTTAAAAACCCATAAGGGAATTAGTGTTAAAGAAGATAACCAGGTGGATAGGAGCGCTATACTTTTAAGACAGGTGATCTAGACACAGCCTACAGGCTAAATAGAGCTAAAAAAGGTCTACATGGTGGCCTGTAAGCCTTGGTCTATACTAGGGAGTTCTTTTGATATAATTCTCTTTATTTCAAAATAACAAGTGGAGTGTCCACATTACCAAGCCCGTTATTTCAAAATAAGGGGCTGGTTATTTTGAAGTAATAACTCCTGCCTCCCTTGGGGAATAAGCTTATTTTGAAATAGTTATTTTGAGAGTTATTATTTCTAATTTAGTTATATTGAAATAATTTCCTAGTATAGACATGCTCAGAGTGTCCTTGGGCCTGATTTGCATTTACATTTGACCTATTCTGCACTATTCTGGAAGGGCAAAGATATCTTAAAATGAGTGTACATGTTTTAAGGCTTTTTTAAACTGCAAGAGTGGTGTAAAGAGACTTAAATGTGAATACAATTCAGGCCTCCTATGTTTAATATCAAAATACAGTAAAGATTGATGACTCTGCTCCAAGGAATAAATCCAGCAACAGACAACAAACCACTTGATGTCTTATTCATGTGAAATACCTTTGCGGGACCATTTGTGTTACAATCAAATTTCAAGCTGACTTGCAGCTAATGAAATGCCCAGATTTACTAACCACATTTCATCCAGTGCTCTAAAGATCAACCAACATTTTTTGACATCTTACAGCCAATTGACAAACTACGAATGGAAACTGTATTTAAATCAACTGAATTGAAAGTGCTTTGTTTTGGAAACATGGCAGAGACCTGGTTGCAATACTGGAAAACAGATGCTTACTGCTGATTTTCATTTTGGCTTTTCTCCCGAAAGGCAAGTTAAAATCTTTTAGCAGGATCAATGAAACTAAAATAATTGTTTGAGGAAGGAAGTGATTCCATGCATTATTTTGTTTGGGAATAACTGTGTACATTCTCCAATGACTGCAAGACATTTATTAGCCATGGAAACACATCAGACTCTGCAACTCTTCCAGATGTGCTATAAATCAGTATCCTTTGTGAGCCATATGTTTTCTTTTTAAGGTTCCAAAGATACAAAGATGGTGGCCAGATTTCATAGGTCCTGACTGTGTACAGTGAACACTTAAACACTTGAATAATCCTGCCGAGGTCAGTGGGATTACTTGGGTGAGTAAATGTGAACTGATATAAATTAAGGTTTTCCAATCTGGCGCACAAAGCCTATGCTAAGGTAAAAAAAAACAAAAAACTTCAACATGTAGAGAGCAACAAAGAGGATGAATAAATGTATGACAGAGAAATCGTGCAATAGGTTGGCATCATTAACAAATTGTACTCTAGGCTAAATTCCTTCCTTTCTATATCTGGTAGGAGTGCACATCAACAAATCATTCTGGGGAGTACAAGGAAGTCTGTTTACTTGTACCATGACTCGTTCTGCTGATGGATGTTCAAATAAGAATCAGGAACATACATTCCAAAGTCAGGGCACATGTGGGTGTCCTACAGTTGGCTGCCATCTTTTGTATTCTGGCCTTCCATTGTGTAAACCCATTAGCTTGGACAATTATGTGAACTATAGTAGGTTTGAAACACTATTAAAGGAATGTCTCATCTGTGAAATCAGCTATTTTAATTATATATAATATATAATTATAATAATTAATAAGAGCAGCATTTGTGACTATAGTGTTTGACTAGATGTTTGACTGCAGCTGGTATACGTTCAGTAAAGCTCAGAAAATGATTCTCAGGACAGGTCTACTCTCTTAGGGTATGTCTACACTACCCCGCTAGTTCGAACTAGCGGGGTAATGTAGGCATACCGCACTTGCAAATGAAGCCCGGGATTTGAATTTCCCGGGCTTCATTTCCATAAGCGGGGCTCCGCCATTTTTAAATCCCCGCTCGTTCGAACCCTGTGCCGCGCGGCTACACGCGGCACGAACTAGGTAGTTCGAACTAGGAAGCCTAGTTCGAACTACCTAGTTCGTGCCGCGTGTAGCCGCGCGGCACAGGGTTCAAACGAGCGGGGATTTAAAAATGGCGGAGCCCCGCTTATGCAAATGAAGCCCGGGAAATTCAAATCCCGGGCTTCATTTGCAAGTGCGGTACGCCTACATTACCCTGCTAGTTCGAACTAGGAGGGTAGTGTAGACATACCCTTAGGGAACACTGAATGAAGACACACAACTCCAGCTACATTAATTACATAGCTGGAGTCAATATACCTTGTTTCACGTTTCCCCGCCGTCCCCACAGTGGGAGGCAGACAGGAGCAAATGCTCCTTTTAGCTTCCCTTACTCTTTGCACAAGGAGTCCAGGCAACTGGCGGAGGTACCCTCTGAGTTCAATTTAGTGAGTCTTAATTAAATCAAACTCTAGAAGAATAATTGCGGCAGCAGCGATCTTCTGTTTAATGTAGACATGGCCCAAGTCACTCTATTTTATACCCAGCTGCTCCTTGGCTCCACAACCTGTTCTAATACTTTAGGATCACTGGAGTATAGGGTTGACCCCTTTGTCCTAGAAATAACCCTGTACCTTGGGCCAGCAGGAGGAAGGACTAGCACACAGCATCTACAGTCCTTCCCCATGTTCTTTTTAAATAAAAGAATTCTTCAGGGGATCAATTAAATCTTTCCAGGTACTTTGCGCTACCCCAGAGGACCTGAAGCCCAGAAGCCGAAGCGCCTGTCCTAAAACGAATACATTATTTCAAGGGATTTCCCAGCATGATAAAATGAGTTAGTTGTTTGAGAGTAGCTTCAACAAAGTATATATCTACACTACAAAGTTAATTCAAACTAACAGCCGTTAGTTCAAATTAACTTTTATAGCGTCTATACATGCAAACCGCTAGTTGCTGGGAGGCGGTTGGCCCGGAGAGACCTCCACCCCTCATCCCTGAGTTTCACCTACCCTTCTTTCCCCTTGCTTCCTCCTTCCAGCTCCCTCCTCCTAGGTTTCCCCTCTCTTCTCCCACCTTCTCTCCCACCTCCTTTCCCCCGTCTCCACACAGTTTCATTCCCCCGCCTCAGTTGTGTTGAATATAAGAGAATTGTTATTTTTGAAAATATATGTCTTTTATTTGACATAGGGAAGTGGAAGGAGGAGAGAGAGGAATGGGGCACAAACCCGTAGTGGGGCAGACCGGGGAGACTGTTAGCGCTCCTCAGGATGGAAGCTCTCCCGCAGGGCCCCCTGGATCCTGACATCCCCTCAATGGTCCTCCCATATGGCAGCCTGCAGAGAGTGCAGCCAGGCTGCTGGCAACATGTCCACGAGACGCAGCAGAGTCCCCAGGGGCAGGTCTGGTTCCATGTTGCAGAGTGCCGTGGTGCCCTGAGTGAGGGCAAGCAGAGCACTCCAAGACACAAATGCTTTGCTGTTCCTCATCGAGGTAGACAAGCAAGTGGGGAACCCTGAGAACTGTCTGTTCAGGGTGGGGGTCGGGTGCCTTTAAGCACAGCCCTCGGCTAGCCTGAGGCAGCAGCTCCACACTCTTAAGTCCTAACCTGATGCCCTACTGGCACTGGTTCCGGCCAGCCTTAACTTCGGTTCAGGGTCCACTCAATGTGGACATGATATTTCGAATTAGCAAAACGCTAATTCGAATTAGTTTTTAGGTCTAGATGCCCTCATTCGAATTAGCTTAGTTTGAATGAACAAATTCGAATTAAGTTAGTTCGAATTAGTGCTGTAGTGTAGACATACCCTTAGAGGGGACCCAACCCAGCAACTCCGCAGTGCTGCTGTGGAAGTTGAGTGCATAGTATTCACAAGAGGTATCTCGTGAAACACCACTGAATGAATTTAAAAAGAAACAAACAGCCCCAAATCATCTACACTGATATTTAATACAAAGCCCCTCTTTATTTCACAGACACTAAGGGTCCCTCTGCATAGCAGCTGGGAGATGTACTTCCCAGCTCTGGTTGAAATGCATGTGCTAGCTCTAAAACTATCAAGTAAGACAGCTCAGGGTACCTGCCCAAGTACAGTCCCACCTGACCACCTAGGTACATTCACAAGTGGCTAGCCCATGTTGAAACCCGTGCCTCTGAGGCCATGCTTCTATTTTAGGCACTCACTAGAGCAGAGCTGGCACGTGTACACACCCACCTGAGCTGAGAATTACACCTTCCTGTTGCTTTATAAATGCAACTCCCATCAAATCTTTGTTCCTACTCATACCATTTGCAAACAGGAATACATCAAAGCATATTCAGGTACTCTAACAGTGTCCTCACAGGATGATACAGCATGCTGTTGTTCTGCAGATTCATACCCTGGCTTGCTGTATCATTACTGACCTACACTACAAGTCTACACTACAGCGCTATTTCGAATACATAGTTAATTTGAATGAAGCAAATTCAAAATAACACATCTACACACAAAAACTATTTCGAAATAGTGTTTTGCTGTTTCGAAATAGCACATCCACACTGAGTGGACCCTGAACCGAAGTTAAGGTTGGCTGGAACCAGTGCTGGCAGGGCATCAGGTTAGGACTTAGGGTATATCTACACTACAAAGTTAATTCGAACTAACAGACGTTAGTTTGAATTAACTTTGATAGGCGCTACACATGCAAACCGCTAGTTCGAACTTAATTCGAACTAGCGGTGCGCTTAATTCGAACTAGGCAAACCTCATTCTACGAGGACTAACGCCTAGTTCGAATTACCTAGTTCGAATTAAGGGCTGTGTAGCCACTTAATTCGAACTAGTGGGAGGCTAGCCCGCCCCAGCTTTCCCTGGTGGCCTCTCTGGGCACCACCAGGGAAACTCTTCTGCTCCCCTCCCGGCCCCGGGCCCCTTAAAGGGGCATGGGCTGGCTACGGTGCCTGTGCCAGGTGCAAGCCTGCCAGCACCCAGCCAGCAGACCCTGCACCTGGCACGGCTCAAGCCAGCCACCCGCTGCCACCCAGCCCTCCCGCCTCTTCCCAGGACCAGGCTGGCGGCTCCCGGGAGCCTGCCAGGCTCCGCAAGAGGCGGGCGCCCACCTGGTCTAGTGCAGACATCGTGGACCTCATCCATGACCTCCGCACTAGGCACAGGAAAGTGGCCATCTAGGGCAGGATAGCTGCCAGCCTGGCCACCCAGGAGCAGGCTTGCATGAAAATCAAGGTGGCCCACTGAGACCCCCGACCCTGAGTCCTGAGCTTAGAATGGCCGTACTGGGTCAGACCAAAGGTCCATCTAGCCCAGTAGCCTGTCTCCCAACAGCGGCCAACACTAGGTACCCTGGAGGGGATGGACCGAAGACAATGACCAAGCCATTTGTCTCGTACCATCCATCTCCAGCCTTCCACAAACAGAGGCCAGGGACACCATTTCTACCCCCTGGCTAATAGCACGCCATGGACCCAACCTCCATGACTTCATCTCGCTTCTCTTTAAACTCTGTTCTAGTTCTAGCCTTCACAGCCTCCTGCAGCAAGGAGTTCCACAGGTTGACTATTTGCTTTGTGAAGAACTTTCTGTTGTTAGTTTGAAGCCTGCTACCCATTCATTTCATTTGGTGTCCTCTAGTCCTTCTATTATGGGAACTAATGAAGAACTTTTATTGATGCACCCTCTCCCCACCACTCATGCTTTTATAGACTTCTATCCTGTCCCCCTTCCGTCTCCTCTTTTCTAAGCTGAGAAGTCCCAGTCTTTTTAGCCTCTCTTCATATGAGACCTGTTCCCAACCCCTGATCATGTTAGTTGCCCTCCCCTCTTCCACCCTCTCTCTTCCCCTCTCCCACCTCCTTTTCCCAGTCTCCCCCAGTTTTGTTCAATAAAGAGAGTTTCTATTTTAGAACACACGTGTCCTTTATTTTGTACATCAGGAAGGGGGGCTAGGGAGGGGTAAGTGGAAGGAGGTGAGGGAGGAATGGGGTACGAGCACCCGATGGGGAGGACTGAGCTGGCTCTGCAGGCTCCTCGGGGTGGAAGCTCTCCTGAAGCCCCTTGATTGACACCCCCTCCGGATGGCAGCCTGCGGCAAGTGCAGCCGGGCCGATGGCCGAGTGCTGTGATGTGCCGAGTGTGGGCACTCAGGGCACTCCAAGCCAGGACTGCTTTGCAAGCGAGGAACCCCTGAGAACTGTCTGTCCGGGGTGGGGGTCGGGTCCCTTTAAGCACAGCCCTCGGCTAGCCTGAAACAGCAGCTCCATGCTCTAAGTCCTAATCTGATGCCCTGCCGGCAGTGCTTCCAGCCATCCTTAGCCTCGGTTCAGGGTCCACTCAGTGTGGACATGCTAGTTCGAATTAGCAAAACGCTAATTCGAACTAGTTTTTATGTCTAGATGTGCTAATTCGAATGAGCTTAGTTCGAATTAACTAATTCAAACTAAGTTAGTTCGAATTAGTGCTGTAGTGTAGACATACCCTAAGTGTGTGGGGCTGCTGCCTGAGGCTAACTGAGCTCAGTGCTTAAAGGGACCTTACCCCCAACCCGGACAGACAGTTCTCAGGGTTCCCCGCTTGCTTGTCCACCTCGATGAGGGACAGCAAAGCAGTCCTGTTTTGGAGTGCCCTGGGTGCCCGCACTAGGGAAAGCACAGCACTTGGCCACATGGAGCCAGAGTTGTCTCTGGCATGCTGGTGCATCTTGTGGCGTTGTTGTCATCAGCCTGGCTGCACTTGCTGCAGGCTGCCATCTGGGGGGTCCATCAGGGGGCTGTCAGGATCCAGGAGGCCCTGAGGGACAGCGTCCACCCTAAGGAGCCCTCAGAGCCTCCCGGTCCTCCCCACCGGGAGCTTGTGCCCCATTCCTCCCTCACGTCCTTCCACTTACCCCTCCCTAACCCCCCTTCCTGATGTCAAATAAAAGACACGTATGTTCAAAAATAGAAACTGGGTTTACTGAACAAAACTGGGGGGGGGGGATGAACCTCGGGGGCGACTGGGAAAATGAGGTGAGAGAGGGGAAGAGAGAGTGTGGGAGAGGGAAACCTGGGAGGAGGGAGCTGGAAGGGGGAAGCAAGGGGAAGAAGTGGGAGGAAAGTTCAGGGCTCAGACTTGGGGGGTCTCGCCGGACCAACTTGACTTTCATGCAAACCTGCTCCTGTGTTCGCATGTGGCCTTTGGTAGCCAGGCTGGCAGCTATCCTGCCATAGAAGGCCACGTTCCTCCGTCTATTGCAGAGATAGTGGACGTTGGGGGCATCACCCCCCCAAACTTGAATAAGGTCCATGATCTCCACCCTGGACCAGGAAGGCGCCCACCTTCTTCAGCCCATCAGGCTCCTGGGAGCTGGCAGACTGCTCCTGGGGAGCGGTGGAGGGCTGGCTGCCAGTTGCTTGCTGGCTCATGTTTTGAGGCCACTGGGTATGGGGCCCCGGTGGCCACTGCTGGCTCTGGGCTGGCAACCTTGGAGCTGGCACAGGCACTGTGGCCAGGGTCTACCCCTTTAATGGCTCCGGGGCTGGGGGAGAGGAGAGTAAGTTTTCCTGGTTGTGCCCAGAGTGGCCACCACTGGAGGCCACTGCTGGAGGCCCCCTATTTCAAATTAAGTGTCTACACAGCACTTAATTCAAAATAGCTATTTCAAATTTGGCGTTACTCCTCGCAGAATGAGGTTTACCAAATTCGAATTAAGGGCTCCGCTATTTCGAATTAATTTTGAAATAATGGTTTGCATGTATAGACGCTATTAAAGTTAATTCGAAATAACGGCTGTTATTTCGAATTAACTTTGCAGTGTAGACATACTCGTAGTTATTGATTGGCTTCCTCACTACAGAGGTCTTTATTTAGGGTTTTTTCCTTGTGCAGTAGAACCGCTAAGATACAAACACCAGAATGACAGACTTACCAGTCAACTGTACACCCTGTGGAACTGGAAGTCCTCAATCTAGCTGAAGCCCCAGTGCTCCCTCCAAGTCTAAGGCACTGGACCCTAGTCCTTATGTGGGGAAGAAGCTCTGAGCCCCCTGCTCTAAGCCGTGGTACCCCTAAGGGTCAGAAACCCTAATTTCCATCCCTGCACAGAGCCCCAACATCCCCCAACCCAGTGGCTGCAGCTCCAACCACCCCATGTGGCTGATGTTCATAACTACTACTTCAGAAGCTTCAGAGGGGTGTAGTCGAGTTAGTTTGTAACTGGAAAAACTTAAAAAACAACAAGTAGTCTGGTAGCACCTTAAACATGTAGATGGTATCGTGAGTTTTCATGGGCACAGCCCACTTCTTCAGATGACTGGAGTATTAAAAGTCCAGATCCCAGAAAAAATAAGGGAAGGTGGGACGAAGGAGGGCGGAAAAAAGAGAAAAAAGACAGTGACTAGATTGTTCAAGTTACAAAAGGCTGATAAGAATAATTAGCACCTCCATTGTTTGTTTGGTTGGTTAAGTCATTAGGGTGTGGAAGGTAGTGTGCAAGCCATCCGATATCTCTATTCATTCCAATCTGTTAAGAATTAAACTTGTAAATGAATGTAAGCACCAACTTCTTCAGAGTTAGGGAACATTTCAAAGTTATGAACAACCTCCATTCCCAAGATGCTTGTACTCTGAGGTTCTACTGTACATGGGTCTCAGCTTTTTTGGAGTCCTCTATAAGTAATTTCTTTATATTATGCAAAGTTTTTAGCTTTGGTTAATACAGTGGTGTCACGGTGTGGTTAGCATCACCTGAAGTTCCATGGCAGAGACAAAATTCTTTCACATGTAATGAATCTACCCAGCAGAACTCAGCTGAGAGATGACATAGAGTTTTCAGAGTTCCTGTATTTCATTCAGTTTTCCATCTGGACTGACTGAGGCACCAAAAGGTGTCAATGACTTGTTAAAAGGAATCAGACACATATGAAATCAGTGGCCCTGACAAGGTTAAGAAACAGACCAGACCATACAGACTCCCACTAGTCTGCTGTAAGTAGTAAACCATATGACCTAGTTAATGAGACTTAGGAACGAAATCCATGACAAGAAAGTAACTTCACATTCCAATGTAGATGGTGAAAATTGTCCAGTATATCTAAAAATGCAGTTCACAATTAGGACTACATTTCCCTAATTGATACACCATTCTTTTAGCACTTGCTTCCTAATTGATACACCATTCTTTTAGCATTCAGATTCAGAATAACTGAGAGAGTTTTAAACATCTGAAGATCCTCTTTTGGAAATGAAGACATCCGAGTGGGTGTATTATAAAATTATCTCCATCCATCAAATGACTCACTGTTTGAAGGACCCACATCTAATATTTTGGTTCAAATGTTGTTTAATCTAATTGTAGCTATAATTTTAACCCTCCAGAAAGATCTGCAGAAAGAGAATGAGTTGTGTTTGTCTTTATACTGAAATGTTTTTATATTTCTTTTATTCCTGGCGTTACTCTGACAGGTGTGTCATCTGTCAGGATTAAGCAGCACAGCACAGACAGCAGGCATTAATGACATCTTTGACATGGCTGTTAGCATCTCCAGTTAATACTGGAAAAGTATTTATCTTTCACTGGAGTCTGAGTTAGCAGTTTGTGAAACCATACGAATTAGGAAGAAAAAAGAATTTTCAGCAAAGAGAGAGAAATGGCCTATGTAACCATAAGCCAACATTTTCTAAGTGGCTAATCATTTTGGGTGCATCAGTTTCTAGGGCATAACTTAAGACATGTAACAAGCCAGCCTGCCCTTAAGGGCCGAAGCTAGCCAAGTCTGATTACAGTATGAGCCACATCTGGGACACATCAGGAGTATTGCCCTATAAAGAGCAGCAGAAGGCTGAAAGGAAAGGAGGAAGTTCAGGAAAGCATACAGAGACTGCAGGCAATATGACAGATTCCTGCAGGGAAGACCCTGAGGCTAATGGCGGTCAGGAGGTAGAAAGCTCCTGTGGGGAAATCTGGATGACGAAGGTGGCCAGTAGTCCAGTTTTTGACTGGAAAGTCTGCTGGAAAGGGGGACCTGATGGTGTCTAGTCAGATGAGATCTAGAGCTGGAGACACAAACTCTGGTTATTGTGGGTGGAGCAGCCTGTACTCAGCTAGCTACCTGCATCAGGCAGCAGCAGCTCCCAGCCCTGTAGGTGAGCTCCTCCCAATACACTCTGGCTGTGTCTAGACTGGCAAGTTTTTCCCAAAAGCAGCTGCTTTTGTGGAAAAACTTGCCAGCTGTCTACATTGGCCGCTTGAATTTCCGCAAGAACACTGACGATCTCATGTAAGAAATCAGTGCTTCTTGCGGATATACTATGCTGCCCCCGTTCGGGCAAAAGCCCTCTTGCGCAAAAGGGCCAGTGTAGACAGCTCAGAATTGTTTTGCGCAAAAGCGCGTCTAGGTTGGCCACGGACGCTTTGTGGAGAAGCATCCGTGCCAATCTAGACGCTCTTTTCCACAAATGCTTTTAACGGAAAACTTTTCCATTAAAAGCATTTGCGGAAAATCATGCCAGTCTAGATGTAGCCTCTGAGAGCAGAGGGAGAGGGCAAATGCAGGAAGGGAGAGGGACAGAGGAGTGAAAGCATGTAGGGCCTCAGGGGACTGGCCAGAGAAGGGGAGGTTCAGGCACTCCTGCTGGAATGGCCAGTTTTTAAATATTACTAAGTTGGCAGCCCTAGGTCTACCCCCCCTTTTCAGCAGGTAAAAGGGATGGGGGAGGGGAACCTCTATAAAAGTTGCATGTCCAGTTGTGGTGTTCCCCGTGGCTTAAACACTGTGAAGGATAGCTATAAAATTGTTTTCTAAGCACCCATCTCAAGCCCTGGTGTATGAAGTACTGCAGCCCATAGGACAAACACCGGAGGCTGCCATAATTTAGACAGGCCCGCAGGGCCATCTAACTAATGTCAGAGGCCTCTCCGTCTGTGGCAGCTGCCCAGCCCTGGGTACGGTTCAAAGGGAGCTTAAAATCACTTTGGCTTGCTTCCTCTGTCTGTGAATTCTATTAGAGGTACCGCACAGAATCCCACCCAATGACTCTTGACAAGTGCGGCCACCCAGTTCCACTGTCTGACAGAGTACAGACTGAATTTCCTCCCTTGGAGCAGTGAGCTCACATCTCCCTACTCTTCTGAGCCTGCAGCACTGCTACAGTTGGGTAATCTTTACTCTCCACATGGAAGGACTGTGATTGTCCCCAATTCCTGAGCAGGTATGCCTATCTCACACCCCCAAACAGGACCAGGCTCGACTAAATTCTTCTTTCACTTACACCCGTGTAAATCTGGGGTAGGCTGGGTTGTTTGTTTTTGGCTATCCATGGAGTTAATCCAGATTTATAGAGAGTAGAACTTGGCTTACTGAGTGCAGCTGGAAAGTACGCAGCACCAGAGAAAGCAACCGCTCAAAAGCAATAAAGCAGACACAATATGAAAACAGTTATGATTTCTCTCCTCCAGAGAACTGGGCTGTCAAACATTGTATTACCTTTCTCCTAGTATACCCAGTGGTATTTATTGTATGTTATGAAGTGTGTACATTATCAGCATGAGTTATTAGTGGCAAACAGCATTACAAAATGAGAAAGCGGATGAAAGTGGGGTTTTTTTTGCCAGCGTTAAGCTATGAAATGAAAGCTTCTTTCAAATGAGGAAAACACATAGTTGAAAAGTAAAGAAATCAAGGAAATTAAATATTGGGTGAAATATATTATTAAACAACTCAGCTACCATATTTACAGAAAAGAAGGTCTTCACATTTCTTTCTCATTTTATTAGCAGACACAAAGACAGAAGGAGAATGAGCATGTTTTATTCAATGTGGTGGCTAGCATGAATCTAGTGTACTTATACAGATATGCTTTTTGACCTTGGGCTGGCTCTTACCTTTGGGACAAAACTGTGCTCAACTTACTTTGGCTTTGGAGAAACTGATTAACTGGCTCAACTTACTTTGGCTGGAGAATTCAGAATGAGTAAAGTGATTCAGAATAAGAAGCCCTCAGAAGATACCTGCAAATGAGATGCCAAATGCTAAGGAAGGTCCTTGTTAATATATATAAATGGAAACTTTTGCAACAGAAAATACCATTATATTCTATTCCATTTTGTTCTGTTCTGATTCTGACACAGTTCCCATCACTGGTGAGTTTTTTTGTTACTTTCCTGACATTTCTTTTAACTAGCCAAAAAAAAAAAAAGGACTCTTATATTGTTTTCCCAGCAGTTGCTTCTCCTATGCCCACAGAGCACCCATTTAATATTCCTCAGAATATGCAGACCTTGCTGAACCACAAAGTAGAGTCTCTGTAACTCTGATTCAGAGAAATCCATGGAGACAGATGGGAGTTCAAGACTGCTGGGAATGTGGCTTGGTTTGAAATTATCATTAAATGTCACTTGAATGCGTGGAGGCACTTTGGGGAGGTGGATGTGTGTTGACTGGTAGAGGAAGTGATGTCAGGGGAAAAGGGAAAGAGGAATAGGAAGAAATACTGTTCAGAAAAAAGTTCTGAGATCTAACATAAGGTGTGGAGGAATGGTGATTAATTTAGGGACATAGAGGTGAAAAGGATCTTTTGGGTCACTGAGTCCTGTTTCTTTCATATTCTTATCAAAATCTATTTTAGTGTTAGGTTGGTAACCCCACTGCTCCTATTTCATGTGTAATCCAGACCCTCACTCCTCTAATGGTTGGACACCTTCCAGATTAGATCCCCAGATCTTAAAATGAGGAATTTTGGTAAGACTTGATCTTGCTTTAAAGTATTGTGTCCAGTTTGGTAGCATTTCCATTATTTTGAATGCATTTTATCACTGTGGGAACAGCTGTTCTTGTAGCATTTACATTGAAATATTGCAGGAACAGTTTATACCTGCAATGTATTTCTAATCACATCCATCCAGCAGGAAACCACAGAGGAGAGAGAGAGCAGATGGTGATGCAGAAGAGGAGCTGTTTCTTTTTTAGAGAAAGAACCACTGGAAAAACTTAAGCAGAGAAGGTGAGGGAAATGGAACTACAGGAATATGAAGAAATAGGAAAAATAAACAGAAAAAACAGGAAGAAGGAAAGTGAAAGGGCAGCAACAGAATGTGAAATAACATGTAAGAAAATCTTCCCTGGTCATCTACCTAATCTGCACAAAAAATAAAATATTCCATATGAATAACATGGACCACACAGATACACTCTGGTTTATTTCCTTTCACATGCATTTGTTATCCAGTCCTTTTCATTTGATGTCACTTCACAATTCTGACCAATCAGATTAAGTCAATGACTTCACTGCTATCCATTTAAAATGGTGGTCTGGGCAGGATTCTTGCATTTTCTCTTGTTGAAGGGATTTCTCTTACCCATTGAGTCCTTCCCTACCCCACTTTTTTCTCACATAGGTCTCATGAACATATGTTATTGCATGAGGGCTGCCGTAGAGTGATGTAAAGGCCTCCATCTGTTCCCCAGGGCTGAGTATTTTGCCTCCACACTATCCATGATATTTTTCTATTTCAGAATAAGTCACAATTGCTATCAGGCCAAAGAACATGACTGGGAGTCAAACACAAACTACCTCTAAAATACTATTTACTATAAAAAATGGTGGCTTTGTCTTGTACGTCTTTCAGGTTTGCCCTTATCTGTACAGACACTATCCAAGTCCATACCTTCCTCTTTTTTACAGTTACTTTTCAAATGCTGCTAGAACTTTTAAGGGTCATGTGGAATCCCCAACTGAACCAAAATCATGTTGCAACTGATAATGGTGTTAGCAAACCACAGATGATTTACAGCAGTTAGCCATTTGAAAGCTGGCATACTGCTATAATGATATGTCTGATTTTCCTACTTTCACAAAGGGTTTGATGTGTGCCTGTCTGCAGTAGTGTCAAATCAGAAAACAAGACAAGATGTAAAGCCTTCAACCTGGTGCCAACCTGTGCCAAAGCTACCTTTGAACTCTTCAATTCCTGCAATCAGCTTAAACACTACAGAATATGGAAGTAAAGAATAAGACCCATCCTCCGTACCCCACCTCATTCATTTTACATTAAGCAATGCATTCCTTGAGTTGCTCTTGAAATTCTCAGTCTGAGAGTCATGACTAATTAATCCCTCTGAAAATTGACAGTGATGTTCAGTGGAACTTCAAATACAGTTTGTCAACTCCTTTGATAGCCCCCTGTGCACGTGGCAAAGACTCAACATCATGATCAAAGTTTCCATCAATGTTTCCCCAAATGGAAACCCTATTAGTGCTAGAGAGGAAATAGGTGCAAGGGTCTAAGCAGAAATGTGAAAATCACTTGGATCTAATTGATTCTCTTAGCTGCAACTCAATCCCTTACTTTTGACAGATGGGCTGCCATTATGAATTATCACTTTCCCTGTCCCCTTAGGTCCCCTTACCCTTGATAATTGTCTTGCTAGTACTGAATGAGGAATGTAAAATGAGGATTCTATCTTGCAGACAGTGATGCGTACATTTTCATTTCAGAAGATGAACAGGACAATCCCAGCTTGCCACTGTGTAGCAAAAGTGAACGTCTTGAAAAGTCCCAATAAAAGCTGTATTTGGAGGCTGAGAAAATGAAAGGAGTTAAATGCGACCATATATGACATGCAGCTGCCACAATCCCCTTGGAGAATGCAGCAAGGTCACTCTAAAAATGCTAATCAAAAGAAAAACGATTCACTTTGGTACCAGCAACTCCTTGATATAGGAGTGAGCGCTCTCATTTTCATTACCAGTCTGTTTGCGTGAAGACACGAAGAACATGTGGTTTACTGTGATTATCAAGGCATGTCACTAGCAACTGGCCCAGATGAACAAGTCCCTAAGAGCATTGTAGCAGGCAACAAGGATGAACATGCTAATCTCCCGGGTTGTTGGTTTTTTTTAACCAAGAGGTACTCTCCACTCAGGGTACGTCTAGACTATAAGCCTCTTTCGAAAAAGGCTTTTTTGAAAGAGCTCTTTTGAAAAAGCCTCTTTCGAAAGAGATGCTCTAGACATCCGCAAGACTTTTGAAAAAGCGATCTGTTTTTTTGAAAGAGAGCACCCAGGCAATCTGGGCATTCTCTTTCGAAAAAGCCCTGTTTGCATTTAAGAACACCTTTCTTTGAAAGAGGTCTTTCAAAAAAAGGCATTCTTCCTCGTAAAATGAGGTTTACCGCTGTTGAAAAAACTTCCACGTTCTTTCAATTTAATTTTGAAAGAACGAGATTGCAGTCTAGATGCACATGACGTTTTTTTCAAAAAAAGGCTTTTTTTGAAAAAACTGTGTAGTCTAGACATAGCCTCAGAGTCATAGAATTTAAGACGAGAAGGGACTGCCTAGAATTCAATCTGACCTCTGTATTGCACTAACCCCAACACCTGAAATTAGATCAGAGAAGTATAAGCCACAGGAGACTAGACTAATATGTGCCACAGGAAGAGAGTAGGAGGAACGAAGGTACACCAGTGCCTGATGCCTTGGTAGTGGAAGGGAAAAGATTGAGATATAGCCACATAATGCTGACAAGGGACCCACGCCCACAAACTGTAAAGCAAAGATGGGGAACCTTTTTTGGGTAGAGGGCCGCTAAACCATAGAAAAATCAGTTGGGGTTGCTGCACAGAAATGAGAAGCTCCCTCCCCAAAAAAACAACCCCTCACTGATGTGGCCCCTGACTGAGAAGGAGAAAGACACTCCCCACATTCCCCTCGCACACCAGAGAGTAATGGGGCCCAGGCTAGTAGATTTTGTGTATTAGACAGTCCCACAGTAGGCGCCAGGTCCCCAGTTCAGGGTGGGGGAGCCCTGATTCAGGCAAGCCAAGGGCCACATTCAGCCCCCAGACCTGATGTTCCCCATCCTTGCTGTAAAGGAAGCTCCCCTCATCCCCCCACCGGCTACTGTCACTGACCTAGGGGAAAATTCCTCCCTAGCAAGGGCGCCATTTCTGGAATGTGGGGGGCAGCAGCCATGCACTCTGATACGCGGCTTGCTTTTCATCCCATTCCCCAGATGCTAAGGGAGTGAGGGGAAAGTGTTTGCATTCTGTGCATGCCTCTCATTTCCCATCTATTGTATACAACCAAGCCCTAAGATACAACTGTATTTGCTCCAACCCCACAGACAGAGACAAACACCTACAGGATCTATAGCATTCTTAAAACTGAAATACCCACCCGCGGAAGTGAAAAAACAGATCAATAGAGCCAAAAAAGTATCCAGACGTGACTATTTGTAGTTTTTTACGTCTTTCCTGTTACAGACTAACTCAGCTACCCCTCTGAAGCTTATCTACTCACTGTCTCTTTTTTCTTCCTCCACTCAATGTTTTTCCTTCTCCCTCCCCCCTCATTCCCTTATTTATCCTTGGATCTGGACTTCCTACACTCCAGTCATCTGAAGAAGTGGGTTGTGCCCACAAAAGCTCATAATACCATCTACATGTTTTGTTAGTCTTTAAGGTGCTACTAGACTGTTGTTATAAAAGTACTAGTTTGAGAGGGCCTGATCCAGAGCCTATTTTATTTAAGCCAATAAGAATGACAGGAAAAATAAGAATGACACACTGTATCATTTAAATCGAAGGGGTGACTCCAAGTCTTTTATATGTTAGCTGACAGAGAAAAAAAATAGAGAAGAATTACTAGTCATTTTCAAATAAATATTAAAACAAACATCTAACTAATTAGCCCTCCAGTTTTGCAGGAAGATAGGTATTGCAGTCCATACTTTACAAAGAAATTGAGGCATGTAGAGGTGAATTATTTTATCGAAGACCACAGAATAAGTCAGTGGCCTAGCTGGTATTAGATCTCAAAATATGCTGGCTATTGGCCCTGTTCTCAACTCGTTATCTCACACTGCTTCTCAGAGGAAAAGAGTGGATCAAGAGAACATGCCCATCGGACACAAAATGGTTGATATTTTGACTTCATTTAAAATTTATTTGTGCATTTTGATCTAATTTGCCATAGGCTGGTACTTCAAAAAAAATCTTCCTCTTTTCTTAAAATAACTGGGGAATGTACTCTTTGCCATTAAATGATGCCCCCCTCTGATAGCCCAGGGCTGAAAACCAGAATAAAGACTGAGTGGAGGAGGAAAAACATGGCCATAGTAGTTATTCAAGCTAATTAGCCCTGCATGAGATGTTAGGCTTATAAGAGGAAGGAATCCCTCTATCAGATATTTCATGTTTGGGAATACCCTCCTGTAATAAAGGCCCATATTAGTCAAGAAAGAACAATGAGTCAGTAGTTTTCAGAGATAGAGGCTGTCAACTACCGTAAATCAGGGACCACGACTGATTAACTAATTTAAACACTTAAGATAGGTTTGGTTGCTATGGCAATAAAAGAAAGGTCAAAACCCTAATCACCTTGGAGACTCACCATCCTCCAGAGATTCCAGCAGCTGAAGTCCAGAAATATATTAAGAGATACCCAGATTGCTTTGTAACGGCTTGATTATTTTGTCAGCTGGAAGAAATACCTACTATGTATTACCCTAGCCTCCAAAGTGCAGATAGTTCTGACTACGTGCTATTTTTACAAGGCATTTCCACATAGCCAAAAAAACAAAAATCCCTGGCAGCAAGATTCGGAGCCTAGGTCTGCTCATACATGACAGGGATAAAAATAGCAGTGTGGACATTTGGGCTGGTGTAGACATTTCAAAATAAGTTTATTTCTCTTTACAAACAATAGGTATTATTTTAAAATAACAGGTTTGGTAGTGTGGATGCTTGCCTTGTTATTTTGAAATAACACCCCAGTATAGACATGCCCTCTAAGAGATCAATTCAGGACAAATTGCTTAGAGACAGGGCCACTTACAGCCCAAGATGGAGAGTCCTCCGTCATAAGGCTTGTGGAGTCAGTCTGAAAATATTATTAGTGAATTGTATTTAAATGTTGCTTGGCCCCAGTTATATTCTAAATATGTTGCAAAAATCACAACACGGTTAAAGATCTTGATAAAGTTTTATAGAGGAAAACTGAATGAGGGGAAATGGATCAGATCCTTGGATACAGATCAAGAGCCCTCAGAAGAAGCTGGGATAGTGATAGGGAAGCTTGCAGCATACCCTTTGCATTTCCATGATCCTGCTTATACCACTGTGCAAGGCTGGTCCCTTTAAACCAGCTTGAGTGACTTGATAGCCTCAGACTGCTGAAAAATGCAGCTGAGAGTCACTGGAATGGAGGGGAGGCCCAACCACAGCTCAGCTCTTCTAGCTACACCTCCTTTCCCCAGCTGCTCTATCAACAAGAAGGATGGTGGCATAGGAGCACCTACACTGGTTCTATTCCACTGCAAGGTCCCCAGTGAGCCTGCTTTAGCCCAGTTACAGTGGATGTAACTGATCACTCTGGTGGTGTGATGCAAAATAAGACACACTGCCCCAGTGAACACAGCCCCGTATATCTACAGTCAATTCATAGCACCATATCTGCTAGTGTAGTCATTTTTCATTGCCAAGAAAAAATACCCATGGTGCTTACTCAGTTTTTCCTAACTTTGAGTCAGAGTTTCAGCACAACAACTTCATTTTAATAAGTGTTTCTTAGACTAATCAAAGCATCGGTTGAGAATATATTTGTTTATCTGAGGCTAGGTATTCCCTACTTGTGGTGAGTGGGAGGAACATTTTGGGGATAGAAAACTGAGTTTCAACTTGCAGCGTTTCTCTGAATTGTTGTAATGAGAGTAGGGGGAGCTGTCCTCCTTCTAAGTAACAGGTAGCGAGTCTGGCCCCTAAGGACTCTGAGGAACAGTTTGGTGAGTTGGGCCTACAGATCTCAGGACACCGGCTGAGGCACACTACTGCAAGTGGCACTCATTGCTGCACAGCTCCTGTAGATCTCCGGTGCAGTTCTTGCCTGACAATATCTGAAAACCCTCTTCAGGGAGACCTGCTATCTCTGATGAGATCAGTCCTCCTTCAATCCACCCAGCTAGGCCCCGGAACACAGTGATGAATGGTCAACATTATCCATTTCCTTCCTTACTGGACCGAATCTACCTCATCTAGATCTCCTCGTACTGCAGAATAGAGGAGATGAGCAGATCCCATGGCAATTAAGGGTGAGATTTTCAAAGGAACCTAAGGGTATGTCTAGACTACATGCCTCTGTTGTCAGAGGCATGTAGATTAGGCTACCCGGCATAGGGAAATGAAGCCGCGATTTAAATAATCGCAGCTTCATTTAAATTAAAATGGCTGCTGTGCTCTGCCGACCAGCTGATGATCAGCTGTTTGTCGGCAGATCAGGGCAGTCTGGACGTGCTGCGGTCGACAAGGAAGCCTTTGTTGACCAGTGCAGGTAAACCTGGTTTCACAAGGCATACCTGCGCTGGTCGACAAAGGCTTCCATGTCAACCGCGGCGCGTCCAGACTGCCCCGATCTGCTGACAAACAATTCCAGGAATGCATTTTGCATAGCTGGAGTGACATGTCTTAAGCCTGCTGTAAAACTGGTGTAAGTGAGCTATGAACTGGTCTCCTTATCTCTGCCTCCTCTTAATATTTTGTATTCCTCTTGTCTGTCTTCTCCCATCCCATATTCTTCTTTCTGTCTTCCCCTGTTGTTCTTCCTCTGCTCATCTCCCCTCTACCCAACGATCAATCTATCATTTGAATGGCAAGCCCTAGAATGCTGGAAATATCACAGCTACCACAGATCAGTGATGGAAAATGCATTCTGCTTATGAGGATAATACGAATCTGTTCCCCTCTCATACATCCCAACTGCTCAAGTTTTCCAGGGAAAGAATGTTAAAAAGAAAACCTTATTGAATTAGACATTAACCAGATTTTTTCGGCTGGCAGTGCTGGAATATGGAGTTGGTGGAATGCAGATTGTCAATATGGACTTATAGATTGGTGGACAGTCTAAACGTTGGATGTTTTATCTTCTTGTATAAAAGCACAATAGCATGAAGCAATTTCTGTCACAAAGCCTGTGCTTGCTGATGTTTTATGTACACTCAGTGCTTTTTTATGACTCTGCTATTGTGCACGCTGCATCTTGTGGGCTGTGGAAATGCAATAAAAAGTTTAAATAATACAATTTTTTAAAAATGAAGGATGAGATTGTGGACATTCCTTATAGCATTATAAATTTTCTTTTTTCTAAACACACTCGCTCAATGTAACTATTAAGTTGTAAATTCTTCAGTTTCTTAGAGAGAGTTCAGTTGTCATTCGATTCATTTCCCTTGGCTTCAGAAAGCTTCAGGCCTTCACTTGTGTGGGAGATTTGCCTGAATAAGGACAAAGCAAAAAAAGAGGCCCAGATCATTCACTTCCCATTGAAAAATCCACCCAGGCAGGGACTGATGGGGAGAAAATCTCCACAATGATTCCCTCATGGCCATCTCCTATATGATCCAAGCAAGGGAGGAAGTATCAATCCCCTGGAAAAGGTGACTGTCCCAGTCTTAGGTGCTGAGGATGCTGCCGCACTCCTTGGCTTGAAGTTCTTTCCATCATATACAAAGTTTACAGTTTGGTTCAGAGGCTCTCAGCATCCCCACTATCCAAACTGTTCCACCGCTCCTGATCCCAACCCCAACCTTTCAGAACCACAGCAGATCAGGAGTCATCCTTATGGAAGTCCCAAAGCTTGCACGCTGGCTTTGCCTCTCAGAATACCATTGCCACTGGGCATCCCAGCAGGGTTTAAGAGGGGCCCATGGGAAAGAAAATACAGCTTGGGTCTCTTTCCCTGACCAGTTTCTGTAAGACGAGAGTAGGATGGTGAACATTCCTGTCCACTCCTCCCCACTCAGGCAGTCTCAATTCTGTGCTCTGATTCCGGACTGTACATAGAGCCCTCCACAGGGCTATATGGATGGTCTCATGAAAGCAACGGAAGCCACCCCTTGCATATGACTGGAAAATCTACATGCAAAGGGGCCTTTCCTTGAGTATATTTTGGAGAGTGACAGATGGTCTGGGTCTGGAGACTTGGCCCTTACATCCTTTGTACAAGGTTCAGGCTTCAAGAGATGAAGGCCTTTTCTTAACAGTTCCTACTGGTTGTTTTTTCTCCATTGCTTTTGTTTCCTTTATGTAAATGTTTAAATTAGCATTTATTAATTTCCTAGCCTGAGCTTTTCTCACTTAGCAAACACTGAGCTTTGAAAGGGTCAGTCCCATGAGGAGAGGTTCTTTACAAAGTGTTTAGAAGTAGCTTCCATTTGACAGAGGAAATACCAGCCTCGCAAACCAGCTTTTCTTTGATATCTTCCCTCACACCAACTAGTAAAATTGGGCTCATGCATTATTACCCTTCATTTGATCACTCTCTGACAGGATTTAGTAACCCTTAACAAGGGCAATGTGTTATCATCCATTACTAACCGACACCCCCATTACAGCCAAGTTGTTATTATCTATGACTAGCTCCTATCCTAGTTCACTCTTTTTCATAAACTAGCCCCCATTCCGAATCCTGGAACATTCTGACAGTTTTGCTAAAGCATTCCATCCAATGGATATTTTTGAGGTAATGAAAATAATCCATATTAAGACAAAAGTCCTCTCATGCTCTTTGGACAAAGGCCAGTTTTTACAACAGGATCTCATATGCCACCGAGTTGATTGATGCTTGCTATATAAATACCCATGGCAATTAACCTGGAGTAATGATTCCCAACTGTGCTAAAGAGACCACCCCTTTGCCCTCCCTGACTTACAAACTAATCATTTAAAGCCAGAGGGCTTAATGCCTGCTCTCTGCACACTGGATCAGAATGAAGGAGAACTATGACATGTTTCTGAAAGGAACCCAAACTACATTGCATCCCCCTTGTTTTTATTTTGTTTGGGGGAGAGCACCATGCCAGCTAGCCAGTTAACAAGTCCATGTTGGATATAAAAGGGGAGCTGAAGGTGAGGATCCTGGATGATAATGATGATGGGGAGGAGGCAGTAGTAGCAGTGGTGGTGGAGGGTGGAGGAATTCTAAGAAATGCCAAACAGGATTTTGGAAAATCCTAAACAGGAGGCTTGCTTTGCATTCAGGAATCTAGTGGGAATCAGAACCTCATTTATGCCAAATTCTTTTATTCCTGTCAGGCAGCACAGAGGGGCCTAATCATGAGCAGAAATGGTCCCTTGAAAATGACACCTGTGCAGAGCCCTTTCTCCCTCCCCACCGCCCAAGTGAAGAACAGATAGCATAGTGGCCCTGCTTCCAGCCTCCAGCATAGGGAATGGCTCAGTGGCATGACTGGAGTGCACTACACCATGGCTCTTGTGCCTCCCAGGGCTCCTAGGGCAAGGGTGGGTAATAATCAGCCTGTGGGCCAAACACAGTTTGCCAGAGTTAGCATCTGGTAGCCAACTGGGACTAACCCTGGCAAGCTGCATCTGGCCCATGAGCCATTGATTGCCCATCCCTGTCGTAGGGGGCTATGGGAAGCGGAGCATAAATTAGAGTAGCCTTGAAGCTGCCAATCTTATACCAGGAGCCAACAGGCCCCTGCACAGCACCATCATTTCCAAGGTGACTTAAAGGTATCTTTACCCCCCACATCCCTGCCCCAAGTACAGAAACAGAGTAGCTAAGAATTAGGCCTAGTACACATAGTTCACCAAGTTCGCCAGCAACGAGTTAGTACTATTTTTCATGTACTCTATAGGGAAATTAAAGGAGAAGAAAGAAAAGTCCCTAATATTTATTTACAAGAAGCAGCACAGAATTTTGTTCCATTCTGCAAGTCAACTTTTCAGGCATTCCCTGGACTATGGAGATGTTTGTATGCACCGGGGGGGGGGGAGTGGGGGGAATACATCATTAACAAGCAATATTCAATGTGGGGGATCATCAAAATTACCTCAGAGCTGCCCCTCACAACATAGCTATGAAGTAACCCCCTGAAGAAGCACTGACTAGCAGTTTCCAGATTGTGAAGGGGAGAAGGCTTGGATTTGTGATGAAGGGCAATTCCAGCTCTGCCAAGGAACAGTCTTCATCCAGGGGTGTCTGCCAGGATAAACAGCTGCTCAGGGCTCCTTCAACTCCTTCCTCTGCTGGCTGGAAGCCCTACTTAGTAGAAGCCATAGAAGGGACCCTACCCAGGAGGAATGCATGTTGCCTGCCTTAACTCCTACTAAGCTACCTGCACAGTCCACTTATCATCTTTTCACCTTAGATCTTCAATGCTGTTGGAGTCTCTTCCATACAGACCACAGGGCAGGGACATTTTCAGTGTCCTAGGCTGGTGCAGGGAGACAGAAATGGAACTTGCCTATAACTCTCCATTGTGGTAAAGTTCTGGCCCATCATTATTAACAAGAAGAGATAACATTTTAATTTCTTACTGTATTTTTTAGCTTAAAGTCCCTGATATTTAACAATGAGAAGTGATGGAGATAAAGCTACAAAATTTCTGTTAACACAGCATTTAAAGTTAAAAAAATCTTAAAAGTGTTCATGCAACCTCCATGTCTGAACTTATCATCCCTGACAGTCAATTGTACATCACACCTCATACATTTCACATTAGGAGAGCAGGCAGAGATGCTAGCTCAGAGTGCCCTGATCAGAAGCAGACAGGAGAATATCTGGGGCACAACGCTACAGAATGTTCCAAACTAACCACCAGAGTCTTGGGCCCCATTTAATATTTCAAATACTCCAAAAAATGAGAATCAGACACAAGTATATTTGGTTCAGACGCCAGTGTGCCCATTTGCTTTACAAACAAATGGAAATTTGTAGAAGCAGCTTCATGTCATAATGGAAAACTGTGGACTAATCAATTCACAGTGAGATGCAGGATAAGCTGAAAATGAAAAGCGAGCATTGACTGAGGACTCTGAGGTGACTAAAATATTTAGCAATTATTTTCTTTCTGTGCCAGTGCTTGACTGTCACTTGATTTGGAACAAGGCTTCTGCTGAATATTTCAATTTAACTTTTCTGCTAATGTTTATAATGAGTTATTTAAGCATAGCTAAAACTCCTGCTTTCTATAACAGGCATAATAACTGATCAAAGCAACAAGTAGTGTCAGTTATAACTTATCTTCCCTGGCTGCATAATGAGGTATTCTTCTCAGTTTAATGGTGTTCATTTCGAAGAGGACAATTACACAAGCACTCCACAGTCATTCCACTTTTATGAGGTAGAGATGCCTCACTTGTGAGCAGATATAGGCTCATTTCTGGGACAGTAGTTACATAAAACCTACTGAAAAAACCCTCATATGATCAGATAACTGACTTAATAATGAAAGTGGATTATTGGGGTCTAAGCAATTTGGATTTTGCAGAGATAAGTTAACTACCTCCTTTTAAATTGATTTAATGTCTTCTTTAAAAACGGACTTTTCTCTTTTAGCATACTGACGAGATTTTCTCTCCTTTTCTTATTGTTTCACACATTGGCTTATGGGAACATGGGCTGCATCCAATTATGTGTTTTTCATAAGCCCCATGGGCTCGATTCTAGTAGGAAGGACAACATTTTCATTGTCAGTCTGTGTCAAAACTGCGAGGAGGTATTCTAGCTGAGAGACAGCCAGCACCTTGCTTCCCCACTCGGAAGATATCCAGAGATACCCGCGGATTTGCAGAGCTCTAATAATAACAGGAGCAGCAGACCAGCACTACTATATTGCTGAACAACACTATTCTTGCAGCTGGAGTAAAAATCAGAGAGGTTTGCCATAAACCTCCCACAACAGGGAGTTAATGTGACACTTTTACTAAGGCACCAGGCAGTTACTAGTTATCACAGTGATGTGGGCACTGGAAAACCATGGAGTGAGATAACTACAAAAGTGTTTGAGTGCTTCAAATAGTTAGCTGGATGTTCATTTCCTCATTAGGCTGCTGGTGTGCTGTGACCACTGCCTACCACCAATACTGTCTTATTGTTGCCTTGTACTTCCCCATCAGTTTGTCTGTATCCATCTGTTGTCTCTTGTCTTATACTTAAATGGTAAACTACGGACAAGGACTATCTGTTCTGTGTTTGTAGAGTGCCTAGTGGGTTCCTGATTCACAGGGCTCATGGGTGCTACTTGGATGTCAGAAATAATAATAACAGTATGAAAAGGCTGATACAGCACCACCGAAGTTAACAGTTAATCTTTTAATTTCAGTGGTACAGAATTGGGACATAAATGCCAATCAGACTCCATTCTTTCAGCTAGCTTTTCATTGCTAACTCCTGCTTGGGTCTTCCACTCTCAAGCCTGCCCATTAGAGACTCTCTTTTTTAACCATTTAACACACAAGAACTCGGACTCAGCTTCTCACTGGACAAAGCAGAGTAAATGCTCACGTGGGCTCACCTCTCCTTTTTCACTAATTCTACTCCTTTCCCTCTCTTCTCCCCACTTTCTCCCTTAGGCATAAACCATATTCTTTTGGAGTAAACCAGAAGTGAGCTTCTGGGATCAAGCATTTAAATCCATATTTAGGTACCAAAATTAAAGAGCCTTAATTTGCAGCAGTTCTGTGGAGCTGATGATGAGAGTCTACAGCTTTCAAAAATCCAAAAGTTTTTATTTAGGTATCTAAACACAGATTCAGATTCTAAAGCGTAGATACAAGATATGAAAATTTTGTATCCGCCTGCAACATTTCCACTGACAACCAAGGTAGATCCAACAGCAGAAGAGTTGCCATTTCAGCTTCTTGGAACAGGACCTTGTTTTCCTTTCCAAGCTTGATGCACCCTTATGCTATTAAATAAGTAAAGGATAACAGTGAAATATGAAGATCTTATAGTTCAAATGGCAAGTGCCATATGTCCCTCTGTGCAAATGAGAGGTACTTTTAGCTCTCCAATGACTGGGTCTAGAATTGTTTTTCACACACTGGATTTATATCTTGAAAATAAGTTAGTCTCACAGAGAAAAGAGGTTACTGGAAAGAAATTCATCCCAAAACAGTTAATAGTGATAAATGTATGTGCCATCCGTCTTGGCAATACAATGCATTCCCCAAAACTGAGTAATGTGCTCAGCCAAATCAGCTCAGATACCAAAAATGAGATCATTTATTCCTGTCTTTACTTAATTGTTAGTAAATAGCACATTTTAATTATGGCTGGTCCTATCTTCCATGGCGTGAACTGAGGTTTTTGTTTCACTGTCTCCCATCGATACATTGAGAAACAATAGAACGTTGAAGAGTCACACTAAAAACATTTTTAAAAACTAACCCGGCCTTTGGAAATAGGTGGCTTAGATTCTTAATAAAATTCATTAGCAAATTTCACCTTTAAAACTGCATTAAATGTATTTATGTAGGGTTAGATTGTGACTGGATTGCACACTCTTGCATGGAGGTAAGAGCAACAGCCTCCCCATTATGCCCCTCCCTGGGGTTGCCGGGAGCTACATGTCCTCTTACTCTCTGCTCAGACTAGGTGGGTAGAGTGTAGCTGGAGAAGGGCTGAGAATCCATCCCCACTAGTGACCAGCAGAATAAGACAAACATTTATTGCTAGTACCACACCACAGTAAACCTCTCTCCCCTAGGAGCAAAGAGTAGAAGCTATAGTCCCTTGGTCCTGGGGTGCCACAGCTGCCTGCCATCTCATACTATGGCCTCTGTCGTTGAGGCAAATTTTGCCTTTGATTATTTAGATTTGTACTGACCATCTATTAAAGAGCTGCCACTGCTCTGGGAACACTTGATAATCTCTGAGAAATACTTAAATAAATAAATGGGAGAAACGATGGCTTTGCAGTCCACCCTGAAGGGTTAACAAACTCATGCTATTGCAGGCCAGTATTTATTCAGTAAGAAGAAAATAATTCCTTCCAAATCCTCTTTATGTCTCAACAAATACAAAATAAACTTACAGAGGAAAACTTAGTAGCTATAAGACAATTTACAGAGAACACACCACAGTCTCAAGGTTGCAAACCAAGTTTGGTTATAGGAACACAAAACACTCATTGTCCAAGATCAATAAAGTAGACTTCAGCATACACATGTGTACGATATTTTCCTGTACTCAGAGAAGGAATAGCAACACTTTCAGCACCATCAATTTGATGGCAAGTATAAGAACAACCCAGGAAATTATAGACCGGTCAGTTTAACGTCTGTCCCAGGGAAGATAATGGAGCAGGTAATTAAGGAAATCGTATGCAAACACTTGGAAAGTAATAAAGTGATAGGGAATAGCCAGCATGGGTTTGTGAAGAACAAGTCATGCCAAACTAATCTGATAGCTTTCTTTGATAAGATAACGAGCCTTGTGGATAAGGGAGAAGCGGTGGATGTCATATACCTAGACTTTAGTAAGGCATTTGATACGGTCTCGCATGATATTCTTATTGATAAACTAGGCAAATATAACTTAGATAGGGCCACGATAAGGTGGGTGCATAATTGGCTGGATAACCGTAGTCAGAGAGTTGTTGTTAACGGTTCTAAATCCTGCTGGAAAGGGATAACAAGTGGAGTTCCTCAAGGGTCTGTTTTGGGACCCGTACTATTCAATATCTTCATCAATGATGTAGATATTGGGATAGAGAGTACTCTTATTAAGTTTGCAGACGATACCAAACTGGGTGGGGTTGCGACTTCTTTGGAGGATAGGGACATAATTCAAAATGACCTTAGCAAGTTAGAGAAATGGTCAGAGGTAAACAGGATGAGGTTTAATAAAGAGAAATGCAAAGTGCTCCACTTAGGAAGGAACAATCAGTTCCATACATACAAGATGGGAAGCGACTGTCTAGGAAGGAGCATGGCGGAAAGGGATCTAGGGGTCATAGTGGACCACAAGTTGAATATGAGTCAACAGTGTGATGCTGTTGCAAAAAAAGCAAATATGATTCTAGGTTGTATCAACAGGTGTGTTGTAAGCAAAACTCGTGAAGTCATTCTGCCGCTCTATTCTGCACTAGTTAGGCCTCAGCTGGAGTACTGTGTCCAGTTCTGGGCGCCACATTTCAAGAAAGATGTGAAGAAATTGGAAAGGGTACAGAGAAGAGCGACAAGAATGATTAAAGGTCTAGAGAACATGACCTATGAAGCCAGGCTTCATGAACTGGGCTTGTTTAGTTTGGAAAAAAGAAGATTAAGGGGGGACATGATAGCGGTTTTCAAATATCTAAAAGGGTGTCACAAGGAGGAAGGCGAAAATTTGTTCCTCTTGGTTTCTGCGGACAGGACAAGGAGTAATGGGCTTAAAGTGCAGCAGGGGAGGTTTAGATTGGACATTAGGAAAAAATTCCTAACTGTCAGGGTGGTCAAATATTGGAATAAATTGCCAAGGGAGGTGGTGGAATCTCCCTCTCTGGAGATATTTAAGAACAGGTTAGATAGACATCTGTCAGGGATGGTGTAGACGGAGCTTGATCCTGCCTTGAGGGCGGGGGGCTGGACTCGATGACCTCTCGAGGTCCCTTCCAGTCCTATTATTCTATGATTCTATGATTCTATGATTTGTTAGCATGGGTTCTCTATCAGGCCTGCTCTTTTTTCTCTCAAATGCATGGCTTGTCTGCTCCTGTATTCAGCAAGACAACACACATATAATTACTAAAAGCCTGTCTTAAAGGTAATAGTGCCAGATCTGCCTCAGTGTACCTGGAAACTTTAGCATCCTACACCTACTATTAATATGTGAATGCTTAAAACAAGACAATGCTATATTGTTGAGGAAACTTTTGTGATTTATGTCACAAACTAAGCTTTGACCTACTCAGACAGCAAAAGCTGGACATGGGCTATGTTGCAGAGTTTATAATTACTATTTATTTGTTTTATCATAACACCTAGGATCCTTAATCATGGACCAGGACCCCACTGGGCTAGGAATTGTACAAACACAGAACAAAAAGACAATCCATTCCCCAGAGATCTTATTATCTAGGGCCATGTCAACACTACCACTTATGTTTGCAAAATTTACGTCACTCAAAGCAAGGGTGTGATAAAAGAACAGATGATGTCAGCCTCTTCTGCCTACACAGTTACTCTTTGGAGGGGGTTTAATTCTATCATCAGGAATGCGCTGTCTCTCTTCAGCACAGAGCAGCTACATGAGACATTTTACAGCAGCACTTCACTTTATGCCCCTCCAATTAAATGGAGAATGCCACAAAGATCATCTTCACCCAACTTCTGTATCTATTTCCTTCCTAGGACATCATACTGCATCCGTGGTGCAATAATGCACTTGTGTGGTTCTGGGACAAGCATCCTGAGAATGGGTTCTCTATGCATTCCAGGTTGGAAACAATTCAGGAAGGTTATTTTGGTGTGTTATCTGAATTTGAAACAGTTGTGCACAGCAATATTGCCTTTTACCAATTGTGGAGCATCCGATTCCACTGAATCACTTGGGATGCTTGCCTTCCTAACCTCTGAACAGCCTGAGGCAGCCGTGATTAGCTTCCTGATTAACAAGTTCACACATTTTGCCTTAGAATCTACTCTGCTTGCACTGGTTCCCATTAATAAACACTTGCCATCCCACTTCGTTGGGGGTCACAGCATTATGCTCTTCAAGCCCTAATTATATCATCAGGTAATGACAGGCCTGGAATATCTTTTAAAGGTGATTTCACTGTACCATAATTCATGATGCTTGAGGGTCAGTTTTCTTCAAAGATTAATGAGTGAGGAAATGAGAGGTTTCACAATAGAAACATTCATGGCAAGTTAACCCAGCCAAACTCCAATGCCACATTAACTATGATGGGCCCAGGATTTCACCCTATATTTTGGGGGCCTGGAGGAGGCAGAAATCCTGTAGGCAACAGCTAGAAAGTAGAACTGTCTGGAAAAATTCCAACTAAACTTTTTTTTTTCTATAGGAATTTTCTGATTCATCAAAGAGGCAGGAAGAAAAGATGGGTGAGTAATGGGTTTTACTGGATCAACTCCTGGTGGTGAGACAAGCTTTCAACCTTACTGCGACGGGGCGTCCTCGCCCCGTCCCTTCTCCGCGGCCGGGGAAGCACTG